>NC_089822.1:20384458-21752315 GCF_035046505.1 Tiliqua scincoides | reverse complement strand
GATCTCGAACCTTCAAGAGTGTGAAGAAAACTAGTATGGTTCTGAGATAGCATTGTACCTATTTGTCTTGCTTTCAGCTGAATTATGGTTTGGTGTAAAGAAGACAGCATTAGAGTCTGCAATAAATATTTTTGCATTTAGTCTGGAAAGCCTGTTTTGATAAGTTCTGCGAGTCAGATTCATGATTCTTTTCAGTAAGGTTGTCTGTGCTAGGGAACTGGTGAGTTTCTCTTCTTTACCACCAGTTCTGCTGTCTATATGCCATTTTGCTCCCTGAACCAAACCTAATATGATTGATAAATAGGCCTGAAAAGATCTAGTTATGATCCTGAATAGAAAATTTGTGTTACAGATCTCTAGCAATCACACAAGCTGTGTGAAAATGATGGTGGTCTCTAAGATCCACAGTAAATATTGAAACAATGTATTTTTTGATGCAAACTCTAGTCAGAAGCCTTATTGAATGCAAACACCTACCTTTTAACATTTACCATTTTAATTCTTTTTAGAGAGACAAACCATTGATTTAGCAGAGGTAAGGTAAAGACAATGGGAATATCAGTATTTTGTTATTGATTTGGAAATACGTTGAGTGCAAAAAGTAGCCTTTGTAAATTTGTAAGTGTAAATTCAGTTGATTGTGTAAAATGGTAATGAAATTGAGGCTAACAGTAAAGATTATGGAACAAGAAAAATTAGTAAGTTTTAAAAAAATCACTGGATGTATTCTACGTGACTAGTATTATGCTATAATTCCTAGGTCACGGAATTGTTTAAAAAAAGGCTATCTCTGAATTAATTGAAATGTCTGTGTGTTTCTTACATACCCCTATTTTCAGGGGCTTATATTTTTCTTTCAAACATTTTTTTTGACTGAAAGTTGTCTTTTCATCCAAAGCATAGGGTGGGGTTTTATTTGGTGGTGGTTGCTGTTGTTAAACCTGAAAACACTCTATTTAGTTCCAAGAATGTATCCCTTTTTCCTCCCAGGTTTATTGGGATGAAGCCCTGAGACTGCTTCAGATATCTAAACTGGCATGGTTGCCAGACTGTTGGCCATAATAAGAGTGACAAACCACAACGGGCAGCTCTTCATAAATTGGGTTTATACCTTTAAAGTTGTATCTTTTTATATTCATCTACCAAGAGGTTTGGAGCCTGGATAGAATATTGATATCACAGCTTAGTTTTATTTCTGTATTTTTGGCTTGGGGTTTTAATGGTGTATTTCTTTCTTTTTTTTAAATTATTTTCAAAGTTAAATGTGAGTTATTGTTCACTTTTAAATGTTTTTTGTATAATTTACTCTAGGAAGCAATTGTGAAGAAAAGGTTATCAAACAGTTGCTCAAATATAATTCACTTATGACCTGTGAATCTCCCTTTATTTTATAAATCTTACTGGACCCTTTGCGTCATTTATCCCTTCTACCCTTTGACTATTTTTGTAGAAGAATGCCACAATATATATTATTTAGTAGTGGTGAAGCTACTACATGGAGTTTTTTTAGCATAACTAGATGAGCTGAACCAGAAATTCTTACAACTGCACATTTGGTTATTTTGCCATCACTTTTCATTCCTATCCTTTCGGACTGTTTTACAGAGACAAGTGTTCCAAATTTTATAAATTGTCACAGTCCAAGGCTTGCCATCTGTTATTAGGAGCAGACTACTTCCATCTAGAGCAGCGGTGCACAAGTGCCAACCACCGCACACTGGGAATGAGTTCCCTGACACAGTCAGCACTTTACATTCTGGAGCACTGCGTGACTGCCAGTTCCAAGATTGGGACGATGCAGTGCTCTGGTACATAGAAATCCAGTCACAGTGACCGCTGGAACATTGCACCATAGTCGCGATGGGCCAGAGTGTCGCATCGTCCCGATCTTGGGACTGGCAGTCGCACGGCACTCTGAAATGAAGCATTCCAGTCACAGGAGGGACGGATTCAACTGAATGCTGGATCCGGCCCTCAGGCCAGGGTTCACCCAGCCCTGATCTAAAGAAACCCAAATAACCTTGAATGTTCAGGTCACATTTTATGTCAACTTAACCCAAGTCATTCCTGATACTTTTCACACAAAGTAATTGAGGTGCAGGTACAGGAAAACAATCTTATATCTGGTTTTTCATATCTCTAAGGGACGACATTCACAGCAAGTGAATATGGGCCCAAGTGTCATTGCTTCAAATGAATTTTTTCACTAATAAATATGATCCAAACTGTTTAAAAGCTTTTGTCTCCTACTTTGGCCATGAGGTCACTCACTATGCACTGCTCTTAGGCTCTGTGTAGCTTTGCCATAACAAGAATTTAACTATCAAAATAGAGAATAAAACTTCAACCATGTTGTAAGCTAAATTATACACTGTGATTACAATCCCATGCAAACTTACTTGGGAATGAGCCCTGTTGAATGTAGTTGGACTTGCTTTTGAGTAAACGTGAGTAGGATTGGGCTGCAGAACATTTGGAAAAATATCTAGCACATAGGAAAAGTTCGTTATCTAAGCATTTTTATCGGATGGGTTAACTTCATCCTACACTCCATTCCAGAGTGAAATAATACCTCTGATCTGCTTGAGGACTTGAAACAAGAAGGCCTTTGATTTTTATAGTTCATTGGTGGTTCCATGTTGTAGCTGGATTCATTTATAAAGTTTTTGTATCTTGAAACACTTCATTTTTAATAAAAAAAAAGTGGAATTACACAGTTCATTAATTAATATCACATGTTTCTGTCTAAAGCGTTATTGAATGTACATTTATCCAAGAGAAGCAACTCTATTCTCATTCCCTGTTGTTAGTTTTTCTTTTCATCCTGGGCCTTCATCATACAGATGAAATCAATCCTATCCCTCGGAATTACTTGCCATGGAAATTCATTAAACAGTGAATCTTTTTTAAGGAAGACAATGTGGCATAAGATTCTTCTAGACATCTGTTAAATTGCTTTCTGAGTCTGCGTGCGCACGTGTGTGTATGTGTGTGTGAGAGAGAGAGAGAAAGAAGATTGTGTGCCCACACTGGGTTTTTTTTTTCCTCAGACCTAAGACTGTCTGCAGTACTTTGGCAGTCAGAATAAAAACATTATCAATCAGTATCCAACAGCAGCTGTTTTGACAGGTTCTGTCAGACATCTAATGTTTTACAACTGTCAGTGGCTCCTTTTGTCTCCCAGTTCTGAGATGCTCATTGTGTGGCTTCCATGTTTATGTCCTCTGCTTATATCTCTGGAAGTGCTAGCATTTGAACATCTTTAATGTGTTCAATATTCTTTTTTCTTGTATAGTGTCACATGTCTCAGCTTACATTTTCAAACAGTATAAACAGAAGTATGTGTTGTATTACTGAGCTTCTTGCATTTCCTTATTTATAGATATTAACAAGTTTTTGTACTAAAGTAGCTAATACAGTTGCCTTTTTTTTGTACTGACAAATAATTTATATTACAAGGTTTGTATCACTGTAGTTAAAAAGCAATGGTCAATAGCTAACCCACCTTATATCCGTGACTTTATACGAAAAGTACAGCATCAATACTTTGTTGACAAATTTGTGCAGACAACTGCTGTGCAGGAAGACCTGTTTGTGATTTATTTAAAGCTAGCCAAAATGAAAATAAATGCTGTGTAGAACACTTTAGTATGATTTTTTTTCATCAATACTAAAAATTTCAAAGTGTTTCCTTTTTTGAAATGTCACTGAAATGGTCAGTCATGGCTCCCTGTTGCATAAGCCCCTTTTGAAATGGACACATATTTTATGAGAATGCATGCATGCTTCTCACTCATTTCAGTGCACTCATAGGGTGCCACTCATTTCAGTGCAGTGTATATATGAGGTTTTGGAAGCATATACTCAGATTGCCTCAATACAAGTAATTTTAAAGTCAAATCTGATTCTAAAGATTTCCCCCAGCAAACTCATGAAAGAATCCATGAGAAGAATGTTTACACTGGAAAATAACATCTTCACACATCTTGCAGAAAGATAAGCAGTTAAGCAGGAACCATTGCTTGATTTCTTTTATTATGTATTCCACTTTGTGAACTACTTTGGTTTAAAAATGCTATATAAGTTGTCTGGACAAGGAGTTCTGGTCTTGTAGTTGAGGTGTTTTATTACCCAAAAAGCTAAGCAGAAGCAACTTGGGGCAAGGAGCATGCCCTTGGAGGGGAGATGGTAAGCCATGCTGTTAAAGAGCTATTACCTGCTGTGAGAGGTTGGAGTCACTGTTGAGCCACTTGCAGTGATGCGGACAGGTCATAAGAAAGGCCTGACTGGATCAGGCCAAAAGTCCATCTAGTTCAGCCTCCTTTACCCCAGTGGCCCATCAGAAGCCCCAGGGAACACACAAGACAACAAGAGACCTGCATCCTGGTGCCCTCCCTTGCATCTGTCATTCTGAGGTAGTCTGCTTCTAAAATAAGGAGATTGAACATGCTCATCATGGCTAGTAACCTGTGATGGACTTTTCCTCCAGAAATTTGTCCAATCCCCTTTTAAAGGCATCCAGGCCAGATGGCATCACCACATCCTGTGGCAAGGGGTTCAACAGGCTAACTACACACTGGTTAAAGAAATATTTTCTAATGTCTGTCCTAACTCTCCCAACACTCAGTTTTAGTGGATGTCCCCTAGTTCTGGTGTTGTGTGAAAGGGAAGAGAACATCCCCCTATCCACTATTTCACCCCCTGCATAATTTTATATGTCTCAATCATGTGCCTCTCCGGTGCCTTTTTTCTAGACTGAAGAACCCAAACACTGTAGCCGTTCCTCGTAAGAGAGGTGCCCCAGCTCAGTAATCATTTTGGTTGCTCTCTTTTGCACCTTTTCCATTTCCACTATATCCTTTTTGAGGTGTGGCAACCAGAACTGGATGCAATACTCCAGGTGTGGCCTTACCATTGATTTGTACAATGGCATTATAATATTAACTGTTTTATTCTCAATACCTTTTCTATCAATCCCAAGCATGAAATTAGCCTTCTTTACTGCCGCCACACATTGGGTTGACACTTCCATCGAGCTATCCACCAGCACCCTAAGATCTCTCTCCTTGATCTATCAAGGCTAGCAAGAAGGGTTAAGACCTTGAGAACCTTCCTGGGCTTAATTTACAGTTGTTTGCAGAAGCTCTATGGCATGCTACCAGAAGAGAGAACCTCACCACAAGGGAAAACATCTGATGGACTGAAGGTTCTGTGAGTTCTCTCACAGAACAGTTTAGGGTATTGTTAAAAAGAAAAAACCATTAAAAGTTATGGTTTAGATTCACCTGCCTCTGTAAACCACCTTGAATGCTGTGTAAAACCAGAGAAAGGCAATATATAAATCTATATCCTTAATAATAATCAGGCATGAAACTAATTTTCTCTTTGAGGAACTTCCACAGAGTTCTCCCAAGGGAAGATAAGCAATTGTTGGTGATAGACCAAACTAATGTTCTTAAGTAATAGCTTGGAATGTGCTTGATTTTCAGAATAGGTCAACTTTCAATGGTTTGAAATACTTTCCAGGATTGTAGGTGGCGCACTTTTAGTTTTATGACCATGTAAGAGACATCAATCAGAAGAGAAAATAGTATGTGTAACCATTAGTCAGAATCTAGACTGCTGCTTTGGGTTGGAAAACAGCTTTGCACTGACCCTGTGGTATACTTGACTCTTATTCTTTGGACATCCTACTCCTGTTCCCTATCACAAACTGTTTTGAAAACTTCCCTGTTTCCAAAGCAGTTTGCTATGCAGTATGAGGAGTTTTTGTTAAAATAAATAAAATTAACCCGGTCTCCCCTGGCCCATCCATTTAAAGATACTCACTGACAACAGAATACTCTGCTGATATTAACTTCATACACTTGCTGCATGTAACTATAAAGTGCAAGCAAGATAAATCTACTCAAAGAAAAACACAGTGAGAGAGAAATACCTTGTATCAGCAAGCAGATCTTGGAAACTAAGCTGTGCAGGCTGGCTACATATTCCTGCTTGAAGATACAACCCCTCACACAGCTTGCTTAAAGCTGAAATTACATATTATGACTAAAACAGCAGCACTGCATTTCTGTTCCGTAATTTGTAGAAATAAAAAATGCATGATGTGATAACATTGTATTGGGAGCTTTCTCTCCTCCCCACCCCCTCCATTTTATTGGCTGTGGCTTGCTGGGTTGGTGAAATCTGCAGCATAATTGTGTCACATCACACATTTTGCATTTCTAAGTTAAACCATTTTTGCACAATGTTGCATATACACAACAGGGATCAAATGTGTACACCTGTGGGTTGGGCAGAAATGGGTTAAAGTTGCTCCTCTACCGGGTCATAGGATATAAATTACCAGTGTGTGTCTGTCTTTTTAGCAGTGCTTCAATTTTCTAGTGCTGAATGGAGATATCGTAATTATGCCTGATAGACTCTTAATGCACTCCCAATCTTTCCTAAGGGTGATGTCCTACATGAGTGGAAATAACAAGTCCACTTCTACTACTACTCAAGTATTTAAAAAAAATGTATTTTTCTACTGCATAGACCTCTATGCAGAAAAAACATCCTGCACACACACACACACACACACACACACACACACACACACTCTCTCATATGTTGCATGCAAAGTAAACATGTATGAAAGGCATGACAGTAATCCCCTTCCAGTTCACATACATGCTGCAGGATACCCTTATCATATATTTGACTGGAATAGACTACCTACTTGTGGATTTCTTATGGGAGTGTCTGTCAAGTTTGTAAAATGTAATGAGTATTGGTCTGATATTTGAAAAAGCTTACTACAGTGTATTGTTATACCTGGTGTATGTGGTGACCACATTTAGCATTTAACCCCTGAAACTGAAAAAGATTAATTATGCAGGGGATGGACAGAGTGGATAGAGAGATGCTCTTTACACTCTCACATAACACCAGAACCAGGGGATATCCACTAAAATTGAGTCTTGGGAGAGTTAGAACAGACAAAAGAAAATATTTCTTTACTCAGCGTGTGGTTGGTCTGTGGAACTCCTTGCCACAGGATGTAGTGATGGGGTCTGGCCTGGACGCCTTTAAAAGGGGATTGGACAAGTTTCTGGAGAAAAAAATCCATTACGGGTTACAAGCCATGATGATACAACCTCCTGATTTTTGAAATGGGTTATGTCAGAATGCCAGATGCAAGGGAGGGCACCAGGATGAGGTCTCTTGTTATCTGGTGTGCTCCCTGGGGCATTTGGTGGGCCGCTGTGAGATACAAGAAGCTGGACTAGATGGGCCTATGGCCTGATCCAGTGGGGCTGTTCTTATGTTCTTACGTTCTTAAGAAAGACAAGATGGCTTTATAACAAATGAGATACTTTACAGGTTGTATTTGTGACACACAAGTGCACACAACATTTAGCCTGTGTTTCTAAAAGCTTTGTCTTCTGTGTGTGTTTCTCGTATTCCTTACTTTCAGTGGTTACTCTTGAGTTGACACTTGCCATTCCAAACAGCAGCAAATGACTTACTTTCACATTATTTTCAACAACAAAGAACCTTACTACTTTTTGTCTTGATAATATTTGCAGGTAATAGTTAAATGCAGACAGCCAACTTCCTATCTACACAAAGGATAACTGACTTACCACTTCAAAAGTGTTTCTCTTCTGCAACCATGTTATCGCTTACAATTTAAACTTGAGATGTGCAGTTAGCTTACATTTTCCTAATCAAATTCAGCGCAGTCATTTTTGCTATGGCTTCCTAAGCACTTTCAGAAGTACATGAAAGGGGAATCATGTTTGCCTTCCATGTGTTTGGTGCATTAGTGCAGCAAGCCACCCTCATTTCACCTTGCTAAAACCTTAATATAGGTGCTATTTTAGAAACATAGGAAGAAACTCCTCAAGTATTGGGACAGCATACAAATAATACACCAAGGCTACTACTAATTGTAGAAAGGACATTTTAGCATATCACCTTTTCATCACTTTTAGAAACCACTTTGAGCTTTGGGTATACAATAAATGTAAAAACCTGTTTTTGTTTTATTCAAATTTGTCCTTTATACATGGTATGCCCCTCAGTTCCAGCACGATGATTAATCGGGCAACAAAACTTGATCTGGTATTAAACCTGCACTTGGGCTGTGACCCTATGCCCACACACCTGGTTAATCCGTATGACCAACCTCAGCTGTTGCCTCAGAGAGCAGATTGGGTGTTCATATCAGTCCACCTATTTGCCTCTACTGCTGCTGCTTCTCCCACTCCCTTGAGTGGAAAAGGAAGAGGGAGACAAAGAGAAAGAGAAAATGTGTAGAGGAGGAGAGGGCCAGGTGATATCATTGGCAATTAGAGGAACAGAGGCTGGGGTATCATCAGGTAAGGGGGAAGTAGCATTTGGCATGCTTCAAGAGTCAGGAGTTTTGGGTCAGCCCTGCACCTGGTTGTAGGTCCGATGGGACTGACTTCTGAGCAGATGAGCATATAAAATTGGGCTCTTAACAGATTTAAATCTGTTAAAAGTTTGCAACATGCTTGTTGCCTCACATTGATCTAATGCAGAGTCTATGAACTCTGAATATTCAAGCCTCATGATCGTGTGCTTTGCTTTTCATTATTGGTGGATGTCCTCTTTCACTCATGGAACTAGTTATAAACTGCACTAATAAAATGCTAAAATCTAGGGGGAACACTCTACATAAGCTTTGCTGGATGTGAACATAAGAAGAGCCTCACTGGATCAGGCCAAGGGCCCATCTAGTCCAGCTTCCTATATCTCACAGTGGCCCACCAAATGACCCAGGGAGCACACAAGACAACAGACACAACCTGGTGCCCTCCCCTGCATCTGGCAATCAGAGGCAGCCTGCCTCTAAAACCAAGAGCTTACACATACCTACTATGACTTGTAAACTGTAATGAACCTTTCCTCCAGAAATTTGTCCAATTTGTCTTAAAGGCATTCAGGCAAGATGCCATCACTACATCCTGTGGCAAGGAGTTCCACAGATATGCTGGGTAAAGAAATATTTTCTTCTGCCTGTCTTAGTTCTCCCAACATTATTATTAACAGTATTTATATACCGCTTTTCAACTAAAAGTTCACAAAGCGGTTTACAGAGAAAAATCAAATAACTAAATGGCTCCCTGTCCCAAAAGGGCTCACAATCTAAAAAGATGCAAAAAGAACACTGGCAGACAGCCACTAGAACAGACAGTGCTGGGGTGAGGTGGGCCAGTTACTCTCCCCCTGCTAAAAAAAGGAGCACCCACTTGAAAAAGTGCCTCTAACCCAATTAGCAGGGGTTAGTTAGGGGTTGTTACCATTCAATGTTAGAGGATATTCCCTGGTTCTGGTGTTAGGTGAGAGGGAAAATGGCGTCTCTCTATGCACTCTATCCATCCCCTGCCTATCTAGTCTTGCTTCCTGATGCCTCTTGGAGGACACAAGACAAGATACCTGTATTTGTGTGCCACTCCCTTGCATCTGACATTCAGAGATGGGCTGCCTCTAAAAGGTTACACACAATCATCAAGACTTGTAACCTGTGATGGACTTTTCTTCCATAAATCTGTCCAATCCCTATTTAAAGGTATGTAGGTCTGGTGCCATCCCAAAGTGGCAAGATCAATTATGCATTTGATTAAGAAATATTTCTCTTTGTCTGTTCTGACTCTCCCACCAGTTAATTTTAGTGAATGACCCCTTGTGCTGGTGTTGTGCGAGAACTTCCCTCTGTCCATCCCGTGCATAATTTATAAGTCTCATGTCTGCCTCCCCCCTCAGGCATCTTCTTTGTCCACTGAAATGAAGAGCCCCAAACACTGTAGCATTTCTTTGTAGATGATGTAGATTTTGCACAGGGAAATGTGTTCATTTACTTGATGCTCCACCTTCAAAGTAATGAGCATGACCTTAGTGACAGTAAGGTAACATACGGCCTCTAAAATAATGACATACATTAATGGTATAAGGAATGTTTGCCCCACATGCCTATCTACTAGTGTCCACAATTAACCTGCTCCACAGCTGAGAAAATAATTGTAGTCAACAGTGATGAATTGACAACACTTCTCCCATGGAAGCCGCAGTATTTATAGAAGTTACTACAAACAAAGGCATATCAAGATATAATGGGATGTTTTGCTAATTTTAGTCCTTGGCATGTGCCAAGGATTCATCTATGCTATTGTAGTTAAAAGCAGCCTCGATCCTGTTCCATTTTATCATGAAACAGGCCTATCTAGCAAAGTTGACCTGTTGAGTATTTTGCTGCTCTTTTTTGTACTCACCGCTGAAATGCTGGAATGCCTAACATTCTCAAAGGCTCAGGCAGAGCCAGGAATAATCCCAAATCTCTCAGCTTCATATCCTCAGCCATAACCACAAGATTCTCCTTCCTCCCTTGCAGCACAGGCTGTAAAGTAAGCATTTCTGAGCTTCTTTCCTAATGAAGGCTCCCTTGCCAACCTATTTGATTTGCACAATGAGGGTCTGAACTCATACATGCTTTGTTAGAGACCTGAGGTTTTCGTTTAGGCCCATCTCCAGTGAGAAGTGACAGGAGTGTAAGGGCCTAATCTAACAGATTGTAAATAAACTCTCTGCTTTCTCTTAAGGTTGATTTAACCTCAGTAGTTAGACCAGATGTCATGTGATCCTTTTGGTATGTTGATGCATTATTGTTTTTTTTGACCTGGCCATTACAAGAATCAGTACTGTGGTTTGAAGACCAAGAATTCCAGTCTGTTTTCCACTTCTCTTATAATGAGGTAAAAGAAATATCTAACAGACTATTTTAGGAAGAAGCTGGGCTGTTAATGGAAGGCTATGCAGCTTCATATGGATTTTCAAAATCCTGATTGGCTAACTATTTAAAAAACACACACCACAACTAAAAACCCAACTTCAAATTCTATACACTTGTCATTAGGTGTGGACCAATATTTGGTCAGCCCAAACTGACAATGTGTAACTTATAAGTAAATTAATTATGTGATGAAGCAAGTTATTGTATATCTTAGCAAAGTTACCCTCAAAATACGAGGTGCTATCCAAAAGTTCTTATGTCTTCTGTGTAGTGGCAGAATAGATTGTGTCCTAAGCTAGATTGGGGAGGGGAGATAATTTAATGCTACCTATTTGTCAGTCATGGAAAAGTGAGACAATCACAGGGTGTACACACAGGGTGTGGAAGGGATTGTCACTCCTGAATCGGCCTTTTCAGCCACACTAGACGCTGTGCCAGAACCACCATTCAGAGCACGATACCATAGTTTTTCAAGACTAAAGGTTGCCAACTAACACAGGGTGTAGATACACGAGCCTTGACCCATCCACCAGAAATGTTACCTTCCAGAAAAAGCCCGACTTGTTGCATTGGCTTCATACCTTTCCTGTTGCAAGAGGAACTGCAGGGGTCTGCTTCTTCTCTCAGACCTGCTCAGAAGCTTTCCCTGGAACTCATCTCCAGCCCTTGCCACCAAGCTGAAGGAATTTTACAAGACATGCAAACTCTGTGAACACATTTTCTTTGTTCTTTTTTTTATCTTTTTACCACATTATTTCAAAATTTGCCAGCGTAAATTAGACTTAAGTCTTAATTTGCAGATTATGCTATTTTGAAAATGTGCAAATTAAGACCATGTAAATCGAGAACTACTTGGCCCCAGATGCCACTGCAGCAGCATCCAAACATCAATAGTCATAGGCAGGGCTTTTTTTGTAATGGAATGCACCGGAATGGCATTCCAGCACCTTTTTTCCCCCCTTCTCTCTGCCCCCACCTTTCCCCCCCTGCCTGCACCACCCCGCCCCCTTTTTTTCCCCTCCTCCTTGCGCCCCCTTTTTTCCCCCTCCTCCTTGCCCCCACCTTTTTTCCCCTGCCTGCACGACCCCGCTCTGCACTGCTGGCTAGGGAGGGATTTGAACCTCCAACCTTGTGCTCCACAGCCCAGCACTCTCTCCATTGGGCTATAGGAAAGCCTATTGTCAAAGTGTTCAGAACTAATATATAAGGTCTTCAGCCCAGGTGGTGGCTATCAGTGCCTCAAGTATTAGTTCCAAACACTTTGTGCCTAAGAGCTCTGGTGGCTCAGTGGTTAAACTGTAGGTCTGTGGAGCCAGAAGCTAGGGATTCAAATCCCACTGAGAAATAATTTTTTTTTTAAGGTGGGAAGGGTGCTCCATGGCTGCAAAATATAAAGGTTGGTTGCTAGTTGCCAAAAGGGGGGCCAGTTGAGGCTGCAAAACTCCTCAAAGTTCAGTCCCAGGCAGGCTCTTTTTTGACCTTTTTTTTTTTTAAGTTCCAGTTAGGACTTAACCCACAGTTAAGCTCCTGGAGTGAGCCCCTTGCTGGAGGCTGTGGGTTTAGTCCTACCTGGGACTTTAAAAAAAAAAGTTCAAAAAAGAGCCTGCCTGGGACTGAACTTTGAGGAGTTTTGCAGCCTCAACTGGTCCCTCTTTTGGCAACTAGCAACCAACCTTTATATTTTGCAGCCATGGAGCACCTTCCCACCTTAAAAAAAATATATATATATATATTATTCGTCAGTGGGATTTGAACCCCAAGCCTCTGGCTTCACAGATCTACAGTTTAACCACTGAGCCACCAGAGCTCTTAGGCTCAAAGTGTTTGGAACTAACACTTGAGGCACTGATGGCCACCAGCTGGGCTCAAGACCTTATATATTTGTTCTGAACACTTTAACTACTGTATAGGCTTTCCTATAGCCCAATGGAGAGAGTTTCCTATAGCCCAATGGAGCACCTCCCCACCTAAAAAAAATTGGGTGTTTCACTCCAGCTGTGGCAGGAGTGCTTTTGCTATCAGGGAGCTCACACGGAATGGACGTGTGTGTGCGTGTGTGTGTGTGTGTGTGTGCGCGCGCGCGCATGTATAAAAAATGGTTTGAAAATAAATAAATAAATAAAAAGTTGTGAGTTCCTGCACCTATTTTTTTACAAAAAAAGCACTGGTCATAGGAAATAAAACCTATTTTGCTTATTGCTTCAGAAATAACATACATTGCAATTTCTTGTAATCAAACTGAGCACTCAAGGGTTACTTACAAATGGTGGGATGGTACAATAAGTTAAACTTAACAATATTTTTGTAGCAATCACTGCAATAGGGCTTATGTCCATTCTGATTACATTCATTCTAATCTGCAGGTCAGAACAGTTTCTTGATGAACTTTAGTTCTATGATTACAGTGTCCTGAAGATGGAAGGTCTGGTTTCTTTAACCTCTCACTTGAATGCTGCCTGCCAAACAATAGCTCTAGGATACTACTACTAGAGGATCACTACTAACCACACTATCCTATGCATGTCTGTTTAGAAGTCAGTCTCATTGAGTTCAGTGAGGCTCTCTCCCAGGAAAGTGTGTATAGAAGTGCAACCTAAACTTATTTAAAAGTTTGGAAAGAAAACCTGCTATATGTATTCAAAATGTAGTGGTGTTATGTATTCTCAACACCATGTGTTTTTTGGCTTTCTCTTGTGCTGAAACGAATATGCCATCCCTACAGTAATATCCCCTTTAGTTACTATTTTACATAATATATTTGGTTTAGGGCCAGTGCAATCTTTGAGTTTGCTGTTTCATCCCATTGGGAGATCTAATGTAAGTAACAAAGTATTATCAGCACACTTAACCTATTGACATTATTATAAAGGAGGTATCAGCACTGAGCACTGTAACTACAATATTTCCCCCCTGACAAGCAAGCACTGTATTTTTTCCACACTAAGAACCACGTACATGAATCGTGCTACCATCATCACAGAAATTGATGCCAGCCATGTCTATGGTTAGCCAGTTCACACATCTTTTTCACCCATGAAAGCCTGTGTGAACTTGCACATTCACAAAAAGCAGTGGTGTCACTATGGGGTGCAGGACACACAGGGTGATGCACAAAGAGGGGGTGACACCCTATAAATCATGTTTTCTAGGAATAATACCATCATGTTACATACCATTTGATGTGTAATTTACAGCAGAATACAATGAAAAAACCAGAGTGAAATATCTCAATTCTATCAAAAGTTATGTCCCAAAAATCAGAAAACAAAAATGCAACTGTCTTAAGTTAAAAAAGGACATTTCCTGAATTCAGAATATACCAATGAGACTGAACGTTTGAAGAGCCAAAGAGATGTCCTTATGACACAGCATGAAACCAATAAGGTGTCAGTAGGGTGATATCCTTGGGGGAGTGACACCACTAGTGGCCAAAATCACTAAATTCATGGTTTGTACGAATAATACCATAATGTTATATATTGATCAATCCACAATATCATGCAGAATGCAATGAAACAGACCGTGTTGAAATATTTGTGTTCTATCAAAAGGTACAGCCAAAAAATCAGCAGGGGGTGGGGCAATGGTACATCACCACACCCACCACCCAGGGCATTGCCCCACTCACTGCATGGGAGGAGATCCAGCATGGGGATGGACACTGGTCACACACTGGTCACCCACACCAGGTGACGCAAATCCTAGTGACACCACTGAGAAAAAGTGTTTTGTTACTCAGGTATAAGCAAAAAAAAAAAAATTCTTCCTAAAGTCAGTTAAAATCCTTGAAGCCTTAATCACTTTTTTCCTTCTTTATTTTCATGATCCAAAACTAAAAATCTAAAACAATTTTTTTTAAACAGAATATTTTACAGAACATTCAGTGAAGGAGCTGTAAATGAAGAGTGTTGACATGATTTCAGTAGTAAAAGCAGAAAATTATTTCAGATACAGGAGAGTTTTGCAGATTAATGAGATGAATACCACTTGCGTGTAGGTAGAAGTACGGATCTGTGGCTTCTGTGTCGTCCTATTAATGAGGGGGTTGAGACAGTTACATACCTTGGAATGTAGATTAGATAACTGCTAGTCTTATATATCTTATTTTAATCTTATCTTATCTAATCTTAACTGTTCATTTAATAAGCATATTGATAAAAAAATAGTTAACTTCATAGGGCAGTCCAAAAACCATGTAAATTTTGATATAAAGTGTGTGTGTGTGTGTGTGTGTGTGTATTTAAAGGAACTACAAAATAACTGTCTAGTGGTCTTTAGGTTTTTATTGGCTATGCATACTGCTTTGTGTGTATGCACTACTTTTTAATTCATTCAGTAGGGCTTCTTTCTATTAACTTGAATTCAAGTGTCTACCAAGTAATTTTATGGAAGTAATAGAAGTGAGGCTTTTTAGTCAATTGATAGTTTTTTGTTTGTTTTTTTAAGTGTAGTGTGTTTAACAGGAAGTGGAGCATCAGTCCACTCTCTGAAATGCCTATGAAGCATCTGATGACTAATGGAATTGATTTAAAACTGAAAACAAAAAAGGGATCCTATTGCTATTTGCTATTTCTTGGCTTAGAGAGCCAATCCACCTATGGTCTAGCCAAACTCTACAGCCGTGCTGACTAATAAAACTTCCTTCATCCTCCAGTAAGTCTGGCCACCCATTTCCAGTTAGTGGAGCACAATGACTTTAAATTTCTTTTCTTCATTTCCTGGGATTCTACCATAGAAATTTATGGGCTTCTTGCAAAAATTGTGCTCTTCTCTCCAACGTTTTTGCGTTTCTCTTTAAAAAATTCTTTTCATCTGCCTTACTGGAAAGTACTCGGCACAGCCATTTCTGTTCTTCCCGTTAGAGGCCTTAGGTTCCCTTTGGATCGTGTACAGCATTGACGGATCTGTGGCTCTTGCAAGCTAACAGGAAGAGGCGCACTTCTAAAGAGTGTCATTAGGCTACATATGAAAGATGGTAGCTACCCATGCCCCACCCTGTACATCTGTGAAATATGTAGTGAGTGCATAATGCCAAGATGAATTTGAATCCTTTGATCCTGGCAGCCTTACCTAGTCAACACTGCACGATGGGAACACCTTGGTCAAAGCCACTGAAATCAGCAATGTGCTGGCTGAAGTCCAGACCACAGTGAGTAGAGTGGATAAATGTTTGGAAGTAATTTTCTCTTGGTAGTAAAAGAGCTTAGAACAAGGTGAACAGTAAATAGATCATTGCCTGTCTGCTACAACAGCACACTGTAATGTTACAAATCATAGTTTTGAAAAAGCTTGCTATCTGGCAGCAATTTTTTTTTTCCATTTAAGATGTTTTCCTGAATTAAGCTCTTTAATGACAGGAACAAAACTGGGCAAAGTGCTATTGTAATTAAGTTTGCAAAAGTTGTAAGAAAGATTAGGAGGGCCTTAGGAACTGCGGGGCCCAATTGGAATCATTTGTTGCAGGGCCCCAGGTTCACAGACAAGGTCTGCGGAATATTAGAGATATGAAAAAAATTATTACGGACTTGATAGCTCTGTGGTAGAATGAAGAGCAATGAAAATGTGCACTTAAAAATTCATGTGTGTTAATGGACCAATGGATCTAAGCACATCTTAATATAAAATTGCCTACAACACTAGATTACCCTAGCGTGGGGGGCCCATAGGCATAGGGTCTAATTGGTTTAATTGACTTAAAGTTGGCCCTGCGAAGGGGTGCTGGTTTTCAGTGCAGAAATAAAAGAGAAGACCAACTCTAGTCCACCATTTCCTGCATGTAAATGTGCTGAATAAATGGCTGGTGCACAGCTTTGACTGCAGTGTTCATCTGCTCAGAAAAAGAGCAGCTGTAGTCAGTCCACATGGGAGATGCTGACTCTACGTTCATGCTTAGAGGTGGGGTTTTTTTGGTGATAATGAAATAAAAACACATAACATTGTTTTCTGGACTTCTCATTTTTGAAAAGAAAAAAAAAATCCTGACATCTACAAAAAATTATCTAACATCTCATGTCACGTGGTTGACACTATACCATCTATATCACCTGCCTAGTACACTTTTAAAGCAATTATAATTTATAATTCAAAATGTACACTTGTATTTAAAACACACAACACCCTTTCTGAGCTTCTAACTTTGAAAAAAAACTGAAATAAGCAAAAAATAAAAATAAAACTGTTTTCAACCACCTCCACTCATGCTAGATTCAAGTGTTTGTTCTTCAGAATATGTACTACTATGGCCAAATTGCTAATCAGTCCTTTGTTCCTGCTTTAAAATGATGTTTATATTTCATATATACACTTTTCTAATTTGGGGTCATACTGGTAGCATCTGATTTGTTTCTGAATTTCCTCTGGGAAATTCTCCTCTTCCTCTGAGAGCGGAAGAACACTCAGAACAGTAACTGAAAAGAAATGGTGCTCTTTCCAAGTATATTTAGCAAATTACTATGTAAACCACTAAAAAGCAAAGAATTCCTGATTTTGGCTTAAAAAGTTGAGTGTTGAAAATCAAGATAGAGTGGATTTCAAGACATACTGTTCTTGCTTTTGCCATTACTTGTGAACCAAGCAGTCTAGATTCTATGCCAAAAATTCCAAAGTTCTACACCAAGGAATCCTAAGTTTTATGCCAAGAAAATTCAGATTCAACACTCAGACTCAGTACTCAGACATTGAGAGATACCTTGTGTACTAACCTGTGTAAAATACGCACAGTTTATTCTGAACCTAGCACTTACTTTTTTGTAGACTAGGGAATTGTGTTGGGTAAGTAGTGGGAGGGTGATTATTGACTGGTGGTGTGGTTTAAAGGTAAGAGAACAGTGTGCACACTTTCTGAAAGTGTGCAGGTAATGTTGAAGCTGACACAATCTCTTGGTTTAGCCTGGAGTTCAGTAATTGCTATTCTCTTTCCCTACCTTAAAAATGCCTGGCTTAGAAACAAGTCTTTTGTCTTTCTACTTATCTATAGGTGTTTGAAAATGGTGTTATTTACCTTACTCAGAAGTCTATTGTGATCAGTAAGACTTAGGGCAGCAGTTTTCAAACTCTCAGGGAGAGTTTGAACCACAGTAAGTCTTAGTAGGGGTGGGGAAAAGCAGTGACGCGATCCCCAGGATTGTGTCGCTAACGGGGCTGCAGGGACTGGGATGCACTCAGCAGCCATCCTGGGGTGTGGGAAGCCCTGTGCGAGCCTCTGCAGGGCTCCCCAGGTTGTCAAAAGTGAAAGTGGAGCGATCGCGCTCCACCTCCACAAAACTGCCCCACTTTCACTTTTAGAAGCCTGGGGAGCTTTGCAGACACTTGTGCAGGGCTCCCCACACCCCAAGATGGCTGCTGCAGGGATTGGTGAGTGCATCCCAGTCCCTGCAGCCCCATTAGTGACGCGATCCTGGAGATCGTGTCGCTGCCTCCTTCCTGCCTCCTCACTGCCCCCACCCCTTAAGGGGCAGAGGCCAGGGCCTTCAGGCTGGGGCATCATGACACCCCAGTTTGAAAACCACTGAGTTAAGGTATAAACCTATCTCACTCACCAGAACACCTCTAAAGCAAGTAGTGGTTGGACTGAATGCAAATAACACTATCCCCAAATTGAAACTTTTTTCAAATCCTTTCTTTTAAAATTTTTTGTTTCCTAGATTTTGCCAATGTTTGCAGCGCCTTGAACACACAGTGCTTGGTTGCCCGCTCGCACCACCCTCTCCTTACCTCCACCCAATGCAATGGTTTGTTTCGAAACATCCATCAGAGGTGAGGCTACCCAATTGGACCAAAACTACTTTGATATTTGCCTTCGTACCTTAAGTTAAGCTAAGGTACAAGGAATTCAGTCCCAATGTTTGAAGTGCTCACTGGAATGAATCCACAATCCCAAGAAATATATTTACAATTAACAAGAAAAAACTGGGTGAAAAAAAACTAGAGACATCGTTGGCAAGAGAAGATAGGAAATAAAAGGGAGAGCTATCTGTGAAATTGGGTCTATCCTTTCTCTGGCTCTGCTTTCTTTTGATCGATTCTGCACAGCTGCCTGCCTTTCCAAAGCTCTTTATTTGGGTCAAGATGTTTTGTTGACAGAGTCTGAGACTGATGTAAACCAGGCTTTTCCTTGTCCTTCTGAGGTTCTGAGGAGAAATCTGGGAGGATAATAGTTGCCAGCTTCTGCCGCACAGTAGGCTCCTGTGCCTCTCCTGTCTGTTTGGCAGGGCCAAGTTTCATTAAGTACAACATTTCTTCTTCTCTTAAGTACAACTTTTCTTTCTTCTCTGCCTTTCAGATCTTATCATTTATTAGCAGGAGCAGCAGCATGTCACTATATTTCTAAACTTCTATTTTATTTAAAAAAAAAAAAATCCAAGCAGTTTATTGTAAAAACAGCATTATTATTTTGCCATGTCATATGTGAATGGCACTTTCCATGTCCTTGTCCCAAAAGCTCACAATCAAAAATTGACTCAAGGGAGACAACAGAGTTAGGGATAAAAGAGGGCAAAATGTGCAACTTCGTTACATTTATTTAGACTTAGGGCGCAATCCTAACCCACTTTCCAGCACTGACATGAGGGCAAACAGCTCCAAGGTAAGGGGACAAACATTCCCTTTCTTTGAGGAGGCCTCCGTGAGTGCCACCCAACTGCAGGATGCAGCACACGTCCCATTGGCACCGCTATGCCAGCGCTGGAAAGTGGGTTAGGATTTGGGCCTTAGTTACAGAAGAGTAAGTGGAACTAGGGAGTTGGGCCATAGTTTTCATGGAAATGAAGGTAAGGTGTACATGTTAGGAGACACCTATCCCAGGTCTGGAGATGAAGTAAGCAGCCATTTAAAGGAACATCCTCTTTCCTTTCCTTTCCTTTCCTTTCCTGAAAGGGCAGTAAATTCATCATAGAGTGCACTATGGAAAACCTTGACTACGTTGTACAAAAGAATTTCAAGTAATCGTGCAGCGCAATCCTGAGCTGCACATGGGCCAGTGCAAGTCCCTTGCGCCAGCCCAGGTGGGTTGCAAACGTGCCATAAGGCATGTTTGAGCCTCCTTGGGAGTCTGCAAGGTTGGCGCCCAGTGTTGCACCAGCCTGCAGAGGCTGACACAAGCCTCCACGCCAATGGAGGCAGTGAGCCTTGTGTCAGTCCAGGTAGGACGGCACAAGGTTCTGGGATGGGAGTGGAGGAGGTGGGGAGAAGGTGGAGAGGAGGCAGGAGGGAGGCATTCCGGGGCAGGGAGAACGTGGGTGGTGGGTGGTCCCGGGGGCAGGTGGGTGGGGAGCAGGAAGTGGAACTCCGGTCCCCAGGGAGTTCAGAGAAACTTGAAGCCACGCCGCTCTTCTCCGACTTGTGCCACCTCAGGAGGTGGCGCAAGTTCGAGGAGACCCATAGGGGCCAGGGCACCTAACCCAGGGCTAAAGGGAAAAGTTTCCCCTTTCTGGCTGAGCCAATTCTGACCCCTATCCTGCACTGGATACAGTGCAAGCTTCTTGGCTTGCCTTTTCCAGTGCAGGATAGGATTATGCCCTTAGATGTCAGCTATTACTTGGCCTGAGTCCAGGATATTTTTAAAACACCCACTAGTGTTAAGATAATCAGGAAAGAACTTGCCTAGGGTTCCCTCCTCATGCAATATATGAAAGTTGCTGGGGCCATGTGATAGTGCCTTCTCTCACGACCCCTGTTTTGTGGAACTTCTTTTTAAAGGGCTACTTGTCCAGGTGGACTTTACAGCTGTCTTAAAATCTGATTATAGATCCCTCCCCAGGGAAGCACAGGCCGGATCCTAACCCCTCTCCCCAGCACGACTGGCATTACATGGGCCGCTTGAATTTGTGCCCACAAAATCGTGGACACAGGTCCAAGTAGTCCCATAGGGCTGCCTTGGGCATTTTTGGGGGTAGGGGAATAAAATCCCCTTACTCTGAGTTGCACCCCAGCCCGCACCTACCTCTACTGGTACAGCACAGGCCTATCAGCCCGCCTGGTCCAACACGAGTTAGGATTGTGCCCTTAATGACTGCACCAGTGGGAATTTAGAATATTTGTGATTTAGATTTTGATACCTTTACGCTTATGTCTTGTTTTGCTGTACTATTGGATTGTAAACTGCTTTGTCAGTAAGGGTAGACAGTAGTCAGTTTGATGGACCAATGATCTGATTGAGCATGAGGCATCTTTGCATGTTCATCACCTTGTGATAACGTCATAATCTAAAAATGGTTGTGCGAATTGTCCTGATTTGGGGTGTAATTGCAGCATGTAGCTTGCCAAAGCCTTGACAAAGCTTGTTAAAAGAGCCAGAGATATTCTGCTTTCTGACTAGCTAGACGGTAAGGGAAACAGAGGATGGAGAGAGATACAGACTGTGTTCAATGAAAAAAGGAGGGAGAGGGAAGGGCTAAGCAATTTGAGCAGTTTGGAAAAATTTTAAGCTTTTAACAAACATAATAAATTAGAAGAGCTTCTGGGGAGCTTCAGCTATCTCTTGATTATAAGATGAAAACTGTCCATTTATCATGATCATGAAAAACAACACATGCTGAAGAGGTAGTGAACTCCAAGGGAGGACGGATTTCTTGGCATGCGCAGCTAACAAGACCAGAGCAAACCTCCAGACTTGTTAAACGTCTCTTAAACCGTATATAATCTGCTATGCTAGAACCCACAGTCAGGAGCCAGACCAAAGTCTTTAAGCAGACATTTCCTTCAACACAAGCTTTGTTTTGAGAGTCTGGACTAGGGTGACAATGACGTCACCAAATGCTTGTTTTTTCTGTGTGAAAGCCAAACATTTGCCACTCCCCACACCTGGAAATCCTTTAAAACAGGAATGGGAGGGGATGATATGAGGGCTGGGGGGCTTAACCTAGGAAGAGGAAAACATGCATGAAAGTGATCTGAAGAGGTGAGGTTTGGAGGAAAGAACAATAAAAGTGAACAGGAGTACAAAGAATAGAATAATGTGTCTGCTATAAACCTAAAGGATTGATTCCATTATAGTAATGATGGCAGGAGCCAAGAATGGAAAACTAGGAAATCAGCCATTTTGAGACCCAGTGCAGTAAGACTTGCACAGTAAATCGTGTATGTTTCACACTTTAATCACACTCCTAATCACATCCTATTACCATGTCTGCAGTGGAAACACTTTTTCAAACCTTATATATGGCACTGAAGTAGCCCACAGCGTCTGTAAATCTGCCACATTCAATCTTGCTGCACTACAATCAATTGATTTGTCCTAAGGCATTTGTGTGCATTAAGGGCTTCTGTTTGCCTCCCAAGTTATGTTGATACTGGCACTCTAAAGAATCATTGGCATGATTGCGTCTTTGAGCCTAGGTGGAGCTCTGTTCTCGGCAAACCATTTGCCATGAACTGTATTGCCATTTGGCCTGTATTGCAGATCTTCTTGATGGCTTGTTGCTTGTGATGGTTTGCTTGTGTGTCAAGGCTTTTACGATGAGAACGGCTGCTTATGACTCTGCTGGATCACTAATTTTCTTGGACTGCTACAAGAATACAAGGTTCAAGGCCTTAAACATACAGTGGCATAGCTAGATGGGGTGCAAAGCACTAAGTTTTTCAGGGGGGGCTCACCACAGCATGCAAGCGCCCCACCCTCCCCCCTTCGGAGCCATTCGAGGTGGGGGAGCAAAACAGTGGCATTCGGAGGCAAATGACACCATTTTGCTCCCCCCACCCAGAATGGCTCTGAAGGCGAGGAGGAGAGGCTGCTTGCATGCTGCGGTGAGGTTCCCTGCGAAACATAGTGCTTTGCACCCCCTCTAGCTATGCCATTGCTCCCACATTTATTATGTTTATTTGCTGTTTTTCAGTGCTAAGCTGATCATAGCTCACAACTGTATAAGGGCCAAGTAAGGGAGTGCCTATTAGAAAAATCATTTGCTATGCAAGTCATTCCCTGAGTGAAAAGATGAAATATATTTGGGACTTCTGGCATTTTTATCTCCCAAAAGAAAGACAGAAAATGTTTGAATTGTTTTGGGTCCAACTAAATTTTTTTACTTTTGCACTGAAAACATCTTGTTCCTTGAAGCAGATGTAATGATGGCTTTCTGCACAGTGTGGGTTGCAAATCAGGGGGCGAGCCTTGGGAATATGTGTGCTCTCCTCTCCTTCATTGTCTGGCACAAATTTTTCTTTCCCTTTGCTTGATTATCTTGAAAGTCGCTTTGTGCACTGACCCTAACCGAGGCTAATTCTAACCATGGTTGCCCTCATTGCCAGAATTGGAAGTGAGGGCTTGAAACAAGTTTGCAAAATGTTCTTTTTACTGTTGGATTCAAGTGTGTGAGAAAGCATGCAATTGTTAAATTTAAATTATGGCTTTACCAGGACTGAAGAATTAGGTCGTGTGTGTCCCCCAATCAAATTTCCAAAGTGGACAAAATTTAAAAATGTATACAGAAATTACTTCTGAGTTTGCACTTGCTGCTTCTTAGTCCAGGATACAAATTTGTTTTGTTTGATCCTAACCAGATCTACTCAGAAGTAAGTTCTATTTTGTTCAATGGGGCTTACTCTCAGGAAAGTGTGGTTAGGATTGCAGCCTAAGTGCCTAATATTAACCCCTTATGTCAGTGCTTTCCAGCCAATGGGACATGTGCTGCATCCTACAGTGTTACTCACGGAGACCTCCTCAGAGTCAGGAAATGTTTGTTCCCTTACCTTAGAGCTGCATTGACCTTACGTCAGTGCTGGAAAGCACTGACATAAGGGGTTAGGATTGCGCCCTTAGTGTTGTTCAATATGTTAAGAAACATATATCTTTCTGAATTCCTGAAGCGTTCAGTGACCATATTCTACATCTGGATCATAAAGTTGGAATTCAAACTTATAATATTTTAAGTCAAGATTACTCTTATCTCTGCAATAATGGACATTTCATCTAAGGATGTCAATGTGGAAAAAAAATCGGGGGGGGCGGAGCTAACTCTCAACGAAGTTGCAGTGAACTTTGGGGGCTCCCGAAGAGACTGCGAAATAGATGTGTTTTCATGTGCCTAAACAACTAAGGCACGCTTCGGTGCCAGGAAGACGGTACGAAGAGCTGAGAGCTTTATCGGGGGGGGGGGGGTTCTTAGAAACAGGCAATTTCAAGGATTTCTCTCTGTTTTGCTCTGTGCTGAATCATATCTATCCCGGGCGCCATCTTGGAGAAGCTTGGAAAGTTGAGAACCCGTCCTCCCACGGCCTAGATACAACAACATCGCAGTGAAAAAAGCTATTAAGAGTAAGTGAACTTGGCTTGTTAAAAAGTTTTACCGAGAACTGTAAGTAAGAAGTCTGGAGGAGGAGGAGATAATACAAGATTATTCACGCTGGCCATTAGCCACCCAGGGGGGGAATAGGTGAGTTGGTATTTCCCCTGCTGGAGTAAGTACAAGATTATTTTTTTCAATGGTATGTACCAAAGAGAAATAAATAAGTAATCTTCAACGAAGGAAATAAAGTCTACTTTCATTTTCCCAGCAAAAAGCCTTGATTTAAGTCTGGTTACGGCTACTTTCGGTTTCTCAGCAAGAGGCTTGAAATTTTTTTTTGGTCATTTAAATGCATACTAACCTAATTTGAGTGTGTTGATTTGACTGATTTTTTTTTTGGATATTAAAATTGGAAAGTAACCCTGGATACAAAATTGGAAAGTAGCCCTGCAGGAAGTGGTTCCAGTTGATGTTGATAAAAATGGCTTTTGAAAATTTAAAAGATGGTTGTGAAAGCCAGGCCTGGTTGATGGACTTTGTGATGGATTTTAGAAGAGAAATGGAGCAACAGGTCAGAGAACTGTCTGAACAAATTGGGCAAATAAGTTCCTCCCTTGTAAACTCGCAGGAACAGATTATAAACAATATAGAAGAAAAAAGAATGGATCAGATGTCCGGCGAAGTTAAAGAAGTGGAGTATTTTGAGATGGGACACGAGGCGGAAGAAGCAATTGTCATAATAACTAAGAACTTTAAGGAAGAAAAAAGAGGAAATGTTCAGAGAGTAAGCTGCCTCAAGAAGAGGAAGAATTTATGGACTGAATTCAAGAATAACAGAATGAAGAAGAAGAAAGAAAAATACAGGGGCGCCAAGAAATTCAATAGACTTAAGATGAAAAAGAAGAAAAAGAAGAAGTGGAAGAACCAGTTGGAAGACTAAGAGGGAACCCCAATAAGACAGAGCACAAAGCAAGCAATAAGAAGAAGGTCAAAATGGTTGAATAATAAGTAGAATTTTTTTTAAATTATATTAAATTAAAATAGATTTAAATGAAAATTTGAAATATAAATATTGCGGAAATTAAGTGGTATTAAGCTAAATATTTTATTAATTATATTAAATTAAAGTGGATGAAAAGGGAATTTGGAATATAAGTATTGTGAAAATTAAAGTGGTAATCATATGAAATAAATTAGACGGAACTGTAAATTTGGAATATAAGTATTGTGTAAACTAAAGTGGTATTAAGATAAATAAAAGGGTTATTTTTTAAAAGAGAAGGTAAATAAAATAAATTATAGATGTTTATTTTGGAGAAAATATTAAACCTGTATTTTGGGTTAATAAATATGTGGTGGATAAGCGAAGTATAATATTATTGTAATTGGAGATATTTGTTTTTAGATGTGATATTAGAAATTAAGAATTAGATAAGAGATTTTATTTTAGAGGTTAGTTTAGTGGTAAGAAGAGTCTATAAGTAAAAATTTGAAGTTTTGTTTTGATTGGATAGTTATGGAAAATGATATATAATATGTTAGAAGAGATTGAAGGGGTAATACCATTGTAATCAGAGACTTCTTTTTTAGATGTGATATTAGAAATTAAGAATTAGATAAGAAAGATTTTATTTTAGAGATTATTTTAGTGGTAAGAAGAGTAAAAGTAAAGTAAAATTTGAATATGATGGGATAGATAAGATTAGAGGAAAAATATGGAATGTTAAAGTATTAATCAGTTGGGTTAATGAATATGATAATTTTTGTATTGATCAGTAATTTCGTTTGGATTAATGTTTGTTGTAATCGATGGCCACCAGCCTTGTGTGTAACCTATGTAGTCCTAACCCTAAGTCTATCCAATTTTCCTTACCTGTATCTGTAATAAATAAATAAAGCATTCTTAAAAAAAAAAATCATTTACAAGGCTGAAAGCTGGTTCACATAAACGTGAACATCACTAGACTTTTCATTAACTGAATGTGTGAATGCAGTTTGTTGAAAGATACTGTCTGAGCTGACATTCTAGTAATAGGAATATGACTATTTTGTGTGTGCAATAATTTGTTGTTTCAGTCATCAAGTGCGGATCACAAATATATAAATTAATCTCAAGTTGTATTTCATTTAATTTAACCTTTATTGGCATAAAATCTCAAGTTGTAGCAAATGTTAATGGGTGCTTTTGAACTAATTCTCCCTTATTGCAGAACATTACAGGTTGTCTGAAATCAGTGCTAGAATTGACGTATGTTGCACCATTTTAACTTCTACCCCTTACATCAAACTGACTTTCCACTCTCTACAACATTGGTCTCATGGGAGAGGAGATCCAAATATGTGGTAATTGTGACATGCCTCATAATTGTGAAGCTGTGCAAGATAAAAAATTATCTATATTCGCACTAAGTAATCAATTCAAGTGGGATATGAAGTTAAATGACAGTGTACAATCATGGAGGGCAATTTTATTGATACAGTAATCCTTATCACAGCAGTACACACAGTACTGAAGCTTTGTGTTTTGAATGTTTCATGTGCTTGTTCTGTTCTGGAACTCCTGGAATTCCAGAGTCTTTAAAGTTACCCACTCAACGTGTATTTCAAACATCAGGAGTTGCCCACAGCTTTGTTTTAAGAGACAGAGCTAGCTAGAAGAGCAAGCTGCTTAAAAACAGTTGTATATCTTGGAATGCCTCTTTTGGAAAAAAAAAATGAAACAGGTCTAACAGCCCAATCCTAACCAACTTTCCAGTGCTGAGGCAGCCACAATGCAGTTTCAACAAACATTCCCTTACTTTGAGGAGGCCTCCGTGACTGTCGCTCTGCTGCAGAATGCAGTTCACATCCCATTGGCATGTCTGTATTGATGCTGCAGAGTTAGCTAGGATTGGGCTGTTAGATGCTCAGATTTACATCATCATCATCATCATCATCATCATCATCATCATCCTCCAGTTGACAATGGCTTTCTTCTCAACAGGGACGTGAGTACTGCCATGATGGAGTGTGAGCACAGAAGTGACAGGTGTGTCCACAGTTGTTTGTGAGATATTAACAGATAGCAAGGTACCACAAAGATTCACTATAAGTGTAAAAACAAAACCAACCAAAACCTTAATGTTCTTAAGTCCTTTTAGATGGGTACATCTAAAAGGGTACATTCATCTTTTAGATGGATGGCACATGGATAGGGATCTTCAATGGAATTTAACTGCTCTTCTAGCCATTGGCCAGGGACATGAATTACCAATCACACCACAATGTGCTGTTCTGCTTTTGATAGGAGTCCCATGTATGCTTTCCCTAGTGATATCCATAGGTCCCAGTCCTACCCAGAGTCATGACTATGCATATGCTAGTCATCCAATTCTGTAGAGAAGCAAAAACAGCCAGATGCAACTATAGAAGGCATCAACCATTCTAACTAAAGTTGGATCCATCTGTGTGCTTATTGCTGTATGCATCTGACCAAGGTTTGGTTAGGAAGTTAAAGAGCAATTTCAGCCTTATGAAGAGGGCCCCAAAATTGTTCAGTGAAATACTCATGCATCTATCTCTCTTGGAAAAAAAGAAATCAGTTAGAATATACTGTTGGTGGTATCCAATTGCATAGAAAACGTACATAATTTATAAGCAGGTATCGGTGAAATGCTGGCAATGTGGAAAGACTCTGGCAGATTTGATGCATGTTGGTGGTTTTACAAAAAAAAAAAAAAAAATTACTGGGGAAAATACTTCAATTACTGAAGAATATTACCAGCTGCAGAATGTTGTGGGATGCAATAATGATTATTTTTATGTGATCTAAAAAGGAAAGTAGGGGATTGTGACTTGGAACTTATAAAATTGTTATGCGTGGGAAGATTAAGTGTGGCAGCTAATTTACGAGTTTATGAGTGTCTTACAAAAATTTGGCAAATAGCTGAAATGGTGAAATGTAATAATTACGCTAGAACCAGAGATGCCTGCCAATGAACAGACTAATGCATTGAGAACTTGGCATTGTTTGTTTGTTACTGGAATTATGAGGGTAATGACAATATTTATGCATTTACTCCATTCCATTTATTGTAAAGCTTTTATTTGTATATTGTGTATTCATACCTTTAAAATAAAATAAAAAATTAAAGCTGCTAGGAAAGTGCTGTTGTCACTTAATAATACTGGTGATCTTAGTGGCTTTATCTGGCTACAAGCCATTTCTGCCTCAGTCCTGTGGATATCGGTGTGAGCAGTCGTTTGTAGATCACAGTCTATATTGGTGTAATGACTGCACAACCAAGTACTTTACTGTAGGTAGAAGCTATTGCTGTTTTGCAAAGGCTTGCTCAAGAGTGGCTGCAGTGCAATTGACACTTTCTCTAGTGATTCTCATGCACTGTTTAAGGCAAGAGATTGCCCACTTGGGGAGCACTGCTGGACTTACAGCCCAATCCTAACTGGCCAGGTGGCAGTGGAACAGACACGAAGCAGTCTGTAATGGCACTCTGGCAGTGCGCTGAGTAGTGTGCTGCTGGGACACAGGCAGAAAGGCTGGAGTCTTCCTGCTCATGCCAGTGGATCCCCAGCTCTCCGCCAAGGAAGGTAAGGTGGTGGTGGGGAACGGGGCAGGGAGGCTGTGGGGTGGATCCAGTGGCAATGGCATGCACCTTTTCTGCAGTGTCCAGCCCCCTTTCTGTCCTTGGACGTGCACTAGTGAGACCCATTGCAGGGCAGGAAGTTTGTGCAGGGGTAAGGGGATTTGAATCCTCTTTCACTACTGGCGCCTCCTGATCCTCCCCCTCCCCCTCCCACTGGATACAGCATGCCTGTTTTGGTGCAGCTGCCCCAGCTGGGGTGGGAAGGATAGAACTGGGCTGTTGTTTTTTTTTCCTGTATCTTGTGCAGCGGTTGGACAGGAGGTGTAAAACAGCCCTTCCATGTGCAAACCCTTGCATAGAAGGGATTATCCCTTGGATAGAAGCTAATCTGTAGGCACCAGCGGCAAGATGATTGTGTCACCATCACTGCTGTTTCCTGCAGCAGAATCTCATCTGGGGTTGTATTTCATTGTTTGCTTAAAAAATAAAAGTTTCAGGTGTATGTCTCAAAAGCATATAGGCCAGAATTCAGTTCCACACATGTGCAGCCAGACAGACATTCTGAACAGCACTAATTAGCTGCCTGGGAAGGGACGGTGAAATCCAACCTCCCATTTCCCATTCAGGAATTTTGGAGCAACTAGAGCCGGCTTGCTGAGGCTTGGCGAGTCACTCCAGCTGGGCAGCAGTCATTCCCATGCATGATTCCTCATCCAGCTAGAGAGAGAAAGACACACATGTGCGCATAAGCCTGATCCAGTGCGCATAGGGCCCCCTCGCTGGATATGTGCTTGGCACTGTTCAGGTTTAGACAGGTTCCTTCAACCAGCTGTAAAGTTATTTTCTTCAAAAGTGGTAGTAAATTTTCTTGCTTTTAAATACAAAACCAAGCACCAACGTCAGGTTGCATCAGGCCCTGGGGCAAGGCTGGCATCTGGGCTCCTATATGTGCACAGCCCCACCCCATCCCCTTGCTCTCACAGCTTACAAGGTGTACTGAGGGAGCAGATGTTTCCCCCTCCCTTTCCCCCTCAAAGTGTGGAAGAGCAGGAGTCGCTGCCATTGCTGGCTGTCTCCCAGGTGGCTCTTTGATAAAGCAGAGCCACCTGGGGGAGAGTCTGATTGGCCAGTGGGGAAAGAGGGGTGGAGAAGGAAGTGCTCTGGCAGCTGCATGAGTCACACAAAGGCAAGAAAATACAGAGTTGCACTATGACTCTGTATTTTTAAGTGTTGTATGCTGCCAGGATCCATGCCAGCTTCTGCCAGACTAGATCTGTCTGGGGTAGCCCCTTGCCTGGGTGTGGGTCCCTGGACCCTTGTCTCACAAGACCTTACCAGTGGCACTGCTCCTGACAAACCCAGTTTGACACACACAAAAAAACAACCACCAATTTTGTTAGCTTTCATTGCAATTAAGGCTGCAACCCTCTGTGCACTTATCTGAGAGTAAGTACCACTGAAGTCACACATTATATCAGAGCTGCAAGTTTTTGCTTTGTAAGTATACCATTAAACTAGGAAGTAAGTTCCATTGAACAAAGTAGGACTGACTTCTGAATAAACATGTATACAGTAGGATTGTGCTGTAAATATACATTGTCAAGATATTGCTTATTTTATTTTGGAACAATTGCAGTTGCCTAGTTCTTTGTCAGCAATCCCTTATCAGACGGCAATTGTCCCTCTGGTCTAAAATGTGTGTTTAAGAGACTGGAGACTACTCATTTTCCTTCTGCCTTCTGATTATGGATACAAAAAGTGCTGCTAACTCTTGTGCAGGGCAATCCTAAGCATTGTGTTCAATGGTGCTTCCTTCCAGAAAAGTGTGTATAGGGCTGCACCTTTAATGGGATGATGATGATGATTAACAGTATTTATATACCGCTTTTCAACTAAAAGTTCACAAAGTGGTTTACAGAGAAAAATCAAATAACTAAATGGCTCCCTGTCCCAAAAGGGCTCACAATCTAAAAAGATGCAAATGAATACCAGCAGACAGCCACTAGAACAGACAGTGCTGGGGTGAGGTGGGCCAGTTACTCTGCCCCTGCTAAAAAGAGGAGCACCCACTTGAAAAAGTGCCTCTTACCCAATTAGCAGGGGTTGACTCATTACTCATTACTTATCTCTGCTCAGTCTTATGTGGTGATCTTAATTCTAACTTGTTCTACATGCTAAGTAAATGTTAGTTCAATGCTACAAATTAGGGGGAGGGGATTAACCAGGGGTTCCAAATGAATGTTTATGTATTTTCCAGAATCTGTGCTTCTATAAATGAACCACCATAAAGCTGCAGTAGGGGACAGTGAGTCCTCTCTATAAAATAAAATAAAAGTGGGAGTGCAGCCATTCGGACCATTGCTAGTTCTTCACCAGACATGCACCCTCTTCTGCATAATCTACCCCATGAAGGAAAACCAAAAATGGAGCACGTGGCCAAGGATTGCCTCTAATTTTTAAAAAGTAGTTATTCCATTGCTGTTTTGCTGGGCAGTCAGTTGTGTGGCTCTTCGTTTCATAAGTTATAAATCTTTCCACCTGCACCACGCAGGAGGATTGTGCAAAAAGCAAGAGAATTCTGAAAATTTTCTTCAAAACAGCAGGGAAAGTTTTAATAAAATGGTGCTATCCAGAGAAGTTTCCAGTTTCCCTGAACACAGCATAAATTTTGGAAAGCTGCTGGAAAGGGAATAGGCAATATTTTTTTGGTATTGAACAGGAGCATCCTAGGTGTGATAGTTTCATTGGCTGTAGCTTCTAATTATTTTGTTGTCAGAAATTGCTCTATAAAAGGCATAAGAGAACAATTCAATGCAGTTTCCTTTTATCTGCCTTACCAATTGATGTCTATACAGAGCAAGCGGGGCTCCCCAAACACGTCAGTCTGTTTCAGATACACAAGATTAAGTAGCAAGTGACATTCAAGACCAATCGGCCCACCCAGGAGAAGTGAAACCAGCGGAAAAGCTGTCAGATTCCCCCTTTTCTCCATTAATCTTAAAGCTTTTCAATGCTGCCAGGTCTCATCTCCATCAAACAAGCTGGGAAGAGTGTCAGGCTATTTTCTTTCTGCTAACCCTCTCCTCCTATCATACCCCTTCTAGTAACTCCTTTTGTGCTGGGCTTCTGTTTGTCAGTTGCCTTCAGTGCCCCAGAATTACCTTTGCCCGTGATGGATAGAATGCTACACAGAATGGATCTCAATCCTTTATAAATCAAATGCAAAAGAGGTTCTCTGAACTGTGCCCCACAAGTGGCACAGATATGTGTAAATATGAATAAAAGAGGTGTGGGTCATTTGCACCAAACCCTTTAACCTTCCCTCTTCATTTTCACAGTTCCAGCCATATACTGTATACCTACAGCACTGTCTTCTTCCCTGTGTTCCACCCTAAAGGGGGCTTGTTTCCCATGGGTCAGTGCTGAACTGAAGATAGTGCACAGCTGATCTGAAACATTTATAAATTAGTATAGGCACAGTCATTGGAACTAATGACAGTGTGCCTCAGATGACTTATCTTTTAAGACAGGCAAATATTTGTTCTCCCTTCTTCTGGGTTAACATGGCAGGCCTTCCTTGAAGTACTATTGTAATTATAATCAAGATAGTGCATGAGAAAAGCGCTCAGCAGGAAAGGCAGTTATGGACTTGCTCTTCATTGTGTCCCGAGGCACAGGTCCATGATGCTGTTGCCCCCTCATGCCACCCCCCCTGCCCCGATACCTACCCAGAGCAATGGAGCCTCACATAGCGCTGAGGATGACTCAGAAAGCCTTCTGAGGCTTCCCGAACATGTGCAGCTACTGGCAAGCCATATATGCTGGGTCGAGGAATGCCTACCTGACACTCGTTAACACAGTGTCAAATCTGGGAGGAAACTGGCCTGCTACAATACCTCTTGTGGATCTGCTTACCATGAAGGAGTGTATAGGAGCTCAGGGACACAGCTGCAAGACTACAGCTGCTGCAGAAGCAGGTTTTGGTACTCACAGGTCACTTTCCTTTCTAGTGAGAGCCTAAATAAGATGATGCCAATTTTCTGCAATGATTTTCTATATTTAAAGGATTTTAGAGAAACTTGGGTTTGGTTTTCCATATTACTGTATCTAGCTACTGATGCCACATGGATGGGTAGACACGGGCTCCAAAGACTTTTCCAGCTGTCTCCCCCTCCCCCCAACTTGTTTCGCCTTTTGTCGGCTGCAATCCACTCAATGCTAAGGAGCAGTTGTCTGAATGTTAGAACGATGCTCAAAAGAATCTTGGCAGAATCTTCATCTTAAGAGCGATATAGCTTAATATTTTCCTTCAGGTTTTTATAATGTGGTAATAAAGGCAAGTGAAGGATTGGTAAACAAATGGTTTTTATTTTGTTGAAACAGAGACCCCAAATATAACAGCCCCATTAGTGATTATGCTAGAACTGCACAAATAATGTCCCTAATTGGCTCTCATTAGATTTTATGTCCCCTCGGCAGTGAATGACATGCTGTTGTGTAGGAAGCCTTTTTGAAAGGGGAAAGGACTGCTCTGTGTTTGACATGCGTGAAAGGGGGCCTGTCACTGTGATCATATTACCCAGCAGTAAAGAACATAAAGGAACAGAGCAGCAGCCTTGCCACTGCAGCCAGTGGGCCACCTCACTTAGAACTGCCTTCCGAATAGCAGCCACGCAACCTCCTGATTTTAGAAATGGGCTATGTCAGAATGCCAGATGCAAGGGAGGGCAGCAGAATGAGGTCTCTTGTTATCTGGTGGGCCCCCTGGGGCATTTGATGGGCCGCTGTGAGATACAGGAAGCTGGACTAGATGGGCCTATGGCCTGATCCAGTGGGGCTGTTCTTATGTTCTTATGTAAGCTTCAAATGATGCATTTCAACACTACAAGGAACTAATGGAGAATTATCCATTTAAGAAGCACATCCAGACAGCTTTGATGTTACTGTTCTGCTTCAGTTCTTCGGGTCCACCATGTTACCAGAGGAAAGAGTGAGGGAGAGTCTGCAGCTTCCAAAGTGCCTCTTTGAATGAAAGTGTTAGTTACTGCCAAGCACAGTTTGTGCTAGGGTTTGGCTAAGTTGGCCAATGACTGGGGGGTGCAGTGTCATCAGAGGGCCCATGTCATGTTCACCCCCAAGATCTCAGCGTCCAGCTTCCTGAGTGGGCCATATTGTTGTTGCCTGGTGTGCTCCCCCGTGCTTTGGAAAATACATGCATGTGCAAGCTCCCTTCTCCCACATGGGGTCTAGGAACTGGGCAGCAGACAAACACAAGTCCTCCTACAGTCAGCATCTGCAGCTACAGCTACATCATTGCCTGCTCTTCTGATTAGTTATACTATTTATGAAATACCCTAAAAGCTTTCTACTTATCTTATCTCTTTTACTGAACAACTTTTGTAAAGGTGGATGTCTCAAGCTTCCAAGAATTCTTTTTCAAGCAGACCTGTCAAAGTCTTACCAGCAAATGCTGCTCCAGTCAATGAGGACATGTTTCCTTCTCTCACATACTCCAAATCTTGTGTTACTTGTTCCTTAAGAATAGTTAACAGTTTGCACTTGGGCCTTGTGCAGATGTTCTGCTTCTTCCCACTATCACCTATGGGGGGGACGGGACTGTGCATGAAACTGGCACTTTCACTTGGAGCATGAATATATGGCCATCCTGATTTGTGTGGTCACAGGCACCCCCCCCTTTAATTACTTCAATTGTACAAGTTGGGGGGCACCAGTTTGAACACTTCCATGCAGTACTACTTCCATGTAGTCTCTGCTGAATCATGATCCCACCAGTAGACTCCTATGCTCCCACAAGTAATCTTAGGAGAGCTTTACAATTAGGGATTTTCTAACTTGTTATTGTGTGATTATGGGTAAATTGAGAATTATAATCTGTGTTTCATGATTGTGGCTATAAAAACAGAGCCTGTTATTTTGGATGTAATAATACGGAGTAGAAAGGATGTCATTTATTAATTCTTTTTTGCCTGTGTCAAAAATATCCTTGCTTTGCTTCCTAAAGTTAAGCGATGCCAGCACATTTGGTTACATTTGGTTGCTGACAGTGTAGCAGATCATAGATGGGTTGTAAGCACATATTTTATTGGTTACGCACAATTAAACAGTTGAGTCAGAGTTGTGCCAGCCATTAAGTCTGTCTTCAAGGAAAAGCAATTTAAAAATAGTTCATAGAAATTGTTTATTCTTAATGCCTGCACACAGTATGTTACAACCAGAAATAGCAGACCTTGGCATGTGTTTCTAGAAACATTGTACCAATGGATGTGTGCTTTGGGTACATCTCCCTGTGTGCGCCAGTTCTAAGAAATGAAATGAAATGGTAGAACTTGTGAGCTGGAATATTCCCCCCCGAGGGCTCATATGAGCTGTCCTGGTTGAAGTGAAATTTTTGGTTTGTTTTAATTATTCAAACCACTTTGAACAATGGGGAAGGCAGAATAAAAACACTTTAATTAACTTTAATTAAGTCCTCTCTTCTTGCACTTATGTGACCTAATGCAGCAACTCTTAGTACAAAACTTGGATGTGCAAACAAAAAGCTCCCCAAGGATTTCCTCATTCACTTGGGTGGCGGGCACATGTCCAGGTATGCAAACAGATGTGCACTCCACATTGGCTCTTACCATTTAAGTGAATGGGGTAGCCTGCATGTTTGCAGATTGACAAGTGAACAGAGCACTGGATTAGATCGTGAGCATGTTCTCACAAGCTCTCCAGTCCACAGCACAGCCATTTATCAATCTTGCATTTCAGAGCCACTGATGGGGATTTAAAGAGATGGCAAAGAAAAACAAGAAAGAACACCTATTTATTGAGAAGGTGGTACAATGCACACTTTGCTCACAGGAGATCCCAAACCTATTTTTGGCACCAATTAAAAGAGTGGGGCGGAGGTGTTCCAGGATGGGGTGAGGGCAGGTTGATCATATCCTCCATGTTGGGTTTAAAGCCTAAACCTCTGTGAGAGGGAGGTGAGGGTGGATTATGTATAGGGACATAATGTGTAGGTTATGTATAAGGACATTGTTTCCATTGAAATTAATGCTTGGTTGCAGTTTCCTACAGATCTCAGGTTTCCAAAGGGCAGGCAAGAAAGGGTTCCCCCTTTGCTCTTGCTTTGGCTTCAGCGCTGGAAATAACCTTGCAAATGTCTCCTACTTCCAAGCTCCCCTTATTCCACAGATTGCATCCTCTTAAACCAGTGTCAAGCTAACTCCACCCTGATCACTGAGACTGGGAAAGGGGCGGAGGATAACAATGTATGTATGACCTCTACTTTCTGTGGTGATGGCATGTCACAATTCGAAGGACTGGATTGGTTCATCAGAGACACATTTAAGTTCCTCTTTGGAACTCTTTTGTCTTCAATGGTTTGAGGTCTCTGTCATCACAAGCTGTTGCCTCAGACATCTGATGGTAACTGTTAATTTAAGTCCTATGATGTTTGCTTGCCATCCTAGAGGCTTCTGCTGAATTGACAGTGTGTCTATGCTGGATCCATACTAGAGACATGTAAGGAGGGTACATGTCGGATCTTTAGCACACTACCAATGGAGCCCGCGGCCCTGATCCAGGTGTACATGGATGCAGAAGAAACTTACAGTTTTGGCATCAGGGGGATCTTGAGACATGGTGCATCTGTTCAGAGGCTGGAAGGAAGGTGAAAGGTTGGAGTTGGTGCATTACTGCTGGCAAACTATCAGGTGCTATATGCACAAGCACGCCTTGCTGCTAATGCAACAAACCCTGCCATCACATATTCACACAAAGGGTTGTTTCTACACAATTGGCTGAGCCTGGTTGAGGGCATCTGAAATCTGGAAAAGTGTCCAGTGTGTTTAGCTTTCCTAAAAATCAACATCTTGGCCCATTTTAGTAAAAGGTTCCTTAAATTTGCAGACAGGCCCTAGAAATGAAGAACGCAATTCAACCAAAGCTTAAGGATTGGTTTAATGACAAACCAATCTTAAGTGTCAAGGAAAGGGATACTAAAGCTCACTAGCAGAGCTCATGCTCTGCATGCAGATTCAGTCCCTGTATCTCCAGGCCAGGCTGGGAAGGACCGCTGGTGAGATACTGCCATCCAGTGAGCGAGATGGACCAGGAGTCTGACTCCACGCCACTATATATGTTTAGCATTTTTTAATCTGATTAGTTTCAATGAGAGAAATTTAACACTTCCATTAGAGTGAGGAGATGACCGAGATCATGAACTGGAAGTGGAATGTACACCAGTTGCTTACCATACAAAAGAAGAATTTATGTGTAAAGAAATATAAATGTTTACTGCTGCTATATGTTCTGCACTTGTGAGAATTAAGCACTTTGTACTGGTAAACATGGAACCACCAACTGCTCCCGCCCCCCCATGCTTTGTATGTCTTTCAAGCCACATAAGAGGAAACACAAAGGAAGGAGGAGAATGCTTAGGAGAATATCTAGGAGGGAAATATTCTGGACAGAGTCTTGTGGGGCACCAAAACTATGGGCACCAAACAAATATCCACTAGGATGCCATTTTTTCTGCCCACATGATCAGAGGTAAAATGAATGCCCACTTCTGCACAAGTGGGCGGCCTCAAAATTACAAGTCATGCGAATTCTGATTGTGTTTCTTGTGTTTGCACAGTTGCAAACAATAAGGTACCCCTGTCACTGATGGCCTGCATTTCTGATAGATAGCTTCCTTTTCTCTTTCATCCAGTGGGTTTGTAATTACACACAAATAATGATCGGATTAGCTGGCTGTACTGAAATGTTTGGCACGACTTTTCAGCGAGATGGAATGTAAACATTGGTGGTACAGGCCTCACCGAAAGCACTCTTATTCTAGCCAGAAAACACAAAACTAATTTCCTTTTTGTTACCTTGGCCACTGCCTCCACTTGCATTTTCCTGTCATTTTCAAGGACTTAAAGCTTTGCTTGTCTGGGGGCTTTCCCAATATCTGTAAGGTTAGTCCTGCTCCTGCATTGTTATATTTTATGTTGTGGACCATAGCCACCTCTCATCCTGCAAATAGTCATAAAGGACACAATCTACAAAGGCCAAGTTGCTATCAATTAGGGCCTCAACCTTTAATTGACTCATTAGATTACTCAATTAAAACCATTTTAATTAACTAATTAAACACCCTGATTAATTGGTCAACCCATTAAAAACAACAACAATGGTAATTGCAGATGACAGGAACTTTTTGATCATTGCACCAAGGTTCTGAGATGCTTTCCACTAGAGCAGTGTTTCTCAAACTGTGGGTTGGGACCCACTAGGTGAGTCACAAGCCAATTTCAGGTGGGTTTCCATTCATTTCAATTTTTTTTAAAAAAATACTTTTTAATTTCATTAAAAACAAACACAAAGCGCGCACGCACACACACACACACAAATGTTTAAAAAAACATTACAAGTTGTATGGCAAATGTGGAAATCTCAAACGACATTTCTTAGGGTCAAATCCTATCCAATTTTCCAGTGCTGGTGCAGCCATACTAATGAGGTGTGTGCTCCATCCTGCAGTGTGGAGGCAGTCACAGAGGCCTCCTAAAGGGATGGGAACATTTGTTCCCTTACCTCAGGGTTGCATTGCGGCTATACCAGTGCTGGAAAGTTGGATAGGATTGGGCCCTTATTCTACTACAAAATCATACAAAAAATTATCAAACTTTAACAGTCTACACCTGTTATGAAATACATTTTCCACACAAATAGAAAAATAAAAAAACATAAAAATTAACTCCTATCTACTCATCAAATCCATAGATCACTTGGCCCACTTTCCCCTCAATGTGCAGGAAGTCCAGGAATGGTTTCCAATTGTCCATAAAAGATTTTACTGACTTGTCTTTAAGAAAAATTGTAAGTTTGTCCATTTCTGCCAAATATTTCAATATTTTCATATATTAGACTTGATGCTACCATGGTATGTGACTGCATCTGGGGAAATGTTACAGATAGATATTTTTAACCAGGGGTGCTCAATAGGTGGATCGCGATCTACCGGTAGATCGCGAGGCAAAATGAGTAGATCGCGGAGTGCCGACCCCCCCCTTCAGGTGCCTCTGGGAGGAAATGCCGGGAGTAAGGCCCATTGTACTCAATGGGGCTTACTCCCAGGTAAGTGTGGCTAGGATTGCAGCCTCACAGCCTAATCCTAGGCATGTCTACTCAGGAGTAAGTCCTGTTATACTCAGTGGGGCTCAAGGTACACCAACATACATTGTACACATAAATGTTATATGTTATGATGGCGCGAACATTGTAAAAAAAACTCTGGTAGATCTCCGGGCCTTGCTGGGTTTCAAAGTAGCTCTCGAGCCAAAAAGAGAGCTGTTTTTAGCTCCTGTTTTTAACAGTTTACCCCTGTTTTTAACAGTTTACTCTGTATATGCTTCTAATAATGATAGCCAATGGGGCTTACTCATGGGAATGTGTAGGTAGGATTGTTAAAAATTTTCCTGCTTGATGATGCTACTTTTGGTCATGACATCATTTCAGGTGGGTCCTGACAGATTCTCATTCTAAAAAGTGGGTACCAGTGCTAAAAATGTACAAATCACTTTCCTAGAGGATCATTGGTTTCCCTTACTTCCAGCCCTTTGGCATTTCGTTTGTTTCACAGAGACTTTGGAATGAATTAGAAAGACTTCTTTTCTATGTCCTGCTCCAGTTTGTTCTGCTTTTTTATTTTTAATTTGATTGTTTTTATGTATATTTGGTGCTTCCTTTATTAGCCACTTTGGATATTATTGTTTTTTTAAAAATGGATTTTTAAAACGCATTTTTAAAATCTTCTCTCCTCCCTTTCCCCCCTTTTCTGTTTACTGTTCTTCCTGAAGAATTGGGCAACTTGAAAGCTTGTTCACTTTTAATGGACCAAATAGTGCCTAAATTTTTTGCCTGCTTTGGGAGTTGTCTGAGCATTTTCTGTTACAAACCAACTATAGAATGAATCAAGCCACATGCCATTTCCAGTACTATTAATGGTTTCGATTATTTTCAGCTTGCAGAGCCTGCGGATAACAAGATCTTTGGAAGTGTGCGATCGCCTGTCTGCGTTCTCTACCCATCCTGGTCTGGCATCCTAAACAGTTTGTGTTGAGGCTACTTCAAGGACCCTTTTACTCCTGCCAACCCTGAGATCTTAGGAGAAGGTGCTTTTGTGTGTTACCTGGTTATTGGAAATCTGGCTCTTAGAGATGTGCAGGAGGGCCTTCTTGGTGGTAGCTCCTTTCATGTGGAATTTCCTATTGTGAGAGGATCATTGTAGTCCCTACTTTTAAGTGTTAGGAAGAGACACTTTAAAAAGTCCTTCCTCAGCCACTCTTAATTATTACTTTTGCTTGGAGTACCAGGTTTCCCTTTTCTGATCACCCTGTTTTTGGGTGGTGTGTGTTGTATAATCTTTTTGTGATTGCCATTCGTTGTTAATTGTTAATTGGGGGGAGGGATTAATTGTAGTTTTATTCAATTTTTGTCTTTGTAATCTGGCTTGAATCTTCACAGATAAGGCAAAGTATACATATTTTTAAAAACATAAATGCCCCTAGTAAATATATTCAGAACACCTTTTTCTCTCTGTTTTTGTTACTGGGTATTAAGTGATGTACACATATGGACTGATTTGGGAAAGAAGAAGTCATCAAACAGGCCTTTTTTTTAGTCCTGCCAGAAAAATATAGCAGTGCAAGCAGTGGCATCACTAGGTTTCGTGTCACCCAGTGCTGGTAGCCTGTGTGTCACCCCATGCAGTGGACGGGGCAACACCCAAGGTGGTGGGCATGGTGATGCACCACCACGCCACCCCCACTGGTTTTTTGGCTGTACCTTTTAATAGAACACTGATATTTCAATGTGGTTTGTTTCATTGCATTCTGCATGAAATTAAGCATTGGTTGATATATAACATGATGGTATTATTCCTCCAAACTCTGATTTTCGTGATTTTGAAAACTTGTAGAGTCTCACGCACACACACACACCCCATGTCAACTTACTAACAACTTATTGCAGCAGTTCACAAACTTTTAGCACTGGGACCCACTTTTTAGAATGACAATCTGTCCAGGATCCATTAGAAGTGATGTCATGGCCAGAAATGACATCATCAAGAAAATTAAAATAAATAATTATAAATAATTAAATAAAAAGAAAAGAAATAATTAAATAAGGGGGAGCCAGTCCTGTTCCACCAAGTACTCTGAAGTAGGTCCTATTGTGGTCAATGGGGCTTACTCTCAGGAAAGTGTGGGTAGGATTGCAGCCTGTGAGCCCAATCCTATGCATGTCTACTCTGAAGTAAGTTCCATAGTGAAAAGGAGGGAGGGACCTCTTTCTCAGGTGCTTTTGGGGAGGGCTGCATTCATTCTATAGGGATCATTTTGGTGTCATTGGAATCCTCTCAGCCTGCCCTTTCCAACGGACTAAGGCATGTTCGTCTACTTGCGAGTAATCACGCATTATGGCTCGGTTTCACTTTCCGTAGGGCTCCATGCGTTGTTTTTTTTTGTTTCCAGTTTTTTCGCCATAACGTTTGATGGAAAGGAGATATTTCACTCTGGTTTATTGCACTGCATTCCGCTGGGAATTCTGCATCCAACAGTATATGGCATGATAGCGTTACTCCTAAAAGCTGCGATTTTAGCGCGTTATTCCCCAGTGCACATCACACCCCCCCCGCTCATCACCCGGTGCGGCCCACACCCCCCAGCGACGCCACTGACTGCAAGGTACTTCAAAGAGTGCAGCAAAGCATTCCTAAACTGTCCATAAGAATGTTGCACAGTTCTTATGGTTGTTGTTTATGCATTTCTAGTGACAAGTTGCAATGAATTATATTTTTTTTACAAAGCAAAACAGATTTCTTGTTTAACCACAGTACAGTACGTGTTTAAAGAGAGAAGCAATGGATTGCTTGTATTCAGTTGGACATATAATTTCAATGAGCTGCATTCAACCTTACATATTTAAACATTTATAGCAGGAAATCAAGTCATAGCATGGAACAATTGTTTCATTAAGGAGGCATGCTAAAAATGATGTAATCTTCATTATGTAACTGTGGAAAATAAAAATGTCCCATTCTTAAATTTATCCTTATTGTTGCACAATCATGAATTTATTTATTTTTACAAATTTCCTTAATTTTTATTGCCTCCTAGATGACATGCATATGCAACTGTTGTTAATGTTATAACCTTGTCAGAAACATGACACATTTCTATGGTGAAAATATGTCACCCACATCCCTAATTTCTTTCTTGCAATCATGTGCCCAGTTTCCAGGGTTCACTTGAAAAGCACAATCTGGATTAAAATACTGATTCTTTGGGATCTTTGCATATTAAACAGTAACACCAGAAAAGAGGTCCCACTTGCTGGATAACATGCAAGCCAGACAGCTTCATGCGCATGAGGGGTAATCGCATTGAACTGTCTCTCTGTGTCACATCTTGAAATTGAAGGTTCCACATTAGCCTAGCAGCCCATAAATACAAAACAGAAGTTGGTTCTACTCATGTTTTGGTGTCCTTCAGTCTTTGGATTACGCTATGTAGCAAAATGTGAGTAATTTCGTGTTTATCTGAATATTTCAATATTCATTTATTTTGGTAATTAAAACTGCTGCTATTCTTGGCATAGCATCAATAGTTTAGTCACAATTTATGCTGTGCAATTGTATAATACAATGTGTATTACAATGTATTAGGCAATAGGATAGATTAAAAAGTTTTGATTAAAAACTAAAACAAAGATTACCATTGGAATCAGCATATCTGAATGAGGAACATTAAAAAATCAACAAACAATTTTGTGTTACAATGTGTATTGTTTTTCTCAACAGCTTTCTTGACTCTGAACTAGGAATAAGATTCCCCGTTGCCCTTCGCTAGAGCTTTCCCATGTGTAGAGCAAAGAACAGGGAACTTACCTACATGTGGCAATTTCTGTGTGGTTCAGGGCAGTGGGTCACAACTTAGATGTACAAATTTCCCTCATTACAAAACAAAATCCTCAAGAACAAAATGTCATCTCTGTCGAAACCCATTTATCTTCTCAAAAAGGCCATCATATTATCACCCATTACTGCGCTGCTTAACAACCTTCTGTTTAATGACAGACCGCATATATGACAGTGGTCAAAGCATAACAGAGAGGCTCTTAATGAGGCAGTCAGGTCTCTAATAGCTTGCAGCAGAGCATTTACACAACAAAGAGGTTCTTAATGCAAATAAGAGGTAATTGGCCTCCAGTATCCTGCACAGCTCGCCTCCTGTGAGCTTCTGTTGTAGGTTTCATTCTTCCTTTTCCAAGGGTTTGTTTGTTTGCCTTGTAAAAACCTGTTTTTTCTCCTCATAGAGAAACAACTGTGTAATGTTGTTAACTCACTGACAGACCTAGAACCCTTCTCACGAGAAGCCTTTGGTTTCCACCTGCTTGTATGGCTCCTAATCACTGGGCAAGTGGATGCACTGCCATCTCTTCCTGTGAGTACATTTCTGCAAGAAGACGATGGATAGTGCAACATCATCTTGATGATCCAGCTAGTTGTGCATGATTGGTGCCTTTCCTGCATGGCAAATAGGGGGTGATATCACTGCACATCAGTTATGACTGATGAGTGGCAAGAGCTACCAAGGATGCTGTGTTGTTAAAAAGGATTGTGACTACCCGTTACCCTGGTATTAGCTCCGCCATAGCACTTCAGAGCACTCTGCTAGCCCATCTCTCCCTTTTTCACAGCAGTATTAGACTACTTTGCATATGTACCCAGGTGTGTGGGAGCTGTATGACTAATGCAACTGCACTTTGTAACCTAGCTGACTGCCAAAACTTTTCATCTCCACCTTAATTATATGAGCTTTCAACTTATGTGCCTATATGTATGTTTTATTTGGTTTTCCTTAACCGTTTTTAATCACATGTTTTTCCTTAGGACCTTTGAAAAGCTCCTGCCAGTCAATGAGACAACGCATCTGAGAGAGAAGTACTTTGTTAAAATTTGCAATCTGAATGCATTGTCTAACACGGTGGTTCCCAAACGTTTTGCACTGGGACCCACTTTTAAAACACTTTATAGGGATCCTCCTAGCTTTATGAGATAAAAACGTTTCACTTTACCAGACAGCTGCTTAAGCCTCTTTTTAAATTCTTTTACTGTGGTGGTGGGTCTACAGAGCTTGCGTCCTGAGTACACTTCTGTACTGCAGCGAGTCATGGACTCTTCACTCACAACAGGAGAGGAAAATGAACGCTTTCCACATGCGCTGCCTCCGACGCATTCTCGGCATCACCTGGCAGGACAAAGTTCCAAACACAGTCCTGGAATGTGCTGGAATCCCTAGCATGTATGCACTGCTGAAACAGAGACGCCTGCGTTGGCTCGGTCATGTCGTGAGAATGGATGATGGCCGGGTCCCAAAGGATCTCCTCTATGGAGAACTCATGCAAGGAAAGCGCCCTACAGGTAGACCACAGCTGCAATACAAGGACATCTGCAAGAGGGATCTGAAGGCCTTAGGAGTGGACCTCAACAAGTGGGAAACCCTGGCCTCTGAGCGGCCCGCTTGGAGGCAGGCTGTGCAGCATGGCCTTTCCCAGTTTGAAGAGACAGTTGGCCAACAGTCTGAGGCTAAGAGGCAAAGAAGGAAGGCCCATAGCCAGGGAGACAGACCAGGGACAGACTGCACTTGCTCCCAGTGTGGAAGGGATTGTCACTACCGAACTGGCCTTTTCAGCCACACTAGGCGCTGTTCCAGAACCACCATTCAGAACGCGATACCTTAGTCTTTCGAGACTGAAGGTTGCCAACAACAGGTGGGGAGGAACACCTTCTGGAGTGTGTGTTCACGTTAATCAAATAAAGACTGTTAGTCTTGCATTCCCCTTTGATAAGAGCTGAGGCATGGCTGTGTATTCATGAGTGAATAAACACACATGGCTTGATTTCACTTTCCATAGGGCTCACTACATTTTCCTAGTATTTTCCTTCTCAAGTATTTTTGGGGGACCTTCATTCATCAGAGTGGGACTATTCTGGTGGTATTGCATTCCCCTTGGCCTATCCTTTGAACTGGGCCAAGGTACATTTGCCTACTCACAAGTAAACATGCACATACTGCTCCCTTTGGTTTCCACAGGGCTCAATACATTTTCCTTGTTAGTTATCAGCTTGTCAGATTCACGACCCACCAAAAAATCAGGCTGCCCACTGGTGGGTCCTGACTCACAGTTCGGGAAGCACTGGTCTGACATATTTTTGTTCAGGAAGAAAAATGTCAAAGAAAAGTATCAATCTTGACGCTAATGTAGGAAGCTCCCTTACAGCCCAATCCTATTCCCACATTCGCTGCCGGGTGCAGTGATGCCAAAATGGCTACTGCTGTATCCAGCAGCACTACGAAGGCTGGTGGAGGTCTCTTCAGGGGAAGGGTCTTTTGTCCCCTTAATCTTGGAAAAGGCCCGGGCCCTGCAATTGGGCCTCTCAAGTCTGCACCAGCTATTTTACAGCCTGACACAGTGGATAGAATATGGTGGCCTCCCCCACCCCGAAGACCATCACCACTGCCTGGAGCTCTTATTTTTCTCCAGGTGGCATCCATCTGGCACTGGGCCCAGGAACAATGCTCCCTACATGTTGGGGACCATGCTTTTTTGGCACATTTATGACACCCAGCTTAGTGCCCGCGCTGGCCAACCATAGGATTCGGCCCTCATACCAAATCTGACCATTGGTCCATCTAGCTCAGTACTGTCAACAATGACTGGCAGCAGCTGTCCAAGGTTTGATGGATTTTTTTCCAAGCTCTAACTGGAGTTGTTGGGATTTGACGCTGGGGCTGTCTATATGCAAAGCAGGTGCTGGATCACTGAACTGCAGCCGCTTCTCTCCTCCTAAAACAAATTCCTGTTCATGCTAACAGGCTTACAGTATATAATAAAATTGTATAGCAACAACTCTAAATTACAGACATACTTTTAAGTCTCTCTCCGATATTAACAGTTCTGGAAGGTGGGATGGGAGAAATGCTGGCTTCCCTCAATCAGCCCCTTGTGTGATGGCATCATATTCTAAACGCATCAAGGTAGTCTTGTGAGTATCTGAGTGCCCAAAGTGTGGTGGAATGACTGGTACATCAATATGTATGTTAGTCTGCGACACTGGGAGCTTAAGGGGAGCTCTGGATAAATTCCAGTATTACTTGCTATGAAGCAACTTTAAAGGCACTGTATGTCTTATCCAAAAGCAAACAAGTCCCAATAGTAAAACTGATCTCTCATTGTGTCATCTTTTGCTATTACTGTGGGTTTGGGAAAGTGCCATTTTGGAGGACAGAGCAAGTAGGTTAGTTGCATAATAAACCTTCTTGGCAAATATTTAAGTTCAGTGGGCTGACCAGTAACTAAACAGTGCATTTTAACACAGTGCCAGATAACTTCTCCAATAATGAGCTCAAGCCAAGCAAGTTCCTAACAAGAAATTAGAAGGTGGAAGCTGAAGTTAGTCTAAATTTAGCTTCTCCTCTCTGTGCCTGTACATGCAGATGGGGGGGGGGATTTATTTTCCATTTCACAATCACTTACCAAATGAATTTGTTTCAAGTTATTCATTAATGCAAACAATGCAGTAACGCTGCCATGAAACTGGAACGCTGCCCTACAATGTTGGCATGTTAAGTTCATTTCAAACTCAAGATCAATGTATCATGTTGTATTGTCTAACTGGCCAGTGGGGAAGCTGTGTGTGTGTGTGTGTGTTTACACACAATGGGGTAACAGCCCAGGATCCGACTGAGTATTCGAAGGATGAAAAATTCTGTCTTCCCTTTCTGACTCCCCATATCAAAGCTCATGATTCTTCCTGTTTCTAGGCATCAAAAGAGGTTTATTTCCAATCCAGCAGACTTTATGCGTAGGATACAACAAGTGCAATTTGTTGCATATTGTTATGCACATTAGTATATTGTTACTTTCCCTGGGCTTTCCCTAGGGGAAGACTGGACAATATTTATGCCTTCCTCTTTAACATTCTGCAAACATTCTGTAGCATCATAGCAGTTCAACCAGTCATAGGATATGGGAGAGGTTTACAGACAACCAACAGTCAGTTCTCTCTCTTTATTCGCATTTTTTAAAAACCATATATTAAAATGAAATGGTATATAAACATGCAACTATGGCTTTATTTTATGGGTTACAATAAACACAGACTTCTTCCTGCTAGTCAGCATGCTGATGACATTCTCATCCATCTCTCATTCTCATGTACCACCTTACTCAAGAAGGTACCAGGGAAGTGCTTGAATGGAGTAGCACTATTCTTGTCTTGGCCCTGGAAAGTCTGCAGATTATTATTAAGAACATTTAAATACTGCATTTCAACAGCAAAAAAGTTCAGAATGCCACTTACATCACTAAGGACGCAATCCTAACCAACTTTCCAGTGCTGACAGAGCTGTGCCAATGTGGCATCCTGCAGTGGAGAGGCAGTCAAGGGGGCCTCCTCAAGGTAAGGGCATTTTTGCTACCTTACCTTGGGGCTGCATTGTGGCTAGGCCAGTGCTGGAAAGTTGGTTAGGACTGCGCCCTAAATGAATAAAATGGTTCTTTGTATCAAAAGGGCTTACAATCTAAAAAAGATAAAGGAACAGCAACAAACAGCCATTGGAGAACACACTTATGCTGGAGTAAATAGGGACAGTTGCTCTCCCACTACTAAATATAAGAGAACCACTACTTTAAAGTCTGACTTTTTCCAGCAATCAAGACCAATTGGCTAGCAATTTAACTGGAGGAGACAGAGTGGGTCTACTGCCTTCTCCCTAAATGGAAGTTCCAAAGCATCAGGATTCTAACTGGGCAAATGCCTCTGCTCTTCTTCTAATACCCCTCCCACTCTGCAACCAAGGGAGGGAATTGCTCAGGCTGATCCTTGGCAGCTACCTCTTCTTGCTGCTGCATGTCAAGGACACACAATGGCAGGGGATCTGGAGCAGTACTTAGTTATATTAATGCTCATCTTTAAGTGCCAAAAATAAGGCCTTTCAATCTTTGCTCAGAATGCAATGGAGGTTTATAGATATAAGGCACTTAATTCAGTCTTTCAGTGCCAGCCTTTATTCAGACCAGGAATCCTTCTGGGATGCTAGCTCTGCAACAGGAATGATCATTTGAATTGGAAAGCGCTTCCAGAAAATACAGAACAGTTCAAAGCAAGAAGCAGATATTGACTTCTACTGGCTCACAGCCCAATCAACCTTTTCTATGCAATGAGAAAAAAAAGAGGGAAATAGTACAAACAGCTTTTTCATAGAGTGGTGGTTTAAATACCTTACTGAACTATAAAACGACTCCAAAAGGCAAGGCCTGATCCTTAAAGTTACAGCTCATTTCAAACATTCCTTTTAATGAATTCCACGTACAGCAATTTCCTAGACGTATGAATGTCCCAAATCTCCTCTCTAAATATAGGGAAGTTTGTAACAGGTTCAATTGGAGACATCAAAAACATTTTAAATAGACACCACAAGATGCATGAGTAGTTTAAAGGTCAAATTTATTAGGAGATTAAGAGATGTATTATACATGGACTATAAATACAGCACAGCTGACTTTATTCACAGTCAGATGCAGAGACAGCCAATGCCAACCTATTTTGTGGACACCCTTGTTCTTTTGTTCCAAGAAAAGTTTGCGCCATAAGACTTGGATTTAGGTTTTGGAATCCTCCGCTCTTGAACATCATAGCTCCAGCCTACGAAAAAACACGTCGAGAATTCTAAACAACACAGATACAGTTGATAATAGGGAGCAAGTGCAACACAAACAAATGCAACGTCGAGCTTTTAAGAGCTAACAAAAAAGAAATATCCAGCATATTTGATATATAATATGTAATTACTAGCTTATTCTTTTGCAAAAAGCAGGGGAGAATAATCCTTTAAGACAGATATGCCTTAAATGTGACCCACACCTGTTCCCAGGTTCGTTAGATCTCTGGCATTTCATGTTCCAACTTTCGCCGCTCCTGCTGATAGACCAGCACCGACAGTTGACACATGAAGTCCTGTAATCTTATGCATCTACACCTCTCTATCTGATGTCGGGCCAAGTTTTGGAAATATGCATGGTAGCGGAGTGCCACAATGCCACAAGAAAAGCGAGGGGAGCATGGAGGTGAACTCAGGAGAATTTATTAAGCAACCTTCAAATCAACATCAGCTGCTTTATAGAGCAAGGACACTACCAACTGCTTCTATAACTTCAAATACAAAACAAATGAAATCAAAAGACACCGATGAAGTGCAATGAAGGCATTCTGTGGGTGTGATCAGGCTGTAAGAGCTGGTGAGGGGCTAGGAGACAGTGACCTGGAATGAAGCATCTTTCATTCTGTTCTCATACACAGAAACCAGGAGCCAAAGAATTATGCAACTACCGCCATGTGCCCAAGGTGACTTTGGACCTGTGCTCCTGGAACAGCAGCCTTCTTCCCACCCCTAGCAAGTGCTGCATGACAAAAGCATTTTGAAATGAACTTTTTCAAAAGCAGTGTGTAATAAGGCCTGCAGGCTGGTTTGTTGTTTGAAGTCAAAATTTCCACTAGCTACCTAAAGTAGTTCTTTGGAATCAAACCATATTATTTTATGTAAGATACAGGAGTCTGTCAGTCATGAGCAATTTTAGGACTGGGTTTGATTAAGTTATTTTTATGGCTACTTTGGCTTTTTCAATAAATGCACTAAAAGATTTTTTAGAAGATTTTCCGGTCAGTCTTCTAACAAACTATTATGTGGGTGAAGCTACCAAGAACTCTCCATATGTGAGAGGCTGAATGGAGTGGGTGGGAACAGCACAAAACACAATCAGAGGGCCACACCTAAGTGTGGATGGAGATATTATATATGAGTACACTGGATCACATATGCCATGAACAAGTAGATTTGCTTTTAGAATAAACTTTCAAAGAACCAATTATTTAAAACTTAGGAGGAATTCAAACTGCTGAACTTCTCCCTAGGACTTGATTAAAAAATTGCATGTTACGTACAAGAGAGTGGACCTTCCAAAACATCACCACCCTAGGCACATCAGCTGACTGTTCCCTCTCCACAACCAGTTAAGCGCACCACACACAAAGCGAACATAATGCCATGCCTGCAAAGCAGATGGTTCCAGATTACCAAACTACGGCACACAATACAGGAAATGATCAAAAAGGTCTGATGTGTGCCAGACCCTCTTAGATTTCACACATCTAATTTTCTCCAAATCAGCCTAGTAACTAAGGGATGGTGGTACAACAATCTGAAAAATCACTGTCCTTTCCAAAATCCAGTTTTGTTGGAAGTGGAATGGATGACAACTTTAAAGGCCATCAAAAAGAATTACTTTTTTTTTTTAATGTGTCATGTAGTGGTACAAACTAGTTTCCTGTTCTGCCTTTGATTAGTTAGTCTCACGCCACACCGTGTGTCCAAGCAAGCTCCAATTCTCCCAAAACAGACACAAAGTAATCTGTATCTGAATGTACAATGGGCTATGAGAAGAAAAGGTGCTGGAAGTCCCCAAATAAAAGAAGCCACCTTTTTCAGATATCTTCGAGCTATTCAGAGCAATGAAATATACATAAGAAAAGTTTATCCTAGAGTACAAATACACTACACAAGAAGATATTAGACAGGCCTGGGTTCTACACACTAGTCTACATTCCCCTAGAGACAAGTTCAACTTTTGACTGTAGAGTTCAGGAGTGAAAATGAGTTTAATGGCCCTTGTTCCAAGTGTTATAAACTAGCACATAAACTACCACATAATTTGGCATCATCCAATCTGCCTGGCAATCTCTGTGCTCAGGAGGCCTAGTTGTGGAGTTTGTGAAATTTGTAGGCTAAGATAAAGGTGCCCTGGCACAGGCATATAGAGAAACGTGTACCTCACCCACACTTACACTGGGCTTTAGGCCAACACTCTTGGTTCCTCACTTCAGTGAGTACTAAGTTTCTTGTCAAATATTTGTAGGAAAAAAGATAAAGGCCAGAAGGGTTTTTTTATGCCAACATTTAAGGGGCTATGAATACTTACAAGAAATCCTCCTCCTCAAAAATCCTCAGACCAGTAAGATGCTAAGGGAGAGTGACATATTCAAAATGTGTTTTAGTTTACCTAGGAAGACTGCGGGATCAACACTTTGAGCAGAGCCAGATTATTCCAAACTCAGCTTGATACAACTGGAGCATTGCATCTAATCACCTTTGCGAGAGCGTCAAACAATATTTATCACAAATGCTCATCATGACGAAGTCTCAACAGAGATAAGCTTGTTAATGGTTCCTTGGCACTAAATATATTAATCTGAAGCCAGGTCCAAAGACCTCAACTGAATTTCCTTCCAGTAAATGCGTTCACCATCTGGGTGCCATTTTTGGAATTGACACAATTGTATTGATGCATGTATGTGAGTCATGTGAGCCTGGATACTTCAAGTCATGCTGAATTACAATGCTTGTCATAGGAATTGAGCAAAGAATTAAAAAATAAAACACAGATTACACTATGATGGTACAAAAATGTGCAATTCAATAAGTTAAAAAAAATACCATTTCTTAGTGTGAAAAAATTAAACTTTATGGTCTCTGTAAAATGAGCACGGTTCCTCACTTCTTTAAAAAACAAAACCAAATTCATCCAAAGTTACACAGCAAACTGCAAAGTTGATGTTACATGATATACTGAACTTCCCACAGATCTGGAACACTTTCTGTGGCAAGTTTAGGATTAAGACAGACAATATAGTTGCTTCTGCCTATGGCAATAAAGTTACAAAAGACTGAGATACAGTCCTTTGGTCAGTCTTGCAAACCACACTCATTGGGGAAGAACTGGTCTGAAACAGCACCCTAACACAAGGCAGTCTATCAATTGAGCATTAACATTCAGGGCTTGATACAGAGAAAACTTCCTGGCATGCTTGAAACACATTGTCTAAGGGACAAACTGCCTAGCGGGTAAGGCAGCTTGCAAACTTGAAAGGATGGAGAAGAGGGACTAGGTTCAGTGAACTTCCTTAGTTAAGCCTGTATGCAGGTCAAACTTAGCAAGTGAACAGGGTACAAAAGGAGCAAATATGAACTTGATCCTGAATTACATTCACCTGGAGAGAAATCTGTGCCCTTGGAGAACACCATGAAGTGGTGATAAGGAAGGCACACAGCTGCTATTTCACCACTGTGCAAGTGCCTAGCTGCTGTGCAAGTGCACTGTGCAACCTGTACAGCAACAGGCATTGAATCTCACTCAGCAGCTCTGTATCTGCATGATGCTGAAATTGCAGCTCTATGCCCCCACCACCTTAGAGTCAGCAAGGAAAGCTGGTGGTCTGCCAGAAAACATCTACACAAACAGTTGCTACACATACCGTTTTTTTCAGCAAAAGCAATAGCATCCTCTTTTGTAGAAAAACTTAGAAGCAGATTGGACAGAGGATCCGCCCTGTAAGAAATTAGGAGCATAGTTATACACTTTTCAATATACAAAGCAGTCAGGCAAGCTTCCATATACTTTATTTCAAAGGACTCATGTTAAAACAACCCAAACATTCAATCATTTCCACCTCTGTCCTAATATATCTGCTTAAGTTATGAATCAGGTTTCTGAATCTGGCTTCTAAATGTATAGCAAATTAATGCATAGGTGGGTTAGTCAGTGGAGAGAATGAAAGAATATATGACAAATGCTGCTGGATCAGAACAAAGGCCCATCTAGTCCAGCATCTCGTTTTCCACCATGGGCCATCACAGTTGCCTTTGTTTCCACAAAGGGAGACAAGCCCTTTTCCCACCCTTGCCACTGGTTTTTCAGAGGCACACAACCACTGATCCTGGAGGCCATGTCCAGTCTTCATGACTAGTAACCAGTGATAAATCTGCCCTAAATGTGTCTGTGCAACTACCTTTTAAATTCTTTTATGCTAGTGGCCATATCCACATCTTGTGGCAGAGAATACCACCCTGTTTTGTCCATCCTAAATTGCCCATCAACCTGTTTCAGTGGGTGGCTCCTAGTTCCAGCATTGAGTAAAACAGAAAAAATTTCTCTTTCCACAGCATGCATAAGCCTTGATCGTGTTCTCCTTACTCTATTGTTTTTCTAAATTAAAATCTCAAACACTGTAGCCTTTTCTCAAAAGGAAGGTGCTCCACGCCTTGGATCAGTTTGGCTGCCATCTTCTGTACCTTTTCCAGCTGTACAATATACTTTTTGATTTTATTATTTATTATTAAGAATATTTATATATTACTTTTCAAAAAGGTTAGTTCACAAAGCGGTTTATGTAGCAAAATAAATCATGCGTGGTTACCAGAACTGTACACTGCTTTCCAAATGTGGCAGCACCATAGATTTGTATAGGGACATTTTAATAGCAGTTTTAGTTTTAATTCCTGTTCTAAAACCCCTAGCACTGATTTTGCTTTTTGCACAGCTGCTGAACAATGGATTGCTGTTTTAATGGAGCTCTCCAAGATCTCTTTCCTGGGTAGTCACTGACAGCTCAGATCCCAAAAGTGTATATATGAAGTTGGGAATTTTTATTTTTTGCTCCAATGTGCATTACTTTATAGTTGTTGACACTGAAACACACTTGCCATTTTGTTGCACATTCACCCCAATTGGATAGATCGTTTTCAAGTTCATCATAAAATCAGTTTTGATTTTCACCATTCTGAATATTTTGGTGTCATCTATGAACTTGGCCAACTTGCTGCTTATCCCCAACTCCAGATTATTTATGAACAAATTAAAAGTCAGCTTTGGGAGACCTGCTTCTTACCTCCCTTCATTTTGAAAAATTTCTTCCCACTCTGTTTGCTGTTCTTCAACTACTTACTGGTTCATAAGAGGACTTGTTCTCTTATCCCATGACTTCTGAGTTTACTCAAGAGCCTTTAGTGATGGATTTTGTCAAAAGCTTTTTGACAGTTTAAGTATACAATGTCAAACAGATCCACATGCGGATACATGCTCTCAAAGACTCCTAAAGGGCAATGAGGCAAGACTTACCTTTGTAAAAGCCACACTGATTTTCCTTCAGCAAGTCTTGTTCCTCTACATGCATCATAATTTTAAGCTTTAATTCTGCATTTCACCATTTTACCCAGAATGGACATTAAACTAACTAGCCTGTAATTTCACAGAATTCCCCTAAATCTCTTTTAAAAATCAGTGTCACTTTAGCTACCTTTCAGACACCTAGCAGAGAGGCACATTTTAGGGACAGGTTACATGTTTGTTAGATCAGCTATTTCATAACTGAACTCTTTAAGAACTCTTGGGTGGACACTGTCCAGACCTGGTGATTTGCTAATTTCTTGATTTTGACAAAAAGCCTCCAAACTTCATCTCATTACCACTATCCTCCCTGAGAAGATCACTTCAGGCATAGTGTCTGCTATACTTGCTTGACAGTGAAGACAGATGCACATAACTCATTCAATGACATGGAAAAAAAATGAGACAGTGGAACAGCACTTCTTTCTAACAAAACTAACTTTCTAACAAAACCCTCTGTATCTCTTACATTTGAAAAGCAAGAAAACACATTATATTCAACAACACTGTAAAGAGGGTAATATTATTCCCATATTACAAATGAGTAGGACAGGCGAAGAAATAGGAGCTTGTCTAGGTACATAAAGCATCCAAACTCCCTGACTTATATTTGAAAGCCCAGGATGTACAGGGCGGTGGAAATGAAATCCATCATCTCCCGCATTCTACTATGCACTCAGGATGTCTGGCCCTAGATAAGTCCAACCCCTCCAGGGTATTTAAGCAGCTAAGCCAATGGTGGCCAGAAGGACTATGACATCTGTATGACATGCTCTCTTGGGATATCAGAATAGATCAGCCAGTGGCATCAGCGGGGGCAGCACAGAAGATAAAGTGCTGAGGAAGAGATTGCTACATAAAAGAGGTCAGACGACGAGGTGGTGAGACAGCAAGCTCAATTCTTGTAATGTGGCCGTGTTGGTTTGAATTATTGTGCTGTTTTATACTTACGTAGATGCCCAGCCCATCAGTGGGTTTTCCCAGCGCTCTCGTGTGTCAAATTCCATCTTCCATTTTTTGGTGTTGTTGACACCTGATTGCATGGCATTACGGGCAGGAACAAAAATGTGAACTTTTCTGGTTTTAATATGCTCCTCTGGTACACCTGTTAAAGGTGTAATGTCCTACAAAAGAAAGGAAGAGAAAGAGAATGAATAATGTGTCCTATTCATCTTGTCCTATTCACACCCTGCAAAATTCAGTGTGTGAGAAAAATGAAATATTTAAGAGAGGACAAAGATGTCTGCTGTCAATGAAATACCTTCCATTTTAAACACAATTTCTTCCTAACCTACAGGATATCAGACACATCTGTGCTGTCTGTAGGCTCTTATCTGAATCCCAGTCTTCAAGAAGAAGAACAAAAGTGGAAGAGGGGTTGAGACTTCAGAATTGCAGAGAGAGGGTTGAGTGGGTTCTTGTAAGAATTTCTCCTGTGGTCCTTGGTGCTGAATGCAGTGGCATCACTAGGATTCATGTCACCCAGTGTGGGAGGCCTGCGCGTCACCCCATGCAGTGGGCAGGGCAAAGCCCCAGGTGGTGGGTGTGGTGATGTGCCATTGCCCCACCCCACTGGTTTTTTGGCTGTACCTTTTGTTAGAATACAGATATTTCAATGTGGTTTGTTTCATTGCATTCTGCATGAAATTACGCATTGATTGATATATAACAGGGGTGCTCAATAGGTAGATCGCGATCTACTGGTAGATCGCGAGGCAAAATGAGTAGATCGCGGAGTGTCGACCCCCCCTTCAGGTGCCTTTGGGAGGAAACGCTGGGAGTAAGGCCCACTGTACTCAATGGGGCTTGCTCCCAGGTAAATGTGGCTAGGATTGCAGCCTCACAGCCTAATCCTAGGCATGTCTACTCAGGAGTAAGTCCTGTTATACTCAGTGGGGCTCAAGGTACACCAACATACATTGTACACATAAATGTTATATGTTATGATGGCGTGAACATTGTAAAAAAAACTCTGGTAGATCTCCGGGCCTTGCTGGGTTTCAAAGTAGCTCTCGAGCCAAAAAAGTGTGAGTACCCCTGATATATAACATGATGGTATTAGTTCTCCAAACTCTGATTTTAGTGATTTTGAAAACTTGTAGAGTCTCTCTCTCTCTCTCTCTCTCTCTCACACACACACACACCCATGTCAACTTACTAACACCTTACTGCAGCAGTTCACAAACTTTTAGCACTGGGACCCACTTTTTAGAACGATAGTCTGTCCAGGACCCATTGGAAGTGATGTCATGGCCAGAAGTGACATCATCAAGAAAATTAAAATAAATAATTATAAATAATTAAATTAAAAGAAAAAAAATAATTGAATAAGGCGGAGCCAGTCCTGTTCCACCAAGTGAATCTACTCTAAAGTAGGTCCTATTGTGGTCAATGGAGCTTACTCTCAGGAAAGTGTGGGTAGGATTGCAGCCTGTGAGCCCAATCCTATGCATGTCTACTCTGAAGTAAGTCCCATAGTGGTCAATGGAGCTTACTCTGTAGTCTGCCTGCAATAACAACCCCCTAAAAAGAATCAGTGAGATTTCCAGCCCTCCCCAGTGCCCAGTTTAAAGTTCTTCTATTTCAGGCATATCCATATAAAGACCCACCTGGCTTTGTAAGTGCAAAATAGAAAACTTCCCCTTACCAGTTGAAGCCTCTTTTTTGGTCCTTTTTAGTGAGGGGGGGGGGGAGAGGATGCCTTCTGGAGCATTTGTGCTCCAGTTCCATTGGATCAGGACTATTCTGGTGTCCTCACATTCCCCTTTACCTGGCCTGACCACCAACCAAAGTTCATCTGCCTACTATTGAGTAAATGCGACCGTGAGGCTGCTTCGCTTTCCATAGGGCCGGGAGGGAGGGACTTCCTTCTCCCTTTTGAGTTTTTGGGGGCTGCATTCATTGGATCAGGACCATTCTGATGTCCTTGGAGTCCTCTCAGCCTGCCCTGAGTCCTCTCAGTCCTTGCCTGACTAGGGCAAGTTCGCCTACTCGCAAGTAAATGCAGCCATGTGGCTTCATTTCAGGATCAATAGACGCGCAGGGACCTCCTTCTCCTGTTATTTTGGGTGCATTCATTGGATCGGGACCATTCTGGTGTTGTTAGATTCCTCTCAGCCTGCCCTTTCTGATGGACTATGGCAAGTATGCCTATTCGCGAGTAAATGCGCGATATGGCTCACTTTCATTTCCCATAGGGCTCCATGCATTTTTTCTTTCCGGTTTTTGGGCCATAACTTTTGAACGAAAGGAGCTATTTCAATTCTGTTTTTTGCATTGCATGCCGCTGGACATTCCGCATCCAATGGTGTATGGCACGACAGGGTAGCTCCCGAAGCCACAAAGTTAGCGTATCCTCCTCCCGGGCGCATCACCCCCCCCAGCGTGTCACCCGGTGCGGCCCGCACCTCCCTGGCAATACCAGTGGCTGAATGACTTATTTTGGACTAGTTGTACTGATTTCAGAGCTACTACTAGAATGAATGGTGATTGGATTTCAATCTGATGAATCAAGTATACTGAATAAAATCCTGAAGTGAACATTTGGTTGTTTATGCAAAAGGCTGTTGGGCTTTTTAAGTCTTCTATAAAATGACAGTCTCAAAAAAATAAGCTCAATTCCACATTTTAAAAACACAATTGCTGGCATCTACAGATTTTGGGACATATACTCTAGCATTTCTGTGTATACATCAGGGCTATCCTCTTCCAACGTCAGTCCCTCTACAGCAGTGGTTCCCAATTTTTGGTTGGGGCATTACCTCTTTTAAAAAAAAAAGAATTACTTAGTCATGTGTGGTTGGCAGCTGCAGCAGCAAAATCTGAAACTGCTTTACTAATGTCAGGTACAGGTCCCTGGTTGGGTTACCACCCTCCTTAAGGGGATAGCACCTCCCCCCCAAAAACGTGCATGTCTACCCTGGAGGGTTGTGACCTCCAGGTTGGGAAATGCTGCTGAACAGCATCAGAGACTTCCTGAAAGGGTCCCCCATCTTCTGGTATCTTTAGGGGAAGCAAAGGGAACTTCAGGCACCATGGTAGATAAACCTCAGGTACCATGGAGAGCAAGAGCGCTCTGGATTCCAGCCATTTTGGGTGACAGTGACACAGCATCACACACCAGCTTCCTTCCTGTTGCAATAAATTATCAGTGCAGGAGAAAGGTACTATCGGCATAAGCTTTTAAAACCAAAGAACTACATTGTACAGAAAGAGTCACCCAGTATTTCCTATTCATCCCACAGTCCTGATTCCTGCCCCACTCACTGCTTTGGGGAAAAAAGGACCCAGAGGTGTAAATGGAAGCATTTTTCCAGGGTTAGTGGCAGCCATGGTGTTGGGGGGGGGAGTTTAAGAGAAATGTTGATGTATACTTAACATGCGCACTTAACATCTGAGAGGAAAGGGGCAAGGAATGGATTGGGTGGGTAGAAAGGTGATGCAAGAATACAGTCATCAACTGTGGGATGCAGAGGGAGAGTTAAAATCAGCAAATGGAAAGGCATACCTCCTTGTACCCTTTGTCCCACTCTGTGTGTGATCCTTTTGGGCAGAGAATTATGTCTTTACGCTGTATGATACAATTACATCCACCTCAAGCCCTTAGGCTTGGATAGTCGGAATACAAAAGTAAACTTAATGAAAGATCTTATAGCAATTCTGAATAATTTGCACTGAAATCCCACTCAACATCTGTTGACAGAAGTGTGGGTCATCAAATACTTCCTCTGAAAGCTACCACTCTAAGCTGGCAAAATGTGGCCCAAAGCTGTTGCCTACGGTACTTAAGATTCTTACATGCACAGTGTCAACAGGAGGGGCTCAGACACCCTTCTCTTGCTTCTCTCCTGGAACAAAGGCTGATCTGCTGCAGATCCAACTGCAGGCAGACAGACCTAATCCAAACCAGTATTGCCTTGCCATGACTTAAATTGGAGGAGGCAAACAAGTTTAAATAGTACATTTTTTAAAAGGCTCAAGCTACCGGTTTCAGTCTCTCTTATCACAAAGTTTAAAAGTTCTTCATATTCTCCCCAGACCATTGTTCGGCAGGGAGGTAGGAAGGAAGGAAAGGAAGACTCATCCTCCACTTTTCACTCTCTTTTTTGTTTCACTTATAAAATAAACTTGGAGAGATCAGTCACAACTGCCAAGTGTGAAATGTTTGTATTGCATTTAGAACCAAGGAAAAAAACCCACAGGAAATTACAATGCATAAAAGTTGAGCTCAGACTACCTAAAGCAAACTGTCAAAAATATTTTAACAATTTAATCATAAATGTTTTCTTTGAGTCCAAGTAGTGTTTATTTTGAATACCCGTCTAGTCAAAATATGAAGACACACCAATTATTACTCAGAAATGTTGCAACACAAAACCCTATATTCTGTCCTGACAGACTGGCATTTGCTTGCTAAAAAGAAATATTTGAAAGGTTATTTAACCGGGCAACCAATTGTCACTGTTCACACGAGTTTCACCTGCAGTAAAAATAAGGTGAGGCTTGATTGTCCCGGCTTGTCTGTTTATAGAAACCAACTGCCAAATATATCCGCTTGTGAGCAAACATATCTTTGGAAGCTGGAGCACACAAAGCAAAGCATCCTAAGATTTCATTGACAAAAAGAAAGACAGTACTCATTTCTGTAAAGGTGTGTGTACAAATGCACTCTCCAGTACTTATAAAATCTAATCCTGCAATGACAGAAAACAAGAACACTTCAAGGAAAAATAATGTGCAGAACTCATATTGATGGACTAACATCAACCTTCTGTATACTGGTTTTTTTTTTTAAATTATGAAGACTGTCAAAATTTGATCATGTTGCTTTAAATATTTGTTGATATGGTTTACTCTTTAAAAATATTTTCTTCATTTACTCTCACTTACATATAGCAATCCTACTGTTCTTCTGTGCCAGGTGGCCACTATACAAGCATAACATAGTCATGATTCTATGCACTCATAGCAGCCAAGTCCACAGAACAAAAATACAGGTTGAGCATACTCCCCGGACTCGCACTGAGCCAGATTCGGCCCAACCTGAAGCCTCTGGGGGCCTTTCTGAGGCCCAAGGAAGCTTCCATGGGTCTCAGAAAGCTTTCTAAGGTCTCTGAGAGGCCTTAGAACAGCCATTTTCAACCACTGTGCCTTGGCACACTGGTGTGCTGCGAATGGTCTGCAGGTGTAACGCAGGAGTGTGGAAGAGGGTCATTTATTGGTAGGGCCATTAGGGGATGTGAGCCCCCACCAACAGCATGCTGTGCCTTTTCAAATGTCAAAAGACTGATGGTGTGCTTTGACAATTTTAGTACCTTGTCAGTGTGCCACAAGATAAAAAGGTTGAAAATCACTGCCTTAGAAGATCACTACTGGTTTGCGGCAAAACCAGAAGTGATGTTTTAAGGCCTTTGGAGGGCCCGGGAGGGTTTCAACAGCCCTCCAAAGGCCTTACCCTGTGACATCATCCAACCCATTTTGAATTGCTCTCTGAAAGGAAAATCAGTATTTGCAGGGGAAAGGGATAGGAGCACATGAGTAGGGAAGAATCCACGCTACAACAGCAAGCTGACAAAACTATAATCATCCCCAAAGTTCACCTGGAAAGAACAACAAACAAGAGATATGAGCACCATCCTGGAAAACACAAGCGAGACTCTTACAAGAAGAAAACCTGCCTTTGAGGTTTCTGATGGTATCGCTTTAATGAAAAGCAAAGAGACAGCAGGAACAGGCCCAAAGACTCCCACATCACAGACCAACATCTTCACAGTCAGGGGCATGATCATCACCTCTCCATATCGTGCCCAGGGACGTAGCCAACGTTCAGTAGAAAGGCACATGCTTAGCAGAAACAAGCCATCATTATTGGTCCCAGGTTAGGTATCCATGAAATAGGGATGGAAATAGCCACACACACACATACACTCTCTCTCTCTCTCTCTCACTCTAAAGAATGCAGTGTGATATCTATGGTGACCAGCACCCTGGACCTGCAGCAAGACTCTGGATTCATGACCCAGCATGCCTACCATTTTGCCCAACCCCCACCATTCCATTCCATGATGCACCTTCCACACGTTTGTTCGGATGCACTGCCAACGTCACTTAGTTATTGACCCATGAAATCAGTAATATACAACCCAGCCTTATGTGGCCCAAATGCTAGGTTTGTCACATCCACAAAAGTTAGAATGGAAGTCAGGGTGACACTGAGCTTCTAGGGCTATGCTAATGGCCCAGTGACAAGGTGTGGCAATTGGGGAGGCAATTCCTCCTTTCACATCATTAGCCCCTTTACCGAGGGCCAAAACACTAGACTCTACTACCACCATCTCACCAAAGCTGGGCAGAGTGAGACCAGCTTCAAACACCTCCTGCCTCCTAGTTATGTGGAGAACTCTTCAAAAAAACTATCCAATAGCATGCTCCCAAGGGTCCAGGAGAACTGGAGCAAACCTCTGGCTGAATTCAGTCAACTACAAACAAAGAGTTAACTCATAAAAGAAGTATATTAAACTACAAAAAGTAAGGGGGGAAGTGTTGGATAATAGAAGGCTTGGAAATAGACCTAAATGTTCGCAGTGCCAAGGTGCACATTTTAGCAAAAGCATAAGCAGGTGATTATAGGAAGACATATAAGTAAAATTATTCCCAAGTGTGTCTTAGCTCACTGATCTCTGACTGAACTGAGTCAGGGCTGCAGCTTTCCAGGTGCCATTATACCCCTTTGATCCCCAGGCGGATGGATGTGGCAATGCACAGATGCCTCTGATTCAGATCAATATACACAAATATCCTTGAGCTTGATCAACAGAAAACTAAGTTCAATAAGGTCACAGGGCTGTTCAATTAGATGGTTTATGACCACCTGTGCGTGTCTTCTTGCCCTTTGAGCTCATCACAAGAGCCTGGGTGTCTAATCAGCTGGCATATGTCAATCCCGGTTGGTAGACTGGCTAAACTCTAATGTACAGTATGGGCCCAGATAAAGAATACAAGACATACAAAAAAACCAACCCATCTGCCTGGAAACACAGTCTTTCTGCAATGATGCAATTTCAAAGTGTCTCAGGGAAACCTTTACCTGTTGAACCTTATGCTGAGGTTTTCCGAAATACAAGGTAGATTATCCCTTACCTAGACATACGAAATCCAGACTATTCTGAAATCCAGACATTTTTGTCCAAGATTTTTTTAAAAAATTTTCTGTAATGTGAACAGTAGAAGGTCCCCCTCGTACAGTGCAGGTACAGCCTGCAAGTTCTATTCTCTGCTCTGTGATGTGCACCTGTAAAGACATTGTTAAAATGAAAGAGGCCAGCACACACCCATATGGGTAACTGTGAAAAGAGCAAGAGGAAGCATTTTCATTATATTTATACAATTATTCCAAAATACAGTGCAGAACTCTCCCTGATTTGGGGGTTTACTATATGCAGGGTATTATTATTATTATTTTAAATATAGAGGACGATCCAGACATATGGTTTCTCGTGTGCAGTCTGAAGCCAAACGACCCCCAATTCTACAACCTCACTACCACTTCAATCTGTATAATGTGTAGTCTAGGTCCAATCTTTGCAGGAACATGAAGTCAAAATGGTCAGGGTGGCTCTGCCGAGAAGGACCTCTTGTGACTCAAGCGAAGATGGGGTTCAGTCCATATACTTATCTGGAAGAGATGGACCACCAGCCCCATGGAAAAGCAGGTTACAGGACTCTTCTTATTGAAAGCAGTGCTTCTAAGATGAGATATTTTCTTTATGACTGAAAATTACACACACACGTAACTCCCACCAGAATGCCTTAGATATGTAGCATGAAGTATGCGCCATACCCCCTTAGCCCAGTCCACTGATGGACCATTAAGCTGCAGCTATTTTAAACTAGACTGTGCTGTCCTTGGAAGATTTGTTATGTTTGTAAATTATTTCTAATGAAGAAAAAGGCCTCGCCTAATGTGAAAGAGGCTATCTGATTGGCTGCAACTATTTTTTTCAAGCCTTTAGTAGTGGCATGGGATTTATCCTCTGAAAGCCTTTTTCAGAGCGAGAAGAAAAACAGGGCCTGCTTTAATAATTTAAAATAGTGGCACGATGCTGCTAGCTTGTTGTACTTTTGATTCATTGCAGCCAAAGTTTCCATGCCTTCTGGGAATACAGCAATTGTTTATTGATATCTCACCCCCCCCAGTCGCCCCCTGCGCCTTTCCCTCCTCCCTCCCCCACATTAAAGCTGGCAATTGAACAGACAGTTGTTTAGGACAATGAGTTCCTGGATTGTGAAGCCCAAGTTGTCCTGTCACAGAACTGCTGTTTTTGCTTGCAGTAGACATGCAAGGTACTGTAGCATAGCTGAGCTGTTGCCAAAGATATGGAATAAAGGCTTGGCATCTCTCACATACTTGACACCTTAAAAGCACAGAAGCTCTAAAATTCCTATTCCCTGTAGGCGCACTCTCCGTCTAGACAAACTGATTTCTCACACTTTGAAAATGCATTACAACACTCTATTGTGATCATTTCATCCACACAGCTTCAGCTACTGACAGAAGAACCTGTCCTTTTAGCAACATTTCAATGGGCTAAAGCTCCCCCTTCAAGACGCCATTAAAAACAATATAATACTTGAAAAGAACTAAGTCCGACTCTCTACTGTGTCTCCAGTGCTTTGTTCCGAGTTCAAGTTCTCAGTGAAACTACCTGTGAACCAACTTTCTGAAACAAAGATGTTGGGAGAGGGCTGGCTTGTGTTTTTTTAAACAATTCCTCTCTTCGTGTTGAGCTTAAAGACTTCAAGCTTTTAGTGTTCATTCATGTTTAAATACAGGCAATACAGCACCTGTGGGATTTCCTCATAGTGTGTCGATGTTAGAAATGTTTCAAAATGTTTAAAGCAAAGACTGTTGACAAATCAACTGGTGAAGTTTATATATAAGGCAAACTAGAGCCATGCTCAGAATGGCTTCCATTTTGAGTCACGTTCTCGGCTGCAGGACTGCCAAGATGGACTTTAAGAGTAGGCAACAAAAACAAAGAATGACTACTTGGATATGTGCAGAATTTAAAAATATTTCATCATAGAGGAAGAAGGATATCTAATAAAATAACAGATTTCCAAAAAATCAAATGAAGGAGAGTTGCATCACTAGCATCCTGCTTTATTTCACTGTCACTGCTAATTGGGTAAAGAGGCATCTTTGAAGTAGTGGCTCTCTTCTGTTTAGCAGGGGAAGAGCAAATATTCCTATTAACCCCAGCAGAACACATTTTCCCAGAGGCTGTTTGCTGGGGTCTCTTTTGTACTTTTAAGGCTGTAAGCCCCTATGGAACAGGGAATCATTTTTGCCTGTTTGATTAGCTACATAAGCTACTGTGAGAAATTTTGTGTCAGAAATGGCATATTACATATGTGCTACGTTTCTGAAAGCAATCATGGCATTTCAACCATCCTGACATAGACTGCTTACTAACAGAAGCTTTTAAAGTTGTAAAATAGTTAGTTAATAATCCAAGAAGTAAAAAAAACAACAACAACAAAACCCCATGTATCTATGCCAGCTTATTCATAGAGATTTGAGCATCAGTTTATGATTCATGAATCAGTAGTACACACTAATTTCACATCTATGACATATTACACAGATGTAGCCACAAGAGATTACGTTGAATCCCTGAGAGCAAATATCTACTGTTTAACTTTTTCCTCCTCTCTAAATAAAGGAAGCCAAGAACAAGCAATGGGGAAGTTGATGTCAAAATGCAGAAAACCTCCCAGCAAGCTTCCAGCAGCCACCCAGGATTCAGAGACTTGCTAGCTGCCCTCTTTTCAATGCCAGAATTTCACACATTTCAATGACCATTATGACTTCAAAGAATCAAATTTTCATCATTGTCCATCATCTGCCAGTTGATTTGTATAAAGGAGCTCTTCTGCATGCACTCCAGACAAAAGGCCCCTTGCTTCCATGGCTATAGTACTCAAGTTAAAAGTTTAAAAGTTCTATTTGTGACAGTTGTGTCTGTGGTAAATTAGGGTAACACTGAAGGAGTGCAGCTGCTCTGCAGGAGCCTTCTTTTTGGCACCATTTCACCAAAATAAAAACTGAATAATTAGCCTCTGCCTTTATTAAACCGCAAAAATGCCACTAGCCTTAGTAATTACTTCCGGTTGCCCAACCTACTTAACCTCCAGAGTTTATACTTTTATATAAAAGAGAGAGAGAGAGAGAGAGAGAGAGAGAGAGAGACTAAAGAGAATACATCACTGCTTTAGATAGATTCAGAGAAGTTTTCTTCCAGGGTCCTCTTTTGTAAACAGGCCCCTAAGAAGTTGTGCAAGATAGGTCTCCCTCGGGAAAGCGCTGGAGTTTCAAAAACAAAAAAGTCAGAGAACATGAAGTCAAAATATGCAACTGGAGCATCTATGGCCAACTGCAGTGTCTGTACTTTTTATTCATTCATTAGCCCTTGAATTGCTTGTGACAATTTGGGTTCACGTTGTTCCGCTTCATGATGCTCCTCCATATCCTTATGACTTCTAGGATGAAGGACAATATTTAACTAATAGATACAGACAGAGTCTGGTAGGAAACAGACGGGGGGGGGGGGGCGCACACATTTTTCCTTGTTGCTCTGAACATTGTCTTCTGCAATACAGTAATTTAGGACCAATTCAGACTTTGGGGAAAATATCTGCATACAGCACAGTTCACACTGACAGTCAGCATGGGGAAAAAAAACCCCCAAACCACTGTCAATCACAGAAATTGCAGCTGGCTCCTGTTCCCTATATCCATATACAGCCCAGTTTACTCTTGTATTTCTCCAACAGCTCAATCCTATTCATGTCTACTCAAAACTAAGTTCCATTGTGATTAGTGGAACTTGTTCCCTGGTAAATGTGTTTAAAATTGCAGCCTAGTAATCCAGTAAATCAAGAAAACAAGCTGTGAGATTAGGAGTCAGAGCAAAAAAGACAAAATGTCTGAATTCCTTGGAAAGAAGCAGTGTGGCACACATAACCAACTACCACATTTGCTCAGCTGCAGATTTTGGAAGTGTGCCACTGCTACCCTGAGACTACCAGACTGTGCCATGCAATGGACAATTCCTTTAGTATAAAATCCAAAGAGAACAGAACGGCTAAAAACTAGAAACTTTGCTATAGAAGGAAAAAACGGTTGTATAGGATTGGGCCACTGTGAGATACAGGAAGATAGACTAGATGGGCCTTTGGCCTGATCCAGTGGGGCTCTTCTTATGTTGTTAGGTTATATAGAGATATAGATATATAGACACACACACAAATCCTGTATGTCCTGACTAACTCATCAGTGCCCAGTCCAATTCCCTGGACCTAGAAACATGAAATTCGGGCACTATATTCCTTCGATGACACAAGGACCCCCTAAGAAGGGATTTTTAGAAATTCAACCCCTAAGGGGGTGAAATGGGGTAAAATGTGTTTTCACCGATTCCTCAATACCTCTTAGGACCAATGAAATATTGACTTGGATTTGCTTACAAAGATTACCCATACAAATGCTTAAAAACATAATTCAGGATTTCGCCCTTATGAAACCCTAAACGGGCAAATCTAAATTCTGGAGTGAATTTTAGAACTCTTCCTATTACTTAGGTCTGGCTGGTTCCCCCTGTGCTACTGCCTGACAGAGGCCTGTGGCATCATGGCAACTGAGGCCAGGCTGGCCCTTTAAACTTGACCCTTTATAAACTGGTATGCAAAAGGTAGTAACAATAAAATAACAGAAAAATAACAGTTATTTTAGTGTTTATTCTGAACAGTAAAATGAAGTGCATTTCTGGCTCAATTAGAAGTTCTGCTACCCCAAGATTTTGACAAGCCCTTCTCCTGCGGACTTGTGCTATCGCCAGCCCTTGCTCTGCTTATCCTTGTGTTCCAGTGAGAGGAAAGTTAGGGAGGGAGCGCAACCTCCTGATTTTACAAATGGGTTCTGTCAGATTGCCAGATGCAAGGGAGGGCACCAGGATGAGGTCTCTTGTTATCTGGTGTGCTCCCTGGGGCATTTGGTAGGCCGCTGTGAGATACAGGAAGCTGGACTAGATGGGCCTATGGCCTGATCCAGTGGGGCTGTTCTTATGTTCTTATGTACTGGCTTGAGAATTGTGTAGCACAGTTTACCTTGCCTCACAAGAGGCATTGCTCTGCTTATCCCTGTGTTCCAAGGGGACGAAGAGTATCCTGAGTCTGAGGGAAAGGTTAGCAGCCCTGCAAGCCTGGGCTCAGTAGTGACAACCCTAGCAGAACTCACAACCAGGATATACCCTGATATCACCAATATCAGAAAAATTCATGGAGTGACTGTGCGATTGTGCCATTCTGACCCCCAGGAATGACAAGGCTGCCGTCATTAATAACACTCTAGTTAAATCATTCAAAGGTGCAAAAATGGAGTACAGGTCTGTGGAGCCAGTGGTGCAGACTGATTTGTGGTCCATTACCTCATGGAGTTTGTCAGCACCCTCAACCCTCCTAGCTTCCCAGCCCACAAGCTTCTCCTCAAAGTGGGAGCTCCAGTAATGTTGCTTTAGAACCTCAACCCACCCAAATTCTGCAATGGCACCAGGCTGCAAGTAAAGGACCTCTACAGGAATGTCATCGAGGCCACTAGTTGTGCTCTGGGGCATGGAAGTCAGTGTTCATACCACACATACCATAAGAGTACCCCTTTGAGTTTCCCTTTGAGTTCAAGAGGCTGCAGTTCCCCCTTAAGGTCTGCTTTGCTATGACCATCAACAAGTTCCAGGGGCATCCTCTTGAACTCAAGAGGCTGAAGATGGGAGGGGTTGACTTGAGGGAGGACTGCTTCTCACATGGGTAGTTCTACATGGCCTGTTCCAGAGTGAGCTCATTCAGCAGCCTGGTGATCCTAGCACTTGAGGGGAGAACCACCAATGTGGTCTACAAAGAGGTCCTTAAGTAGAGAACCAAAGGTCACAGGTATTTTTTGTGATTTTTTAAAATACAATCTTCTACTTGTTATTTCTTCATCAAATGTTATATTTCTAATTTCACTTCATCATTTTTATGCATCAACATGCTTCGCTTTATTCAAACTACAAATAATTTTTCTGGTTTTCTTTTACTTTTGTGAATACCTTTGTGAAGCATAGGTACTATGCTATTAGTACTATACAAAAAATTTCAGTGGAACCATGACTTCCAACTATTCCAATTATTGGGAATACCCAATAATTACAGGGTGTTGCCTGACAAGGGATAGTTGTGCTAAATTTCAATTGTTCACTGCAATCAAAGGAAAGTTTATTGGAGTGAAAATTGATTTAAAGTAGTTAAATACCATAGCAAAGCATGGGTATCATTTTGCTTCACTAAATAGCAAACTGCTAATGTTACAGTCAAAACAGGGGAAGTCATGAATTTCACTTTCTTGGTAACTATAGTATTTAATTTCTGTTTCAGCATTGTTTCTCTTTCATCATCAGGTTGTACTATACAAGCTATGTCATGAGCAGTGCTCTAGTTTTGGCTCCATCATAAAACCGTACATTTGAACATTACCCAAATGAAGTGCATTGAAGATCCTTGGCAAACAAAGTGATTGTTATATGCTGTATTGCACTGTCATCACAGACAGGTTCAGTAGATAGCATCAGAAGGGTCAAGTATGCTATGACAGGCTTCACTGAGAAAAGGGCCCAAATTAGGGTGCAGGTGAAGATCTGAAAGGGTATGGACATCTTCTGGCAATAAATCCTAGCCTAGAGCAGTGTCATAATGAGTTTCCTAAGCCAAAAAAAAGCAAGGACAGGTACCCCAGCTGGCTGCGTTCATTGTCGTTTTAGGCACAGGACAAGAAAGTAAATATGCAATTATGGAAGAAGAGGGATCACGACAGCATACTAGTGCTGTTATGTCCCCGGGGAACAGTTAGGAAAAATAAAAGGGGATCAAACAGGAACTGAGCAAATCATTAAGCAGTCTCTCTCTTAGCATTTAGAAGGGAGGGCAGTGATTGTTAGGAGCCAGCATGTTTATCTTAAGAACAAGTCTTGCCAGGCAAATCTAAGAACATAAGAACAGCCCCACTGGATCAGGCCATAGGCCCATCTAGTCCAGCTTCCTGTATCTCACAGCGGCCCACCAAATGCCCCAAGGAGCACACCACATAACAAGAGACCTGCATCCTGGTGCCCTCCCTTGCATCTGGCATTCTGACAGAGCCCATTTCTAAAATCAGGGAGTTGCACATACACATCATGGCTTGTAACCCGTAATGGATTTTTTCTCCAGAAACTTGTCCAATCCCCTTTTAAAGGTGTCCAGGCCAGACACCATCACCACATCCTGTGACAAGGAGTTCCACAGACCAACCACACGCTGAGTAAAGAAATATTTTCTTTTGTCTGTTCTAACTCTCCCAACACTCAATACTCAATTTTAGTGGAACACTCAAATTTAGTGGATTGGTACAACAGAGTAGCTTGGTACACTGGGAGGGTGCTGTGGATATATCTGGATTTCAGTAAGGCTTTTGACAAATTTCACAATGATATCCTGGTGGACAAGCTGATAGGTGAATCTGTGGATGGCTGATGGACCAAACCCAGAGAGTGCTTGTCAATGGCTCTTTGTTGACCTGAAGTGAGGAGGGGGTCCTGGGGTTGGTGTTGTTCAGTATCCTTATAAATGGCTTGAATGAGGGAGCAGAAGAGATGCCCATCAAAACTGCAGACAAGCGGGGAGGAATAGCTAATACCTTAGGATGGGGTGCCCAAACCCCAGCCCGGGGGCCACTTGCGGCCCTCAGGGACTCCCAATGTGGCCCGTGGGGAGCCCCCAGTCTCCAATGAGATTCTGGCCCTCCAGAGACTTGCTGGAGCCCATGTTGCCCAACTCAAGTGCTTACAGCATGAGGGTGACTATTCAACCTCTCACATGAGCTGTGGGATGAGGGCTCCCTCCACTACTTGCTGTTTCACATTTGTGATGCAGCAGTGGCAGCAAAGGAAAGACCAGCCTTGCTTTGTGCAAGGCCTTTTATAGGCCTTGAGCTATTGCAAGACCTTCATTCATTCATAGAAGTTCTATCTCTAATATATTAATTTATGTAAATTTATTCAAATTTGAAATGTGAATTCTTTGCCCCCCGGCCCCCAACACAGTGTCAGAGAGATGATGTGGCCCTCCTGCCAAAAAGTTTGGACACCCCTGCCTTAGAGGACAGGAACAGGATCCAAAACAAGTCAGATAGGACAGAAAACGGGGCAAAGGAAAACATATTGAATTTCAGCAGGGATAAATGTAAAGTTCTGCATTTGGACAGGAAAAAATCAGAAACACACATGTAAGACTGTGGATCCTTGCCTGAGAAGCAGCATGTGTGAAAAAGATATTGATGTTTTAGTAGACAACAAATGAAAACATGAAAAGGCAGCCCAAGTTGCATAATCAGTGTGCTGGCCTTGGGTGTAACAGCAGCAAGGTATGAACAAGAGGTATGAACTTTGCAGCTAAGCCCCTCCAGTGCCTAGTGGAGTCAAGCTCTTTTTACATAAAAACCATTATTTTTGGAATTGAGATTTGTCAAGCATGGGTGTGAAGGAGTGTGAAGCAGCAGTTTGAGTGACCATCCCCACCTGCCTGTTTTGGGGACCAATCCCACTCTTGCTTGCTTGGAAGCAAGCCAAAGATTGGCTAGTGGCTTCATCCCAGCCATCCCTCTATGCATATTTGCCTAGTAAACAAAAAGCATGCAAATTCAACTACACTGCCCTAACCTATCAAATCACTAGCAGGAGCAGGAAGTTTATTGCCCTCAGAAAGGCAAACCCTCAACAGACTCCCACCCCTTTTGGCTGACAAGTGCTGCTGGGATGTTTCCCAAAGGATGATGACAGTACCAGAGGAGGGACTAGTGCTGCTTTCGTCATTAAGAAATCCTTGGATTGGTCTGATTTGGTTGCAAATCCAAAAAGGGTTGAAATTCACAGATGTGACTCATGGATATATTTTTCCACAGAATAACTGCACATCTGGTGGGGAACTCAGAAGGCCTTTTCCTGCATTTCAACCAACCATATTTCAGCAGATGACTGGATGCTGAACAAGGCCTTCAGTGATTAACTAATGTAACCAACATTCAAGTATCCATGTCCCAAACCATCCAGGGCTTTAAAGGGCACAACCACAACAAGAATCGAGCCCACAAACAAACTGGTAGCCAAGAAATATGAGACAGCACTGGAGTAAAGCAGTTCAACTAATGAGCTCTAGAAAGTACTTACTTGTTGCATTAGGAGAATTCAAAAGGAGCATGGGTGGGTGGGAATTCACTAAAGGGGTGGGAATTCTACCAAATAAGAGTGTTAAGTAAAATGACAAAGTCCCTTCCATAATAGAATTCCATCTCATTTCAAGCATTCATTTTTATAACAAAAGTCTTTCCCTCAAAGGAGTTCTGAAGATACTTTACTATTTATATAGACAATCCTAATCACCGGTTTGGAAAAAAAGTCTGAAATTAGCTTTTTCTGCCGCCCAAAATAAGAAGGCTGGATTCAGTTCTTCAGTGCCCTAACCCAACAGGTGATCAGTATTGTTAATAAGCGACAGCTATTTTGCACCATGGACATTTTTCCATTCGGAGACTGAATCCTGGAAATTGGCAGTTCCTGATCCCATAAAAAAATACGTACAGAGAAGCCTGCTTATGTGTGCCCAAAGCTATTGCTGGATCAGAGCAACTAGGTGTGACAAATATTAAACCTCTGTTAATATATTTTACACATGCAGAAATCCTCTTTTATTTAGCAGGGGGAGATTAACTGGCCCTCTTCACCCCAGAAGTGTCTTTTCTAGAGGCTGTCTGCTGGTGTTCTTTTGTATCTTTTTAGGTCGTGAGCCCTTTTGGAACAGGGAACCATTAGTTATTTGATTTTCTCTGTAAACCGCTTTGTGAACTTTTGTTGAAAAGTGGTATATAAATACTGATAATAATAATAATTACAATAAGCACATTGTATTGTAAATGCTATACTAAGGTAAATTTCTCAGAAACATCCAAAATTGACCATATACACTTTTTTAAATGGTTGCACTGAGCTGCCACTATAATAAGGTCTGAAAAACTATTCTTTGATGTAAAGTGAAATACTACTTAGTGAATAAAAAAGCCTCCTGTCTGCTCTTCAAAGAGACATATCCTTTGACCCAGTGCTCCAGACTAAAGCCTTGAAATTTTTACACAAGAATGCTGCATGAGCAAAGTCCAGACAAAACAGACACTTGAGATGTTAGAAAAGTGAAAACCCCGATCTTAGACACTCCTCTAACCTAGCAGAGATAGCACTGCCATGCACCAAAGAGAAAAGAAACCGACCAAATGAAAGAGCCCCACTAGCCCGTCACGTGGAAAACTAAAGGCAACCACCAACACGAATATATTTTTGCCAGATTAAGTACTCGGAATGAGCTGTTGTTAGTCCACATAATTTCTTGAATAGCTAGCAAAAAGATGCCCCTTTGCGATAATGAGAAATTAGCATAATCGCACAGCACTACCTTTTCAAGTAAAACATTTCTGTCCTCTTTTGGCAGACCATAAAACCCTTTAAAAACAAGGATAATATATTGATTTTGTTGCTTGATCTGCCACAACTACAGATAGAGTCTGTCGGATGACAGAGTATTTGTTGCCTGCAGACATTTTGCAGAAAGCTCTGTATCACTAGCCAGCCAGCTGAGCTTGCTAACACTGCCACATGCTTAATCAAACAGTAATTAGTTAGAAAAGCAAGTGGCAGCAAGCACTGGAGGCTGAATTGAGATACGTTATTCTAATTAAAGAGGGAATTAATTGACAAGCAATGAATTGCAACGCATTAGCAATCTTTTAAAAAGTGAATATATTTGTCTATATAAATATGCACACACCATATAAGATGATTATTTTAAATACCACCACAACTGAAGGGTTATTAAATCCCAATTTTAACAAAAATGGTACTATGTAATATTTACTCCAGTAGGCAGGCAACTCAAGTTACATGAATCCACAATAAAGTTGGTATATGTTTCCATTACCAAGATGGACACACTCTCAAAAGAGAAAACCTGTGCATGCCTACTCAGAAGTTAGTCCCATTCATTTCAGTGGAACTCACTCCCAGGTAAGTGCAAGTAGGACTGCAGCTGTAGGCCATCAGCCTATTCCTGTCCTAAATAAATTTTTTGTTTTTTTTTATTATTCTTACAGTCTGAAATCATACAGCATGCTATTGTCTTTGTAATAATTATCACAATAATTAATATTGACTTTAGAAGCAGTTACACTACTGAGTTCATAAATGGCAGCCGATATCAACAGCCAAGGAAATTAATCGGAATATAGCCTCTAAGGGAAGACACCTTCACAGCACCTGCAGAGGTCTGTCCATTTACAAGTGGTTTCTATTTTCTGCTTCATATGTGCTACTTGAAGAGTTGAATCTGCCACCACTAATTGTGGCCTTGATTATCACTTTTAACATGGCAGACTTCAAAGTGATAATCAAGAACACAATTAGTGGTGGAAGAATGTGACAGAAGCTGAAGGTTAAGCATTCTGGAAAAACAGAAGACTGGAATAAAGTCAGACATACTACATTAAAAACATCAAAAGCAGATGGCTGGAATACAGTGAACATACTGCAGTTTGTCGCCCTTGTAGCCACCATGGAAATGTTTTTCCCCCCAACAGTGCAGCGTATATAGCCAATACAATCACACATTTATAAATAGTCCTGTAGGTTACAAGACAGTTCAACCCAAATTGTTTGGTTGCTATAGCCCCCTCCAGTTATATCAGTTTTGAATTATTTGGTCCTGTAAATACTACTAGCAGGTTCTGAAGTCTATACCCAAGTCCAAGGCTTTCCCTCTGCTTTTATAGCACTTACTAAAATGAATGCCTCTGAAACCAAAGATTAATGCTGCTTTGATGTCTCTACTATGAGCATTGATCACATAGATGAATATGTTGCAACAACTTTTACTCCAGTCATTCCCCCTGAAAAAAGTTTATTTCTATTTCTCCCTTTTAAAAAACTTGATTTTCATATATGGATCCTAAGAACCGCAAGTGGCAGTCTGCTTGTAGAAGGGGGCTTTCCTGCTGCTCTCACCACTGCAGCCCCAGCACTTCCCCAAAAGCAGATGCTGAGGGCTGCGGCACACTCTGAAATTGGAGAATGCCCTCCATACTGTGCAAGAATGGAAGTGTCTTTCCACTTGTGCTGGATGCTTTGGATCCAAGACTATATTTTTCCTTTGACTGTTTCACAATCCTTTGTAGAGATCTATTTCAAAGTCACCCCATCCCCCACATTTTAGATAGTGTCACCCAGCTACACTAGCAATTCTAGGCATGCAAATATGGTTACCAAATTTGATGTGGATGAATGTAGAATCCTGGGGCTCCCAAAATTCAAGCAGTCCATTAATCATAAGAGAAGAATATTCAGCTATTGTCTGAAAACAGCACACAAAGCTAATGCTCCTTATAAGCATGTTAAATGGATGCAACAAGGAATCACACAAAAAGAAACAATTGGGCAGTCCACAGAAGTGCATGCTGTGGATACATAATAAGTTTTCAAGAGCAAAAACATGTAAGGTAGAAAAAACTGTTCTTCTGGCTTCATCCTCTTTTTTATAGCTATCAGTTTGCTCTGCTTTTATGATAGATCTGGTTTATAGGAAGGTCACAGGCTTTTAAAGGCACAATCATTTTCTGCACTTTCTTTTCAACACATTACAGGGAAATACAATTTACGTGGTACTTATTTTGCTTATCAGAGTTGAAGCACCTGCAAAGCTCTAAGACTGAGATGTAAACAACTTGTTAACTGATAGTTTTTCTATAAGAATAACTGTAGTCTTTTTTAGAAATAGTGATAATGACCTCTGTGTCCCAAGAAGTATTATTGGGGCTACATGCCAAGATATGTAGGCATGTCTTGGATTTACTTCTGAGGATCCTTAGTTACTCTTGGAAAAGGCAGCAGTGGGGGAAATCAAGCATTCAAAATAGAAAACATTAATGTTGTGGTAAACAAAAAGAAAGGTTATATCCTTTAGGCTAAGGAACAGCATACTAACAAAGCTAGTCATACTCTAGAATGAGCAGACACACACAGGAAGAAAGCCATGCTATTTTCTCTAGAGAATGTTCCCATATGTGCAGCCCCAGACATCCCCCAAAAACTAATCCTGAAGGTTAGAGACCCTTGTGAATACTGTGAGATATTGCAGTGGGCTGCCAACATAGGCTGGAGGTGGGAGAAATTACCCCCCCCCATACTCGCACATTGAAATGCCTTTCTGTTTGCGCAAGGCACCTCCAGATCCAATCCATTACGATTATGATCATGCACTGGATCTGCGCTGAAAGAGCAGTTTCAAGACTGCTTGCAAGAGCATGATGGATATGCAAATAATTTTGTGTGTGCTAATAACCATGGAGCATAAACCAATGACAGAAGCTATTTTAGCAAGAAGATAGGATTGACTGGCAAATCAAGGGAAGACAACATTTTATTGGAAGTATGGAGCTTTGGAGCCAATGTTCTAGAATTCTCATATAAATTGATTCATATGCAGTCATAAACACCTTGCAGTTTGCTAATGCATGGTTCCCAAACTGTGGGTCAGAACCCACCAGTGGGGCTGTGAGCCGGTTTGTTGGTAGGTTGTGAAGTTTCTGAAATATTTTTTTTAAAACCTTTTCAAGCACCCCTGTCCAGTTTGCAAAAGAAAATTGCAGTAGCAGGCAATCTGGATGGAGAGACTGCTCTCATAGGTGGAATGCTAACCTGAGTATGGGTATGTGGTAATCTTCATACCCCCAAATTAAAATGGCACATTTTCCAATTTTCTCTAGTAATTTATGTGCCATAGGTCACATGTGAACAGTTTCGCCCTTTTGTCTGGCCTAGATGTCCCTCACTGCTCCAGTTCAGCCAGTACTGTTAAGGGCAAAGAAGAAAAGCTTCCTCCCACCACCAATATAACCTTCAGTTTAAACAAAGTTTTGGTCATGTGGCTGTTAAAATCCTTCCACTGCTCATGTCCAAGGTACAGCTGTTCTTCAACTATGCTTTGAACTAGAACTAGCTGTAAGAATATATTTGGGTGGAGGAGGGAGGATAAAACACGTCTTCAGTCACTAGACAGGGAAAATCAGGTTTTTGAGCACACAAGTAAAATATTACACAGGCACACGGGTATATGCATTTTTAAGGTAAAGAAGACAAATAGTATTCCACCACTTTAAGCCCTCATGTAAGCCACAGTCTCCATCACTCCTCCAAATCTGGTACAAATCCTTAGAGAAACGACAATTACCTGCAATCTTACCTCAGGTATCCGCCCCAACCCCTAATCCACATCAGTGACGTTTTCCATCAAAGATGTCAATTCCCTTTGGGTTTATGTGGAATTTTCACATTTTCAAATATTCATGTTTATTTGCAGTTATGTCCCTTTGTTATTTTGAAGAAAATCTATTTACTTTTTGGAGCTATCAGCCCTTAAAACCTGCATTTCCCCTCCAGAGACTGATGGCAAGAAGGGTTTTCTAGGCCCTCTCTCTGAAGAAAATATCGTCAATTCTTCATGCCCTGGTTTTTCCCGGATTTCCTTGCCTGACAATGCAGAACAAGAAGATGGGGATGTCACCCATTTGCCTCAGCAATCCTCAGGGGATACACTCCTCTCTCTTTCTCAATCTCAAAAAATCTGAGTGCTTTTCAGGTAGACTTGAAAGTTTGGGAATCATGCTCCTATATTCCTATTTGGTTTAGTTCACAGAAGTGAAATGAGGAGTTCACAAAAAACAAAAACAAAAACCTGATCCAGTCAGATATCCCTGCTCATGACAGCCTATTCTTTCTATGCAGTAGCTTCATCAGTGGAAAGCATTTCATTTATTTACAGGTGCTTATCTCAACTGAGACCCTTTGATGTGACTTACAGCCCAATCCTGAGCAGCCTATTACGCCAGGACTGCCGACAGCTCCTCAGGGGAAGGGAACTTTAGTCCCCTTCCCTTGGGTAAGGCAGAGGCGGATCCAGAGTTTGTGTTTGGGGGGGGGGGATGAGCACTAGCTTAACTCCAGAGCCCAGGTCAACCAAGCAGATAGACCTGGACTCCTGCCAGGACTTGGAGCCCTGATCTACCTGCTAAGTAGACCAGGGCTCCCAGTTGAACCTGTGGCCTCCATGGATTTGCTGGGTGGATAGACTGGGGCTCCTATTCTGACTGCTATGTTGGATGCCCCGCTCAGTGGACACTCCCCTTTCTCCTGACTTTGCTCCCCATTCCAGCAGGTGCCCTTAAATTTACATACTAGTCAAAGGTGTTTGGGTCCATAGAGTTGGACATACCATTTATCATCATTATAATATGAAATCTGTAATGCTCAGAATGGCACATTTGCATAGGACTATATTCATTATGCTTATATATAGTCCTTATATAGTCATTATAGTCCTATATATAGGACTATATATATTATTCAGGGACTATAATCACTGCATCCAATCCTGCAAGCCAGTCAGAAAAAACCTCTTCTGGGGTTTAGCTCCCTATAGTTCTAGTTTTGCATTTGACATCAACTCAGATCTCTCCTATGTGAATATGCCCAGAAAATGACCCTGCCCTCATTGCATATTTACATCAGACTCAAAACAAAGGTGTAGCTAATCAGTTACAAACACTTCCAAACAGTATCATTTTGCCAGATTTCTGCTTCTTCAGTCTAAGAGAACCCAATCCTTGGCATGTCTACCCCCCCCCCAGTTTCACCATGAAACATGCTTTATTTTCCCCCACCCATCCCCCTTTTTGAAGGATGCTTGACATCCAATCTGAGAGTGAACTGAAAAGGAATGTTGCTTATGCTTTGACTTTTTAGTTGGTTCTCCTGTGTGTGTGTGTGTGTGTGTGTGTGTGTGTGTGTGTGTGTGTGTGTGTGTGTGTCCCCTAACAGCTCCAGCTGGCTAATTGCAGTTCTTGCCAGTGAGGGGGGGGGATGGGACAGACTGCTGACTGAGAGACATCCAACCCTATGCATATCTATTCAGAAATAAGTCCCATTATAGTCAATGGGGCTTGCTCCCAGGTAAATGTGGATAGCATTGCAGTCCTTGGCATGTCTACCCAGAAGTAGTGACCCAGTTTAAAAAAAAAAATGTACACAACCTATTTCGGCTGCAATGTTATGCATGGGATAAAATTTCACTGAACACGGTAGGATTGACTTGAGAGTATTATTTTTAATTTATTTTTTGCATTTTTATACTACCCTACCTTCAAAATGATCAGAGTGGTGTACATAGTTCCTTCCCTCCTTTTGTCCTCACAGCAACCCTGAGAGGTGAAGCTGAGAGATAGCGACTGGCCCAAGGTCACCCAGGAAGCTTCATGGCTGAGTGGAGATTTCCAGGTCTAAGTCCAACTCCCAAACCACTACACTACCCTTGGGCAGTGCTGTTAGGTAATTTGCCACTACCTGTATACCTTTCTACTTTTGCTTGTATTCTACACATCATCACCACCATTATGGCTGCAGTTCATGCTCTAGGGTAGGTCAAATGTTGATATTTTTCTATTTATGGCTTATAGACTATTTTTAATCAAGAGCAATATTTAAAATTGTATTACAAGAGCAGCTCTTGAAAACTGCCACTGAAGATTACACCTGTTTTTGAAAAAGAAACTTTTCTCTCTGCTAGCAACATACCATGCGTCTGGGGTGAAGGACAATTAGTATTAGACTATTGGTGCGGTAGCTATTTTTTGGGAACAGATCTTAAAAAAAATAAGACTATCAGCAATGCTTGTACTCAAGTTTGATATTTTTAAATATATAGTTTATAGGGACCCATGGAATAAGTACTTACTCTTCATTTACTCATATTAAGATATCAATACTTCGGTGTTGCATTATCTGTTTAAGGATTAATCAGCATATGCATGAAAACCTTACACACTGACCATAATTTTCAGTATATTATGGTCTGCCAATAATTGGATACTGAAACGTCTGTAGCATTGTTTACAAGAGGTTCTAAAACTGCATCATAGTGAAGCTCCTCTAAGTCAAAAGAATTATTTGGGCCCCCAAGCGTAGCCAACACAAAGTAAAGACAAACAGCTCAACTGGCAGTATTCAACTCATCTCCAGTCTGAGGTCAAGCAGATCAAAGAAGCAGACAGGGATCAGAGAAATGCTTTCAGGTCCCCTGCAGAAACAAAGAGGCCATGAAAAATAAGAGATTGCACTGCTTACCACTTACCAATGCATGGAGTGGGTGGGCAAGAAAGCCACTGACTAGGAGAGACCACCACAACACTGCCTTCTGATCCAATCCATAGACTGTATAGTTGATTGAGGAAGAGCTATGGTATGATCAGACCCTCAGAGACATCTGTGTCAGTACTTTTAGAGTTGCTTTTCTAAAAGCCACAGTAAGGGTAGAAAAGATCTAGGGGTATGCGTGTATCTATATAAACAGAAGATACCACACACCTCTAAGTGCTATCCACTTGAACAGGAAGATTGCTCCATTGGTGGTCCATTCCACCATAAAATAGCTGCCTGCTATTCTCTTCCCCAGCTGAAGTCAACCATTTTGGGACATTCTTCCTTTTTGCCTTTAAACACAGAAAGACCAACTAGAATCAGAAGAGGTGGTCTCTTCCACATTGACCTGAAAAACTTGAAAATTCTAGTATTGATCAAGAATCTCAGCACCAACAATATGAAAGAGCTCATTTGACAAAAATCATCTTTGCAATTGGCTTTCCACCTCCAAGCCCAAGTTACTCCAGCAGAATCTGTGAATCACTTGTGTGAGTGATTCATAGATATTCACTAATTCACTGATGATACACTAATCATAGATATTACAATACTTAGTGGTTTCAGCAGCACTCATTGCAGCACCTGCTCAAATTAAGACAGCTACTTTTGTACATTTCTACTTTTGAGTCAGAAAATAATCTGTAAGAACAATAACCATGAAACAACAAACCAGAATTCAAGTGAGCTGGTCTAACAGGTATACAATAACCATGATGGCTCATGCAGAAAACACTGCAGAAATTACTTAAGTTTAAGAGAACCATATGGGAGGTGCACTGCTTTACACACAGAGAAACATGATTTCTATAATAGTACTGGAACCAATTTTGTTTCATACATTAGAAGTTAAATCATTTTAAGCTACACTAAGGGAGACCGCTGCTGACATCTCACATCAGCAACAGGGCAATTTCCCAACACAGACAAAGCCTAGAGGGGCCACCTCTCACCCTGCAATTTATCACATCAGCCAAGATCAGATGGCAGGCCCTAGCAATCAGCTCCTCAGGATAAACTCCAGACCTCTGGAATTCAACCCACTGATGGCTCAGCTGAGGCCGCTGTAAGGCTACAAAAACTCAAGATGCTGCAGCAGAACCCATGTGTTAGATCTGATTTTTCAAGTTTACTTTTCCTGTGTAGAAAATGCAACTGTGGCACCTGTGGCAGGACTAAGTGGGGAATCTTTCTTAGAAAAGGTTTACACAAATTCTCTTAAGGCAATCTTTTTTATTGTACATAACATTTAATGTTTTGATCTCAAAGCAGTCCTCTGCTACATTTAGAATATCTTCATGATCCATTAAACTGAGCGAAGGAACAGAAAAATATCCTTTGAAAAGTTCCACGTGGCACTCCCTTGACCAAGAATATCTACAACATTTTACTTATTTTATTAATCCTAGGAGTTATTATTGCACATAGCAAAGTCAGGAAAAGACTTCTAGTTACAGCTAGTAGATAACTCATTTCAAGTTACACAACTTGTTGGCAGGTCTATGTAAAGTTGAGATTCCTTACACGCTGCAGCTGTAGAAATATTTTTTGGAAGAAAAGCAGAATGCAACTTAAGTACACTTTATGTAGAAGGAAAGAATCATTTTCACCATAATGCCAATTGGCAAAAGAGAACACAAAATTAAATGGGAGAACTTCTGCAAAATGGATCAATCAATGCCCAAGTGACTACATCCTAATCTAACAGCCACTTTTAAATTTTTTCTTTATTAAAAATATCCTTCTTTATTCACATTGTTTCAGAGTATCCCAATACTTTTGTCAGGAAAAAAACAACAGTCCTTCTGCTGTTGGTTATGATTAACTTATGAAGAGGAGCTAAGGATTAACATTTATCATTAGTGTATGCTTTCAACTCCTGCCCCTGTCTCTTTTTTCAAATTGTTTCATCAAGCTAAACATTTATCTTGCAGGTGGAGAGGCCAGTCTGAAAGGTTACATAAGAAGAAAGTGTTCAGATGCTCATGTAATCCAGTGTCCTGCTTCCCACATTACCAAACTAGATACCTTTGGGAAACTCACAAGCAGAAGATGAAGGCATACCTCTCAGTCACTGTTGTACTGCAACTGGTATTCAGAGGTAATGGTATTCAGATGTTATGTTTATTAAAATGTGATACATAATCTGGACAAGATTTTGAGATTGACTGTGGTGAAGGTTGTCAGTACCTTTGTCAAAAGCAGACTGCATTTTTCCATTTTCAGAATTCAAACTGAAATTCTGTTATTTCAGTTATTTTACAGATGCCTGTTCTACTCAAGATTCACAATAATAAACAGTAAAAACCAGTCAAGGACTATTCCAAATTATCAATGTAACGAACAGAAGTTCATACAATTAGGCTGAGATGAGAGAAAGTGAGGAGATGGGCATATTTTAATTTTAAGAAGCAAGGAAAAAAACTTTTCAGAGACCACTGCACCTACCACAAAGACTTACGCTTTAAAAATTTAGGAAAAAACTGTTCATTTATAAAGATAGCTGAAAAGTATGCAACAGCTATGTGGGATTAAAAATAAGTGCATTTTACTTTCATGATGAACATTAGCAAGTGTGTATTTATACACATATGCCTATATTTAAAAAAATACAAAAGCGAAAGTGTGTAGGAGCTGTGCTCCCACACAAAAGTCAAAGATTTCAGTGAAGTTAGTGCCAAGAATTGTTCTCAAGATTAGTGAATTGCATCCTTGATGAAGTCAGCATGAAAGATTTCCTTTAATTATTAGTATTAATCTTAAAGCAACACTGAAAACAAGCAATACAATCCAACCTTTCCCCAGCACATGAAAACAAGCCCCAAACACACAGCAGGGAGCTAAACAAGATTCACCTTGAGCATGCAATTTTAAAATGCAGAATTGGACATGGAAAAAGGACTGAATCCATTCTTTAAATACCACAATGGAATACAGTACAGTCATCCCTTGCCTTCTGCAAGGTTCATGTTCCACAGTCTGAGCGTATAGCCAAAACTGCATATACTGAAAATTTCCTTGAAAATTCATTGCATCTGAAAATGTATACTGTCTCTTTAAAAATTACGAGAGGCAGGCAAGAACAGAGACTACCTGAGGGAACAGCAGCTTCACTGATCTCAGGTTCAGGCTTTAGTAACTGAATGGTGGGTGGAATCACTTGTACTATTTAAACTGGGGTTTGGGGGGGGGGCGGTTTGTTTGCCAAGCATGTATAGTTGAATTTGTGCAAGTCAACTGAGCATAAAATGAGGGGCAACTATAGTCATCATGGCAAGTTACTCTACAAATTTTTTCAATCTTTTTGTTTTGAAAGGTATGTTCTTATAATGCTCAAAACAAGTGCATTATGAATTGTGCGGCCTAGGTGCAGGTGCACCTTTTCCCCTCTTTCAAATCAAAAGTGATACAACAATGAAGATTATGACTTTAGCTACAGCATCTCTACCAAAAGTTCTGGATGCTTGACAAAAGTTAGACTATTGTATAATGTAAGCATAAATATCAAGTTGCATCACAGTGCTAGTAACAGACCACACGCTGCAAAATGTTAAAACTTAAAAGCTGCCAAACTTGTGATCTGGTACTGATTAGCAAAAGAATGCCACACAATTGTAATCCTTAATGCATATTGAAACAGGGTGTATGTACGCAGTTTGCAATTAATTTGCATAACTCCTTCTTATTTCTTTAAAATGAGAAAGCTCAACAGTTAATTTCAGGATGTATTAGCAAATTATGAATAACTTCACTGAACAAGAAACTGACTGAATTTTAAAGTGACATATTTGTTGAAAAACATAAATGCTTCTTTATGCTTCCAAGCACAGTGTGAGCAACATCAAGATACATGCATTTTATGTTTTAAAAACTTGCATTTAGAGTATACATATTTCCAAAGGCTTTTATGTCCTATCAAAATGCACATGTGCCTTAAGAAAGGTATTTTACTTGGTCATTTACACTGACATTGTTTCCCCTAGAAGAGCAAACGACCATGGAGTACTACCTGTTGCACAGAAATGGTCTTTAAGGCCTCATATGTATCAGAAAACTTACCAATTTTTCATCAACTGTGATAAGTTGCGTGTCTTGAGGTTGGTTCTGTGCCAGACGCCATTTGGAAGTGTTCAGTGACCTGCAGTGCAAAACTTCAAGTTAAAAAAAATGATTCATGCAATGAGAAAATAGAGACAGACAAATCTTACATAAACAAGTTACTCTAACAATATCTGTCTTGTAAAAAAAAAAAAAAGAATGGAAGAGAGATGAGGGCACAAAATTCCCCCCCTCCCCAATTAGTTCTGTCTGCTGAGTTTTTGGCAGACTCCCACTTAGCAGTTCACAACAGGCTGCACTTTATGTCAGCCTACAGGCTGTCACACAGAGACTGCCAGTGGCAAGGACTGTACTACTCTATGAAAGTACAGTAGCTGGTTTGTCACGAACAGACAGAAAAAAAAATATAAAGCTACTGTTACTCGTCTGGAACTCAAAACCTGAAGGACAGTATCAGAAAACTTTTTTAAAAAGTATTTGCTTCACTTCTCAATTCAAATTGTTGTAGAGTTTAGTAAAGGCATCAAACATTTCAAGGCTAGATCAAAGATATAGTCTGAGGTTCTCTACGAAGGCAGATCTTTTAAATGATGATGTTGATATTCTGTAAAGAGTGCATCAGAGGAATTCACAAAGAATCGTAACACTAATTCAAAATCTGTGTATTACTGCAAATACTCAGGGTGGAGTCAAATGGTATCTTCCTCTGACATTTCACACCTTTGCCCTAGAGCTTTGAACAAAAACCCCAATGAAATAAATCCAAATATGCTCCAGCATTTGTGCAAGAGCTGGACAACCTTTTCCATAAGCAGAAGCATGAGAACAGCTATAAAATTTACCTATTATAGCATTGTGTTAAATCTTAAGCAAGCATTTGTGGAACAGCAGTGGCGGTTGTGTCCCTTTTTCTCAAGGTTATTTGGATATATCTAGATGTTTTCAACCAGAGTTACCAATTTTAACTGAAACAAATGAAAACAAAATAAAATCAAGGAGTTTGTGTAAAGAAAAGATTAAAAAGACCCATCTTTTTTTGAAACTTAATGGAGGTGCATGCTTCATGTTTGGATCATCGCCCTTCAAAAAAAAATGAAACTTTATATTTGACTATTATTAAGCTCTTCCTCCAGAATGCACTGATCAGCAAATTTAGTACAAGAACTCAAAAACACAACTGTTTAGTTTTTGACGTCCTTTGAATAGAAACACAAGTCACAAAGCTGAAAAACCTCCAAACGCAAGTGAACTTTGAGTTTGTTTATAGGGGGTTATAGTTGCCTTCTGGTACAGATTCTAACACTAAGCATCACACAGTTTCTGAAAGTTATCTATGTGGTATACATATAACCTCAATTGCTTGAGAGACAATATGTTCCTCATCCTCCCCGCACAAAACCCAAATGTCTACAGCAAGCCAAAAACAGAAAGCTACTTCGGTGTTAAGATTAAATTCAAGCACCTCAGAATGCAAATTTAAGTAGTGTTGTACAAGGGTATGCAAGTGTCACTTCTAAGTGACTACTAGAAATCACCCTACCCAGATGTACAATAAACTTCATTTTAACAAGTGTGACAAGCTTCTGAAGTGGAGAACATCTCACTTGCATTTGAAAGACTGACTGAAAAAGATATTTTAATTCTACTGACAAAGTTCCACTTATTAGACGTGGAGGGTTAGCAGCTCACAAACATTGCCACTGTGAGCTCTGCCAATGTAGAAAACATGTCTGAATGGTTCCCAAATGTAACACGAACAAAATAAAACCTGACTATCAGGCAGTTAGCACTTTCTCATGTTCCAAGCTAAGATGTAAAGAATCCTAAAATTCTTCATTTCTTATGAGCAATGCTATCACGATTGCAAGAGACGGCCTGCAAGAAAGTCAAAATCCTGCAAAATGTAGGCAAAATCCTCCTCAACTCTCAATGCGGTGCCTGCTGAATCCTGTGGGGAAGTTTCAGAATCTGAAGGCCTCCTCGGGGTAAAGAAATATTACCCATTTCAGGCCACTGGGTCTACTTGGACCTGCATCAGCTGTATAGCTGGTGCAAAATTGGGCAACCCAGGTCAGAGCACCAAAGCTGGGATTGGGTTAGGATATCAGTGTGTTGCCACTGCCGCTGATACCACCCCCATCTTGGCCCTGATCCACACTTCTCCCATCACTCCTCCAGTACTGCCCCTCCCGGCCTTGTTCCCTGTGCTGACTTACCAGTGCCATTAGCAGCAGCCAGGCTGCACCAAATGGTTTGTCACATTTTGTGAAAGCTGTAAAGGCCCTCACATTGCTGGAACACCTGTTCCAGTGGTGTAAGACTCTAATAGGATTTGATAACTGCGGACTCAGCATCAGAAGATGTGAATAACTGCTGATGTGGAACCTGCAGCTGGAAGGCCTCAGAAGGCCTCCAAGATGTAACCGGAAAGTACTTCCAGTTCAGTCCAGCACAAACTGGAAGTGCCTTCCAGTTGCATTCAGGAGGCTTCTGATGAGCCCAAGAGGCCATGTGAGATCTCTGGAGGGCTGAGCACAGCCACCAGGTAAGTAATTGCAGCACCACATATGCCCCCTGCGGATTACATTAGCCACAGAATTTGGTATCCACGCAATGTCCTGTCTCTGTAGATACTGAGGGCCAGAGTCTGTAATTCATTTGCATTACAAAAGATCAGCAAGTTTCTCATATATGAGCATACATAAGAAACACGAATTATCTGTTTTTATGTCTTCTAAAGTTTAACCTCCTAAAGTTTAATTTGTTGCAAATGGTCAGGAAGCACGGCAGTTTCCCATTCTGATACTTTAAATGTTACAAATAACCACATCTATGACTTTAGAAGAAAATGTGTAGGTAAACTACTATTTGACATGCTTATATACGTAGCAAGGGTTGGGGGGGGTATTTCTAGGAGAAGGAAGCCTCCATTTGTGAATTACATTTTTGTAAATGCCTGAACACAATCATCATTCTACAATAAATTCAAAAACATTCTGCATTGTTTTACAGATGAATAGGATTCAAAAGATGGCAAACACACAGGAACAGTTGAACTGCAGAAAACAGGTACATGACATGTATATATCCAAACAATATGGACAGGTGAATTTACTATTTTTGTCTCCAAGGACAGCACTGATTTGGAACACACAGATGCTGGTCACCTGGTACTTAAATAAATACAAATTAAAACTAATTTTAACATTGCTAGCCAAAGGTCACGCAGCTACTTGGGATCATATATCAAAGCCAATTACTATAGAAAGTTCACCTGTCTCCTAAAATTGAACTCATGACCTCTTTAGGTACTAAATACACTATTAAAGAAACACACAAACCACTAAGCATGCTTGGCTGAATGTTTCAAAAAAGGTTCTTCAATGCCAGTCCCAAGGAATGGTTTAAGTACTGTCAAACTCAGTGAAGGAAAAAAAAAGTGTTTATGCTTCCATGACATCAGGTGTCTAAACTGCTCTACTACTATGTTGTTTAGACATATAAATAGTGCAATAGCCGTAGTTCTGAAAGAAAAGCCAATGATAAACAGATCAAGAAACTGCTGTCTTACAGTTCAATCCTGGAGTCAGCAGCTCCACTGGGTGCAGTAGCACCCAAACAGCTACCGTTGCATCCAGTGGCACCACCGACACTGCCCCCTTCCCCTGGGGAAAACCCCAGGTACTAGAATGGGGCTTCTCATGTCTGTGCTGGCAAAATAGCTGGTGCAGACTTGAGAGGCTCCATGTTGGGCTTTTCAGCCGGCACAGAATCTCACCCCCACCCACCCCTGTTCCCCCCCTGCTCTACCCTGTCCCATCCCGTCCTGCCCAATCCCTGCCTCCTGAAACCACTTATTGCCAGGCAGCACTGCTGGAGTGCCAGCCAGCCCTCTATGTGGCGCTAAGGCTCAGCGCCAACTAGCACTGGACCAGCGCCAGTGGCTCGCTCCTCTCTGGAAGCTGTGGACTTGCCTTACAGCATGTTTGCGACATCCAGTGCCAGAGCACTGCACCAGCGCTGAGGATGTTTAGAATTGGGCCCTAAACCAAACAACACAGGTTGTGATGTTGGCTCTCACCAGTTCTGCAACAGCAGAAGCTTTAACTGAAGAAGGCAAACAAATCTAGCAGAACAATGCCTATGCAGCATCTTCTTAATTCCTAGCTGGTGATGGAATTCTACATTTGTGGGCTGACTGGTGGGAACAGGCAGAAGACTGGGGGTGGAAGGATTACAAATCTGCAAAAACCACAGGTGACCTAAGTTTTGCCCTGCCTGTGTTTTCTGAAATGTCAAACGTCTCCCCACACAAATATATTCAGATCATACCAAGAGCCACAGTGACCAACAAGCATGCTTTTATTATCACAAAGCAGCACAAAGGTCAAAGGGCTTAATTCCAGAACTGAGAGGAATAAAAAAGCTAATGTTCCACAACCCACCTCTATTCGGGAAACGTTATGGTCTTTTACTGTTCCAAAATGCTTCTGAGTTTGGTATGTTTAGATACTGCCTTTAAAAAAAAGAGAGGCTTCCCATCCCCAAGAGCAGAGCTTCACTAGGCTTTTTCACAGCATACAACCTTCTCTTGAGAATTACAGGAGAGAAACCTCTTTTGCAGCTTGTTGAAAGTTGAAATAAATTATTAATTACAAAAATTTCAAGGGGAAACCAGAATTAATTTGATATAAATAAAATTATTTATATAGTACCAAAAATGTACATGGTATTGTACACAGAGTGAAGCGACAGCTCCCTGTCCCAAGGGTTAACAATTTAGAGACAGAAGGGAACCAACAGAGGAAGGGGAGGGAAGTAGATGCCGGGGAAGAACTTGACAATATTTATCGTGTATGCTTCCTTTGGCTTAAGTATGTGCAGTATGGGAACTGGGGCAAACAGCTTCATTAAAAAAGGTAGGCTTTGTGGAAGAATTAAAGAGGGAGAAAAGGAAGTGACTTCATAAAAGCTTTGTGGGAAGCAGCTGCAAGCATAAGGAGCAGCAAAGGAAGCAGCTGGTAAGACAGAGAAGAAACATTTGAGGGAGCAGAACACCTTAGGTGGCTGAGGACAGTGAAGCTAGATGCATACAGGTCACAGGTAGGGATGTTTCTGGTTACATGGGCAGAGAGATAAGGAAGGAGGACAAAGCCATGAAAGGTTTTGAAAGTAAGGATGAGAAGCTGATGCAGAATCCAGGAGCAGTCAGAAAGCCAGTGCAGGGATCTATGGAGGAGTGTGACATAGACTGAGCAAGAAGAGAGGTGTAAGATCTTTACAGCAAAGTACTGGATAGAGATGAGATAACCTCTCATCTCTATCCAGTACCTCTGTGAAACAACAGAGATCAAAGAAGAAAATGCAGTAATTTGAGGCAAGAGATGCCCAGGATATGCAGAGAGTTTTTACCAATCAGATATGAAGGAAGAATCATATGTAGTAATATGGCTCATTATCTCAAAGGTTATTGACAAGCTACCATCAAGATACAATTCGTGCTGCCTTCTTAACTGCTGCCATGACTTATCTACCAATATCAGTGAAATTGTTTACAAACACTTTTCAGGACTAATGTTTAAATCTGCAGCTACAGTCTATCTTTATCTTCTTCTCCAGTAACTCACAGTGAGAGGGCAGTTTTTAAAGATCTCCATTATATTGTTAATCTTAGAAGTAAACACTGGCAGCTTGTTTGCAGAGGGGTTTGCAGCTATTGAAAGAAATTAAGTCATGCAAAGAAACATAGTGTATTTATCATTTCTATATAGAAAAACTGTTTAGTTTGATATAAATGACCTTATGAATAGTTCCAAAGACGTACTGTACATATAAATTAACTAATCATATGTACAATTCATGCCAAGAGTACCACAGGCGTGCACCACTTAACAACGGGTATACATTCTCCTATTCCCATTGTTATGCGATCAGGTCATTAAGTGACAATTCAGACCAATCTATTGCATTTGTTGTGTAAACAAGACACTCCTTGCCAGACACTAGCTGGTTGCACAGGCTACTGGAGATAGACTGCCTCTTCTTTGCATTAACAGCCTCTCTGTTGTGTAAACAGACACTCTGCTGCAGGCATGATTGCCTCATTAAGAGCATCTTTATTGTGCTTTGACCACCGTCATATATGCAATCTGTCGTTAAGCAAACGGTTGTTAAGCGACGTACTCCTGAACTGTAAAACTATGAACAAGAACATAGTATTTAGCACACCACTGATGTACCTGCGCAATGTGTAAGGGCATAAGATATACTCTCAAGGAACCTATGGGAAGAAGCTGATACAAATTTAAATCATTCTAATTAACACACACTCACTGTTAACACTTACACAACTCAAACATTCATTTGAATAGTGAATAATTCCAGCATCCTTTCCCCACTGTACATCTCTCAACACTCTCCATCAGGGTCTTAATAACTGCTTGTAAAACAATCTTTATAAACCAGTTTGAAGTCATGTGCATTTGTGAACTTGCTTCTTGCCCTCAAGCTGGCATTTTAAAGCACTGTACCACCGTATCATTTAGTGGTGCACCGACACTACATGCACTCTGGGTGCAAGATATCTGGTTTTAAAAATCCAATTACAATCTATACATCCTAACCCAAATTACAAATCAGCTAAATGGCAGATCTCGTTCTGATTAATAATAATAACTTGCAGATCCTAAAGACACTTGAGTCCTCTTTCTGGATTAAACCAAGGCTAATCTAATCCAGCATTCTGTTTCCAGTAGCGGCCAGCCAAAGGCTTCACTTTCTTTTTTTTTAAAGCAGTGTACTGAAAGATGGAGAAGTCTGGTAACAAAAGATTACATCAAAGACAGTCCTCTAACAACATTTATAAACGCTGAGTGCAAAGTGAGATAGCACCAGATGATTCAGAAGTACACAGCACACTATAGACAAGAAGGGATTACATTTGGTCATGCTGGGTGTTCAAGACAAATGGTACTCTACACAAAAACATACAAACAAGCTACCCAGATATAAGATTTACAATATAACTGTGTGAAGAGCAGACTCAACTGATCTCTAGAAGAAACAAAAGCCAATCAAAAAACACACAAAGTCCCATAAAGATACAATCCACTATATGCAAACAAAAAGATTATGCTCTCAAAAGCAGAGATTTCAAAAAGATCTGTAGAAGCCTGATAGTTTTATCCTTTGGTATCAGGCAAACACTACTTAAACAGCAGGAATACTAAAAAGAAAAAAAGAGGATACTGATGATGAACTTTTTAAACTGGGAAAAAGAGGACAGTGTTTCCAAAGATGTCAGCAAACGGGTTGGCAAGCATTTAACCCCCTATATTCATGGAACATAAACACATCTTAGGGCCCAATCATATCCAACTTTCCAGCACCAGTGCAGCCACAATGCAGCCCCAAAGTAAGGGAACAAATGTCCCCATACTTTGAGGAGGCCTCTGTGACTGCCTCCCCAACACAGTACACAGTGCACACCTCTTCGGGACGGCTGAACCGGCACTGGAAGATTGGATAGGATTGGGCTCTGAGTCATTCAATGATAAAATAAATACTAGTACAAAACTGACTGTGGGAATGTAAACGAAAAACACTGTGACCAGAAGCTTAAGAATCAATTTTCATAAGGATATCATTTAACTGATAATTAACCTTTCAAGCAGATCCCTAAAAATATATTACAAGGACTTTTTATACATAAAATGCATACCATTGAAATCAAACAAAAATAGGCACTTTTCAAATTAAAGAATATGAAAAGTTTGTTTATATAAAATTGGAAAAGCTTCTTCTGTCTCTAAATAAAGGATAGTTCACCTGGAAAAACTGCTAATTTATAAAAAATCTGCAATACATATTGGCAATTATATTGACTGAAGAACAAAGTTCAATTACTGCTTGAAACTGTTGGTTCTCTTTTGGATACAGAAAATGACCTTATGAACAGAATTGAGGTTTCTCACACTGACAATCAAATATGTGCTTTGTAATGAATAACATTCTTGAGATTCTTGCAGCAACATAATGGCTGGGTAAGTAATAGGTCTTTCAAAGAGGACTGTTTATCCACTAGAGAATATGTAGCTATCAGAAGAAAAAGACACACAATAGAAAATCATGACACTGCAGAACACAGGATGAATGTTTAACATCTCATGAAACTTGATTATTTGAATACAGCAAAACCATATTTGCATTATGATTTGAAATATACCATGTGGAGAGGAAGTTGAATATGCAGTAATTCTAGAGGCTTGCTATCATCTTAGTTCTAGAAACCTGGATTTCTCTTTATCATTGCACAAAAATCTTACTAGCCCACACTGAAAGGTGGTTTAAATCACATTACTATTATATACAATTCTCTACTAGTCAAAATTGGTTTATTCTTTCAGTATCTGAATCTTTGATTAAGAGCGCAATCCAGATGAGCTTTTGGGCCGGTGCAAGTCTCTTGCAGAAACTCGGAAGTGTTGCAACAATGCCATAAGAAGTCAGGAGACTCGCGCACAGAAGTGTGTCAGCTTTTGGAAGCCGAATCCGGCACCACTGCAAGTCAGGCTGGTGCAGGGGTCAGGAGAGGGCAAGCAGGTCGGTGAGAGGACCAAGCCGGGGGGGGGGGGAGCGTGCAGCCAGCACTTATGTTAAATCCTAACTCCCCTCCCGGCCAGGCCGGTCTTACACCAGGCCACTCAGATTTGCACCACCTCTTTAGGTGGCACAGATCCGAGTAGCCCATAGCCCCATGGGGCAGTTTATTTATTTAAGAGATTTATACCCTGCCTTTCCACCCTGTTTAAGGGCCCTCAGTTGCTGAACAACATGGGGTAAAGAGAATGAATTCCCCTAGCTCAGTTGTTCTGCAGCCTGGGACAGTCCTGCTCTGGATGCAGTGCAGGCTAGCTGGCCGGCCTGCTCCAGGGCATGTTAGGATTGAGCTATAAGGAATATTACCTTATGGCAGTGGTTCTCAAACTTCCCGGGAGATTTACTCCTGGGGTAAGTCTTTGCGGGGGCAGGGGCAGCAAAGCGATCCCCAGGATTGCGCCCCTATGGGAGGAGGGGGGCTATTTTTGAACAAACCATACGTGCTCCCAGGGTCCAGCGGGTATGGGGGGCCCTGCAGAGCGCTTGCAGGGCTCTCCGTGGCTTTTAAACAGTGAAAGTTCCAAGAGCAACGAAACCGGAAATTCCACTTCCAGTTTAATCGCGCTTGGAACTTTAACTGTCTAAAAGCTGCGGAGAGCCCTGCAAGTGCTCTGCGGGGCTCCCCACATCCCTGGACCATGGGAGCACATATGGTTTGTTCAAAAATAGCCCCCCCCCGCAGGGGCACGATCCTACAGATCGCTTTGCTGCTTTCCCCGTCCCTTAAAGGGAATGGGGCATCTTTACACAAGCTGGTGGGTCGTGACCCACCAGTTTGAGAACCACTGTCTTATGGGGGGAAAACCCTATTGTCACACACACTGCCACTGAGGTGTTTAGAACTTATGAAATTCATTTCTCATTAACAAAACTAAACTGCAAAATATTGTTCTGCCATTGAAGGCATTCCTATTAGGGACTAGATTAATAGACATGCATCTAATGAAGTAAGTCCACAAAAACTTATACCACACTCAAGGCACAATCCATGTCTACTAAGAAGTAACTTCCATCTACTTCAACAGGACTTACTTCAAGGTAAGGGTGTACAGAAATAGTTCCCAAACCTTTCTGACTGGTGGCTCCCTTGACCTACTGGGCCATTGGCCGCAGCTCCTCATTGAAGCTACAATTCTGTACATCAGGGGTCTCTAACATGTGACCAGGGGGCCATAAGTGGCCCGCTACAAGATTTTATCCAGCTCTCAGCTACTTGTCTTTTTTGTCAGCATGTTTTGCTTCTGTTTGACATTTTTACTCATTATATATCATTTCTCAGTTTAAGCATGGCATTATTTCTTTGTCACATTATACTTTTGTTCTTCGCATATAAATAGTTATTATTATTATTAATAATAATAAATTCTCAATCAAATCATGCAAATTACAAATCCAAATAAAACTTATTCATTCATTTAAATTTCATTCATTCATAAAACTGATTTTTTTGGCCCACAAAAATGTACAAATTTTGCAATGTGGCTGTGACATGGCCCTTGTACTAAAAAGTCTGGAGACCCCTACTATACATTGTAGCAGGTTTTTTGCAAGGATTCCATGACTCCCCTGGCTGCTTTCTGTGGCTCTCCAGGGAGCCACGGCTCATAGTTTGGGAACCACTGGTGTACAGGATTGCAGTCTAAAAGCCCAATCTTATCCAACTTTCCAGCACCAGTGAAGCTGCAATGCAGCCCTGTTCCCATACCTTGAGGAGGCCTCTGTGACTTCCTCCCCACCACAGGATGCAGCACATGCCCCATTGGCACAGCTACACTGGCACTGGAAAACTGGATAGGATTGGGCCCTAAATCTGTTGGGCTTTTAGGCTGCCACATTATGTGTGCTTATTTTTTTTTACTGGAAATAAGAGCTACTCCCTCCCACACCTTGACAGCCAAATTCCAGAGACATGCAGTGGGGTGGGGAGGCAGGTGAGGCAGAGCCTCCCCACTGAAGTCCTTCCAAAAGCACCACATTGGGAGGTGTGCAACCCACAGAACCCATACTCTCTGCACTTCATAAGAACATAAGAACAGCCCCCACTGGATCAGGCCATAGGCCCATCTAGTCCAGCTTCCTGTATCTCACAGCGGCCCACCAAATGCCCCAGGGAGCACACCAGATAACAAGAGACCTCATCCTGGTGCCCTCCCCTACATCTGGCATTCTGACTTAACCCATTTCTAAAATCAGGAGGTTGCGCATACACATCATGGCTTGTACCCCATAATGGATTTTTCCTCCAGAAACTTGTCCAATCCCCCCTTTTAAAGGCGTCTAGGCTAGACGCCAGCACCACATCCTGTGGCAAGGAGTTCCACAGACCGACCACACGCTGAGTAAAGAAATATTTTCTTTTGTCTGTCCTAACCTGCCCAACACTCAATTTTAGTGGATGTCCCCTGGTTTTGGTATTATGTGAGAGTGTAAAGAGCATCTCCCTATCCACTCTGTCCATTCCCTGCATAATTTTGTATGTCTCAATCATGTCCCCCCTCAAGCGTCTCTTTTCTAGGCTGAAGAGGCCCAAACACTGTAGCCTTTCCTCATAAGGAAGGTGCCCCAGCCCCGTAATCATCTTACTTCCTCCCTCTGCCCAGTGCATCAGTTATGGGTGCTTTCACACCTCCCATGGCGGTGCCGCTTATGGAAGGTCTACAGTGGGGAGGCTCTGCCTCACCTGCCTCCCCATCCAGTACAGGTCCCTGCCTGATTCTATGCTTGAGAGTAGAACTCCATAGAGCTTCTTCTTCCAAGTCAAGTCGGGACAGAATGGCCTTAGCAGGGCAGAGGAGCAAACATCTGAGAAGGAAAGGCAGGGAGGAGCAGCAAGAGCTGCTGTGGTCTTGAAGGCAGTAGGGGCCCCAGCCTGTGCCTGTCTCCTCAGAAGTAAGTCCTACTGGAGTCAGTGGGGCCTCCTCCCAGGAGAGGGTGGACAGGACGCAGCGTCCGAGCCCCTCCTGTGCCTGGCCACTCAGAAGCCAGTCCCAGGACAGCCAGTGGGGCCTCCTCCCAGGACAGCGCGGACAGGACGCAGCCTCCGAGCCCGCCTGTGCGTGTCTGCTCTCAAGCGAGGCCACGAAGGGGCGAGGGGCTCCTCCGGGGGGAGCGCGGCAGGCCTGCGGCCCCGGGACGGCGGCGAAGGTCACTGCAGCGCACACGCAGCGCGCCCCCCCGCCCCCCGCAAGAGCCTGTACCTGGCCGGAGTGAGGCGGGCCGCGGGGGGGGCGGCCGCCCCGCGCCCCCCTCCCGCCCCCGCGGCCAGGCGCCCGGCCCAAGCCGCCGCCACCGAGAACCGGCTCCGCAGCAGCCCCGACGCCGCCATGACGCTGCTCAGCTGTGGCGGCCGGGACGGCGCGCCGCGAGGGACGAAACTCTGCCGTCGCCCAGGAAGCGAAGCCGCTGCGGGAGCCTCTGCACGTGCTGCAGGGAGGGGGCGGCGAGGAGGCTGCAGAGGGCTGAGAACTGGCACCAGCCGCAATATTTACTCTTAATGCTAATTTTATTCATCAAATCTATCAATGTTTCCAATGAAATTACGAATAGTAACTACTAATTGTTGCTAGTTCTAGAAATGACCTGTTTAATTATTATTATACTGTTAGGATTCTTTAGTCTTTAATAATATTTTATCCTGTATTATTGTCTATATAACTTATATAATTGTTGTTATATAGTTATATACAGCAGAACCTCCAAAGCTGACCACCTCTCTATATTGATCACCTCCTTAAGTTGTATCTTGACCACTTCAACCATTGCACAGAGTATTAATTGACCCTCCCTAAGTTGCAGCAACTGTCAACCTGCACTTGCCTGATCTCAGAAGCTAAGCAGTGTCAGGCCTGGTTAGTACTTGGATGGGAGACTGCGTGGCAATACGGGGTGCTGTAGGCTTGCTGCCAACCAAGTTGCCCACTGATACTGTGGGCCTGTGTTTTGTCCGGTGTGCCCCATCTTGGAAAAGCAAGAAGCCATGCAACACAATCTCTCCCCTACGTCTGCAAAAGGGTTTTTATAGGTGGGCACACTGCACCTAGCCCGACTGACCTGCTGGACGCCTTTAAAAGGGGACTGGACAAGTTTCTGGAGGAAAAATCCATCACAGGTTATAAGCCATGATGTGTATGCGCAACCTCCTGATTTTAGAACTGGGGTATGTCAGAATGCCAGATGCAAGGGAGGGCACCAGGATGCAGGTCTCCTGTTATCTGGTGTGCTCCTTGGGGCATTTGGTGGGCCGCTGTGAGATACAGGAAGCTGGACTAGATGGGCCTATGGCCTGATCCAGTGGGCTGTTCTTATGTTCTTAATGAGGTCTGAAACATCTTCTCTTTTAACTTCTATCTGACTTAATTTGTTGGTCAGGAGGGGCCGTTCTCACAATCACAATAAATTGTGGGCTGTTTATTCTCTATCTCTTGATATAGATATAAATGATGTAAATAGTAAGCATCACAAGAGGATCAGTTCTCATTGATATTTGCAATAAAACTTTTTAAAACTTCAAAGTTTAAAAGTTAATTCTAATGCCACTCGGGATGGGGACTGCCATTGTACAAATTGATGGTAAGGCCACACCTGGAGTATTGCATCTAGTTCTGGTTGCCACATCTCAAAATGGATATACTTGTTGGCAACCTTCAGTCTCGAGAGACTATGGTATCGCGCTCTGAAAGGTGGTTCTGGAACATCATCTAGTGTGGCTGAAAAGGCCAATTCGGGAGTGACAATCCCTTCCACAACGGGAGCAAGTGCAGTCTGTCCCTGGTCTGTCTCCCTGGCTATGGGCCTTCCTTCTTTGTCTCTTAGCCTCAGACTGTTGGCCAAGTGTCTCTTCAAACTGGAAAAGGCCATGCTGCACAGCCTGCCTCCAAGTGGGCTGCTCAGAGGCCAGGGTTTCCCACTTGTTGAGGTCCACTCCTAAGGCCTTCAGATCTCTCTTGCAGATGTCCTTGTATAGCAGCTGTGGTCTACCTGTAGGGCGCTTTCCTTGCACGAGTTCTTCATAGAGGAGATCCTTTGGGATCCGGCCATCATCCATTCTCACGACATGACCGAGCCAACGCAGGCGTCTCTGTTTCAGCAGTGCATACATGCTAGGGATTCCAGCACGTTCCAGGACTGTATTGTTTGGAACTTTGTCCTGCCAGGTGATGCCGAGAATGACCGGAGGCAGCGCATGTGGAAAGCGTTCAGTTTCCTCTCCTGTTGTAAGCGAAGAGTCCATGACTCGCTGCAGTACAGAAGTGTACTCAGGACGCAAGCTCTGTAGACCTGGATCTTGGTATGTTCCGTCAGCTTCTTGTTGGACCAGACTCTCTTTGTGAGTCTGGAAAACGTGGTAGCTGCTTTACCAATGCGTTTGTTTAGTTCGGTATAGAGAGAAAGAGTGTTGGAGATCGTTGAGCCAAGGTACACAAAGTCATGGACAACCTCCAGTTCATGCGCAGAGATTGTAATGCAGGGAGGTGAGTCCACATCCTGAACCATGACCTGTGTTTTCTTCAGGCTGATCGTCAGTCCAAAATCTTGGCAGGCCTTGCTAAAACGATCCATGAGCTGCTGGAGATCTTTGGCGGAAATGGAAAAGGTGCAAAAAAGAGCAACTAAAATGATTACTGGGCTGGGGCACCTTCCTTATGAGGAAAGGCTATAGCATTTGGGGTGCTTCATTCTAAAAGAGAGGTGCCTGAGGGAGGATATGATTGAAACATAAAATTTGCAGGGGATGGATAGAGTGGATAAAGAGATGCTCTTTTCCCTCTCACGTAACAGCAGTACCAGAGAACATTCACTGAAGCTGAGTGTTGTGAGAGTTAGGACAGACAAAAGAAAATATTTCTTTACTAAGCATGCATTTAGTCTGTGGAACTCCTTGCCACAGGATGTAGTGATGACATCTAACCTGGATGCCTTTAAAAAAGGATTGGATAAATTTCTGGAGGAAAAGTCCATCTCAGGTTACAAACCATGATTTGTATGTACAACCTCCTGATTTTGGAAATGAATTACTTCAGAATGCCAGAGGAAAGGGGGGCACTAGGATGCAGATCTCTTGTGTGCTTCCTGAGCCATTTGGTGGGCCGCTGTGAGATTCAGGAACCTGGACCAGATGGCCTATGGCCTGATCCAGCAGGGCTGTTCTTATGTTGGGATCCGGCCTGCACTGCCATAGCTAGTCTCACCCCCCCCCCCGGCTGCCTTTCCCTGCCTAGAAACTCCTTCTCCTCACCGCCGTTTCTCCCTCCTGCCTCCCTCCCCCGTCCTTTCTCAACCCCTGTGCCAGCTCTATGAGACCAATGCGCTCACATGTGTGGGTTGGCCCATTCTCCTCCCGACTTGTCGCAAATGTGTTTTATGGCACGTTCGCAACAGATGGGAGCTGGCTTAAGGGACGTGCTGGCTCCTGTGGGGGTTAGGATTGCACTGTACAGGGTGACCAGATGTCATAACTGCAAAAGAGGACAAGGCACACCAAAATATAAACACTGTATTACAAATTATTAAATTAAAAACTAAATTGCATATTATTTATTACATATAATTTATCAATTACGAGCTGGCTATGCGCTGCCTGCAGAGGTGGCTCACAGGCTAAGGGCCCAATCCTATCCAGTTTTCCAGTAGCAATGCAGCCATGCCAACAAGGTGTGCGCTGCATCCTAGAGTGGGGAGCCAATTATGGAGGGCTCCTCAAGATAAGGGAATGTTTGTGACCTTACCTCAGGCCTGCATTGTGGCTGCATTGGCACTAGAAAGTTGGGCCCTAAGTAAAGTTAAGACTGTGATGCATAGCTGCAATCTAGACACAGGCTTGGAAGCAAATCCTACTGAACTCGGTGGGGCTTACTTCTGAGTAGATGTGTAACATTGCATTGTCGGAAGTGAATCCCACTGGCTTGGATGGGATTTGCTTCCTAGTAAATGAGTTCTGGAGTGAAGCTTTAGTTTCCATTAATCATGACTCTTTGATTGTGTAAGTATTCCTGGACATACTGGCTTGGTGAAACAAAATATTTGTGAAAAAATATTTAAAAAAACAAACATTGTGACAGAACAACTCCTTTATTCTTTTTGAGCTATAATTTGTTTCGGTATACTGTACGTCAGTTCCTTTCCATATGCAAAATTTTCTTTCCTGTTGCTAATATCAGCCACCACTCTCGTTTTGTGTTGTCCAAATTAGGATTTGAAGAGGTATAAAAGTAGTTTTCCATCCTCTGCATCCCTGGAGTCTCACTAAACTTGCTGTTAGGTTATACGGTAATAACAGATTGCATTTTTATTTTGACACCAATTTCCATCCTAAGACATCAGTCTGGATTCTCACGTGACATGTTTTATTTGGGATAAATAAAAGGGGCAGCCAAATAACTGGGTTGGGGGGCAGGGAGGCAATTTGTGAAGGCCTGCATATGAAATTGACAATAAAGTCAGAGCTGTCTGGTTTTAATTTTTTCTGCCTTTTGCATGAGTCTTCAATAAAACATCACAGCCCATGGAGGAAAAGAAAAATTGAAAACAGGCAACTTCTGCTCCATTGTCCATTTCACATGCAACCAAACAGACTTACAAGGAAACTCCACCTTTTCTCCATAAGTCTGCAAAAAATCATTTTTAACGGGCACCATTTCAAGCTGCTGGCTTTTAGGATATACATTGAAATCTACTGTTTAAATATTACCCTAGAGCTATGTAAGAATCCCACTCAACATCTGCTATCAGAACGAGTCAGGGTAGACTCTTTGAGCTGCGCTCTTTGAGTTTCCCTTGGTTTGTATAGTGTCACTTTGTGAGACGGTACTCCAGGGACCACTCTCAAAAGCAAATAAATCACAGGTATTTTTCTTGCTTCCACAGGTGATACCATTGCAATTACAGCGTGAAATCCCTCCATGAAATGAGGTCATGAATACCTTCCCTGCACCACTGTGGCTATTAATGATTGCTCACAACTCCAGTGGTACTTAGTCACATGAACATTCTTGATAAATCACTGTGGTTTTATATCAGTGCTAACATCTCTCTCAGAATGACTCTCTTTATTAAGGATGTATTGAAATAACCTCTAACATTGTTGTTCTGGACTGTTTCTGAAAATGATGTTGATTTGGGAATATTTTTGGAATTTTGCTGGGATTCACATTGAGAGCCACTTGGTACTAGCCACTGCGTCAGAATTTCATGTCCAACATGTGTGCTGGTGCCATGGAAGAGACACTGAGAGAAAGATTGTAAAAGCAGCAACTTTAAGCCACCTTGGGGAGGGGAAAGTCAGGTTATAATTTTTTAATAATAATTAATAATTAATAATTAATAAAGGAAATTGCTATAACTAGTACAGCACATGGTTTGCATGCAGAAAGATTGAGTCCTTGGCATCTCCAAGCAGGACAGAGAAAGATCCCTGTCTGAAATCCTGGAGATTGTCAGTATCAATAATACAGAGTTAGACAGGTTTCCCCACCAGCTTCCTAATGAATATGCTATATATTGGAATGATATGCTATAATCAGATACATCTGACTGCCACCCACAAGTGCTTAACTCAGCAGTGCTTGGTCTTTGGACCAAGAAGCTAAGTCTTGGTCTTTGAACCTAAGGAGAAGAGGAACAAGATCCTGTGACAGTCCCAATATTGATGGGGATTCTGAGGACTCAATATTGTTACCAGCAGTGCTTTTTAAAAACACATTTGTGGGGGAAATCAATCTGGGCACAGGGGTCATGCGTAGTGGCCAATGGCACAGCTGTGCAATTCAGTGGCAAACAAAAAAGAGGGAAACATAGATGAAAATTTCAACAAAAAAGATTTATTGGAATGACCCAACAGGCTAAAAGGGGAAATACAAAAGGGTGCCAAGCTGAACTTACTGTAGGCAAGCAGGAGAACAAACAACTATAATCATTTTCTCACAATGAAGCCCTTGCGGTTGTTAGGAAGAGAAGAGAGGAGCAGAAAGGGACTCCATAAAAGGAGAAGGGGAAAGAGGGGGCAGTGCGATAAGAGGGAAAAGAAAGGGTGAAGAGAAATTAGATGGGTTTCCCAGAAAGATCTGGTATTAAGAAATTTTGGGGTTTAGAGAACAGAGAGGCAAACTGGAGAGATTAGTGAAAAGGGATGGCAAAAGATTGCTGCAATTCAGATCATGGTGAAAGACCATGGCTGGACAGCTGTTGTAGTTTGAACCAAGGACTATGGCCAAGGGGTAGGCCTAGAGGTGGCCCTGAAATCTCTTCCCCTGCTCACTATGGAGAAGCTAGTCTCTCTCACTGGATAAATACCCTTCACTGATATTCCAGGACTCTAAAAGGAATTGGTAGGGGATTAGTATGTTGGCTGACATTCTCCAATAGGTTGAAAAAATAGAATTCACTCACACATACACAGCACTCACAGAGAGAGTCACAAATACTAAGCGTGTCATCAATTTGACTGCATACCTTGATAGAAGTTAGAATTTGTGACGGGGTGGCAAGGCTGCGCCAACAACCATTTCTGCAAGACTTGAGTGTGTCGCAATGCAGGGGACATGGAGGCAAGAGACAAAGACTAAGTGAATCTTCTGAATAAAGTGGAGCCACATAGGTGAAGAGAAGACTATGAAGCAAGCCCAAACATGCGGGCAATAGCCTTAATCAAGGAGGAAAGCGGGCCAAAAGAACCTGAAGGGGACATGCTGAGAGGCAGTCCACAAAAGTTAGCTGACCAGACCATGTTGGCTAATCAGTTTCAGTTGCTTTCAGGGAAATGGGGAGGGGGGGGGAGAGAGAGAGAGAGAGAGAGAGAGAGAGAGAGAGAGAGAGTGGTTGGAAAGGAAAAGAGGTGAGATGCAACCAACCCTGGGTACTGGCAGGCACCAAGTGGTCCTTGGATGGCTCTGGAATAGGGATGTCTTATCGCAGCAACAGCAGGCCAATGCGCAGCAAAAGAACAGCAAGGCAGGAGAGAGCATTCCAGGGAATAAACAGTGGATAAAGAACATGAGGATCTAGTGCCTAGAGTTTTTATAGACATTCCCCCAAATCCTATTGGATTTTTTGTGGGGTGAGCTCATTAAGGGGGTTGATGGCCCTCTGTTGAGTCCTGCCTTTGTCTTTCAGACCCAGTTGAGGATGCAGTAGCTAGTTGAGAAGGTCCACTGGCTCCCTAGCGTGGCTGCTTGATTAAGTTTAGCCATTGAGTTGGTGAGGAGCATTAGAGCTGGTGTTCCTTCTTTTGTTTGCTGAACTTGTTTTTCCCCAAAATCAAGAGTTCACAGGAGTTGGCTGGGATCACAAGGTCCAATGTTGCTGTTCCGGCAGAACATTTTAATTCTGGAGCAGGCAGGCTCTGTTTGAATTATGGAGCAAGCAGCGTCTATTAGCATGTGGAGCAAACTGAGCTGCATTTGATCCAACCTGATTAAGGGGAGGCGGAATGATGATTTTGCTGATCAACAGTGTGGCCTTCTTGTGGATCTTGAAATCTTTTCAGGAAATAGTAATGTTACTGGCCTGATCCTTGCTCTCCAGGCAGGCATTCGGTGCTAAGTACACATGTGTATATGTATGTGTCCAGCATACCTTGAAATAAGAGAAAATAAAAGATTTCCCAGGTAACAATATCTTCTAGAGACAACCATCAGCAAAATCAGAAGCCACCCTCAGATAACACCTACCCAAGGGAGCTCTAACACAGTTGTGATGCCCACCTGCCCACCTCCCTCATCTTCCCCAAAATAGCAATGGTGATGGGCTTGTGCCAAAGCTCACGTTGAGCAATGCAGTTCCTGAAGTTTCCCATCCATCTTGCCTGCTTGAGGGGAGGAGGAGGCAAACTTTCCATGTGTTTCTCAAAAGATCCTGGGTGGGACGGAGCCATCATGTTCACTCTAAGGTCTGGTTTGGATGATACGTTGAACTGGACCCTCTTTGCATTCTTGATTTGGGTATGCTTGGTAAGCATGCATGCTCTGCTCAACTCCCAGCATGCTGAGGTTTTTTAAAAAAACTTTATTATCTGTGGGCCTGTCCAAACTGCCCTCTACATGTGCTGATAACACTACAGTAAAGGCCCCAATGTGCCAACAAGTCAGCTGAGCATGCGCATGCTTGAAGAGGGACTGGCAGATAAGATGTTTTTCAAGACGTCCCTTCAGCCATCCATACAAGCTACTCAGTGCTGGTGCAACAATTTTGTATGGAAACTTTTCACCTTTGTGGGCTCAGCTTGGACTCCTTTGATTTTGCTGGACAGCTCCCCTGCTAGCCCAGGCCTCCTGACCAAGCCCTTGTTTCTGCTTCTTATTGCCTCCTGCACTGCTCAGGGTTGGGGGAGAAGCACTGTCCCTCTTGCTAACATGTAGTACGACTGACTCTACGATGCCAAACACTTACATGCCCGTGTCAGGGGTAGTCGGTAATGTTGATTGCAGGTGTGGAAATGCTCAGCATCAGGGCATGAGATAAACTATTACATGTTGCAGAGGGAAAGGTGGGAATTTTGCAGGTACTGTTGTTTTCAGCAGCAACCCCTTGTTTTGGGTAACGTATCCATGTTTACTGGTTTTCCATGTGAATCTCAGTGCTCATTAAAAGATTGTGCCTTGGACAGAGCTTTCTGTGTGGTGGCACCAATTTTGAGGTCCTTGCTCCCTAGGAACAAGCTCCCTCACCCACCACTTTTACAGTCAGCTTTACAGTCTAGTGGCTACTGTATTAGCTGATACTGAATAATTGAGCCAATGGAGTTAGGTTTCAGGGGACCCTCTTCACCATGCACTCTATGAACTTTATGAACCTGAATCTTGAAGTCTGTGGGCCTGGGTGATAGTGAGAGCTCATCTACATCTGATGCTTCCTTCTCTGTGCTGGCTATCCCTTGATGTGTTGGAGGCAATTTATCTGTGCTGGCTATCCCTCAACTCATTGAAGGTTGCAGGCTCAACATTGAGGCCTGGAAGTTCAGCAGTGGGGAGAGGGTTGAACCCCTCCTCCTCCACCTGTCTCTTGGTTCCTTCCCTTGGCTTGCCCCAGCGCCAGAGCAGTCCTCAGGTAACCTTCCAGAGACCTCTCATCATTGGCCTCTGATCATTGCCAGGATTGCAAAGGTTCAGTGGAACCCCCCAAGATGGTGGTGTAAGTCTGGAAGCAGATACAAATGTGTCTGACAATTCCCTATATCAATGCCCATTTGATAAGGCACTGGCATGGTATTCGTGGATAACGAGAGGTAGGTGGCAATTCTGCCTCTCATAGACAAGCGAATTTTGCAGATTGTGAATCTGCATATAAAGAGAACTGACAGTATATGACTTCACTCAGCTAGCTAAAAGCTTATTTTCAGAGGCCTTTTCACAGTTGCATTTATGATGCTTCCAGGAATTTTGTTGTTATTTTTCAGTTCTTGATCATCTGTTTTTATTTGTTTTATGAACCAGTTTCCTTGGTTTTTTTGTTTTGTTTTGTTTTTGGAACACTTAGGTTGTGAGCAAACTTGAGAAAGATGATTAAATTCACTGATACAGGAATATTGCTGACAGCAAAGAGAGAGAACTCTTTCTTTGCAGATCAGAAAGACGAAGGGATAGCATGCTGCAACCATTTAAAATCAAACTTGCTTCAGACTTGTTTAGTTGCTGATTCTGTTGAAAAAAAAATAAAAGCCTGCTCTTATTGTTTGACGTCAGCAGGGATTTTCTTTTTCTTTTTTTATTCTCGCATTGTATATGCAACAGGCCCCCCTCCTATTCTCCTCTCCATTATAATTTCCCCTGTGGGGGTAGATTTGGTCATGTTTTCCATGAGGAGAAGGAGGTAAAACAGATCTTTGTCTTTGAATTTTTATAGCCATATGCTCTATGTGCTTTTTCCTATTTTTTTCTTCTTCTTCTTTGAATATCTTGGGTGTGCCTGATTCAGACTTGAGCCCTGTGAACAATAAAAGGGGAGCTGCTTATAATGGCTCTAGCTCCTTGAGCAGCGTAAATCAGACACATTTTGGTAGATAATAATGTTAAATGCTAATCATTCTTTGCTGGGAAGAAAATCTCTCTTTGTTGTTCTTTTTGAAGTCTGGAGGTGGGGAGAAACAGGGACTTTTGAGACTGGTTTAGCAAAGCCCCGACATATTGTACATTTGAAGGGTGCCTTGTCTACTAGATCTTGCTGCTCAAAGTTAAATAGGCCCTCTTTAGTTGATCCATCTTTAGAATGCGTCTGATATTTTCAACAGACTGTCGCCCGCCCCCTCCCTGCCTTCTCTCAAGTGCTGTCAACAGGTCTTGAACACAGCTGTTGAGCAAAAGATCTTTCTCAGCTACACTACCTGTGATGCCCATGATTTAAATGCTCTACTTCCTATTTTCAGGAAAGGGAAAGATCGTTGTAACATATTTAGTACAGCAGTGCTAACTGGAAGTGCTCTTTCCTTGGAAATGTACCTTTCTAATCTCTGAGAAAAGCAGTTCGGCAAGATTGCAATAAAAACTGATTGACAGCCTAGTTTTATGGCTGCTGAGCGCTGGCACTGGCTTTCATAAAAACACCATAAAGCACTTTTTGGCACCTGGGAATAAGCAACGCTGTCCCATAGGCTCTACATCCTGTCCAAAGTCTGCTGGGGCAGATATGTGTAGCAATGGGAAAGTGGGGGGAAAGCATGCTGGAGGTGGGAAGGGGTGGAGAAGGGTGGAGAAGGGTGGTGAAGAGATGGTTCAGGCCCAAGAGGGTAGTCTGCCTGAAGTTCAGGGGAAAGGGGCTAGGCTGATGGTTAAACCAGTGTTTGATTTGATGGTATTATTATTAACATAAGAACATAAGAACATAAGAACAGCCCCACTGGATCAGGCCATAGGCCCATCTAGTCCAGCTTCCTGTATCCCACAGCGGCCCACCAAATGCCCCAGGGAGCACACCAGATAACAAGAGACCTCATCTTGGTGCTCTCCCCTACATCTGGCATTCTGACTTAACCCATTCCTAACCCATTATTATTATTTTATTAATTTATATTCCGCCTTTTTGCACTATGGGCACACAAGGCGGCCTACAACAATTAGCTCCAACAAATACAAAATTAAAAATTAAAAATTAAAAATTAAAAAAATAATTAAAACAATTTACAATAATTAAAAATCTAAAACAAACCCTGTGGATTCTCATATAAAAAAGTAAGAAAGCCACCCAGCCTGTCAACAATTAAAATCTTTTTGAAATAAAAAGGTCTTCAGTCCACGCCAAAATATTAACAAAGAGGGAGCAGTTCTCAATTCTAAGGGGAGGGTATTCCAAAGTTCGGGGGCCACCACCGAGAAGGCCCTCTTTCTGGCCGCCACCCTTCTCACCTCTCTTAGTGGCGGCACAGTAAAAAGGGTCCCCCCAGATGATCTAAGAGCACGGGCAGGATTGTAGGGAAGGAGGCGGTCCCTCAAATACCCCAGAAGCTGAGCCGTAAAGGGCTTTAAAAGTCAAAACTAGCATCTTGAATTGGGCCCAGAACAGAACCGGCAGCCAGTGTAGCTGCCGAAGCAATGGCTCGACAGAGTCAAACCGACATGCCCCAGCAACCACATGAGCAGCCGCGTTCTGTACTAGTAGTAATTTCCGGACCATCTTCAAAGGCAGCCCCACATAGAGCGCATTGCAATAATCTAATCTAGATGTCACTAGGGCATGGGTTAATGTGGCCAGGTCCACAATGATGGTATTGCTGTCCATCATTTAAACTTCAAAACCAGGAGTGACCTGGGCTCAGACCACAACAGAGGGAGCCACTGCGAATTTTATTATTATTATTCATATGTCTTCACTGTAATGTAATTTTAATTCAATGTTGGTGTTCAAGGATAAACTCAGTTCATATCAGAGATCAGCAAATCCAGTGCAACTTGACTTGAATCAGGGGTCTCTGCTCCCTTTGACTTGACTCAAAAACTAGTCATAACAGGTGGACTTTCCAAGTCACCCAGAGCATTTTGGGGACTCTAAAAGACTCGTCCCAAATCTTTTATGGAAAAAAGTCATGGCTCTGCTGGAAAATAAAGAGCTGCTGCTAGACTTTGGGTGGAGTTCTTTTTAAACACTCCCCTTATATCCCTGCCCATCCTACCTGTAAACAAAAGCCATGCTGTGAAGGTAGCAGTGCAGAACACACCAATAGCTGCCTTCTATAGCTTCCTTCCACCCCCAAGTCACTTCTGGGTGACTCAAGTTACCCGAATCCATGGTGGTTTCCAAGTCAGTAGCCCCTGACTTGAGTGTTTGTCCGATTCATTGACATGAGTGACTTGAGTCTGCATGAGTCCATGAAAAACATGTGTTTTCACAACTCAGACTCGAGTCACTAGACCTGAGTTCCAATTCCTGGTTCATACAGACTACAATGAGTCTAAATAGCTCTGGTTAGTCTCTATGTGAATTGGTTGTGTGGGCTGAATGTGCCCAAAATCCTCAGCTACGTCAACATTATTCTTCAGCACAATAGATGGGATATCCCTGCATATAGAAAATTTGAAAGTCATCAGCATAGGTGAAACTACATCAAGCCTCAAACATCAAATTCTTGTAATGTAATGATCTGTGATGTGGGTAGAATAGAGTATCCACACCTAATCCAACCTGTAATTTTCTTCATCTTCGTGTATTTAATATTAAAGGGAATGGCAGGTATTCCCAGGAAAACATCCAAATAATCTTAGACTCTAGAGTATTCTTACAGCTTCCGATAACGCCAGAAACGTTTTCATTTTTGGAATTGTATTTTCCCTTTTCCTTTTTAGTATTATATTTTCAGAAAGTCAGGGAGTGGGAGTAGCACTGAGTTGCTAACTGAGTGGAATTATCATTTTGCTCATTGTGCTGTTCCTGTTCTCATCATTGGCATCCTTCAGTCTTGGAAGACTATGGTATCATGCTCTGAAAAGTGCACGATTCTGGAACAGCATCTAGTGTGGCTGAAGAGGCCAATTCAGGAGTGACAATCCCTTCCACGCTGGGAGCAAATGTAGTCTGTCCCTGGTGTGTCTCCCTGGCTGTGGGCCTTCCTTCTTTGCCTCTTTGCCTCAGTCTGTTGGACAAGTGCCTCTTCAAACTGGAAGAGGTCATGCTGCACAGCCTGCCTCCAAGAGGGAGGCTCAGAGGCCAAGGTTTCCCATCTGTTGAGGTCCATTCCTAAGGCCTTCAGATTCCTCTTGCAGATGTCCTTGTATCGCAGCTGTGGTCTACCTGTAGGGCGGTTTCCCTGCATGAGTTTTCCATAGAGGAGATCCTTTGGATCCAGCCATCGCCCATTCTCACAACATGACCGAGCGAACACAGGCGTCTCTGTTTCAGCAGTGCATACATGCTAGGGATTCCAGCTCGTTCCAGGATTGTCTTGTTTGGAACTTTGTCCTGCCAGGTGATACCGAGGATGTGTCGGAGGCAGCGCATGTGGAAAGCATTCAGTTTCCACTCCTGTTGTGAGCGAAGACATGACTCGCTGCAGTACAGAAGTGTACTCAAGACGCAAGCTCTGTAGACCTGGGTATGTTCCGTCAGCTTCTTGTTGGACCATACTCTCTTAGCAAGTCTGGAAAACGTGGTAGCTGCTTTACTGATGCGTTTGTTTAGTTCGGTATTGAGAGAAAGAGTGTCGGAGATCACTGAGCCAAGGTACACAATGTCATGGACAACCTCCAGTTCATGCACAGAGATTGTAATGCAGGGAGGTGAGTCCACATCCTGAACCATGACCTGTGTTTTCTTCAGGCTGATTGTCAGTTCAAAGTCTTGGCAGGCGTGGATTGTTCCTGATCTAGGAATTAGGATTTTCACCAGAGTAAATAAAAATAATATAAACCTGTTAAATATGAAGTAAAAACTATGAGTTGCATTGAACTGCTATTTGAACAATGGTATCATAGAAATAGAAATAGAAAGCAATCTGCTTTGAAAAAGAGCAAAACTGCAGTACCTCGGAGTAAATTCATCCAAACACAATGGGATTTACTTCAGAATAGGCATGCATAGGATTGCATTGCAAGTGGTTTTAGATGAAACATTCAGATGAAACATTCAGAATCCTCAAGTCAAATTGGGAATTACAGAGCCCTACTGCAAAATTGGGGAGAACAGGATGGAGGCATCCCATGCTATTAAAAGGCTTAGCATATTAATAGCCCTTTGACATTATCAGCCATTCAGTTGCAGGATTCTGTCACAGGGAAGAAAAGACTCCTTACCTCAACAGGAAACACTGGCAAAGCAAAAGTGACATTAATTCCCTGTCAAATGAAATGAAACTCTTGTTTCTGAGGTGCACCATACATGAAAACACTTGAATATTGGTGCACAAAATTTTTTGTAACATTTTTTTAAAAAAATGCTCTTCATGTACTATTGGATCACTTTTTGGATTAACCGTATTTTTATTATATTATGTTATGCAAAAAGAGGCATTCTTATTACGGTCTGCTCCAGATCACAACATGCCACGTCCAGCAGAAATCCGAGTGCATGTTTTGCATTATACATCCCGCAAGACTTTCTCGTCTTTAATAGACAGTCGAAACCCATGTTTTTAGTTTTGTGTCTGGCATCAAATTAAAAGAGCCCAAACAAATTCAGGAAGGATCCATGCCATTTGCCTCTTTTATTCAAGAGTTTAATAAATTTCACGTTATGAATAGCCCACATGTGTATGTGCTTGCTGTTCTGCTCTCATTCCATTTTTTTTTAAGGGGGGGGGGTGTTCTTTGGGCTGTGAAATCATGATCCTTTGCTAATTTTGTTTATGCATATATTATTTGGGAAGATCCATTCTTACCCTGTCTTATATACTTTACACTGCTATTTTTTTTCTTTCAGTTAACATTTCAAAAGAAGGGAAATAATCATTTAAGGGAGGTAATCTCTTCCATAACAAAAGAGAGAGAATCAGGTTTAAATGAGGCAGACTTCATCAAAGAGGCTTGTAATCCCTATTGTGTCTGTGTATTCCTCTCACCAATTCACAAAACCCACTTTAGAAAAAAAAGCCTCTTCCAAATAATGATTTTTTCCTTCTTATTTTTCATGCATCCAACAACTCAGTCTAGCACAAGTCCCTGAAAACGTAATGCAGTAATTGAAATTTAATGTGTTGTTTGACTCATTAATATATGCAGACTAAAACGTTTGCTATACACACCTTTTTTTGCCTTGTGTTTCCCCCAAGGCTTGTGAATCTTTGCATGTAGTATTTTTCCTTGACTGGAGTTGAATATACAAATATAACACATTGTAAGACAAATTTAGTTCGCTGATTTAGAAGAAAGTGACTTTTAAAAAATTCCATAAGATTTTGTATTGTTTAATGCACTCCTTTGGATCAGTCTGATAGCAGGAACACATTTTTAAACTTTCCTGTGCAGAAGACTTGGTAACAATAATATAAAGAGGGTGCTTTGATTTGCATAAAGCTAAAGAGGTTTCTTTTAAAACTGCAGTTGACACGTGTAAGTCTTCTCTTGATATTGCCAGTTCTAGCAGAGCACATCCATCCTTGACTTTGTTTTTCCTAATCTTTTAATATCTTTAACTAGAGAAAAAAGTAGAAAAATATCAGGGCCAAACCAGAAATATAGAGGTGGTGTTTCAACTGCAAGTGCCTCTTGTTTGTTAAAAATTACCACACATAGCGGTGACCCCAGCTGAGAGTGAGATGCACAGGGAGGGGGAGGTTTGCACTTCCCCCACCATGCCAATCGCCCTGCTCAAGCAATGATTTTTTTTTTTTTCAAATTGCCACTTCAATTGCAAATCTCTACAGGAACTGTTTTTGACTTCGAAATGGCACATGGAGGAAGAGTGAATCTCCCCTCCCACACATGCCCTGGTTTACCCCCACCCCCACATCAGAGTTTTTCAGAAGTACATAAGAAGAGCTTTCAGTAGGAAGCTCATCTCCATATCATGCATTGGTTTGATCTTAAGACAGTGTCATACAAGTGTACATTTTAGAACAAATGGTGATTTGATTTAGAGCGCAATCCTAACCAACTTTCCAGCACTGGCATACCTGTGCCAGTGGGGCAAGTGCTGCATCCTGCAGTTGGGGGGCAGTCACGGAAGCCTCCTCAAGGTTAGGCAATGTTTGTTCCTTTACCTCAGAGTTGCATTGCCCTTATGTTGGTGCTGGAAAGTGGGTTAGGATTGCACCCTTAAAGTTTTCCAGTGATTCCTTGTAGTCCAAGAGGAATACAAGCATCATTACACTCTTTATTGTTCTGTGCACTTCTGTTGGCAGAAATTAACCATACACTAATATTCAGAGAAAGATCTTCAGCTGAATAAGAGGTTAGTTTCTAAGTATATATCCTGTGATAAGCACTTAAGCGCATGCTTAAATGTCTTCCATAAAAATGAATGGGACTTTTGAAAGTGCTTACATTTGGCTGGACCATACCTGTACCCATACTTTAAGTAACACCAGATAAGTATCCCTACTTAGAAGAGAAGTTGTTTTAATAATAATAATAATAATAATAATAATAATAATAATAATAATAATAATAATAATAATAATAATAAACCATTATTGCATAATTACAATGCATATTTAACAGTACAGTATTAAGTACAGATTTTTTCACACTCACTAAAGAAGCATTACTGTAGCATAGCTAGAGGGGGCAAAGTGATAAGTACTGCAGGTGCTGCAATGTGCTGTGTAAGTGGCCCCTCCCACTTGCTCTAGGAGCCATTCTGTGCAGTAACGACAACACACAGGAGATGCTATTTGGTTTGGTGAGCACCTGCTCATTGCCATCACTGCTTGGGATGGTACCAATGGCAAGTGGGAGGGGCTGCTTACCTGGCGCATTGCGGCACCTGCAGTACTTATGTTTTGCCCCCCTCTAGCTATGCTACTGAAGCATTAAAAGCAGTCAAGTTGATGGAAGCAGAATATGCCCCTGGAGCATTTCATCTTTAGGGTGCATATCAAACTTTGAGCATGGCACTCAATATAGTATAGTACAGGTCTCATACCTGGAGGTGGTAGAGATGGCCCAGAATGACTAAATTAAAAGGAAGAATACTTTTAATCAAACCTTGGTTGCAATCCTACACACACTTACCTGGAAGTAAGCCCCATTGAATACTTTCAAACTTCTGAGTAATCAGGTATAGGTTTTTACTGTTCAGGTGCTAGCTTTGCATGTAGAAGTTTTGCATTCAAACATGAGAGGGTGCATTTTCCTTCTTGAGTATTTCAAATGGTTCAGAGGACCCAGTTCAGCTTCTCTGTCATTGCTCCTCGATCTTCCTTTTCTTTCTGCCAAGATCCAAGCTGTGGAGACTAATATTAAAGCAGAAGCAAGTGGGGAAAAAGTGCATATTTCAGACCTGTTTAGACACTATCTTTCCCTTCCAAATCAGTCCCCATGATTATGAACATGAGTTCAGAGCGGGCTGTGAGTTAAAACCTAAACTGGAACTTTAAGCTAGCCTTTGCATTTCATGTAAGGGGGTGATTCAGATGAACAGCTTCCATTTGCAATTTAAAAAAATCACCCAGAAGAAAATGGTGGGGTGGGGATCTCTAAGTCAATGAGTGCACATGTCTATAATTTCATAGGACTGGTCTGGTGCTCAGCGATTGCCCAAACTCACCCTTATGCCACCAGTAATGATAATATCCGCGAGATCTTTCACAGGTACACACAAAATAATATAAAATGTAATTCCTCTTGTAAATTGCAAACATTTCACTTCTGTGCCATTCCTGTCATTCACAGTAACAGGTGTCCTTGAGATCATTAACGAGTGGGCAGCGTCAGCTCTTTGTCAGCCCTTCAGCAGTGGACATGTGCTGACACAGTTCCTTCGCCTTCTTAAGGTAATGTGACAGAGTGGGAAGGATGTGAGTGGAAGGAAAAACACTGCAACAATTAAAAAAAAATTATACTCTCCACTATGTGACTACTGAAACAGGAACAGAAAAAAGATGTTATCATTCTTTTACGATCATTTGGGGAGGGGCCGTAGCTCAGATGGAAAGCACATACAAAAGGTCCCAGGTCAGACTGAATCCCAGATATCTCCAGGTAGGGCTGGAAAATGCTTGTCTGGAAATTCCATCGTAATTTAAAGCAACTTCATGAGGGGTTCCCAAGATTGTGCTGCTTGGATCTGTCCCCTACCAATGATGAGTGTGAACTAGCCCCTCTCTATTTATTTATTTACTGATTTGTGTCCTGCTTTATCTCTCAAGTGGGTATTCAAAGTGGCTTATTACCTAAAAGCAATAAACAACCTAAAAATATCATTAACAGCCAGCAATAAAACCATCAGTAAAAAAGAACACAGCCCAAAAAACAAATCTTAAATATCTGTATTAAAAGCCCAAATCTCAGAAAGCGAATGTAAAAACAAAAGTTTTTAGGCTCTGCCAGAAAGCCTCCAAGGAAGGAACAGTTCTTAAACTAAGAGGGAGGAAATTCCATAAAGTAGGTGCCACAATGAAGAAGGCCCTACTCCTTGCTGCCGCCCCACCATCTCCATTGGCGGCAGTACCCATAAAAGGGCCCTCTCCGATGACTGGAGAGGATAAACCGGATTATATGGAAGAAGATGGGTTCTCAGATATTCTGGCCCCAAGTTCATATAGGACTCTTCCTATTTCCTCAGTGCTTGTCTGCCAAGAAGACAAATGTTGAATGCCAGAAGCATTCTGAGCGGAATTTTATCAGGGGGTACAAAGTTTCTTTTGGGCCCCTTTGCAAAGGGGGATGGGTGAAACAGAGCAGCGGAGGGTGGTGACAGGCAAGCAGAACAGGGACAGGAAGGGGCAAAGCAGGGTGAAGGGAGGGCAGAGACAGTTGGAAAAGTCTTTGAAGCCCAGGTCTACCCACCCATGTGGCATCAGTAGTGTTCCCAGCATCTCCAGTCATGGTAGTGTCCCCAGCAGATAGGAAAATATCAGATCCCAGGAAATTCCTGGGCCGCTTCCTTTGGCTCCTGGGCCTCCCTTTTGACCCTGGGCCTGGGTACAAATTACCCCCTTTACCCCCCCTCTCCTGGGCCCTGGCCAGAAGAGTTTCTCCCAGTGCTTGCCAATCTCTAAAAAAAAAAAAGAAAGCTGAGCATTCTTCTATAACTTAAGAGTCTTCCAACAGAGTTAGTTTATGATACAAAGGCTTTGATCCTTGGCCAAGCATGAGTATTGATGTAGCAGCATTTTATCTCTTCTTCTGCATGATGTTGACATGACTGCCTCCACCTATTCAGTATAGCTAAAGTTTATTGGCTTTCACAGCACAAATGGATGATTTTGCTGCGGCATCCCCAACCTGATTCACAGGTCTGGGCTGTGTAATTCTCTTTTTTATCTGATCATTGTTGCTAATACTACACCATCAGCATGTGTGATTCTGCCAAGATTATGGCTTTAAAAAACGTATTGAAGGCAGCATGAGTTGCTTTATCAAACAGTTTGTCTTTACAAATTGGTTTTGTGACTACTTCAGCTCATGTCCAGTTGTAACTCACCATGTCCAGAAAAATTTGAAGCAGTTATTTGAATTTGGCTGCAGTGCATAATCTCCACACGTGCATTCTGAAGCATTCACCAGACCAAGCCAAGTGTACAATAAACAGTAACCTTCACAAACACAAGTTTTGGCCAGATTTTGGAAGTCCATCTCTTGCAAATGCATTTTAAATCAGATTTCATTACATCTGGGGACCAGACCAGCCTGAAACGGGTTTGTAACAAGTCCCTCAACAGCAGTGGTGCTGCCTAGGGGCCTTCAGTCAGGCCAATGAAGCTGCATTGGGAAGTAGGATAGGATGAAACAGCAATGAAGCTTGCTAGTAAAGGCTGAGAAAGTTGGTACAGAAAATAGAAGCATTGCACACCCTTAAAGGAATTTCAGGGAGGGAGGAACGGGGAAGGGCAGATTCAGTCCAGGAAGGGGGTGGAATTGGCGGAGGCCTCTCCCACTGTATCCGAACCCTCACTCCTGGGCCAGGCAGCCCTACCCAGGGCCGCTTGAACTTCCAAATAGCTCCATAGAAGTGGGTGGGTTGTTACTCGAGGTAAAGGGAAAAATATCCCCTAAGCCAAGGATGCCTCCTGCTAGCTCCACACTAGCACTGGATACAGCACGGGCCATGCAGCCAGGCTGTATCAGTGCTAGTTGGGATTGGGCTGCCTGTGTATTAGAAACTGGGTCAGTTGTTGATATAGATGTTTAACATTCCTTGTCTTGGAAAGCTCAAGGTAGTTAAGATGTTCTTTGCACATGTGATGATGCAACGGGAGTGACTTTTCTTGTTCAGCCCAAGACTTACTTGAGTAAAGCTACCTCATCATGAGCACAATAACTTTTTTGGTTTAAAAACGTTGAAATTATTGTATGATTTTGACAGTAGAAAACCATCTAGGCAAGTCTAGGCATAATGATCAGTGCCGTCACTACGGCTGGGGTCACCGAGTGCTGGAGGTCAGTGCATCACCCCTATGATGGACCTACTGCCATGCAGTGGGCAGGGCAATGCCCCGGGCAGTGGACAAGGTAATGTACCACTGTTCTGCCCCCACTGGTATTTTGGCTATAACTTTTGACAAAATAGAGATATTTCAACGCAGTTTGTTTCATTGCACTCTGCATTAAATTGCACATCACTTGATATATGACATGATGGTATTATTCAAAAATACCAAGATTAAAATTTTTTTTACTAGTAGTGGTATCACCCCCCTGTGTGCATCACCCACTGGGCCAGCAACGCCCCCCCCCAGCGACACCACCCATTACAATATATCTCTCTTACCTTCTTTCATCATGGAACTCAAGACAGCAAATGTTGGGTTCCCAGATGATTGCCCAACAAGCCTGAAACATACTAAGATTTGGCAAGTAAGTGCCTGCATCATGTGGCTTCAGACCGTGACCTGGAACCTAATGAAGACCATTCAATGGCGGCGGGGGGGGGGGAACAGATGTTGCCCCAATTGTTACCAAATGAGAGAAATTTAATTACATTTCATATTTTTAAAAGAATAATCTTGGTGCAGAGTGTTGCAGTTACCAAATTCAGAAAGAATTGCATGACAGTTCCCAAGTTACATACTCAGGTTTGTCCTTGTAACCCATTCTGTAGTTAAAATGGATTTCATAGCACTGAAATGTGATACAGTGTAACCCTGTCTAGTCTCACTAATAGTATAATTTAAACCATCATCAGTTTAAATTACCCCATTAGTAAAAGCCACATTTTTTGTTACAAACTAATAGTTGTGGTGAAATTAAGAAACAAAATAAGGCGGTTTGTGAATAAATTCTTTACAAATACGAAGTCTCATAAATAAACGTTCAGTTTTCTTAGACTTGTTAGTGATTAGTTACAAATATTTAGAGATGACAGTATTAAAGTTAACGACATGCTTTTGTCTCTATAATACTTGTGCTTGCCTAGTATGCTTTGTAGCTCCACAAGATTTGACATAAACTACTCTTTTCAAGGACTCTAAGAAATGGGGAAGGGGGAATCCTGATTTGGATCCTAACTTCATTGTGATTTGTCTGTCACTTCACTGGATTCAGAATCTTCCATCACAATTAGGGCTTCTGTATCCAGATTTCCTTCTCCTTGAATGCCCACAAGGTTTTGCAGTGATGGCTTTTCAATGTGAAGACCTGGAACAAGAGGATGAATTCAATAGCAATCCCAATGGGTGAATGAATGGTATTCCCAGCCTATTGTGCCAGTTAGTCGCATGTGGGCAGTAATAACAGGGTATTATAGTCTTTCTTAATGTCTCATCTACATATGAGTCTCATGGGACCTGCAGTCTTTTCAAGCAAAGCTTTCCAAAATAAGCTAAGAGATGTCGCTTTCCCAGGACTGCCAATGTGAACATCAGTCATCTGAAATATGTACGATCACATTTACACCTCACTCACTTCCTTCTGCACTCTTCCCCTGCCCCAGATACTTTATACATTTGTAAGTTTGTCAGCCAAAGTTTAAACACAATTGCAAATTAAAAACACAAAAAGCAACTCTGTGTTTAGCATTTTTAATGCTGGATGTGGTATTTTGACCATGTAACATCCTTCACTTTAGTTTTTAGTTTCAGTTCAGTTAGACCATTCTGTTGTCCAGAGAGTGCCCCAGGAGCCAAAGGCACCCTATTATGAGCGGTCAGACTGTATAAGAAAGTTGGCACCATGGGGCTTCATTGTTCTACATCACAGCAAATGTGCTGCATGCATATCGACGCCTACATTTTACATACAAAATTCAAAACACAAATGTGGGAAATATCCTTATTTCTTATACATGGTAAACAATTTTCACTTCCAACAGTGGGCATTCATTTTTACAATACAGGAATTAAAATTTGTGAGCCATCAGGGCCCAATCAAGTTACTTTTGAGGTCAGATCCAGCACATTATGTTTCCTGTCTTCAGGAATAGGACTGCCAGGCAAGATGGGTTCGAGCCCAGCCAAAGGACTTGCCCTCACCAGCAAGGCACTCACCTTTGGCACGACTGACCAGAAATACTTATTGCTATTTTGCTTGCCCAAATCCGCGTAGACCCAAGAATTGAGGCTGGAAAATGGGTTTTGGCATGCACTGCTGCTGCTGAAACTGCCCCCTTCCCGGTCCCAATATGCCCTCCTCCCTGTCTCATCACTGCCTTGTTCTGACCATCCCCATCTCCCTGCGTGTACTCACTGGGGCCAGTGGGCATTTGCTGGTACACTGAGTCAGCCACTCACCATTGTGACAGCCAGAAATAACCTTGCATCACTAGAGCATTTGTTCCCTTTAGGATTTGACCATCAGAGAGGTTCAGCCCTACCTGGAGATGCCAGGGATTGAACATGGGATCTTTAACAAGCAAACCATGTGCTCTGCCACTAAGTTACAGACTCTCCCCATATGAGCTGTGAAACACAACTGATAAAGTATTGCTTCTGATGGTCAGTGCTTAGACTACAGTCTCAATCTTTGACATGCCATAAATCTCTTGTTGTTCTTCCTGCTGGAATTCACAGACTGTATTTCAAACTCTCTGTTATAAAGTCTTTAACTATCTGAAAGTACTGCATGCAAATTGAATTTCATTAATATTCTGCTGGTCTCTTTCAGAATAGCACATTACCAAAGCATGTGCGTGAGCGTAATGCTCCTTTTTCCAACGACGTCCTTTCGTTTTCCAAGCAAACCTCACACACCCACTATATGAATATGAATACAGAATAGAACAGTTGGCGGGTTGATCCATTTTTGCAGGTTAACACAGACACCTCATATTCAGTTCCTCGGCAGCTTTGTTACTTCCTCTTATCTGTCTTGTTTATGCATTCAGTTGATATCCCATAGGAATCAGTGTCTCACACATTCCGTGCATTTCTGAAACACAGTGGCATCTTTTTAAACATGTGGCAGACTTGATTTTCTAATGTCCTCACTCATTCTAAGCCCCACAACATCACCTACCAATTACTGTACTAAGCGATTTAATTGCTGTCCTGATTATGAAATACTTTGTTTTTGGTGCCACTAGTATGAAATATAATTACAAATTGTTGTGGTGGGAGAGTGTAGAGAAGGAGGAGGAAATAATAAATGGATACTATTTTGGGTTCCCCTTTACCAGAAGGTAAATCCTTTATATTCCAACAAAGTAGAATTTCAGAATTCCACACTAGCTTTTTGGTTCAGATAGGGGGCTTGAGAGATCAGTTAGTGGTGCATTCACATGTTCATTTATTTTAGCATTCTTCACTGATTAATTTCTGGGTTCATAGCACTTTTTCCAACAAGGAGAAACCATTTGGCTCCTGACCAAGTACATCCCTCTTCTATATATCTATATTATGCTGATGCCTAATTTCTTAAACTTGTAACATGGATGAATATTATCTTGTTTCAAGCATCAGCAGTTTTGGATGCTCTGGGGTAGGGGTCTCCAAACTTTTTGACCAGAGGGCCTCATCAAATATCTGGCATGGTGTTGAGGGCCGGAACAAAAATTTAAATATAAAATTTATTTAAATAAATTAGAGATGGAACTTAGATGAGTGAATAAATGAATGAATGGGATCACTCATTCAACCTCTCTGGCCCTTGAACACCCTCCAGACGCAACCAGAACATAGTTCTAGTCATGTTTGGCCAAGTGGGCCAGAGGTTTTCAGGGGACAAGAGGTTGGCCGCGGGCCGGATAGAGGCTCGCCGTGGGCTGCATCTGGCCCCCGGGCCGCGGTTTGGAGACCCCTGCTCTGGAGGAAGGAAGGAAAAATTCCAAGATCTAGTTTGTCTTCCTTCTTTCTAATCCTCCTCTCACCACACCATGTTATCCTAATTGCCAAATACTTTTAAAACTTTGGGCAAGAGGAAGGCATGGAAAAAAGCTGGGAGACTGAACAGATTTGCCAGTCTTAGCGAGAATCTAATAGTTCTATACAACCAGAATGTGCAGATTTGTGGACTGTGGCCAATTCTGTTGAAACAAGCAGCCTTAATTCCTTCATTAGGCAGCTTTAATGAGTCAGCCAACCATATCTTTGCTTGTGGTCTGCTTTTCCCACTCCTAAATCTGCCTCTTGTTTACAACGTTAACTATGGCCAATGTAGTTTTTCTAATAAACTGCACTGTTCCAAGCTGAAGCATGCCATAATGTCTGCATGTTTGTTTTTGTGTTTAGGTAATCAGCTACTTCTATTTCCTAAAAGTTTGGTGCAGGGAACATTTTAAAGTAATGTATTAAAAGAAACTTGTCATTAAGATTCCTGAGCTTGCTTTGGGGCAGTGGCGTAGCTGGCGGGGCCCCTCCCTTCAGAGCCATTCCTGGTGGGGGAGGCAAAACAGAATTAACTTGGGCTTGTGCCAGCTATCAAGCTGGTGTAGGTCTGAGCTGACCCATAGTGGCTGCTGGAGGTTATCCCGAGGCAAGGGAACTAATGTTCCAATACCCCAAGGAGGCCTCCAGTGGCTGAAAATGCCCCTCAGGATACAACAGAAGTCGCTACATCACCACACAGGGATTTAGTTAGGATTGGGCTATCTGAATCCTGCCTTGTGTTCCAGGATTGAAGAAAGATGGAATGACAAACATATAATTATTACAGCAAACATAGACTTTGGTCATGTGTTTGTTACTTTAATAGCAGCATCAAGCAGGATGGAAAACAATCAGTATTAGAATCCCATTATTCATGGGGTATTGCTCCTGGGGTTGTAATACTAACAAAAATATAAAGCTGTTATTGTTCCAGGCAGGAAGATTTTCCAGTGTGTGTGTGTGTGTGTGTGTGTGTGTGTGTGAGAGAGAGAGAGAGAGAGAGAGAGAGAGAGATGTTCATCAACATTACTCATATACGATGAAAGCCTTGAGTATTTATTGGCATGTGTGCTTTTGCATTGTTTCAGTACAGTATATCCTGTGGACAATGTCTGGAAACCTCAAACGGTACCTTTCATTAGTGAGATTTCTGCCAGTGCGTGATTCCACACATCTGTTTATTCTAAATGCAAAATTGAGCATATGGGGATTTCAAGTAGATATGTGATCTTCCCTTGAGGAAGGGGGGACAACTTTGTATCCATAAATCATTACATGGGATGTTGGCATCTGCAAAGGTTTTCTTCACACCTATAACACCAAAAAAAATGTAGCTTATTGGCTTACTGTAATGACTAACCCATGCATAATTCGGTATAAATTACAAATAGCAATGGTGATAAGTCAGTTTGAGAAATGCCTGTCACTTTGTGGAACAGCCAAAATGCTGTAATTACAAACCCTGAAACAATATTTCAGGGTCTCTCAGGTCCCCCACCTACAATATGAAAACAATGGAATTTAGTGATCTGCTTTGCGGTTTGTTTGTGGATCTGCTTCTCAGACTCTCTGAGAAGATGCTTATGAATGCTCTAGTTTACTATGACAGTGGAAACACACACACAAAATTCCTTGCCCCTTTGCAAACATGGACATGGAAATAACCTGCTGTCAAGTTTTCCTGGTTAAGTGCCATTGAGGTCCATAGGAATTGCACAAGGACACTGTCTGCCTTGGGAGTTCATCTTTAATACTTCTATGACTGTTGTCCCCTGATGCACTGATGCTGATGCACACTATATTCCCTTTTCACTTTTGGGGTGAGAGCTTGTGGTGCAGGAACCACAAGCATGCTTGTGTAGAATGCATGCTAAATCTGCATTCCGCAGATGACACAATAAGCCTGCACAGACCATGACAGGTTTCCATAGAGGCTAAAGAGAATAGTGGGTGAAATTTTTTGTCGGTGCTCCATAATGATTTTCTGGAAACTGGTATCTGTCAATGGCTTCCCATTTTCATCATTACTTACCACTCCACAGGGAAACTTTTCATTACCTTCAGTGGTTCTCATCCTTTTTAGCATTGGGAACCACCTAAAAAACATTCACTTTGCCAGCCTCTTACGCCTCTGTGGCTATAATGGTGATTGGGCAGCGGTAATAATAATAATATAATATACAGTATTTATATACCGCCTTTCTTGGTCTTTATTCAAGACTTTATTCAAGGCGGTTTACACAGGCAGGCTTATTAAATCCACGCAGGGATTTTTACAAATTGAAAGAAGGTTCTCTCTTTCAAGAACCACCACATTCAAGGTGTTACACTCCGATCTGGTTTTAACATTCTGGCCTCCATCCTCCCACGCTCCGAGCAGATGGAACAGCTCAGCTGCAGCTTGCCAGCTGCTTCAAGGTCGCACGGTGCCGGTGGCCTCGAACTGGCGACCTTGTGGATGTTAATCTTCAGGCAAATGGAGGCTCTACCCTCTAGACCAGACCTCCTGCCCAGGTACTCCCCCCAAGTAGCAGCTTGTCTCATCTGCTTGCTTAATCTGGCTTGTCAGTTTTGCAAATCACTAAAAGTTAGGTTGTGACCTACAACGGACCCACAGTTTGGGAACCACTTCTTTAGATGAATGGTAGTACTAATAGGTAAGATTTTAAAATAAAAGAACTATTCTGTGAAAAGCATGACTTTTTTTTTTTTTTTTTTTGGCAATGTAGAGCTCAAGAAAGTGTGCTCAGAATTGCAGAAATTAATTTCACCATCTTCCTCGGATAAATACATACATTTTCTTATCAAATATGAAAATAAAATGCTTGTATATAACTGATAGAAAATGGCATTCTCAACCACTGTGCCATGGCACACTGGTCTTCCATGAATGGTCTGCAGGTGTGTCATGGGAGTTTGGGGGAGGGTCATTTATTAGTTGGGCCAATGAGGGATGTGAGCCCCCACCAACAGCATGGTGTGCCTTGTCAATTGTCAAAACAAAAACAAATGGTGTGCCTTGACAATTTTAGTACCTTGTCAGTGTGCTATGAGATAAAAAGGTTGAAAATCACTGCTCTAGATGATAGATATCTAGTGACACAAGACTGGAAGAAAAATCCCCCCATCCTTGTTATAGTCAGTGAAAACAAATCATCTGTATCCTGGAATATTACTGGGCTTTGATGAGGGTAGCGTCTCAATTAAGAGCATGAACTGCCCTGCCCAAACTATCTGCATATTAAAATTTATTGCGCAGAACATCCCAGCAGAACTTTTCTTGCATTGTCCATAACTCCACAAAGTTTCTCCTCTTTTATTCTTTTGCCACCCTTGTTATTCAAACCACACTACAACTAGTTTATTAGTCCCTCTCTCACTATATACTCATAGGGTTTTAATATGGGGGGATTATACTAATTTTTCACTCTATGCTGCTTCTTTACATTTAAAAATACAGCTGAGTACTCAATTTTTCAACAGCATTTACATTTTCTCTCACCCTTTTAAAGCTGCCACCTCTATGTAGAGCTGATCACAGATTAAACTGTACCTAAGTACAGAACTGTAACAATTCGGCATCAAACTCTCACTAAAATGAACGGAAAATTGTGCAGTGCATTGTGCAAGTTCCTTATATTGTAACAGAAAATACAGACAGAATGAAATCAATATTTTCCCATTGAAATCTCTTGCTTCCACATCTTGCTTGCACTCAGCTGTTCTAAAGCGTCAATAAACTGCTCCCCTTTGGATTGTTCTGTTTCTTTGTGGTTAAGGAGATTACAAAACTTTTGTATACCCAGTGGGTACAATTTAGGCAAAGTTAAACTGATTTAAGTCCCACAGTGAGAGTGTTAAGCATGTTGCTCACATTATGAACAACGGAGAAGTGTGTGAGAGTGTGGAAGGTGAATGACTGAGAGTGAGACTGAAGAGAAATTTTTCTCTGTCTTTTCCTTGCCCGAGAGTAACCCTGGTGTTACCTAAACACTGTGGAGCAGAGTTTTTCAATGTTTTTCTTCTCATGGCGCACCCACCTCTATGATCTTCTCTATGGTCTTTTCTCTTGTGATGTAACTTTTGGGTTTCAAGAGACTCCTCTGGGTTCTATGGATCTGTTTCCAGAATAACTGTCTGTAGTAAGGAATTCCCTGTCTCTCTTCCTCTGCTTGCTCCTTATGGCTGGAGAAGGTAGAGGAACAGACAATTCATTCCTACAGACAGTTGCCCTAAAAACAAAGATATTTCACCTGTTTTCAACCACTGTGCTCCAAACTTTTGCAGCACACCTGCGGACCTTTTGCAGCAGACCAATGTGCCATGGCACAGCAGTTGAAAATTGATGGCCCCCAAAATAGACGATTTTTCACACTTCTCATTCTCCCTTTTTTCATATTCTAACTGCCCCATTGCTTTGGTCTGCTTCTTTTTGCCTTTATATCTGACACAAGTGTGTATGTATGCAGAGACATAACATCCTGCCCTGGTGTCCCGAGCAGTGATGTCACACTGTCACACCCCAGGGCAATGACATCACAATGTCGCATGACATCATTTCTGGGCTCTCCCTGGAGGACACGGCACTGGTTTCACACATGCAGCTGCTCCTCCTCCAGAGAGAGCCTGCAAGAGACTGCCTTCATGCCACAAACAATGGCAGTCGCTTCTGGATCCTCTCCTGAGGAGGGGGCGGGCACTGTAACTGCTTTGCGCACCCCATTGCTTCACCCACCTTCACTGGGAGTCAACAGAGGAGATGAAATGGGACATGGGAAGTGGCCACAGTGTCCTTGGTTACCAGGGTGGAGCCTGGGGTCAGTCTTTTGCCCCTTCCCTTGGTGGAGTGCTTGGAGTAGATGCCACTCAGTCTCCGCCCTTATTGCTAGTTAGTTGGCAACCTTCAGTCTCGAAAGACTATGGTATCGCGCTCTGAAAGGTGGTTCTGGAACAGCGTCTAGTGTGGCTGAAAAGGCCGATTCGGGAGTGACAATCCCTTCCACACTGGGAGCAAGTGCAGTCTGTCCCTGGCCTGTCTCCCTGGCTATGGGCCTTCCTTCTTTGCCTCTTAGCCTCAGACTGTTGGCCAAGTGTCTCTTCAAACTGGGAAAGGCCATGTTGCACAGCCTGCCTCCAAGCGGGCCGCTCAGAGGCCAGGGTTTCCCACTTGTTGAGGTCCACTCCTAAGGCCTTCAGATCCCTCTTGCAGATGTCCTTGTATCGCAGCTGTGGTCTACCTGTAGGGCGCTTTCCTTGCACGAGTTCTTCATAGAGGAGATCCTTTGGGATCCTTATTATGGGCCTTATTATGGGATCCTTATTATGGGATCCTTATTATAGTTCTCCATAGAGGAGATCCTTATTATGGGCATCTGTATGTATGTGTTGGAGGATTTGAACATATAATCTGCAGTCTCTGTTGCCTAGTTGCTGCTTTTAAGAATCAGTGCAGTTTATGTCTTCATGATCACCACCTTCATGCTTTGTATTTGGAGGATCTGTTTACCTGGATATTTAATCCTTGGACGCAGTCAGGGTCAGCCCATCCATTAGGCTGGTTGAGGTAGTCACATTGGGCAGCAGATAGAGAGGGGGTACTCATCCCTGTCTGCCAAATAATTTCCACTGCTTCTTCTCCATTTCCTGGATTGGAAAGAAGGGGAGCAGAGAGGAGGACATATGGAGGAGACTGGTGGGCTGGAGCATCTCTGAAGCTGTGGCCTCCACTCTCTTCTCCACACTTCCTCTTCTGCTCCATGCCCCTCTTTCTTTGCCAGTCCAGGAGTGGGAGGAGCAGTTCTTGGCACATAATTAGGTGAGATCTTGAACCAGCCCTATACCCAGTGGAAGTCTACATTTAGGGGCCATTGGGTGAGACATCTCCAGTGGATCCCCCAACTTTTCTCCTGTTGAAAAATGAAGCTGTCCTCAACTGAGTCAGACTGTCTTGTCCAGTACTGTCTAATCTAACTTCCAACCACTCTCACAGCTCTGAGTCTTTACTTGGAGATGCCAGGACTTGAATGTATTTTGCAACTGAGCTACATCCTCTTCCAGGCTGCTATCAATGCCCATGATAGCACTCTTCCTTTTGTCCAGAGTGAGTGAGTAGGTGTCAAGTGAATAGTGTTCCTGTTCCTCCTCCTTTTTCATCCTCTTGTCATTGCTCACTTTTTCCCTTTGGGTCACAGAAAGTAAAAGAGCTGGTGGGTCTGAGCAGGTGGTGGCTATTACTCCTCCTTCCAGTTTTCATTTCTGTCTTGCCTGAGGGAGCTGATGGAACAGGGGAGCCAAGACAGCAACAATGAGGAGCACCTGCTGCAGCCATTTGCTCAAATGCCTGGTTCTACTTCTGGACCAGAGCAAGGGAACTCATGGGTGAGCAACAAACCAGCTACTGTGGGCTCCTCCTCCTTTTCCCTTCCACAGCTGGTCCCTCTCCCTCTGAATCAGAGTGGATGAGAGAGCAGAAATGGCAGAGGTGAGCAGCAGCTTAGGGCAAGGGGAATCACCCTGTTGGGGATATGGCTTAGGTAGGCGTGAAGTGATAATGAGTTAGCCCTGCTGAGGCCCTCTGACAGTGACACCCCTCATTCTTAATTCTAAAATAAGCAGATTTCGATATGCTTCTAGTAGTTCAATGGAATATTTCTACCAATCCGAATGTCTTCATAAGCAGAAAAAAATGGGTTGAACCAATAATATCACAGCTAATTTGGAGATTGAAAGCTCCTCGGGTCAGGGATCTGTCTTTTTAACTTTTTTGGTTACATTAGTCCTCAAATTCATGTACATTAACTGCCCAAGATTATATAATTATAGTCTATATCAGTGATTTTCAGCCTTTTTCATCTCATGGCACACTGACAAGGTGCTAAATTTGTCAAGGCACACCTGTAATGGAAATGCACAAGATCCCACAAGGAGATAGGGTGTGATGTCAACAGTGGCCCCTTGCTCTGGCAGGCAAGCATAGGGTTGACCCCAGGTCTCTAACTAGCAGTGGGTCTGCTGCATAGCTGCAGGCACTAGAGGCATCCAGGTCTAAGGAATAAAAGCAGCACCTGAAGAAGGGAGAATTGGGTGAGTGTAGAGGAAGAAGTTTGGAGAGACAGCAAGCAGAAGGAAGGAGCCTGGAGGAGAGAGAAATGAACTGATGGATTAATGAATTGAGAAACCAATGGACTGGCTGATGAAGTACTGGATCTGCTGACTGATCAATGGACTAACTGACTAATGGACAGATGGGCAAATGGACTTCTGAGGAGTGCTGGAACAGAGACTGCTGGAGACACTGGAAATTGGTTGCCACTCCCAAGACCTGCTCCCAGTTCCAAGTCCTTCTGAGGACCAAGTTGTTGCTGTGGTGGCTGGAGAAGCTGCTGGCAGGAGAGGGGAGGACCTCTGCAGTTTGAACAGGCAAGCTACCTTGCTGGTGGGGTCCAGCAGTGCTGCAGTAGCAGAACTACAGCCATTGCAGGGGAAAGAAGGGGAGCTAATTAGCTTAAAGTGGGCGTAAGTTCTCTCAGTGAAGCTTGGACTGGGAATCTAGCAAAACAATGCCATCAGTTTTTTGACAATTGACAACGCCCAGCATGCTGCTGGTGAAGGGCTCACATCTCCCAATAGCGCTACTAACAAATGACCCACCCCCAAACTCCCATGGCACACCTGTGAACCACTCATGACACCTCAGTGTGCCAATGCACCAGGGCCTAGGAGAGGGAAGGGGGTAATTTGTACCTGGGCCCAGGGTGAAAAGGGGGGCCCAGGAACCAAAGGAGGGGGCCCAGAAACTTCCTGGGATTTGGCATTTTCCTGTCTACTCAGACTTGTTGCCTGCACTGGATGCTGGGGACACTACCAGGAGTGGGGATGTTGGAGACACTACTGATGCCACATGGGTGGGTAGACCAGGGCTCCAAAGACTTTTCCAGCTGTTGCTACCCTCCCCCACCCTGTTTCGCACCTCCCCACCCCTATTCTACTCACCCATCACCACCCTCCCCCACCCTGTTTCACCCCTCCCCCTTTGCAAAGGGGCCCAAAAGAAATTTTGTACTCCCTGATAAAATTCCTCGCAGTGGTCCTGCATGGCAAACTAGTTGAAAATAGCTGGTCTATATAATAGTATTAAAGGGAAGCAACATTTGTTTAAAATTAAAAATCCACATTTGTGAAGGAATGGGACTTGGAATTCAGATTTGAAACGCAAGTAGAAATTGTGTGACTTGGCAAAACAAAACTGTTTAAAAAATTGAGCTGATTTGTGAGCTGATACATGAGCTGATGGGAGTAACTAGTTTCCCTGCCACTCTATGAGCTGACAGCTTACCACAGGCAAGGATCCCTGGACAAGTATATGACTGTTTGACCTGGACATTCAAGCCCATTGAGAAACAATGGTTCATTTTCAATCAAAGGAATTTGGCCACTGTTTAAGGACTGAAGCTGATCACTTTTTTCCTTCCATCCTTTCCTTTTGTACCCCACGCTTGTTACTGTATTCTGTTATAAAATATGACATACCATTATAAGCGATTAGTTATAAGGAATTCATGAGGACAATTCCTCTGGCTTCGACCCAACCAAAATAGTACAAGCCTTCACCAAGGAAGAGCTTTCTTTGACTGCCAGTGTGGTGTAGTGGTTAGGGTAAGAGTAAAGAGACGGAGATTCAAATACCACTCTTAGTAATGACACTCATTGCTTTTCAGTATCACTTATTCTCACAGGATTGTTGTGAGGATAAAATGGTCGTTGTGGGGGTGAAGAATTATGCATGCTGTCCAGAGTTCCTGGGGGGGGGGGTGGGATTTGCAGAATACCTATGTCGCACATCCATCTTGTGGGGAGGCAAAAATATATGGTTATATCAAGACCACATGGTTTTACAAGAAAAGGATAGCCAGAGATGGCTAGCTAAGATTTCTAATGAGGCTTGCAACCACACTGGAATTTTGAATTAGTAAAGAGAAAACGGGGAAGCAAAGGGGGACTATTACAATAAGGGACATGGGAAGAAAGTACTTGAAGGGTTAACATTGTCTAGGCTTCCCACAACAATTTCAAACCAGATTGAAACTGTCTCAGTTCTGCGGTACTGTATATGTCTCCTTTAAGCAATCAAGCCTGAATAAATTACAGGAGATAGAAATCAATGGACCTCTGTTTCCCATTTTCCTGGACAGCAAAGAACAGAGTCACATCACAAGCCTACGAATGTGTAGTCAGAATTAAGTCCCATTGTGTTTAATGGGATGTACCCCCAGGAAACTGGGTATAGGATTGCCGCCAAAGTAATGTAATAGTATTTGCTGTCCAGGAAAAACCACCAAGACCCCCTTTTTAAACTGAGAATCTCTCTGGACCCATTGGAAGTGATGTCATGACTGAAAGTGACGTCATCAGGCAGGAAGAGTTTTAACAATCCTAGTCTGCAAAGCTACCCACACTTATCTAGTGTACAAAGCTACCCACACTACCACACTTACCAAGAGTAAGTCCCATTTACTGTCATTGTTAAAAGCATATACATAGTAGCCTGTTAAAAGTACAGATCTGTAACATTCCCCCAAATGCCGTCACATACCATGGTAGCATCAAATCTAATATATTACAAATAAAATATTGAAATGAATGGGGACCCACCTGAAATTGGCTCATGACCCACCTAGTGGATCTCGACCCACAGTTTAACGCTGTTTAGAGCCATTGAGATTTTGTACTAAGGTCCAATGTTGAGTGAGAAATTCATGTACTGTGGTGAATATTGAGTCCAGCCTTGCAAATAAGTCTACAAAATCACTAACCCACTTAAATTTTTACTAGCCCACCTATACGAAAAATGTCAGCTGCTTTCCAATTTGCAATTAACTTCCCTTTCTGGTCACTTGCAGTCTATTCCTACTGACAACAGGTAACCAGGCAAGTAGGTATTTTCAAAACTGGTTTAGACCAACTTTTTGTTGGAACCTTGCCAGTGCTAGTTTTCAAAGAGTTTGCTTTTAAAGTGGAGTTAAATTTCATTTTATGATACAACTCAAGATGATTTTGAGGGTTTCTCAGCTGATCTCCTTTCAGGCCCTGCCCAGAGCTAGATTTGCTTGGTTTCAGCATTGTTGTTTCATCATGTGCCTTCAGGCTATTCCCTGAAACCAGAAATGAAGTTCTAAATGTTCTAGATACAGATTCAATTCTATCCAACTTTCCAGTGCAAATGCAACCACAATGAAGCTCTGAGGTAAGCAAACAAACATTGCTTTACCTTGAACAGGGCTCTGTGACTGCCCCCTCCCCAATTCAGTGCATTGGCATGGCTACCTCAGTGATTGAAAGTTGGACAGGTTTTGGCCCCAAAGCTCATTATCCTAAACCTAACCCGATCCTTTTTTAAAAAGCCGGTCTTGGTAACCCCATTAAACGCTCAAGAACTGAAGCTGATGTATAAGGAAAAATCCATTTTTTTTATTTTTTCACCCATAATTTATTTACAAATACACATTATAACTTTTATATACATTGCACATTTTATATACATTACATGGTAGAAAAGTACAAAACTATATATTTAAATGAATTTATATTTAACTCGCCATGTTTGAAAATATAAAATTGCCTCAGAAAAAAAGTATTATGAAAAGCAAGAAACTTGAACTGATAAAGCTTTGATATAATATTCTGTGAACACTTTGAATGAGAAACAAAAATAACTTTTAAGAAAATGTGGAACTGCAGGAACTTCTGCAAGGAAATATTCAATAAAAACATTGATGCATGTGACAATGTATTAAAAAAAATTATACTCTCATTGCATGTAGCCACATAGCTATGAACAGCCTTCATAATCCGATTTTCTTTGGGTCTAGGATTCTCACAGTACAGTAGAAATGTCCGGTACTTTGAGATCACCAAACATGACGTGATGTGGAGAAGAACAAAAACACAGGGGAAGAGGTTTCCTTAAAAATTGCCTCACTGCACCCCAAATATATAGTTAAGTATGTTTACAGCGCCTTTTGGTCAGTCAAGATTCCTTGTAAACAAATACCCGCGGGATCGTGGATGTATGTACAGAACCGGCAAGAAGGAAATGTAATAAATAAAAAAATGAAACAGAAATTGACATGCAAAGTTTTGTTAAAGTGGAAAAGAGTTAACATCAGTGGAAACAAAGAAATGAGAGTTGTGATGGGGAGGGGAGTAAGCTCTAAGGAATGAATTTATAGTTTACAAGAAAAAAAGCTTTACTTTACAAGCAAGAGACCTCACAATAAATAACACTGCTCATCCCATAACGATTAAATTTCTTCCAAAAAAAGGTGTACAGTCAACCAGACATTTTTATGTATAAATTATAAACCATGACACAGTATAAATAAATGTCTACAAGACTCAACTATATGTATATTTTTTTTTCTTCGCCAAATAAATAAGCATACACTTATGTACAGTATGGACATTGTATTTCTTGCCCAATGGCTGATCCAACAGTGATGGAAGTTTTTACCACTCTAGAATGGAAGATATAGGAAAGCTGTAGTCCTGGTCATCCTCTTCGTCGTCTTCCTCAGGATCTTCATTAATGGCTAGATAGGAGAATACAGGGGAGCTGTTGTTTAAATATGGAAAACAACAGCGCAGAAGCAGCTCAGTGCATGTGTTCAAAGCCCCCTGCATAGCCATAAGAGAGTTGCATTTTTTAACCGTGGCTTGTGGTGAGATGCGCTTTGGCACCCGCTGTTATGCAATATGTCTGTGTGTCTGTGTGCATTTGTGTCTCTGCGTGTCTGCGTGCGTTACATAATCTATGAAGTCATAACTGCAGCAAGTTCTGAAGACTCAATGGCTCAGGTTTTATTGGCAGATTCCTGAAATTAGATAAAAAGTGCTCTTGTGTTCTAGGTTTTTAACTGCTTTCTTGAGTCCTGCATTCAGAGGCAACTGTGAGAAGACAGCAGCCCACATGGTTAAGCTAGTTTTGGGGAAGGGGAGGGTGCAATTAGGTTGTAGCCAAGTGTTAATCAAGCAAACAGCAAAGCACACTAGAACAAACAATATTAAGGGAGGGCAGAAAAACAGCTAGATAGATGCATTTAGGGCAACCCTCTGACAATTGCAGACCCTTTCCTACAATAAGAAAAGGCACCCGGAACGTCCACTGTTGACTATCTGTTGCGTCTTACCAAGCACAAGATGTCTGTATAATATATAAATCTTTCTTTCTCTCTCTCTTTCTAGGATCTCTCTTACAGGCAGTTCCCTTTTATGTTTAAAAGAGGCACCAGTCTTCACTATTCTAGGGAGTTTTGCCTTCAGAAGATTAAAGTTCCTGCAAGGTTAAAAATCTCACTTACAGTTGCAAGATCCTGAGTGCTTCACTTCCAAAAGCACACCCAAGGAACAGGCAGCCTCCTTCATGGCACACTCGCTTGGGTAAGTGGTGTTATCGCTGGCACAGACGGCTTCGTCCGATTTGCTTTCAGGGCATAGCTCATCACAAAGGGCACATCGTCCTCGGCCCACTTTAAAATCCCACAAACATTTCTTTCCAGTGCTGCATTGGATGTCTTCACAAGATTTTGCCTCTGCAAAAGATGTTCATTTTTTTTAAAGAAGGCAGTGATAAATCAAAGCACAACTTCTCTATAGATCAGTGATTCCCAAACTGTGAGCTATGGCTTCCTGGGAATCTGTGGAAACCAGCCAGGGAAGCTGCAGAATCCTTGCAAAATACCTGCACCCTTTACAAGGTTTAGGATTTTAGCCCTAATGGGAAGCCACAGCCAATGGTTCAGTAGGTCAAGGGAGCCATCAGTAGAAAACGTTTGGGAACCAATGCTATAGTACAACTCTTGAATGAATCTGCAATTCTTGCAGTGTGATGAATGGCTCTGGAACCTGGGCTCACCCTGCAGAAGATGGCAATTGGACTTAGGTACGCCTATGTCTTCTCCTGACTTTGTGGCAGAGGGTGGGCATGACCTTTGGCATGACCTATAAAGGCTGCTTGTGGAATTTAACTCAACAGGGAGGAAGGGTTTCAGTTAAAGGTCTTGGAGAGTATGACTGTAAGCTTTGAGGGCACAGGATAAAACAACCTCTCCTGTCAAGACCAATCTTTATGTTTGTCTTTGGGAGTGAGTTTAGTGGTCTATACAGGTCTTGAAACCTAAGTTCCAAAGGCCTTCTTTGATAAAACTGATTTAGCTGCACTTGCGCAACAAACAGTAGCCACCCCAGGAAAGTATCATCCCTATGGCTGCAAGAATACACACACATATTAACAAATATCTGGTGTGCTCTCTTGGGCATTTGGTGAGATACCGCTGTGAGATACAGGAAGCTGGACTAGATGGGACTATGGCCTGATCCAGTGGGGCTGTTCTTATGTTCTTAAACAAAAATGTAGGCATAGGGCTGGATACTGAACAGAATTCCTCTTCCTTGATCTTCGAAATGGTTTTCAAGATATTTCATAAGAGGGCAAATGGTACATCCAGTACTATCAGCAGAGCCATTCAAGGCTGAAGTCCTAAGCACACTTATTAGGAGTAAGTCCTAGTGAACTGGACTGCATTAGTCCTTGTGTAATACTCTAGGTCAGGAGCACTCTTTTAGGTGAGGAGTAGTGGACAACTGCCAATGTACCAGTTCCCACACAAGCTGCTGAGCCAACACTGGGCATGCAGACAGCTTCCACCATTGGCTCAATGTCATAAACTGGAAATTGCTGGTCCCAAGGATCTTGTACTTGATCTTTGAGACTAGAGTGCCCAGAACAGAGTGGAATCTCCAAGGAAATGGAAATGGTGGAGAAAAGGAAAAGGCTGTAGTTAAGTGTTAAGCACTTATTTTGTATGTAAACAGTTCCAAACTCAATCCCAGGCTCCTTCAGCTAGGACTGGGAAAGACCTCTGTCTGAAATCATGGATAATGGCTGCCAGCCAGTAGACAGTCCTGAGCAAGATGGACAAAGGGTTTGACTCTATAAAAGGCAGCCACCTATGAAAGAAATATATTGCTTTATTTTTTTTGGGGGGGGGGGAAGCTTCTGGACCCTAGAAGGATCTAATTAGCTCCCTCTTTTCTAAACAGCAGAAGGACTACAGACCACAGTCTAGAGCTGCAATTTTCAGCCACTGTGCCATGGCACATTGGTGTACCATGGATGGTCCACAGGTGTTTTGTGGGACTTTGGGGAGGGTAGTTTATTAGTAGGGTAAGTGGAGGATTTGAGCCCCCTACCAGCAGCATAGTGTGCCTGGTCAATATTCAAAAAACCGATGGTGTGCCTTGACAATTTTAGTGCTTTGTCAGTGTGCTGTGACATGAAAAAGGCCAAAAATCACTGGACTAGAGTAATGAATGACTACACCTGCATGTTCAGCAGGGTACGTCATGTGGCAACCCATTTATGAAACATAGAGAAGTTGCAAAAACAGTGTGTGAGCTAGATATCAGTGCTTTCTCTCTCACTTCTGTTATCATGTTAGCATAGCAAAGACTGCGCTATTGGCAATGACAGCTTTTGTCACTGTACAGAACTTGAATACATTTGAACTTTGCACTGAAATGTCACAAGCTGGACCTCTTCCATATTCTACTGTTTACAAGCCTCCTCTATACCCTGTATGGCAATATCTGCCAATGAATTCATTCTGCCATTTCATGCATTTGATGAAGTGGGTTCTAGTGCACAAGCATTTATAATACAAAAGATGTATTGGTCAGTGGCGGTCCTGGCAGGTTGGGGGGGGGGCAAAAATCCCAGGTGCCATGCCTGTGGGCCCTGTGGGACGGCACTGCTGTCTGCCATGGCCCCGTCTCCACCCGCTGCACTGCTGCTACCACTTCTATCTGCCCTCAGGAGCCATCCTACTGTGACTGCGGGCACTCACAAAGTGTGAACATGTCTTTGAAGTTCTAGTATCCTAAAGTATCAGAGGTTCCAGCGGGAATTGGGCCAACGGTTAATCATTGAGACTCAACTGGATTCAACGGGAAGATTAAAACATGGGTTTTTTTTAATTCTAGGAATGCATTCCTAGTTTAAAAATAATTTTCTTAAGCTATAGTATTTTTTTTTTTCTGCTGGAAGTTGGTTTTGGTGTGGTAGATGAAAAATGGAATGTGTTGTGCAAGGGTTATGATAATTCTTCTCTACTTTAAATTTTTGGGTCAAAAGTGGCAATTTAGGTAAAGTACAATTTCTCCCCAAATTCACTTTTGCTAATCCTGTTCTTCTAGCTGCTGTCTCTTTGACGCCCCCCCCTCCAGATGTTTATTTCTGAATTAGTTAAGTGGGTGATCTTACCCAATCAAGTAGTGAACAGGCTGACATCAAAACCCTACATAGTCAATCAGTTTGTGCTGCATAATGACCCCCCTGAGGACAAGTAAGAGCAACAGAGTGAAATTTTCTTTTCACTTTCCCTTAAAGCAAGGGACAATTTAAATCAATCTTGGTGCAAGGAGTTCCAAAAACCTGGGTCATTTTTCAACCCTGGTAAAAATATTTTGAAAAACACCTTGTATGTTAAGCTTAGTTCTAGTTAACTTGAGCACCTTTTCATACAACCCTGTTCTAGGTTGATTCCACTGTGCATCATTAAGATTTCATCATTAAAATTGCATTGGATGGGGGAGAATGGGGGGGGGGGCAACAGAAGCACAAGCTTTTGTTTTGAGATCATGTTCCCTTTTTCTTGCAGAAATTTTCTCATTAGCCTGGGAGAAGTCTGACAAATCTGTCCTGGAAAGAAGCTGGGATATCTAATCATACGTTCTAGTTGTATTCCCTCCTTTCTCCAAGGAGCTCAGAGTGACTTTTTAGACCTAGTTCACACAAGCAGCAAAGTCATAAATCTAAGTCTGTACTGGTTTAATAGTGGGATTTATTCCCAGGAAAGTCTGTGTAAGATTGCAGCCCCCAGGTCTACCCTTTCTTTGGACACTCAGTTTTCTCAGTATGTATATTTTGTTTTAATGAATTAGCCCATATCTGCAGGCTAAAGTGGCATAATTCTGGCACAGTTGACCACCACATCTGCTGTCTGTGAGAAATGGTTCTTAAAATCACCATAAATGTATCAGGTTAGGCTGAATAAATGTGACTTCCACAAAGTGAATCATGAGCTTCATAGCTGAACAGAGATTTGAATGTGTTTCTCTTATTTAAATCTAGACATCAACATCATGCAGTGTTGGGGGAAGAGGTCTGCAGGGAAATGTGGGAGAGGAGAGCTAACCATCCGAGCCAAATAAGTTCACATCTATAATGCTTCATATCTGAGACGAGCAACATAGGCTGACCAAATTTGAATTTCTGAGCCTAGAAATACAAATTTCAGCAGTATCACTGGTCAAAGTGTGTGTGTGTGTGTGTGTGTGTGTGTAATTGTTTGCAATTCTATGCCAATAAAGGTCTTATGTATGTATGTTTGCAATCGCTTGTACTTCCATTTCCTTCTCTTCAACTGTAGGTTGATTGTATTGCAATGCATGTTGTCACACAATTAAAGTTAGGGTGCAATCCTAACCAACCTTCCAGCACTGACGTAGCTGTGCTAATGTGATGTGCACTGCATCCTGCAGTGGGGAGGCAGTCAAGGAGGCCGCCTCAAGCTAAGGGCATGTTTGTTACCTTACTTTGGGACTGCACTGCTGCTAGGTCAGTGCTGGAAAGTTGGTTAGGATTGCGCCCTTAGTTGATTAATTGATTAACAGTGCAATGCTATGCATTTCTGCTCAGAAGTCCCATTGTGTTCAGTGGGTCTTATTTCCAGGACAGTGGGCATAGGATTACAGCCTAAATCTGCATATATTTTCATATAAAAAGAATCATTCCAAAGAAAAAAGCATATTTTGATTTTAGATTATGCACTTATGTTTCTCTTAGAAGAGACATTCCCTGTTCTCTCATACACAGAAGGGAATGCCCTATCTAAAATGAGCCTTGTCACCTGCAGTTTATATAAGCATTTGCATTAAAAATAGTTTCTAAGGGATGTTTAGGTCTGCTGCCTTATTACTTGGGGAAAACTTTTTGGAACCCAATCCTGAGCTCGGTGTGCCAGTGCGCTGGCACACACCATCACAAATGTGCCATAAAACACGTTTGTCAGGGTTAGCGCCGGCCAAGCACTGGAGCTGGCTCAGCATGAGCCCATAATGGGCCAGCACCAGTGGGAGGCCAATATTCTGCCACCTAGTGGTCACCCGGACCACCTGGAGGTGGAGAGGTGAGTGTGGGGGGAGGCAGAGAGGACGTATTCTGTGGTGGGGGAGGTGGGGAAGGGTGGACAGAGGGTGGGTAGGAGGCGTTCTGTGGCGGGGAGGGAGCAGGGAGGGAGGGGTGTGGGACTGATCGAGCTCTGCTCCACTGGATCCAGAGCCCCATTTTGGACTACGCCGTCTGACATGGGACTCTTCTATTCTGCGCCAGCTAGAGAGTGGCTGCAGAATTGAGTAGCTTCTGCCATGCTACTTCCCTTATTTGGGGGAAGGGGATGAAAGTCTCCTTCTCCTGAGGAGGCTGCGGCAGCTTCCTGGGGTTCATTGGATGCTGCGGCTGCCATTTTGGTGCCACAGCAGTCTCGCACGCTGGGCAGCTCAGGATTGGACTACCCATCAGCCATGATGTTTTAATCAGTCAATGTAATGACAAATTGACAGGCTGTGGTTCTATAACACTTTCCTGGAAGTAAATCTCATTGAACACAGTGGGAGTTACTTCTGAGGAGACATGCATAGGGTTATGCTGTAAATGTTGTAGCTCTATTTGTAATGCCTTATTTTAATCTCTCCGTTATGTGGTACACATAGAGAGGTTGGCTGAAGTCACATTTCTGCCATGGACTCATCTTATGGTTTAGATCGAGTTTCAACTTTAGTTCCACATCTCTGAGACAGAAGTAATAATGGCCTACCTCTCATCATTGTTGGAACCAACATAAGAAAGTTAGGAAAGCCCCTTGCTAATTAAAATATTAAATGATAATAACAAAGGTAGTGTCACTTCCTTGTTGTATGTAACACCAATTAACTAAAAGGCATGCATAAGTTTCCTCTTGCTCCAGCACCTGGCCTACTCACTTTGGGGAAGGGGAATTTCCCTTAGCATTTACTCTGTATTCTCTCAACTGATGCCACCCATAGTTCAGACAGGCTTCAGGCAGAGCCGTTTGTCTTTCCTATTCTGCTGGCCAATCACCTGGTTTACACTACCAGTTGATTCACTACGTGGTAGGAAACAGATCAACATCCCGTGGAAGGGCTGCCCCTAGCCCATATAGTGCCTCTGTGTATAGCAGAAAAAGGCACCCCTTCGTCCCTGCTGGAAGTGACATTCTGCCAGCATTCCTCATCCTCCCTATGTGAATGACACCCGCTTAGATGTGGCACCATTGTGCAGCGCACAACCTGCACGACTATACACAGTGGCCCTGCCCCCTAAGTACCAATTCTACCATGCTGGCTTCTACGATCTATTTCTGGGTGGCCCAGATTCCCAGAAATAGCCTCTCTCCTTTTAGGACAGTTTCGTTGACCTGTAGGTGATTGACTTAAGTGTGCCCCTATTCATTACAAAAAGGAAGTGACTCTCTAAGCCTTGCTGTTGCAGAGGTCAGTTTCCCACTTAGTTGACTGATGGCTCTTGCAAGGATCATCCTGGCAGGGTGAGTACTTGTGCTATTTGCCACTCCACACTCTGGAAATGTTCCCCACAAAACAAAGTGTTGTCTAATGATGGTAGTTAACAACAGGAAAAACATGTATAGAGCATTTCTGGAGTGTCCAAGTTTCTTCACAGACACAATCTCAATATTATTCTACAAAATAATTAGCAAGTTGCCTCCACTCTATAATTGTCTCTACTCCACAGTTTGCCCTGAGATGGGCTGACCTGGATGACACCTGAGCAGGCACATGTTCCTAAACCTCAATTTGTCAAGATAATGTTTAGAGAGGAGAACCACTGGGGAGAGGCGGATCCACAGATGCAGACATTTCAATGAAAAATGGCCTGTGGGTATTTGCAGGGGAAAATCCAGCAAGGGAAGGATTAAACACTCCTGCCTGATGAACCTTCTCTGCAAGTGCCTTCTGGTATTGTGTGGTTGGGAGAGCCAGGATGTTATAGTGGTTTGGGAATTGGACAAACCTGGAATATCCAGATTCAAATTCCCACTCAGTCATGTAATTTCCTAGGTGACCTTGGGTCAGTCACTATGTTGTGAGGGGAGGTACTATATACCCCACCCTGAGCTCCTTGGAGGAAGGGTGGTATAAAATGTAAAAAATAAACTCTATGTTTCTCTCATAATGTCTTCTTCAGCCTTACAAGGCAGTGATTCCATGTCAGATGATGCAACTTCCTTCCTTCCAAGTAGGTGTGCAGCCCTCCCTTTAGAAATAGGCCCCACTCCATACATTCCTGTTCACCTTTTCTTCCCAGCCCAGCAAACTTACTGATGCATTTTCCCTCATAGGCCAGTCCAATGGATCTTCCCAGCAGGCAGGTCGCTTTCCTCAGGTGACAGGCACTTGCGTATGTTATTCCATCATTTCCGCAGAGATACTGTTCAGGGGAGGTAGGCTCCGGGCAAATCCGATTACAGGTCACACAGTTGGCGTTATTGTTTTGATCGACCACACATGTGGAGCTTCCTGGACATGGAACATCCCTACAGGTCTCTGAAGCAAAAGACAGGGGAACATGCAGTAAGTAAAGCAGTAAGCTCCACCAGCAGGTGGACAGAATAATGCATGATACAAATGACAACAACAAGCACTTAGCAGCCTTCTTCATTCCAAGGGAATGAACGAAGCAGATTAGGTGAACATATGTGGCTCTCAAATTATGTCTATACTAGCCACAGCAAAGGTGACACAATAGTTGTCAGGACTTCAAATAAGAAACATTTAATCTGCATCTTGCTGGTCCTCATGGTAAACTACACAGGGCTACAGTTAAAACAGGAAGTCTCACAGCATAGTGTCCGAACAATGGGTTACATGCATAAGTTCATAGATTCTGTCCCTAGTATAAAAGTTCCTTCACAATAGTTCCTTCACTCTCTGAGGACATTTAGACCTGGAATGTCAAACTCCTCTTATATAGAGGGGTAAATAACATTCAAGGTGCCTGGGAAGAGCTGGAAGTGACATCATTAAGCAGGTGATGTTGAGAACTAAGGCTGCAATCATAACCACACTTTCCTGAGAGTAAGCCCCATTGAAAAAATAGGACTTACTTCTGAGTAAACCTGGTTAGAATTGTGCCCTAAGTATGTTTTTCTCACTTAGGAACTCATTAGCTGCAAATGACAGAAGAGAAAATATGCAAATCTTGATCATATTTTCAAGAAACGGAAAAGCCCAATTAACATGCAGGCCATCCTTTCAGCAGTCCCACTTCTGTTGAGTCATCACTTCACAGGTCAGCAGCTGAGAGATGCTCTGCAAAATGATGCTTCAGCAAAAGTGGTGGTGCTGAAAGGGTGGTCCACATGATCTGGGATCTCACAGTGGGATCTCACATTGCCTCCGCAAATTCTCCCTTCTCCCTTTCTCACCCCTCTTGGCCTGCCTCTTCCCCCATCATGTTCCTTGCCTTCTGCGACCCCCTTATGTCTCTCCCAATGCCTAAGCAGAAGTGGTGGTGCTGAAAGGACAGTACTGGGAGACCCCAATTATCAGGAAGGCTACCCTTAGTAACACCTCAGCAGAAGTGACACTGCTGAAAGGTTGGCCTGCATGGTAATTGGGCTCTCCCAGCTCTGCCCTTTCAGCGGTGCTGCTTCTGCTGGCACATCACAGCTCAGCAGCTGAGAGCAGCCAATTATCACAGGGTAGATAAAGAGTGCCTGTGGGGCATATCTGGCCCATGGGCGTTATGTTTGACACTCCTGTTTTAGATTGTGATGGGTTCCTGACTTATCTACATCATTGCCATGTTTTATGTTCTAGACCTGCTTGCCTAGAAGTAAGCAACATCTACACATGATGCAAAATGAAGTGTCTATGAGATGGTAGTATTTTAAGGCGGTCAATTAATGTTCCGACTGGAAGTGAGCACCACATGTTTCCTTATACAGAAAAAAAAATTCTGCAAGTAAAACAAACAAAAAATTAGCACAAAAATGGAGCAGGCCAGGCTAGAACTTCCTCCATGCTTTATTTCCTCATCCTTTAGTCTTTAGAAAAGTTCATATATAAGAGAGTAATAAGAATAATGGCACCCTCTAGCAATAGTCTGAAGTAGTACAGCCTATGCTACCACCCCAGTGAGGTAGAGCAGGTCTAAACTCTATGGATGTCTATGTGTTTAGCATCATAATTGTATGTCAATCTTCTCATGTTAGTATTTAGAACACTTCATATTATTATTTGGGTACCTAATTTGTTCCCAAATCAGGGTCTGTAGTACCAGAAGGGCAGCCCAATCTCATAGGGCACTTATGACAGCCGATCTTCCAATCCATTGCCATAAGTACCAGCGCAGTGCTGCAAAAGGTGCGCTGTCATGCACTGTGGGCAGATGGCCGGAGGCCCTGTCCATATACCAACGGCCTACCTAGCCCAGCCCACACCAGAGCAGGTAAGGTGGTGGGGCAGGTTGTGGGTGGTTCAGAGGAGGACTGAGGCAGGGAACAGGCTGAGCAGGAGGCAGGAGGAGCGGATCTTGGCAGTACCAGCACATGCTGGGATCCTATCCCCATTTCCGAGCCGTAACCCATCTCCCGAGTCTCCTTGGAGTTATGTCAGCTAAACTGGTATAGGTCAAAGAAGACATATTAGTGGCCAGGCAGCCTACCAGGTGATAAGTAAAACTGTTTTTACTTACCTCTCCCAGTCATCTGATCACCCCACCATCACCATAGTAAGCAGAGTGCACCGTGGCAGTGTGACTGCATTCATAAATTGGTGGGGGATAAGGGATTGACAGGAAGTGCCAGGTCTTCCTATTCCATATATGCCTCCCCACCCATGATAGTGATCCAGCAGAGAGTAGCCTTGTGGTAAACCTACTTTTGCATTTGCCCTGATACTGGACTTCAAGTTCAGGTTGTTCTTTACATCTGGTTTTCAGAAGGGCACACTCATTCCTGTAGGTTTTCCCATCCAAGCCACACACTGGGCCCTTCCATGTGATATTAGAACAATCCGGAGCACAGACGCACCGAGGTTTATTCTTCTTGTTCATTTTGCATTTCTTCCCAGGCCCACAGTCCACGTTCTCACAGGTTTCTAAAGAGGAAATGGGAAGGCGAGGGGGTAATGGAAAGGAATGGAACAGAAGCCCAGAAATATTGCTTTAATAACATCCAGAGCCGCAATCACAACTTCAAAAGTGACAGGCAACATGCACTGGGTCTTGCCGACCCAGAAAATAAAGTTATCCCTGACCACCACCACCCAGCAAAACATTGTAAAGTACAATTAAAGCAAAATAAAATGAGATCTGCCCCTTTGCTGAGTTGAATTCTCCTATGTGATTAAGGGAGGGCACAATCCTAACCAACTTTCCAGCACTGGCATAGCTTTGCCAGTGTGGCATGTGCTGCAACCTGCAGTTGGGGGGGGGGCAGTCATGGAGGCCTCCTCAAGGTAAGACAATGTTTGTACCCTTACCATCGCCCTTATCTTGGTGCTGGAAAGTTAGTTAGGATTATGCCCTTAGAAGACTGTATATGCTTTTTTCAAAAATATGTAACTCCTTATATGTCCCTTATTTTGGTGCCACATATACAAGACGACATTCTTGTACTCCCCAGTTAATCAACTTGCAATAATGTTTCAATTTGGAGTAGAGATGCCAGAATAAAGTAAATCACATCCTGGTTCCATAGACAGAAGCATCAATGTACAATAGAACACTCCATAACTACACATTGAAATGTCACCCTTTTCTTACTTTGATTGTATGACAAGATGGCTACTAAGAAATGAGTATGGGCAAGTTGAGTGGGATGCATGTCTTTTTTTTTTTTTTTGTAAAACTGTTCCTGCTCTCCCAGCCCAACTTTACAGTATCTTCTCTGCTCACAGTCTGTTCTTGACATACCAGCTTTGTCAGCCAACATATTTCATTTTGAAGGTCCTTATACCAGAGTGTTCCCAAGGTCTGTATGAAAACCTTGGCTGCAATTCATAACTTTTTTTATTCTAAAGTAACCCTATTCAAGACACTTGGATCTCTCTAGAGTAAATGGGCTGAAGGCTGCATTCCACTTCTCCATTCTGTACAGCATGTGACACACTGTTAGTGCTTAAAAATGTTATAGGTAGTATAACTTATATAACCTCCCCCACCCTTAGAAACAGTACTCAGAATAAGAGTTTAAAACACACACACACACACACACACACAAACACACATGTATTCAGTAGATACAGTAGCAGAAGTAGAGTTGTCAACTCTTCTGACAGGACCCCAATTCACAAAGTATTTGTATGGCAAGCAGAACTTCATTCAAGCCCAGCACGAAGCTGCAATGTTAGGGCAAGCATCACCAGTTGAATTCTAACTTGGTGTTTGGCTGGTAAAGGCACAAAGGCCTTTGCAGGGAAAGAAGTGTTGCTAATCCTGCCAAAAAATATGGTAGTATAGAGTGCCTTTGAGTATGTGCAGAGTATCTTTTATCCCATATGTATAACTGTATTGCTTCCTGACACTTCTGGAGCTAGGAAGTAGAATTCTTAGAGCATAGCTTCAAAGCAGGCTTAAGCCCTTCCATCTCTCTTTTGAGAAATTTAACACACTTATAAGAAGAGTGAGGTGAAGGAAGTGCTTCCTTCTAAGAAAAAAAGAGAGGCTGTGTTGAAATCCATTCTCTGATCTGAAAGTCCTTCTGTCTAGTCTCTGCTGTGTGGAGACCCTGCAATCTAGATGAGAGGAAATGCACTCTGCGCTCTGCACCTGTTCATGGGTGCTCTGCTCTATTTTACTTCCTCTTTTGAGACTTTGAGGCTTTGAAAACAGAGTCATACACTTAGCTCTGGCCCCAGTGATTAAACTCTGAGTCGGGCACTTCTTCCTCCTTTAATGTGAGACCACCTTGGAATACCGGGTGCTGTAGGCTTATACCATACTCTTTTGAGACTGAAGGTTGCCAACCAACAACAACAACAACGAAAATTGGTGGCCAAGCCAGTGGTGTTGCTAAGAGGGTGCAGGGGGTAGCAATTGCACTGGGCAACAAGCTTTAGGGGGGCAACAACCTAAGCTTGACGCTAGCGGCCAAAAGTGTGAAAATCTTTGTATTTTCAAATAATTCCATCATGTGATACACCATTTGATGTGGAATCCAATGCAGAATGCATTGAAACAAACTGCGTCAAAGTATCTCTATATCAAAAGTTATCGCCAAATAAACAGAAAATAAAAACACAACTGTATTATGTAACATAACCTGGATTTTCTTAACTCAAAACTGATCAATGAGACAGATTGTTCCTAGAGTCAGTTAGGTGTTACTATGATATAGCAGGGAATCGATAAGGAATTGATATGGGGGGGGAAGACTTGGGGGAGGAGGCAGAGCAAGTGGGTGGCAAGTTGCTGAGGGAGGAGGTGGATTTCCCCCCATTTTCCCTTTTTTAAAAGCCCGGTGTGACGTCACTTCCGGGGCATCATTTTGAGCTTGGCACCAGGCTACATGATCATTAGCGACACCACTGGGCTGTACTGCGTGTACGCACAGTGCACTGTGCGTGTACTGCGTATGCAGAAGGTCCCAGGTTTAGTCTCTGGCACCTGCAGGGAGAGAAGCACCTCAAGTTGCATGGCTGGACCCGAGGAGAGCTTGGAGAGCTGCTGCCACCCCCAATCCCTGCTCGGGCAGGCTGGCACGCAGGTGTGACTCAGGTGAGTTGGGCTTCTTTGAAGGCAGGTTTCTCAGTCGTACCCACCTTTGCAGGGGATGCAGTTCGGGGCCCCCCCACTGAAAATCATCCACTTGAAAAGTACGTGGTCGCTGACGTCCTCCTCGGTCCACGAAGTGGTGAGCCTGCCCGTTTTACAGCACTCCTCTTTGCTCAGCCCATTCTTGTAGAGGACCTGGCAGCGGCCATTCCTGGCTTGCCGGAGCCAGCAATTCCCAGCTGCATTGAGATAGAGAGAGAGAGAGAGAGAGAGAGAGAGAGAGAGAGAGAGAGAGCCAGCCATATCAATGTCAGTTACCAGTGACCCAGACACAACACGTGCGGCTTCTCATTGACTTGCACCAGACTGTTTACTTTGTAGTCGTCCCATTTCATAACCTGAAGCGACTCTGCGGGAGCAGATGGAAGCGCACGTCCAGCAACCTGATAGTGGCGTAGCTAGAGGAGGGCAAAGCGCTAAGTTTGGCAGGGCCCCCCCCCCCCGCGGCATACATGCGGTCCCTCTCCCTCCCTTTGGGAACGTTCGCCTCCGTGGGGACGGGGAGGGCCCCTTGCACGCCGCGGGGAGGCTCCCTGCAAAACATAGTGCTTTTCCACCCTCTAGCTACGCCACTGCAACCTGATCAAACCAGTTTGACGCCTGATGACTCGACGGGGGGGGGAAAGTAGAGGAGCGGAATGGGGGGCGCGGGGTAGGCTTAACTGCACGTAACAAGGTTGGGGGGTCCAGTCAATCTGGCGTCATTTTTTAAAAAAAGGCAGACGCGCGTGAAAAAAAAAACTCCTGTGGGAGCCAAAACGACCGTGCGGCGTACTTTCCTGCCCCATCCGCCCATCCCACAAACTCAGCTTCTCTCTCGTAAAAGGGCAGATCTGTGCAACAAACTTTGGAGTGGGGGAAGAATTGTACTGCAGCCCCTTCCTCCCCCCCAAGAATCGCGTGGAGGGTGGATGAGCTAGTAGCCAAGCTCTTTCGAAGGCTGCAATCCAATCCACACTTACCAGAGAGTAAGCCCCATTGACTGTAATGGGGCTTACTTCTGAGGAGACCCTAGCATCGGGGCTCCAGTTCCCCAAGTGGAGAACTGGCTTGTGGTGGACTGGTGAGCAAACCGCGCGCGGGCAGACGCAGCCTCGGTAGGCAGACGCAGGAGGAGGGAGCCAGACAAGTTTACACGGGCTTAGTAGTAGGGAGAAGCCACCGTGTGTTTGGAACCGCATGGATCAGACGCACGCACGCCCCGCCAGCCTTGAGTCTGTCTGCCGGGGATGGAGCCCAGCCAAGAGCCCTGATCTGAGCTGTGTGCCGGGGGCTGTGTTGTGTTCTTTGAGCCGGGGTCACCTGGTTGGGGTGACTGATCAATGGGACTCCTCCAGCCACCCAGTGCCAAGCGATCCTGGCGCTTTACAACCACGAGAATGTTGCCAAGGAGTGGAGCCACACAGGGAAAGAAAATTACTCCCCCCCCCTCACCCCAGTATGAAGCCTCATGATAATAAAGGTCGTAGCAATAGATCAGGAGGGTCTTTTTCGATTCCGGCCACCCCAGAGCATGGGAGACACTGAGACATCGCAATGACTCACATAAACAGCAGTGAACGACCCGGGCGGAGACTGTGGAGGTCTCTAAACTTGTTGGGGCGGAAGTGGGCAGAGGGTGATCTGAGCTGCAGAAATGCAGATTGGGTCCAAAGCACTGTAGCCCTTTCGGGTGGAGAAGGAGCAACCCCCCAAACTTCATTCCCAGCATGGAGGAGAATGGAAGGGGAGGAGGGCGGGCGGGAACACAAAGAGGATTTGAAACTTAAGCAGAACTCCAAGGAAAGGGCTGGAGAGTTTTCCTGCAGAAGCGCGAGCCCCCAAACCGCGATCCCTCGCCCTCCTGGGCCGGCCATTCCTACATGGGCGATCTGAGTTGAGCACATCCCGCACACGTGGCCCAGAGCGATGGTCAGCGGTAGGCGCACCGGGCAAAAGTCCTGAGCTGGTGCCGCTGCTCATCCAGGCAGCGGGGTGGCAGGAATGCCAGGTTGGGGTGGAAGGCGGTGATGAAGAAGAGGGAGGGGGGCGAGAGAAATTTCAGTGATGGGGATGATCTGCCCAGCGCCCTGCACAACCCGACCCAGCAGGTCTTCTGTCCGTAAAAAGGGGACCCGTGCAGAGCGATCCTAAGTGGGATTACTCTAAAGTAAGTCCCCACTGAGCGCGGTGGGACTCGCGCCTAAGCCCTGAGTCCAAGTCATCAGAAGGTGTCTTTGGAGGGGGGAAGTTTGGAGGAGACAGACAGACAGACAGACAGACAGACACGTAAAGGCACATCTGCACATAAAGAGGTAAATGGCATCTTACCCTGCGCTGTCTGATCTTCCATGAAGTGGCAGAAAAGCACCAGGAGTAAAACCATGCCCGGGAAGAGTCTCTGATTTAACATCCTTCGTGATTCCCCCCCCAGTGGAAGAAAGAGAAGGCACCCAAGCTCCACTGGCAGGCAGTAGTAGGGCGAGGGCAGCGAAAGAGCACGCCAGGCAGGCAGCCCTGCTTATGATCGCTCTATTGAATGAACGTCAGACTCTGAATGCAGTCTTTTAAATCTATAAGGGGGTCTGTCTGCGGTGGGCGGTCTCCTAATGTGTGTGTGTGTGTGTGTGTGTTCAGGGGCTGGGGGGTGGGGAAATTTAAAAAGTTCACTGTGAATCAGATGACATTTTCCACCTTCTGGAAACCCTTTTTTTTTTTTTTAAAGGGGGGGGGGGTTGCGCGCGCTCCCGGGCTCGCACACGCAGGCACCGACGCTGGGATCAAACCTGCCCGAGGGCATCGCCGCAGCTCCTGCGCTGGGGAAGGAGGGTTGGCTTTTGGGGTGTGTGTGCTTTGAAGTCCACCGCACAGGCTCGCAGCCGCCAGTCGAAAGAGGGGCAAGGGAAGGAGAGCCGCTTGGTGGCGTAGCTAGGGGGGCAACGCGCTAAGTTTCGCAAGGAGCCTCCCGGCGGAGTGCAAACGGTCCTTCCCCCTCCCCTTCGGACGGGGGTAGCAAAACGGAGGCGAATGCCGCTTGCACGCTGCGGGGAGGCTCCCTGCAGAACTTAGTGCTTTGCCCCCCTCGAGCTACGCCACTGGGGCCACTTGAGCCACTGGCACCCAGGAGCACAAGGCACTCCCTGGAGGGCTGCCTAGCCAGCCTACGACCACCTTCCTCGTGCCGAGAGACCCCAGCCCGCCTCCCCACTGCCCTGGCCCCCTCCCAACTGCCTGGGTAAAGCGGGGCTACGTTTCTCCCCCTCTTTCTGATGGAGTTTGGAAAGGTGGGTGCTGGGACGCTCCCTGAACGCGGCTGAAGCCTCCTCCCGGACCAGGCACAGGGCATCAGCGGTCCCCCTCCCTCCCCTCGTCTCCCCACTGCCAGCCCCGCTCCTCGCCCGCCCCAGATGTGGCGGCTACTCATAAATCTGCAGCCCTCACACCTCCGATCAGTAGTGAAGTGTCGGACGCGCGAACATCCACCTCACTGGGACCTGTCAGGAACATTTCAAAGTTTAATGCCCGCTCTCTGGCCCGAGTGTGAGTCTTTGCACCTGGGGGGCGTCTCGAGCAGTGGCGTAGGCGGAGGGGGCGAAGTGCTCGGTTTTGCAAGGGATCCTCCCGGCGGCGAGCAAGCGGCCCTTCCCCTTGGGAGCCATTCTCAACGGAGGCATGGGGGAGGGACCCTTGCACGCCGGAGGGGTGGCTCCCTGCAAAACTTAGTGCTTTGCCCCCCTCTAGCTACGCCACCGGTCTGGAGAATTGCGTGTGGGATGGGAGGTGGGGAGGAAGGCGAGGGAGGCGACGTAGGCGGTCCCCCCCCCCCAAGAATCAAACTCAGCATCCTCTCCGAGGAAGGGCAGCGATTGCAACACGCTTAATGAACTTCTCTGTTCTGCCGCGCGAGTGGATGAGGCTGCACTGCCTGGCCTCCTCCTCCTCTTCCTCCTCCTCTTTCAAGAGAGTTGGCCCGGCTCATTTAGAACATTTCTTGGCACCGCTCAATGAAACTGAGTAGGCGATATTTCCTTTTCTACAAAACGATTACTTAACGGAAAGAAAAAAACAAAACTGGGGAGTGTTGATTCAAAAAGCCGCCTCTTTAATAACAACAATAAGGGGAGAAGAAGAAGAGGAAGAAGAGGAAAAAAGGAGAGAGAGAGAGAGAGAGAGAGAGAAAAGAAAGGAAGAGCTGAGCCTTTTGCCTCTCTCTGTGTCTCTGTCTCCACCAGGGCAACAGACAGCCAACTATGCAGACACATTCTTGCCCACTGCCAGGTCACTGGGATTTCTACTGAAGTCCAGTCCCCCTTTATTCTACCCCTCCCCACCGCAGCCCCCGCCTTCCCCCTCCTTCCTACTCCCCCAGCCTCTTCCCCACAGCCCCCCTCACTACAACTGCAAATAACTCAGTGATAACAGATTTTTTTCCACCAACTGCAGGAGATAGTGCTAATCTTTTAATAAAAGATCCCATTACAATGGGATCTGTCTGGACAGACTATAATAGATCCAGAAATACAGCCGTGCTAATATTAGAAGACAGTTGTTTGGGTGCCTCCGCCTGGGCCCTGGGCCCGGCTTTGAAAATGGGCATGAATCACAATTCCACGTCGCGGCGGCTGCACCAGCACCTCCAGGCACAGCCATTGACTAGCAGGCTGGTAAATGAATGAGCTCCTCCTTGGCATTTTGTGGGGGGGGGGGAGAGGGGGAGGGGGAATAATAATTGCCTTTACTCCCCAGCTTCAGGGCACTTTTGATCACTCCAGAAGCTACTTGAGATTTTGCATCCTTTAAGGAAAAAAAAATAGCCTCTTCTCCTTCCCAAATCAGGACCACTCAGTCTCTTCTTTCCTTCTCTCCCTGAAAATCAGCCTTGATGCAGGGTTGATGAGCGCCCTCTAATGGCAGATGCCGTCACTGTTTAACGGGGGGGAAATAAAGCTTCCCCTCCTGCCTTGCAGGAGTCCTCAGTGAAAAACAGGGAAGAAAACAAGCTGGTAGTAAAAGTCTTGGATTCAGGACTGCCAGCACACCTTTCATAATGCAACGTCTCCAAGAAGACCCAGAAGAGAAACAGAGGTGGGTCGGATAATGGGTTAATTTCCAGACCCTGGCTCTTTTTTAGAACCATTGCAGGCTTTGCTTATGAATCAGACTTGTAAATATGGCTGCTGAAGTGGTCTGCCTCTTGGATGTGCCCTTATGCCATCCCTATGCTCATTGGAAACAATTTAGTTGGCAACCTTCAACCTTCAGTCTCGAAAGACTATGGTATCGCGATCTGAATGGTGGTTCTGGAACAGCGTCTAGTGTGGCTGAAAAGGCCAATTCGGGAGTGACAATCCCTTCCACACTGGGAGCAAGTGCAGCGTGTGGAAAGTCACCAGTCTCGAAAGCCTTTTGAGTTTCTGCTGTCTCCCTAGAGCAGCAGCGGTTCCCAACCTTCAGGAGCCCACAGACCACTGAGGCAAAGATTGGAATTGTCAAGGACCACATGCAATTCTGGCTGTGGGTGGTCTGTTTTCTGTCCTCTCTGGTGGGGAACCAGTGGCCTAGAGCAGGTTTCTCTAAACTTTTTGGCCGAAGGGCCGCATCAGATATCTGGCACAATGTCAAGGGCCAGAAAATAAATTAAATAAATACATTAGAGATACATTAGAGATAGAACTTAGATGAATGAATGTGCTCAAAAGTCCAGGATTTCTCCAACCACCAACACAGCCCAAGAAATAAAGCACATACTTAAATTCCCATTCCCCCACCCCACAAGCACAACTCTGGTTGTATTTGGTCAACCTGGCCAGAGGCTCTCAGGGGATCAGAGGCTGGCTGCGGGCCAGAAAGAGGCTTGCCGTGGGCTGCATCTGGCGTCCAAGCTGGAGTTTGGAGACCCCTGGCCTAGAGAGTGAGGATCAGGATGCAAAGTGCATCTCTTGCTAACTGCCTGTTTGCATGTTAGATCTGTGTCTTACTACAAGAAAGCACTGGCTGGGAGTTTGGAACCTTACCATGTCTCCTTTTATTCAACATCATAGTCACATTTTGCAAATATATCAGGAATCTAAATGTTCAGAACACTTCACATATGTCTCTAGAGGACCCTCTCATCCAACCATTCAGGTCAATTTCTGAGGCCCTGCTCAGTTTCCCTTCTGAAATTATTATTATTATTATTAACAGTATTTATATACCGCTTTTCAACTCAAAGTTCACAAAGCGGTTTACAGAGAAAAATCAAATAACTAAATGGCTCCCTGTCTCAAAAGGGCTCACAATCTAAAAAGATGCAAATGAATACCAGCAGACTGCCACTAGAACAGACAGTGCTGGGGTGAGGTGGACCAGTTACTCTCCCCCTGCTAAAAAAAAGGAGCACCCACTTGAAAAAGTGCCTCTGAAATGAAGCAGGTAAGCATGAAAGGCAGGGCCTTTTAAGCTGTGGCATAACTGGAGAATGTCATCCTAAGAGTAATCTTCCTGACCTGAGAGTGATCTTCCTGATAGTGTTTGACTTCAACAACCAATGAAAGCTTGACTTGACTCAAAAGGCTTTTGAGGCAGGTTAATATTATTGGTTACTGCACTGATTCCTAGTTGTGTTTTACTGTGGTGCTTTCTTCTGATGTAGCTGGATTTTAAAGGTGTGTGCATGTGTGTTTATTTCTTAAACTATTTTATCATTTTTATACAGTTTAATTTTCTGAAAGTTACCTTGGAGGCCCCTTTCAGATGGAGATTGTGGAGTATCAAGTATTGCAATCAATCCATCAATCAATACAAGATTAATATCAGTAGTCTTAACTAATATCCCCTTAAAACTGGCTATATTATTATTCTGGGGCAATGGGGATTACCTAAAATCATCAGGAGGTTGGTGACTCAAGTGATATTTGAACTGAGTACTGTCCCAGCCGCTACTCTCACTCTATTTGGATAAATGGAACAGCAGTGGTAGAATGCTGTAGCAGATACTACCCCCTCTACTTTCCATAGAACATTCTCTCTGTATTAGATCTATATTTCCAGAGGTTAAGATTAGAGGTCAAGGAACTGGTGATGGGAAAACTGCACATTTTCACTTGGGTGTCTCTGAGTGATGCTAATGAAGTGAAATAAATTTGTGGGATAGAATCTCAGGTTTAATTGAGGGCACCAGACATATCTACTTGCAACAAGAGCCAGGAACAGTCCAGTCCAGAACACCAGGACAATGTGATTGAGTAACAGGAAAACATTGCACAGGTATTCATCCATCATTAAACATAAGGTACCAGTATAATATCAGGAGAGTTCCGGAAAAGTTCATCATTGGCACATGGGCTCTTCAACACACACACTTAACAAACAGGTTGTAACACCAAAGGATCTCAAAGTCCAGACAAAATGATCTTTCACCAATGTGATGAGGGCCCCTTAGGTCAGGGCTGAAGTCATTATGTGGGAAGTGTACATGGGCAAATAACTCTCCCCCTCAAGCTTCACCTTAATCAAGTCTCACCTTGACTTTGTATTGATTCATTGGGCAAAATGTTTATCCTGATTCGAGAAAGTGTTTGCTATTACAGGGGTGTCATTAACTGCCCATGTTCCTGGAAGTGAACCTCATAACAGGTCATAATGATTCCATATGCGCCTTAGATGTGCATCATCAGGAGATCAATACTATTGCCCTGGTATGGAGATTTGAATCACACCTGTTTTCAGAAACAGCTGCAGTTACTTTTTATTGTTTGGGCTTCTTCAAATACTAGACATTGGGTTTGCCTGTACCTAAATGTCAGGGAGGCATTGTTGGTTCTAAAGTCTTTCATTTATCAGCGAGCCTACACTTTTGACTGCTCCTCCTCTTTCTTTTTGCTTTGCCAAAAAAAGAGAGTAATGTACAATATAGGCAACAATGGTGCCCACTCTGTGATGGGATTGTCCAACAGGACACAAGAATGCAGTTATTCTCAGGCATTGCCTTTTCTTGTTAAAGCTAGCTTGTTTCGGAAATTTATACATTTTAATATGTGTGGCTGGATTCTGAGAAAAATAACAAAAAAAAAATAACTGTCTCAAGGGAAAAAATGGTTCTTTGAGACAGCCTGTGTGCAGCTGTAACTGATATTTCCTTGGAAGGAATTTTATTTTTACTGCTATTGTTAATTAGTATTTATTTTATTAGACAACTAGTATGATACCAGTGCTTCGCTACAGTGTTTAACTACTTTAAATCCATTTTGACTCCAATAAACTTGTCATTCTTGGGGGTCAGAGTGGCATGGTCGCACAGCCACTCCATAGACTTCTCTTTGATATTGGCAATATCTAGTTATATCCTGGTTGTGAGATCTGCTAGGGTCGTCACTACTGAGCCCAGGCCCGCAAGGATTGGAATCTTCTCCTTGGGATTCTCTTCAGTCAGCAGCGTGGTGACTCCATCCATCACTCCATCGCTGTTCCTGATGTCTTTGAGGCTTGTGCACCATGGTGCTCTCATCTCAAACAATGAGCTTACATTCCTGCAGCACTTGGGCCATGTTGCTCCCAAATACCAGGTGATAATTTGAGGGTACTCCTCAATCCATTGTTTCCCCCATACAGCCAGTTGGTGGAGGTAGCCAGAAATACTTTTTCAGCTTTGGCCGATTCACCAGCTGTGACTTTATCTGGAAAATCCAGATTTAGCTTCAGTTATCCGTGCCTGGTTGCATCCAGGTTTGACTGTTCCAATGCACTTCATATGAGACTGCCTTTGAAGATAGTCTGGAACCTTCAACTGGCACAAAATGCAGCTGCCAGGGAACTGACTAGTGTGAGTCTCTAGAAGCGCATCATACCACTGTTTTATTCACTGTATAGGCTTCCAGTTTGTTTCCAGGCCCAAATCGGGGTGCTGGTTATTATCTCTAAAGCTGCATATGATTTGGGGCCAAGCTACTTGAAGGACTGCCTGTGCCCATACGTTATTGTACAATCCATACAATCATTTTCTTTCAACGTGTTCTCATGTCTGTCATGCAGTTGGGGCAAATCAGGGAGAAGGCCTTTCTGATGGTGATTTCATGGCTGTGGAATATATTTATTTATTTAAAAGGCTTTTAGGGCCTAATCCTGAACGCAGCCCAGTGCCGGCACTGAACCTTAGCACTGGCACAGGGTGCCATAAATGTGCAGTTTACAGCACCCAATGAGTAAGGAGTGTCAGCGCTGGGCCCGAGCCAGTCAGGCACCGGGCCCAGCACTGGCAGGAAGAGGACATGCCACTGGCAGGGGTAAGTGCTGGGTGGTGGTGAGGCATCTGGAGGGCAGAGGGAGGGTGAAATGAGGGTGGGGGGAGGAACCAAGGTGGGAGGGGGGTAGGACTGGTGAAGCTCTGCTCCAGCAGATCCTGAACTCTGTGCCAGGCTGGAAGGCCCAACAAGGAGTCTCTCAAGTCTGTGCTGGCAAAATAGCACAGACTTGAGAAGCTCCATTGTGAGGCTTGGGACAAAAGTCCCCTTCCCCTGAAGAGACCTCTGGCTGCTTCCTGGCACCCGCTGGATACAGTGGTAGCTGCTTTGGTGCCACTGTTCCATCCGGCGTCCCATGGTGGATACCTTCAAGTGCTGTGACTTTTCTTTTCTGTTCTGCTTTTAATTATTTAGATTTTATTATTTTTGTTTTATGGTTAGTTATGGCTTGTGTTTTTATTAGCTAACATTTTAGTATGCTGTTTTTCCTCTTTTTTACAAAATATATTTTATACTTTTAACTGTTTGCTGCTTTGTGAACATTTATTTTATGGATTGCTTTTCGACAACCACAGCAATGATGGAAGTTCACAGAGCAGTTTACGTAGCAAGACAAAATTTAGAGAATGGTTCTCTGTTTAAGTCTAAGAACTGCACAGAAGAGATGCCAGTAAACATCAATTGGTAAATAAGTTATGTTGGGTTAATAGGAACAGTTGCTCTCATGCAACTGGTTCAATTCTTGATATTCAATCCTTGGTTCAATCCTTGACATCTCTAGTTAAAGGATCTCAGACAGCAGGGTTGGGAAAGACCTCTGCCCTAGACCTTGCAAAATGATTGTCAGTAAATAGTACTAAGCTAGATGGTTTGGAGGTCTGACAGAATGAAGGAGATTCATATATATTCCCTATAGCTTTCCAGGGAATGAACATAAGGTAAGAACTGGCCTGTGGATTATTTTACGATAATATTCAATAACATTTTAATGGAAACTTTTAAGTAAATGAATTAACAGCACAATTGATGCATGTCTAATTAGAAGTAAGTCCCATTAAGTTCAATGGAACTTACTCTGTGATAAGTGTGTTTAGGATTGCAGTTTAAGAGCTGTAATCAATTGCATCCTCTGTCTTTTGAATATAAGTAATTTAAATAGTGTAGAGTGGTTCCCAAACTTTTAGCACCAGGACCCACTTTTGAAAATGAAAATCTGTCAGGACCCACCGGAAGTGTTGTCATGACCAGAAATGACAGCAGGAAAATTTTTAACAATCCTAGGCTGCAATCCTGCCCACACTTACCCAGGAGTAAGTCCCATTTACTATCATTGTTAAAAGCATAGTAGCCTGTTAAAAGAACAGCTCTGTAACATTTCCCCAAATGTAGTCACATACAATGGTAGCATCAAGTCTAATACATTAAAAATAATATATTGAAATGAATGGGGACCCACGTGAAATTGGCCCGCGACCCGCATAGTGGGTCCCGACCCACAGTTTAAAAAGCGCTGGTGTAGAGAGTGTTTACAAGACACTGCTCCTGTGTATTGATGAATTTAGCAAATGTACAAAATATGACTGTAGATTTACTATCAGCACAATCCAACAAAAATTACAGATACCCTTGATTTTGATGGGAGAAGTTCAAGCTTTTACAGCTGCTATAGAGCCCAATCCTAGGCATGTCTACTCGGAAGTAAGTTCTATTCTAATCAATGAGTCTTACTCCCAGGTAAGTGTGGATAGGATTGCAGCCTGAATCTTACCCATTGAAATCAATGGGACTTGAAAATATTTTAGCCATTGATGTGAATGGGTGAGTTAAGCATGTGCATCAATTTTCTCTTCAAACTCATCGGAAGTGCTTAATGTCTGCAGGATCATCCCCTACCAGAGTAGTCTTCAAACCACACACATTGAGAACAGTTCTCAATGAATCATTGAGATTGGGATTGGGACATGGGATTCTAGATTCTAATGCATCAGTTATCAAATAGTTGAGTTAGAATGTATATAGTGAACAACAGAGGAAAAGGGTACAGAAAGGTCTCTCCAGCATGTTAACTTGAAGCTTGTTACATTTTGTGCTAGGAATATTTTCTTTAATTGCTTACATTACTTTCTAATTTAATGCTGCAGGCTGCTCTAAGCCCACAGTGTAGAGCTGGATATAAACCGAACAAATGACTAAATAAATCTTTCTTCATTAGAAAACAATTACCATTTATGCAGTCAAATTTCTTAATTGTGAAAGTGATTTTTGAAATGTGAAATGTGTATGCCAGGCATACAGTTAAAGTATTTGTAGTTGCACACTAGTAGATGTACTTTGACTACAATGGCATAGTCTTATGCAAGCCTACTCAGAAGTAAGTCCCACTGTGCTCAGTGGAACTTACTCCCCAGAAAGTTGTGTTACGATTTCAGCCTAAGTCATTACTTGAATCTTAGAAGCCATATACCTGATTACAACTCCTCAAGGAAAATCGGCATTTGTGACCTTGTCTAGCGAAAATGAAATATCCTGTTTGAAAAAGATTAAAAAAACAAAACAGACTAAACAAAATCAGTATACTGATGCACAGTTTGGGATGCCCAGTACCCTCCCCACTTCTCCAAGGTGTTCAGTCAGCAAAACAGCACTGGCTCCATATATCTGAATCACTTTGTAGTGCCTTTATTAGAACAGTTGTCTCTCCTGTTGTGTATTTGGTGTATCGCGCGCCAAGAGAAGCATGGGGGGTGGGGGTGGGGAGTGCCGTGTCTGTGAAGACTGTCTGTGACCTTAAATACAAGAAGTCTCTTGTGAAGCCTTGTGAAGCTTTAAGGACTATGGTGACTGTGTGTGGTTAGACAAATGCTTTGTGTGGATATAGTTAAAAGGGCATGTGAGCAGGTGGCATTCCCAAATGCACTCCAAATAAATCTGCACATGCTGTATAAGGTCAAACCTACCCATGCTTGGGGTTTATTGGTAGCTAAAGAGTAATAACAGACCATTGTGTCCCTACTTGAGGTCATAGAGTTTGACACGCAGTGTTCGCAGGAAGGAAAAACAAGGGTATGTTGCAAATTTGAGTGTATTGCACACTTTTGCCCACGAAACATTATCATAGAGAGAGGGGGTGGAAAGAAAGCAAAATATAACAAGGCATTTTTTTAAACCTTCTTTTGAGATCACTTCAGCTGCAGTGAGACTCAGCCAGGTTCACAGCCTCATCTAAAACACAAGAAATGAAAACAGGGACCAAGTAACTTTTCAAACTGAAAAACTTGATTGTTCTTTGTTGTAGACCTAAACACATGAAATGTGAGGATGACAAATGGGTGTCGGAAAATGTGCATCATCCAAGCACCTAAGGCCACAGATGATCCCAGTTCTTATCAAAGAGATGAAGAGATATATGTTATGTGAGGTCAACGCAGAAATCACTCTCCTGACACATGTGGTGGTAGCAGCTGTTTCGGCAGGTGGGGCGACCAGTGCCAACGTGTATTTACAAGCTCCTTCCACACAGTAGCTACACATAAGCATGTGCCACCCTATGGAGAAGACAACAAATAGAAGCAAGATTATGGTGGTGGTGTGTATCTATGTGTGCAACACCTTAGGGCTGCTGTAATGGCTAATGGAGCATTTGTGTTGATTGAGGTTCCCTTGTTCTCTTCTTCGACATCCTCAAGCCAAGGTTTCCTAAGGTTAAGCCCAAAGATGTTATTCATCATCATCATCATCATCATCATCATCATCATCATCATCATCCCTATTTATATATCAGTTTTCACAAAAAAAGTTCACAAAGCGGTTTACAAGCAAAATCTGTATGTACTACTTGGCTTCCTCAGAGAATGCACTTCACTTGACCACATCTTCCTTGCAATCAGGGTGCTGTAATGGACTCCTTAAACTGATACTGGAGAAAGTATAGTTAGGAACTAGTAGTGTAGGAAGGCAGGGCGGGTGGACCTCACCATCTTCAGACATGCCACAGCCTGGCCAACAAGAGGTGCCATCGCCAACTGCTAGTGCCACCGCCACCAGACTTGCTTGGTAGCCAGCTGAGTAGAGGTGGAGGCATCTATCAGAAAGCCATCAGGAAGGGAAAGATGGACATTTTGTTGGGTTGAGAGAGAAGCTGGGCTCCTACATCACTGTCTGGCAGCAGTGGTGGCAAAAAAAAGCCCTAGAGACATGACTCAACGCTCCAGCCATGCCCAGGAGGCCACCTTATCTTGCCTCCCCATCTGGCCCCACCCCTTCCAGCCACACTGCTCAGCTATAGAGGCATCTCAGCAAGTGGCTTGCATTGAGAGAGAGAGAGAGAGAGAGAGAGAGAGAGAGAGAGAGAGAGAGAGAGAGAGAGAGAGAGGCTGTTGTATAGAGGAGGAGGTGTTAAAATTTTGTCATATGGAGGAAGGTGACACCTGCCCAGGATGTCAAATGCACTAGATATGCCACTGTAGGGAACAGTAAGATTTAGGCCCAAATCTTAACCAACTTTCCCGCTCTGAAATAGCTCTGCCAATGGGGCATGTGCTGCATCCTGCAGTTGGGGGCAGTCATTGGAGGCCTTCTCAAGGTAAGGGAATGTTTGCTCCCTTATCTTGGAGCTGCATTGCCCTTAGATCAGTGCTGGAAAGTTGTTTAGGATTGTGCTCTTAGATACCTTAGAAACTGATTTAGCCTGCAATTGCCGGTTTCACGCTTTATTAAGGTCTGCACCTTGGCATTGCCATTTTCCAAGCCTACTTGTTCTATTCTTTCCACCTTGCATTATCCAACACCCTTGCCATTGCCTTTTAATAAACTCGTTTTACTTTTAAACTCTTTTTCTGCCTGTGATTGGTTGAACGTGGTTAGAGCCTTGCCTCAGTCCACCTTGATGCTTCGCTACATGCTACAACATAGGTTTTAGGGAATCTTCCAACATATGTAGGGAGGAGGTTTTTGAGGACAGTTTCTCCCTGTCTTACTTTGTCCTCATGGTGGCAGTGGAGTCTTCTGGTTTTGGTCTTGATCTAGGGGGAGATGAGCAGGGAAGCACATGGACAAGCATTTACTTCCCCCCCATCACCAGAGCACTCCATGGGAAGAAAGGAAAAAAGACTCTTTTCACACCTTCCGCTCTAGAAATGTCTTCCCCCCATATATGGCAATAGATTCAGGATACTTACAATAAATTGTAGGGACTTGAGCAGGCTGGATCCCTTCAGTTTGCCCCACCCCTTTCTACTAGAAGAGATCTTCAACATTCCGTGGCTTGACCATAAACTTAAAATCAATATATTCACATAGGCCGTAAATATCTGGGAGTTTCCTTTCTATCCTAAGGTGGAAATGAGAGTCCTACAATGAATACATTCTTTTGAATAATTTCTCCATCTGAAATCTGTCATTTTACTGATGCTTCAAATTCAGATTTGTGAACAGATCCATTACTACATCAGTCAACTGTTTGGTCCACAAAAAAACCATCACATAAAAAATAAATTCCAAAGAGCAAACAGGTAGGAGCTCCTGTAGCTCCTTTATATAGTTAAAAATAAAATGAAATAAATTTTTTTTAAAAAGATTACCATCCCAGTTTTGAACAGCAAGTGACTTCCTCTGTTTTCTTGTACAAACAATTAACTGTTTGAAATCTAGCTGGCTCTTAAGTAGTGCTCAAAGTATGGGATAATAGGCAGGGGAGCACTTAGTATAATCTGAAGCCCTCGTGATAGTTAGCCACCCCTTCTAAAAAACAGGCTACTGAGGGGACTGGGTCAAAAGATGAAGACATGCTCATCAAAAAAACAAGCACCACTGCATCAAGGAAGTCCAATTCCTGGCAAATGTGCCCATAAATTCCCCCCTGTGCAGCTCCTCACTTACTATCCCTGTAAGGCAGGGGTTGGCAGCTTTTTTTTTTGAGAAAAGGGCTGAACACTCAGTGATGACATAATCACGTCACCAATGAACTTCCAGGTTCCAAGCTCCTGGAAGCGACTGCACAGGGATCAGCTTGGGAGGCAAGAAGTCCTGCCCAGTTTGCTGTGTGCTAGATGGAAAATACTGAAGCTGGATGGAAAATACTGGAGCTGTCCTATCATGCTCTGCCACTCCCCATCCAGCATGCAGTGAATTGGGTGGGAGGCTTTGCCTTCCAAGGTTACCTCTGTGTGGGCTGGATGACTTTGGGTGGTGGGTCAGATCTGGCCTGCTGGCCGAGGTTGCGGACCCCTGCTTTAAGGGAATGGGGGGAGGGTACTTTTATTTCTCAGTTTTCGTTTTCTATTTTTCAGTGTGCCACATGTAGTTTCAGCAGCTTCATCTCACAGGGGCAGTACTGTCATAAAGATGTGAACTGGAGCCAAATTTTTTCCTTTGAAACACTGAAAGTCACCCAGACTGAGGGCGGGAGGTGGGCTGCTCCAGGGGCAGTTTTTGGCTGTGGAGAGGGAGGCAGGGCTGGGATCAGGTAGTTATGCCTGGATCCCAATCCCCATTCCTGGGGAGAACGGAGCGTCTCCAAGCTGCTCCGCTCTCCTCAGACTTGTGCTGCTTCAAGAGGTGGCACAAGTCCAAGGAGACCCATAGGGGCCAGCAGTCCTTACCTGGAGGTAAAGGGAAATGTTTTCCCTTCTTGCTGAGCAGCTTATGGCCCCATCCTGTGCTCTTGGCTTGCCTGTTCCAGTGCAGGGTAGAATTTCGACCTCTCTGTCTCTGTCTCTGTCTCTGTCTCTCTCTCTCTCTCTCTCTCTCTCTCTCTAAATCCTTCATCAGCTAAGCCTCAACGAAACTATCCCAGCAGAAACAGATACGTAACCTTGATCACCGTCTCTGCATTGTCTCTGCATTGTTTCTGCTTCTGGAGCATTTGTAGGAAGGTTGGAGCATTTCCATATGTGTCACCAGACCTCTAGCAACCCACCAGAGCAGGTAAGCCAGTGGAGGAGGCAGGAGGGGTGGGGGGATGGCAGAACAGGGGCAGGGAGGGGGCAAAACTGGGCAAGGAGGAGGAAGAAATGAGGGCATGGAAGTTGCAGGAGGGAGTGGATCCAGCAGTGATGGCAAGCACTGGATCCTATCCCCTCCAGCAGTAGCCTTCTAGCCCCCTTTCTGTTCTCTGACCTGCATCAGCAATGACTTGCACTCTTCTGACTGCACTGGTGCAGGTCTGAGGAGACCCATTGAGGGGTGGGAAACCTGTGGTGGGAAAGGGCGGTTGAAATACCCTTTCCCTTCCAAAGCCTCTTGCTCCACCCTGCCTCCCGCTGGATACAGCACATGCCTTTTTCAGCACAGCTGCACCAGTGGAGGGGAGGATCGGTTTGGGCCATAAGTCTTACATCATCCTTAATCACCTATTTTCCAGGATAAAAAGCCTGAAATCGGCTGCGGACCTCCGCAGCACCGTGCCTGGGGAAAAGCTCCGTGATGGCGCCCCTCCACGGGCTGTTGCCGCCCTCCCTCGTGCAGAAATTTGCCCTCCCCCCACTTATCGAGGCTCACAGAGCCTCGCGTGACCTTCTCCCACGCCTCCCAAACCTCTGGGAGGTTCCCTGGCACTATAAACTGCTTCCGGCAAACCGGAAGCACAGTTTCCGCCCCCGTTGGGACCCTCAGAAAGGCTTCCGTGGGGACCTAGAGGCTGGCTCTCGGGGCATTTGCACCAGGTCAGCCTATGGCAGGCACGCAACTGCCTGAAATATAATAGCCCTTCCTTGTAAGGAAGATGCTTCCTCCCTCTGATCATTCGAGTTGCCCTCTTTTGCACATTTTCTAGCTCTGTAATAGCCTTCTTGGTGCAACGGTGACCAGTATTCCAAATGAGGCAGCACTATTGACTTGTACAGGAGTAACTCAATATTAGCAGTCTTACAGTGAAAGTTATGCATATGTACTCAGAATTAAGTCCCACTGTGTTAATGGGGTTTATTCCTAGAAACGTGAGCATAGTACTGCAACCTTATTCTTTATCCTTTTTCTGATGACTTTTGGTATGGAATTCATATTCATTCCTGAGTCAGTGTGTGACACTGAGTCAATGTTTTCATGGAACTAACAACCACAGTCCAATATTTCTTTCCTAATTCATCACAGACAGCTTCCTCATTACTGTGTATATGAAACTCGGATTTCTGGCCTCCATGTGCAACAATTTGCACTTACTGACACTGAACCACATTTACCCATTTGTCCAGTTTGGAAAGGATTTTTTTGGAGAACTTCACAGTCTGCTTTGGTTCATACCATTCTGAGTAGTTTGGTGTCATCTGCAGACTTGGCCGTCTTGCTGTTTACTCCTAATGTCAGACCATTGATGAAGAAGTTAAAACTCATTAGTCCCAGGACAGGTCCTTGTAGTAGCCCACTTCTTAAGAACATAAGAACATAAGAACAGCCCCACTGGATCAGGCCATAGGCCCATCTAGTCCAGCTTCCTGTATCTCACAGCGGCCCACCAAATGCCCCAGGGAGCACACCAGATAACAAGAGACCTCATCCTGGTGCCCTCCCTTGCATCTGGCATTCTGACATAACCCATTTCTAAAATCAGGAGGTTGTGCATACACATCATGGCTTGTACCCCATAATGGATTTTTCCTCCAGAAACTTGTCCAATCCCCTTTTAAAGGCATCTAGGCTAGACGCCAGCACCACATCCTGTGGCAAGGAGTTCCACAGACCGACCACACGCTGAGTAAAGAAATATTTTCTTTTGTCTGTCCTAACCCACCCAACACTCAATTTTAGTGGATGTCCCCTGGTTCTGGTATTATATGAGAGTGTAAAGAGCATCTCCCTATCCACTCTGTCCATCCCCTGCATAATTTTGTATGTCTCAATCATGTCCCCCCTCAGGCATCTCTTTTCTAGGCTGAAGAGGCCCAAATGCCGTAGCCTTTCCTCATAAGGAAGGTGCCCCAGCCCCGTAATCATCTTAGTCGCTCTCTTTTGTACCTTTTCCATTTCCACTATGTCTTTTTTGAGATGCGGTGACCAGAACTGGACACAATACTCCAGGTGTGGCCTTACCATAGATTTGTGCAATGGCATTATAATACTAGCCTGAAATAATACTAGCCTGAAATAAGAAATAATTCTTATTTCCCTCCATTGTGAAAACTGCCCATTTACTCTGACTCACTGCTTTTAGCTCTTTAAGCAGTTATCCATCCATAAAAGGACCTGCCCTCTTATTTCATTATTGCTAAATTCATTCATGGGCCTTTGGTGAGGGGATTCTGAAAGACCAAATATACAATGTCAACTGGATCACCTCTATCCACTTGCCTGTTGGTGTTCTCAAAGAACTGTAGAAGGTTAGTGAGTCTGAAACCTTGTTGATTTTCCTTCATTATAGTGACGGGTGATGAGGAGGGTGGGTCGGGCTCAGAAAGGGGTGGATTCAGCAGCAGGAGAGCCTGCTGAATTCTAACCCCCTTCCCAAACCCGATCCATCTTTGCCTGTTAACGCGGATTTCTGCCAGCAGTATTGTTGGCACAGGTCTGAGTTGAAACACAGTGGCAGCGGGGGCTTATCCTGGGGCAAGGGAACAAATGTTCCCTCCCCCAAGGAGGCCTCAACATGTTGAAACTCCCCCACAGGATACTGTGGATCCCACAATGGCACCACTGCTTTTTCTCAGAGGAGTTAGGTAGGATTGGGCTGTAAGTCTAGGGCCATCACTGCTGTGGTTGGTTCCAAGGCCAACTGTTCTAGGGCACAGTTATTTATGATGCAATCCTGACCAGCTTTTCAGCTCTGGCATAGTTGTGCCGGTGGGGCATGAGCTGCATCCTGCAGTTTGGGGGGGGGCAATCTTGGAGGCCTCCTCAAGGTAAGGCAATGTTTGTTCTCTTACTTCGGAGTTGCATTGCCATTACCTCAGCGCTGGGAAGTTGGTTAGGATTGCGCCTTTAATATATCTAGAATTTTTAGGTCTACTTCATGACCTGTACACCAACGCACACAATTAGGGTAATTGAAGTCACCCATTACTAGAACACTTTCTCCTTCAGATACCTCCCTGATTTCTCTCTCCATGTCACAATCCGCCTTCAGCATTTTGATCAGGATGATGATAGCATGGCCCCAGTACTGGGTTATGATTTGGGCCTGGTATTCCCACCCACAACTGTTAATAGTGGAGTCTGGTCACTCCAAATGGTCCAGAGTATGAAAGTGTGGATTCAAGTATGGTATGCTGGATGGTATAACGGATTATGATGATCTGCTTTGCTAGTTTAGAATACAGAGAAAATGTGTAGACATGGTTTCAAAGAAGAACCGAGGCGTGATAGTCTGGAGAATGATAGAATGTGCTTATGCATTTTCACACTTCTTTTACTTGCTGAGATGAAGCCCTAAACAGGGAAATTGAATCCTGACTTTCTCTTTTCCCTTTTTTGGACCTCTGCCTCAAGGATTGGCACTCGTGCTTTTTGTGGTGACTGCTGAAGATGACTTTCTTATGACCCTGTCGAAGCTGATGCTTTTGGTAGTTTTGAATGTAAATAATCTAATAGACCCTAGCCAACAATTCCTACAGGAGATGCAGCTGGAGTGCTTACTTGTAGATTATTTGCTATGGAATAACAATCAAACCAAATCTATTCATGCCTGAGGCTGTGGTGTATTCATATGATACATGCCGAGAAACATAATATGCAACAAAACATCAACTCGCAGATACTTGTGGCATAGGTTATGACCACAGAAATGTGGGACATATTTCTCCAAATACTATCACATGCATTATGTTTGGTCTTACAAAATTTCCAGTGAAGGCTAATTTATTTCCCCTCCTTTTTAAAAATGATCATTGAAAACGATTGTGACTGTAATGTATGATGCAATACATTGCGACTATAAGGGGCAAAAAACAGTCAGGCTGCTGACATGTCCCACTGAGTTCTTTCTGCACACAGTATTGCAGCCTTCCTAGCAAATAATCTAGCAATGAAATCACAGACTTACAAACGCACCTGAGCATTTTCCTCTTCCTTTCTTTTTAACCATGAAAAGGAACGATTGTACAGTATCCTATACAGAGAAACACTGATTTGGCTTCCAGGCAGTGTGTACTTGTAAGGAATGAGAAAATTGAAGGGCTTTCTGAACTTTTATAGAGGATCAGGAGAAAGCTGTTCGACACAGGTGTTTCTGTAATTATGATACACTGGAAAAATTCATTGTGATCCACAGTGCTCATGTTGTGGTCACAGCTGTTCTAACACATACTTCCACATATATATGATGCCCTGCTTTAGAGTTCGCACACTATGTTGTTTCATATAAAGCAAGGTAAACTCCCCCTCCCATATGTTTTTGTTGATAATGGTTGGATGACTTTTTGTAGTATGGTGGTTCTAGCTTCACAACAAGCCTTAGCTTTCACATTCCATTGGTCCTCATCCATCAGTAAGGTTTAGAGGACTCTGCTGCTTCTGCAGCTACACTGGTTGCTGATCTGTTTCTGGGCCCAATTCAAGGAGCTGGTTTTAATCTTTATGGTTCAGGACTAGGATATTTCAGAAGCTGCCTTCTTCCATTTGAACTGAGCCCAGTCCTAAGCTGCTCAGTACCCAGAGGAGCAGTGGTGCTAAAATGGCTACCACTGCATCCTATGGGTGTCACGGCAGCCACTGGAGTCTCCTAGGGGGAAGGGGCCATTTGTTCCCTCCCCAGGGAAAGGGCATAGTTCCCTCAATGGGTCTCCTCAGTCTGCACCGGCTATTTAGACTGGAGGAGCTCCATGTTGGACTTTTAAGCCTGACATGGACCATTGGATCTAGTGGATCAGGACTCCTCTGGTCACACCCCTCTCCCGCCCCAGTTCCTTTATGGCACGTTTACAACACTCATACTGCCATCACAGAAGAGCTCAGAATTGGACTCTTAGTTCAGAAGAATTTGCTGCACGTGGTCAATTTTGTAGTGAGTTTCCATTAATTGCAGTCACTGGTGGCCACTTACAGGGCATGAGGAAATAAATTCATGATGTGATGATCTGGATTTGTTTGATTGATCATGCTAAAGTGTGTGTCTTTTGGGTGGTAGCAGTGGAAAATTTTAGGAGAAGGGGGTATTGCTCAATCAAGGAACACATGCTTTAGAAGATACAAAAGATCTCAGGTTCCTGGAATCTCCAGGTGGGACTCAGAAAGGCCCTGTCTTGAACCCTGGATGCTTTGCTGCCTATCAGTTTAATGAATTAGATAGATCAATGGTGGGGCTGGGTAAGAGGCAGTTTCCCATGTTCAAGACTTGTCAAAAGCATGGGCGTAGCATTGATACCTGTCTTTGCTGCTTTATTTGGCTTCACCTGTGCCAGCGTTAGCCAGGCTAGCATAGGCCAGCACTGGTACTTTCCAGTCTGGCAAGGCTGTCCTGTAAAAGCTCAGAGTTCTTTTCTTTTCCTCAGGGAGGAAAATCCACCCATTAGACCTTGCTAATGTCAAACTACAGAGCTAGTTCTGGCACTGTCTGAGTGGAGAAGCCAGAGCCATAGCTCTGCCCTTAATTCCACCCCACATTGAGAAGATGGGTTTAGCCTGTATTAGATTAATCCTAGGTTTTATTGTGCATCTGCCAGGCAGCACTCCTACAGCAGTCTGGGATCAATATAAACAGTAGCTTTATTCCTATCTGACTTTTACAACAGAAAAAAAGATGAAAGTTAGCAACAGTACAAATGGAGTTGACAAAGGGCTAGATAATCCATGGAGGAAAGGTGTCTCAATGGCTGTTAGTCAGATTACGAGCTACAATCTCATGGTGAGCCTTTAATTGCTCTGAATCTATTTAACTTCCTCTGGAACATCAAGCATCAGTTACTGTTGACAGTAGCAGCAGCTATCTGTTGAGGGGAGAGATATCTCAAGCAAATTTTACCAGGTTGAATCTGCTTGCAAATATCCACATTTATATCAGTGGCAATCTCCCCTTGAGGTGCCCTGGGGTAAAGCACCATGAAGCCACACCCTTCCAGCATGAAGCAGCCCTCCACTCACCTGAACATAAGAACATAAGAACATAAGAACAGCCCCACTGGATCAGGCCATAGGCCCATCTAGTCCAGCTTCCTGTATCTCACAGCGGCCCACCAAATGCCCCAGGGAGCACACCAGATAACAAGAGACCTCATCCTGGTGCTCTCCCCTACATCTGGCATTCTGACTTAACCCATTCCTAAAATCAGGAGGTTGCGCATACACATCATGGCTTGTACCCCATAATGGATTTTTCCTCCAGAAACTCGTCCAATCCCCTTTTAAAGGCGTCTAGGCTAGACGCCAGCACCACATCCTGTGGCAAGGAGTTCCACAGACCGACTACGCGCTGAGTAAAGAAATATTTTCTTTTGTCTGTCCTAACCCGCCCAACAATCAATTTTAGTGGATGTCCCCTGGTTCTGGTATTATGTGAGAGTGTAAAGAGCATCTCCCTATCCACTCTGTCCATCCCCTGCATAATTTTGTATGTCTCAATCATGTCCCCCCTCAAGCGTCTCTTTTCTAGGCTGAAGAGGCCCAAACGCCGTAGCCTTTCCTCATAAGGAAGGTGCCCCAGCCCCGTAATCATCTTAGTCGCTCTCTTTTGCACCTTTTCCATTTCCACTATGTCTTTTTTGAGATGCGGCGACCAGAACTGGACACAATACTCCAGGTGTGGCCTTACCATAGATTTGTACAACGGCATTATAATACTAACCGTTTTGTTCTCAATACCCTTCCTAATGATCCCAAGCATAGAATTGGCCTTCTTCACTGCTGCCGCACATTGGGTCGACACTTTCATCGACCTGTCCACCACCACCCCAAGATCTCTCTCCTGATCTGTCACAGACAGCTCAGAACCCATCAGCCTATATCTAAAGTTTTGATTTTTTGCCCCAATGTGCATGACTTTACACTTACTGACATTGAAGCGCATCTGCCATTTTGCTGCCCATTCTGCCAGTCTGGAGAGATCCTTCTGGAGCTCCTCACAATCACTTCTGGTCTTTACCACTCGGAAAAGTTTGGTGTCATCTGCAAACTTAGCCACTTCACTGCTCAACCCTGTCTCCAGGTCATTTATGAAGAGGTTGAAAAGCACCGGTCCCAGGACAGATCCTTGGGGCACACCGCTTTTCACCTCTCTCCATTGTGAAAATTGCCCATTGACACCCACTCTCTGCCTCCTGGCCTCCAACCAGTTCTCAATCCAGGAGAGGACCTGTCCTCTAATTCCCTGACTGTGGAGTTTTTTCAGTAGCCTTTGGTGAGGGACCGTGTCAAACGCCTTCTGAAAGTCCAGATATATAATGTCCACGGGTTCTCCCGCATCCACATGCCTGTTGACCTTTTCAAAGAATTCTATAAGGTTTGTGAGGCAAGACTTACCCTTACAGAAGCCATGCTGACTCTCCCTCAGCAAGGCCTGTTCGTCTATGTGTTTTGAGATCCTATCTTTGATGAGGCATTCCACCATCTTACCCGGTATAGATGTTAGGCTGACCGGCCTATAGTTTCCCGGGTCCCCCCTCTTTCCCTTTTTAAAAATAGGCGTGACATTTGCTATCCTCCAATCTTCTGGCACCGTGGCCGTTTTGAGGGACAAGTTGCATACCTTAGTCAAGAGATCTGCAACTTCATTCTTCAATTCCTTAATAACCCTTGGGTGTATGCCATCAGGGCCCGGTGACTTATTGATCTTTAATTTATCAATGAGGTCTGAAACATCTTCTCTTTTAACCTCTATCTGACTTAACTCCTCAGTTAGGAGGGGCCGTTCGGGCAGCGGTATCTGCCCGAGGTCTTCTGCCGTGAAGACAGATGCAAAGAACTCATTTAATTTCTCTGCCATCTCTAAGTCTCCTTTTATCTCCCCTTTCCCTCCCTCACCATCCAGAGGGCCAACCGCTTCTCTGGCGGGTTTCCTGCTTCTAACATATTTGAAGAAGCTTTTATTATTCCCCTTAATGTTGCTGGCCATGCGTTCCTCATAGTCTCGCTTGGCCTCCCCTATCACCTTCTTACATTTCTTTTGCCACAGTTTATGTTCCTTTTTATTCTCTTCATTAGGGCAAGACTTCCATTTACGGAAGGAAGCTTCCTTGCCCTTCACAGCCTCTCTAACTTGGCTGGTTAGCCATGCGGGCACCCTCCTGGATTTAGTGGAACCCTTCTTTCTTTGCGGTATACACCTCTGCTGGGCCTCTATTACTGTTGTTTTAAGCAGCCTCCATGCACTCTGGAGAGATTGGACTCTTTTTACCCTCCCTTTCAACCTCCTTCTAACCAGCCTCCTCATTTGAGGGAAGTCCGCCCGTCGGAAGTCAAGGGTTTTTGTTAGAGATTTGCCTGGTATTCTTCCCCCAACGTGCAGGTCAAAACGGATCGCAGCATGATCACTGTTCCCCAATGGCTCAGTAACGTTTACATCTCTAACCAGGTCCTGCGTACCGCACAAAATTAAATCCAGAGTCACCTGTCCTCTGGTGGGCTCCGTGACTAGCTGATCTAAGCCACAGTCATTTAGCACGTCAAGAAATCCGGTTTCCTTATCGTGACCAGAACACAAATTGACCCAGTCAATATGAGGATAATTGAAGTCCCCCATGATTACAACCCTGTCCTTCCTTGTCACCTCCCTGATCTGTTTCCTCATTTCAAGGTCCCCATCAGATTTCTGGTCTGGAGGACGATAGCACACCCCCAGTATTACATCGCTGCTCAAGCCTGGTAATTTAACCCACAGAGATTCTACGGTGGAGTCGGACCCACCTTCAATCTCTACTTTGCTGGATTCTATCCCTTCCTTAACATAAAGGGCCACCCCACCTCCAACACGCCCCTGCCTGTCCCTCCTGTAGAGTTTATAGCCCGGGATTGCGGTATCCCACTGATTCTCCGCATTCCACCAGGTTTCCGTTATGCCCACTATGTCAATATTTTCCCTTGTCACCAGACATTCCAGTTCTCCCACCTTTGCTCGTAGACTTCGGGCATTCGCATAAAAGCATTTATACACGGAATGCCCCAGGATGGGCTGCTTATTCGCTCCTTTGTCCCTGCATCCTCTCAGTGTGCCAAACTGTCTATCACATCCCATCTCCCTACCTTTCCCAATTTCTTCTCCTACCCTGCCTTTGTCTTGTTGTTCTCTAACCTCCCCATCCTCATCCCATAGGGATGAGGAGTCCCGAACCGGATGCCCCTCGGCTCCTGTCGGCCTTCCCCCAGGGATCAGTTTAAAAGCTGCTCTGCCACCTTTTTAATGTTATGCGCCAGCAGTCTGGTTCCATTCTGGTTCAAATGGAGCCCGTCCCTCTTGTACAGGCCCCGCTTGTCCCAAAACGTTCCCCAGTGCCTAACGAATCTAAACCCCTCCTCCCTACACCACCGTCTCATCCACGCATTGAGACCCCTGATCTCCGCCTGCCTAGCTGGCCCTGCGCGTGGAACAGGTAGCACTTCAGAGAACGCTACATTTGAGGTCCTGGCTTTCAGCTTCCTGCCTAAAAGCCTAAATTTGGCCTCCAGGACCTCCCAGCTACACTTGCCCACGTCGTTGGTGCCGACATGCACCACAGCCGCTACCTCTCCCCCAGCACTGTCTACCAGCCTGTCTAGACGAGAAGTGATGTCCGCAACCTTCGCACCAGGCAGGCAAGTCACCATGCGGTCCTCACATCCGTCGCAAACCCCCCTCTCTATGTTTCTAATAATCGAATCCCCCACTACAAGAAGCCCCCGACCCCCCTCCCGCCGAGGAGTATCCCGAGTGCGCTCGGATACGGGCCCATCCCCTGGAGAAGGGATCCCCCCTAGGGGATTGTTTCCCTCCTCTCCAGGATGACGTCCTCCAGTCCCGAGACTTCCCACCCGGGCAGCCGAGGAGCTGCACGCCTGAGGTTGGGACGAAGCCTGATCGTCCCCGGAAGTCTCCCCACGGTCCTCCTCTGGCTGCCTGCGCTTCTCCAGGTCGGCCACCAAGGCTTCAAGGGAGCGGACGCGTTCCCTGAGAGCCTGGAGCTCCTTGCACCGAGGACACACCCATGACTTATGCCCCAGAGGCATATAGTCATACATGTGGCACTGGATGCAAAACACTGGATAGCCCCCACCCTGCTGCTGGCTGTCTGACTGCATAGCTTTTTTGTTGTTGTTGTTGTTGTTTTATTTAGGGGTCCTTTTAGAAACCTTACACTGGATAGCAGCCCTCTTCTCAAGGGAAGAGGAAGGGCAGTGTATGGGGCCCTGGCCTCCTCGCCCTGCTGCTGAACTCGCCCAGATGCTAAACTCTTGTGCCTTACCTGGCACTTAGTTCCCAGAGGCACTGGGTTCCCAGAGGCCACACGCGTCTGCAGAGAGCCTCACGCGATGTCCTGCCTAGCTTTATACTCCTGGCTGGCTCCTCCCCCCTCCTTCCTTCCTGATTGAAAGGGGGCTGGCCTTCCCAGGTGAGTTTACAAAAGCTCAGGAAGGCAAATGGCTGCTGATGGGCGTGACCTACTCTGCAGGCTCCTGAATGGACTGCTTGGATTAGCCTAATGGGGCTCTTACTGGGTTGGGAATTGGCCCTTCCTAGGTCCTTTCCCTCCTAGTTCTGTTCTCTTAGGCTGGACTGTTTTTGTAACCTCAAGCTAGTTTTTATTTGGGTTTGTTTAATTATTTATTGCTCTCTAGATCCTGTGTCCCAATTTACTGACCTGTTTAGGTTATGTTCCAACTTAGATTAGGTTTAACCTGGGTTAAGTATAGGTTTAATTTAAACAAGTAGAAAACCTGCTTTTCACTTTATCCTCCTCCCTTCCTTCGATTAAGTGCTACCTTAGGTGCAGCTAACTTTCAACTTTGATTTAAATGCCTGACCCTTGGGCACTTACTCACGAGTAGGACGCTGCTTTTACTCACGAGTAGGACTCTGCTCCTGCTCAGAGTAGCCCTATGTACCTCCCTTAGGTGCCAACTTTCAATTTTGATTTAAGGTTGCTTTAAAGGTAAGGTTAAGGTTAGAAGACAGGGAGTTAGAAAGACAAAGCGTTAGAATGAGTACACTTACCTCCTGCTCCTGCTCCTGCTCCTGCTCCTCTCCTTCTCCAAAACTCAGAGGTCTCCTTGCCTTCTCCTCGCCCAGATGCTAAACTCTTGTGCCTTACCTGGCACTTAGTTCCCAGAGGCACTTGGTTCCCAGAGGCCACACGCGTCTGCAGAGGCCACACGCGTCTGGACTGCCACGGAGCCTTGCGCAGCTCTAGGACCAATGGGAGAAGCCGTCTGAGGCTTCCCCATGGTCTTAAACTGTGCATCCGGATCTCCCAACTCTGTCGGGAGTCTCATTAAGGGGGGTCCTGGAGGCATGCAAGTTTTCGTGCATCGGGCATTTGCCCCATTCTTCTAAAGCAAGTGTTCCAAATTTTTTGGCAGGAGGGTTTTATCATCTCTCTGACACTGTGACGGGGACCGGAGAAAAAAAAAGAATTAATTTACATTTAAATTTGAATAAATTTACATAAATGAATGGAATTTGTATGAATGAATGAAGCTCTTGTAATAGCTTGAGGCCTATAAAAGGCCTGGCACAAAGCAAGCCCAGTCTTTCCTTTGCTGCTGCTGCTGCATCACAGATGTGAAACATCAAGCAGTGGAGGGAGCCCTCATCCCACAGCTCACGCGAGAGGTCAAATAGTTGGGAGTCACGCTGAGAGCAGTTGTATCAGGTCAGCGTGGGCTCCAACAAGTATCCGGAGGGCCAGAGGCTCCTTGGAGACTGGAGCCTCCTTGAGGGCCAGATTGGGAGTCCTCAAGGGCTGCACATGGCTCCAGGGCTGGGGTTTGGGCACCCCTGTTCTAAAGGGAGATCTGCTTCTGATTTATATTCTCTTAATACATTTTTTATACTTTCCCATGTACAGTGATTGCTGAGTCTAGGTGCTTTAGAAAAAAACAAGGAACACTATCCATCCAAAGTCAAGGTTTTGACCGTCCTACATTCAAGGAGAGATTGAATTCACAATCCAAAACCCACACACCAGCAAGTAAATCCTGTTGAAATTAGTGGACTTACTTCTGAATAAATATCCACAGAGTTGTACTATTTCCCTTTTAAATCAATGGGAGTGCCAAAGTGTTTGGCATTGGTTGGATTCTTCCTGTGTTATAAAAAAAATACTGAGTTTGGCAAGCTGATCCTCAGCACTGTTTCTTTCACTTCATCAACATGGACATGATTCAGCCCAAGCATTTATAAGTTCCATTGATTTCAGTAGGAGATATTCTGCCTGTCTACCCAGAAGCAAGCCCCACTTAGTTCAATAGGATTTATTCCCATGAAAGTGTGTATAGGATTACAGCCAATGTGACTTGTTGAAACAGTTAGACATCAACTTTATTTGGATGGTCCCCAGTTGGTTTTTTTGGTTTTTTTTTTTAATTTAAGTATCCCTTGAAGTCTAATTTCAAAAGGACAGTCTGGACATGCTTGACATTCAAGGAAGTGCAATACATATTCTGACACATTGCCAAGTTTTTGATTGTGTTAAATTTCATTTCAGCTCCACTGAAGGTAGGAGAAAGTTAGCTCTAAAAGAATCCAAGCAGAACCTTGTGTGCTGTTCAGTGCAATCCTAACCTGCCCTGGAGCAGGCAGGCCGGCAGGCCTGTGCTGCATCCAAGGCAGGACTGGGACTGAAAGCAGCTCAGCCCAGGGCAAGGGGAATTGCTTCCCCTTACCCCAGGTAAAGCCACATCTCAAGCAGTGGCACAAATCCGAGCAGCCTGGGACTGCCCTGGGCTGCTTGGGAGTGGGGTTAGGAGCCAGCATAACTGCCAGATACTGGTCCACCCCCCACTCCCTGTCTACCTGCCCAGGGAATGCCCACTGCCCACCCTCCTCCTGCCCCGAAACACCTCCCTCCTGCCTCCTCCCTCTGCGCCCTCCCCAAATCAAGTCGTCTGAACTTGGCCAATGCAACTCACCCTGTTGCTATGGCCTGCGTTGGCACAGGGAGGCTGGCACAAGTCCATGTGCTAGCCTAACCCCACTTATGTCAGTGCAAAACTACTTTACAGCACTTTCATGACGATGATGGAGCAGTGCAGATCTGCAAGTTAGGATTACGCCCTTAGAGAGATAAGTGATGGCAGTTCTCCACAGGGAATTTACTCAGCCAAAATGTATTTCCACTTTATAAAAATTTGAACTTAGATGGGAGAGTTCTGAATTCAAGTGTCATCCCTGTGTAGAATATGTTCCCAGGATCCCACCCTTGTCCAGAAGCAGACTGACACTTCTGAAGATTTCAGATGCTGTGCTACATAGATCACCACATAGATGAAACCTCATGGAGACACAAAGGGTGCAATCCAAACCTGCTGTGGAGCAGGCAAGCCAGGAGGCTTGCGCTGCATCCAACGCAGGTTTGTTGGCTGCAGCGGCTCAGCCAGGGGCAAGGGGAAGCTCTTCCCCTTACCCCTGGGTAAGGCCTGTGTGCCCCAATGGGTCTCCTTGGACCTGCACTGCCTCTGGAGGTGGCGCAAGTCTGAGGAGAGTGGAGTGGCTTGAAGCCACTCCGTTCTCCCTGGGGACGGGGGTTGGGATGCAGCATAAGTGCCGGGTTCCAGCCCCGCCCCTGGCCCTGCACACGCCCATCCCTGGGGCTGCCGATTGCCTGCCCTCTCCCACCCAGAAACGCCCCCTTCCTGCCTTCTCCCCGCCCCCACACCTACCTTCGCCGCTTGTGTCAGCATGGGTGCGCTGGCACAAGTGTTAGGGAGGAAGCCACCATGGAGGCTTCCGCTGGTCTTTGTGCATTGGCGCATCTGGATGTGCGGATCTGGATGTGCTTTACGGCACATTTGCGAGCCTTCAGAGGCTCCTATGCCGGCATAACTACTACTACTACTACTACTACTACTACTACTACTACTACTTCTTCTTCTTCTTCTTCTTCTTCTTCTTCTTCTTCAGCATTTTTCCTGTGTGGTGGCAGGATGAGAGTCACTATTTCTCATGGTCACTGGCTTAGTCTGGGTGGAGGTGGGTGATTTTCATCCCCTTTCATGAAAGGTAACTACTAAGCCAAAAATCAAGCAAAATTAGATCTCCTGAGATACTGACATTATGATGTTGGTACAATTTTTAGGTAGGAAGAATGATTCTGTGTGTCAAACCATCATTTGTTAAGAGCTGTTTCTCAAGCCAGGGATATTTTGTCTAGAGGGGCCAGATTTTTGATTAACTGCATTCCTTAGCAACAAAGGGGAGAGAAGTGCAGAATTGCAACTGCTTTGCAAGATACATATATTCTACTTGCGGCTGGCAATCTGTTATTTTGTATCTTTAATAGGCACCTGCATAAAAAAAGGCCACTTTTATTTGATGCTGCTTATGCCTTGACTTGCACATCTGTTCAATTAACCACATCGCACAGGTTTGTTGCAGCTGCATTTGGAGGACTGCTGATGAAATTGAATGCAAATTCTAATCCCCCTCTTTCTCTGCTTTCTGTGCTTTTCAACATCCTGTGCCCCTGTACCAGTTTCAAAAACCTGTTGGGCTATTGAAAAACTGCTTTTAAATTCTGAATTTAGTTCCAAGAATGCCACCCCAAAGCACTCCTACAAACTGGATTTTACACCACCTGAAAGTCTGATCTTGCACGATACATGCACCCTAAGGTACTGGTTCTACACATTTTGCACTTTTTAGACCCGCTTTTTAGAATGAGAATCTGTCAGGACCCACCGGAAGTGATGTCACGACTGGAAGTGACATCATCAAGCAGGAAAATTTTTAACAATCCTAGGCTGCAATCCTAACCACACTTACTCAGGAGCAAGTCCCATTTACTAGCATTGTTAAAAGAATATACGTAGTAGCTTGTTAAAAGTACATGTCTGTAATATTTCCCCAAATGCAGTCGCATACCATGGTAGCATCAAGTCTAATAAATTAAAAATAAAATATTGAAATGAAGGGGGGCCCACCTGAAATTGGCTTGCGATCCACCTAGTGGGTCCTGACCCACAGTTTGAGAAACAGTGCCCTAAGGAATTAGAATAGGACCAGATGATTGCCACAGCAGCACACTGCACAGATATATGTATTATGTGGAGTCTGGGCCCCAGAGATACCAAAATTGGGAGCTTAATGGGTGCATCTCTTCCCTCAAACAAAATACATTTACAGTGAAGTGCACTCTATTATATGTTCACTATCTACAAACCAAGTCTGGCTTTGCCAGGAAGTGACCTGAAACAGTCACTTGGAGCAGTGCCCTTGGCATTCTTGGTGGGGTGGCAAAAGAACAAGCCTCAGACCACCTGATTGCTGCCGTCTCCAGCCTGCCACTCCACTGGGTGTTCTGATCTTCTTCTGACTTGCTGGTAAGTTGGAAGGTGTTGCAGCAGTGGCAGCCCTCTTCTCCCTTCGCTGCCCCCGAATGGGGGAGAAAAAGAAAAAAGCTGCCGTGGCTCCAAATCACTTCTCCCCATCTTCTTGGTGCTTGCAAGGTGCCAAATAGGCAGGAAAAGGCTATTTGGAGCCCGCTCCCTTCGTTTTACTTATGAAGAGTGTGGTGTGCAGCCTCCCTGTTCCTCACAGCTTCTGTTTGCAACGAGAAGGAGCAGTGTATGCTGGCTATCCAGCATACATTGTTCCCATTCATTTCAAACAGAAGCAGCGCAGGGCAAGAAGTCTGTACATAACACTTTTCAGTAAAGGCAAGGGGTGACAGGACAGCCAGAGGGGGTGGCGGCAGGGTGAGTACAACAGGCACTGCAATGAGTCATGTAAACTGCCCCTCCCACTCACCATCAGAGCCATTGGGGCAGTGACAGCAAAGTGCAGGTCCTCAATGAGTGCCTGTGCATTGCCGTCGCTGCCCCAATGGCTCTGACGGTGCGTGGGAAGGGACGCTTACACAACATGTTGTGGCACCTGCTGCCCCCCTCTGACTATGATACTGTGACAAGGTACACCCACTCATTTGCCTGCTCTCCTCATTCATGGGGTGCAGGCACAGAAGTGGCATTTCAGGTGATTCAAGATGGCAAGGGGCATGTGTTCCTGTGATACAAACAGCCGTAGCGTTATTCCAGTGCAGGGGTTCCTAACCTTTCAGAATTGCTTGCAGAAACCTCGTAGAAACCACAGGAATTCTGAGAGGCCAGGTGGTGGTGGGTGCAAGAGCTGGGCAAGTGGGCATCACCTGAACACTTCCATAGGTGGCTTAACCTGTTCTAGTGTCTCCAGCCTCTGCAAGGGCTTTCTTTACCAAGCCTACGCACAATTCAAGGTGCCACTTTGTTGTAACTTAGCAAGCAGCACAACCTTGCTTCTAAATACTTTTATGACCATCTCTTTCTTTTTATTCCATCTCCATCTTTACGGGCAGCCAAGTGTATCCTTTTGTGATGTCATCCCCCCCCCCAACTGTGAGTGCAAAGCTGTTTCCCACCAGCATTGGAATTTGTTTTCTTCACAAGCATAAGCAATCAAAGCTTGATCATTTCTGAAGGATGAGCATGGGATACCTTTAGGCTGCAGTCCTAACCACACTTTCCTGAGAGTAAGCCCCGTTGAACAAAATAGGACTTACTTCTAAGTAGACCAGGTTAGGCTTGTGCCCTTAGTGGATGTTTTCTGACATGGGCACATTAGATCAAACTTTCATATCACCTGACATAATTTTAAATAAAATACTTTCCCATATGCAAAGATCACATCTTCAGATGTGACTCCAGAATGATGCATGCTGGAATACCAAATGATTACTGATACATGTGTGAATTAAAGTTATGGCTGTAATCTCCTAAACACAGTTGCTAAGGCTATCATCCTACCTTTCCTGGGAATAAGCCCCATTGACTATAATGGAACTTACTTCTTAGTAGACAGGCATAGGATTGGGTTCCAAAGAACCCACTTGTTCTGGGCCCTACTGTATGATCTTAAATATTACACAAAACATTTGCTTTCATTTTTCTAATTAACTCTTGTGGAAACGGAAAAATAATTTGCTTTAATGGAATGGCTATCAGTCTGTGACCCAAACCTCCTTCAGTATTTAACTGTGTTAATTTAAACCAGTCATTCTGAGTTAAATAGATTAATATGTTCAGAATGGGAAATAATCCAGACTATCTGCTAATCTTTCTTCTTAGCCTCAAATAGCTTCCATTTTACTAATAGCCCAACAGCACAATCCAGCACATTTATATTCAGAATAAGCCTCATCAAGTTCAATGGGACTTACTCAGAGGTAAGTGTGTATAATAGTGATTTTTCAACCACTTTGCCATGATACATCGGTGTGCCCTGACTGGTCCGCAGATGTGTTGTGGCAGTATGGGAGAGAGTTGTTTAGCATCTTGTCAGCGTGCCATGAGATGAAAAGATTTAAAATCACTGGCATATAGGTTTGCATGCCATTTTAAAAGTCTACAAATAGAAAATGTTTACAGAAATCAGATATAATCTTAATTATCTAAAACATGTATTCCTTAGATTCTTGCATAGTGTATATAGGATAAACCAGTGGTTCTCACACTTTTTGCACCGGGACCCACTTTTTAGAATGAGAATCTGTCAGGAACCACCAGAAGTGATGTCATGACCAGAAGTGACATCATTAAGCAGGAAAATTTTTAACAGTCCTAGGCTACAATCGTACCCAGGAGTAAGTCCCATTGACTATCATATACACAATAGCCTATTCAAACAACAGATCTGTAACATTTCCCCAAATGCAGTCACATACCATGGTAGCATCAAGTCTAATATATTAAAAAATACAATATTGAAATGAATGGGGACCCACCTGAAATTGGCTCACGACCCACCTAGTGGGTCCCAACCCACAGTTTGGGAAACACTGGGATAAACTATAATATCCCAATTTCTAAAAGAATTGTGATAAATATGACAATACCACAACTGATGATGATGCTAGAATTTTAGTTTCACACAGTAGGTATTCTTATTTGTAATCCAGTTTTGAGCACTTCTATACACATTTATTACAGCCACAGACTGGCACAGAGTTATGTCTGCTTAAGCCCCTTGAAATCACCTACCTCTGCTGGTTGTGACTCATGTGTATAACTTCGGGATTGTGGTTGTATTTTTTTTTCCCCACTTTTGAATGGCACCTACCTTTTTTTTTTTTTTAGGATTGTTGCTAAAAATTTCTGTTGGAGATGTGAGTTGCTGCAGGTGTGATTAAAGAATCAGAAGTGCAGCCTGTCAGCTTCATAGTTGTATTTCATTTTGCTTGCTTATAAGCTAACACTACTTTAGATGCTCGCAGTTACAGAGGACCTCTCTACTGCCACTCAGGAGCTGTCAGTGACTTGCTATGGAAAAAAAAAAATTGAAAGACACAAAACAGCCACATGCCCATACTTGTTCTTAAACTGTTATGATTGTTAACACTTTTTTAAAACAGTAAAATATCAGCAAAATGTTCCTTTAAAAGTATATTTATGTGAATAGCAACCTGTTAACTGAGTCATCAGTTTCTTCCTCTCAACAATTTTATACTAATTCCAACTATTTCCAAATCTCATTGTCCCATTCCCACCCACAAAGGAGATGGTGAGCCAGAAATCCCAGGCATGCAAGTGAGACAGAGCATGACCCAGGGAATGCTCATAGCACAGCCAGAGTTCAGGAAACAACAGATGAATCAGCAAGGGAACTATACACAAAGCAGCTAGGTAAAAGAACAAAGATCTGGGCAGGACAGTTGTTGCATCAGCAAAGCAAAGGGTACTTCTTAGAAGGCCTTTCAACCCAATCCTTTTGCTATATCAGTGGAGGCCTTGATATTGCAGGCATTGTCCTCTGGAACAGAACTTGGTGAAGAAACATGCTTCCAAGGAAATGATCTATTAGTGGCTTGTGTCCAGGTTCACTGCCATCTTTTTTTCTGGACTCCAGGAGGTGATCATGGGAGATTCCTCTGATGTAAATGAAGGCCTGGCAAGAGCAATGTGTCAAGAGCCCTGGAATACGGTGGGAATCTAAGGGTAGGATGTCCATTGTGATTGGTTCTAGAGTCATCATTACAGGGAACCAGTTCCCCCTGCTCCTGGCATATACTGGGATTTGCAGAGCGCTCCTCTTTCTAGGAGGTATTCTCTAATGGCAGCTCAGTATTGACTAGCGCTGGTGCAGGCATTGTCCTCTGGAACAGAACTTAGTAAAGAAACACCTCATACTTCCAGGGAAATGATCTAATAGTGGCTTGTATCCAGGTTCACTGCCATCTTTTTTCTGGGCTCCGGGTGATCATGGGAGACTCCTCTGATGTAAATGGAGGCCTGGCAAGAGACAAGAGCCTCCAAATGTATCCAGTACTCATCGAGAGCATGCTGGAAGTCTCCTTGGGATAAGGGAATATCTTTTCCTTTATGCTGCGTAATGGTCCTGCCTGCTTTATAGGCTACTTGGGTCTGCAGTTGTTAAATAGCTGGTAGAAGTCCGAGCAGCCCCATGTAAAGCCAGCAGGCCTGGGATGGGGGTTAGGATGCGGCAGAGGCCTGCACCGCCAATCTTGCCCTCTCCCGGGTCTGATTCAAACCTGTTCCACCCTCCCCTACCACAACACGTCCCCTCCTCACCACCGTTCCACCCTCCCGCTACCCTTCCACTGCCTGGCACAACCTTTACCTCTGCCAGCAGCATCTTTGTGGATGCAGCATCAGCAGGGCAGCGCAGACCTCCCTGACAATGCTGCTTACTCTCTGAGTGCCACAAATTTTCTTTATGGGCTGTTTGCAACACCCTTGACTGCTGCATTGGCAGAGAGGCAAGTTAGGATTGCGCTGTCAGGTTCTAGGAGCTGGCAGGTCCCAACATCCACTAGCATCTTGAAAGGAACTCCTTTGGTTTTTACAGAAGTGCAGTGACACATTTGTAAGGGTGCACTGTGCACATAAAACTGTTTTTCCAAACTGGAATAGGATATAATCCAAAAAGCATCTCCTAATATACAGAGGGCAAAGCATGGATGTAAGGGAATTCATGAAGATTAATTCCAGGATGTGAAGCGACCTGGACGTACAAACCGAAGGAATGAATGTTAAGAGCAGCAACAAAGGACTCTACCCTGTTCTGAAGGCTCCCCTACTATTAACATACTGTCTTGACCTCCCATGAAAATGAAACTTGGTGTGTTTAGGCAAAGCTGGCAAGGGGCCTTGGGATCTGGACAGGAAGCTGTGGGGGGGGGGGAACTTTATGAGCTACCAACATTTGTATGTTAGTTGCATTGCTAACCACTTTCATTCCTGAAAAGTTTGTAACTCTGGAGGTTCCTCTTAATAATGAAACCCATTTGAGTCTTGTGTTAAAAGAAAACAAACCTTCATGTCCTATACTAGGAACAGCAGTGTATTGTTAATATTTATCAAAAATGTTTCCTTTTTATAAATTTGTAATTTGTTGGCCATTTTTTTTAAATTAAAAAAAAAACACTAAAAACTTCTCCAAACCTTCAATGTTCTTTTCTGTGTTTGGGAGAACGATGTCAAGAAACGGTAATTGCGAGTGACTCATAGTATTTTGGGATACACTGCTCTTTCTATCCTGCTCGTTCTGATTACAAAGAGGGGCCCACTTGTATAACAAAACCATAACAGAGGATGTTTTCAAGATTGCTGCCTTTATTAATCACTTCTTTGCTTTTGTAAATAAGCGACGCAAGCACATCCTCAGGACGTCACAGAGTCTTCAATGAGTAACTGGCAGTTCAGCTGTGAGAAATGGATGCCATAAAATTTTATATGAATTTTCTCATCTTCACAAGCCTTTCTTCCTATTTCTTGGAATGCCCCTGAAACAAATGTTTTGAATTGAAGATCCTTAATGCCAAACTGTTATTAATTCAATTTATTTAAAAATATATTTCCATATCCTTGAAGAGGTATTTGGTCAGTGAGGCACATTTAAAAATATATTATATAGTAAGGAACCTAACTAGATTTTACTTTAATTTCCTTTTGCTAGTAGCTATTAACATTTTGTCTTGTTTTTTTTTTACTTGTAGTGTTATTTTCATTCCAGTTGCTTTTTTCCACTCTGTGTTTTGCAGCACAAGTAAATTTTGTGTGTTTGTTTATGATGTCATTTTTTTTTACTATGGATATCAATGAGATATAACAAATTGAAAATTATTGGTTTTATGTGAGATCAAACAAAAGAGAAAAAATATGGCTGCTGTAATGAAAGGTTGGTTTAAAAGAAAAAGTACAGGTCGTACCTGGTTATCCACTGGGGTTCCGTTCTTGAACCCCCAGTGGATAAAAAAAATCAATAGATACCAAATCAGTGGAAAAATAGCTTTAAAGACCCACTTCTAGGTTTCTTGCTCCTCCATTGTTGCGCCAGCATGGATTGGAGTTGCTATACTGCATTTAGCCACAAGACAGGGTGAATAATGCAATCTAATGGAATGAAATTATTCCATTAGATTCCATTATTCACCCCATCTAGTGGCTGAATGCAATATAGTGTCTATACCAATGCGTTCTGGGGTGACAATGGAGGAGCAAGAAACCTGGAAGCAGGTTTTAAAAGATATCTTTTAAAGATATCTTTAACTTCAAGAAGCTTGCAACCAGCATGATGGTAGGAAATTGAATTTTGGTACTTTTTCCTTGAAAGATCCCAGTATCAGTGGTGAGTCAAATCAGTGGATGCCGAATCAGTGGACATTGAGGTCCCACCTGTATAAGAGGAATATTTAGAGTGTTGATCATCCTGCATGGTTGCAATCTTAAGATAACTAGATAACCGTCAGAAAGCCGCATTGACTTTAATTATATTTGTAAAATAAGTTGCTTAGCACTCCCTTTGCTAAGGATTTTGGGGATCCTTGGGGATTTTGCTTCATTTTCAGTTCCTGGCCAGAGTTGGGAACTCGAGTCAGTGACTCGGACTTGAGTTGCCAAAATGCGTGATTTTTGCTGACTTGGTGACTCGCAAGTTATGCGTGTGGAAGACTCTGAAAAAGACTCAAGTCAGGACCCCCCTGACAGCACTCGTCCCCATGCATGCTGACTCGAGTCTTCCTGTGTTTGGGGGTGCTTGCTTACTGTTTTTGCGGCATGGAAAACCTTATGGGGCAAGCATTCTGATCTCAAGCAGCAGGGAGTTCCAGCTGGGAGGCAGTTAATGTGAGCAGAAGGGGGGAGGCGGGACAGAGTTCTCTTTTCCCATCTCTGATAAGAAGGAAGGAACGGGTGATCATTGGACAAAGGATGGGCATTCTCATATTTCCATTGGCTGAGGGACAGCAGGAGGAGAAGCCAGCATGGCTGGTGGGGAGCGGCAACCCTCATTGAATGACCAGCTAAAGTGGGACTACTTCTGTGTAGGGTTGCCAAGGATCCTCCCTCTTGGTGCTTCTGACCCTGCTGTCTCACACTCCCTCCCACCCCTCCTTCCCTGTTTACAGATGGGCAGGGACATCAGGGGAGTGAATTAAGAGAACTCTGATGCACACACACTCCCCGGCAGTAGTCCCGTTTTTCTATAGTGGACTTTTTAAAGAGGGCGGTGACTTGACTTGAGTCCATTAGAGTTACAAAAGGGTAACTCGGAAAGTGCCCCCGTTAGGACTCTTTTTCGAGTCAAGTCATGGGGGTGGTGACTCAGCGACTTGATTTGAGTCAAGCCACACTGGATTTTCCTATCCCTGCTCTCAACCAGGCAGAAAGGAATGCATGCAAATGGCAAAACCATGTCTAATTTAAACAGTTCAATCCTACATAACAGCAAAAAAAGTTCTATGCAAAACAGAAGCAGATCCAAAAAGGAACTGTTGATAGGTCGGCAGCTCAGGAGTTTGAGACCCCAGTGCTGTGGAACAAGGTGAGCTCTTGTTACTTGCCTCAGCTCCTGCAAATCTAGCAGTTCGAAAGCATGTAAATGCAAGTAGATAAATAGGTACAACTTCAGTGGGAAGATTACAGCGTTCCATGTGCTTCGATGTTTAGTGATGCTGGTCACATGACCACGTGTATGTATGTGTGTGTGTGTGTGTGTGTGTGTGTGTGTGTGTGTGTGTATACATACATACATACATATATTTCAATGTTTTTATTATTTAATGGGATAGAAAGGTGGGATATAAATTATATAAATAATAAATAAATAAATTATATATGCTGCAGAATCTTGTGGTGCAGTCTTTTCGGGATTTCTGTACTGTGGGGATTTTATGTATGTGTGTGTAAGGGGGGGGAGAGAGAGAGAGAGAGAGAGAGAGAGAGAGAGAGAGAGAGTCCAATCCTATCCTTTTCTTCCCCCATTGATGCAGCCATGCTGCCAGAGCACATGCAGCATCCTGTGGGAAGCAGTTTTGGTAAATTTACTCCCTTACCCAGAGCTAAGTCTCTGGAACAGTGATTTAACTGGTGCAAAACTGAGTTGATCTGGGAAGGTGAATTGAGCTCTAGAAGTGGGATAGGCATATCGGTGACACCACTGCCACTGATAGTGCCCCTTCTAGGACTTGTTCTTCCCCCTATTCTGCCCTGGTTTCCTACCGGTTCCTCTCCCTCCTGCTCCGTTCTGCCCTATCTCCTCTTCTCTCTTGCTCCTCGCGCTGATTTACCAGTGCTGGCCCTGGTACATGGAGAATCTGCTGGCATGGAACTGTGGCTGCTTGCTGTAGCAACCTGGCTCTATGATCAACTGTGTCACCTTTTGTGATAGCCATAAAGGGCCTTACTCCCCCACAACACTAGTTATGGCAGTGTAAGGCCTATATAGGATTGGGCCATGTGCATGTGTCTCTGTGTTCCTAGATCTTTTTAGAATGTTTTATATTTAGGACTCCAAAGTGAGTGAAGTTTTAAGCTCCTAGTGAATTGCAAATAAGAATTTTAATAAGAAGTGACAATCATATTGCAAAACTAACATACACCCTGTCAGGTCAGCAGGGGAGAATAGCCCTTGCTTTCCCAGTAGCAGAGTGGCACGGGAGTGTAGGGAGATAGCAAAGGAAGCAGGCGATCCCAAACAGAGCCAAAGAAGCAGACACAGGCTTGTTTGTTGCAGAAGCATGTATTGGTAAAGGAACAGGCGGAAGAGTAGTCAGTCAAATGGTCTAGAAGTAAGGGATACAGCAGGTCATAGTCATGATAAGGCAGTCCAAGTCAGTGCACAAACCAGAAGCATGACACGCAGAAACTCCACCACAACAACCCACACTTGGAGTCTGTTCTTGCGCCTATATATACCGGGGCCAGCCAATCAGAGTAGGGTGACCTCATAGTCACAAGACAGTCTTGTGACCCACTCTCATTGGCTGTCCAGTGGTGCATTGCACCATTCCTCCATAGCCTACATTAGTCAGCATTCATCTCTCCCCAAGTCATGTGACTTCCACCTGCAACAGGTGCAGCTGATTGCATCAGCAGTGCTGCTTTACAGATTGTTTCACACCAGGCCCAGATATCAGGGCCGACTGCCACATCCTGGTTAATAACAATCTCAATAACAATAACAATCTCAATAACAAGCCTTTGGTGAGGGGGCGTTTGACACGGTCCCTCACCAAAGGCTACTGAAAAAACTCCACAGTCAGGGAATTAGAGGACAGGTCCTCTCGTGGATTGAGAACTGGTTGGAGGCCAGGAAGCAGAGAGTGGGTGTCAATGGGCAATTTTCTCAATGGAGAGAGGTGAAAAGCGGTGTACCCCAAGGATCTGTCCTGGGACCGGTGCTTTTCAACCTCTTCATAAATGACCTGGAGACAGGGTTGAGCAGTGAAGTGGCAAAGTTTGCAGACGACACCAAACTTTTCCGAGTGGTAAAGACCAGAAGTGATTGTGAGGAGCTCCAGAAGGATCTCTCCAGACTGGCAGAATGGGCAGCAAAATGGCAGATGCGCTTCAATGTCAGTAAGTGTAAAGTCATGCACATTGGGGCAAAAAATCAAAACTTTAGATATAGGCTGATGGGTTCTGAGCTGTCTGTGACAGATCAGGAGAGAGATCTTGTGGTGGTGGTGGACAGGTCGATGAAAGTGTCAACCCAATGTGCGGTGGCAGTGAAGAAGGCCAATTCTATGCTTGGGATCATTAGGAAGGGTATTGAGAACAAAACGGCTAGTATTATAATGCCGTTGTACAAATCGATGGTAAGGCCACACCTGGAGTATTGTGTCCAGTTCTGGTCGCCGCATCTCAAAAAAGACATAGTGGAAATGGAAAAGGTGCAAAAGAGAGCGACTAAGATGATTATGGGGCTGGGGCACCTTCCTTATGAGGAAAGGCTACAGCGTTTGGGCCTCTTCAGCCTAGAAAAGAGACGCTAGAGGGGGGACATGATTGAGACATACAAAATTATGCAGGGGATGGACAGAGTGGATAGGGAGATGCTCTTTACACTCTCACATAATACCAGAACCAGGGGACATCCACTAAAATTGAGTGTTGGGAGGGTTAGGACAGACAAAAGAAAATATTTCTTTACTCAGCGCGTGGTCGGTCTGTGGAACTCCTTGCCACAGGATGTGGTGCTGGCGTCTAGCCTAGACGCCTTTAAAAGGGAATTGGACGAGTTTCTGGAGGAAAAATCCATTATGGGGTACAAGCCATGATGTGTATGCGCAACCTCCTGATTTTAGGAATGGGTTAAGTCAGAATGCCAGATGTAGGGGAGAGCACCAGGATGAGGTCTCTTGTTATCTGGTGTGCTCCCTGGGGCATTTGGTGGGCTGCTGTGAGATACAGGAAGCTGGACTAGATGGGCCTATGGCCTGATCCAGTGGGGCTGTTCTTATGTTCTTATGTTCAAGACTGGGATGCCAAAAAACCTGACACACCCGTACATGTGCTGTGCTTTATAGCATGTTCGTGACAGTCTAGGCTGAAATGGGCCACTGCAGTGGCATAAGGCAAGAGTAGGATTGCACCATCAGTTTCTAAACCACAACTCTGCACAAGTTCATCAGACAACTTGGTATAAGATTTCCAACTTTTGAAGAGTTATTCCAAAATCAATACGAATCCACTAATTGATGCAATGCAGTAGTTTAGAGTTCTTCTTACTACATATTTGTAGGCAGAAAGAATGTTGTTGCAGGTAACATAAGAACAGCCCCACTGGATCAGGCCATAGGCCCATCTAGTCCAGCTTCCTGTATCTCACAGCGGCCCACCAAATGCCCCAGGGAGCACACCAGATAACAAGAGACCTCATCCTGGTGCCCTCCCTTGCATCTGACATAGCCGATTAATAAAATCAGGAGGTTGCACATACACATCATGGCTTGTACTCCATAATGGATTTTTCCTCCAGAAACTTGTCCAATCCCCTTTTAAAGGCGTCTAGGCTAGACGCCAGCACCACATCCTGTGGCAAGGAGTTCCACAGGCCGACCACACGCTGAGTAAAGAAATATTTTCTTTTGTCTGTCCTAACCCGCCCAACACTCAATTTTAGTGGATGTCCCCTGGTTCTGGTATTATGTGAGAGTGTAAAGAGCATCTCCCTATCCACTCTGTCCATCCCCTGCATAATTTTGTATGTCTCAATCATTTCCCCCCTCAGGCGTCTCTTTTCTAGGCTGAAGAGGCCCAAACGCCATAGCCTTTCCTCATAAGGAAGGTGCCCCAGCCCCGTAATCATCTTAGTCGCTCTCTTTTGCACCTTTTCCATTTCCACTATGTCCTTTTTGAGATGCGGCGACCAGAACTGGACACAATACTCCAGGTGTGGCCTTACCATAGATTTGTACAACGGCATTATAATACTAGCCGTTTTGTTCTCAATACCCTTCCTAATGATCCCAAGCATAGAATTGGCCTTCTTCACTGCCGCCGCACATTGGGTCGACACTTTCATCGACCTGTCCACCACCACCACAAGATCTCTCTCCTGATCTGTCACAGACAGCTCAGAACCCATCAGCCTATATCTAAAGTTTTGATTTTTTGCCCCAATGTGCATGACTTTACACTTACTGACATTGAAGCGCATCTGCCATTTTGCTGCCCATTCTGCCAGTCTGGAGAGATCCTTCTGCAGCTCCTCACAATCACTTCTGGTCTTTACCACTCGGAAAAGTTTGGTGTCATCTGCAAACTTAGCCACTTCACTGCTCAACCCTGTCTCCAGGTCATTTATGAAGAAGTTGAAAAGCACCAGTCCCAGGACAGATCCTTGGGGCACACCGCTTTGTTGGGGCACAGGGGCACAGGGGCACACTGCTTTGTTGGGGCACAGGGCACAGGGGCACACCGCTGTGTTGGGGCACAGGACAGATGTGGGGCATACATCTACCTGGGGAAAAGTAGATGGCTTTCCATGTGTTCAATGAATTAGGAAGTCATGTAGACCAAAAGCTATCTTAAATTTTCATTTGTCTTTTAATTAATAGTGATAGGAATGGGGGAGGGGGAAAGAGTCAAAATTAAATTGTTATCTGGGATAAAATTCTCCCATTTCCTTTTTTCCTGTATAAATGCTAGTAACACACCTAAAACAGTTGCTCAAATAGCTATTAATAGCATTAGCATTTTTTCAATAATTTGAGTCATGATGAATTCATTTGTTAATATGGATGTCACAAGTACTTTATCAGATTTCCACCTCAGTTCATTATTAATTACCTTGGCTATTACTGAAAGAATTGCCCAGATGTGCTTATGATAGGATTAAAGTAAACAATGACTGATTCACAAAGGTTATGATTAGAGCAACTCAACACAATTTGAAAAAAACCTCATGTGCCTTTAAATGTAAAGCATCTGCCAAGCCACATGTGTACCAGACTTTACAGAAATCCTTGTCACTCATTAGCGTGGAAAGGTTGGTGTAATGAAGACTTGCCCTATATTTTGAAAGGTAGCGGGTGGAGTGAAACACGCTTTAAAAAAATGACCAGACATTATTTCTTTTCAAAATCCACAGAATCTGTACTGGCAGTATTAGCATATCAGTGGCTTTCAGGCTGAAATATTTTTGTCTTACCAAGCTCTTAATTTTTTTCATCTGGTATGCTACATCCTGACTCACCAATTGCACATCATCGAAAAATGTACTGTTTTCATGAACATGCAGAAGTCAAAGATTGCACAGAGCTATGAGATCATCCATTTCATTTTCCTGCCAGTCTCCCTACCAATTACTCCACACAATGTCTGTTTCTTTCCTTACAGCTCTGTTATTGAATATTATCACGGAGGTAAAATGAAGAATTGGATAGACTTGAAGCCAAGGCAATAATGTGTCAGGGGCAAATTTGTCTCAGATCTGAATTCCCGACAAGATTGCTCCACTATAGGGGTTGTTATCCTTCCATTTTTTAAAATTTGAATTGCTGATTATTATGGTTGCCTCTAACTACTCAAGTTTTTGTGTCTGCATACTTGATACTTTGGGGAAACTGGATGGTTTATGCTAGGTCTGGGAGCAATATCTTGGTGAGAAATATCTTGCAGGAGTCTTGGAACTTTATTTGGAGGCAAACACCTTTTCTGTCAACTTCTGCACAATTAAAGAAAAATGCTTTAAAAACGACTCAGTGCCACCTAGCTCCTTTAGAGCTGACTGAACCATAGGAACATTTGCCCATTTCTTCCAATATCATCCCCCTAGGTTTCCTCCTTCCCAATCCCTAAAATCTCCAGTTTTCAAATCCCAGTTCCCCTGGGTAACCCACATAATTTTTCTACATCCTTTCTCATCCCTTTTTCCATGCCCCGTTATGCACTCCTTTCCTTTTTAAGGATTTCCTCTTCCTTCAGCTTTCTCTGTAAATAGCAACCTTTCATCACTGGCGGTCCTTGGAGGGTCAGAGGAGGCAAAAGCCCCGGGCACCATGCCTGTGGGCCCTATGAGTGTGGCACTGCCACTGCTGCTGCTTCTGCCCACCCTCCAGAGTCATTCCATGGGCAAGTGAAGCCTCACACTGCGTCTCTGGGCACTCTGAAAGCCTTCTGGAGCACCCTTAAACAATACTTTTGCTTTTGGGTTGTGCCAGCACATGGTGCACCTCACTAGCAATGTCACGTTGTGTTTCACAAACTGTTTGTCATGTCCTGGACCACTTTGGAGCAGCTTCCTGGTCCAAAAATTTAGTCAGAGCCCATTGGTGAGTCATGGTACGCAATCTGAGAAACACGGCTGTTGATGTGTGCCACATGGCGGTGCAACCCAGAAGCGGTTCCCAGGTCCTGCACTATATTACTTTGCAGGGAGTAGGAGGTGGGGCTGGGACCCGGCAGATATGCCAGATCCTAGCCCCCATTCCCGTGCAGGCGGAGCGGCTGCAACTGTTCTGTTCTCCTCGAACTTATGCTACCTCAGGAGGTGGTGCAAGTCTGAGGAGACACATTGGGGCTGTGGTGGCTTACCCAGGGTAAGGGTTTCCCTTGCCTCTGGCTGAGCCACTTTGGGCCCCTATCTTCTGTTGGATACAGTGCAGGCCTCCTAGCCTGCCTGTTCCAGCACAAGGTAGGATTGCACTGAATGTTGCTGAAATGTGTGAGCAATGCGCTATTGAGAGCCCCTTCTTTTTATCTTGACAGCAGTGTTACTTTTGACACTGCATGGGGCAAGAGATTGTATATTGCAGCCATGTTGCTGCATATGAAAAGGGGGCTGAGGAAATATTCCAGGCAATGTGTCTTGCATTGCGCCACCATGAGAAGGCAGCTCCATTTTTTTAAAGGGCCTGTTAACACTTTTCTTCTGCCTGTCTTATAGGAGGGGTGTCAAACATAAGGCCCAGGGCCAGATGTTGTCTGCGTAAGCTCTTTTTCTAGCCCTCAAACTGTCAGAGTGCCACCATCAGCTGCTCCCACCTGCTGAACTGTGCTGAGATGTCACTGCTGAAAGGGCAGCCAGCACAATTGGGCTCTCCTATATCTTGAAAATAAGGTCAAGATTTGAGTATTTTCTCTTCTGCTATTTGCAACTAATGAGTTCCTAAGTGCGACAAGGTACTTATTTCTGGTCATGACCCACTTAATGACATCACTTCCTGCTTAATGACATCACTTCCACCCCTCAATAAGCATCATGAATGCTATTCATCCTGCTGTATGAAACAAGTTTGACACCCCTGTCTTATAGAGGAACTCATTTTTTCATTGGTGAAGCTTTCCTTTCTTCTCTTAGATGGCACCTTTTCCAGGTGTAATCAATTTCACATTCAGTGTATTCCTAGCTGACTTCCTCCCTTTTGTTCAACGCACTTCCCCATTTTGGCACTCACAGCCTCTGTTTATCTGATGGTCATTGTCTTCTCTGATTAGCTATGTACACATTTGCCTCTTTGAATCTTTAATCTTCCCTCCAGCTTTTTTAAAAAAATGCTTTGATTACTCTTCTCTGAACTGCCTCCAACTCATCAATATCTTTCTGGCACTGGCCATAGTGTTGTAACCTCTCACAATTTTTTGTTGATGCCTTTGTAGATGCAACTGAAAAGTGCAAGTGAAAATGCTTTGCTGCTTGTCATCTTAACGCTGATGCCCAATTTCAGTTCCTTAGATGGATGGTGGTTGATCAAATTTTAAAAGGTATCAGGCAGACTAATTTATTTTCTTCTTCCTGTCCAAGGGCAGTTTTCTTTTTCATATTCCAATACAGTTATTTGAGTACAAAATTTACACTCTGAGAAGTTTAAAGGGTGCACATATGTAGAATTTAACACATATCTCTTTCAAGTATGACTCACAGCTTTCCTGGTTGTCCCTGCCCCACACTGTCTACAGAGATGCATGCTTAATTCTACATGTGCTTATCTTTTGCCCTTGTTTTGTACTTGTTCATTTGAGTACAAAGAATCAAAGTGAGAACCAACTCTAAAATAGATTGCTTATTTCACACACTGTGAAGCAAGTTATGCAGGCAGAGCACATAGTGAGAACACACGTTTGGAAAATGAGGGACTGAAGTCTGGGACTAGAGAATACACAGGAAAGTATCAGACTTCCCACTGAATGAATGGGGCAAATGCCCCGGGTGTGGAGCCTCGCATGCCACTAGCACTGCGCAGGACGTCTTTTGAGGCTCGCGACATGGTCGGAAACTGTGCTTCCAGTTTCCTGGAAGCACAGTTTAAGAGCCCGGGGAAGCTTCAGTAGACTTCCCCGCTGTGTCCTGGAGTTGCATAAGGTTCCATGTGCTCCTGGTAAGTGGAACACATGGAGGGGGAGATTTGTATGCAGGGATACAGCATCCCATGGGGTGTTATCGAGGAAACTTTGCCCCAGGGCACGGGGCAGAGGAGGTCCGCCACGGACACAGGACATGTAACTTACTGTACAAAATAACATTGCCATGACTCTTCCTTCTCAATCCTCCTGTCTCCCCTTAAGTCCTCTTCAAAAGTTTGTGTGGATGTCACTAGTATGCTAACAAGGTAACTACTGCCTATAACAGAATCAGTGATCTTTATAGTGAAAAAACCCTCAATTGATCAATTGATCAGGGTCTTTATAGTGAAAAAACCCTCCTCTCTGTGGAAGGAAATGTGCTATGTGTGAAGTGAGCCTGAGGTTGGAATGAGATGATACAGAAGTTGTAGGGCTATTGCCAAAGACAGCAACTTGCGCTAATAAAATCTAGTCATACATATGACACACTGTCATTCTGAGTTTTTCCACTCTTGTTGTACTTCCTGGATAGGATTGGGTAGCAATGGTACGGGGAAAGTCAAATGTTCATTCAGACTGTTAAGAATACATAAAGCTGTCATTCTGAGTTGAGAGACCATTGCTCTGTCTAGTTCAGTGTTTATTTTGACTGGCAGTGCTTTCCAGGTTCTGAGTAGAGGTACTACACATCATCTACCTGATCCTTTTCATTGGAGATGTATATCCAGAACACACACCTGTATCTACACCTGAATCATCTTCATGCCTTTTGCCACTGAGCTACAGACCCTCCATTTTTTTTCAGTTTACTAAATTCATTTTTCATGTCTTTAGGAAAGCATCCACAAGTGGGAAGAGTGCAAAACCAAATAGTTTCGATTGTCAATCTCTGTTCCCTTCTTCAGTTTACAGGAGATGACCACTGAAAATGGATATTCCTATTAAACACCAAAGCCCTCTGGGTTGTGTAGAAAAGAATTTGCAGATGTAATGCAAGTGAGAATGGCTTAATTCTTAAAGCTGGGATAATAAGCTGTGCTACTCTTTGCAGTCAGGTTTGTTTACTTCAGCGGTAAATTCTGGGACTTTGTTCATTTGCAAACCAACTCTGTTTCATTCAACTTTTTTCCCCCCAATATGGTCTTACGATAAAATAGAAAAGGCTTTTCAAAAACATGTTTGTTGTTACAGCTTTGTCCGAAGTCCTCTCAAACATGATACGGCCCTGAATTTTCTCAAGGAATGGAAAAGTACCCCCAGAAGTGACAGACTTAAAGGAATTAAAATTGCTTCCTGAAACATCAGGCCAACCTCTCTAAAAGAAGAAAATACAAAGAAAGAGCTTTAAAAGCATTGATAAAAGGTCTGCTCCCCTGTCTGTTTTTTTTCTTCATTTGATTTTATCCATTTCTTCCTTTCCTGATCAGTCAGTGCACAGGTAAAAAGAATTTTTACTTGAAAGAATTTCATGCTTCAGAAAATAGCTTTATGGTTTTGCTGAGGTTCAAATCCCCACTCAGCCACAAAGCTTCCTGGGTGGAAACCTGGACCAGTCACTACTTCACAAGATTGTTGTAAGGACAAAAGTAGGAAAGGAACTATGTACACCACCCGGAGGAACTTGGAGGAAGGGCAATATAAAAATGTGAATGAATAAAAGAATAATAAAATTTAAATTCAGTATTTTTCAGCAAAATGCTGGTATATCAAAAGGTCAGAAATGTGTTGACATTACATTATGATGAAGGGCAAAAAGAGGTCAGATGCACAGTAGGCATTCAGGAAATCATATTTTCTAGATCAAGTTCAGGAAATGGCTGTGGCATCAGGATATGTGGCTGTTATATTTACTCTTCAAAATTTTTCTGACTTTTGTCATTACGGTTGATCCAGGTCACTTCAATTGCCACTCTGCAGATGACACATCCATGGGGTTTCTGTGTTTGATGAATCTGAATTTACCACTGGGAAATTGCTAGTCTAGTGCCAGGTCAGCAACCTTTTTCTTTAAAGTGGCTGGATGTTCAGCAGCGATTCATCACCACTGAGTTTCTGGGTTGCCAAGAGCCCAGAAGCAGTTCTCATGGAGTTGGTTTGGGAGGCTTTGATTCCTGTCCAAATTGCTGCACACTGGATGAGGAATGGCATAGCCAATCCTCTGGGCGGCGCCGCAGGTACCTGGCACCTGGTCGGAGGGAAACTGGGGTCTCCTTCGCGTTTGAACCCTTCTGGTGCGGTCCCGTCGGCCGGCTGCCCGGACCGGCCACGGACGCCCGCGGGAGGACGGGCGCCCCCTCTCTCTGGGCCAGGAGGGGATCCGGCGGCCCATTTCAGGGCTCCCCCGGGGTTTCCCTCACTCCTTCCAGAGGTCCCCGTGCCGCCGGCTGGCCGCCCCCTCTGCCAGGGGCGCCCCTGCTGCTCTCGGTCTCTCTCCTCGGGGGAGGCCCGCACCCGCCCCGGGCGAAAGCGTCAGGATGCACCCACCCGCCCATCCGCGTGGGGGGTGCTCCTCCCGGTAATGATCCTTCCGCAGGTTCACCTACGGAAACCTTGTTACGACTTTTACTTCCTCTAGATAGTCAAGTTCGACCGTCTTCTCGGTGCTCTGCCAGGGCCGTGTCCGACCCCAGCAGGGCCGATCCGAGGACCTCACTAAACCATCCAATCGGTAGTAGTGACAGGCGGTGTGTACAAAGGGCACCGGGTAGATGGGACTCGTCAGCCTGGGAAGGCAGCTCATCTGAGAGAAGGAAAACTCTGATTCCAAACCTCCACTGCCTTGTGGCTACATCCAGTTATGGAAAAGGCTTTAGGAGTCAACCTCGAGGCAAAATCCGGAGCTGGAGTCCCTGAGGCAGTTCATGGCTGAACACAGCCACGTTCTGGCAACTCCTGCGACGCCGCTGGAACCAACTGTTTTGGCTTCTGCCTTTCCATTGGACCATTTCAGCAACGTGGAGAGGGGGGATTTGCTGCGTGGGTAACAGTCTATCCTCCATATCTACGTTACCCAGGCTTCGCGCACTGGAGAGGACACTCTGTTCCAGAACCACCATTCAGAGCGCGATACCATAGTCTTCCGAGACTGAAGGATGCCAACATGGAATCTCTGTGCCACTGCGTGCTGGGTTCTATCCTAACACCTTCAACTCTGCCTGATTTTGAAGGAGCTGGTCTTGGATAACATTTTCTTGAATAAGGATATTGGGCTTTGGCCAATCAGAAGTTTGTCAAAATTTCAGTGGCGCTTGCAGCCTATTGCAGGTTAGTTAGAACTGGACCAACATAGTATGTTGAGAATGATGATTAGTCAACACCTGCTAAAGGGATGAATGAGAGGTAAAGGCTGCTGGAGAAAAGAACAATTTTTGAATATATAAGCTACTTTCTAAACCTGTGCAAAGATCTTTCTAAACCTTCTAAACCTAAGGTACTTTCTAAGCCTGTGCAAAGAAGATCCAAAGAATACATGAAAAACTACATTTTTTCATGTAGTTGTGGACATGATAAAACCACCACAAGTTGATTTTTTTTTTGTTCTTTAACACACAGTCAGATCACAGCATCACTGACAAAAGTAATATCCCTAAACTGGTTTTCGGGAAGACGTTGCTATATTGAACACAGCAGCCTCATGCAAGAATTGCAATTCACATTTGTAGATATAGGTCAGAGAATGTGGTAGGCTGTAATCTCAGCACATTTGCTGTGAGTATTCACTGTTTAAAAAAATCACACAGAACCCTGTTTGTTTCAACCAAGCTTTTGTTGGAAGAGCACTAAATGTCATTCTGGCCATAGCTAACTCCCCAGTGCTTTGTCCTCTTTGCAAATCTTTAATTGGATAAAGTTAAAAATGAATTGTGACCTTCTGTGATATCTTATGCAGAGAGGAAACTATTTGGGTCAAACTGGGGACAAATATATTTTTCTTTACTTTTATAGCTCCTAGTTATCCTAGGCCCTGATCCCAGATTGCAACTCTTTGGCAATCACAGTACAAATAATAAATACATCAGTAACAAAAATATGCATACAACTGAAAGCAAACCCTACCTTTGTGGCATTTTAGCAGGACATGCTGCATTCTCCAAAAAACTTTAGAAAAATGAGCTGCACATTTTGCTGGAGCCAAAGAATAGAGTTTAGTGCCAAAGCTTCCATGCAATCATTCAAACATTTATTTTGTTGTAAAGTATTTACTACATTTTCATGGTCTGAACCTTGCATTTTTAAGGCAGCAAACAGGTCCCTTTGGGGATGTCATCAATGCTGTTTCACCAGTTGGCAAACCTGAAGGTACTCAGTGTACTCTTGAAATGTCATAGATTGTTTTCCCCCTCTACTTCTCTGGAAGGTGAGGTGTTTGCTCTATGATGGACACTTCATCTGTGTCCTTGATTGGTTTTGGAAAGTGATGGCATGACCCACTTTTCACGCTGTAATACTCATTATGTCGCCTCTCATTATGCTGTGATCCAAGACTCAATTGCTGACCCTGTAAATTTCTCTAATCCCCTTGAATACCAAAGCCTTTGCAACAAAACCCCAAAATCTCTTCAATAGACTTTGGAAGGGAGACGGTGTCCATCTTTCTTGGGGTTTCTCTGCACCTTCTTTCTCCCAATAATACAGCTGTTCACGGTTTACACAGGTGTCTAATATTTTTTAAGTGCTGTGTCTGATAGTAGCTAAAAAAAGAATGAAACAGTCCCCGTGCTGAACATACCCCCCTTCCACTTCTTTGGCTTCTTTAATTAGCAGACCTATGATGCTGTGTCACTGGAGCTGACTGACTCAGCTTTAGCTTAACCTCAGATTGACCTCAAAGTTCTCAGGCTAGAGGAAATAGTTAAGTAATAAGCGCTAAGATTTACAAGGAGCACCCTGGCTGTATTTGTTTACTGGTGTATTTTGCTCAGGCTCAGATCTTTGGGTGAAAAGTATATCTATAAATATATGCATGTACTTTTTTTAGAGGAATCAGTTTTCAGATGTGTCATGTTGAGCAGCCCACATCAAATTTATGAAAGGGAGGAGCAATCTGCCACCAACAGAATCGAAAGCAACTTGGAAGGAAAAACAGTGGATATATTTCAGAACTAAAATAGGCTTGTGTTATCTAGCACAGTGTGTAAACATATGTAATTGCTCTCAAACGATGCATAATGAAAGAGGCATAAACTTACACTGGAGTTAGTGGAGTTAATCACAGAAATCTGCCATGTGATGTGCATAATTAAAATTATCTAAGTAAATCAGACTGGGGATTTCTCCCTCATTAATTTTGCACTCTGGAGATGAGAGCTTTTGAAATGTATCATGGCAGCAGCTTTGGATGGCAAACAAACATTTTATGTGTGGATATTTGATGACTCAGAGAAGTCAAAGCTATCCTATGTTCAACTGGATATACCATTGCAGCCTACTGCTGAAAGTGGATTTCAGTGCTCAGAAAACATTGGCATTACTTAGACCTGCTAAATACAATTTGCATGCATAACTCTAAAACGGGGAGATTTGAGCTTACCTGTTAGTTCCCCTTTTCGGTGGTCTCCATGGCATGGTCAGTTCTTGTCCCCTGGGAAATTTCTCCCTCTCAGACAGGCAGGTCAGGTTACAAAGTCTTCCTGAGGGGAGGGACTCCCTTGATTTCCCAGACTATAAAAGCCCTGATGGCCCCCTCCCCAGATCAGTTCTGTCAGACTTGCTTGGGTAGATGTCCATCCTTGAAGTCCATGTGTGATGAAAGGCCATCCAGTTGAACTCTTGATGACCTAAATCAAACACCATTCTGAACCAGGAAAGACTAGGACCATACTGTACCCCAGTTCAGAGACTTAATGGAGACCTGTCAGGAATGTGTGGTCCTTATCTTCTACTACTCCATTGTTTTACATTTGCTGTCTTTTTTTCATATGCTTCAGGCTCTAAGGGTGGGTGAACTGACCCTGCCATGGAAACCACCGAGAAGGGGATTTCACAGGTAAGCTCACTGTTACTGTTACAGGTAAGCTCACAGGCAGCAACTGTTACCCTGCACATGCCTGATCTCGTCTGATCTCAGAAGCTAAGCAGGGTCAGGCCTGGTTAGTACTTAGATGGGAGACCGCCTGGGAATACCGGGTGCTGTAGGCTTATACCATAGTCTTTCGAGACTGAAGGTTGCCAACCAGGTAAGCTCAAATCTCCCTATTCTTCAGTAGGATCTCCATGGCAGGGTCAGTTCTTGTCATCTGGGAAATGCCCAAGTCGTGTCTTCTTAAGGATGGGAGCTGCCTGAAGTATCTGAAACTATGCTTTGCAGCATGCGCCTGGCAAAGGCTGCGTCCCTGGAAGCACAGGCCTGAACCTTGTAGTGTTTTATGAACATATGGGGGATCTCCAGGTGGCCGCTCTACAAACTGCCTCCAAGGATAGAAACACCCTGAACACTGCAGAGATAGCAGCACCCTTTAGTGAATGAGCAACTATGCCCTGAGGTGGCTCCATCCTACAAACCCTGTAGCCTTCCACTATTGCATCCCTTACCCATCTGGAGATGGTGGATGATAAAACCTTAAGTCCTTGTTTGTTTGCCTTGTGCAACACAAACATAGCTTTCATGTGTCTGAAGGTAGAAATTCTGGAGATATATAACTCTTCGCCCTGCGCATATCCAAAGTGTGCCAATCCCAATCTCTAGGATGAAGGGTTTGGGCAGAAAGATGAGAGTACAATCTTTTCAGGTATGTGGAGCACCAAATTAATCTTGGGGAGGAAGATAGGGTTAGTGTGGAGAACCACCCTGTCTTTCTGAAGACAGAGGCCACACCCTCTCTGCAGACGCGTGTGGCCTCTGGGAACCAAGTGCCTCTGGGAACTAAGTGCCAGGTAAGGCACAAGAGTTTAGCATCTGGACGAGGAGAAGGCAAGGAGACCTCTGAGTTTTGGAGGAGGAGAGGAGGAGGAGGAGCAGGAGGAGGAAGTAAGTGTACTCATTCTAACGCTTTGTCTTTCTAACTCCCTGTCTTCTAACCTTAACCTTACCTTTAAAGCAACCTTAAATCAAAATTGAAAGTTAGCACCTAAGGGAGGTACATAGGGCTACTCTGAGCAGGAGCAGAGTCCTACTCGTGAGTAAGAGCAGAGTCCTACTCGTGAGTAAGTGCCCAAGGGTCAGGCATTTAAATCAAAATTGAAAGTTAGCTGCACCTAAGGTAGCACTTAATCGAAGGAAGGGAGGAGGATAAAGTGAAAAGCAGGTTTTCTACTTGTTTAAATTAAACCTATACTTAACCCAGGTTAAACCTAATCTAAGTTAGAACATAACCTAAACAGGTCAGTAAATTGGGACACAGGATCTAGAGAGCAATAAATAATTAAACAAACCCAAATAAAAACTAGCTTGAGGTTACAAAAACAGTCCAGCCTAAGAGAACAGAACTAGGAGGGTAAGGACCTAGGAAGGGCCAATTCCCAACCCATTAAGAGCCCCATTAGGCTAATCCAAGCAGTCCATTCAGGAGCCTGCAGAGTAGGTCACGCCCATCAGCAGCCATTTGCCTTCCTGAGCTTTTGTAAACTCACCTGGGAAGCCCAGCCCCCTTTCAATCAGGAAGGAAGGAGGGGGGAGGAGCCAGCCAGGAGTATAAAGCTAGGCAGGCCATCGCGTGAGGCTCTCTGCAGACGCGTGTGGCCTCTGGGAACCCAGTGCCTCTGGGAACTAAGTGCCAGGTAAGGCACAAGAGTTTAGCATCTGGGCGAGTTCAGCAGCAGGGCGAGGAGGCCAGGGCCCCATACACTGCCCTTCCTCTTCCCTAGAGAAAAGGGCTGCTATCCAGTGTACGGTTTTTAAAAGGACCCCTAAATAAAACAACAACAACAACAAAAAAAAAGCTATGCAGTCAGACAGCCAGCAGCAGGGTGGGGGCTATCCAGTGTTCTGCATCGAGTGCCACATGTATGATTATATGCCTCTGGGGCATAAGTCATGGGTGTGTCCTCGGTGCAAGGAGCTCCAGGCTCTCAGGGAACGCGTCCGCTCCCTTGAAGCCTTGATGGCCGACCTGGAGAAGCGCAGGCAGCCAGAGGAGGACCGTGGGGAGACTTCTGGGGACGATCAGGCTTCGTCCCAACCTCAGGCGTGCAGCTCCTCGGCTGCCCGGGTGGGAAGTCTCGGGACTGGAGGACGTCACCCTGGAGAGGAGGGAAACAATCCCCTAGGGGGGATCCCTTCTCCAGGGGATGGGCCCGTATCCGAGCGCACTCGGGATACTCCTCGGCGGGAGAGGGGTCGGGGGCTTCTTGTAGTGGGGGATTCAATTATTAGAAACATAGAGAGGGGGGTTTGCGACGGATGTGAGGACCGCATGGTGACTTGCCTGCCTGGTGCGAAGGTTGCGGACATCACTTCTCGTCTAGACAGGCTGGTAGACAGTGCTGGGGGAGAGGTAGCGGCTGTGGTGCATGTCGGCACCAACGACGTGGGCAAGTGTAGCTGGGAGGTCCTGGAGGCCAAATTTAGGCTTTTAGGCAGGAAGCTGAAAGCCAGGACCTCAAAGGTAGCGTTCTCTGAAGTGCTACCTGTTCCACGCGCAGGGCCAGCTAGGCAGGCGGAGATCAGGGGTCTCAATGCGTGGATGAGACGGTGGTGTAGGGAGGAGGGGTTTAGATTCGTTAGGCACTGGGGAACGTTTTGGGACAAGCGGGGCCTGTACAAGAGGGACGGGCTCCACTTGAACCAGAATGGAACCAGACTGCTGGCGCATAACATTAAAAAGGTGGCAGAGCAGCTTTTAAACTGATCCCTGGGGGAAGGCCGACAGGAGCCGAGGGGCATCCGGTTCGGGACTCCTCATCCCTATGGGATGAGGATGGGAAGGTTAGAGAACAAGACAAAGGCAGGGTAGGAGAAGAAATTGGGAAAGGTAGGGAGATGGGATGTGATAGACGGTTTGGCACAATGAGAGGATGCGGGGACAAAGGAGCGAATAAGCAGCCCATCCTGGGGCATTCCGTGTATAAATGCTTTTATGCGAATGCCCGAAGTCTACGAGCAAAGGTGGGAGAACTGGAATGTCTGGTGACAAGGGAAAATATTGACATAGTGGGCATAACGGAAACCTGGTGGAATGCGGAGAATCAGTGGGATACCGCAATCCCGGGCTATAAACTCTACAGGAGGGACAGGCAGGGGCGTGTTGGAGGTGGGGTGGCCCTTTATGTTAAGGAAGGGATAGAATCCAGCAAAGTAGAGATTGAAGGTGGGTCCGACTCCACCGTAGAATCTCTGTGGGTTAAATTACCAGGCTTGTGCAGCGATGTAATACTGGGGGCGTGCTATCGTCCTCCAGACCAGAAATCTGATGGAGACCTTGAAATGAGGAAACAGATCAGGGAGGTGACAAGGAAGGACAGGGTTGTAATCATGGGGGACTTCAATTATCCTCATATTGACTGGGTCAATTTGTGTTCTGGTCACGATAAGGAAACCGGATTTCTTGACGTGCTGAATGACTGTGGCTTAGATCAGCTAGTCACGGAGCCCACCAGAGGACAGGTGACTCTGGATTTAATTTTGTGCGGTACGCAGGACCTGGTTAGAGATGTAAACGTTACTGAGCCATTGGGGAACAGTGATCATGCTGCGATCCGTTTTGACGTGCACGTTGGGGGAAGAATACCAGGCAAATCTCTAACAAAAACCCTTGACTTCCGACGGGCGGACTTCCCTCAAATGAGGAGGCTGGTTAGAAGGAGGTTGAAAGGGAGGGTAAAAAGAATCCAATCTCTCCAGAGTGCATGGAGGCTGCTTAAAACAACAGTAATAGAGGCCCAGCAGAGGTGTATACCGCAAAGAAAGAAGGGTTCCACTAAATCCAGGAGGGTGCCCGCATGGCTAACCAGCCAAGTTAGAGAGGCTGTGAAGGGCAAGGAAGCTTCCTTCCGTAAATGGAAGTCTTGCCCTAATGAAGAGAATAAAAAGGAACATAAACTGTGGCAAAAGAAATGTAAGAAGGTGATAGGGGAGGCCAAGCGAGACTATGAGGAACGCATGGCCAGCAACATTAAGGGGAATAATAAAAGCTTCTTCAAATATGTTAGAAGCAGGAAACCCGCCAGAGAAGCGGTTGGCCCTCTGGATGGTGAGGGAGGGAAAGGGGAGATAAAAGGAGACTTAGAGATGGCAGAGAAATTAAATGAGTTCTTTGCATCTGTCTTCACGGCAGAAGACCTTGGGCAGATACCACTGCCCGAACGGCCCCTCCTAACCGAGGAGTTAAGTCAGATAGAGGTTAAAAGAGAAGATGTTTCAGACCTCATTGATAAATTAAAGATCAATAAGTCACCGGGCCCTGATGGCATACACCCAAGAGTTATTAAGGAATTGAAGAATGAAGTTGCAGATCTCTTGACTAAGGTATGAAACTTGTCCCTCAAAACAGCCACGGTGCCAGAAGATTGGAGGATAGCAAATGTCACGCCTATTTTTAAAAAGGGAAAGAGGGGGGACCCGGGAAACTATAGGCCGGTCAGCCTAACATCCGTACCGGGTAAGATGGTGGAATGCCTCATCAAAGATAGGATCTCAAAACACATAGACGAACAGGCCTTGCTGAGGGAGAGTCAGCATGGCTTCTGTAAGGGTAAGTCTTGCCTCACGAACCTTATAGAATTCTTTGAAAAGGTCAACAGGCATGTGGATGCGGGAGAACCCGTGGACATTATATATCTGGACTTTCAGAAGGCGTTTGACACGGTCCCTCACCAAAGGCTACTGAAAAAACTCCACAGTCAGGGAATTAGAGGACAGGTCCTCTCGTGGATTGAGAACTGGTTGGAGGCCAGGAAGCAGAGAGTGGGTGTCAATGGGCAATTTTCACAATGGAGAGAGGTGAAAAGCGGTGTGCCCCAAGGATCTGTCCTGGGACCGGTGCTTTTCAACCTCTTCATAAATGACCTGGAGACAGGGTTGAGCAGTGAAGTGGCTAAGTTTGCAGACGACACCAAACTTTTCCGAGTGGTAAAGACCAGAAGTGATTGTGAGGAGCTCCAGAAGGATCTCTCCAGACTGGCAGAATGGGCAGCAAAATGGCAGATGCGCTTCAATGTCGGTAAGTGTAAAGTCATGCACATTGGGGCAAAAAATCAAAACTTTAGATATAGGCTGATGGGTTCTGAGCTGTCTGTGACAGATCGGGAGAGAGATCTTGGGGTGGTGGTGGACAGGTCGATGAAAGTGTCGACCCAATGTGCGGCGGCAGTGAAGAAGGCCAATTCTATGCTTGGGATCATTAGGAAGGGTATTGAGAACAAAACGGTTAGTATTATAATGCCGTTGTACAAATCTATGGTAAGGCCACACCTGGAGTATTGTGTCCAGTTCTGGTCGCCGCATCTCAAAAAAGACATAGTGGAAATGGAAAAGGTGCAAAAGAGAGCGACTAAGATGATTACGGGGCTGGGGCACCTTCCTTATGAGGAAAGGCTACGGCGTTTGGGCCTCTTCAGCCTAGAAAAGAGACGCTTGAGGGGGGACATGATTGAGACATACAAAATTATGCAGGGGATGGACAGAGTGGATAGGGAGATGCTCTTTACACTCTCACATAATACCAGAACCAGGGGACATCCACTAAAATTGAGTGTTGGGCGGGTTAGGACAGACAAAAGAAAATATTTCTTTACTCAGCGCGTGGTCGGTCTGTGGAACTCCTTGCCACAGGATGTGGTGCTGGCGTCTAGCCTAGACGCCTTTAAAAGGGGATTGGACAAGTTTCTGGAGGAAAAATCCATTATGGGGTACAAGCCATGATGTGTATGCGCAACCTCCTGATTTTAGGAATGGGTTAAGTCAGAATGCCAGATGTAGGGGAGAGCACCAGGATGAGGTCTCTTGTTATCTGGTGTGCTCCCTGGGGCATTTGGTGGGCCGCTGTGAGATACAGGAAGCTGGACTAGATGGGCCTATGGCCTGATCCAGTGGGGCTGTTCTTATGTTCTTATGTTCTTAGGTCCTAGCTAAGAAAAATCTACCAATTCAGGCACCCACCTAGCTGATGTTATTCTCACTAAAAAGGCAGTTTTCTGGGGAAAAAATCTGTAGGTAGCCATGGGCTTGAAAGGAGGCCATGTTAATGCCTGAGAATTAGACCTAAGCCCCACAAAGAAGCCCTGGTCACCGGAAGGGGGTTGATCAAGGCCACTTCCCTGATGAATTTTCTAACATGAGGATGGGAAGATAGGAACCAACCCTTGGGATACCCTAAGATAGATGAAATTGCCAATACCTATCTTTTCAGAGTGACTATACTCAGACCCTTATTCTGACCAGACTGAACGAATTCTAAGAGCTCACCTTAATTTTCTCTGGTTGGACATGGTTTTGGGAATAACAATTTACCAACACCCACATATTAATCTCTGTTCCCCCACCAGTACAAGAAGACTCGTGATAGGATCCTATTGACCTACTTGGGCCAACTCCAAGTTAAGCCTGGCATCAGGCATTGTGTCCTCTGTTGGACTTCAAGCCCTAGCTGGAGGATGCAAAATTTGGAGACTTCCCAGAGAAACAATGGGGCTTAAATTTGGACCACTGAAATCTAAACTTGGACTGACCCTTGGGATGAAAGGATTGCTTGTGACCACAAAAGGACTAGTGTTGTCTATATTTGGAATTGTCTGTTTGAAAGGTGGGCAAAAAACCTTTCTTATCTCTGTTCTCAATGAGAATGGAATCTAGTTCCTCCTGGAAAAGGAGAGGGCAACCAATCTGGTCTGGAGCCTGTGTTCCAATATTGGAGACAGACATTTCTCCTAGCTACTAAGGCAGAGGCCATGGATCTCGGAATAAATTGAAAAAAATCAAGAGAGGCATCTGCGGCAAAGGCCACTGATGAGCAATTTTCTTCAGTGTGTCTTTGGCACTCTGGGATAGGTTGTGGTCTGCATTAGCCAGCTCTTCTGCCCCAAATAGTTAGCTTTAAACATCAGAGAGTTAGTGGCAGCTGTCCCAAGACCATAAGAAGAAGTTCCAAGGACCTCTCTTGATGGGCACCTCTATCCCTTTTGTCACAAGGGTCCCTTGGTCCCCCCCTTCACCCTCAGATGGTATCATGCATGTGAAGACAAGGCAACAGTGGAAGCAGTGACTTGGAGACCTTCGGGGTTTGCAGAGTATTCTGAGGTAGAAAATAAAGCTTACAGAGCAATTTGAATGTATGCTTCTTCTGAAATGGTGATGCCCACTCAGTTTCCAAGATGAACTTAAATGCCTTTGGAAGGGAACCTCAGGTGGCTTGGTGGGGACCCTGAAGAAAAACACACTTGGCCCCCAACCTGGTTAAAGTGGCAGAGGCAGAAGGTCACCCAGTCTCTGTGCCAAGATTCAGAGACCAAGGTTGCAATTCTAACCAACTTTCTAGCACTGACATAAGGGCAATGCAACTCCAAGGTAAGGGAACAAACATTGCCTTACCTTGTGGAAGCCTCTGTGACTGTCCCCCAACTGCAGGATGCAGCACATGCCCCACTGACATAGTTATGCCAGTGCTGGAAAGTTGGTTAGGATTGCGCCCCTAGTCGCCTTAAGTAATAGTTTAGAAAATAGATCCACTGGTAAAAGTTTGTCCTCTGTGTTAGCGGCTTCCTCCTCCAAGAGTTCTCTTTCCTCTGTAGAGGATGTGGAGTCTGAGATGTCCATTTCAAGAAGCCAGTTACCTTTAGTAGGGGGGAGCCCTTTCATGTTGACTGTGCCAGTAAGCCTTAAAACTTGGAGGTGGAAGGGAAGATAAAGAGGATGATTGAAACTTGCACCTCTTAGGTGGAGTCCCCTCAGAGTCAAATAGTGGAACCTGGTGAAGATGGGGGAAAGTGAGTGCTGGTGCTTGGACCTGTAGGATTTAAAGTTCTGTCCTCTCATCCCCTACTGAGTCCCCATGAGCTGCCCCAACTTTTGAGCCACCATCTGGTCTACAAGCCCTTCAACTCAGCCTTGCACTAAATTTTGTGCTTCCTGGGACGCTGGCAAGGCAGCCTGTGCCTGGGGAATCTTGCCCTGGGGGGAAACGGCTGCCACAGGGGCATCCAAAAATCCTTCTCCAGTAGTCCTCCAGCCAAACCAGCACTTTCCCTCAATGCCATGGAGAAAGGGAACTTGCCTCTGAATTCAGAAAAGCAGAGACTTCAAGCGTGCTGACTATCATGTCTCTGAAAGTCATGAGGAAACTATGACACAAAATGGCACCCTTATGGCACTCCTCAGTGAATGCTATGGAGAAAAGGCCATGCTTGGGAGTGTGGGACAGGCTGAGAGCAAAATTTCTGGTCCTCAGTGTGCTGAAGCAAGGAGCAATGTGCAAGTAAGGAGTGGCAGACAGGAGGCTTGTAAGCTCCTGAACCCTCTGCCTCACTGTGCTGAGATGCGAAGGGGTAACACAGTCCCAGCCAGGACTTAGCATGTTGGTTAAGGATGACTGGGTTGGCAGCCTTGTGATTTCTTAGGACTGCTGCATCCATGCCTGATGGAACAGGCTGAAAAGAACCCTTCAGCTGAGATGCTGAGGACTGGAATGTGCCCAGGCATAAGCTTAACAATCCTCTTTCAGCAGCAGTTTCTGAGGTGAAAATTCTGAGCTAAAAATCCCCTCTCCCAATGTTGAGGGTCTTAGCACCTAATTAAGGATGTAGGCAGAGGAGAAGGAGACTTTCTTTGGTTGAAAGAGTGCCCTTCATTGACAGCCGAAACACCTGAGGCTTTCTTCTCCTCAGTATCTATACCTAGGGCATTGGGAGACTTGCCATGGACACTGTTTTGCCCACTAGGTGCCTTGTGTTTGGCGGTAGGTGGAGAAAGCTGACCATTTAGCTCAACCTCGCCCTAATGTGGATTAGAAGTTATCAGAACCGCATTAAGGGCCAGTGATTTCTGGAGGGTGGCCATGGCTGCGACCATGCTGGAGGAGACACTGGCTTGAAGCATACTCTGAATCATGGCCATTAATTCCTCCTAGCTGATAGAGGTGAGGGCAGAGAGCTTGGACTCAAGGTCTCAGATGCCACTCTAGAGGGGCTTGCCATCTTGAACAAATCAACCCCTTACTGAATTAAAAAACACGTCGCTCAGAAATTGAGGCTTCGGAAGGACTGTGTTGCCACTCTGCTGCACCCTCACAGCGTCCTCAGTAGCACCTTGCCTGCTGTGTGGTGTTTTGGCAGAAGACAAACTTTTAATGTCTTGTCAGCACTGCCATTTGAGCAGAAATTGAGAGAGTAGTTCTGTCTTTTCCACACAGCTTATGGGTAGCTGCCTACTACTGTGGTGCAGTCTGCAGTTTTGCAGGAAAGGGCTCAAGCTGTCAGCCACCACCTAGAATTGCTCTGCAACCAGACTCTCCCACACACTGGAGAGGAGCATGAGCCCTATAGTTGTCCGGCTGCTTAGGGGGCAAGAAGCAACCCTGTTTTCTGCCCCAACAAGGATGGCAGTCAGGGGAGCTCAGGTAGAATGGCTGCGATCCTTTCCCTCACAGCTTGTTTGAAAGTAAAAGAAGTGGGCCAAAACCTGGAGGGGGGGGGGGAGGACAGTTTTGAAGGTCAGGTAAGATGACCAAGAAAAATCCCAACCTACTGTGCCTAGAGGCAAGATCAGTCTAGGGAATCAAGGGAACCTATCCCCTCAGGAAGACTTTGTAACTCTACCTGCCTACCTAAGATGTAGGAGATTTCTAGATGACAAGGGCTGACCCTGCCATGGAGATTCCACCAGAGAACATTCTCCTTCCATGATGTCCATCAACAATACTCTTTCATCTTCCTGTTGCAGTAGGAAGAGATAGTGCTTCTTCCAGTTCTCTCAGGATCAAATCAGACATGATATTAAATATATATTTGCCTCTCTTTTATTTGTGTTTTTTATTTTTTATTTTTAATCCTGCAAACCTTTTTTTTCTCCTTTCAACAGGTGCAAGGTGTTTTGGTCACACTGCATTCAGTATCAGATTCCGTGCTGACTCTCCAAGACTGGCTATCAGCTATCAGTTAAATTAGCATTCAGCCATAGAGACTATTGAAATACATTTAGAGATGCTCAGGAATGCAATGATCATAGCAAAGGCAAAGCAGTGAAGCTGTGATTAAAAGGGAGAAGCACATTTAAGAGAACCAAATGATTATTTATCCAAGTGGGACCCAGTATGTAAAGATGTATGCAACATCATATTTGTTTTGACCTTCAGATTTCTACATTTCTATTGTCCTATAAAGACATATTTATTTAAAAATATGTCCCTCCAAAAGTTACTGAGATGTGATCAATCAAATGTTCATGTGATTCCCTCAAAAGCAAAACATCAGTGCTAATATACTAATATACTGTTAGAGACCTGATTTGCATATGAAGTTGTACAAATCAATGTTAAGGCCACATCTGGGGTACTGTGTCTAATTCTGATCCACACATCTCAGAAAAGATACAGTGGAAATGGAAATGGAAAAGGTGCAAAAGAGAGCAATCAAAATGATTAATAATAATAATAATAATAATACAGGTATTTATATACTGCCTTTCTTGGTCTTTATTCAAGACTTTATTCAAGGCGGTTTACATAGGCAGGCTAATTTAAATCCCCGGAGGGATTTTTACAATTGAAAGAAGGCTCTATCTTTTAAGAGCCACAACAAATTCAGATGTTTCGTTCTGATCTGGCCTCCATCCTGGCCTCCATCCTCCCACGCTCAGAGCAGATGGAAATATCTCCGCTCAGCTTGTCAGCTGCTTCAAGGTCGCACAGTGCCAGTGGCCTCGAACTGGCGCCCTTGTGGATGTTATCTTCAGGCAAATGGAGGCTCTACCCTCTAGACCAGACCTCCTGCCCAGTCTGAAGCTACTGTGTTTCTCAACATTTGTCCTCTGCTGTACCACTTTGCACGGTCCACCTATTCAAAGTACCACTGGAAGTAACTGGCAATGACATCATCATCAGTTACTTCTGGGTTGGGAGGCCAGATGCAATGTGAAAAACACCAGTAAGAGGCACAGGGTGGATGGGAAGCCTTTTCTGAGCATGGAAAAGCATACTTTGGAGCTCTGCTCACTGAGCCAAGCCTCCTACTGTTGTGTCACGTTCTTGGTCTTGCTGCCTGGGTTCAGGGGTCCTGTGAATACCACCAGACACTACCTCAAGTACCACTGGTGGTACCTGTACCACCGGTCGAGAAACTGTATAATTCAAACATGGAAAAGTGAAACTTACACCTCCAGACTAGAACTGCTAAACCCCAGCAGTAGGTCACACAGTTCAGTTCACAAAATTCCCAGACCCCAATAGTCAGCTCTACCCCTTCTTCCCATTTAGTGTGTGTCTGGCATTGGATCAAGCCTTCATGTGTCCTGGCATTGTTTGAAGGTGAAATTAGCAGTATGGAGTACGTATATAAGTCTGGAGCACAGGAGGGAGAGAGAGAGATTTTAAAAGGCCAGGAAAATTTATTTCACCTGGGCTTTGTTTCAAAATCATTGCATAATAATGAGGGAGATAGTGAAAGCCAGTCCTTGGATGCCTGTGCCTTATTGGAAAAAGAAAATGCAAATGAGGAGAACTTTGCTGAGGCAGAAGAAAAGAAACTCAGTAGCACTACTCAAAGTAAGGGAATTATCCCATTCTGATAAATGTTTTCATTTAATTTCAGTCTTGCTCATGCTAAGTTAAAACTGTCAATTAAAAACTTGTTTAAAAACTGTAGTAACATTTGGTTTGTAGGAAAATTTAGGAAGGGGGGAACCAATCAGGCATTCTGCCCTGGGGCCCAGTACCAGCTCTCAGTGGCCCTAACCAGAGCAGGCAATGTCTTAGGGCCCAGAGATCTCATATGCCAGCCCTGAACATTTGCATGAGTCATTGTGAACTTGCTAGTTTGACAACTTCACCCTGCACAAAATCAGATGGCATGTAATAAAGACAGTTCAGTTTTGACCATAGGAACGAGTCCTTATTCACAGATTGACCTGATAGCTGCATCAGTGCTTGAATGAGTTTATGTGTATCATTTTATTGATTGTTCCATTTGTACCCCCAAGGTAGTTTCTATCCTCTCTTGCAGGCATTTTTCCATTTGAAACTAGACCCTGGGGCTGTCATTGTCATCCGACAGAAAGGTCACCCAAGGATAATACAACACAACACTGCTTACTGTGGCGTATCTGAGATGACCATAAGACGTTCAGCTCTTCTGTTCTACTTCATGAAACTTCAGTTTTATGCCTTTTGTAGTTTGCTTATTGGACGATATTTTAGATGAATAAGCTCTGGCTGCAAGTGAATTGTTCAAATAATCCCCTTAAGGTTTTTAAGTTCCTGTTGTTCACAAGGAAAGCGTTCAGATTTTGTTGTTTTCTAACCAAAATCCTCCATTTAGAAGTACATGGAAAACACATGTAGAATCTCTGAATATATTCTGAGTCATGCGCAACTTTAGCCCATCTGTAGTCTTGGCATTCCATAGACAGATCCCCTTTCCATGGTCTGCTGCTGTGGGCATGTGCCTGTCCAAAGTTTTCCTGATCATTTGCTCTCTGACACTTGGATCCAGGGAAACAGGTCAAAGTGATAACCCTTTCCCACCCACACAGATTGCTGTTAACTTTGATGGTGATTCATGTGAGTACATAGGTTAATATTTGAAGGTCTGGAGACACAATATAAGCCTTTACATCTGATTCATGGATCACCTGCCATTCCATATTTTGTGTTCTTTTATGTCATCCATTCCGATTACAAGTGTCAACCCATAAGATTTTTTTTTTTTTTGCAGATTATTTAGGATTGTACGTGCCTGTCTGCACTACGTTGCTTTCCATGGAATGCATACATCCAAGTACATCTTCCATTTTCAAAAATACTTTGCAGGTAAACTGTTGGCACTGGGATATGCATTAGGATTTGCATCCCCTTCATCCAGAGTCTGGGTTTGTTTGTTTGTTCAGTTATTCATTTTAACATTTTATACACTGCCTGACAATAAATGTACTTCCAGGGCAGTGTACAAATTAAAACAATACACTACAACATATCAATAAAACAATACAATACAGTAAAACACTGCAAGACAAGGCAGAAGACAAAAATAGCATTGAAACGATTCAGGAAAGCATTAAAAAGACTGGAAAAATAAAAAAGATTGTCACCTGATGCTAAAAAGATAACAAAGCAGGTACCAGATGAGACTTCTTGAGCATTCTACAAATTGGACAGCACCACTGCAGTTAGGACAACAATCCTAACTACACTTTCCTGAGAATAAGACCCATTGAACAAAATAGGACTTACTTTTGAGTAGACCTGGTTAAGACTGTGCCCTAAGATGGTAGACTTTAGGTCTCCACCCACCACACATCTGCAAGTGGGAGCACTTGGAAAGACAATCATGGTATATAAGCATACTCTTGTTGGGGAAAGCAGTCCTCAGGGGTGCGTGTCTAAGGGACACATCATCACAAGCCACTCCCCTCCCAGAGTCCAAGTGAGGAGGGAGAAGACCCTGGTAAACTACTCTCTGGCCAGACAGTTTTGTAGGCCCAGCAGGCAAGAGAACCCAGATTGAAACCACTCTGGGAACTCAGAGTGAAGCTCTTGCTTACTGGAGAGTTTTCTTGTTTGTCAGTAACATATAGCCAGCAAGAAAGGAGATCCAATATGGCTAATGTTAAGTGAGGACTTAGTGAGGCTATGATGATTGTGCCTGTGAGCCTCAGCTACATAACTGGAGCATAATGTGCATCCTTCCATCCTATGGGTCCCTCTCTGAATGAAAGAAAGTGATAGGACATTCCTTCGCTTAGTGTAGGTTTTGTTGGCTTTTGTTGGCTTTTCTGTTTTTAAACAGAAATATCTGTTTAAAATATCTGTTTAAATATCCTACATATCTTAAGGGTCCCCTCTCCTGGCCGATCATTATGGATGGATGAGCAGAAAATGAGTCAAATATCCAGCTCAAATCTGAAAACCGGAGTAAGGTTTTGATGCTTGAATGAATACCCCATCTTATCCTCATCTCAGTCAGGAGGGGCTAAAACAAGTGCAGAGTTAGAGTTGAGCAGAGGTCAAGATCTAATGCCATAATCAGAAAATTGTGACCAGGAGCAAACGATCCCCTCTTACAGAAGACAAGTTCCTCAAATTGAGTAAGACACTGTAACTCTAGAGATTTATCAACTTGGGTGATGTAGATTGGTCCTTAGGGTCTGGTTACTGAGTATTCAGATAGGTTGGAATGACAACCTGGATGGAGGCCTTGAAGCCTGAAACTTAGAAGCCCGCTTAGCCTCAGAAACCTCAGCATTAACAGAATGCTGGCCACACAGGAGGTGGGGCCTGGCTACTAGAAGATCAGCTTTGAGATGTAACGCCCTTGGCACCTGAGACCGGTGATTACTTTTTTTGTAAATCCCTAGTTAAGTGCTTCAGATATGAAACACATGAAAGAATCTACAGAATTTCCATACAGAAGCTATTTTTTTCACACTAAAGATTTGTGAGCTATACGAGCTATTTCACTTGCTTGGTACTGCTGTTGTGCTGCTGTTCCTAAAGCTTAGCATATTGGTCTAACCAGTCATTCACCAGGTACTCCACAGTTCTGTGCCGCAGAGTAAAAATTACACAATGAGATGATTGTGTAATCCTACGAAACCCTCTCATTTTAAAAAAAAAAAAAAGGATTCCAAAATCTGATAATTCACCCACAGGCATGTGTTTCTTTTTTCTTTTTGGAGGAAATTGAATTTTCAAGCACTGCCCTTTATTTTCTTGATCTTTTGTCTTTCTCTGGAATGTCTGAATAGCTAATTTTTTAAAATGTTAATGAATGATCCATTTTGTAATGTGAGATGCTCTGCACTGAAGAGCACAACTTCCAACGTTTTTCTAGCAAATGTTGGAACTAATCAGAGCTGTTTCCAAGAATCTCTAAACATGATTAAACAGAGCTCATCTTAGAATTTTTTATGCAGATTGGGAGTTACTTCAAAGTGCTGTCAGAGCTAAGTTATTGCTTCAAAGAGAACAGATGGGAAATGTATACCCAATTTCCACACCAAATGTAATGATGAACTGAGCCCTTCTCAAAGCAGTCCGAAGCTTGAGGCAGGAGCAATTGCATTCAGCCTTCAGGTATGTCTGGTTCAGGCCATGATTTCCATGTCTTTTTCCCATCTAGAACATGAGTGTCAATATGTTTGGCAGGAGCAACAGTGCTAAACCTCCCATACATTCAGTGGAAAATTAACAGGCCAGGACAGGTAGGAATCAGACAGGAAGAGAAGATTAAGAGTAACTTCTAGTCTGACAGACACTTTTCAAATGAAATCTGGATCCTCCTTCTAATCTGACCTCATCCACACAGATGGGAGCAGGTCAGTTAAAATAACCCACTTCTGACATTTTGCAAAGGGAATCTGATGCTGTCACTTAGTTTAAGGGGAAGAGCACAGGATTTTAAAACAGGTGTTTTATAATTATTTATATGAGCTACAGTCTGGCCTTCTTAGAATCATATAATGTACTTGGAAGTCATCTAGTCCAGCTCCTTGCTCAGTGTAGGCACTGCTACAACATCTCTGACAGATAGCCCTCCAGCCTTTTCATTGTCTGTGCATTTCACAATAACCACACAAGACAGTAATATGGGTGAAAATGGGCCACTTTTATTGAAGACTATTTACATAGATGAAAAACACCTGCAGCCAGAAAAGGGATCACCTTTTATCTGAAGTGCATGCAACTGATGGGGGGGGGGGGAGGAGGAGGCAGCTGATTGCCTGTTTCCCCCAGACTAGACATTCTCCACCCTGAATCCAAGCTGCCCCCCCCCGCCCCCCTAATCAGATAGTGCCTGCTTCTTAATGTCAGCCCCAGAAGGTGCCAAGGCAGCTGGACTGCTCAAACCTGTCTAGGTGGGAAGACTTTGAGATGGCTTCTGCAATCAAATACACATACAGTCTGAGGTAGGTGAAAAACTACCTGCCAAAAGCAAATCAGGCAGGCAGCAAAAAATTCCACCAGGCCTGTAAGACAGCAAGCTGATTCCATACTCAAAAAAAAGGACAAAAAATGTCCACAAAGAATGGACTGCCAGTAGTCCTTCGCATACCAGCTACAATGCCTTTCTGGCACATTCACCAATGAGGTGGCCAGCAGGAGCCTCACATGATGGAAAGGCCAAACAGTGGCAATCTGTGCACAGCAAGCTGGAAGATTGTGTTCTCAAGGAGGCTGGTAGCTCTTTCTTAGGCAACTGGAAAGTCAGCGAGATAGTCTTAGGACAAAAGTCCTATTTCCCACCAGCCCATGGCATATAGACAGACCATGTGCTGCACACTGTGGGGGGCAAAGAGATGGCCTGGGAAAGTGTAAATAAAACTTATTTTTATTCTTGTAGGCTGACAGGATTTCAGTGGGTTTTTTCAGACCTATGCGATTTTGCTAGTGTGAGTCTGAGGAGACTCAGGAAACAGTTTAAGGTGGAGACAGGGTGTAGGATTTCAGTACCTGCCACTGCTGCCCAGACCCCTCCTCCTGCCCCATGCCTGGACCTCACCCTGCTTAAACTCCCCACAGTTCTCCTCCACCCCCACTGCTGACCCATGTGCTTTGGCAGGGTGTCTGGAAGCTGCTGTCATGCATGCAGGACCTTTGTGCTGGTGGTTCTGAAGGGCACGATGGTGCCAGGGCTTTCATGCCACTATCTGGGACAGTGGTAGATTGTGAGATCCACCACTGTGAGCCCTGAACAGGTTTGGGCTGTAAGTTACTCAGCGATCTAGATGCTGAGAAGAAATATTTTTACTTTTGTGGAACCCCTAATAACAGATATAGGGTGCAATCCTAACCCTTATGTCAGCGCTTTCCAGCACTGGCATAGCAGTGCCATTGGGACATGTGGTGCATCCTGCAGTCATGGAGGCCTCAAAGTAAGGGAATGTTTGTTCCCTTATGTCAGAGCTACATTGCCCTTGTGTCAGTGCTGGAAAGCACTAATCTAAGGGATTAGGATTGCACCCAGTTTTCTGCCTGGAATGATGCAGTACTATTGACATAGAAAGTAAGATCTCACTTAGCATCTGAAGCTTGTTTTGAAAAGAGAACAAGTTGTGTGACATTCTCTTTGATGTGTTGATGTGGCTGCTTGCTATGGACGGGTGGGGGACAGGTTTGGGCTGAAACTAAGATAAAATATTTTTGTAAAACTAACAACTACTAACAATAATATATGCAATAATGATGAACATTGAGACAAAAGTCTGTGGGTTTTTTTTTGTTGTTGTTCTGATGGATAAAGGGAAAGGTCTCTCATATTGATTTAGTGGCAGTCAAAAAGAACTGCAGGATTGGGCATTCTTCTGCTAGTTGTGTTTGGTTACGTGCAAGGGCAAAATGCTCAACAAAGTTCTGGGAGCTTCTTAGGTTGGCTGTGTGCATGCACTGAGATATGACAGCAGTGAAAAGCAGTTCCCTTCAATGTCCGTCCAGGAAAATCATGGCAAGTATCTGTACAGCTTCTCAGTTGTGGCAGCCATGGTTTCAGGAGATAGTCTACATTCTGCAATTGGCTGAAGCAATGATATCAATAATAATCAGAACCTACAGATTGGATTTTAGTATTCTGTTGCAGTTATCCAACAGGAAGCAGTTGTGATTGACTACAAAATCTAAAGGCTAAACTAGACATTTGCAATAATGTACTCTGATGAGGCATGATTCCAACTGGAAGTGGTTCTTCTTTCACAACAAACAATTGCAGGTGGCCCAGTCCTGACCATGACCATGGTGGGTGGAAAGGTTTACTGTTCCTCCTTGTGTTGTTTGCCTGCTGAACCCCCCCCCCCCCGCCCCAAATACTGTTATTTCCTGACATGGCTATTTACTGCAAATAGCCTTTCAGGAGCAAATAGCTCTGAAGGAAGATTTTGGTTAGGAAAAGAGCTCTGGGGGCAAGGATGAACATCTCATCAGGATTGGGTCTCCTGTAACCTTTTTTAAAAAAGAAGATATTCTTCAGGGTCATTCCTTTATAGCAGACCTTTTTAAAAATATGCATTCCTGCAGAGATTAATTTGACCTTCCAACCAGCAGTCTGGGCGTGTAACTGGCATAAATGTGGCCACGTCAGCCCATGGCATTATGGTTAAAAGTCAGAATGTATTGGCTAAAGACAGCTAAAGGGGGTCAGGGGGCCAATTGCCCTGGGTACTACACCTTGAGGGGGTGCCAACTTGCACCCCCAATGGCAGACTTGTGGCAAAAAAAAACTGCCTTCTGCAAAAGAATCAGGAAACCAGAAGTGTCATTCCAGGCCTTCTGAGGTGGGGGAGGGGCTGTTAAAAGTTTTGTGCCAGATGGTGTAACTACATCTCTCACTAAAAACATCCACATGCAATGCTACAAAGTGAGGTGGTCAAATGAATAGGTCCTTATGAAAATACTCAACGATGAAGCTGCAATGGAGGTGGGCTGGGCAAGTGTGGGAGAAGTGATCATCCCCTTCCTGAGTGCCCTGTCAGATACAGAGCAGCAGAAACAGAACTCCTAACTGCTGGTTGCTTCTGCATTCCTACCTTGCTGGTGACTGAGAAAAAGTAGAATGAAAAAGTACGTTTTGTTCAGTGGGGGTTGATCCTCATTAGGAAAGTTGGATAAGGTTGAATTTGTAAATCAGCAAGTTCTATTGTCTTCCAATTGCATCAAATAATTGGTTTTAGGAGCGTAGTTTTGCTAAGCAGCTGCTGTTACCTACAGCGCAGTTAAAATGCACATCGGCTCCATGATGAGCTCACTTAAATGTTTCACTTGCGTAATATTAGGGACGCGTAAGCCACACATGTATAAACCAAGTATCAGATGCTCCATTTGTGTAAACTGGCAATTTTCCATTGGAAACACCAAGACCAGGACACTTGTAAACATTAGCTAAGGATCTGTTGTCAAATGTCCAAACTCTGTGAGGCCCAAACATCTGCAAACAACTCAGTTTATTGCATGCTTCTGACAGCAAAGCTGCCTTTTCTGTTAAACTGTCTTACTGTTGTTTGCAACTATTGTTGTTTGAATTCTTTCCCCCTTTTTTTGAATATTGTCAGTATTTGCTCTTTACACCTGAACTGAATTTGGGGGGAAATTCTATAGCAAATTTCCATGCCATGAATGTGACTGAAAAATTCTGTTCAATTCCCCCCCCCCCCCCAGCAATATGGATGCTGGTGGATTTAGGAACTTGGCAGGAGGGAAACCCCAAAGGGTAATGATAATTGAATTTGGCAATCTTTTGCTAAACATTTATGACTTAAAATAATCAAGACATGAGAACTAGTTCTTTTAAATAGTCTTCGATAACAAATTGCAAAAGCAAATTCTGAAATATTTTAATTTAAATGTGAGTTATGAGATTTAGATCTCATAACTCACATTTAATATCAAAATTTAGATTGGTATAAAATGTACTTATTTTGTTTATATGCACAACTGTGGATCCAAAAAATTCCACAGAGGTTCACAAATTAAAACAAGAAACTAAAAAACCATCAATAAAACTATACAAAAGAATACATATTAAGCCATTTCTGCTCAATATTGCATGTATGCAACAGGGACCAAATGTGTATAACTGTGAGCTGGGCAAAAATGGGTTAAAACTAAACAATTGAACAATGAAGAGCAATAGAACCCAAAACAGCAGCAGTCATGCAATAGGGCATTGTGGTGTAGATATACACTACATACTATAATTCTCTGAATTTTTTGTTTCAAATTAATAGAAGAAGCAATTCACTTTTAGTGGCAGAAATTTTCTATTTATAAATTTGAACAGGAACTGATTTTTTTTTTTGCTAATACTATTCAGTAATATGACACACAATGCAAACTTATGCATTTCTACTCAAAGTAAATCCAGTTTGGTTCCATGAGACTGAGAGCCTAATCCTGAGCTTGGCATGCCAGCTTATTGCCAGTGCGTGTCGTCACAAACATGCCATAAGTCACATTTGTGTGAGTTAGCATTAGCATGAACCTGCACTGGGCCAGCACCAGTGAAAAGTTGGCGGTCCGCCACCCAGTGCTTGCCTGGACTGCTGAACGGTGGAGAGGTGAGTGGAGTTGTGGGGGAAGGTTAGGAGGAGGTATTCTGGGGTGAGAGGGTGGGGGAAGGTGGGAAGAAGGCGTGGTGGGTGGATGGAGTGGGGCAGGAGGGGGTAGGACTGGTGGAGCTCACCATATCCTGAGCCCCATGTTGGACCACTGCAGGATCAAATAGCCCCATTGTGGGGCTACTTCTTTTACCAGGGAGAAGGGAATAAAAGGCCCCTTCTCCTGAGGAGCTGGCAGTGGCTACCCAGGGTGCATTGGATACCACAGCAGCCATTTTTGGTGCCACGGCAGTCCCGTGCTCTGGGCAACTCATGATTAGGCTCTTAGGGCCAATTCCAGGGGCCATGGCGTTTCCTTATGACTGACACCACTGGGCTGGGCTGTTGCAAGTGCCATAAGGCACTTTTACGCCAATGGAACTGACATGCCACTGGCTCTGAGCCCAGTGCCAGTCAACACTGGGTCTCAGTGCCTGAAGATCACTGCTGAGAGCTCAATGGCTGGTGGCTGGCAGCAGAACGTTTTGGAGCAGGGGGGAGGCCGGAAAGGGGGCAGGGCAGGGGAGGGGAGGATGGGCCCAGGAGGGGGGCAGAGATGGCAGCAGGTTCTGCCGCCATATCCTAACCCTCCTCCAGGGCAGGGAAACCCAACACGAGTTTCTTTGATTCTGTGCCAGCTCATTAGCAGGTGCTGATTTGAGGAGACTCATTGGGGCTGCCTGGATCTTACATAAGGTGAGGGAATGTTTGTTAATAGAATTGCAGTCCTATTAACTCTCATGAAAACCTGAGGCTAGCTTTATATATTACAATTGCTGCAAAAAATTGTATTCCAATATTATTTTACTATTGCCTGAAGCAAACAGATAAAATTGAGATTTTATTTATTATAATATTGATAACTGGTCTTTCCATGTAGCATATTGAAGGTGATGGATTGGGTCTGAGAAAGAGGCATGTTTGTTGGGACAGCGGCCACTGAATCCTAGCTCCCTTTCTGGACCTGGTCCTGCAGTGTGGGTCCATACAGATCAGTACCAGCAAATTTGTTAGTACGGGTCTGTACGTTGGGTATGAATGTTCCCTTATCCAGCAGAGAATGTTCCATTACCCAGATCTCCAGGATTGCTCCCCTGCAGGATTCAGCAGTAGCCATTTTGCATTGGTGGGGGGGGGGGTGGGGAGAGAGGGGGGGATTGGGCTAATAGCCCTAGTCATCACCAGTACCTTGAACTAGGATGAGAAACGCCCTAGAAGCCAGTGGAGTATCTATGAGATGGTATCCACATTCTCTCAAAAGTTATCTGCATCACCTGTGCACCTTTCAATAAGCATGCAAGAGACATGCTTGGGATAACTGCGCCACTTTATTGAAACATCATACCTGCAGCAGGGAAACCTAACCCAAACCCCAAGTGTGCAGGCCACTACATCAAGAAATGGTGTTAACTGTCAGGTTCCCCCAAGTCAACAGGCGTTGCCAATCTGACTCAAAGCTACCCTCCATCAGGGATAGAGAGAGCTTATCACGGTCAACCCCAAAGGGCCAAGGCGGTTGGACTGCACTGCTTCCCACAGGTCAGCAAGCCTTGTGGTTGTCTTTGCATCCAGCCAGAGAGCTTGCCACCCAGCCTCTTTAAGCCAGATAAGCATCATCAGAGTGGTCTTGGCTCACCCACTGAACTGAGGACAGGCAGTTTGCCCCACTTCCCCAAAGTGGCCCACCCAATGGCAACCCAGGCTTTTCCCACCTCTGTCAAGCATGAAGGAGAGATTAACAGCCCAATCCTGAACTGCCTGGAGCTCCTGGACCCGGCAGCTCCACAGAGGGCTCCCACCGGATCCTGCGCCTCCCGTGCTACCACGGGAGGCTCCTTGGGAGAAGGGGACGTTCGTCCCCTTCCCCCGAGTAAGGGAAGCAGCCCCGCAATTGGGCTACTCACTTTAGCGCCGACCAAAAGGTCAGCGCTAAAGTAAAGGCGCTCGTGTAGGGCGAGCAGCCCTGCATGAGCGCCTTGGATCCTGCAGAGCTCAGCTGCGTGGGTTCGCCTCTCCCCCTCCCCGGACATGCCTTCCCCACACCCCGGCTATGCCCCCCTCCCTGGAACACCTCCCCCTGGCCACGCCCCCACCTCCCGTTCCGCAGTTCGGCAGTCCGGGGGACAGCAGAGCTGCGGAACCTGGGCGACCACTGGGTGCTAGCCCAGCACCAGCTGGCGCTGGGCTAGCTCCAGTGGGAGTCCAGCGGTGAGCCCCACAAACGTGCCTTATGACATGTTTGTGACTGAGGTCGGTGGCACAGAGTCATGCCTCTTTATGAGTCTTAGACCTCAGAATTGGGCTCTAAGACAAGAGCGGCAATGTGTGATCACACACCTCTGGCATTCTCTAATCATAAAGCTGAATATTTCAGCCATGGTTCCTAGATAAGTATACAAAAAATCAAAACTTTAGATATAGGCTGATGGGTTCTGAGCTGTCTGTGACAGATCAGGAGAGAGATCTTGGGGTGGTGGTGGACAGGTCGATGAAAGTGTCGACCCAATGTGTGGCGGCAGTGAAGAAGGCCAATTCTATGCTTGGGATCATTAGGAAGGGTATTGAGAACAAAACGGTTAGTATTATAATGCCGTTGTACAAATCGATGGTAAGGCCACACCTGGAGTATTGTGTCCAGTTCTGGTCGCCGCATCTCAAAAAAGACATAGTGGAAATGGAAAAGGTGCAAAAGAGAGCGACTAAGATGATTACGGGGCTGGGGCACCTTCCTTATGAGGAAAGGCTACGGCGTTTGGGCCTCTTCAGCCTAGAAAAGAGACGCTAGAGGGGGGACATGATTGAGACATACAAAATTATGCAGGGGATGGATAGAGTGGATAGGGAGATGCTCTTTACACTCTCACATAATACCAGAACCAGGGGACATCCACTAAAATTGAGTGTTGGGCGGGTTAGGACAGACAAAAGAAAATATTTCTTTACTCAGCGTGTGGTCGGTCTGTGGAACTCCTTGTCACAGGATGTGGTGCTGGTGTCTAGCCTAGACGCCTTTAAAAGGGGATTGGACAAGTTTCTGGAGGAAAAATCCATTATGGGGTACAAGCCATGATGCGTATGCGCAACCTCCTGATTTTAGTAATGGGTTAAGTCAGAATGCCAGATGTAGGGGAGGGCACCAGGATGAGGTCTCTTGTTATCTGGTGTGCTCCCTGGGGCATTTGGTGGGCCGCTGTGAGATACAGGAAGCTGGACTAGATGGGCCTATGGCCTGATCCAGTGGGGCTATTCTTATGTTCTTATGTTCTTATACATGCGTCCATCATATCTACACTACATGCTTGCTCTTGGTTTGCCACAACAATTATATTGTGTGGTGCTGCCCACACTGTGGTGGATTAATAAAATTACAGTGTTGGCCTGATGATTATTTTTGCACAATATTTTTTCTCTGATAGTATCCACTTTAAAGAAAAAATATAAAATGACAATAATATAATCTTACCCATCCTGTGCTGAAATAATTTATCTCACCCTGTAGTGGAATTGCAGAAGACTTCCCCCGAGGGGATAGGGTGTGGTACTAGCAGTGGCCCCTTGCTCAAGATCAGTCAGGAAACTTTGGGTTAGCCCCAGAGCTCTAATCAGCAGTGGGGGTGCCGCACAGCTACAGCCACTAGAGGCAAACAGGTCATTACGGGATATAAGCAGAACCTGGAACAGGGAGAGGTTGTGGGTTGTAGTTGGAGAGAGAGTGGAGTAGGGAGAGGAAACTTGCTGGCTTATTGGACTGACTTTCTGGCTTGCTGACTAACGAACTAACGGACTGACTCATGGACCAGCTAACAGATTAACGGACTAGCTAGCTGTTTAACGAACCTGCTAACTGACTAATGAACTGACTTGACTAGTTGGATGACTGACTGATGGACTGGCAAACGGACAACTGTGGACGACTGGGACTGTGACGGCTGGAGACTGCTGGTTGGTGGAGAACTATTAAGCTAATTAGCTTAAAAGCAGACCTAACTTCTCTGGAAAGTTTGGAGAGGGAACTTGGGCAAAACACACCCTTTGTATCCTAAAATGGCATCCCTGCATGAGTGTGAATATAAATGTTTTTAAGCTTTTCTTTAAACCACCATTCATTGTATTTTTGTAATTCTAATATATTTATTAAAAAAATTTCTATCCTGCCTCTCCCCTTAGGAACAAGGCACCTGAGGCAGCATTGAATACAAAATACAATAAAATGAAAAGTATAAAACACTGTAAAAGCAATAAAACAAAAGCATAACAAAGCAACATATAACAGTCCAAAAGCAACATTCAAGCAGCATTAAAGAAAATCTGTCTATACATTTTAAGTATAGATTGGAGAGCATGGCCGTCATGACTGTTGGCAAGATCAGGCATGTGCCATGTGCCAAACCTGGGTCAATGGTTCATTGCTCGCTCCAGCAGGGATGCAGGGAGACACTGGGTTGCATTCTTACTTTAGGCAGGGCCACTTTGAGTTCGAAAATGATGGATGAATGATCCAGAGCCCCGTGATCTCAGGGCTAAGGATAGAGCAAGTCCTCACTTAAAGTTGTTTCATTTTAAGTTGTTTCGTTTTTAAATAGGTGAGAAAAAAAATTGATTCCTGGTCACTGTCTTAGTTTGTGCATTACCTGGTTGGGAAACCTCACATTTATTTCAGTGTTTAATACTAGAAGTGTTTTGGGTCTTTATTTAGAAGTTTGGTGATGTTTTTGCTACTGCTGCTGTTTTTTGCTGATCATGATGCTGATGATGGTGATGTTTTGGTGATAAAAAATGTGCTGTGGAAAAGTATATCAGTTTGTCTATGGTAAAAAAAAAATGGTTTCATTATAAGTAGTTTCACTTAAATTTGCAGTGTCCAAGAACTTTAACAACAACAACTTTAAGTGAGGACTTGCTGTAGGCATATGATGGCAACATATCTCTAGGCACACTGGACACAGGCTGAGTTTGTATTTCCCACGCCTCTTCTACCCCTCACTAGGTGTATGCATAGACAACATTTGGATTTGGAGCCCCCTCTATTCTCAAGACTTCTGTAGTCTTTTATTTCAGTCGTGCCTTTCATTTTGAGCCACTCAGTGGGCCCTGATTCATTTTGGAAGTCTCGTATGTTTTCATTGGTATTTTTAATTTGAAAAATTGCTTATTTTCACGGTTCTTTCTTATTTTTACTGTTGCCACATTGCCTGTGTTAGAAGTGGCAGACGCTGCAGTGCACAATTGTCACTTGTGAGGCTCCACCTTAAATGTTCATAGTGCCTTGGAATGTAGTGTTGATCCAGGACAATGTAGGTAAAAATGGTCACTACCATGAAAAAAAAAATGATGGCCAACACTTTTCCAGTGTGGTGCAGTTTAATGGATAAAGTGTTGGATGGGAGGGGGGATCCCAGTTCAAATTGTTGCATCATTTGACAGCTTATTGGGCTTTGGGCAGTCATCATTTCTAGGCCGAAATTTATTTCAGAAGTTTGCTGAGGATAAAATGACATAACTCGGTGTTTGCTGTCCTGAGCTCCTTGGTGGAAGGGTGGGATACAGGAGTGACAAATAAAGAAGTAATGGAAAATTGACCAGTGTTTCAAAAGAAGTTTGAATGGGATTTAAGTCTGGGGAACAGTTACCCATTCAAAGCCAAGCATTTTTATATTCATCCTTCAAGTTCAGGCCATCCTTTAACTCAACTGTACATTTCTGGATTGTATCTGGAGAATTATCTTGCTCCAACAGGATGCCAAAAACAAATGCGTAAAAAAGATTTGCAATGGTTTTGCAGGGTAGAGGCACCATTTTCATATGTTCCAACTGTCCCTATTTAACAAAGGCTGAAATCATAAACACACTTTCATGAGAATAAGCTCCATTGAACAAAATAGGACTTCTGAGTAGACCTGGTTAGGATTGTGTCCAAAGACTCTCTCTCTTTCCTGTTCCCTGTTGCTGGTAAAAAATGCCCCTATTTGGTCCTACTTTTCCCATTTTGGTGAGCTTGAGGGGATACTTTTAAAACGTTAAAGAGAATGACTAGAACTGTACTCGGAATTCTCTACCTCCCCAGGATCTCTAGAAGTTAAATTGCAGGACATCTAAAAGTGGATACATCTTGTTTTAAGTGCATGAACTTGAATATTAAGGCATCATGCAGAACTCAGCCTTCCATTTCTGGCAGACTGGCAAGGACTGTTTTGAGCTGACAATTGTAAATCGTAGGGCAATCATGTTTTTGCAGTTGCATTGCCAGCCTATTGTCACACCTCTGTAGCTTTTGAATCGGAGCAGGACAGGCAATTGCAGGGTACAGTTACACAGCTTAGAGCTGATGGAGTACAGCTTTTGGCAAGCGATAATAATGACAGGGGTTGAACAGTAATCCTTCATGTGGAAACAGAAGTGTAACATGTGCGTCCCTATTTTAATCTGTGACGTGTTGGAAGGTATGCATTTTTTGTAGTGTCCATTATTATTAGCTACGTTTATATCCAGTCTTTCCTCCAAGAAGCTCAGAATGGTGGTTTTTTGTTAGTCTTAAATAGATTCTGTTAATATTCTGATTTTGCTCTTGATCTTTTTTTTAAAGGCAGAAAGATTGTCTAGAAGGCTTTTCACATGTAAGTCAAAGGCTCTTCCCCATTTTATCCTCAGAGCAACCCAGTGAGGTAGGCTGAGGAAGAGTGGTGGGTCCAAGAGCATGCAGGGAGCTTCAAGGCTGAGTGCAGATTTGAACATGGGTGTCCCCACTGCTAGTTCAATACTTTCTACCAGGCCCTCAAATCCAGTGGTGCAGCTTCAGTGGGGTGGCATAGTAAGTACAGCAAGCGCTTCAACACACTGTATACATGGCCCCTCCCACACACTGTTGGAGCCCATTCCGGGCAGCGATGACAATGCACAGGAGACAGCGTTTGGTTTGGCAACCGCCTGCACATTGCTGTTGCCATTGCCATTGCCACTGCCTCCCAGAATGGCTTTGATGGAAAGTGGGAGGAGTGCTTACACAGAACTGACAATGCCACCCTCACAGTGGTTACACCACTGCCCAAGGCAGTTCACATTTGGCTTACAATGAACTGCACACTGTTCCTCCTTCCTGTGCCTCCTTCCTGTGCCCCACAGAGGCAATTAGATAGATCTCTGTCAAGAGGAAGTGGTACAGTTAGCTTTTAAAGGCACAGAAGGTGGCAGAAAGTCTTTTGCCCTTCCTCCCTTTTTTCTATTTATCACCACCACAGCACCCAGGACCCTTTAGGATCCCCCTCTGATATACTGTCTTCAATGCTTATAACTTTTCATTTCCAGTAGAAGTAAGAAAGGTGAGGACGTGACTAAAAAGGTGACTCATGCATGCCTTTAGGATGTAGAAATGATACCAATTATGCTTGCTAATCCTCATTATGTCTGCTGCAACCTCCTGCCAAGATCTGCTTTATTTGGTTGTTTCCTGGAGCAGTGGGAAATTCCCCGGTCAATATTGTTTCAAAAGACATCTTTACATATCTATATTTTTCTCCTGTTTCACTTGCTACACATTCATTACTCTTTTGACGGAAGCAATGAAATATTGGAACGTTTGGTTTAGTGTCTAATGTAATAAGAGTTTGGTCACTCATGGACCAAGGAGTTACATATGCACTGAGTTTATGCACCACTAGGCACCAGCAGGTTTCAGTACATTCCTGAAAGTCTGGAGCAAAGAGGTTAACTCTGGAGGATAGGTCTGTCTCCTGCTAATGTTCATAGTGGCTATGAATGAAAGTTAGTTAGAGGTTGCATCATTCTAGTTACTTTGTGCTATAGTGCAGTGGTTCTCACACTTTTGGCACCGGGACCCACTTTTTAGAATGAGAATCTGTCAGGACCCACCGGAAGTGATGTCATACTGGAAGTGACATCATTAAGCAGGAAGAGTTTTAACAATCCTAGGCTGTGATCCTACCCAATCCTACCCAGGAGTAAGTCCCATTTACTATCATATACACAATAGCCTGTTAGAAGAACAGATCTGTAACATTTCCCCAAATGTAGTCACATACCAAGGTAGCATCAAGTGTAATATATTAAAAATAAATTATTGAAATGAATGGGTACCCACCTAAAAATTGGCTCGCAGCCTGCCTAGTGGGTTCCGACTCACAGTTTGAGAAACACTGCTATAGTGTATCCAGGGTGTACACAAGGGTGTATCCATTCTGCTGAACTTGAACATCTGGGGCCACCTGGTTGGCTACTGCTAGGGAAAATGTTGAACTAGTTTAATTTTCGATCTGATTCAGTGAGGTTATTTCTTATCTGTCTGCAACTGAATATTCTGAAATCACCGAGACCAGTAGTTTCCAAAGCCCTACTCAGACTTTGGGACTGCAGGGGCAAGGCCTGGGCTAGGGGGTATCACCCCCCCAGGGGGTGATCATGGTACTGCAGGAACCCAGGGGCTTTCCCTCTTACCTGGGGGGCATGCTGGGCTCAGGGAGGGTCCAGGAGGCCCACAGCCCCCTCTGCTGTTTGAAATAGCTCCGTCAGAGTGAACTTCTGGTTTTTGTGCAAAAACCGAAGTCTGTGCCAATTCCCAAACAAAGTGATTTCAAACACTGGGAGGCCCACAGATGGACCCTCATGGAGACCAGCATGACTCCCAAGGTAGGGGGGAAGCCTCTAGGTTCTCACAGCGCCGGAATCACTGTGGTGCTGATTCACTCATTACTGGGACACTCCCCTTAAAGAGGAGTAGCCCAGTTTTGGCTCACAATGGTGGGTCACGACCCACCACTTTGGGAACCACTGACCTAAACTGCAGCTTTATATATTCCTGGCTTAGCCGAGCAGTACGCTCCATGAAATTTGGCCTGGGCAATCCTTTCTGGACATGCCTATCATGGGCAGAGAGGAAGTCATCCACATGGGCTACACATGCACAGGTCCCTAAAAATTTCAAGAAATTGGTTTAATGTGGAGCATACCATGTATTGGGGCTGTGGATATTGACAGTGCTGATATAGTATACTGGATTCCAATATCTGTTTGGATGAGACAAACAGATATTCCAATATCTGTTTAAGTCAGACGTTGATAAATGCAAGTCAGACTGCAATCCTATGCACACTCTCCTGGGATTAAATTCCACTGAATTCAATGAGACTTGGAGCCCAATCCTATGCATGTCTACTTAGAAGACATTTACTTAGACATCTACTTAGAAGACATTTACTTGACGTGCTAAATGACTGTGGCTTAGAGCAGCTAGTCACGGAGCCCACCAGAGGACAGGTGACTCTGGATTTAATATTGTGCGGTATGCAGGACCTGGTTAGAGATGTAAACGTTACTGAGCCATTGGGGAACAGCGATCATGCTGCGATCCGTTTTGACATGCACGTTGGGGGAAGAATACCAGGCAAATCTCTAACAAAAACCCTTGACTTCCGACGGGCAGACTTCCCCCAAATGAGGAGGCTGGTTAGAAGGAGGTTGAAAGGGAGGGTAAAAAGAATCCAATCTCTCCAGAGTGCATGGAGGCTGCTTAAAACAACAGTAATAGAGGCACAGCAGAGGTGTATACCGCAAAGAAAGAAGGGTTCCACTAAATCCAGGAGGGTGCCCGCATGGCTAACCAGCCAAGTTAGAGAGGCTGTGAAGGGCAAGGAAGCTTCCTTCCGTAAATGGAAGTCTTGCCCTAATGAGGAGAATAAAAAGGAACATGAACTGTGGCAAAAGAAATGTAAGAAGGTGATACGGGAGGCCAAGCGAGACTATGAGGAACGCATGGCCAGCAACATTAAGGGGAATAATAAAAGCTTCTTCAAATATGTTAGAAGCAGGAAACACGCCAGAGAAGCGGTTGGCCCTCTGGATGGTGAGGGAGGGAAAGGGGAGATAAAAGGAGACTTAGAGATGGCAGAGAAATTAAATGAGTTCTTTGCATCTGTCTTCACGGCAGAAGACCTCAGGCAGATACCGCTGCCCGAATGGCCCCTCCTGACCGAGGGGTTAAGTCAGATAGGGGTTAAAAGAGAAGATGTTTCAGACCTCATTGATAAATTAAAGATCAATAAGTCACTGGGCCCTGATGGCATCCACCCAAGAGTTATTAAGGAATTGAAGAATGAAGTTGCAGATCTCTTGACTAAGGTATGCAACTTGTCCCTCAAAACAGCCATGGTGCCAGAAGATTGGAGGATATCAAATGTCACGCCTATTTTTAAAAAGGGAAAGAGGGGGGACCCAGGAAACTATAGGCCGTTCAGCCTAACATCCATACCGGGTATTGTATTGGCAACCTTCAGTCTCGAAAGACTATGGTATCGCGCTCTGAAAGGTGGTTCTGGCACAGCGTCTAGTGTGGCTGAAAAGGCCAATCCGGGAGTGACAATCCCTTCCACACCGGGAGCAAGTGCAGTCTCTCCCTGGCTATGGGCCTTCCTTCTTTGCCACTTAGCCTCAGACTGTTGGCAAAGTGTCTCTTCAAACTGGGAAAGGCCATGCTGCACAGCCTGCCTCCAAGCGGACCGCTCAGAGGCCAGGGTTTCCCACTTGTTGAGGTCCACTGCTAAGGCCTTCAGATCCCTCTTGCAGATGTCCTTGTATCGCAGCTGTGGTCTACCTGTAGGGCACTTTCCTTGCACGAGTTCTGGTGGAATGCCTCATCAAAGATAGGATCTCAAAACACATAGATGAACAGGCCTTGCTGAGGGAGAGTCAGCATGGCTTCTGTAAGGGTAAGTGTTGCCTCACGAACCTTTTAGAATTCTTTGAAAAGGTCAACAGGCATGTGGATGTGGGAGAACCTGTGGACATTATCTATCTGGACTTTCAGAAGGCGTTTGACACGGTCCCTCACCAAAGGCTACTGAAAAAGCTCCACAGTCAGGGAATTAGAGGACAGGTCCTCTCATGGATTGAGAACTGGTTGGAGGCCAGGAAGCAGAGAGTGGGTGTCAATGGGCAATTTTCACAATGGAGAGAGGTGAAAAGCGGTGTGCCCCAAGGATCTGTCCTGGGACCGGTGCTTTTCAACCTCTTCATAAATGACCTGGAGACAGGGTTGAGCAGTGAGGTGGCTAAGTTTGCAGACGACACCAAACTTTTTCGAGTGGTGAAGACCAGAAGTGATTGTGAGGAGCTCCAGAAGGATCTCTCCAGACTGGCAGAATGGGCAGCAAAATGGCAGATGTGCTTCAATGTCAGTAAGTGTAAAGTCATGCACATTGGGGCAGAAAATCAAAACTTTAGATATAGGCTGATGGGTTCTGAGCTGTCTGTGACAGATCAGGAGAGAGATCTTGGGGTGGTGGTGGACAGGTCGATGAAAGTGTCGACCCAATGTGCGGCGGCAGTGAAGAAGGCCAATTCTATGCTTGGGATCATTAGGAAGGGTATTGAGAACAAAGCGGCTAGTATTATAATGCCGTTGTACAAATCTATGGTAAGGCCACACCTGGAGTATTGTGTCCAGTTCTGGTCGCCGCATCTCAAAAAAGACATAGTGGAAATGGAAAAGGTGCAAAAGAGAGCGACTAAGATGATTACGGGGCTGGGGCACCTTCCTTATGAGGAAAGGCTACGGCATTTGGGCCTCTTCAGCCTAGAAAAGAGACGTCTGAGGGGGGACATGATTGAGACATACAAAATTATGCAGGGAATGGACAGAGTGGATAGGGAGATGCTCTTTACACTCTCACATAATACCAGAACCAGGGGACATCCACTAAAATTGAGTGTTGGGCGGGTTAGGACAGACAAAAGAAAATATTTCTTTACTCAGCGTGTGGTCGGTCTGTGGAACTCCTTGCCACAGGATGTGGTGCTGGCGTCTAGCCTAGACACCTTTAAAAGGGGATTGGACAAGTTTCTGGAGGAAAAATCCATTATGGGGTACAAGCCATGATGTGTATGCGCAACCTCCTGATTGTAGAAATGGGTTATGTCAGAATGCCAGATGCAAGGGAGGGCACCAGGATGAGGTCTCTTGTTATCTGGTGTGCTCCCTGTGGCATTTGGTGGGCCGCTGTGAGATACAGGAAGCTGGACTAGATGGGCCTATGGCCTGATCCAGTGGGGCTGTTCTTATGTTCTTAAGTAAGTCTCACTGAGTTCAATGGGAGTTACTCCCAGGAAAGTGAGCATAAAATTGTAGCTTTACAGCACAATCCTAGGCATGTCTACTCAGATGCAAACCCTATTGGGTTCAACAGTGCTTACTTCCAGAAAAGTGTGTATAGGATTGTAGCTGGCAGACATGGATAAATATAAATACTAGTTATAAATAGTAGATCTTGCCAATGTTCCTAATTTTCTTGGCAATTTGTAATGCTCTCCTACAATCCAAGATAAGCATTATGACTACAGAGTTTTCCTCAGGCTACCTTGTAGTACAAGCCTGACAATTTCTCCTTCCCTTCACTCTCCACAATTCACTCATTTAACTCCCAATCCCACCTAACCAACAATCCTCTCCTTATCAGGTCAAAGTGGTGGCTGTAGTGGCAGCAGGTAGATTCATCTTCACTTCCCTCACTCTTTCTTGCTGCTTCAGGTGCCCTGGGAAAAGCACACTTCCCAGAGTTCCTAGTGTGTGGACCAACTTCCATAACTTGATCTACATGCACCAAGGTAAAACAGGAAGACCTATTTGCTGACACCACTACCACTGCAGCAGCCAGGGTGGAAGGGTTGGGGAAGATCAAGAGCTCAGTGGTTAATCAAGAGAGTGATGGGAACTCACAGGGGTAAACTGGGAAGGGATCTGAATGCTGTCCTACTGATGACATCACTAGGGTCATGACAGGATCTGCAAATGGTTTAGAACTGGCCTTGAAAATTACCAGTCTGTTTTTCATTTTTTTTTTAGGAAAAGAAGCTTGGTTAGACAAGCCCAATTATGAACTGGGCCCAGAGAAGTTCACCCACTACTAATAAAGATGGACTAGCTTGGGATTTCACCCTTTATGTTCATGATGTAATTGCCAAACCTTTAGTGACTTGCATACATATAGTAGCCATTGCATGCCATAACAGTGGTTTTCATACAGGGTGACCAGACATCCTCTTTTTCCAGGACATGTCCTCTTTTTTAGCCTTGTATCCTGGAAAAGAACTTAAATGTCCTGCTTTTCCCTGTGAGCAGGCCTCTGCAGGCAGCGCATAGCCTTCTTGTAATTAATACATTATATGTAATAAATTTTATGTAATATAATTTTAAATTTAATAATAAGTAATATAATGTTTAAATTAACCACATGAAATCAATATACGGGTGTTTTTAGCTTTTATTTTGCCATGTCCTACATTTTCCTTGAATGTCCTACATTTTGGGGTGCTGCGTCCTCTTTTGTGGTTATGACATCTGGTCACCCTGTTTTCATACCACCTCTTAAGCCATTTCTGCCCAACGTTGCATATACGCAATGGGGGTCAAATGTGTACACTGTGCAAAAATGGGTTAAGAATGTAAGAAAGTCCCTCCTCAATGAGGCTAAAGGCCTATCTAGTCCACTATCCTGTTTCCCACAATGTTCCACTAGCTGACTCAGAAGAGAAAGGCATACCTCTCTTTTGCCATTGCTCCTGTACACCTGGTATTCAGAGGCATACTGCCACTAAACCAGGAAGCCATCATGACTGGCAACCTCAAACCCAATGCTTTTCAGTAGAGTAGTTCACATGATCAGTAGTGAGTTATTGAGTGTTGACATGACATCTTACACAAATCCAAAACTTGACAATATTCCAGAAATTGATTAAAGCAGCACACACATTTCCAGAAGAAACTTTTCATGGTAAATGACTGAGTCATTCCTGCCTACCACCCCCAAATTTTTACAAGCCAATGCTAATTAGGTGAACTTGCCTGAGAATTGGTTTCAGTTCTCATGTTGAGACAACAAGTGATATGTTACTGAGCAATGTAGATGCATGAGTGAATCAGACCTTCAGTTGAGAAAACCATGCATTTCTAATTAGACCCAAACAAAGCATCCTTCCAGCAGCACTATTTGAAATATGTGGCAAAGAGCAGATATTTATTTTTAGTTCCTTATTACTGGAAGTGTTCTTAATTGTTTTTATTTTTTCACAGATTTTGTGTTTTTTCCTCTAAGGAGGAAAAATTAAGAAAGCAGTGTAGTGTGTTTTTATTCCAAGGGTGCATTTTTATCAGTTGTAATTATAAATTATAATTACATTAAAAGTGTACTATGTAAGTGATATAGGTGTTATAGTATCAGCAGATGCAGCCACAGTCATTATCTTGTACACTCTCCCTCCATTCAGCCCATTATTATTTATCATTATTTTTTCATAGATTTCTCAGTTTATGTTTTCACAGCTTTGGATTTGTTTGTATGTTTCATAAATGAATAGTGCTGAAATAGATGCTATGTGTTTTTATTTCATTATCATCGGAAAGTCACATCTCTACTTACTACCTTGGTGATCTGATGTACGTGAGCTAACCTTTGGATAGCTCTTCTAGGGGAAAAAACAGAGTAGATATGTCAGGCCACAAGTATGGCTATCAAGCAGCAAAAGCTTACAGATGGTCACAGTAAGCCCTTTGTTTATTGCAGAAGCCACTTAAAGTCATGCTGCCTAAGAACTGCTTAATAAGACAGAGAGAAACCTCCTTCCAGCATCTGAAAGGAGAATGGCAAACAGTGTTCTGGAGTAAAAACACAAGGTTCACAAATGTCTCACAGCCCAATCCTGAGCTTTCCAGTGCCCGCTGGAGAAGCAGCGCAAAAGCAGCTACCGCTGTATCCAGTGGGTGCAGGGAAGCAACCAGACTTCTCCTTGTGGGAAGGGGACTTTTGTCCCCTTCCTCCAGGGAAAGCCCCAAGCCCTGCAATGGGACTTCTCAAGTCTGTGCACAAGTCTATTTATAGCTACTGCTGTGTCCAGGGGGTGCCAGGAAGCAGCCAAACATCTCCTTGTGGAAAGGGGGCAAAAGTGTCCTTCCCCCAGGAAAAGCCCCAAGCCCCGCAATGGAGCTTCCTGTGCTCAAGCCTATTTTGCCTGAACATGGAATTCAGGATACCCAGAATGCATCTGGATCAGTGGCAGAGCTCCCTACTTTGAGGGTGCCATCAACGTGCTTTACGGCATGTTTACGGCACTGAGCACTGGCGCTTGGCCTCAGCACTGGTGCTGTGCCACTTTTTATTGTCTTAATTTGTCAAAAAGTATTCATGAAAACTTGTTGTTCCCAATCATCAGGATTCATCCTTGCATATCCCTGCATCACGATCTTTCCTTATTATTCTGTTGTAGCACAGTGATTAAAAAATGAACTATGTATTAGAAAGCCAGTGATCCAAATCTTATATCGGTTATGGAGCTAATGAGCAGCCCAGTTCTAATTAGCACAGGCACAGTGGAGTTGCACTGCCTCCACTGTGAACAGTGCTCATTGGGAGCAGGATGGAAGTCTCCTCAGGGTAAGGAGATATTTTTCCCTTTACCCCAAGTAACGCTCCAGTCTGCCCAATGAGGCTATTCAGATCTGCACCAGCTACTTCACTGGCGCAAGTTGATGCAACCCCGTGTATGGTGTTGAGGCCTGGGAAGGAGCATAGGATACAGCAGAGGCCTACTCCACTAATTCTACCCCCTCCCTGATCCACTCCACCCTCCAGAAATGCCCCCTCACCACCTCTGTTCTGCTCTCGTGCAGTTCCAACTCTGCCTGCCACTTATCTCTGCTGGTGGCCGATCTTCTGAATGCAGTATTGGGGGGGGGGGCGGCACAGACCTTCCCGCTGGTGTTGCTTGCTCTCTGGGTGCAGCAAATCTGCTTTATGGCTAACTGGTTAAGAGGCACTTTTTCAAGTGGGTGCTCCTCTTTTATTTAGCTGGGGGAGAGTAACTGGCCCACCTCACCCCAGCAGTGTCTTTTCTAGTGGCTGTCTGCTGGTGTTGCATCTTTTTAGATTGTGAGCCCTTTGGGGACAGGGAGCCATTATTTGATTTTCTCTGTAAACCGCTTTGTGAACTTTTTGTTGAAAAGCGGTATATAAATACTGTTGTTGTTGTTGTTGTTGTTGTGGCACCCTTGGTGGGCGCAGGACCACTGCACCAGCCTAATGTGAGATTTGGATTGCTCTGTGAGTTATTGAACCATTCAGTGGCCAGAGCCTAAAGCAAGCAAATTTCTTTCAGCCCCAGGTTCATAAAATAATGTTTTATTATTTTTAATATTATAAGATGCCTTGCTTGCCCTCACTGACACACACAGAGAGAGAGAGAGAGAGAGAGAGAGAGAGAGAGAGAGAGAGAGAGAGAGAGAGAGCGAGCACAGCCTATTTTAGGCTCACCAGACATCAGTATTCCAGAAATAACAGAGCACTGAACCATTAATTTCTGACTGATTCCCTTTAGACAAGCTGAGTCAAAACAGCTTACCGACTTTCATTTGTTGTCTTCTCAAGGTGGCATCCTGAATGGCGCTTCTGCTGTTGAGTGTTCCCTTTGCGATGGAAGTTTCCCTCATGAACAGAAGGAAGTTTCCATTTATGGAGGGAGATCCCTATGGCACTAGTCAGGGTGCCACCCTCAGTATTTATCGCAAAACAGTTATGCCCCATTTTTCTCTTTGAACAACATCTAAAATATTGCAGGGAAAAAGCCAGAAAAAATACAGAGAAAAATGAAAGTGGAGCCAGCACAACAGAATCAAAGATAAAGCCTGTGTAATAAACAAAGAGCAGGCCTATGAAGCTGCTGAATGAATGGCTCATCTAGACCCATGTGTCTATGTGACTGGCAGTGGCTGTCCAGGGTTTCAGACAAGGGTCTTTTCCCAGCCCCATCTGGAGATGCCAGGGATTGAAACTGAAACCTTCTGTTCGGTAACTGAGCTGCAGCCAGGTCAGGTCAACACACTGATTCCTTCTACATCAGTGGTTCTCACACATTTAGCACCAGGACCCACTTTTTAGAATGATAATCTGTCAGAACCCATCGGAAGTGATGTCATGACCAGAAGTGACATCATCAAGCAGGAAAATTTTTAACAATTCTAGGCTGCAATCCTACCCATACTTATTCAGGAGTAAGTCCCATTGATTATCAATGTTAAAAGAATATATTTGTTAAAAGTACAGGTCTATAACATTTCCCCAAATGCAGTCACATCCCATGGGAGCATCAAGCCTAATCATTAAAAATAAAATATTGAAAAGAATGGGGAACCACCTGAAATTGACTCGCGACCTACCTAGTGGGTCCCGACTCACAGTTTGAGAAACACTGCTCTACATCATTCCAAACATTTTTCAAGATAAAAGTGTTTTCACACATTACTGGGAAACCAGGTCCAGGGGACCCAGCCGATTATCTCTAGAGGGAGAGTTCCAAAGCATGAATGAAAATGACTGAAGGTTCTGTTTCACCGTCCCACCCACTTACCTCAGAAAGCGAGTGGCCAGAGGAGAGGACCTCAGCCAAAACTCTAAGATGGGGTAGGTTTGTATGCATCAAGGTTTGTATGCTTGAAGACTACAAAAGGTAGTCTTCAAGCATCTAGCATCAAAAAAGCACCTCCTATTCTCAGATACTTTTGAAACTAGCTGCAAACACTTTTCCATCTCCTTTTCTAACCCCTTTCAAGGACCTGGACTGTCCTCAGCTTCATTTGCCCATATGCCAGAAATGATGAGGTCCTGGAAACTGGCACACAAAATTGTATGATTCACTGCAGTCAGTCAGATTATGTGACAGTGAGGATAAGTGAGACTAAAGAGTGTAAGAGCACAGAAGACGAGAAATGATGGCAAAAAGCCATGGCAGTCAAAGAAACAAAATGGCACCAGACAGAATTGAGGCAGTACAAATGCTATGCAAGTTCTGTTACATTGAACACAATGATTTCAAAGCAAATATTGGCAGTAATGAATATGTAGACCAGCCTCATTTTAAATGTTTTTGTTGTTATTTCTTTAATATCCCAATCCTACCCAGGCAGGACGATGACTACACACCTCTTCTGCTGCTGCTGCCTGCCATAAAAGAGCCAGTGCCAGTGCACTCTGGCAGTGCGCTCAGTAGTGCACTGTTGTAATGCTGGCGGAAGGAGAAAGTGCACTGTTGTAATGCTGGTGAGGGAAAGACAGAACAGGGTGGGGAAGGGCAAAGCAACACTGTGATGCATGAGGGAGGACAGAACAGGATGACAGGATGACAGAAACAAGAACTGGATGGATTGGGTCCAGGAAGGGGACAAGTTTGGCAGTAGTTGTAACAGCTGAATCCTAACCTCCTTCCCTGGCCCAATCCCATGGTGGGGGTCCATGCAGACCTGCATCAGCTATTTAGCTAGTGCAGGTTTGAGTAGACCCCCCACCCCATGGAGGCTTACCCCAGGATAAGGGAACTACTTTATTAAAAGATGCGGTGGTAGCCATTGGTGAGGGGAGGGAGGAGGAGAAAGGGTTGGGCTCTAAGTATTTTAATCTTGCTAGGCTGCAATCCTAACCACACTTTCCTGAGAGAAAGCCCCATTGAACAAAATAGGACTTACTTCTGAGTAGACCTGGTTTGGATTGTGCCCCTAGTCTTGCAAATTTTGCTTGACGTTTTTTGAGTGTATGTAATGTTTCAATGGAACTGCACTAACTTGAACCATTATGCAATGCCACTGTATATATTGTTTCAAATAACAGTTCTGTTCCGGACATAACCGAAATGAAAATGCATGTCTAATTTTTGTGTGTGTGAACTGCACACCTTGTCTGAAGCTATGGCTTCTTCAACTCCTTCTCTCCATTGACTGTGTAAAATTTGCCTAAGAATAATAGCTTTTAACCAAGTTAAATATTATTTTGCTCTACCTGTTTTTAATCTCATGCTCCTGCCTAGACGGTTTAACAATCATTGCATTCAGTCAAGGTATTTTCCCCCATTGAACTGAAAATACTAATTTTCAATTCAGAAAAATTTCATCTCTAGGAAAAACTGATTAAAAGCTCTTCATTTTTTTCTTTGATGTGGGTCTGAGTTTGCACAAGGCGGGTAGTGAGAAACAATAGTCAGATTCTTTTTCCTTGCTGAACAAGTCCAATTAATAATGTTTAGTATACAAATTCCTGTGTGAAACAGACACATTTCCTGGTTGCTGTGCTCTTAGGTTGTATCTTGGCGCATATGCTTTGCTTAATGTTGTGTGGGGCACTTCTTAAGACTAAAACCAGTGGATCAGACAGTTGATCTGTCAGTAACATTCATCTTTTGTCAGATTTTAGCTTCCAGATATTTCTCAACAATATCTAAAACTAAGGAACAGGTTCAGGACTCTTAGTTAAAAGGTTTTGGGGGAAAAAAAGATCACATTGCAGGCAGCAGCTGTTTGCATGGATTACCTAGTCTAGCCATTCTGTCAAAGCTAAAAAAAAAACCGTCTGAGCTGCAGCAAGAAAATAAGGCACTGGAATATCAATTCAAAAAAAGGAGCTTTATTACTGGGACGTTTTTGGGGTTCCCATTTGTAAAAATATTGGATACATTTTTGGGAAATGCATCTTTACCATGACTGACAAAAACAATTGAGGGCCCAATCCAGAAGAATGTATGCCAGCTCACTGCCAGTGTGCTCTGTTGCAAATGTGTCATAAGGCATGTCTGCAACTGTTACCACAGGCCCAGCACTGGAGCTGGCCCAGTGCGAGCCCATGCTGGGCCAGCGCCAGCACCAGTTAGATGCTGGGTCTGCTGCCTGGTGCTCACCCAGAGTGCCAGGGAGTGGAGAGATGAGTGGGCATGATGGGAGGTGTTTTGGGACAGGGGGAAGGCAGAGAGAAAGTGTGATGGGGGCAGGATCAGAGGAGCTCATCTCTACCAGATCCTGAGCCCAGTGTCAGGCCTTGTGGCCTGACACAAGGCGTCTTGACTCTGCGCCAGCTAAATAGCCGACACAGAGGTGAGAAGCCCCATTGAGGGGCTGCTTCCCTTACCTGGGGGAAAGGAACAATTACCCTTCTCCTGAGGAGTCATTGCTGGCTGCCCGGAGCACTCAGGATGCTGCAATAGTCATTTTGATGGCGTGGCACCCCCATGCACTGGGCAGCTCAGGATTGGTCTTTGAGGCTGCAATATTATACACACTTTCCTAGGAGTAAGCCCACTAAACACCATGGAACTTATGTCTGAATAGGCAGGAATAGGATTGTGCTGCAAGACCACGGTGTAGTGCAACTAGAGTAGCCTTCTTGTGGTACTGTGGCCTGGAGAGGATGGAAAATGGATTTTGTAATAATATTGAAATATTTGTATGCTTGCGAGTTTTCGTGATTGTGCTGGCCCAATCCTATTTAAGACCTGCATTGGCGGAACTGTTTTACGGCAGCGCAGGGAGTCTACATGCCAGTGGGAAGGCCAGAGCAATGGGGCCCACCAGAGCAGGCAAGCCCCCTGCAGGGGGTGGAACAAGGCAGGAGGAGGGCGGGAAGGGGAATGAACAGAGTAGGGGAGATTGGAATGAGGAGATGGAGGTGGGCAGATCAGGCCGGGGAGGGGGCAGGTTTGGCAGCAGAAGCAGTGGGTGCCAAATCCAAACCCCCCTTCCAGGACCTGATCTGCCTGCATGGATCAACTCTGACTTGCATCAGTGATATGACCCACACAAACTGCTGAGACATATCCCCTTGCCACAAGGAGACCTCCATCATCTGAAAATCCCCTTGGGATGCATCATAGCCCATGCCAGCACTGCTGCATCGCCACATGGGGATTTAGTTTGTATTGGGCTGTGTGAAAAAGGTGAATAGAAGCCCCCTTCCTTGCTTCTGGTATTCCATAGACCTTCTTGGCTGTACTGTTTTCAAGTATCTCACAGGGCTTCAAGACTTGAGGATTGTAACAGTTGCAGAGTAGGGATGCAAGTCCTATAGAAATCAGTGGGAACATGAGGAGATAAAATTGCTTACCTTTCAGGGTCATTGTAAGGATGGCTACAGGATTAATTCATGTGAAGTATTTTAAACACTCAAAAGTGCTATACAAAAGCTAAGAATTATTATTACAGAATTATTATTGTCTGTTCCATTATACAGTTTCTTAGAACACAGTATACATAAAATAGGCTCACAGCAGTGAGCACCAGGAACCACGTTTTAGAATGACAGTCTGTCAGAACTCACCAGAACAGATGTCATTAACGTGGAAGTGGTCATGGCCAGAAGTGACACCATCAAGCCAGAAAATTTAACACCCCCATATGACAAAATCAAATTAAGTAAATTAAAAGTTTACTGTAAGTATACATTTTTAAATTTATTTAAAATAAAGAAGAACCCTCCAACCCCACTCAAGCTGCTGGCTGATTTGTTTAGAAAAAGTTCCCCAAACATATCGAAGGTTGAAATCCTATCCACACTAACCTGGGAGTAAGTCCCACTGACTGTCATTGCTAAAAGCATACATATAGTAACCTGTTAAAAGTCCAGATCTGTAACATTTCCCCAGATGTAGTCATGCACCATAGTGGCATCAGGTCTAATATATTAAAAATAAAATACACATTTAAATGAATGTATGCGGACCCACTTCAAATCAGCTCATGACCCACCTAGTGGGTCCCAACCCACAGTTTGAGAAACACTGGCTTACAGCATTTGTAATGGACCAGCCAACCCAAAGTTCTTTCTCCGACAATAGCCTACATTCAAACTGTATCTTGCTTTAATTCTCACCATTTTATGTATGGCAGGTGTTTACCACATTTACCTCTGATACTGGAGTTTACTTGACACACTCTACCTAAGCAGACTGATCAATGGAATGCTTACATATGTGGAACATGTGGGGAAGATACCACTTTTATTGGTCTTAATTAGTTGCTGACAGAGTCATCAAAATTATTACCTTATAACAAGCCAGATTTACAGCTATAATTCCTGCTTATGTCATTTGGAGTTACATTCATGTTTCTCCACATCATTTCATTCATCTTATTGTAGTATTACACATTTAATTAGGGACTCTGGTTTCTAGATATGCAAATCCTACTGGCAATATGGTTCATCTAATCCAAGAAAACTTTACACTTCTCATCTCAATAGGAGTCTTCCCAATACCTATCAACGGTAAGACAGTTTCCATACTCTTGTATATTCTTGCCCTGCACCCCAATCCTAAGTACAATATCCGCAAACCAATGCAGAGCCAAATGTGTGTTGATTTCGGTGGATTTAGCCATGCTGTGTTGGATTGTGGTTAATATGTGGAAGTATTACACATACTCAAAGGAATGCACACTCTAAAAAGTCCACCCCCCAAGGCATATAAATAGAACTCTACATTAAAAAAGCATGTAGCACGATTCCAAGACCAAGAGGAAGGAACTGTGGCAAAATCATATTCAGTGGATCAGTTATAAAAGGAGTCAATGAAGTCTTTTGGCTCCTTTTATAACTGATCCATTGAATATGATTTTGCCATCATTTCACATTGGTGAGGGCAGGAATTGAGAGTCAGTACCACTGAAAATAAATCAGAGCCCCCTAGTTTGTCAAAGGGGTAGAAGTGCAGCTTGCTTAGTCATGCGTGTTATACGTATATTCCATAGTAATAGTAATAGAAATGAACAGACAAGCCTGTATCTCATGTCTCATGACATCATACATAAACAACCATGCTTCCAAAAACAGAGATCAATGTAAATTAAATACACAAATCTGACTATAATAGATGGAGCCCAAATCTATGTGTAATTTAGCTGCAATGCAATTTTCATATGAGAATTATAAACAAGCTGGAAGGCCACTGTGCACAGCATTTGCCAGTAACCTTGCTTTTTGGAAACATTCATATACAGGTTGAGTCTCATTATTCGAGAAGGTTCCATTCCAAGAACTTTCGTGGATGGCAAAAAACGCACTATAGCAAATCAATTTAAAAAACAAAGTCTCTTTGCTCTGGTGATTTAAAGACATCCTTGATGACCTTTGTACTGCACACAGAGGCCATCAGTCTTTCTCCAGGAGCTTAGGATTCACTAGGAGCAGCAATCCCTCCCTTCACCAGGAGCCACAGCAAGGGGGAAAGAATGGAGAAGGTGATAATCGCTGCCATTTAGCCTTCTTTCATGTGCTGAGGAGGAAGGGAGGAGTGAAGCCTGCAGAGAGAATGATTGATGCATTGTCAACCTGCTGCCCTCTCTGGCATTATTAAACAGCTGTTTTTCTTTAATTTAAAGGGCCCTTCTCATCAGCTTTGAGATAGAAAAATCTGTGAATACTTCAGTTATACCTGTAATCACTTGTATAACTGTCTCTCTGCAACAGTAAAAAGCAGTTTTTTAAACTGATTTTAAAGGGGTGCGTTTTTTCCCTTCTCCAGGGATCAGTACATTCCTTCTCATTTGCAGGGGCCATTCGCGTTGAGTCAGATCTGTGTATAAAAAATGTGTATAAAAAGGCTGGACCTGTACAGTAATTACTCTTAGAACTCATGCTCATTCAAGAAAATTAGTAAAAAAAAAACAAATACAAAGGAAGAACATGACATTCAACTTTTTAAAATGATCTCTGTAATAAATAAGAAATGAAAATATGGTATATGGATAAGACATTTTTTTTATCAAGTGCAACTGAAGGGAGAACTGTACATTATATGCAAATGCATTTTACAAAACCCCAACAGCCATTCTGTTAAGGTAAAGCAACTATGCAAATGGGTGATTAGGAGGCAACCAGCAGGAGAACTTGTAACTATTTTGTTGCAATTTCTCCTCAAACTGGGTTCTAGATACATATTTACCAATACAACATGCACCCATGTTTTAATTTAAGTAGTCACCAAGGTTTTGCTATATGCACTATTCTATAACTCAAGACATTTGTTTTTTTGCAATACTTTGATGTTCTTTAGAGCAGTGGTTCTCACACATATAGCACTGGGACCCACTTTTTAGAATGAGAATCTGTCAGGACCCACCGGAAGTGATGTCATGACTGAAAAGTGACATCATCAAGCAGGAAAAGTTTTAACAATCCTAGTCTGCAATCCTACCCACACTTACCCAGAAGTAAGTCCCATTTACTATTATTGTTAAAAGAATTTACATAGTAGCTTGTTAAAAGTACAGATCTGTAACATTTCCCCAAATGTAGTCACGTACCATGGTAGCCTCAAGTCTAATGTATTAAAAATAAAGTATTGAAATGAATGGGGACCCACCTGAAATTGGCTTGTGACCCACCTAGTGGGTCCCAACCCACTGTTTGAGAAATACTGCTTTAGAGAATGATGGTCTTATGTGCCATTAATTGTTGTGTTGGTGTGAGTTTATTTTGCTCTATAGAAGATGGATACATTCTGAACTTTGAACAAGAAGTGAAGATACCAGCACAACTGACAACCTTTCTCCTAAGATTTTGTTATGGTGAAATGGCTTTGTGGAAATCCTCCCCCTTTCCTCCAGTGCAGTGACTGCAAGGTACAATTTCTTGAAGAATGTTTTGAAATAGGCATTTTCCAGGAAGTGGGAATTTGTAATGTTCAGGGGCATCCTTGAGAGCCAGGATGGTGTAGCGGTTCAGGAATTGGACTTACAACCCAATCCTAAAGGTGGTGCTGTTGCTAGGTGCTGTGGTGCCAAAGTGGCTACGGCTGCATCTTGCGGCCCCATGGCAGCCACTGGAGCTCTCCACGCCCTCTGCCTCTGTTTCTGATCTGCCCTGTCCCCCCTTCTGGAATGCCTCCTCCCCCCTTCCCCGAGGCCCTCATCGCTGCCTGGAGCTTTCACCTAGCTCTGGGTGGTGTCTGGCCAGTGTTGGGTTGGCACTGGCACTGACTCAGCACAGGGTGTCATGGGCGTGCATTACAGCATGTTTGCAATACCCAGCACTAGTGGTATACTCAAACTGTCAGTGCTAAAGGACACAGGATTGGGCTCCTACAGCGCAATCCTAACCATTGCTACTGTGCAAACACTAGGTGTCAGATATGTTCCGCAAAGCAGGTTTGTGACAATTCATGAGCAAGCAGCACCGGAAATCCTGCACCACTCTGCTGGCACTGCACCCAGATCCCCAGTTGCTGGCAGAGGTGAATGCAGTGCAGAGTGACACAGGGGCAGGGGGAGGGTGGGTGAGTGTGGAATAGGGAGGGAAGCTACCAGGGGAGAGGAGGGCAGAATGGGGTGGGACAGGCGCAGAAGGGGCAAGCTGAGTGGAGGAGGCCTCCACCATATCCTCACGGATTTTAAGTTCCTAACAGTCTATTCTTTCAGTCTCTGCCAGCCCACAGTTTTCAGTTTTTGACATAGAAAGGATAAGAGGATCTTATCTGAGAAATTAACAGCCTGATCCTATTGAGGATTGGGCCAGAAGACAAAACGCTTTGCAACAGCGGAAGGCACTTCCGCTGATGTAACATGTCTGCTACATTGGTGGCCATTTTAGAAGTGGCACTGCTCCAGGACTGTTGCCAGAGCGGCCTACCCCCGGTTAGCACAGTTCCGAGAAGACCCATTATGGGATGGGAAGCTTATGGAGATGTAAGGGGATTTAAATCCCCTTTCTCTGCTGAAGGCTCCTGATCAGCCCCCCCCCCCCCATGCAGCACACCCCTTTTTGGCGCAGCTGCATCAGCGGGGGGGGGGATAAGATTGGGTTCTTATATGATTGTCCTTGTTTATTTCTATTGCTGACTCAGCCCAGATGGAATTTTGCCTCAGAGGTGTGGCATTTACATAACTTTAAATCTTTTTTCTTAGCTTTAAAAAATGGCTTTCATGGGATAAACTCTAGGTATGTGCAAATAGCGTATACACACCTGGATTGTAAACCCACCGCAGTGACCCTCCCAAATCCTTCTTCCTCCCCACTACCTACATTTTAAACCACTGATTCAATCTTGAGGAATATGCTTTTCTTTCCAAGGTAACCCCCCCTCTGGAACTTGCTTTTCCAAGGTCAAGCAGTCTTTCCAACTTTCCTCCTAATACAACAAACAGTAGCTGCAAACTATTATTTCCTGAAAGATGCCTTTGGCCTGACTCCCTGCATGAAACTTTTGGGGTGCAGCTTGCTCTTTTTCATTGAGTTTGCCTGGACATGCTTTTAGCATTTCCTTCTTCTGGTGTGTTGCATGATAACAGGGCTCTAAGGCTGTGACTCATATCTTCCTTAGGGGCTGATGTTATATTTAATTATTCACCTTTGGATTGTGGAAAGATTCCATGCAGCTGTTGGTATTGTTCTGGCTTTCTTTCACCAAGCCACACCTACTGAATGTCAAAAACTGATAAATGAAAGGTGTCTCTGAACTGACCGGCTAGGCCCCTGATCAGTATATGACTCAGTAACTTGCATATGAACTTTGGTTTCTAAGGAGATGGAAATCTTGTGGAACTTTCATCTGAATACTCCCCCCCATACTTGTCATATTTCTGTTTGTATGTCGTTTGTGGGCTTTTTCTTACTTTTCCAGCCTTGCGTGCTCCATAAATAGAACACAAGATATTTATTCAAGACATTGCAATGCCATAGAAAAGCCTAGACAAGATGTAACCTGGAGTAGATTTAACTGGGTAAAACTAGACTCCTTGCAAAGGTCATTTTAGAGGTAGCCCTCAACACAATGGTGACAGTCCAACCTAGAGTTAGATACCCTACATTCAATGCGTGTAGGTGTGCCAAACTCTATATCAGCCTGTGACATACAGAAATACACATGTGTTTGTTTTTCTCAGAACACAAAATAACACACTGACAGTCCAATCCTATTGGGCCCAACTGCCTGTGGAATGTATGTACTGCTGGGAATGACTCCTGTAAAGCAGTTGTCAAAGGCACTCCAGCAACACAGAATAGCACACTGCAAAAGAGTAGCCACTTTCCCACTGTTAGGAAAGCCGAATACTTCCTATGCATGTTAGCAGATCCCAAATGACCCACTGAAGCAGGTAAGATAGTGGGGGAGGCAGGATGGGGTGAGGTGGAACAAGGATGAGGGAGAAAAGAACAAGGCAGTGATGGGGTGGAGGCAGTGATGGGGAGGCAAGCGAGGTGGAGGAAGGGAGAACTGGGTCCACAAGGGATGGGTTTGGCAGCAACAGTGATTGCTGAATCCAAGCCCCTGTCCCAGACCCAACCCCATGATGGGGGTACACACAGATCTGTGTTAACAAATTCGCTAGTGTGTGTTCAAGTAGACCCCTCTGTGCTGTGGAAGCTTACCCCCAGATAAGGGAATGAATGTTCCCTTACCCAGAGGAGACCTCCAAAAGTCCCCCCCCCAAAGCAGCAATACCCATTTTGGCATCTCTGCATCAGCGGGAGGGGGTAAGCATAGGATTGCACTGTGAGCCATTCATCAATGTTAACTTTTTAAAAAGTCTTTACTGTTATTTCTTTTCCCACTGATATCTTTCAAACTGTTCAAACCTCTTACACTTGTCTCCCTGTCAGCAGTTACTTCACAAAGACTTTCTCCAGATTCCCTCAAGTAAAGTGTATTTTCTATACAAGACAAAGCGTATTTTTCCTTCCTTCTCTGAGTCTGAAAAAGTACTGAGCTTTAGTTTGTCATCAGAGTTGCACAGGCACCAATTTAAAATACTTGCAGCACCTGAAATAGCTGCATATCAGATTTATGCATTACCACAAATCAGGCAACCAGCCCAGGCTTCCAGAACATGGCCAAGTTCTAGTTAACTGCCAAGACAAAAGTGCAACAAGATTAAGAAAAGCTCATGAACATCCAAATTGAAGTACTATCTGTTCTATACAGCACACTTCTGGCACTAAACTATAATGTTAAATAGTAGTGCTACTTAAGCCTAATAAAGTTTCTTTGAGATTTTGTTCTAGTGCAGATGCAATGCTGAATTTCTGCCAGTGGTGTAGCTATTGGGGGGCAGAGGAGTAGTTCACCCTGGGTTCCACCCTTGGGGGGGGTGACACCACTAGTGACCAAAATGGTTAAAATTGTAGTGGTTAGGAATAATACCATCATGTAATATACCATTCAATGTATAATTTACAGTGGAATGCAATTAATCAAACCGGAGTGAAATATTTCCATTCTATCAAAAGTTATGGTCAAAAACCAGAAAACAAAAATGCAACTATGTAACAAAAAGTACAATTTCCTTAACTCAAAACTGATCAATGAGACTGATTGTTCAAAGAGCCAAAGAGATGTGATTATGACACAGCATGAAACCAATAAGATGTTAGCAAGGTTAGTACCCCTGTGGGGGTGACACCAGGGGTGGATCCAGTGTTTGTATTTGGGGAAATATGAGCACTACCTTAAGTCCAGAGCCCAGGTCAACCAGGTGGGTAGACCTGGGCTCCTGGTTGAACTTTGGCATCTGTGGCCAAAGTTTGCTGGACGGGTAGACGTGGGCTTCTGGACGTGGAGCCCACGTCTGGACGTGGAGATTTACCTACCTGGTAGACCTGGGCTTCCATTCCAACCACCCTATGGAGCACTCTCCTAGACAGGTAGACCAGGGTTCCTGTCTGGATTTGGAGCCCAGATTTACCAGCTGGATAGACCTGGGCTCCCATTCCAAGTGCCCTCTGAAGTTGTCTCTTCTAGGCTGGTAGACCTGGGCTTGATGCTAACATGGTATGTGACTGCATTTAAGGAAGTGTTACAGATCTGTACTTTTAACAGGCTGCTAGGTATATGCTTTTAAGATTGATAGTAAATGGGGCTTACTCCTGGGTAAGTATGGGTAGGATTATAGCATTTGGGATGTTTGGGGAATTTTTTATAAACAGATTAGACACTGCTTGGAATGGTTAGGCGGGTTCTTCTTTATTTTAAATAAATTTTCAAACTTATTATAAAATTTTCATTTTCTTACTTAATTGATTTGATCTTATTTTGTCATATGGGGGTGTTAAGTTTTCCTGCTTGATGACATCACTTCCAGCTATGACATCACTTCCAGGTTAATGACATCACTTCCAATGAGTCCAGACAGATTGTCATTCTAAGATGTAAGTCCAACTGTTAAAACATTTGAGAACTACTGATGTAGATAATTAGAATTAACATAATGCAGCCCAAACTATATTGGTAACACTATCAAACAACAAAGAGGATGCAGACAGGAAGTAGAGTGGACAGGCAATAACTGGAGCTGGAAAGTCTTCATTTGCATGGTCTGAAATGGGTTCGTGGTCTCAGAAAAGTTCCTAGTGGACAGAAGCCCACCTCAACTCAGTTGTATTTTCAAAAGATAATATATCCTTTGGGAAAGTGTGAATTTTGCAATAGTGAACATGGCATGCTGGTAACATCGAAGCTATACATTCTTTCTCCCCGTTCCAGGAAATGAATAGTTTTATTAGTTTTATTTATTACAGCTACCTTCTGTTTATGACTCTTAGTAACCTGCATAGAAGAGCTGAATAACCTCCCAATCAGATTTATTAAATATTGACGGGCAGTTTATTAGAGCACACCCATATAAATTCAAAGAACATCAGAGACACTAAAAACGCAGCCCTGAGAGGCTTTTCGCTGGTAACAAAGACTGTAAAAAACAAAAGAGGATTCATTTATTCTCGTGAAAATAACTGGCAGGAGGATTGTCTGTCGAAGTTACGGTAACCCATTTTCTTTACACGTTCCAGTGAAACCTCCAGGTCTGAACTCTTCGCAAAAGAAACACATATTCTGACATCTGGTTTGTTTAAACAAGCAAACGTGTGTGTATAAAATAATATGTGTGGTCTGTTAGAATTTTTTTTTAATGCTACATTTGTATTCTCTCGTCATTTTTCACCTTATCTGCAAAATATGGGAAAGAATAAACACAAATGATACCGCTCTATCAAAATGGTCCAGTAATTCTGTGTTTCACACACACACAAACTCATATGTGTTTCAGATAATTGTAATAGTTTCAAAGCAAAAGCTCTGCCTCAGCACATCCAGATGTTCACTTCTCGCATTGCTAGTTGCACAATTTAGCACTTAACCAGAAGTGAAGGAACTTATCACAGAAAAGATGCATAGCTTAAAGAACATAAGGAAAGTCCTGCTGGATAAAGCAACTGGATAAGGCCATCTAATCTACCATCATGTTTCCCACAGTGACCTATCCAGGTTTTAGAGTAACATCCAATTGACCTTGAAAACTCTTTGCAAGTGGTATTAAAGCATGGCAACTATGCATTGAGCAGCACTAGGGTGAGTTCCCCAGGGCCAGGTGGCACCAAGCCAACAATTTACTTGCACCATCTCTTCTGCAACTCATATGTTCAGGGACATACTGATGTGGAATCTGGAGGTAGGATATGGCCATCGTGACTAGCAGCCCTTGTTGGATTTCTCCTCCATGCATTTGTCTAATTCCCTTTTAAAGTCCTCTAAACCAGTTCTTACACATCTAACACTGGGACCCACTTTTTAGAATGAGAATCTGTCAGGACCCACCTGAAGTGATGTCATGACTAGAAGTGACATCATCAAGCAGGAAAATTTTTAACAATCCTAGGCTGCAATCCTACCCACACTTACCCAGGAGTAAGTTCCATTGACTTATCATTGTTAAAAGAATGTACATAGCTTGTTAAAATTATAGGTCTGTAACATTTCCCTAAATGCAGTCGCATATCATGGTAGCATTCAAGTCTATTAAAAATAAAATATTGAAAGGAATGGGGACCTACCTAAAATTGACTCGCGACCCACCTAGTGGGTCCCAACCCACAGTTTGAGAAACACTGCTCTAAACTAGTGGTCATCACCACATTTTGCAGTTGTACCATAAACAAACTTCACAGGCTAATGATGTGCTATGTGAAGAAGTACTTTAATTTGTCTGTCCTGAATCTCAACCAATTAGTGGGATGGGGCAAAAATTTATCAGTGGTTCGTTATTTCAATTGTGCCTTCTAGCCTAATACCCCATTTACTATTTGGACTAATGGGAGACATGGAGTTTGATGATGATATCAGGTGGTAAGTGTTTGTAAGGCATTGCGCCAACTGGTGCTGGGAAACTCACTAGAGCACTGCCAAATATGAAGCCCATGTTTGAGTATCATTTGCTAGGAGTTCTTAAAGGTCAACTGGATGTTACCTTAACAGCATCAGGATTTGCATGCTCCATGACTCTGTGACTGTGGCGTCATGAGTTCCTGTTTAGCTCTCTACTCCTGTGTTTGATTTGCCCCTTCAGTGTTTTTAAATCTTTGCAGAGATTCATGAGTTGAGCTATTTATTGCTCATGAATAGAGACCATTATTCAGTGCATCCCTGTTACTCAAATTATACTCTTTTGGTCCAATCCTAATGAACTAAGGGTACAATCCTAACCTATCCTAGCTGCACAATCCTAGCTGCAATGCAGCTCTTAGGTAAAGGAACAAACATTCCCTTACTTTGAGGAGGCCTCCATGACTGACACCCAACTGCAGGATGCAGCACACGTTCCATTGGCACTGCTATGCCAATGCTGGAAAGTACTGACATAAGGGGTTAGGATTGCACCCTAACCGGGGATTTTATGACAGCAGAACAGTGTTCCACTGTAGTACAATCAGTGCTTTTTTTGTAAAAAAAAAAAAGTGCAGGAACTCACAACTTGTTAATCTTTTTTATTTATTTATTTATTTATTTATTTATTTATTTATTTATTTTTAAGCTGAACTTTGAGGAGTTTTGCAGCCTCAACTGGCCCCCCTTTTGGCAACTGGCAACCAACCTTTATATTTTGCAGCCATTGAGCACCTCCCCTCCAAAAAAAAAAAGTTAAAAAAAATTCTTCCTCATAGGGATTTGAACCCACAGACCAGCACTTTAACAATTGAGCCATATGAACTCTTAGATTCAAAGTGTTCGGAACTAATACTTGAGGCTCTGATGGCCACCAGCTGGGCTCAAGCCCTTATATATTAGTTCTGAGCAGTTTGACTATAGGCTTTCCTATAGCCCAGTGGAGAGAGTGCTGGGCTGTGGAGCACAAGGTCAGAGGTTCAAATCCCTCCCTAGCTCGCAGTTTAAAAAAAATAGGTGGAGCACAAGGTCAAAGCCGGGGATGCAAAAAAAAAAAAAAAAAAAAAAAAGGTGGAGCAGGAGATCAGAGTTTCGAATCCCTCCCTCAGTGAAAGGGAAAAAAAAGGTACCGGAACACCGTTCCGGTACGTTCTATTACAAAAAAAGCCCTGAGTACAATGGTTACCAATGGTGCCTACAGCATGCTGTCAGCAACCATTTTGCAAGTGCTGCCTCAAAAGGCAGTGATGCTACAGCTTTGCTGCCAGATCCCATGGCCCCAGCCAGTGGTGGGGATGGAACGTGGCTGAGGAAGGGAAGGAGAAGGAATGGGGAAGTGTCTGGAAGGGGAGAGGAACAGCTGAATATTGGCAGCAGGGACTTGTGCTGATATCCTTTCCTATTTTTCTTCATTCACTCACCTTTGACCTGAGCCAGCAAAGTCGCTGATGCAGATCCAAGGTGACCCATTGAGCTAATGGAAGCTTACCTCTGGATAAGGGAACATGTGACTTACAGTGGCATGGATGCATCAGTGGTGGTGGTGGGGGGGGGTTATTTAGGATTGGGCTATATGTTTCTCTTATTGCTCCCTCCTACTACATCAAGTGTCAGCAACATTTCAATGGGGGTCCTGGCACATACGCCCACACCCTGACAATGCACTAGGTGCTGCCACCACCACTAGGCACAGTATCTGGGTGTGCTTATTTACCTCTTCGCTCCATACCCCCTTTAACCATTGTATCATGTTTATTGTCAGTCATTATTTTAAACTTTATTTGCTTTGATATCAGCTAATAAACTTTGACTGAATGTAGGCCCAGTCCTATCCAACTTTCCAGCACTGATGCAGCCACAATGACGCCCCAAGGTAAGGGAACAAACATTCCCCTGCCTTGAGGAGGCCTCCGTGACTGCCTCCCCACTGCAGGATGCAGCACACGCCCCATTGGCACAGCTGCATCAGCACTGGAAAGTTGGATAGGATTGGGCCCTTTATCAGCTGAATTGGGATATAAGTTCTAATAAACATGTATCACCATGGAAAATTATAATAGCTATTTAAAAAACATGTTCTGCTGTTTTTTAAAGAAATCTTTTTTTAATTAACTGGAACAGCATTAATTGGAACAGAAGACTAAAGGGTAGTCTTTTTGCTAGATGGTCTTTATCAACTAGTAGGAAACAATTATAAATGCTAAATCACATCAGTTTACTACAGCGGTTTTCAAACTCTCTGGAAGAGTTTTGGCCACTCTAAGTCCTTGTGGGGGCAGGGGGAAGGCAGTGACACGACCCCCAGGATCGCGTTGCTCAGGGGGCTGCAGGTTGCTCAGGACTTAGCTTGGTTGGACTTACCAGAGCCTCCTGCAGCCTCCTGGGGGTGCGCGACAATTTGCAGGGCAAAGCTTAAGAAGTGAAAGTGGGGCGATTGAACCCCGCCTCCGCAAAACTGGAAGTGGAGCACAATCGCTCCACTTTTACTTCTTAAGCTTTGGGAAGCCCTGCAGATGGTCGCGCAGGTTTCCCCGCACCCCAGGGAGGCTGCAGGAGGCTCTGGTAAGTCCAACCATGCCCCTGCAGCCCCCTGAGCGACACGATCCTGGGAATCCTCAGGATCGCGTTACTGCCTCCTCCCTGCCTCCTTGCTGCCCCCACCCTTTAAGGGGGCAGAGGCCAAGGCTGGGGCATTGCCACACCCCAATTTGAAAAGCCCTGGTTTACTATATTATCCTGCCAGTGCCCTCCAGTATTCCAGCAGGTCATTCTACTTCTGAAGACTTAAAGCTGTTGAGCATTACCAAACTGAAAAGAGCTAAGAAAAATGAAATATATTCCTGCATGATTATTACTGCACTTCATACTCCACTTCAGTTTACCCATAAACATTACATGGAAGGCACCCAAGTTTTAGAATGTTCATGTTTCAGTTGGAATTCTAATACAGACTAACTGAAGACCTGTTAATTTTGACAGGCTGGGAATGGGAGTTTTGCAGTCTTTTCCTGGACCCCATTCACTGTCACCATGCATCACAATGATTCTCAAAGCAGAGAAGCTGACCTGACTCTATCCCTTAGGACATTGTTCTCCAAACCCATTAATACATTTTATTTCTAATTTAAACCATTTTTCTCCTAACTTTTCTGTCTGAAACAACCCCTAGAGCAGCTAACGACCATTTTAAAAGCAAACCATAACATCATATAAAATATAACACCCAATAAACAGTAATGACAATCAAGAACAGAACACTACAGAACAATTCATTGCTGAGCAGAGCAGAAAGTGTGGTCTGAATGCATACATGGCAGCCCTCTTGCTGAAGCTAAACAGATTTGGGTCAGGTGCTCAGTGCCTGGATGGGAGGCTGCCTGGGAACCCCATGTGCACTCTCTTGAATTCTACAGTGGGTGAAAGATGGGATATAAATGCAATCAATCAATTATTGAACATTTGTATTCATTTAAATGTTGGTCAAATGTCCACATTGTGTTTTGAAGGAAGGCCTGCGTATTCCATCGACATGGAGCCCCTGTTGGGTTGGGTCACCACTGTGAAAGTAGCTGGTTTGGCTGCCACTACAAAGTTGTCTCCAAGAACAACACTTTACCAGTCATTCTTTCATACTGGAAAAAATAAACAGCTAACCCTATCACTGAGCTGTGCTGCCGGAACTGCATTCTGGCAGTACACCCTGACTGTGGCATTTCAAAATGTGACAGCTTATAGTGTGTTACTGGGCCTTTGCTGGAAATGACAAGTAGTGCCAGCTGCGAGGCAGCAGCCTGGAGCCCCCTGTGCTGGTAAGGCAGCAATGGAGGTGGGCTGCAGGCAGTGAGGGGGAGGGATTGGGAGGACTGAGGGCATAACTGGCTGGTGAGGTGGGAGGGGCAGGGAGGTAGATCTGGTGGCAATGGTGCATGTTGGATCTTAACCACTCTGTTTTAAACCTCCCTTCCCCTTTTCTCTTCTTTGAGATACACCACCAGAAAAGGTAGCATATATCTGCAAAGACCCATAGGTGGCCCCAGATCTTGCACAGCTTCAGACTCAAATCTGAAAAGTCAATGTTCCTTGGAAAAAGCAGTGGAAAGAAAAATAGGACGGTCAATATATTGCCAATGAATTCCTGGGGGGGGGGCACTTAATGAAGGTAAACAAGCATTTCTAACATTGTATGTCTTTTCATTGTGTTGAAAGAAACTTGGCAGAGCAAATTGTAGGATCAGTTTGCATTTTAGCATTTTAGGAAGATAGAAAATTCCAACATGCAGATGGTATTGAGAGATTCATTTTTGCACATGTTGTGAACAGAAAATTAGATGCCTTTGCTTGTTCTGGTATTGATTTGTCTGTGTAGGCCTGAATATGGAAAGAAGTCTATGTTTACATGTTTCAGATTAAGATAATGGGTGCAGCCTAGCTGCCACTGTTACCCTGCACATGCCTGATCTTGGCAGCTAAGCAGGGTCAGGCCTGGTTAGTACTTGGATAATAATAATAATAATAATAATAATAATAATAATAATAATAATAATAATAAACTTTATTTGTATCCCACCCTTCTCCCTGAAAGGGACCCAGGGATGGGAGACCGCCTGGGAATACTGGGTGCTGTAGGCTTATACCATAGTCTTTTGAGACTGAAGGTTGCCAACCAACCAGCTCTATCAAAATCAATGGGCCTTTTGCTATTTAGTTCAATAGATACTGGATTGTAGTCATTGTTTTAAACAGTTAAAACTTCACATTTGTTGTCAAAGCCAAAATACTCTTATTGGAGCACTAAGACTTCCTCCAGCCCCTCTCCTGATCATGGAAATTTTTATCTGAACCTATGTTTTCAGTACATATGTATGAGAGTACATTATTGAATGCACAGATTTTTATTCCAGTTATCCCAGTAATTTGGACTCTTCTCAGAATTGCCACTCTAATCTTTAAACAATCCTTAGAAAAGTTTAGTGCTTCTGCATATTCCACCTCTCCCAATTCACTGCCGAATTCACAGGCAGTAGCAGAAGGCATTAGGGGGAGTTGGGGTGAAATTGTTTTTAGGGGGTAAAACTCGTGGTGAGGGCAACGGAGCTTTTCCTAGTGGTTCAGAGATACAGTATTTTCACCAAGGCAACCCTGAGGGTGCATTGCACCTGATGCAGCACTTACCTTGTGAAACTTGGTGTTACAGAAGTTTAGAGGTGGCATAATGATGTAAACATATCACTCCCAACCTTCCCCCTATCACACTGCTTGTAGTGCAATAGGTCCTCCTCTGGACAACCTCCATCCAGTTATCTTCATCTTTGCATTCTCACCAGCAAGTGGCAAAAACACAATTGTGAAAAAGAGTGTGAGGCAGCTGGGCCTGAAAAGGGCCAAAGATCGCGGAATAGAGGCTTGGATGTGTGGTGTCACCTCCCGCACCAGCTACACCCCCATAGTGATGCCACTACCTCAGAAGTTCCCAAGAACAACACACAGGGCTTCTGGGAAAGGTGGAAGCCCCAAGCAGCAGTGTTGGAGGTGCCATTGTTCTCCAGAGTCTCCCAACAGAGCAATTTGATATTATCATGTGTTATCAAGTGTCGTTTTCAAGGCTTCTAGAGAAGAAAAAAGGCAATTGTCAGCCTGTGGTCACTGGGTAGAAAATGGCTGCCACAATGAAACAGATGGCAGTGGAACAGTGGCGTCGCTAGGGGGTGCAGGGGGTGCGGGCCACACCAGGTGACGCGCAAGGGGGGTGACGCTCCCTGGGGGGAGGACGCAGTAACATCGCAAGGTTAGGAGCTACCGCATCTTGCCATACACTGTTGGATGCGGAATGGCCAGCGGAGTGCAGTGCAAAAAACAGAATTGAAATCGCTCCTTTCCTTCAAAGGTTATGGCCAAAAAACCAGAAGGGAAAAATGCATGGAGCCCTATGGAAAGTGAAAGTGAGCCGTATTGCGTGTTTATTCGCGAGTAGGCATACTTGCCATAGTCCATCAGAAAGGGCAGGCTGAGAGGAATTGAATGACACTGGAATGGTCCCGATCCAATAATGCAGCCCCCCAAAAACACCCGAGAAGCTCTCCCCTTCCCAGCTGCGAGTCTGAGCCTAAAATGAAGTCACGTGGTCGTGTTTACTTATGAGTAGGCAGACTTGCCTTAGTCAAGACAGGCTGAGAGGCTCCAAGGATGTCAGAATGGTCCTAATCCAATGAGTGCAGCCCCAAAAAACACTGGAGAAGGAGGTTCCTCCCTCCCAGTTGCCTCCCTCCCAGTCTATGGAGACCTATGGAAAGCAAAGCAGCCTCACAGTTGCGTTTACTCGCAAGTAGGCAGACATGCCTTGGCTGGTGGTCAGGCAAGGCAAAGGAGAATGTGAGGACACCAGCAGGGTCCTGATCCGATGGAGCTGCTCCAGAAGGCAGCCTCCCCCCCAAAAAAGAACAAAGAAGAGGATTGAATGGTAAGGGGAAGTTTTCTATTTTGCACTTGCAAAGCCAGGTGGGTCTTTATCTGGATATGCCTGAAATAGAAGAACTTTGGGCACTGGGAGGCTGAAGATCTCACTGATTCTTTTTTTTTTGGGGGGGGGGTGTTATTGCAGGCAGACTACAGAGTAAGCCCCATTGACCATTATGAGACTTACTTCAGAGTAGATATGCATAGGATTGGGCTCACAGGCTGCAATCCTACCCACACTTTTCTGAGAATAAGCCCTTTTGACCACTATGGGACTTACTTTAGAGTAGACATGCATAGGATTGGGCTCACAGGCTGCAATCCTACCCACACTTTCCTGAGAGTAAGCCCCACTGACCACAATAGGAGTTACTTCACAGTAGATTCACTTGGTGGAACAGGACTGGCATCCCTTTATTTAATTATTTTATTTTAATTTAATAATTTATAATTATTTATTTTAATTTGCTTGATGATGTCACTTCTGGTCATGACATCACTTCCAATGGGTCTTGGATAGATTGTCATTCTAAAAAGTGGGTCCCAGTGCTAAAAGTTTGAGAACTGCTGCAATAAGGTGTTAGTAAGTTGACATGGTGTGTGTGTGTGTGTGTGTGTGTGTGTGTGTGTGTGTGTGTGTGTGTGTGTGACTCTACAAGTTTTCAAAATCACTAAAATCAGAATTTGGAGGAATAAGACCATCATGTTATATATCAATGCGTAATTTCATGCAGAATGTAATGAAACAATCCATATTGAAATATCTGTGTTCTAACAAAAGGTGCAGCCAAAAAATTGGTGGGGGCAGGGCGATGGCACATCACCATGCCCACCTGGGGTGTTGCCCCGCCCACTGCATGGGGTGACACAAAGGCCTCCCGCACCGGTTGACGCAAATCCTAGTGACGCCACTGCAGTGGCAAAAAGGTTAGATGAAGTTTCACTCTCCTTTTGCTCCCTTGCCCAGTTTGAGCCACAACTTCTCAGTTGAAATTTTTTGGTTCAGCTCTTCAAATGTGATGCCTCTGTACTTTTTCAGCAAAAAAGTAGCTAAACTGCATTAAAGACTAACTACTGCAATGCACTAAGAGGGAGAATGCAGGAGAATGAAATAGAATTTAGGAAGTTCTATTTAAATGGAAATTAAAGGAAGGAATTTAGGAAGTTATTCCTAAATAAATATTCCTCATATAAAATGTATATTCCTCATATAAAAGAGTTTACCTATTATTCAGAAAGACACAGATCATTTTCAAGAATAGATATGTTCTGGGTGACAAAGGATATTGCAATAAAAACTTCTAAAACAGAAATTCTATCAAAGACTCTTTCAGATCATAATCCAATAACTATGACTATTAAGAAGAAACCTACAACATATAGATGGAGATTGAATGAATTGTTGTTACAAAAAGAGGTTATAATAAAGGATGCTAAGCAGAAATTAAGGGAATTTAATTTGAATTTAAATAAGGGGACAGAAATGAGGATAGTTTGGGACACTAGTAAAGCCTTTATGAGAGGATACTTTATTCAGAAAAGTATAGAATGGAAAAAAGAGAGACAAATTAAGTTTCAGAAAATTGAGGAGGAAATTAAAAAGAAGGAATATGAGTTAATAGAAGTCCCAGGAGATAAAAAAAAATAGTACAACAAATAAAAGATTTAAAGCATCAATTATCTTTGATGATGGTGAATCAAATGGAAATTAAATTAAAGTTTGTGAAGCAAAGATATTTTGAGCATGCCAATAAACCAGGGAAATGGTTGGCCTACAAGTTGAGGAAGCAGAGAGAGAAGAGAGTAATTTTAAAATTGCAGGAGGCGGGAAAAATGTATACTGATCAGGAGGATATAAAAAAAATAATTACAAATTATTATGCTAATTTATACAAAAGTCAAAAAATAGATCAAGTAGAAGTAAAGAACTACTTGGATAAACAAAATTTACCAAAAGTGTCTGAAGAACAAAGGGAAATTTTAAATAATAGAATAACTCTGTGTGAAGTTGTAGAGGCAATAAAGAAGATTAATATAGATAAAGCTCCGGGTCCAGATGGTTTAACAGGTAGATTCTATAAATGTTTAGAAGAAGTAGTAAGTTTACCATTGCTTAACACGATGAATGATATTTTGCAGACTGGGAAAATGCCAGATTCATGGAAGGCAGCAAATATAACGTTGATTCCTAAAGAAGGACAGGATTTGATGGATATAAAAAATTACAGACCTATTTCCTTGTTGAATAATGATTGTAAAATATTTACAGCAATTTTAGCAAACAGAATGAAGAAGATATTACAAAATCTTATACATGAAGATCAATGTGGTTTTTTACCGAAAAGACACATGAGTGATAATATTAGAATAGTATTGGATTTGCTGGAATATTATGATAAAAGGATAGAGAAACAATTAGCATTGATTTTTTTGGACTTTGAGAAGGCGTTTGACAATTTGAGTTGAACTTACTTGATTGCTGTCTTAGAGAAGATGAACTTTGGAGAGAACTTTATTCAATGGATAAAGTCAATTTATACATCACAAACTGTGCAGGTAGTGGTAAATGGAGAATTATCAACAATGTTTGAGATTCAAAAGGGAACACGACAAGGATGTCCATTGTCGCCACTTTTATTTATACTTGCCTTAGAAGTGTTATGTAGAGATATTAGACAAGATGAAAGACTACATGGAGCAAAGATTAAAAATGAATGTTTTAAATTAAGAGCATTTGCAGATGATATGGTTTTGATCTTAGAAAAACCTTTAAAAGACATAGAGTTGTTGATGGTTAAGTTGAAGAAGTTTGAATCATTAGCAGGATTTAAGATAAATAAACAGAAAACTAAAATTTTATCTAAAAATATGAACGAACAAGACCAATCGAAGTTGATGAATAAGACTGGGTTCAAGGTGGAGAAGAAGATTAAGTATTCAGGTATTATTTTGACAAACACGAATTTTATGTTATTTCAAAATAATTATGTTAAAGTTTGGGGTGAAATCAAAAAAGATTTTGCAAGATGGGAAAGGTTGAAATTATCTTTTTTGGGAAGAATATCTGTAATTAAAATGAATGTACTACCAAAAATGCTTTTTCTTTTCCAGAATATACCAATATTACTTTCTGATAAACCTTTTAAAGAGTGGCAGCAAGATGTGACAGGTTTTATATGGCAAGGGAAAAAACCAAGAGTGAAATTTAAGATTTTGCAAGATGCAAAAGAAAGAGGAGGTTTAGGACTGCCTGATCTGAAGACTTATTATGCATCATGTTGTTTTCTGTGGCTTAAAGAATGGATATTGTTGCAAAACAAAAAATTGTTGACGTTAGAAGGATATGATTTAAGATTTGGTTGGCATGGATATCTTTGGTATGATAAGTTGAAAGTGAATATGGAATTCAAGAATCATTATGTTAGACATGCACTGTGGAAGATATGGAATCATTATAAGAAAAGGTTTTACAACAAAATTCCACTCTTAACTTCACCACAAGAAGCACATTTTGGTTTGGGAACTGTACCAGGAGATAAATGGTTATTGTATAAGAACTTATTGAAATGTAATCAAGGTCAATGTATTTTGAAGTCTAGAGAGGAATTGATTGTAGAGGGTTTTGACTGCCAATGGTTTATGTATTTACAATTATTAGAAAGATTTAAAATTGATAAAAAATTATATGGTTTTGAAGAGGGAGAGACAATATTGGAGAAACAATTAAGATCAGATGAGCAGGTAATATCTAAAATATATAAATTGCTTTTGAAGTTTGAAACAGAAGATGAACAGGTTAAGGAATGCATGATCCAGTGGGCAAAAAATGTGGGCTATGAACTTTCAATGGACAGATGGGAGAAATTATGGATAAAACAGACAAAATTTACTTTGAATGTTAACATTAAGGAAAATATATATAAGATGATTTATCGTTGGTATGTGACACCAAGTAAATTAGCCAAAATGTATGGAACTATGTCCAATAGTTGTTGGAAATGTAAGAAACAAGAGGGAACATTTTACCACATGTGGTGGACGTGTTCAAAAGTTAAAAAATATTGGTCACAAATTCAAGCACAGATACAGTTGATCTTAAAAACAAATATACAGTTGAAGCCAGAAGTATTTTTATTAGGTATGACAGATGAGTATGTGGAAAGAAAAAATGAAGTTTTATTTTTGTATATGATAAGCGCTGCCAGAGTACTTTATGCTCAAAATTGGAAGACTATGAATATACCTTTGGTGGAGGAATGGTGGATAAGACTTATGGATTATGCGAAGATGGATAAATTAACAATTTTGCTTAGGGAGAATTCAACAGAAAACTTTTTGAAGAATTGGAGTCCAGTTATTGATTTTTTGAATCAGAGAGAGGATGGGGATTTGAGGTATTTTGGATTTGAAGATTGATTTTGAAGTATTAGTGGTATAGATTAATATTTGTTAATGTTTGGACTGTATGTATTTGGATTATAAGTATGGGAATGTTTTGGCTTCTCTCGTGCTACTTTATTAGAATTTTGTTTATGTATGTATTTGTTTTTCTATTTTATGCTTATTATAGTTAAATAAACAAATCAACAGGAAAAAAGGAGAAAAACAAGATTGAAAAACCTATTGCATCATGGGAGGCACCATACTGAATGATGAACTCAAAATGCTAAAACAAAAATTGATTTTTTGATAAGGGAACAAAGTGGAACTATGTCCTGAAAAGTGTTTCTTTAATGTAGTATTTACACTAATTCATGTCCCTTACTTTGAAGTTACTACTCTAGAGCCAATGGTACTAATCCAAATCAGGAACCTATACAGACAAAGCTTTCCCCCAAAACAAATCAGGTGCCACATTTTTGAATGGGAAAGGTAGGATATACAAATTTTAAGTAAATAAAATAAAATATATTTGTCATTCTATGACCATGCCCGGTTATGGCCTCAGGTGCGCAGATATGACATCATTGATGGTTGCTAGAAGCTAGGGAGGGATCCAGTGGGCCTTGCCATGGAGGTGGGGAGGCCAGGGTACTGATCCCAGAGAGGTGGCAGAAGGCATACAAACTTCCCATGGAGAACATGAAAGGGGAGTGTGTCAGGACTGGGAAGAACAGAGAACCCAGGAGCAAGCCTTTGAGACAAAACACAATGGAGTTTTCTCAGCTCCCAGAACCTTGAGCTGATGCTGACATTCTTCCCTTCCCTAATGAAGGTCTTCAGCCTTCCATAAAACAGACATAACATAAGAGGAAAGCTCAGTTTCACTAGAAAGGATTGAGGCTAGATGGAGGGCTGTTTGTATTATTAGTGCCTCTAAAGAAGTGCATTTCTACTTGAAACTCATTCAGTTCCATAATAGTAAAAATTTTGCTACTGCATCTTTAAGACCCAATCCTATCCCACACTGCACCACATTCCCTAACTTTGAGGAGGTTTCTATGACTGCCTACCCACTACAGGATACAGCACACATCCTATTGGCAGTATTAGTGCTGGAATGTTGGATAGGATTGGGCCCCAGAGGTTTTTCTCCTGTGGTTTTCTCTTTTCTTTCATTTCCTTAAAGGAGCCCAGAGAGTTCAAGTGGGTAAAGAAAGGAGAAAAGGTAGGTAGGAAAGCAGATAAGACAACAGAACTGCCAATAAGAAAAGACAAGTACGAGTGGTTTACAAACACAGGAGCTGTGTCTTTGTCACTTCCCCATGCACATCTCTCTTCCCAACCAGCCAATCATGCTGTTTAGAACAAGGAGCTCTACCCAAGTAGCCAATGGTGTCCTCCTCAGGATTAGCAGAAGCAAAAGAAATTGTACAAACTAAGCAAGTAAGTGAATTTTGTACGTTGTATTTTTGTACGCAGAATTTTAGCCCCTTCCCCAAACAGCAGAGCGTTCACTGCCCTGATTAAAATATTGCACTTCTAGTACTGCTCTTTGAGGCCTGGAACTGAAAACTGGTTACATGGCTAAACCCTGTTGAGCATTGGCTCAAATTGTGCCATGTCACTGAAGTTAATGGCACTTTTACAATGGATTTTATTGGGCTTTTGAATCAAGCCCTAATTTACCATTGCTGTGGCTGCAAATCATTGCTAGCTCACTGCTGCAATCATTTGCAGCAGCAGACTGATTAGGGCAATAATGAGGATTTGTATTCTTGATGCCTCCTGGGGTGGGCACGTGCATTGACATGCATTGGATACAACTGTCATTAACAGCTGCTGAAAAATACAGTAAGCCTATAGAGTAAAATAAAATGTTTTTAAAATGCTTTAGAAAAAGAAGGTCACTAAGCAAAATGTGCCACTGTTTGGTCTGCTTGATCTATTTGCTATTGATCATTAAAGAATGGAGGAAAGTGATATTTTATAGGCACTCAGTATGTTTGTAAAAGCTATAAAAACGGGCATCCTGAATTTGCTCTGGGCTTGCTGTCTGGTTACATCATTCTTAATCCATTATCTCTATGCAATGAAATTTTTGTGATACCAGCAGACAGATGTAGCAATGACCAATTAATTCTGTTTGCCATGGAAAACTTGGTGCTGCAAAAAGCCCTTTCAGATGCTGCAGTTCTGAATCTTCTCGTAAGGCTGCTGTTCTCTAACAGCACTCAGAAGCGATCTCATCAACACTAGTATGGCTGTCCTGCAGTGAGTGGTCTGATGGTTACAGTCTTGACAGTGTGACACACAAAACCCAATACATTCCCATTTAGGCTCTCCAAGTTCTATTAATTAATTAATTAATTATAAGTATTTCTGTCCACCACTCCATTATTAAAATAACACTCTATGTGGCTTACAATAATAAAAACAAATAAAACAATTAATAAAATCAGAAAAAGACAGTCAATTGAAAGGAACAAGTCAGCTGACACAGGACAGATACTGTATCCACAGGTAGGAATTCAACTGTCAGGCTCAAAGCAAAAACATTCTGACCTGGCAGCAGAAGGCCAACCAAGAAGTGGAAAAAGAAGAAGGCCTCCTTAAGAAGGGGGTTCCATTTTGGGGGCACAACTGCTGAAAAGGCTCATTGCCATGTCCCAGCCAAATAGGCCAAATAGGCCTATGATATTGGTGAGATACAGAGAAGGCCATCCCACGCAGACCTTAACACTGCTGTTTTCAAACTTGCAGGAAGTTTGAATCCCGCAGTAAGTCTTTGCGGGGGCAGGGGGAGGCAGCGGCATGATCCCCAGGATTGTGTTGCTCAGGGGGGCTGCAGGGTCTTGGTGCACTTGCCCAAGCCCCCTGGAGCCCACCAGGGGTGCGGGGAGCCATGCACGACCTTCGGCAGGGTTCCCCGGGTCAGGGAAGGTGACAGTGGAGCAATCGTGCCCCGCTCCGTTAAACTAGAAGTGGAGCGCAATCGCTCCACTTCCCCTTTTGACCGGGCTGCTGGGACTGGGATGCACCCTCCAGTAGCCGTCCCTAGCTATGGGGAGCCGGGTGCAAGCACCTGCAGGGCTCCTTGGGTCAGGGAAAGTGAGAGTGGGGCGATCGCACTCTGCTCCCTGTTTTGTGGTGCGATCCCCACCGCTGCCTCCTCCCTGCCTCCTGGCTGCCCCCGCCCCTTAAGGGGAAAGGGACCAGGACTCTAAGGCTGGGGCGTTGCAATGCCCCAGTTTGAATACCACTGCCTTTACATATAAGCAGGTTCATATAGAAGAAGATGGTCCAGGTATCCTGGCCCCAAGTCATGTAGAACTTTGAAGGTTAACCTCAGCACCTGTCCTATAGACAAGGGTACAATTTTGTTGGCAACCTTCAGTCTCGAAGGACTATGGTATCGCGCTCTGAAAGGTGGTTCTGGAATAGCGTCTAGTGTGGCTGAAAAGGCCAATTCGGGAGTGACAATCCCTTCCACACTGGGAGCAAGTGCAGTCTGTCCCTGGTCTGTCTCCCTGGCTATGGGCCTTCCTTCTTTGCCTCAGACTGTAGGCCAAGTGTCTCTTCAAACTGGGAAAGGCCATGCTGCATAGCCTGCCTCCAAGCAGGCCACTCAGAGGCCAGGGTTTCCCACTTGTTGAGGTCCACTCCTAAGGCCTTCAGATCCCTCTTGCAGATGTCCTTGTATCACAGTTGTGGTCTACCTGTAGGGCACTTCCCTTGCACGAGTTCTCCATAGAGGAGATCCTTTGGGATCCGGCCATCATCCATTCTCACGACATGACCGAGCCAACGCAGGCATCTCTGTTTCAGCAGTGCATACATGCTAGGGTAGCTGCATAATGATCTACAGAGCCTCACTGCTGCCCATGCAAATGTACAGTTCATCCTTGTAAGCTGCCAGGTGGGATGGAAACTCTTGGCAGTCAGGCTCTGGCACCTTATCTCCTGCTTCGCAAGCACTCTGTTCCTACTACATGTTTGGCAGCAGTAGCATAGCCAGAAGGGGACAGCACAGTAAGTACTGCAGGTGCCTTACTGCATCATGCAAATGGCCCTTCCCACTCACTCCGGGCAGCCTTGGCAACATGCAAACCTGGGTGTTGCTGCAGCTGTTCTGAATGTTCAGACAACAAGTAGGAGGAATGTTGCTGTACCTACAGTACTTACTGTAGCATAGCTCCCTTCTGGCTATGCGACTGTCTGGCAGACTGGGCATCAAGAGTGCTATGTAGATCTGAGCAACCTGTTTCAGGTGTGAGGGCCATGCCTAAGCTCCTTTCCCAATCACTACCTTGGATCTTGACCACTTATCTCTAGCCCTCTCAACCTTCTCTTTCTGCCTTGGACCTTGCTCCTGTCTGTTCCAGGTTTTGATTACACACCTGTCTTTGTACCTTCTGATCTTTGTTTGAGGGTCAGAAACTCAAGCCTTGCCTTTTCTAGAGCACCCACCTACGTACTTCTGGCCCCGTCTAGTTCAGTGATTCCTGTGGTCCATGGACCACAGCTGGTCTGCAAGACCCTGAGAAGTGGTCTGTAAAGTCTCAGGAAAGAAATCCCCTTTGATCACTTCCAGCTTCTTGCCAAGTGAGCACTCCCCCACAGACCACCAGAGAAGGCAGATAACTAACTGAATGCAGCCACAATTCCAGTGTCTCGCTGAGTGAGTGCTACCCAATGGACCATCAGAAGGGGTGGAGAACAGACCATGCACTGCTGCAGCTGACACATCCAGTGCCTTTCCAAGCACTCCCTCAGAGTACCAAATTTAATTGTATTCTTTGTGTGTGGTGGCAGGGGGGGGGGGTGTGTGTGGTGGAAAGGGGGTGTTGCATGTGGTTCACGATCATTCTGTTCTATAGGCTTCTAAATGTTGGGAACCACTGCTGTAGTCTCTAGACCAGCCATTTTCAACCACTGTGCCACAACACATTGGTGTGCTGTGAATAGTTTTCAGATGTGATGTGGGAATTGGGGGGGAGGGGAAGGATCATTTAATTAATAAGGTCATTGGGAGATGTGAACCCTCACCAGCAGAGCAGTGTGCCTTGTCAAATGTAAAAAAACTGATGGTGTGTTTTGACAATTTTAGCATCTTGCTGCATCTTGTTGGCAGAGTCCTTGCCCCCAGAACTCTGTAACAAGATTGAGACCCCTCCCCCTTTGAGGTCCCAGCCCACTGAAGCAGGCAGACACAGGGTGAAGTTAAGGGATTTATTAAGAGCTAAAGAGGATAAACAATTACTGAATGAAAAAGGTTAGTCCAGTAAACACATCCCAGCTAAGAAAATAAATTATTACCGGTCCATAGAATACTATCTCTCCCCCCTCCCTGTTTCAGCAGACAGGTAAGAAATAAGACAGAGGAAAAATTTTAGAGTCCTCAGCTCTTTCATCTTCTTAATTGGTAACTCTCTATCTATATTGAGTGTATTACATTTGTAACATGATCTCCACAGAAAAGGCTGCTTCAGGCAAGATATTGAGGGCCCAATCCTATCCAACTTTCCAGCACCAGTGCAGCTGCAGTGCAGCCCAGAGATAAGAGAACAAGCATTCTCTTACATTGAGGAAGCATCTGTGACTGCTTCCCCACCACAGGATGCAGTGCACACCCCTTTGGCATGGCTGCACTGGCACTGGAAAATTGGATAGGATTGCAGCCTATGGCCCAATCCTATCCACACTTACCTAGGAGTAAGCCCCATTGACTATAGTATTCCAAGACTACTTAGTTCTGAGTAGACATGCATAGGATTGGGCGCCGAGGATGGCAGTCTGCTCTCTTGTCTGGTTAGCAGCAGACACACAAACAAGCAGCCTCCTGGGAGCAAAGCTTCTAAGGAAAAAGGGATTCCCCCCCCCCCTCCTGCTTTTATAGAGCCCATCCTGAGCATTCTAGAAGACTTACTGGACCTCACAGTTGCAGTCTTCCCTCTGGTTCTCTGCTTGGGTTTCCTGTCTCTTTCATAACACAGTAACCCTTCCATAAAAGAATAACAGTTTCATTAAACTGGGCCATTGGGGATATGAACCCCCACCAGCAGAATGGTGTGGCTCATCTATGTGTGCCTCATCGGTGTGCCATGAAATGAAAAAGGTTGAAAATCACTGGTCTAAAGCTTTACACTTGCTGAAGAGTGTGACAACCTGCTCACTTTTGTCATCCCCCCCAAGTTGGAACAGACCATAAAATTTACCAATTCCTAACACATGAATCTCAACTATAGTTCTAACCTTAACATTCCAAGAGTCACCATTACTGTTTTCTTCTCCATTTCAGTAACTCTTCATCTCACTCTACAGTTCATCCTTCCAAATGCCAATTGGCCCCTTCAGAACATCTGCAGGACAAGCCTCTTAACCAATCCAAGACCACAGATTTCCCTACCTGGAAGGAGGTGGGTCACTTACACAGAACATGGGTGGCAGGGCGTTGTGACAAGGTCCAAAGACTCACTGACCACCTCCCTGTTGCTGCCTATTTCAGTGGAAAATGTTTGAAAGTGGCAGGCAAACTGTCATGAAAGAACCCTTGCTAAGCTTCTGACAAACACCAGAACCCAGCCTGAAAACCACTGAGTTATTGGAGATCTGTCTTAAGATGGAAATATATTGCTTGGAGTGTGGTTCGACACAAGTTTTTAAAAGATCCCACACCTGCATGACATCTGATATGTTTACCTTGGAGAATAGTCTCAGAGTGCTCTGCCAGAGAACTGGAACTGGCTGAAGAACAGAAGGCATGGTTGCCAAGATGAAACTGAGCAAAACTTGGTTGAATAGAAGAAGAAAAAAGGCAGTGTTTGAGGAAAACAATCTCTCATTAGAATAATATTACACTTAATTCAGCATTGTCAATCCAGGTATTTGGTGCTGCCTGGAGATTTGGTACAGAATTTGTGAAACTGAAAGAATGCCTGATGAGAATACAGCTGGGTACCAGGGCTACTAAGCTAATAACAAGACTTGCACAGCTGTGCTGTTAAATCAGCCCGTTTAAAGCAGTATATCATTTTGCATAAGATCTCATTTCTTAAAATTTTCTCTTTATGAAGTGGTTAACCTTGCTCTATGTACCCTAATTAAACACAGATAAATTAAAAGAAAAACAAATATGTTCCTTATAATCTAAATCTTCCCTTATTTAACTCAAAAGAAGACTTTTGGATAATAGACCCAGCTGTAGATTTCAAAAGTGTCCTTCTCCCAACAATACAGAGATTGCTAGAAACTGAAGGAGCTGTAGCTCAGTGGTCGAACACCTTCTTTCATTGGAGAAATCCCTATGATTTCTTGTAGGTAACCCTGGAAAAGATCCTCATCGGAAATTTGGGGAACCACTGCATTGACATGCAGTCCGGTAGGCAGAGCCTCACCTAACCTGGCAGTAAAAAAAAAGGAAAGAACCCCAAAAGCTAGAACAGTATCTTTTGCCATTCCTTAGCTGCTCCTTTTTGCTCCTTCCATTTAAGGCAGGGGTCGGCAACCGTAAACACTCAAAGAGCCATTTGGACCCATTTTTCAGAGGAAAAAAAAACCTCAGGAGCCACAAAACCCTTTTGACATCTAAAATGAAGATAATACTGCATATATAGTTTTTTTTTTTACCTTTATGCTCTTATAGGTCCCATTTTTATAATGTAGCCCCCTCTTGTAGCTTTTAGTTAGTTTTGTCACACATTCTTGTCCTGTGTTTTCAGACGCCTGGTCCTCTATGGTGTTTTGCCTGATTCCAAGGCCATTCTTTGCCTGGAGAATTATGCCCACTTTAAACAAATTAGCTCCCCTTCTTTCCCCCAACAAATGACCCTGGTTCTGCCCTGCACTCCTGCTGGACCCCACCTCCAGGGTAGCTCACCTGTTCAACCTGCAGAGGTCCTCTCTCCTGCCAGCAACCTCCCACCACTACAGCAGACCCTGGGTCTTCAGCAGGTCTTGGGCACAGCAGCCACACTTCAAACTCCAGTGTCTGCAGCAGTCCATTAGTCACAAAGTCAGTCAGAGTATCCAGGGCAGAGTCCAAAGTCAATAAGCCAAGTCACAGTTCAAGGTCAGATTCCAAAGTAAGTCAGTCAGAGTAGCCACGTCAATAAGCCCAGTCAGTCTCCCCTCCAACCCACACACCCCTTCCTGCCTCAGGTGCTCCTTATATCCCTGAGGGCCCTATTGCCTTCAAGTGGCTGCAGCTATGCAGCACACTCTGCTGGATGCCCAGGCCTTACCCTTAAAGGGGCCACTGCTGACACCACATCTACCTCCTCACCAGATCTTCCAGGATTCCAATACATATGGTGGTTACGACATCTGCTTATCTTACATGGATACTAAAGAACTCCCCCCACCTTCCAGAGGCACCCTGCTGGAAGGAAAAAAGGACACAGACTCCAGAGGTGGGGAAGAAAAGGGGGGGCAGCCACAGGCTAGCTTCTGCCCTGCCTGCCTGCCCTCCCTCACTCAGGCTGCAACCCTCTCCACACTATCCTGGGAGTAAGCCCCATTGACTACAATGGGACTTCTGAGCAGACAAGTTGGTTGGAGCTCTCAGGTTGCAGTCCTTTCCACACTTTCCTGGAAGGAAGCCTTACTGACTACTTGTGAGTAGACCTGCATAGGAGGGGGCTGAGGCTGCCTTCACCTTCCTGGGAGGAAGCCCCACTGAGTACAGCAGGGCTTACTTGTGAGTAGACCTGCACAGGAGGAGGCTGAGGCTACAGCCCTCCACACCTTCCTGGGAGGAAGCCCCACTGACTACAGCTTACTTGTGAGTAGACCTGCACAGGAGGAGGCTGAGGCTACAGCCCTCCACACCTTCCTGGGTGTAGCCCAGGGACTACATCAGGGCTTACTCTCAAACAGACCTGTGGGGGGGGGGGGCTCCCACTGGCTCCAAGGCTGCCTTCCCAGGCACCCTTTCCTGGGAATAAGCTTCATCTGCTGTAATGGGGCTTACAACTGAGTAGACACACAGGATGTCTCCTCAGCTGTGGAGGAAAAGCCTCTCCTTGCACTGAGTGGGGACCTGCTCAGGGAAAGGCAGGCTGCAAGGGCTTGCAATGGCTGAGGAAGAGGGCGGCTCAGGATTGGCTGGTCTGTCTGCCAGTGAAGGGCCCTGAGCCATTCTAACTGAAGAAGCCAGGAGCCTGCTGGATGCTGATTGGCTGATCCTGCTGGAGAGTTGGGGGAGGGAAAAACAGGGAGCTTAAGCCTGCAGAGTGGGCAAAATTGAAAAGGGAAACCAATGCGGGGCAGGTGGGGGTGAAGGGAGAGGAGGGCAGTGAGCTCAGGGGGTGGAGGGAAGCAGCCTGCCCTCCCAGCACAGGTGCCTCCTGTTACCCCTTTTGCCACTTTCACCAGGAGGAGCCGCAGCAGACAGCTGAAAGAGCCACATGCGGCTCTAGAGCCGCAGGTTGCCGACCCCTGATTTAAGGCAACATATATACAAACAAAGAGGGAACACGGAGAGCTGCCAATCATCTCTGTCCAGGGTAACCAGATACAGTGTAGGTCATGGTGCCTATACCTTTAACCATTGTCTAGAAATTTCAGCAGGTGCAGCCCAACATGAAAGGGTTTAAAAAGCTGCACTGCCAAAATTCCCTCTTCTAGACAAAGGTTAAAGGCATAGGTACTCTGTCCTCTGTTGTATGTGGTCACCCTGGTTCAGTCTCTATGGTGGCTTGCAAGGGACTGAACCAACAGGGATTCTTGTGCAGTTAAGGACACAATCCTAACCTTGTGTTAGGCCAGTGCAAGGGTCACAAATGTGCCATAGAGCATGTTTGTGCCTCCTTATGTGTTGGCTGGGCCAGCGCAGGGTTGCTCACTGCTCCACGAAGGCTGCATTCAGCCTCTGCACTGAGCTGGAGAGGGAAGGTTGTATCAGCTGAGCTTGGCCAATGCAGGGGTCTGGGGAGGGCGGTAGAGGGTGTTCCAGGAGGTGGGTGGGAGCAGTAGGCAGGACTGGGACCCAGCACTTATACTGGATCCCAACCCCGTTCCCCAAGTAGCATGGAGCGGCTTTGCTCCATTCTCCTCAGACATGCGTCATCTCCTGAGGTGGTGCAGGTCTGAGAAGACCCATTGGGGCTGTGGTGGCTTACCTTACCTCCTGGCCTGCCTGTTCCAGCACAAAGCAGGATAGTGCTGTAAAGCTACCAAGGAAAGCTACCAATGTTTGCCTTATAATAAAAAAGATAGCACTTGTGTCATCATTGTCTGGGGAAGCAGCAGGAAGACTTGCCTCCAGCAAGTTAGGCTGTAATCAAGGATGTCTTCCAATTAAAAAAAGTAGGGTGACTGGCTAGGGCCTCTAGGCAATCAAAAAATAGCAGGGCACCTGCATCAGCAAGCTCTGGGGAGGCAGTAGGAACAGTTGCTTCTGTTTTAAAAAGAACCATGAAAAAAGCAGGGAGCGTGTGCAAATGACCTGCTCTCTATAACACCTGGCGAGACAGCTTATTGGTTGCTGTAGGATGTATACTGCTGAGCGCTCCCTAGCTCTGAATGGGGGAAGAAGAGGTGAGTTTTTAAAAAATTTATTTCCAGGAGTGTGCATCAGTGTTTCAAAGACTGAGCTTAAGAGGGAGGGAGGGAGGGAGTTAGTATGTATGTATTGCCTTCCCAGGCCTGCATGTCACTGAACCACTGACACTAAATGCAGATAACACTGAAAAGAGTGACCAGTGGCCTGTGTCAGTACTAAGGTAGTTTCACATGTATGCCTGGGTAAGGTATACAACTAATAAATTATTCCTAAGTTTGAAGTTTGTCTGTGCTCGGAGGACTATAAGAATCCAACTGAGTAGGATGATGTAGTGTTTGTCTTTTTAAGTAGTACAACATCACAATGTATTAATGTTTGCAGCATTTGGGTTACTTTCAGCCAAGATCGAGGCTGGCTGATCAAGGCCTAGGACCAGTTGAACCACAGAGGTAAAAAATAAGTTTCCATTTGATAGTACCAGTTTTCTTTTGGCTTTGAGGTTTTGCTTTGAATTCTTCCAAAGTTTCTGAATAAACTAAATTGTTTCTGGTTAATTACAGGAATGACTCAGAGTATCTTGCTGGTCTCACAGCACAATAGGGTATCTTTAAATAATCAGTCATCTCATAATAAAAACCCCATTAAGCTTTGATCTGTGCCAAAAGCTGAAAGTGAAGGCCAGAGCCTGTGATTAGTCAGGGTCTTCTTACCTAAGTGGGGGATAGAGCCATAGCTCAATGCTTCTCATGCAAGCAATCTGAGGTTCCATCCTCAGAATCTTTTCAAGTTATATCTTGAGTTGCTGTCTAAAATACTGGAGAGCCACAGTGTTTAGCTAAGGGGGGGGAAAGGGTTACATTGCCTCGGGTACCACACCTTGAGGGGGTGCCTGTTCACACCCCAGACAGCGAATCCTGAGGCAGAGCTGGCCCATCTGCCATGTCTCCCTGTCTGTGGTGCAGGGGATGTGCAGGAAAAGGTACTGAAGGTACTGCAGTGGCAAAGACACATCCTTGCTGTCTAAGTACCTTCTTCTGCAACCCCCATCACAGGCACTCAGAACAGTTGCGAGCCACTTTGAGTGGCCAAACTCTTTTTCTGCTTTTTTTTTCTAGTAAAAAATGCCACCTGCCACTCAGAGCATCTCACAACTGCTCTGAGCACACCGTAAACTGAGATGTAATTGGCATCATTGACATCAAGTGATGTCATCGCATCACTTCAAATACTTCTGGGGTGATATTGAATGTCATGACCCCAGGTGCCAGACCTCCTAGCTAAGCCACTGGAGAACCATTGTCAGTCCAGATATACAAATTAACAAGTGGTTTGCTTCAGTGTAAGGCAGCTTCTTACAGACCAATGTAAGTGATAAGTAATTGCAAAATAATAGCAACCATTGCTGGTGTTCACAATTCAGTGGAAGCGCACAATAAATGTAATGAGCAGGTTCGGATGATACTGACATCCTGATCTTTGGAAGGGTTGTGAGAACTCATACCAGTTCTCTTCCATAGGCCTCCCAACATCCAGTCAGGTCTCTGAGTATAACACTCGATGTTCAAAACCAACATGGTACAGTTTTTCATTGAAGCTAACTGTGAGTTTGGCCTGTATGTGTAGGATTTTGTGCATGTAGATCACATGTGCCATCCTTGTGTGGATGCATAGGGACCATGCAGGTGGGCAGAGATGGAGGCACATCACAGTTGCGCTGCCTTCAACATGATGGATCATATTGGGAGATATAATCTAATATACGTAGTTGAATCCAGCCTGAGAAGGTGTGGATAAACATGCTGAATTTTACTTGTCCACATCAACTGAAGCTTTGATTCAGGTTTAACAACCTAAATAGACTTCTGAGACCTGCTTTACACATTGTTTAATTTATTTAAGGGAGTAGCCTCATAAATCACACTTGGGATTAAAGTTGTAAAGCATGAAAGATTTATGCATGCATCTTCCCATAGGTCAGATATGCTGACCTGTTCCCACATCTGCCCACTTTTAGATTTGAGTCGGGAAAGTAGCACGAGAAGCTGCCCTGAAATAACCTCTCAAATGCTCTTGATCATATAAATAAACCCTAGAAAGTGAAACGCTTATCTGGACAGCCCTGGTCTCCAAGAAGAAGTGCCATTTTGAAAGTCAAAACCTTCCATGCCCTGCCCTCCCACCCTTCTGCAGAGGCTGAAGCTCTCACTTGAAAGCCATGCTTTAGCAACAGAATTCAAACAATGTTCAAGGACAATGAATTTCTGCATTTCAGGCATCATTCTTGCTTAATTATATTAGATTGAGAAATACTGCTGAAATGTTAATGGAGCACCTGGCAAACTGAATGCCCTCAGGAAAACTGTGTTATTTGAAGAAAAAGAGACTCTAGGCAGCTTTCCACAGCCATTTCACTCTCTGTGATTGCAGTTTCACAAAACCTGGCTGTTCAAAATCTCCATTGTGTTGGGGAGATCTTTCTGTGTTATGCTCTTTAAATACTACTACTACTACTACTACTACTACTACTACTACTACTACTACTACTACTACTACAATAATAATAATAATAATAATAATAATAAATGCATTCAGAACAAAGCACTATGCATACATTATCTCAAATTCCTACATCAAACCTATGAACTCTTGCTGAGTATTATTATCTTAAAGTGGAAGATGGGGAGGGGCTTGAGTCTTAAGGTGCTTATGAATTTGTGGCAATGGTGAGATTTGGAGGCCTTTAGGATCACACTCAATGCCACATTACACATTATCCTAAATGTGTAACATGGTTTGATGTGTTTTCTTTTCTCTGTTTATTTTTTTAAATGATGGCTGAGGGGTCCATGTTTGGGAGCAAACTGTGATGAGGGCTTGGAGGGAGATTTCAGGACTTGTCCTGCCATGGTTCCAGTCCCAATCCTTACATGCTCCTAAGCACGCTCCTTACATGCTATTTTAAATAGGAGGAAAATTACTTTTGTAAAGGAAAATAGCAAATGGAGTGATTGGGAAGGCCCTAAATCACTGGTGTTCCTGGAAAGGGGGTGGGGGAAACACTGAGTTTCTTCAGGTGCCTGGCCAATGGTATAAAGCAAAGAGGAGGGGCTGCTTTACACCAGCAACCAGGCATTTGAAGAAACTTAGTGTTTTGCTCTTCCCTCCAGGGATGCCAGTGCTCTAAACCCCACCAACCTCCACATGGTTTTACTCCCTTTCATTCTCTCCCCCCCCCCCCATTGCTGACATACTGGCCACAAACATGTGCCTAGGACCCTTGGCTACTAAACTTCTCCAGATCCTCACTTGTAGGCAGTAGTCGTCAATGGAGGAAAAACTCTCCATTGCTAAGATGATTATCACCTCAACAAGTCATTAAAGCCTAAAGGAATCTGCTCTTCTCTACTTATTTGTATACACAAAGATGGTCATGTGTAAATGGATGAAAACAGTATACACCAGCACATGGTACACATGCAAGTTCTTTAAACATGACACTGAGCTCAAAGGATGCCTACAGATAACAAGTTTTTTTTTGTTTTTGTTTTGTTTTGTCATATTGCTGACATCCACCTTACCAACATCATATTTCACTCACTTCTGAATTGTACATGCTTAGGGCCTACTAGAGTCACTGGACCAGATCCACTATATAACAGAACACATGGAAGGTCCTGATTCACTCACTTCTGAATTGTACATGCTTAGGGCCTACTAGAGTCACTGGACCAGATCCACTATATAACAGAACACATGGAAGGTCACCAGGAGGAACCAGATCTTTCTGGGGAACAGATTTTTGTTTCGACAATGCAACTTTCATATGGAAAAGCAGTTTTTTTTAATGCAACTCTTGAAGGTGCACTGGGGCCAACAAGTCCTTTCCCTTTCGGAACTACAGGGCAACTGACCATTTCTTCAGAGTTATTTTTTGGAAGGGAGAGGGAAGCCGTTAAGCAGCAGATGTTAATCCTCTGGGTAATTTTTGGGGTCAGGCTGATCTTCTTCTTGCTGGAAGGAATGCTGTTTGGTATTCTGTTCCTTTTTGGTTGGTCTTAATAAAGGCATTGCCCTACTTTGGATATAGCATTCTAGATACACTGAGTTCACCATTGACAAGTTGCTCCTACTGTTCACTGGGTGCTTTAGCCATTCAGAAAGCAATGTGAAGGTGCTTCATATTTGGTTAACACACAGGATAGGTTTGTTTAACCTGAAACCATCCTCCTGCATTAATTGATGTCTGCAGCCATGACGCATGTATGTCCTGGCCCCTCTCTAATTGTATGGGGGAGCAGTTTCTCTGAACCGCCTTCCTCTCAACATGGGTAGAGAGGTTTAGGAGCAAAGTGGAGGAAGTGAAGACAGAGGCCAGGTTGTTTGTTTGTTGTGAACATGCATATCAATCAACACATGGGACAGTTTGGACTTTTAAATATAATCTGAACTGGCCTGCTGACATGAACGGGCCTTCTGACATAAACATTAGGTCTTTCACAGCCAATCCTATCCTGAGCCTACCCAGATTATGCAGAGACTATGCCAGGGACCAGGCAATGAGGGAGAAGTAAATAATAAAGTTTTTTTACGTATCTACTCCACTGCTGCCTTGTCTCAAATGGGCCTACCTGGATCGGCACCACCTCTTTAGCTGAGTGGTGCCGATTGTCTGTATTGAGTCTGGGCCATAGGATATCAGCATTGCCACCAATATCTGCCCCCAGCCTGCTTTGACAAGCCCTGAGCAGTCCTGATCCCTGCCCTGATCCTCCACCAGAATGTCCCCTCAGTTGACTTATCTGCTCTGGTGCGGGCTCTAGGGAGCATTGATATACAGCCAAGGGCACCACCACCAGGTCATATTATATGTGCTGTTGTTTATTTATTCCCCTGGGGGCTGGGGATAAGAATAGGCCCTCAGTTTGGCTGGACTGGTAGATGGGACTCATTAGCCTGGGAAGGCAACTCATCTGAGAGAAGGAAAACTCTGATCCCAAATCTCCACTGCCTTGTGGCTACATCCAGTTATGGAAAAGGCTTCAGGAGTCAACCTCGAGGCAAAATCCGGAGCTGGAGTCCCCGACGCAGTTCATGGCTGAACACAGTCACATTCTGGCAACACCTGCGACGCTGCTGGAACCAACTGTATTGGCCTCTGCCTTTCCATTGGACCATTTCAGCCATGTGGAGAGGAGGTATTTGCTGCATGGGAAAAGTCTATCCTCCATATCTACTTTATCCAGGCTTTGCGCACTGGAGAGGACACTCTGTTCCAGAACCAGCATTCAGAGCGCGATACCATAGTCTTCCGAGACTGAAGGATGCCAACAATGTTTATTAGTTTCCACATTTCTATACCCACTTTTCCTCTAAGGAGCTAAGGGTGGTGTACATAGTTCCTCCTCTCCACTTGTCCTCACAAGAGCCTGTGATGTAGGTGAGGCTGAGAGAGATTAACTGGGCCAAGGTCACCCAGGAAGCTTCATGGCTGAGCAGCAATTTGAACCTGGATCTTCCAAGTCTTAGTCCAACTCCCAAACCACTACACCATCCTGGCTCTGTTAATTGTGCAACTGGACCCAATTGCAAGGGAATTAGTTTTAGTTATAAGTTGCAGGTGGGGGGGGGGAGTTGTCAATAGGACAACATCATAGCAGAGGGTAAATAGTCTTTAGTGGTTTGCTACCACCACAGTTTTGATCAAAATCATAATTCCCCTTCTCCGAAAGCTATTTTTAAATTTAAAAATCTTCCATTGACTTTAAATGGAATTTTTTTAAAAAAATTTAAAATAGCACATATAATGGTGGTGTGAATGCAATGAGAATCAAAGCAATGACAGGACCAACTATTAAAGCTCCCCCCCCCCATCCTTCCTGCCATGGTTTTGCCCCATTTTGGGACCCTTCCTTGCAATGTTTAACAAAACCTAATCTCCCCATTAGGTCAAGTTGTATAATTAGACTCACATCTAATTTGACCCTAAAAGAGGTGGGTTCTCATTTTCCATTCTATTACATGACAGAGCTGATCCCCCGATTGTGTCTTAATGGTTTTGGATGATAACTAGCTGAAGTTGGCAATAACTCTTTGCTTTAGCTAGTACTCTACAAGTGGCTTAATAGGTACATATTTTGTAAACTGGCAAGAATCTAGGAAGCAGATAATTGAATTTGGCCCATCATCTCCTTTAAATGCTAAACTGAGAGTTTGTTTATTTCATTTAGCCTTTAAAATTGTGTTTGCTTTGCGCCGATTGTGCATAGTGCCTCCAGGGTTCTATATAGACACAAATCTCATTAGCTTGTTGATTGATATAGGAAGAGGGAAGAGAAATCCATTCCTTTCAACGATGATGGCTCATTGACAGGTGACCCAGCTGTGAGCACAAGCAAATCATATAACTATCAACTTTTGGATCATACACTTGTCATCGTATCAGATCTGTTTGGGAGAGATCAAGATAATGAAAAGTTAGGTATATTAAAAATGAATTAGAATGAACACAATGAACAATATCTCTTTGTAGAAAATGGGAAGAGTCAATATGGATTGCCATTTTTCTAGCTGGTGGTACAATAAACGGGGCATTGGCCCAGATCCATGTTTGTTTAGAAAATCATTTAATTACCCCACAATGTATCTATCTGCTTATTTACATATTATGTTATCGTTCTCTCTAATCTACAGAACCCCATCCCCAAAGAAAATAGAATGTTATTTCAGGGCCTATCATGATAGAAAACAGTTTACAATACTGATAGCTGTTCTGTAGCACTGGTCTTTTTGCCTGCTTAGTGGAAGGTTCCTAGTTCAAATCCTGAGGTGGGATAATGAAGCTCTGAATGTATAAATAGCAGTGCTGAGCAACAAAAACAATGTGGTGAGGAAAATATGACCTAGTAGTAGGAAGGGTTTGCTCAGCTTCGAAAAGAGAAGACTGGAAGAATATCTAACAGTGGCTGGCTAGAATCCTGGGACACTCTCCAGGGCTGCAGCAATTTTGCTAAGTGAAATCTCTTGAACTGCATCTTTTGATGCCAGAAATTGCAGGCTCCCCTATATGCCTCCTTTTTCCTTACCATCTAGCCTGATTAAGGTAATTTAGGGCACAATCCTGGGTCCTCCTTGAGCCAGCACAAGTTCCATTAAGCATGTTTGCACCTCTTTTAGGGTTGGGGATGCTGGCGCAAGAATGCACGCCAACCTCCTTTTGCCACTTCCTGGGTTTTGGCCTGTAAGTTGCGCCAGCATAGGGGAAGTTGGAATGAAGGTGTTCTATAGCAGAGGGAGGGCGGGTGATGGGCAGGCAGGCAGGCCAGTGGGAGAACCGAGCCTGGGAGGAGGGCAGGACCAGAATCCTGCACTTAGGCTGGATCCTAACCCCCCTCCCATGTGGCCTGGTCTTACACCATGTTGCTTGGATATGCGTCACCTCTTTAGGTGGTGCAGATCCGAGTTGCCCCATGAGGCAGCTGCTGTGTGACATGGGGCAAGGGGAGTTAATTTCCCTTACTCCAAGTTGTGCTGCAACTCAGTGCAACCCTGCTCCACATGTAGCGCAGGCAGCCAGCCAGCATGCTCCAGGGCAGGTTAGGATTGGGCTGCCCAGACTGGAAGTTTGCTGTTTAATACCTTTTAACTTCTGGGTTGATCCTAATAAAGTCAAGCTTCTGAGATACAGAACACCAGTTCCATACCTGATCATTCATTAAGGATTTCATTCTGCATGGACATAAATGCAGGATGACAATGTACCATCTGAATGTTGCCTACATATCTCCAAAGACCAAACTCGGAAAATAGGATAGCAAAATGGTCAAAGAAAGAAGGAAAGCATGAGGCATTCACAGGCAGCCTTCCCTGAAAGCTGTGTAGCCGAGCTGGAACTGAAGCCCCACACAGCTTCTCTCTTGGAGCTCCAGTGCTTGGCGATGATATCATCCCTGAGCTGCCCCTTTGTGGCCACCATAGGTTTCTGTGTATTTGAAAAAAATTACAAGGAAAGTTGCTTGCAAGGTGACACAAAACCTTTTACTATGTCTACCTGACTGAGGTGGGAGTAGAGAAATACTAGTAAAAGAGGTGATGTGTGAATTCAGTTGGATCTACAGTTTTGGTGGGTGTCTAATGGTGTGATGTTCTTAATACTCTGTGGCAGTCAACATGGTTTGCACAGTTTGGAGCTGCATAATGTGCAGGCACTCAAAATTATTTTACAAAGATCATCCATGACTATCTCCTGCACTACATCTGTCATACTCAGGGTGATTCTTGTTTTCAATTGCTGTAACCTCCACATGCCAAGGTACTGAACAGGAATGGTCAACAGACAGCCTCTATGCCAGAGTTGCCCCCTGAAACATTGTCATCTGGTGACCCGCGCAAATGTTAAGCAAAGTGTTAATAACATTTGCCAGGGTTTTACTTTGAGTTTTACTTGGACAAAAAATAAGCAATGAATCTCCATGTTCATTTCATTCGCACACGTTTTATTGCATTGCTAATCATTCACTTTCTGGAAAAGCATAGGACCAGTGCCAATATGTCTCTTGAGGGAATCTTTCAGGAAGTACATTCATTCTTTAGGGTTCCCCCAATCAATGACCTCATACTATCCATCATATGAAGCCCTAACTGCTTGGTGATTTCAAGTTGATTATAGAACTGACCAGTATTGGCTCCAGTTTCTGAGGGGGCTTGGGCAAGATGCCCTCACTATATTCCTCTCCCTGAGTTGGCCCATCATTGCCATGCCACAGTCACTGTCACTACTGCCCATTCGATTGCCTTCTTCCTTTGGGTCTAACTTATACCTCTATCCAGAAGAACATTGTATAAGGTGAGTGGAGGCTGTTGCTCCTTTTCTCTAGTCATTGACTGCATGTTTGGAGAAGACAGATAAACAGGCAGTGACAGCAAGAATTAGCAAGTGGCAAGAAGTAACTGATGGCATTCCAGATGTCTAGGTCTGGTCCAAGGCAGATAGGCATTATTTGTTTGTTTAAATGATTTATCCTGCCTTTCCCTCTTAGTAAATGGAGCACTCAAGGTCTAGCAGAAATGGAAAATCTATAGTCCTCACTGGAAGGCTAACACTGGAGGGAGTTCCATGATAGTGGTACCTTCATAGAGAAGGCCCTGTTCCTTCTTGCTGTCAGTCTGGCTTCTACTAGAGGTGGCATGTACAGCAGGACCCCCTGTGCTGACTTTAGGGGTCAGATCAGTTTGTAAGGGAGAAGGCAGTTCTTCCGCTATTCTGGTCCCAAGCTGTATAGGGCTTTAAGGGTCAAAATCAGCACTTTGAATTGATGCCCCAGGGCCCTGAGCAACCTGGCACCTCAGCAGCAGGATAATAATGACATGCATGGCCAACAGCAGTTCTTGAGGAAGTGTGTTAAGCAGATGGATTTTCCCAGAGAAATAGAAGCCAAGAGAACTGGAAGTGCAAATTTGAAGAGCACATTTGTGCTGGCTGCACTTTGGCTCATGTGAAATGTCAAATTAGGCATCAGGTCAAATCTTCAGTATTAACTTTAAGGACTTGGATGAGATGAGGTTTTAGGATGGGCTACCTGCCCATTTTCCCCATTACATCAATAATACTCTATGGACAATGAGTTGAAATACATACAGTATATCAACGCACACCTCTGTAATTGTGACACAAGATACCTAGAAACTTAAACTTAAGAGAAAAAAATGTCTGTTTCCAAGTGTAATGGGTTGAAATGTCCATGTCTGAAATGGAAGTAAGGGCTACAATCTATTATCTTACACTTTAGAACAGTGGTATACAAAACTGATGGGTCGTGACCCACCAGCTTCTGTAAAGCTTCCCCTGTCCCTTTAAGGGGTGGAGGAAGGGGAGAGCCAGCGATCCGATCCCCAAGATTGCATCACTAAGGGGGGGTGAAGAGAGGGTGCTTGTAGTTACAGAGGGAGCTTAGAATGTTCAAAAAAGGTGGGCACAACCAGGGAGTGGTTTGCGCTTGCTTTTTTGAACATTCTAAGCCTTGGGGAAGCCTGCCAAGGGCTCCCTGCACCTCCTGCTGCGTGCGCAAATCCTTCATAAGTACAAGCACTACCCCTTCACCCCCTTAGCGACATGATCCTAAGGGTTGCACCCCCTCCCCTGCAAAGACCTACCTCAGGAGTAAAACTCCTGAAAAGTTTGAGAACCATTGCTTTAGAACTATGCTATATGGAGCCATAAACATTTAACATGAGGAAATTGGGGGAATACATAATTGTAGAGATTGGTGTCTTGTTTTGAAAAAAAGAAAAGAGTAGACCATTCTGCATCCTTTGTAGTTTGAATTGCCACAGTTACTCACTCCTCTTCTTATTCAAATGAGACACAGCCCAATCCTATGTATGTCTACTCAGAAGTAAGTCCCATTAGAGTCAATGGGGCTTATGCCCAGTAAAGTGATGATAGGATTGGGCTGGCACAGGCTATCAACCCAATCCTACCTAACTCCCGATGCAGCAGTGCCAACGTGGCATTCGTTGCATCCTGCAAAGGAGTTTTGGCCTCTGGCAGCCTCTTTGGGAGAAGGAACACTTGTAAGCCACCACTGCCCCATGGGTCGTTGGACCCGTGCCAGCAATTTCACTGGTGCAAGATCATGTGGACCTGTGATGACAGATCAGGCCTGGGGAGAGGGTTAGGATTCAGCAGGTGCCCACCCTTTCAGTGCCCTGTTCCACCCTCTCTACCTTTCTTTCACCCTGAGTGTGGTAGAATATGCATTCCAGCCATGTAATGGATGCGTAGGATTGGTCTGTTAAAGAAGTCATATTTCTTCATCTATGAGGTATGAGGTTTATTCCAACACTGACAAATCAGAAAAAACAGGGCTAAACCTTAGCAGAGGAGCTATTTGGGAAAGCGAATTTGCAGAAGGAAAGCATTGTGTGAGGAAATGTGGAGAACACCCTTGGTTTTACGTATCCATTCTGATGCCATGTTTTTCATACATTCCTATTTAGCTAGGTACAACAGCAGGCACAGAAGTGCTAGATCCAAAGCCAGGGAGGAGTGAGTGGGCCCCAGAGAAAAGCTTGACCCTTAGTTCACACTCCATGGTGTGCAAATCCACTCAAAGCTTTTTATGGTGGGCAGTATAGAGCAAAAGTTTCAGAGGTGATGATTCTGGTGGCTCTTCCTCCCCCCCCATCCTCACAGGTTAAGAGGAACAGGAGTTGTGGGAGAAACTGCAAATTTATTGACCGAGACACTCATGGGGCAGCTCCTCAATCCAGCCTCTCAATGGACTTTCTTCTCAAATCCCTGCAATGATGACTTTGGTGAAATTCCACTGAACTATCTGGAGAGAAGGTGGTGCCATATGACCCTTTCCCCCCAAGGTATTTATGTGGTAGTTCCTTCCTCTGCCACCCCATTACATAAGAACATAAGAACAGCCCCACTGGATCAGGCCATAGGCCCATCTAGTCCAGCTTCCTGTATCTCACAGCGGCCCACCAAATGCCCCAGGGAGCACACCAGATAACAAGAGACCTCGTCCTGGTGCTCTCCCCTACATCTGGCATTCTGACTTAACCCATTCCTAAAATCAGGAGGTTGCGCATACACATCATGGCTTGTACCCCATAATGGATTTTTCCTCCAGAAACTCATCCAATCCCCTTTTAAAGGCGTCTAGGCTAGACGCCAGCACCACATCCTGTGGCAAGGAGTTCCACAGACTGACCACGTGCTGAGTAAAGAAATATTTTCTTTTGTCTGTCCTAACCCGCCCAACACTCAATTTTAGTGGATGTCCCCTGGTTCTGGTATTATGTGAGAGTGTAAAGAGCATCTCCCTATCCACTCTGTCAATCCCCTGCATAATTTTGTATGTCTCAATCATGTCCCCCCTCAAGCGTCTCTTTTCTAGGCTGAAGAGGCCCAAACGCCGTAGCCTTTCCTCATAAGGAAGGTGCCCCCAGCCCCGTAATCAGCTTAGTCGCTCTCTTTTGCACCTTTTCCATTTCCACTATGTCTTTTTTGAGATGCGGCGACCAGAACTGGACACAATACTCCAGGTGTGGCCTTACCATCGATTTGTACAACGGCATTATAATATTAGCCGTTTTGTTCTCAATACCCTTCCTAATGATCCCAAGCATAGAATTGGCCTTCTTCACTGCTGCCGCACATTGGGTCGACACTTTCATCGACCTGTCCACCACCACCCCAAGATCTCTCTCCTGATCTGTCACAGACAGCTCAGAACCCATCAGCCTATATGTGAAGTTTTGATTTTTTGCCCCAATGTGCATGACTTTACACTTACTGACATTGAAGCGCATCTGCCATTTTGCTGCCCATTCTGCCAGTCTGGAGAGATCCTTCTGGAGCTCCTCACAATCACTTCTGGTCTTTACCACTCGGAAAAGTTTGGTGTCGTCTGCAAACTTAGCCACTTCACTGCTCAACCCTGTCTCCAGGTCATTTATGAAGAGGTTGAAAAGCACCGGTCCCAGGACAGATCCTTGGGGTACTCCGCTTTTCACCTCTCTCCATTGTGAAAATTGCCCATTGACACCCACTCTCTGCTTCCTGGCCTCCAACCAGTTCTCAATCCATGAGAGGACCTGTCCTCTAATTCCCTGACTGTGGAGTTTTTTCAGTAGCCTTTGGTGAGGGACCGTGTCAAATGCCTTCTGAAAGTCCAGATATATAATGTTCACGGGTTCTCCCGCATCCACATGCCTGTTGACCTTTTCAAAATATTCTATAAGGTTCGTGAGGCAAGACTTACCCTTACAGAAGCCATGCTGACTCTCCCTCAGCAAGGCCTGTTCGTCTATGTGTTTTGAGATCCTATCTTTGATGAGGCATTCCACCATCTTACCCGGTATGGATGTTAGGCTGACCGGCCTATAGTTTCCCGGGTCCCCCCTCTTTCCCTTTTTAAAAATAGGCGTGACATTTGCTATCCTCCAATCTTCTGGTACTGTGGCTGTTTTGAGGGACAAGTTGCATACCTTAGTCAAGAGATCTGCAACTTCATTCTTCAATTCCTTAATAACCCTTGGGTGTATGCCATCAGGGCCCGGTGACTTATTGATCTTTAATTTATCAATGAGGTCTGAAACATCTTCTCTTTTAACCTCTATCTGACTTAACTCCTCGGTTAGGAGGGGCCGTTCGGGCAGCGGTATCTGCCCGAGGTCTTCTGCCGTGAAGACAGATGCAAAGAACTCATTTAATTTCTCTGCCATCTCTAAGTCTCCTTTTATCTCCCCTTTCCCTCCCTCACCATCCAGAGGGCCAACCGCTTCTCTGGCGGGTTTCCTGCTTCTAACATATTTGAAGAAGCTTTTATTATTCCCCTTAATGTTGCTGGCCATGCGTTCCTCATAGTCTCGCTTGGCCTCCCCTATCACCTTCTTACATTTCTTTTGCCACAGTTTATGTTCCTTTTTATTCTCTTCATTAGGGCAAGACTTCCATTTACGGAAGGAAGCTTCCTTGCCCTTCACAGCCTCTCTAACTTGGCTGGTTAGCCATGCGGGCACCCTCCTGGATTTAGTGGAACCCTTCTTTCTTTGTGGTATACACCTCTGCTGGGCCTCTATTACTGTTGTTTTAAGCAGCCTCCATGCACTCTGGAGAGACTGGACTCTTTTTACCCTCCCTTTCAACCTCCTTCTAACCAGCCTCCTCATTTGAGGGAAGTCCGCCCGTCGGAAGTCAAGGGTTTTTGTTAGAGATTTGCCTGGTATTCTTCCCCCAACATGCATGTCAAAACGGATCGCAGCATGATCACTGTTCCCCAATGGCTCAGTAACGTTTACATCTCTAACCAGGTCCTGCGTACCACACAAAATTAAATCCAGAGTCACCTGTCCTCTGGTGGGCTCCTTGACTAGCTGATCTAAGCCACAGTCATTTAGCACGTCAAGAAATCCGGTTTCCTTATCGTGACCAGAACACAAATTGACCCAGTCAATATGAGGATAATTGAAGTCCCCCATGATTACAACCCTGTCCTTCCTTGTCACCTCCCTGATCTGTTTCCTCATTTCAAGGTCCCCATCAGATTTCTGGTCTGGAGGACGATAGCACACCCCCAGTATTACATCGCTGCACAAGCCTGGTAATTTAACCCACAGAGATTCTACGGTGGAGTCGGACCCACCTTCAATCTCTACTTTGCTGGATTCTATCCCTTCCTTAACATAAAGGGCCACCCCACCTCCAACACGCCCCTGCCTGTCCCTCCTGTAGAGTTTATAGCCCGGGATTGGGTATCCCACTGATTCTCCGCATTCCACCAGGTTTCCGTTATGCCCACTATGTCAATATTTTCCCTTGTCACCAGACATTCCAGTTCTCCCACCTTTGCTCGTAGACTTCGGGCATTCGCATAAAAGCATTTATACACGGAATGCCCCAGGATGGGCTGCTTATTCGCTCCTTTGTCCCCGCATCCTCTCATTGTGCCAAACCGTTTATCACATCCCATCACCCTACCTTTCCCAATTTCTTCTCCTACCCTGCCTTTGTCTTGTTGTTCTCTAACCTCCCCATCCTCATCCCATAGGGATGAGGAGTCCCGAACTGGATGCCCCTCGGCTCCTGTCGGCCTTCCCCCAGGGATCAGTTTAAAAGCTGCTCTGCCACCTTTTTAATGTTATGCGCCAGCAGTCTGGTTCCATTCTGGTTCAAATGGAGCCCGTCCCTCTTGTACAGGCCCCGCTTGTCCCAAAACGTTCCCCAGTGCCTAACGAATCTAAACCCCTCCTCCCTACACCACCGTCTCATCCACGCATTGAGACCCCTGATCTCCGCCTGCCTAGCTGGCCCTGCGCGTGGAACAGGTAGCACTTCAGAGAACGCTACCTTTGAGGTCCTGGCTTTCAGCTTCCTGCCTAAAAGCCTAAATTTGGCCTCCAGGACCTCCCAGCTACACTTGCCCACGTCGTTGGTGCCGACATGCACCACAGCCGCTACCTCTCCCCCAGCACTGTCTACTAGCCTGTCTAGACGAGAAGTGATGTCCGCAACCTTCGCACCAGGCAGGCAAGTCACCATGCGGTCCTCACATCCGTCGCAAACCCCCCTCTCTATGTTTCTAATAATCGAATCCCCCACTACAAGAAGCCCCCGACCCCCCTCCCACCGAGGAGTATCCCGAGTGCGCTCGGATACGGGCCCATCCCCTGGAGAAGGGATCCCCCCTAGGGGATTGTTTCCCTCCTCTCCAGGATGACGTCCTCCAGTCCCGAGACTTCCCACCCGGGCAGCCGAGGAGCTGCACGCCTGAGGTTGGGACGAAGCCTGATCGTCCCCGGAAGTCTCCCCACGGTCCTCCTCTGGCTGCCTGCGCTTCTCCAGGTCGGCCACCATTGGCTAATGAGCATGCCCCCAGAGGCCCAGGGGCTATTGGATTGTGCTTCTTTTGGCTGTGAGGGGTGCAGGATGAGTACCAGTGGTGACATGAGTCTTTGAGTTGACTTGTGCCAGCAAGCCTCAGTTTCCAATATCTATTTGTACAAAAATAAATGTATATCACTTTCCCTCTCAGCTACTACCTTCTGTCTTGAATGTGTCTTCAAAGAAAAAAAAAAACACATACATATTATTATATACCAAATTCATGGGAATCCAAAATAGATTATGAGAACTCTTTCCCATCATTTAAATGATCACTCTTCCCATTTACCAGCAGGTTCCACTTTGGCAGTTCCAGGGAAAGCAATAATATAAAATCCATTTAAAAATAAGCCAGGAATAAAATTATTTCACTACAAAATTAGAAACGGAGTAGGGATGAAAACAAAATATGATCTCCTACCTCAGTCGTCTAAACTTTTTTAAAAAGCTTTACAACTTCTGCAGAAGATGATTTGATTTGGAGTCCAACAGATTTCTCAAGGGACATAATTCTATATATTCTGCTGAGTGACTAATAAACCACAAGATGAAGAAGTAACTTAGAAAAAACTATGCATAGGCAATTGAATGGAAAATCGATCTCTTGGGATAGTAAAAGGTTGAATGCTTAACAAATTATTACTATTGTTTTAAACTCAACTGCCTTTGAAATTGACCCTAATTTGACAACTTGTCTGGAAAATGCTTTGGCTGGGGCTCTGAAGGATTTACAAAGAAAATCTTTGGATTCTACTGGCGGGGAGCTACCACTGAGAATGCCCCTATATACATCCTGATTGGGCCCAACTGATGACGCTATCACAATAGAACACTGGAAGATCAAATGTGATATAATGACAGGCATGTTGGATTTGGACCAGGTGAGTCTGGTATCAACCAGGAGGCTAATTGGGTGACTTTGGGCAAGTCACTATTTTTCATCCTTACGTACTTACCCTACATAATAGACCTGTCATGAAGATAAAATGAGATATTACTGTGTAAGCCAACCTTGGAGGAAACTACTTGGGAGAAGGTATGTGTTGCCCAGGCTTGACCCCAGCAATGCAGGTCTCCTGAGGAGCAGGGGTGCGGGTCACCTTGGGAGCAAGCAGCAATTATTGCCTGAACCCGGCCCCAATACCAAGGGTCTCTCAAGAGTATGGCCAAGATCTTGTGGGATCTCAGGCTGATCACATGGCCAGAAGAGTGGAGCAGGCTGCTGGGCTGATCAGGGACCTGGCAATGGGGGGGGGTCACTCCTCCTTGAGTTCTGGCTGGAGAGAAATGGCCCAGGAAAGTGCAAGCGCTCCCTTGCCCTTACCTCTGCTTGTCCCTGGCCCTGAAGGGTCTGAAAGGGCGCCTTGTGTGGGCAGCCAGGTCCTCACCTCTGGGGGAGGTATGCCCAGACCAGAACAGGGTGCTGGGGACCCCAGGGGTCTCTGGGGATTCTGCAAGCTCAACCTAGTGGGGTTCCCTCAGCAGGAAGTTGACCCCAGTTCCTGGGAAGAGGTCCAGACAGGTGCCACCAGCTCGCCACTTGACAGCCCCAGCCCCTTCGTGGGGAGCCACAACCTGTCCAGCAAGAGCCCTTGACCAGCTGCACTTACCAGCCTTTTCCAGCAAACCCCTTATGTTTGAAAGCATGTTTGAATGTTTGAAGCTACTTGCAAGCTGGCAGCGCTGGTCCAGCAGCCTGCTCTGGCCTACCAGCACCACATACTGCCCCAACAGTGGCTGGCACTGGTAAGGTTGTGCTAGGTGGTGTGGGGGCTGCAAGAGGATGACGGGAGGAATTTTTGAGGTGGGGGGACAATTTGCACAGGGGGAGGCAAAATAAAGGGAGGATAAGGCCAGAGAGGGGGTGGGATCAGTGGCAGCAGCACATGCTGCATCCAAAACCCCTTCCTGGCCTGGCAGTCCAGAATAGGGTTTCCAGAATTTGCACCATACAGCTGGCATGGATCTGAAAAGCTCCATGGAGAAAGGTGGGGATCTACCTGGGGTAAGTGGAAAACACAGGTCATGGTTCAGGATGTGGACTCACCTCCCTGCATTGCAATCTCTGCGCATGAGCTGGAGGTTGTCCATGACTTTGTGTATCTTGGCTCAACGATCTCCGGCACTCTTTCTCTGGATACCAAGCTAAACAAATGCATCTGTAAAGCAGCTACCACATTTTCCAGACTCACAAAGAAGCTGACGGAGCATACCAAGATCCAGGTCTACAGAGCTTGCGTCTTAAGTACACTTCTGTACTGCAGCGAGTCATGGACTCTTCGCTCACAACAGGAGAAGAAGCTGAACGCTTTCCACATGCACTGCCTCCGACGCATCCTCGGTATCACCTGGCAGGACAAAGTTCCAAACAACACAGTCCTGGAACGAGCTGGAATCCCCAGCGTGTATACAGTGCTGAAACAGAGACACCTGTGTTGGCTTGGTCATGTCATCAGGATAGGCAATGGTCGGATCCCAAAGGATCTCCTCTATGGAGAACTTGTGCAGGGAAAGCGCCCTACGGGTAGACCACAGCTGCTCTACAAGGATATCTGCAAGAGGGATCTGAAAGCCTTAGGAATGAACCTCAACAGATGGGAAACCTTGGCCTCTGAGCATTCTGCTTGGAGGCAGGCTGTGCAGCATGGCCTTTCCCAGTCTGAAGAGACACTTTGCCAACAGACTGAGGCAAAGAGGTAAAGAAGGAAGGCCCATAGCCAGAGAGACAGACCAGGGACAGACTGCACTTGCTCCCAGTGTGGAAGGGATTGTCACTCCCGAATCGGCCTTTTCAGCCACGCTAGATGCTGTGCCAGAACCATCATTCAGAGCGCAATACCATAGTCTTTCGAGACTCAAGGTTGCCAACAACAACAAAGTGGAAATATATCCCTTTCCCCTCAGGAGCCCTTCAGCTGCCTTCTGTGCTGCATTGGGTAGTTTAGAATTAGGCTGTCTCTTCCTTTCTAGGACACCTGAGAAGGTCCTGTGTATACCTTAGTTCTAACTTCTAAGCATGTAATGTTTTTGTTTTCTATTAGTGCTTTTGGTTGACGCAATTGTTAAATATTAAAACTTGAATCGCACACAGAAACATCATGGGTTCCTGACCCATGAAAATTAAATGGACAAAGAAGGGGAAAAAATCTGCTACTACCTTTCCTTAAATAACACTACTGTTATTTTTATAATAAGGACAATTTAGAACAGAATCTATCCCATAAGGGCATTCTCCAGCCAGGAATATGACATACAATTAAAATTTGCACCAATCGTACATAAAACTTTATATGATTATGAGCTTTATAATCTACTCCCATATTAATACATCAGAAGGGGCTGCAGTTCAGTTTTTACAACCATTTGTAGGTCATTGCCTCTGCTAACCAGGTAAAGGGGTTGCTTTTAGGTGGTGGTTCTCTTATAACTAGCAGTGGGCATGTCCCCCTACTCATCCCAGCACATCTATCCAGTGGCTGTTGCTGGTGTCTTCCTTGTGTCTTTTAAAGAATTGAACTCCCTTGGAACAGGGAATCTTTTTTTTTTTTTTTTACTTCATTTGTTTTTCTCAGTATATACCAAAGAAATTTACTTCACCAAAACACTAGATTTATTAACTTATACACAGAATTGCAGTCAAGGAAACAAAACAAGGCAGACTTCCCTATACCATAGAGTTGTAATGCTACCTTGCTTCCATATGCTTTCATCATCCAAGAAGACTTCGTCCACTATATCAGACTGCTTCTCATTGTCTTTGGTTCAAACTATATGTGCCAATAAATGTGTGTATGGCCCCTTTTATTGTTCATGAAAAATGGAGAGGGGCAAGCAAAAGGGCCCCAAACCAGTTGGGGGGTATTTATATTAAACAATACTATATTTGTGTGCTATTTATAATAAACCAAAATGGAAACCTAAACAACCCTTCAAAGCCACTCAAGGAAACTATGCTCCCATTGCTTTTTTAAGCAATACTCTCTATTACATTAATTTCTTTATATGTAGGGAAGAAAATATATTTCACACATTCAAGTGTTGAGCATCATTCCATCTGTTCAGACATCTTGTCTAGACATGTCCTAGACAATGTGACCCATCTCTGCTAGAGAAGTAAAAAGGAGCCTTCTGTCTCATCCTCAGGGCATTCTGTTTTTCTCTCCACATCCTACAGATGTATTTGAAGGTCAACATCTAAAGAACACTCTTTGCAATGAACTCTGTGAAATCATCACTATGAAATGAACTATGCACTGTAAGAAAGTGTCTAAGATACATTCAGTGCAATGAATGCTACAGACATATCCTGCCATGTGGTTTCTAATCACATCAAATATTTTACAGTCCCTGTGTACTGTAGTGTCGGCCTGTGGGCTGTCCCTGAACTGTTTGGTACTTTCAGCTATCCCAATAAAAAATCAATCATTCTTTAAATCTATATCCTGAACCTGGTGTTGGCCAACCTCCGTGATGTTACCGTGATGGTACCGTGATGTTACCCTTCTGGATTTATCTCTCTCATCATCATCTTCTTCTTCCTGTTCTCCTCTCCTTACCAGGTGACTTCCTGTTACAAATCCTATTCAGCACTGATACTGGAAAAGGATGAGACTTGTAACTTGTAGAGCAACAGTTTCAATTACATATTTATGACTTGGTATTTCACCATCTTGATTTACTCCTCAGAAATGTTCAGGCAGAGCTCAAAGATCACCTCAGTTTCAGACCAGGATCACACTGCCAGACAAGGATCACATATACACTGGAAATTCAGGGTCTTCCTTCTATATATTCTACCACTGGACATACACAAGAGCAGACTGAGATACAACAAATTGTCCACAAATGGTGCACATAAAAACATTGTCCCACAATTTCCCACCCTCTTACAATGCTCCCTCAGGAGTCATGAGGCCAGAGAGTCCAGAGCAGGTTTGGTAGTGGAACCAGAATCTAAGAATTTAAAGTGGGTCCAAGTGCAGAGGCCAGCTTAGGGTGGGTTCATAGGGTCATTAGTGTTGGTTTGTCTAGAGACAGAGCAAGTGGTTTGGGGCAGATCTAGGGGCAGAGTCAGTGCTGCTATTCGTCAATGGTAAACAGCTAAGAACAAAAGGAGAGAAAATTACCTTGTGCCTTGCTTTCCTGGCAACGGGTCCCCAAGCACGGTTGTTCTGCTTGGCTGGCTACTATATTTGATGATTTCTTCCAAATGTCACTTGTACTAGTGTCACGCCTTCATTTTGTCATTGAATTGTTAATTGTGAAGGTCTAGTCACTATATTCTGCTATGTAGTGCACCATATAGTATGCTGAACAAAATTCAAATATCTGTTACTCCCTGTTAATAAAATGTGTACTGTATAGAGTGTACAGGGACAATGGGTGATGAACCACAAAGAAGCAGAAATGGATTTATTTAATCTCAGGGACTGCAAATATATGCAGGAATATCTTTTTTTTTTTTAATCTATTTTCAAAAAGGACAAACCTGTAGAGTCTGAGAGAGCAGTGCATTCTTTGCTCACAGAGTGCTGTGCGGTGGTGCAAAAGCTGGCCTGAGTGGGCAGTGTAATGGAAGGATATCAAGGTGTTTTGAGTCTTGCTCTGTTTAGTTATATATCATTGAGGTTATAATTACCACAATGCATACACTTGATCAATAAATAAAACCAAAGATAGATTTGGGTGGCAGTGAAGAACTGTGTTCCTTCACCAGTGTTGCCACCCATACTGCATGTTGCTGGAACCAAAGTTTCAGGCCTTTAAGCATCCTCTGAATCTAGTGGTACCATAAAGGCACTGTGACTAGGAGCCATAGAAAATACCTGAGACAGTCTATCAGTAATAATTTATTCTATCTTTCTTGCCCAGGTAACAAGAATGGAGATGGAAATCATTACTCCTTCAGTCTTGCCAGACTTCAGTTTCATTTGATCCATAACCAGAAAATGACTGAGCAGAGATACCTGTACTGGATTACTAGGGGAGATAAAGCTGTGTTCTATGGATGAAGCTGTGGCTATAGATTTTCTGTAAATTAAGAGAACCCACATTCTTTGCAAACCACTTCAATTACTTTTATTGGAAAACTTTCTCAGAAACATTCTCATTGAAAGAAAAACATAGGAGTGTCTAGAAAGGGCACTCCTGTTTTTAATTTTGGTAAAAACCATATGCTTACCTTTGAAGTCACACTGTAGAAATACATACACCCTGTCTTGAGATGTACCTATATTCTGTAATAACATTCAACCAAAGAAAGGGAGGAAAGAAAGACATACAGTCATCCCAAGCACCGTTTTTAAGGAAGTGCCTCAAAACTTTCACATAACCAGAAAGGCAAGAAGCAAGGGAAGCCTGACGGTTCCGGTTGTCTTTGAAACAGCAAAGCCAGCTAAATCTCAGCAAAACAGATGTCAAATAGCTGCAATGCTTTGAAATGGAAAGAAAGTCAAAAAGGATACTGTGCTTCTGATTAAGAAAAGCCAGTTCAGAAACAAAACAATTAAAATTGGAAACATCTTTAGATTACCCAGTTTGAACTGGGTGTAATCACTCCTTTTTTCCCCCTCTTCTTCCCAAACAGAAGATGCTAATTGTGCACTTTTCAGTAGGAAGTGAGCTTCCCTGAGTTCTTGGTAGGGGTGTGTGCCAACCATGTCCTTGTTGCTGCTAGAGCGAATAGCAAGGTTACATTAGAACAAGAAGAACCCTCAGTTGTGGGGCCCGTGTTTGCTATTCAGAGTAAGATCCATAGTCATTTGAAACAAAAGTGAATGGCAGCCAGAGAAAATGGCTGTCTTTTGTCAATCACTTTTTAGACCTTGCCTATGCCAAGGTTCAAGGTGGATTATAGAACTGTAATACTACATTAAAATAGGATACTAAAAATTAATACTAATAGTCTATTAGTTTTTAATATCCTGGTAATAGAAGATCAAACAAAGATTCAGCAAGAAAATGAACAGATGGTCCAACAGAATCAAAGGCCAGACAAAACAGATACACTTTATAAATCCTCTTGAAAGGTAGCCTGGAGCTGTATACCTTTTGGTGATCATTCTACAACTTGGAGCCACTGAAGTAAAGGCCCTGCATCCAGCCAAGCCTATTCTTTGCTCCCATGGAGGATATACTTGGAAGCACAGCCTGACAAGATGCCTGATCCAGGGAGAGGCTGTGTCAGGAACATGTGAGGGATGATGCGTTTTAAAGGTTAGCATGAGCCCCTTGACTTGAACCTAGGAGCACACTGGCAGTCAGTAGTGCAGTTGATATAATATGGTCTGCATATGATTGTGTCTCCTGACATCCATAAGGAGATGTGCCCAAACATTTTTTTTTTGCTCTTGATAGTCTTACATAGCTTTGGATGCACAGCCTGTGGTGTTAGTATTCGGAAGGAACATTATGATCTGCACGCACTTGGACACCCTCCCACCTTTTAGTTCTCCATGTGACAAGGAGTGCCTTATCCATCATAGTCAGTCAGCTGGAACTCTCAGAGTTGCTAAAATCTGAGGCAGGTTGAGGGGAATCTAATACGATTCCAGTGTGTATGGAGAACTGAATTCCAACATCCCCCATTAGGTGTGGGGTTACTAAGCTGTTTGTGTACTGTTTATTTATTCCAAGTCTTAGCATTCATTCTGCCTCCTTTGGGGTTTCTTAAATGCAACTTTCCTTAACAATATGGAGCCAGCCAATATTTTGCAAAAATGATTGCTATCTGGCCCTTAAGCATTAGTGGCAGCGGCAAGCATTGAGCTCACAGCTCTATGATTCTTCAGTTTAAAGTAATGGCTCTAGCCACTACACAGAACATTGCCCCTATTTTGTCTGCCACTAGTAGAGGGGAAATTAAAAATTGTCTCCCCACTTATCTAGTGCCCTAATGAACTGTAGCAATTCAGGACCCAGACCTATCCAATTTTCCAGCACCGGTGCAACCACAATGCAGCCCCAAGGCAATGGAACAAACATTCCCTTACCTTGAGGAGGCCTCCATGACTGCCGCTCCACAACAGGAAGCAGTGCGCAACCCATTGGCATGGCTGCAGCGGCACTGGAAAATTGGATAGGACTGGGCCCTTAAATGACTACTTAATTAATTATTTGACATAATTAAAAATAACAAAACTATCTTGTTAATTGCTGTTTGGGAAGAGGATACACTTGGAACTCATTCACTTCTTCTGTCAGCTGGAATAATATGTTATTAATACATTATATGGTAGGAAATTGCTGAGTTAGAATATTGGAGAGTGGAAGAGCAGACACTGGCATATAATAGGGAAAGAGGGGCAGCATTTGGCAAGAAAAACTGTCTAAAAGAATCTTACAGGACGGACAGACTCATGTTGGGAGACAAGATCTTTCAGATACTTTGGTGCTAAACTGGTATTGCTTTAAAGGTAATAACCAGCACATTGAATGTTACCTGGAGATGCACTAATAACCAACAGAACTGCATCAACAACAGTGATATATGAGCATATAAACAGGCGGGGGAGGGTGGGTGGAGGACAGCCCTGGGAGTGGGCAGGGAAGAAGAAGGCGGGGTTGCGATCCTGCTGTTGTGCGAGATCCCGATCCCCGTTCCCAAGCAGCATGGAGCAGATTCAAGCTACTCTGCTCTCCTCGAATTTCCCCTTACCTCTGGCTGAACCACTTTGGGCACCTATCCTGTACTGAATAGGTACAGGCTTGCCTGTTCCAGTGCAAGATAGGATTGTGCCCTAGGTCAAATGTTATGGTATTGAGGAGGGGTTCCTTAGCACAACTTTCTGAGACCCAACACCCCAAGAAGGACTAAAATAGTTACAGAGCAGCACCCCAATAAGCCCATCCCTGGTGGATGACCCAGAAGGTTACCATAATTGATGGCATCTAAAATTGCTGAGATGTCCATCTAAACCAACAGGGATGCACTTCCCTCTTCAATTTCCTGGTGTAGGTCATCCACTAGAGCTACCAAGACTGTTTTAGTCCCAAAACCCCAGCTGGAAGCAGAACTGTAAAAGGTCCAGGGAACCAGAATGAAGAACACTATTCTTTAGACCTTTTTTGCCCAATGTTGCATATATGCAACAAGGATCAAATGTGTACACCTGTGGGCTGGGCAGAAATGGGTTAAAGGAGGAGTATCACAAAACTCTCAAGACAAAGTTAGCAAACAAAACTGTAACAGGTCTGAACATATGTGTTCAAACAGTTTTACCTGACTGGACTCAAACAAATGAATTAATAAAAGTGCATGTATGACATATGGATATGTGTGTGTGCATGTGCATATACATGTGAGCATGGGAGCATTAAATGCTTCCAGTTTGGTGCTTTGGTGTGAAACAGAAAGTGCAATAAACAGGAGCCCAGTACAATCAAGCTCTGGATGTGGAGAGGCACCCTGTTCTTTAGAAAAACAGGGACAAACAGTGTATTTACCACACACAAGATCCCCCTCCCCAGCTGTCTGGCTTCATAATAAAGTTTGTGCTAACTAGCATGAAAGGTCTCATTATATATGACTAGGTACATTTACATATCTGTTACATACAGGTGGGGGTCTCTTTATCCATGAATTTGAGACCTTTGGTTTTACCTCAATGTAGGTCCTGAACCTGTGGATCCACCTCACCTATGTTCTTCAGCTGTGCCTGGAGCTGTGCTTTAGTCATGTTCAGAGGCCCTTCTGAGGGCTGGGGAGGCTCTCAGAAGGGTCTCTGAATGTGACTGGAGCACAGTTCCAGTCGTGATCGGAGGATAGGTGTTGCAATCCATGAATTTGATTATCTGTGTATTTTGGTATGGGGGGGGGTCTCCAGGAATTGATCCCATGTGGCTAATGTGGTACCACCTGTATTTTTCTTATGAATGAAATTGTGGGTACATTTTACCATATTTTGATTTAATTCAATGTAGTTATCAGCCTCCCTCACCCCCTCCCTGCAAGTGCCTTGCAGACAACATCAGACCTGCAGGCTACCAATGAGCCAATGTAAAACTAATGCAATGCAACCATTTGAAGTTTCTCATGCTGCCATTGCTCCTTATCCCATATGGGTTGGGTTGCCTATGCTCAGCATGTCATTCCCTCTTACAGTGCAAAAGGGAAGGTGACAGTATCGATCAGATGTGCACAATGAGCATGTATGATGCTTTGAAGAGTCTTCCAACACACAGGCTGGGAGTCTATTGGGATCAACATTTCCCAGTAGCACTGAGACCCCTGTTCATTCTAGTGTAATTATAGGGACAGCTCCATCTTAGGCTCCATCTTAACCAAACTGAAATGCAAATTGGTTAGATTTGGGGGGGGGGAGAATGGACTGCTGCCCCCCTCTTGGCTCATTTTGCTTTAAAAGGGTCATATTGCAAATTAAAACAATTTTGCACATGTGAGTAACAGAAACACAAAAACCAGCTTCAGTCACACATTTCTTATTAACACCCTCAGTGCTTTCAAGGGCCAAGAGTTGGCCCTGTATTGTATTTCCTCTACAAGAGAACTTTCTGGCTTCCATGGTTCCATGAGCTTTCTGGCTTCCATGGTTAAGAGATTCTGTTGGAGGCTTCCAGCCAGAGAGACAAGTGAGTGGCACCACCATTACCTGCTAATCCCAAGTGAGTCTCTTTGACAGTTTTCTGTATTTAATGTTCTCTACTAGTGGCCTGACTCAGAGGTTTTTGTATGGACCATCAGCGGTTTGCAGAGACCTCCCTGGTCTCTGCAGGATCGGGCCCTGCAGGATCTAGGGATAGCATAAGACTTCAAGGATAGGGAATTCATGCAAATTCACCCCTCTTGAAAAGCCCTAGCCCTATTCTGAATTGAATCCAGCCAGCTCATACCTTGTTACCACTGCTACCCCTTCATCCTTGCCCTTCCAACCTTTCCAAGGTTGGAAACATTACCTTTGGGAAATGGAAAGGGGTTAGTAGACAGTAGGAAGGACTCATCTTGGGGAGAAAGAGTTCAGAGGTAAAGCAGATGTGTTGCATGTAGAAGGCTCCAGGTTCAAGCTCTGCTATTTCTAGGTTGGACTAGTAAAGATAATGACAGCCAGCATAAACAACACTGGGTTGTCAATGCAAACAATAGATTGGGCTGACTTCCTGTTTTCCTGTATAAGGGCAGGAGGTCTGGTCTAGAGGGTAGAGCCTCCATTTGCCTGAAGATAACATCCACAAGGTCGCTAGTTCGAAGCCACCGGCACCGTGCGACCTTGAAGCAGCTGATAAACTGAAGCCGAGCTATTCCATCTGCTCTGAGCGTGGGAGGATGGAGGCCAGAATGTGAAACCAGATCAGAATGAAACATCTGAATGTTGTGGTTCTTGAAAGATAGAACCTACTTTCAATTGTAAAAATCCCTACGGGGATTTAAATAAGCCTGCCTATGTAAACCGCCTTGAATAAAGTCTTGAATAAAGACCAAAAAAGGTGGTATATAAATACCTGTATTATTATTATTATTATTATTATTATTATTATTATTATTATTATTATAAGGCTGCTTCTTGTTTTCTCTTAGTCCCATGTTCCCTACCTGGAAATGATGCTCCATGCATCATCTGTAAGGGCCTACAAGACCTCTCTTGTGCAGAAGTGGGTATGGCTTGTAGTGAGTGTGGCTTCTCCATGGTACAGCTTCACCATTGTACGCAGAAGTGAGTATGGCTTCTCCATGGTATGGCTTGTTTGTTTGGAGAAGACTGGAGGAAGAATGGTGGAATGAGGAGGCCATGCTGGGTTTTTGGAACGTTGTTTCTGAACACTTGAAAACCCCTCCTGATTTTCTGTGCATTTGACAGGAATGCTCAAAAAGCACAGTTGGTTTTCAGTAGGTGGCAAAGACTTCTCAACCATCCATAGTTGTATTGCATAGATTCCAATTATTCAAGGTCTCACAAAGCTGAGGAGATGGGTTCCTAAGAAGATCTTCCTCTTATGAAATATGTAGAAGGGAAAATCTCTCCCTGGTTTCTTCCTTTGCTTTTTTTAAATGAAGGTAGTTAGGTGGTTGTTTTTTTCCTAGAAGAGAAATGGACAAGCTTAGAGATATCTTTTTCAATTATTTCTGAGATTCAGGAACCAAACCAACATTTAGTGATAGGCAGAAATGTAGCTTGTGCTCCACAGCCCAACTGTAACTAAAAGGGGAAACTGAGCACATTTTTAAAATTACATTTATACCCCACCATTCTTCAATCATTGAACCCAAGGCAGTACGTACTACGCAAGGCTCCCAAGAGCTTATCCATCCAGATGCCTACCAGACCTAGACTTGCTAAGTTTCAGGAAGGTGACTGTATCCTTGATCAAATGCCCTCAGATCATGCCATGAGACCTCTGCCAAGGAAGTTTTATACCCCAGCAAGCCACAGTTGGTCAGTGTGGACCAGTTCACACACAGCCACAGGTTATCCTAACTGTGGTTTGTCCAATAAACCAGGATTGGTGCTGCAGACAAAAATCAAATGTTGATGTATTCTGTCTCATCATGATTTGTTTTGGCGTTGTCTCTATCCTCCCATGAAGTTCCCAGATGAATCTTAAGATGAAATCTCAAGTTCCTTATTTCTTCCCAGCTGCAGGCAAAGCATTGCTTCATCTGCTCTCTTGGCATTTGTCAGGGGAAGAAAGAGGGCATTGTCAGCCAGTCACTCCTTCCTTTGAGAATTGTTATCTGCTGTATTAAATTAACCAACCAACTTCAAACCATAAATTCAGATGGCGGTTTAATCTTGATACGTTCACCCAAAATTAATCATGTTTAGTTGAAGTTCCTGGTCTGGACAATCAAAGAAACCTTAAAGCCCATTCTTTTGTTCCCCCCCCCACCTGCTGATGCAGCGGTGCCAAAATGGCTACCACTGCATTCTGCTGGGTGTCCATTGCAGAGGTTTCCTCTGGCAAGGGAACAACCATTCCCTTACCCAGGGGTAAGCCTCTGGCTTGGGGGTGGGTGGGTCTACTTGGACCTGCACTAGCTAAATAGCTGACACAGACCCACATACACCCATGCTACCATTCTGGGAAGGGAGCTAAGATTCAGTGGCCAGCACTGCTACCAAACCTGTCCCCTTCCTGAACCTGATCTGTTCATACCCGCCCCCATCACCATGTCTTTTGCTTTCCCTCTGCCCTCACCCCAGCCCCCTCACCTTCCCTGCCACCTTATCTTCAGTGGCAGGTGGCTCCAGATCTGATGGCTCAGATGGGAAGGCTCTGGCCTTCCCGGCAGCATGCTACTGAGTCCGCTGCTGGAGCACCTTTTATAACTGATCACTTTGCAGCATTCATCACCAGTGGATGAGGGGCACCAACGACAGAGAGCCTAGGTAGGGTTGGACCGTAATTACATAAAATACACCATAGCTCCTCCTGACATCTGAAATGACTCTTTGATCCACAGAGGCTTTTGGGTGATGCTTCCTGGCTAGTCTTGAAAGATCTATTCTTGCAAACGGGTGTTTGTCTTTTTCCCATCTTCAGTTGTATGGGAAATATCTAGCAAGAAATTTGCAAAAAAACAGAAGGGGAAAGCAACTGTTTTATTCCTTAAAGATACAACAAGAAGAAACTTGATGAAGTCACAGGAAGTGAGGTGAAGTTACTGGGAAAGAAACTTCCTAGCTTTACAAGAAATTTTGTAATGCAATGAGCTGCATGTGGAGAATGTGTTATCTCCCTCCTTTGGTTACCTTCCAGCATATGTGGCTTTCAGGGAGTGGATCAGTCAACAGTTGCACTTTCAGTGCATTCGGTACAGACATAGATATTTACCAGAAATTAGCTCTGAAATGGCTGCAGATGAAGGCATCATCTTCGCTCATGTCAAGCGTCTCTATGGCAGTCTGAGGGCCCGTGTCCAATGTTTTACATTTTTCAAAGAATCACTGTGTCCTGTTTAAATATTTTCTGCATTATCGTACGAACTAGGTAGTCATCATTTTAAGAAGACGGGGCTGTTTTATTAAAATTATAACAAAAAATTGGGAAACAAAAACAAAGAACTTAAACAGGTAGATTTTGTCCAGATCATCTAATATCTGTCTGTAATTCTGGGATAGCAGGTGATAGCAGGTATTTGCCCTTTTGTGCTCAATTGTTCATTTGGTCCTGTTAATTATGCCAACTATACTACAAGAGCAAGAAGGGGCTATGGAAAATGAGAGGAATATTATTTCAGGCTTGGTCACACTCAGTACTGAGAAAAGTCAAACTTATTCCAAAATGTCCATTCTGCTTGTGGTACGTGTTCTACTAGGACCACTAATGATGAAAGGGTTTCCCCTTAACAAACTTAGGGTGCAATCCAAACCTGCACTGGAGCAGGCAAGCCAGGAGGCTTGTGCTGCATCCAATGCAGGTTCATTGGGTGCAGCAGCTCAGCCACGGGCAAGGGGAAGCTCTTCCCCTTACCCCTGGGTAAGGGCTGCGTGCCCCTATGGGCCTCCTTGGACCTGCACCACCTCTGGAGGTGGCGCAAGTCCGAGGAGAGCGGAGCGGCTGGAAGTCGCTCCGTTCTCTCCGGGGATGGGGGATGGGATCCAGCATAACTGCCGGGTCCCAGCCCTGCCCCTGGCTCCCTGTGCGCCTGCCCCCGGGGCCGCCCATCACCTGCCCTCCCCCTACCCAGAAACGCCTCCTCCTGCCCCCTCCCCACAAGCCTATCTTTGTCACTTGCGTCAGCGTGAGACACCAACACAAGCGGCAGTGCAGGGAGGCTGCTGCCTGCCTCTGCGCGTCAGCATATCTGAATGCACCGACGTGGCTTCCACCCACGGAGGCGCAAACGCTTTATGGCACACTTACGACCCTCCTAGGCCTCCTATGCCGGCATAGCTGCCGGTTAGGATTGCTCCCTTAATCCATCCTATTGCATGTAGCACCATAATGGCTAAAGATGGTAAAACAATGGCGATTCTAATAATTCATGGTTGGGGATTACAGAATCAGTGGGTGGTAGTTACAGTTCTTTCCAATTAATTACACTGCAGTAAAGGGATTCCCAACTTGTGCATGTGGTATGTGTGAATTGACCTCATTGAGGGAGCAGAATAAGACATGTAAATTCAACATAGCCAGTTACAGGAAGAATACACCTACTTTAACTAAAAAGAACAACATGAGATGTATAGATTTGTAATGACTGCGATAGGTTGAGAGTTCAGTTTTTCAGCTTGTTCACAAATTAAAATTTTTTCAGCATTTCAGTTGCCCAGGTACATTGTACTCAAGGTTGGCTTAATAATATTAACATAGATGGAAAGAGCACCACCTACTGAGTCATAGGGAGTATTTCCTCTAACACCTGAGTTTTCCTTAGAGATCTTCCACCCAAACAGTGACCTAGCCTCACCCTGCATAGTTTATGATGTCTGATGAGATCATTGTCTGATTGCATGGCTGCAGGCCAGATAAGAAGACTAGTTATGCTGTGCAATTAAATGTTCTCTCTCTCTCTCTCTCTCTCTCTCTCTCTCTCAAGTATAACAACCTGGGGACTGTAAAGTTACTGTAATATCTGTAGAGCTATATTGTGGTTCAAGAGCTGCAATCCTATGCATGTCTACTCCACAGTAAGTCTATTGATTTCATAGGACTTACTCCTAGGTACGTGTTATAGGACTGCAGCCTGTGTTTCGGAATGCTGAATAAGCTAGTGTATGTGTGTTATCACATTTAAATTTAGATGATGGCAACTGATTTTCCCTGCACTGTATATAACACTGTGTCAGGGCTTAACCAATAACTGGTTGAAAACAGTCATAGCCAGAGGAGTGACCTATGCTGACGAAGTGGCGTTCTTCATTATAGGTGAACAGAGAAGTCTTATTGTTAATTATTGCTAAAGAATCAAGGGGCTGATAGTTTCCTAGTCTGGATTACTTACCATTGAGTAAAAGGATTTGATGTTGTGTATGAACCACAGTAAATGGAAGTCACAACTATGCACTTTGTCATAGATGTGTTACACAGCAAACTGTTTTCATTGAAAATGAATAAGCCCAGGTTTAAAGCTCTCACGCTGGGACTGGAAAGAGCTGGAATCAACCTGGAATCAACCTAAATTCTGAAAATCTTTCAGATATAAAGAAACCCAGTTATCGTTAATATTAATATTATACCATTGAGTATACACAGGTGAATTTATAGACCGTTTTGAGATAGTGGTATGGTTTTACTGAAGTTGTGCCAGTACCAGAGAATTACATGTCAATAGTAGTAGGACCATGTACCACAAACTGGACATGAAAACAAGTACAGTGGATGAAAACACATGAAAACACACTATGGATGGGATCCAAGGACTTTGGGATTTGGTATTTTTTTAGTTCAACTGCAGTTGAACTAAAAGCGGTTTGTCATGCAACATGATGCTCTAGAACAGCTCTAGAGCAAGGCTATATAGAAGAGAGGTCACAATCAACTTCTGATGTATCTCTGAGTGATTTGCAGTAGATTTCTGTCTTGCAATTTAAAAAAAAAACAGCAACAAAAAGCTCCCTGCATCCTAAAACATAAAGAATGCTTGCGTGAAAGAACTATGATTTCATTTCTGGTATTGGAAAAAAAATTCTTGGGCTGAGCATATGCAGAGAGGCACCTTGGTCTTTACATCTTCGTATATGTCTGTTCATCTGATTGATAGACCTCATTTTGTTTGTCTAGTAACAAACAAAACAGATCTTGAGGCTGCCCAGTTTTGCAGCCTTCTTTTTGTCACCATGAAGACAAAACCAGGGCCTGGGAATTGGAATTGGCTGGAGAAGCCCAGGGAAAAAGGAAGCAGGGAAGTGGGGTGGGAGGATGGGAGGTTTGTAGCAGCCAGCCTTTCCAACCCCATGGCTGCTGTGAGCTCCATTGTTACCTGGGAGGAGGTAGACCCATTGAATGACCGGTGCAAATAGAACTACTTCTGAGTAGAGCTGCAAAAGATTGAGTCGGCCTGGTAAGCCTCGCAGCTGCTGCACGTGACCCTCCTCTCTGTTGCTGCTTCTGTCCCCACTTCCATGCAGTCCCTCTTATCCCCTTCCGCCTTGTTTACAGAAGGGATAGTGACAGCAGGGGAATGGTTAAAGAGAACTTCGACACACATACACACCCTGGCAGCAGTCTTGTTTTTTCCCCATGGAATTGCGACTTGCTTTTTAAAGGGAATGACTCGTTACTCAAGTCTTTTTGAGTTGTGAAAATGCTCTGGGCGACTTGGAAAGTGCCCCTGTTATGACTTGCTTTCTAGTCGAGTCTCAAGGGATGGAGATTTGTGATTCAAGTCACATCAAGCCGCACCTGATTTGCCCATCCCTGTGTATATTTTTGCACAAAGATCTACATCTGGTCATTATCAATGCTTAAACCATTTCCTAAGATTGCTTGTTTTCTTTTTCTTCTTCTTTGTTTTATCCACACACACACACACACCCCGCCCCTGTACTTGTCTGTGATTAGTTGAACTCAGACTCTTTTCCCAGATCTCGCAGGCCCAAAGCTACATGCCTGGCTTTGTCTTCTTGGTGACAACAGTGTCTACTGATTTTGGCCCTGGCATAGAGGCAGATTAGGTAGAAGGAGGGAAGCACAAGTACCAGGGTCCCGTCCCCCCATCACCACAGGTAGGATGTAGCCAATGGGCAGCAAAACTGGGCAGCAAAATTGGGAAGACTTCAAAACTACAAGATCTGTTTTGTTTGTTATTAGACCTACAAAATGAGGTCTGTCAATCAGATGAACAGAAATTAAATCTTAGTATATTTCTGTTCATCTGATTGATAGACCTCATTTTGTTTGTCCAAAGGTGCCAAAGACCAAGGTGCCTCTGCGAAGATGCCTCTGAACCCCCTTGGGCTCCTCCTCCTGCCCTCCCTCACAAATCCAAAGACACAAATCAGACCTCCCATCCTTCGTCCAATGATCATCAGTTCCTTCAGAGATAGGCAAGAGAGCCCACTCTCATCCCCCCCACTCCAATGCAAAAGCAAACATTAATCCTTCCTTGCCTCCAGGCTGGAACATCTCTGCTGGGAAATGGGGGGGGGGGGGAGAGAAGGGAGCAAGGGGAGTTCATTCATAGAGTTCTGCAAGAATAAATTGTAAGAATAGAGGGGCAGAAATGAGCAGATGCAAGAAGTCTTGGAATACCTGTAGAGCAGGAGAAAATGCTCAGATCCCCATCTTTTCCAGTTACCCCATTCATTCCTTGGCTTCTAAGAGGGGTGCAGGGTTGAAAATTCACCTACCTCCTCCTCTTGGTTGTTGCTCCTCAGCTGTGCTGCCTGCCAACCCTATCTTTTTGGTACTATCCAGTGCATTTTCCATCAACCCACCCTCTAGCATGACTGCCACTTGCAAGGGCCCCCACATCCAGCATCCAAATCCCCGTCAATGGGATTGTTGGTTTCACAGGTTTCATAGCAACCATCAACTGTTTACGCCTCCAGCTACTTGCCTACTGTCAGCCACATCTTGTAGCCAGTTCCAGTGGGGCTGGAAGTGGGTCCACGTGGCCTCCGAAGGGGTGATCCTGGTCCAAATATTATTCTGTCTTTTTGCTCCGGATGAACCAAACTAGAATATACTAGAAATAGAGGCCTTTTACTGAGTTCCTGCCAAGGCTTTAAGAAGCTGGGCTTAAATCCAACATAGGCCTGGGAAAATATAGAGAAATTTTTTTTATTATCATTATGAAATGGATGGCAATAGGAACTGAACCACCAACACTTTTGAGTGTATTCCACCACCAATTATAGAATAATAGGAATTAGAGATGGAAAAACATATTAGGTCATCTGGGCCTCCTTTTGCCAGTGGATTATTGTTTCCTACAGCATCTTGTCTGGCACACTCTCCTGTCTGGCTTTAAAACTCCTGCAAAGTCAGTTTCCATCACTTCCCTGTGGGAACTACTCCATAGAATAATGGATCTTCCTGTTAAGGAATCATACGCTACATATTCACAAGCCGCGACACTGTTTTGTCTTCCTCCACTAAGTATTATCTCTCTGACATTGATCACTTGAATTTAAAGCACTTGGAGGAATTTGACTTTCATGCAAGGAAATGATCTTAATGAATGGAAGATAATGTTATGAAAATACATGAGCGGCATCTGCTTCATAGCAAATACAAAGCCTGTGTCAAGTCACTCTGGAGATGGGAAGGCTCATCCTATTAAGCCACTTTAGTGCCTTCAAATGCAGACAGTGGCTTGACCTGTGGCAGAGGAAGTCGTTGCCTGTGCTTGGAAACTGCAGTAGATATTCCAAATTCTGTCCCACTAACCATCCTGGCAAGAGTACAGAACAATCCCATCTGTAGTCCCACGTGTGTTTTTTATTACACAGGCCTACACGCATTTTGTTATCTTCAAAGTCAGACCTACGCTTTGGGTATATTTAGGGTTCTGAATCAAAAAATGGCATTGGTTTTGGGGGTATGTCACAGCCTTGTTAGTGAATGGTGCAAGCAGATTCCTCTTGAGGAAGCCTTTTTCTTAAACGTCTGCCAGCTACAGATCTGGCAGAGGTCTGAGGAGACCCATTATGGATCAGGAGGCTTACAGAGGGGTAAGGAGACTTAAATCCCATTTCCCAGCTGAAGCATCCTAATCCGCCCCGCTCCGCTAGATACAGCATGTCATTTTTTGGCACAGCTGCACCAGCGGGGACAGGAAGATAGGGTTGGGGTCTTAATAGCAGAAGAGTGTGCATAGGATTGTAGTGTTGGTTTGCAGCAGCAGAGAAACAAGAGTTGCAGTGGTACCTTAGAGCAGTGATTTTCAACCTTTTACATCTCACGGCACACTGACAAGGCACTAAAATGGTCAAGGCACACCACTAGGTTTTTGACAATTGACAAGGCACACCATGCTGCCAGTGGGGGCTCACATCTCCCATTGGCCCTATTAATAAATGACCTTCCCCCAAGTTCATGTGGCACACCTGTGGACCACTCGCGGCACACCAGTGTGCCACGGCACAGTGGTTGAAAATGGCTGCCTTAGAGACTAGTAGGTTTTCTGTCATGAAGTATAAATAGTAACCTAGTTCAAAGAAGACATAGTTCTGCAGTTTGTGTACACCAGATGAAGTTCCCTTAAAAAAAAATCAAACTAAGTAAACAGCTTTGTTTATAAGGTGTTATGGTGCACTTTGGATGCAGTTCATCTTTGCAGGATCATAGGGAGCACACACAGTTCTGTGAGAGATCAGTCCATTGACTTCAGCATTGCACCATGAGTTTCACGTGCAAAAGAATAGGGCAGAACTCATGCAAGGGGAACACTAAAGTCTCCACTCCTGCATTGGAACATCAAGACTGGAGGATTTCAAAGCAGGGCAGAGTGCAAAAACAGGCACACATACAGGTGCATTAGATGATATGTTCAGTTTGACTTTGTGATAATAGTTCCAAAAGTTTCTGAGTCAAGAATATGAGTAAAAACTACTAAATTTCAAACAATTATCTTAATTCAGACCACTGCCCTTGTTTGATTTCATTTTTGTTCCTTTCCGCCCCCTGTACATAATTAAGAACAGTTCCTGTTCATGCAGGCTTCTAGTATTTGGCTTCTGCCTTTCCATTGGACCATTTCAGCGACGTGGAGAGGGGGGATTTGCTGCATGGGTAACAGCCTATCCTCCATACCTACTTTACCCAGGCTTCGCGCACTGGAGAGGACACTCTGTTCCAGAACCACCATTCAGAGCGCGACACCATAGTCTTCTGAGACTGAAGGATGCCAACAATTAGCCATGATATCACACAATTTATTTATTTCATTTATATGCTGCCTTTCCTCCAAGGAGCTCAGGATGGTATAAATGTTCTTATCACAACAAACCTGCGCGATAGATTAGGCTAAAATACAGTGACAGGCTCCAAGTTACCTGAAGGCATGTAACAACATGGCAGAACTCTATAGGCATCTGAACCTAATTCAACCCTGTATTATGCTAGCTGGCTCTAGAGCACCTGTGCATCTTTCCAATAAATTAAATGCAGTGCAATCCCATGCAGACTCGGGCTATCATTAGCCCTGACTGTCTGAGATGGGACTGTGAAATGTCAGAATTCTGAGATTGTGGAAAAATTCCAAAAGTCACATTTTAGTAATATCTTTGCTAGCCTTTTTGCATCATTTTGTTTGGTCCTAATATAGGTGTTACTATAACGTGAACCGACACAACTACATAAAGGTATGATAAAACTGAGGAGAAAAACTTTGTATTTAGTCTACAAAGAGTAACACTGCAATCCTAGTCACGTCTGTTCAGAAGTAAGTCTTATAGTGTTCAGTGAGGCTGACTCTCAGAAAGTGTGTATAGGATTGTAATTTAAGGGCCCAATCCAGAGCAGTCTGTGCCTCTTCACCGCCAATGTGCACTGTCGCAAACATGCCGTAAGGCACGTTTGCAAGAACTAGCACCCGCCCGGTGCCAGAACAGAACAGCGCCAGTTGGCATAGAGGTAAGTGGGGGCAGGGTGGAGATGGCGTTCCGGGGTTGGCAGAGGGTGAGGAAGGTGTAGCAGACCAGGGCAGGAGAAGACAAGAACAGCAGAGCGCAGCTTCGCCGGATCTGGCGTCTCATATCGGGCCTTGCGGCCTGACATCAGGTATCTTGACTCTGCACTAGCTAAATAGCCACTACAGAAGTGGAGCACTGTGAGATACAGGAAGCTAGACTAGATGGGACTTTGGCCTGATCCAGCAGGTCTCTTCTTATGTAGAGCTCTCAACTTATGTAGAGTTGAGTAGCCCTATTGTAGGGCTACTTCCCTTACTCAGTGGAAGGGAATGGATGACCTGTTGCCGACAGCCTGGTGTGCTCAGAATGCCGTGGCAGCCATTTTGGCGTCACGGTAGCCCCATGTGCTGGGCAGCTCAGGATTGGGCTGTAAGGCAGCAATCCTATCCACCTTTACCTGGGAGTAAACTGCATTGCCAATAACAGAGGAGTTATTTCTGAGTAGACATGCATAGGATTAGGCTCTTACGTTCTTACTCTATATCTGATAGTAATTTGCAGTGAGACTTACTTCTGAATAGTCATACATATGATTAGGCTGTAAATCTTCTGCAAATGAAATCAGCCAGAGAAGGTGCAAGGCAATTAAAGTGAATGATTATATTAAATTCTACAGAAAGAAAGAATGAAAATGAAGGGATGTGACTATGGTTGAGAACAGAGACATCATGAGACTTTTGTCCAGGTTAATTCTGGAAAATCTTGTATCTCTTTAACATGGGACAAGATTTTTTGTCAGAAATCCCAGAAGGGTGGTGTTAACATAGCAGATCATGAGCTTAGTGTGGAATATGCTCCTTTGTGTGTGGAAGATCCATAGCGGATTTTGCTACACCAAAAACCACCATATAAACAAGGTGACCAGATACAGTGGAGGACAGAGTGCATATACCTGTAACCATTGTGTGGAAGGGGGAATTTTTGGCAGGTGCAGCTCAGCATGGAAGGGTTTAAAAAGCTACATCTGTCAAAATTCCCTTGCCTATATGATAATTAAAGGCAGGCCTTCCCCCATCCCTTTAAGGGGTGGGGGGAGGCAGAAGGCAGCAACACAATCCCTAGGATCATGCTGGGGCCGATGGGAGGGGTTTTTTTACACTTACCTGAAGGCAGCACTGGAGTTGGGGGGAGGGGGTCCAGGCATCCAGGGAGTCCTCCACAGGGCTCCATGCACCTCCAAACTTCTTTAAAAAAATAAATAAATAAACTGGCACTTCCAGTTTCACAACAAAAACTGGAAGTGCCAGTTCCTTTCTTTTTTTAGATGGTTGGATGTTTGGGGAGCCCTGCAGAGAGCTCTCTGGCCACCCCGGAATTCCTGTACTGGCTGCAGGTAAGTAAAAAAAAACACAACTCTCCCATCCCCGGCAGCAGTGCAATCCTGGGGATCGCATTGCTGCTTTAGCTCCTCCCACGCACACACTTACCTCTGGTCTCAAACTCCCGAGGACTTTGAGAACCAAGAGTTAAAGGTATAGACGCTCTGTCCTCCATTATATCTGGTCATCCTGCGTATAAACCTATAGGACCAATACAGAATATTTTTAAACATTTGTAATACTGGCTTTTTTTCTGAATTAAAATTAGGTACTTCTGAGATATTCCTTAATCTTCTGACAACCTCCTGTGGCTCCCCATTCCCTTCTGTTTTTTGGTTTACAGAGAGAGAGAGAGAGAGAGAGAGAGAGAGAGAGAGAGAGAGAGAGAGAGAGAGATGTTTTGAAGTGAAAGGAATGCACAGACCAGTATGAACTAGTATAGCATATGACACAATTTTTGGCTTTACTGCAATCATAATTGGATGAGCCTATGATCCACCCATAGAAATAACACAAATCCTTTAACAAGAGTCTTCAGGATGGTTAGCTTGGGCCAACTTAGCAACAAACTTCCTCTGTAAACACACCTTATCTCAGGAAGTGCAAACTCTTCAGTGCCCAGATTTCAATTAACTTTGTCAAGCTTTGGAGAAACACTGAAGTTTTCAAGCTTGATTCACATTATGATGAAAGATCATTGCTTTTACTGGTTTGGCTCTGCAGAAAGATGGAAACAAGCTTTGCCAGACTGGATTACATGGGTGAAAAACACTAATTTGACATCTAGAATGTCTCATCCCTTTCTATACCCCTTTTCCTCTGGATACATATGTGTATATATGTGCAAAACCTCCTGTAAAGGCTTGTCTGCGTTTGTCCGTAAAAGCCTGAGCATTAGATCACAGGCTCTTGTTTATATAAGCTTCAATTTACTCCTCAAGCTGAAACTTAGAGATTTCCAAACACACGGATGCTTGCCCCCTACACATTTTGTTTGAAATGTTCTGTACAGCATCTCCTTTAACTCAGCTAACCTTCCAATTGTTCAAATCCTCCAAAATTTGTTTTGATTGCTGCACTCCATGGCTAGCATTGCAATTGCCAGCAAAGTTAATTGGAACACAAATACGTTTAATCCCAGCAAGAAAACAAATCTTCTTTAGAAGTCTTACTTGGACTGGAACAGGTTTAGCTTTGATCCTGCACACAGTTACCACTATAAGTCCTAGGGATATTTGTCCTAAGGATATTTGGCACAACTTTTAGTTCCCACATCCTACTGTAACTAATAGCCCAATCCTACCTAAATCCCCGTGCAGTGATGCAATGGCACCGGCACAATCTATGCTGCAACCCAAAGGAGATTTTTGGCTGCTGGAGGTCTCCCTGAATAAGAGGACATTTGTCCCCTTGCCCCAGGGTAAACTCCAGCAGCCACAAAAGGTCAATCTTGACTTGCACATGCAATATCGCTGGGACAAATCCAGGTTGATTCATGCAGGCGGATCTGGCTCAGAAAGGCAGTTAGGATATGGTGCACACCAGTGCAGCCTCCTGGGCCCGATCTACCCATCCCCCACTCTATTCTGCCCTCAACCCCTCCCCACCCCCTCCCACACTTGCTCCAGCAGGCCTCCCAATGACCTCCATCGCTCCTGAAACTTGCACTATTGTAACACCCTTTAGGTCACTTTTGCAACTGTGCACACCAATGGAATGTACATTCTGCCTGCTCAGGCCCTCAATAGCATTGGGCCATGTGCTGCAATCCTCTACACACTTATCTGCGAGTAGATCCAGTTTAACTCACTGGAACTTACTTCTGTGTAGACAAGCCTTGGACTGGACTGTAAGTATATATCATTGAAACAAACACATCTTTCCTCTGATGATACTAATCTCAATTTCATTTCCCTTCCTCTGTAGCCCTTCATGAATTTTTGCTTGTAAACTCCTCAGAGCAGGGATCTGTATTCTTGAACTTTGTAAAGACATATACATGTTGATGATAGTGTAGATACAGTTATCTTTAAAATGTATATCCCACCTTTCTTCTACATACAAACTCAAAGTAAATGTCATTTGGGCAAATGTACTCAAACAAAAATATAAGAATAAGTGTCTAGAAATTTGTGTCACTTGTAGCTTAGGCAATGAAGTGTGATGTCAGACAGGTTTCTGGTTGGTGCAGGGGGGCAGGAGGTCTGGTCTAGAGGGTAGAGCCTCCGTTTGCCTGAAGATAACATCCGCAGGTCACCAGTTCGAGGCCACTGGCACCGTGAATGGTGAGACCTTGAAGCAACTGACAAGCCGAACCAAGTTATTCCACCTGCTCTTCACGTCTTGGCTGCCCTCCATGTGAGAGGGGTGAAGGAGCTGCTTGTCAGTTTGCATGGGAGGAAACTGGAGGCTAGCATGTGATACCAGATCAGAAAGATCCATCTGAAATGTTGTGGTTCTTGAAAGATAGAACCTTTCAATTGTAAAAATCCCTATGGGGATTTAGAACAGCCTGCCTTTGTAAACCGACTTGAATAAAGTCTGAGGAGAAATCTGACGACCAAGAAAGGCGGTATATAAATACCTGTGTTGTTGTTGTTGCTGCTGTTGTTGTTGTTATTATTATGGCCAGTCTTACTCTGATTCTTAATACACTCATTTGAAATCAAGCCTTGTGGGGTTTTGATGTATAAATGAAGTTCTGTGCACCTGGGGTGTTCTCTGACATGTAAGTGAACAGAGTTCTCTTTCACTGGGAAATTTGTGCATGTTCACTGGAATTCCATGTGAATACCCCAGATCTCTTGCTGGACTGTTGGGAGCAAACAGAGAAAGTTCTTGGTACTAAAGAGGCTTAAACTAATATATGTGCTTATATGATAGTCTTAAATTTACTGTCATTACTTCTCTACCTGTTGAAGACATCAAGAAATTCTTAGAAATTAGGGTTCTCCAAAAACACCAAAATATTTGGGTTCAAAATATTTGGGTTCTCCAAAAATAATATCACCATTATTGACTCCTCTGTTAAGGAAGAGTCAATAATTCCCAGAGTCCCATGGAGCAGACCTGCAGAACATGCTGGCATCCTATGCTGAGTGCAGCAAAATAGCCATATACTGTATTGTCAACATTTTTTATTAGAAACTCTGTCCTCAGTAAATCAGAAACCTATTACAAATGTCTTTTCCACTATTTTCTATGAAGGCAGAATTGTTTCACCAAAGACATTTAAATCAATACTGCCCTTATGCTTGTGAAAAGGGGACACCTGGAATTAGATGTATGCCTAAATAAAAATGAATAAAGATGAACTACCTACCAACAGAGCCTCCATCTTATCTGGACCAAACTTCAGTTTGGGATGTGATGGGAAACCAATCACATTATGGGAACCCAATCCTATGCAATCCATTCAGACATAAACCTCATTAAATCAATGGGGTTTACTCCCAGGTAAGTGTGGATAGAATTGCAGTCTGCATCAGTGATTGCAGAAGGTGGCTTCTTAGGGAGATCTGGAACCAAAAAAGATAAGTATCAACCTCCTCCCCAGCCTTCCAAAGAAGTTATAAATGGAACTGATTGTTTCCTTAACTGATAAAAAAATGTTTCTAAATGTGCTTCATTTGTATCAATTTTCATTTGTTGCACAACAAATGCACACCCCTCTTGAAGAAGTCAAAAAGATGCAGCTTGAAAGAAATTAGTTTGCCAAAATTGTTCATGGCTGTTTTAAGAGAGACCTTTAAAGAGTTTGCCTGAGTGTACATCAAGACAAGAGTATATAAACATCAGCACGAACAGGCTGAACCACATGTGGTTTGCAGGTGACTTTGCTTTCCGTGTAAATGTGCAAGAAAAAACACAAAGCTGCACATCACATATTCAGCAAAGCAGGTAAGAAGAAGAACCCAGATGATCTTGATGGTCTTCAGCTGAAGAAAATGACACGGAGTTGTCTATCCTTTGGATGCCTTGTGCAATCCATACTCACTGCTTATGTCATGCTATAATCTGGTCTTGTCACAAACAATATTCTTTAATTTCAAGGATTAATTTGTTATGGATGATTTGGGCATGGGGAATTTAGCATCCCTCAAGCAGTTGGATTAAATTACATTTCCACCTATAAGATCATACCAATATGTAATTTTAATGCAATAGCTCCAGAAGGGAAGGGTGTTTTTTGCCAGAATTTATGCCAAATAATTGCACACCATGTAATATAATGCTGGTCTGCATAAGAGTGAAGACAGAAAGACATTCTCAGACTGGCAGAATTGATTTGAACACATATACTTCATACTAAAACAAATTCCTCAGAATGCAGCACAAGTGTATACAAACCGCTTCCACTGTGTGATAGAATATCTGTCTATCTTCACCCTAACAAGTTTAGTTAATATAGTCAGAGCAGGGGTAGATCCAAGGGGGGGCTATGGGTGCAATGGGTGCATAGCCCCCCCCCCCAGTCTACCAGCAGAGAAGGGCACCCACCGGGTTGGGGAGCAAAATTGGGCACCAGGGGAAAATCCACTGGGTGGGGCGCCAGCAAGATTGGCTGGAATCCAATCTGGGCTCTTGGTTCCAAATCTAGGTGAGAACCCAAATGCCTGCTGGGTAGACCTGGGCTCCCACCTAGACTTAGAGCCTAGATCTACTTGCTGGGTAGACCTGGGCTTCCAATTTAACTTGCGGCCTCTGTGGCCAAGGTTTGGTGGGCACGTAGACTGGCTCCCAGCTGGGTAGACCTGGGCTCCCATTCCAGCCAATGGCTCAAAGTCCAGGTGGGAGCCCAGGTCAAAATGTGCAATGTTAGACCAAAGAGGTGAAAAATATGCTGGCAGATGAGGCTGTAAGTCAATGGAAGAGTACATGCTTTGTATGTAGAAGAACTTAGGGTGCCATGGATAATTCCTGGAGAAGACCCTATCTGATGACCGCTTTGCAATAAGGCTTTTGACAAGTTTCCGCATGACAGCTTGCTGCACTGGCTAGTGAGATGTTGGCTAGATCTTCATGGCTATTGTCATGAATATGTGGCTGGCTGACAGACCATATCCAGAGAGTGCTTGTCAATGGTTCCTTTTCAGCTTCATCAAGGGAAGTGATGTGTGGGATGCCTTTGGCCTGGTGGTTGTTCAATGCCTTCAGATTGACTTGGATGAGGGAATTGAGGAAATGCTCTCAAAGCTGCACATGATACCAAACTGGAAGGGGTAGGTAATACCCTATAGGACAAGAAAAGGATCCAAGTCAGTCTTGACTGGTTGGAGAACTGAGCAAACCACAGATAAATGAACTTCAGCAGGGATAAATGGAAAGTTCTGCATTTGGGTAGGAAAAATCAGTAGCATGTATATAAGATTGGGGTAGTATATGTGAAAAAATCTTGGTGTTTTAGGTGACCAATAGCTAACCATGAATCAGCGGTGTGTTATGTTGGCAAAAAAGACAAATACAATGTAGGCTGCATTAGCAGAGGTAGTAAAAGAAGTACCCAGAAATAATAATAATAATAATAATAATAATAATAATAATAATAATAATAATAATAATAATAATAATAATAATAATAAACTTTATTTATATCCCGCCCTTCTCCCTAAAGGGACCCAGGGCGGCTAACAACATATGAAACACATTTAAAAACATAAATTAAAACAAATAGCAGATAAAAACATTAAAAACACATTAACAGCGACCTTAAAAAACAGTAGTCAGATTAAAAGACAGAATAAAAAGAGTATAAAAGAGCAAGTTACAGAGGAGTCAGACCTGAAAAAACTACAAAATGTGTAAAAAATGTTAAAAAGGCCAAAGAATCAGAAGGCTTATGTAAATAGCAGTGTCTTCAGGCCTCGCCGGAAACTCTCAAGAGAGGGAGCCATTCTCAAGTCAAGGGGAAGGGAGTTCCATAATGTTGGTGCCACTACCGAGAAGGCCCTATTTCTTGCAGCCGCCCCCCAGATCTCCTTGGGTGGCGGCACTTGTAAAAAGGCCTTCTCTGATGACCTGAGAGGGCGAGCCGGATTGTACGGGAGTAGGCGGTCTCTAAGATATCCTGGCCCAGAGCAGTATAGGGCTTTAAAGGTCAAAACCAGCACCTTGAATTGGGCCCGGAAACGAATGGGCAGCCAATGTAGCCCCCGGAGAAGCGGACTGATAGAGTCAAACCGCCTAGCCCCAGTGACCACACGGGCTGCCGCATTCTGCACTAATTGCAGTTTCTGAACCGTCTTCAGGGGCAGCCCCACATAGAGCGCGTTACAATAATCTAACCTCGATGTCACCATGGCATGGATCACCGTGGCCAGGTCTGTACGATCCAAGTACGGCCGCAGCTGGCACACCAGCCGAAGCTGAGCAAAGGCCCCCCTAGCCACAGCCGCCACCTGGGAATCCAGGAGCAGCTGCGAATCCAGGAGGATCCCCAAGCTGCGAACCTGCTCCTTCAGAGGGAGTGCAACCCCATTCAGAGCAAGCCGATAATCCAGCACCTGCGTCGAGGATTTCCGAACCAGGAGAGCCTCTGTCTTATCCGGATTTAATTTCAGCTTGGTAGCCCCCATCCAGATCCTTACTGCTTCCAGACAGCGCTCCAGGTCCTCAACCGCCACCCTGGAATCTGGAGGAAAGGAGAGATAGAGCTGGGTGTCATCAGTATATTGATGCCACCTCACTCCAAACCCCCAGATGACCTCTCCCAGTGGTTTCATGTAGATATTAAATAGCATGGGGGACAGAATTGAACCCTGCGGCACTCCGCACCTCAAAGGCCAGGGTGTTGAACAGGCATCCCCCAGCACCACCATCTGGGACCGACCCTCCAAGTAGGAGCAGAACCACCACAAAACAGTGCCTCCAACTCCCAACTCGGCCAGTCGGCCCAGAAGGATACCATGGTCAATGGTATCGAAAGCCACCGAGAGGTCCAGCAGGACCAACAGGGACGCACTCCCCCTGTCCAGTCCCCGGCGTAGGTCATCCACCAAGGCGACCAAGGCAGTTTCCGTTCCAAAGCCCAGCCTGAAACCAGATTGAAAAGGATCCAGATAATCCGCTTCATCCAAGACCCTCTGGAGTTGGGTCGCCACCACCCGCTCAATTAACTTGCCCAGAAACGGGATGTTGGAGACTGGCCTGTAGTTATTCAACACAGTGGAATTCAGGGAGGGCTTTTTCAGGAGGGGGCGAACCACCGCCCACTTCAAGGCGAGCGGCAACATCCCCTCCACCAAGGAAGAATTGACAACCCTCCCCGTCCACTCAGCCAGTTCCCCCTGGGTGGCTCTAATCAGCCAAGCTGGGCAAGGATCAAACAGGCAGGCAGGCGGCCTCACACTCCAAAGGAGTCTGTCCACAACCTCAGACTGCACAAGCTGAAAAGAATCCCACAACACTGGACAAGCAGTTGCCAAGGGGACATCATCAGACATTGTCAATGTGGCATCCAAGTCGCGACGAATATGATCGATTTTATCTGCAAAGTGTTGGGCAAACACGTCGCAGCGGCTGACCGTGTATTCCTCCTGGACTACCAGAGGGGCCTGATGAAGGAGGCCCCGCACCACATGGAACAGCTCTGCCGGACGGCTATCAGCAGACGCAATGGTAGCAGAGAAGAACGATCTCTTCGCTGCTACCACCGCCACGGAGTAGGCTCTATAATGAGCTCTACTCCGTGTTCGATGGGATTCATCTCGAGTTTTCTGCCACTGTTGCTCTAGACGCCTGCCCTGCCGCTTCATCATTCGCAGCTCCTCAGTGAACCAAGGAGCCGCTCCGAGTCTGCGACATGGCAGAGGTCGCTCCGGAGCAATCTCATCCAGAGCCCTGGCCATTTCCCCATTCTAGAGGTCGACCAGGGCCACAGATGAGGCGCCAGTCTTGGCAGTGGGAAAATCCCTCAGGGCCCTCAGGAAACCTTCAGGATCCATTAGCCTCCGGGGGCGGACTATAAAAAATGGTCCCCCGCCTCTGCGGAGGTAGGAAGTTGCAACCAGCCTAAACCCTACCAGGAAGTGATCTGACCATGACAACGGAGTGATCTTGATCTCTTCTACATCCAGATCACTGCCCCCGTGTCCAGCTGTAAACACCAGGTCCAATACGTGTCCTGCTGTATGTGTTGGGGTCCAGATCTTCTGGGACAGGCCCATGGTTGTCATGGCAGCCATGAAATCCTGAGCTGCACCTGCCACAGGGGCCTCGGCATGAACATTGAAGTCCCCCAGCACTAACAGGTGGGGGGGCCTTCAATGCCACCCCCGAGATCACCACAGTCAGCTCAGGCAGGGAGACTGTTGGGCAGCAGGGCGGGCGGTACACCAACAGAATTCCAATCCTGTCCGGCCCTCTCAACACAACATGCAAGCACTCGAACCCAGGAGACTGCTGGACAGGGCACCTGGTAAGGGAGATGGACTCACGATAGACCACTGCAACTCCCCCTCCCCATCCCTGCAATCTTGGCTGCTGCAACACCTGGAAACCTGGCGGACAAAGTTCAGAGAGACTAACGCCTCCCTCCCCGTCCAACCAGGTCTCCGTAATGCATACCAGGTTGGCTTTCTCATCCAGAATCACATCCTGGATGATACAGGTCTTGTTATTCACCGACCTGGCATTCAAAAGCAGCATCTTCAGATCCAGGGACTCACCGCCAGGACCACCAGGTATCCGAGAATTGGGGGAAGGACCAGAAGGGGAGATGATCTGTCTGCAATGAACTCTCCTTCTCCTATAACGGCCTGTCCGACCCCCACCACCATATTTCCCCTGGCCCGTCACACTCTTGATAGTGACACCCTTCTCTTCCCCTGGGCTCCCTCCCAAGAAAATAGACATGTGGCGAGGCCCATCTTCTGAGACTGGCCTGCAGGCAGATCCTCTGCTATAAGACAGCTGTTGCTCCTCTCTCCCCTGCCGCAACAGAAGGGGAGGAAATCTGACCACTGTTGAATTGGTCAACTGTTCAAAAAGGCACCCGATCTTCCAGGCACAAGCCCCAGGCTAAGAGCCACAGGCCAAGAGCCCCTTCAGCTCTTGCCAAAGGCTCGCGCCTCTGGCAAGCCCAGAAGCTCTAAATACCTGCGGAGAGAGGAGAGCAATTAGGCAGGCCGGCTTGCAGGCTCCACCCCTCAGCTGGTCAGACCCCCCAGCTGGGCTCCTCCAGAGTAACTGCCTCAGGGGAAGCAATGGTATCATTATATTATATCATTATATATAATTATTATATATTATTATATTATATATATTATTATTATATATTATATAACATTATATATAATATATAATTATTATATAATTATATCATTATATATAAAGGGGAAATAATGGTATCATTATATTCTGCTTTAGTCAGACCCTACCTGGAATTTTGAGACACACCAAGGGCCATAGAGCACTTTTGGTTTGCCAAAAATATCTGTGAGGATGGCAGCATTCAAAGACAACTGAACTGCACTGCCAACTTGAAAGTAAAATGTACACAAAGGGTATTTCACAATAATAAAATAATGAATCTCAGTTCCAAGCCTAAATTCCAAAGCCTTTATCTTGTTCCCTATTGCTAAAAATCCCAGTAACATTCCAACCAAGGCTGCCTGCATTGGTGACTTTTTTGTACAACCATATCTTGGTAAGGGGGTCACACACATCTACGAGTGTGTGAATAACTGTTATGGACCAAGATGTCTCATGTAATAATTATTCTATCCCAAACTTCATTAGAGTTTCTCCAGCTACTTGCCTCTTCTTCAAACATCTGACACCTTCATGTCCTTACTGAAGATGACACAAAGATCCTACTGTTTAATTGACTATCCATTTGCTCAAATGCTAAGAGAAGCTAAAAATGTAATAATTTATTTGAAAAGGGAGTGAGGCATTTTTATCAGGTAAGAACAAGCAGTAGAAAAGTGGTAGTACACTGTATGGGATATTATCCCCCTAGATACTATGAAACATTGGACATCTCCTAATAAGATGTTAAATATTTTCAGGGCACCACTTGGTTTTCCCAACACTCCATCTCTCTTCACTCTGTTCTTGCCAACTCTCCTCCTCCATTCTCTCTTGTCCTATGTTAACAGTCCATTTCTTTCTTCTCTCTGCCCTTTCATTCAGCTCTTGTTCTTTCTGGATGACTGGATACTTCCAATAGTATCCAAGGAGCCTAAGGGCAGAGCTACACATTACCTCAGCCAACACATCTTCCCAATTTGCATTTCGTAAAATAACACAAAGTCATGGATGGAGCATGCATGGTTTTGCACTTCAGTCCTCTGTAAATGCCGATATTCAGCTTGGCTATTTTTGTTTTTGGATACTGGCTGAGAAATAAAAAGGGGTTTAAAATGGACTCAAGTGCATTTGCTGGCAACAGCTGATGGGTGGAGAAGGAATAAGCCCATCCCCCTTCCTGTCAATTATCTCCTAGAATTGTTCCTTGTATTCATGTTCGGAGAGGAATTTTGCATTTCACCCTGATGGAAAGAGAAGTAATGTGAAATTATGACTGTCTTCTCTTCATCCTAAAGGGGTGAAAATAACAGCAGAGTTGGTGCAATAATGCTTACCCTGAACATGGGTCGTTGGATGGAGGTGATTCTCTCCATACAAACCATTGCTAAAGGTCTTTTTCACTTTCCTTGACTGTGTGACAATGCAATATTAAACAGGTCTACTTTGAATCCCATTGTGTTCAATGGTGCTTACTCTCAGAAAAGTGTGTACTGTCTAGGATTGTACTGTCAGGCCTGGTTCATGAAAGAATATTTCTTGTGCTGCCCTCCCGTCCCACAACTTGAAACTTCATATTCTTGCTCCAAAAAATAATCTCGACGCCCGATCTATCCAAGCCTAATTTTTTTCAGCAAGTTCTTAATTGACTTTGGGGAGGTGAAGGTTCCTTTGGCTTTTTATTTATTTTGCTGCTCCTAAAGTTTAAATTTGTTGTTGCTTAATTAGCCATTTGTTGGTATTTAACCTTGACTGTAAGCCTCTTTGAGTTTTCATTGGGTTGGAAAAGCAGGACACAAATCCTCATAGAGAAATCAAAACATTTCTAGTTCAGCAATAGCTGGTTTATCGATTTGTCGAACTGTGAACAGGGCAGCTCATTGAAGGGCTGGTTTAGTAAGGTGGCATTCCGCCTCCTGAAAAGACAATGGTGCCTTTCTGACCAACAAATATTGGCTTTTTTTTTACATGGCTACATGAAGCTATATGTATCCTGTATCTTGCTCTCTGGGGGAGAGCTCTAGTCTGGTGTAGAAAACAGGCTGCAGCCTTAACATAGTGCAAGACCGTATATTTTTCCACAAGACATAAGGCAATGTCTGCCTAATGAACCTCAGAATAGAACGGTCTAAAATATGCGATATGCCTATACAAGTAACAACATGTAGGAGTTGTCTAGGTTGAGGCTCTTTTTACTACTGAATTTATACAGGCGTAAAGTCTGAATTTATATGGGCATGAAGTAACACCTATATTTTAATCTTCAAAGAGAAAATCCATGTGTATAATTGGAGCAAAAATTTATTGTACTAACTATAAATGGCCACCAGATGCGTCTCTCTCTCTCTCTCTCTCTCTCTCTCTCTCTCTCTCTCTCTCTCTCATGCTCATGCACACACATTATATCTATATATCTATATATCTAATATATCTATATATCTAATCTCTCTCTCTCTCTCTCTCTCTCTCTCTCTCTCTCTCTCTCTCTCTCTCTTGCCCTCTATATATGGCTATATATAAATGGCAGTCCCTCTCAATTTTAGGGGATAATATTCATCTAGTCATTAACTGTTTTCAGACAACTTGCAAAGTCAAATAAATAACTAGTTCTCCATATTCACTTCTGTTGTTCTCTGAGGCAAGTCTCTTTCTTCCTTCCCTCCCTTCCCCATTCGGCTCTTGGAGTCCATTGCCTCTGAATTTTCTAGATGTAAAGGGAACTCATCATGGCAGTACTATGCACAGTTTTGGCCCAAGAATTCAAAAGAGATGTTGACAACTCTCAATAATTGGAGGAAAGTTGTATGTAGGAGGCCTATGAAGCTAAATGCACACTTACTAAAATCAAAGAGTTGTACTAGATAGCCCATGGTGCCTTGACGGGCACAACAATGGGAACTGAGCTACACCTACAGCCCAATCCTAAATAAATCCCCCCTGCCAATACAGCTGCACCAATGGAGTGCGCACTGCATCCTGTTGGGGGCAGTCATGGAGGTCTCCTCAAGGTAAAGGAACTTTTATTCCCTTACCCTGGGGATAAGGTTTTACTGCCCTGGGGGTCTCCTTGATCTACACCAGCTATTTACTGGTGCAGAACCAATCAAGTAAGGAAGAGGGAACCGGGAAAGGAACAGTCTAGGATCCCAATGCAAGTTGCTGCCCTTGTGATCCACCTCTCTCTCCCCCATTCTGCCTCACACCCACCCCCTTCCACACCCAGACACTTCCCTGTTTCTCCTTTCTACTGGCCCATCCCTTCCACAGCCAACCCTACCAGCATTGCCAGGAAGGGCCTCTCTTCCTGTCCATGCATGCGGCTGCCAGCCATGTGCACCGGCAGCCTTATGGTGTGTGCCTGTGGTGCATCCCTTACACCATTGGGCTTAGTTGTGATTGGGCCCCTACATAAAGCTGCACTGCTGATTCCACAAGCTGCTTGTGACCCAGCTACAAATTCATGCCAATGGAGATATATACTCTTGCAAATAGTGCCAGTGGGGCCTCTTTATCTGCTGATCTGGCATCCATGGATTTGCCTTATCGTGGATGCCAAATCCCCAAATCGCCCTCCTGCAGACCTCCCAGATAGGACTGGAAGGCTCTCTAAGCCTCTCCGAGGCTCAGAATGACACCAGGAGCATTTTTTCAATGACTTCCGGTTAAACCAGAAGTCATAGAAAAACTGCTGTAGGTGTTTTTCTGAGCCTCAGAGAGGCCACATACTGTGGTGTGTGGCCTCTCCAAGGCTCAGAAAGGCACCCAGAGCGGTTTGTCAATGACTTTCAACTTTACTGGAACTCATTAAAAAAATGCTCCAGGCATCATTCAGACACTTGGAGAGGCCGTACGCAGTGGCACACGGCCTCTCTGAGGTTCAGGTGAGCTCTGGATGTGACCAGAGCCTTGCTCTGGTCATGTTCTGAGCTCAGGTGTATGTACTCTTGTGCACAGGACACTGGCACTATTTTGTATTTTCAACTTGAATTGGGACACTCTAGCTAAGAAGGTTGGCCACTGCTAGGGAACCCAATTGAGTCCTTCCTTTCTGTAAAAGCAAAATGAGATGGGTTAACTGCCATTGAAGGATCCAAGGAAAGGAGAGGGAGCAATCCTACATGGTCATGTTGTAACTTTTAAGATTCTATAATATCCCACAAAAATAGAGAGCAGCCTATATAAATGAACATCATAATATATGTGGAGGGAAGGATATATACTCCATAAGTGTGGTGCTTACTGTGGTTGTTGCAGGGAGAAGTTGACATTCTGTATCCTCAACACACACACACACACACACACACACACACACACACACACACACACACACACACACACACACAGAGCCCTGCAGGAATGTGACCACCCCTAGCAACCACCCAAGCTTCCTTAGGAGGCTCATCTTGGATCAATTAAATCAGGGATTCCACAAGGTTTTTAAATAAATGTGCTCACTTGCCTCATTTTCTATTGTTCTCTGAGCACATATTTCTCCTCAGGGTTGCTATGCAACTTTTCCCCCCTCCCCTCCTATTTTTGCGCAAGGTGTTTCTAATAAAATAAATAAATAGCTACACTGAGGTCTGGTTTCATCCTCTCTAATACACTCCATCTGTGACAAGGACACACTTACGGGAGGCACTGAACTTGCACACCTTGACACAATCTGTGAGAGTGACTGGAAAAAAAATTGCAAGCTAATTAGAGAGACCAGGTGACCCATATAAAAAATATACCCAGCCAGAAGAAGAGGAAATAGTTAAAACCAGTCTTCCTGAGTCATTAATGTGCAGCGGGGAAAAGGAGTGTGCCATTGCAAACTTAAGAGTAGCTGGTGTGAGCCAAACCAAGTCAAAGGTATTCTGAGGTCTCTTGTGCCATAGTGTTAGGGGAAGGCATGGACCTTGTCCCCCCTCCCCAGACTGGCACAACTAATGCTACTGAAATGAATTTGGGGAAGAAAACAAAGACACTCTCCTAACTTAATGTGAATGCAAAACTGGTCCAAGCATGTTGTTTTTTCGTTTAGGTTATGGATGCTCTTGAGGTGAGCAGTTAGAAAAAAATGCCCAGGATACAAAAATATTTAATTTGGCAAACTGCTACTTACATGGTTGGCTCAACATTCATCCAGATGTAAAATTTCACTTCTCAAAAGTACTCCTCCAAGCTGAAAGCTGAAAGCAAGCTGTTGATGCATTTGGTGTGTAAATATTCAGGTCTGAATTTTGAAATTTGCCCTTTGTTCCTTTTCCCCCAGGATACCTTTGCAAGCAGTTGGGATCAGAGTGGCCCAGAGTGACCATGCAATCTAGGGTAAAATCCAGGAATTTGCACAAGTCTCATTGAAGCATATGGGAGCATCTTACCCCATCCTGGAAATGACCCTTTCTATGTTCTTTCCATTCTTCCCAGAAGAAATGGCAGGGAAAATTCACCATAAAGAGACCTTTTTTTCCTGTTGAACACAAAAACACATCTTTTGACTCTTTCTATAAAAAAAGAAAAAAGAGAGAGCAGAGCGTCAGCCAATTGAATTATCCTGCAATATTCCCTCATCTTTTAAGGATTATTTTCCCAACATTCTGTCTTTGTATTTTTTTCCCCAATCAGGGCTCCTTAGGAAACACTGTATCTTTATATTTAAAATTGGCCGTGGTCTGATCATTACACTCTAATAATCCAGCAAGTATGGGAGAACTTCTGGAACATTGAATTAAAATTCTGCTATATTCAGTTATGGTATGTAAGAAAAGCATAAAGGGTGTGCTTTGTTCTTTTTGCAATCTATCTTGTAAGGGAAGACCTTCGTAGACCAAGGGTCCAGGTGACCCGATAAATAGTTTTGAAGCCTGTGTGCATTTCTAAAAAAAAAAAAAAGAATTTCAATATTTATTCCAAAAGTTGCAAAACAAAGCAAAGATAAAACAAAAACCAACCTCAAAACTTTGGGGGATGTTTATTCTTTCAGCTGCACATCTTTTAAAAACATTCTGTTTTCACTTAATATGGGGGGGGGGGAGAACTGTGAAGCAATTTCACGCAAAAATATACCAGATGCAAACAGAGGACTGAGGCATTGTTTGCCATATTTTTCAAATTAGTCTAATTTCTTCATCAGTGAGAAACAAAGAGGCACACTGTAATTCCAGCACTCCCTAAGGTAGACTTATCAAACCAGGAGGGAAGAGCTCTAGAAGATGACAGAAATGCTGGTGCTTCCAACACAGGGAAAGATGGAGATAAAATAGGATTGTTTGTGAAACAGCCTTCAGGTGTTGTAGCATCTTGTAAGACTTGTAAGAACTGGGGTGAACTGCTTGATTTACTGTAGTTGATCCATTTGTTGAAATAAACGTCTTTCTGCTTCATAGTAAAAGGAATCGTGGGATGTGTTCTTCTACTTTTAGTGTCACTGAGGAATTGCGGTCCCTTAATATAGTAATCAGGATATGGAATAAAAATTGTGGTTTCATACAACACTTAATATAACACTATATCATCCAGGAATGGCTCTTCCAAAATTTAAAAATTCTTCCATAACATTTACTCACAAGTGGTATTCAGTTAAGGTCCCCTCCAACATTAATAGTTCCCTCCTCACACCTCCTTACTCTCATTCAGCATTCACTCTTCCCTGCAAGGGAGTGCATTCATTATTGATTCCGTTGCATTTTTCTTTGCATTTTGCAATTTTATTTTTGGATGGGCACCCTCTCAGTTCTTGCAGGGTGTCAGTGAGAACCCACAACAATGCTGAAGACACTCAGCACTGTCCTTTGTGATTGTGGCTGTGCACCTTACAATATGACCTCAATCCTCAGCAAGGCAGTAAAATTTTTCAGTAAATAATTGTATGGGGAAAGGATTATCTCATGGTCAAAACTGAATGCTAACTATGCTTGTGATCAAATCACTTCTTTAACATTATACACTGAACACAAGTACAGAGGGAATAAGGTCACAACTCCTTTGTGCTCATTGCCCCTGCCCTGTCTGCATTTTTCAGTGAAGATGTGAAAGAGCCCACAGATGTGCAGATTGTATGTGCAGAGGCTCCAACCATGCAATCAGGAATCTTTACAGTGAGAGTAAGAACTACAGTCACAAGCATTTCTCCACCTCCTGGGCTCTGTACTTTCTAAAAGTGGTTCTGGGTATGATCAAAATAGATACTATATAGTAAGTAGAGCAAGCCATAAGTTCTTGCATTTTCTATTAGAGGACATCATCATTGTTTTCCTTTCTTTCATCCTCTTCACCCCAATATGTACAAATGTTCCTTGAGAAATCCTTCCCCCCTATACTTGTAAGTAATAACAACTACATGATGCAACAGTTTTGTATAGCTAAATATATATGGAGGGCCCAAGGCAACGTTTCTGAGACTTTTGAACTTTAGCCTCCATCATGCTGGAATCATTTCTGGTTCACAAATGTAATCAGCCAATTCTCTTTTCCACAGCATATTCCCTTTTGGTTAACCCTCTCTATTGCTTGAGACTTCACATAGACACTAATGAGACAATGTGGCTTTTCCTTTTTCACTCTTTGTTTTGAATGTATTGAGTCTATTTGAATGCCTGTATTATTTTGCCAGTAACAAAGTTGTTGCCAGTTGTTGCCAGTAGTGGGACGCACAGGAAGGGCCTCTCAGTTGATCTTGGCAGTTTCATACAGGAGGAGGCAGTCCTTCTTTGGTCCCAAGCCATTTAGGGCTTTAAATGTCAACACCAGAACTTGAATTGCACCTGGAAACAGACTGGCAACCAACTCAATCAACCGATTGAGCAACCAGTTCAATCAACAAGCAAAGGCATGATGTGTTCACCACACCTGTACCACTCAACAATCAGAACAAAAACCATGCAGCAGCCTTCAGTGCTAGTTGAACAACACATGGGACAAAGCCCAAAGTTCATGGTGTCAAGCAAGAATCCCCCAGAACCACCTTCTGGAATCTACTGTCCAGGAAGCATGAATACCACAGCAAGACAGTGCCCCACAGCCCCATCCTGTCCAGGTGTTCCTGGTACTGAAAGTTGCTGAGATCAACAGCAACTTTCAGTACTATTCAGATCCAACAGATCTAGATCTCGTAGAACCAACAGATGCACATTCCATCTAGTTCTCAATGTATGTCATCAACTAGTATGACCAAAGCCATTTTCATTCTAAATCCTGTCCAGAAGCCAGATTGAAATGGATCAAGATAATGAGTCTCAGGCTTCAGTCGTATCCATACTTGCCTGGGAGTGAGTTTCATTGAACACAATGGGACTGACTTCTGGGTAGACATGCACAAAATTGGGCTGTCTGTTAGGTTACCTGTAGCTGCATCACCTCTGCCTCACTGAACACCATGCCCAAGAATGGGAAGCTAAAAAACTGGTCAGAGACTTGTAACACATGCCAACACACATTTTACTTCCTTAAATGTTACACCAATTCCTGGATATATTTAGGGTACCGATTCCAAAAATGGCATCCGTTTTGCCTGATCACATCTAGTTTTGGAGAAACGGCATAGCCTCTTTAGTGAATGGGTCAAGCAGCTTCCTCAGGAGGAAGCCTACACCATGGCTTCCACCATGCTTGAACCATTCACTAATGCAATGTTGGCAACCTTCAGTCTCGAAAGACTTTGGCAGTGATGGCAAACCTTTTAGAGACCAAGTGTCCAAACTGCAACCCAAAACCCACTTATTTATCACAAAGTACCAACACGGCAATTTAATCTGAATACTGAGGTTTTTGTTTAGAAAAAATAACTCATACATTAACATATTTGTGCTGCTTCCCTCAGCCTGTGCTGTGCAGTGTAGCGTGCTGGCTGGGTGACTGGTTGGCTGTATGAGCGGCTGGAACATAGGAACATAAGAACATAAGAAGAGCTGGCTGGATTAGGTCAATGGCCCATCTAGTCCAGCTCCTGTATCTCACAGTGGCCCACATCTATAATAAGGAGGTAGCACATACCCATCAGGGCTAGTAACCCATGATGGACTTTTCCTCCAGAAATTTGTCCAATCCTCTCTTAAAGGCATCTAGGCTAGATGTCATCAACACTCCTGTGGCAAGGAGTTCCAAAGGTTAATTACATGCTGGGTAATTGTGCTCACTGTGAACACACTGGGCAATTACATGCTAGGTAAGTGGGTGTTCCTCTTTTATTGAACACCCACTGGAGTCCCACTGGGAGAGTAACTGGTCCTCCGCACCCCAGCAGTGTCTTTTCTGGCGGCTGTCTGTTGGTGTTCTTTTGTTTCTTTTTACATTGTGAGCCCCTTAGGGACAGGGAGCATATAAATGCTGTCAGTAATAGTAATACTGTGCAAGATTGCATTTATTTTTTAATTAAGCCAGCAGTATCCTAGTTGGTTTTGTGGCTGTGTCTTTAGCTTCTGCTGAAGATGACAGATTCGGTGCATATGCACTGAAGAGAGTGACAGGTCCTGCTGATGACTGGAGCAGCAGGGACAAAATCCTTTCACTTCCTGCAGAAGGTGGGATGATGGATTTCAGGAGGGTATTTCTGACCGCAAAGCCAACTCCATGTTCCCTGGTCTCGTTTAGTGGTTTTCCCTGCCAGAAAAATGAGAAATTTCCCTCCTTGACAGATCCTGAATCCAGCAGCCTCGTCTCTTGAAGGACAACGATGTCCATCTGCAGTCTGCTCAGCTTCATGTCGATGACAGCTGTTTTGCGGGTGTCGTCTATTTCTTGCAGGTCATCAGAGAAGCCAGGTGTCATTGTCCTAAGGTTCCAGGTGCCCAGCTTTAGGGCAGGAGTTTTCTGTTTTCTGTTGCCTGGTGTAGAATTGTCAATCCGCTTGTTGGTTTTCACCCTAAACCCCACACGCCCCGTGTGGTTAACGGACCGTGGCGAGGCAGCACCTTACTGGCCAGGGACTGCCCAGCTTAAGGCGGGCGGTAGCTGCCCAATGAGATGCAATGATCTCTCCCACCGTCAGAAACAGCCCCTGGCGTCACGCTCTACGCCAATTGAGTGAAGATTTATAACCGGTAAACTGCTGCTTCCCATGTTGTGCCGACACCATTTGGTGAAGTTGGAGTGTCCTCTCCAGTGCGTGAAGCCTGGGTAAAGAAGGTATGGAGGCTAGGCTGTTACCCATGCAGCAAATCCCCCCTCTCCATGTCACTGAAATGGTCCAATGGAAAGGCAGAAGCCAATACCGTTGGTTCCAGCGGCGTCGCAGGAGTTGCCAAAGCGTGACTGTGTTCAGTCGTGAACTGCCTCAGGGACTCCGGCTCAGGATTTTGCCTGGAGGTTGACTCCTGAAGCCTTTTCCATAACTGGATGTAGCCACAACGCAGTGGAGGTTTGAGGTCAGAGTTTCCTTCTCTCAGATGAGCCGCCTTCCCAGGCTGACGAGCCTCATCTACCCAGTGGCTGTTTAGTCGCCTCTTACGACAAGTACAGCCAAAGGGGGGGTTGTGGAGGGAGAGGATTGCAGAATTGTGGTGGATAGAGAAGAGATTGTGGGACATGGAGGAGGGAGGGGTCAGGCAGGATTGTGCTGGATAGAGAAAGCAGAGGGAGGAGAGGATTGTGGGACATGGTCACTAATAATATCTCCAAAACTAGATGTGATTGGGCAAAACAGATGCCATTTTTTGAATCGGCACCCCAAATTCATATCAAATCACCATAAAGTTTGGGAAAAACTTTTCTGACCCTCAGTTTTGTAGGCCTGTGTAATTATCCAGAATGGCAGGATCAAAGGAGGTTTTCTTCAAGAGTGGCAGGTGTTTGCCACCTTAAGGCAGAATGGAAACATGAATTAGCTAATTCTTAGACTTTTTCTCTTCCAGGTTTCATCTTATTCTCCCTTCCCAGAAACAATATCCTCAGAGCTGGCAAGCTTGGGATAGCGTGTGTGTGTTTGTGACCAGTTCTCCCTAAGGACAGGGAGATGAGCAAGGTCTTTCGTCACTAACATACACTGAACTGAAATCATCTTCATGTGCTGGCCCTCCCAGCTAAGCTCTGGGATATCTTTTCTTCAGTTTTGATTGGCTGATCATAGGGGGTGGTGGATGAGGTGAGATTTACTACGGGTGGAGGGGGGGGAGAAGTAAGCTTCTCTGTTTTGCGAGGCAATCTAGGGCAGTAGGCTTGCCTGATTTCGGGCTGAGTGAATAACCTCTGCTCATGTTTGCCAAGCTTTCATGAGCGTTGGCTGATGTTCATGAACTTTCTGAACCTTGGATCAGAGACTCAGTTCAAGAGGGTTTGAATTCTGAGGTAAATATTGTGCACAGCTCCTGTTGTGACATGGGGGTTAATTGCTGGGACCAAGTTGCTCTTCCTTTTTCGACTACGCCTGCTAATCTTTCCTCCTCAACCTTCTTCTTTCCTCGTTTCTGTCATTCTGTCTGTTTCTGAACTGAACCTGTGGCTGTACAGCCAAGAAGGCAGGCTGGTACAACTCTGGGACCCACCAGGTTGAAGAGAGATTATCAGTCATTCATGGCACTTTATAGGTTAACCCAGTGATTTTCAACCTTTTTCATCTCACGGCACACTGGCAAGGCACTAAAATGGTCAAGGTACACCAGCAGCTTTTTGACAATTGACAAAGCGCACTATGCTGTCAATGTGGGCTCATATCCCCTAATGGTCCTATTGATAAATGACCCTCTCCCAAATTCCCGCGACACACTTGGGGACCATTCACGGCACACCAGTGTGCCATGGCACAGTGGTTGAAAATGGCTGGGTTAACCTGACAAACCTCTTTGCTTTATTGCCTGCCTGGGAGTGCAAAGATGTGTGTGTGTGTGTGTGTGTGTGTGTGTGTGTGTGTGTGTGTGTGTGTGTGTAAGCCACAATACACAGATTCTTGTTGTGTTTTCTGCTAAATTTTGATCATTTTATTCACGTTCTATATAAGTGCTGGAAACTTAGCTAATGGTTTAATTCTATTTGGCCTGGCACTGACGGAATAAGGCCTGGGCCATTGGTGTGGCATGCCAGCTGAGGCCAGCAGCATGAATGGCTGGCAGCTCCACAGCACATGCCAATGGAGCCCCCAGCCCCTTCCATAGCAGGTACATCGGTGGATTCCAGGGGAGGACTGGAGAGGCAATTTGGGCTGGCCAGGAGTGTGTCAAAATTTGGGCTGGCTGGGAGTTGCTATCTCTGGGAGCATTGCTGCCAATATCCTATGCTCCTGGCCTGATCTTCGTATCATTTCCCCTGGACTCACTTGGATTGATACAGCCAAAGAGCTGGCAAAGATCTGTGTAGGCCCATTGGGGACCATGGCATTGCAGAGCAGTTAGTCAAAAAGTTTTTTATTCCATCCCTGTCTCATCCCTGGCTTGCACACAGCAAACAGTAGAGACTAAGCCAGCGCTGTTGCTCAGCCATGGTCTGGCCCTGATGCAGCCTCTGGGGGGTTTTGTGTTAGGCTGGAAAGAAGGAAGCAGCTGCTCTTTCAGCAGCAGTTCCACTGCATTTGTCTTTGTTGCCACACATTTCTGACAGCTTGTGGGCTGTCTCAAGTTCATGGGCCTCATCTTACTCATGCTGCTACAGTTTGGGGATGGGAGGAGAGGGAGACATTTTAAGCCCTTGTATTTTTCTGCAAAGGTAGGGGGCTCTGGAGGCCTTCTCCTGTGTTCTAGAACCTCCCGGTTTTGTAGGCTGTGATGCTTTAAATTAGTAGTTTAAATTTTTGCCCATGAACTACAACCACTGAAGCTAAGCTTGAAAACACAGTGTCTCTCTCTCTCTGTCCCTCTCAGAATCCAGCTGGGCCCAAGTCAAAATGATCAAGGCTGCAAGCCAACTTACTACTAACTACATACTGGCCCACTGAGAACGCCAACAAGTAGAGACATTAGCACATGCTGGCAATTACTGAGTTTAACAGATAATTCACCAAGCTTGAATGCAATGTGAATCCCAGCCTGATGTCAAGTTTAGGAGGAGAACTGTTATAGTTTAGATCTGTTTGTAAATGTAATTTGAATTCCCAAATGGTCCAACATTTCATGCCTGAGCAGTCTTAGGCCCCAACCCAACAGGGGCCTTGTGCTGCCAGAACTAGCAATGCCTTTTACAGCAGTGCAAAAGCCAAACTTCTCTTACACGCTCCTAGGCCACTGCTGCAAACAGGTAGTAGCATAGCTCATGCAGCAGTGGCTCCCATTTACCTCTGCCCATGCTGGTAAATTGGTGGCAGAGGCATGTCATTGACAGGAGAGACAGAAGGGTGAGTTTGGAAGAGGATCAGGTGAGGCCAACCATCAGGTGAGGGCATGGAAGGGTTCCAGTAGCAGCAACTTGCACCAGGATCCTACCTGTGCTTTCTAGGCTACCCCACTCCTTTTTTCTCCTTGTGTAAAATGGCTGGTGTAGGTCTGAGAAGACTCATAGCTGATCTCAGGGCCAGCTTCAAACCAATTGGACCAATCACTCCCAATCAGGTTCCATGCCTGAGGATCCCCCACATTAAGGTAATCTGGTCTAGGGCACAATCCTAACCAGGTCAACTCAGAATGGAGGCAGGCTGTGCAGCATGGCCTCTCCCAGTTTGAAGAGACACTTGGCCAACAGTCTGATGCTAAGAGGCAAAGAAGGAAGGCCCATAGCCAGAGGGACAGACTGCACTTGCTCCCAGTGTGGAAGGGATTGTCACTCCCGAATCGGCCTTTTCAGCCACACTAGACGCTGTTCCAGAACCACCTTTCAGATACCATAGTCTTTCGAGACTGAAGGTTGCCAACATGACAACTCAGAAGTCTATTTTGTTCAATGGGGCTTACTCTTAGGACAGTGTGGTTAGGATTGCAGCCCTAGCCTTGTCAAATACACACAACAACACATTGCAACAAACACCTAATGCCACATTGCAGGTTTTATCAACCAACAACTATTTCAATTTTCTTCTTTAAAAAGTCAGTAGTGTTTGTTTAAACTGTTGATATTTTGAAATGTTACTTATATCTCTAAGACTCTACAGACCTTGACTGTGAACCTGGAGCCCTACAGAAAATGTTTCCAATTGGGCCCCACAGCTCCTAAGGCCAGCTCGGGTTGATCTGACATATTTACCTTGGCTGTCAGCTCACCCCCCACCCCCACATTTGATGCAGTGTGTGCTCCGTCAACACGGCTGCATCAGCCCCATGAGATGCTGTGAGATGAGATTGGGCAGTTATACTAGTAGATAATTCTTTATCAGAATAATGCACTACTTGCATTTTAAAATGTCTCCCCTTGCCTATTCCAACATTCATTAGGACTAGAAACTTGATTAAAAATAAAGGTTTTTTTTTTCCCCCTAGTATAGTTGCAAGACTCCTGGAATTGTGGTCCTTTCTGCAGAATAGCAGCAAGACAGCCATGTCTAAATCTGTCCCAAGCCTGTAGACAGATTGTTCATGATGGGACATGGTTACTTCATGATCTCCTACTATCCCTATTTACCAGAGACAGTCCCTGTTTTCTAGTCCCTGTCCCTAGTAAATCATTGTATCTATTTTTTGATCTCTTATTAAATTGTTAATGTGAGTTGGTTGAATTGTTCAACAAAATGGCTGGTGCATGTCCAAGGAAACCAGTCGGGAAGTGGAAGCTTACCCCAAGGTACTGGAACCAAAGTTGCAGAGGTCTCTTCATGGTAAAAGGAACAAAAGTTCCCTTACTGTGAGGAGACCTCTGTGACTATCCCCCCCCCCCATTATAGGATGCAACATGATGCAGCATGTACTCCATTGGCAGGGCTGCATTGGCGTGTACAGGGAGGGAGGTGTTAGAATTGGGCTGCTAATGTGCTTTTTCTGCACTTGTGCAAAACTATAGATTGCATACAGCCTTGAATATTATGTTTAAAGATGTGCAGGCGGTGACTGTGTTCCAGAGATCCTTGTACATGGCAAGAGGAAATGTGGTTATTGCTTGGTGGTAGAGCACATGCTTTGCATGTTGAAAGTTCTGGGTTCATTCTCTAGCATCTTTATGTAGGGCAGGAAAAGACTCCTACTGGACATCCTGGAGAGGCACCACCTGTCAGTGCTGACAGCTTGGAGCTTGAGGAGCTAATGGTCTCAGAGCCCAATCCTATGCCTGTCTACTCAGAAGCAGGTTCCATTATAGCCAATAGGGCTTAAGGAAAGCGTGGATAGGATTCTGGCCTTAGAGCACAATCCTGGGCTTGATGCGCGAGCTTACCGCCGACACGCACTGTCACAAATGTGCCGTAAGGCATGTTTGCGAGGCCTAACACCAGGCTAGTGCCCATGCTAACCCAGCGCTGGCCAGCACTGCATTAGCACCCGGCGGGTGCCTGGCCTCCGCTGCTTGGAGGTTGCATGGACCGCCGAGCCACAGTAAGGAAAGCAGGGGTGTGGGGGGAGGCGAGGAGGAGGCGTTCCGGGGTGGAGGGAGGTGGGCAGAGAGAGGCCGGGGAGGAGGCGTGACCAGGAGGTGAGAGGTGGGGAGAGGGCAGGCGGGAGGCATTCCGGGGGGAGGGAGGGAGGGAGGGATGTGGGTCTGGTGGAGTTCTTCTCCACCAGATCCTGTCTGTTCGTGTGGGGCTTGGCACCCTACACGAATGCCTTTACCGGTGAATTGAGTAGGCCCATTGTGGGACTACTTCCCTTACCTGGAAGAAGGGGATGAAAGTCCCCTACTCCTGAGGTACTGCCTGCGGTAGCCCGTGGTGTGTAGGATGAGGCGGCAGCCATTTTCGGTGCTGCCAAAGCTGCGCACCACGGGAGCTCAGGGTTGGGCTGCCCCTCAGTACAAGACAGCATCTTATGTGCCTATCTGCAGGTGTGCACCCAGTCCTATAAACAAAGATCTTCCTGAAGGAATTGCGGCCTCTGATAGGACTGATCAACTGCAGGGGTAAGTGGAGATGGGAAATGGTGCCTGGATTCCATTCCCCTGCTCCATTTGGATCTGTTTAGCAATGTGTATGCAGTGCAGGAACATCATGTGGGTACTGTTTCAAGTCATCTTCCATACCCAGCATCCATTACAGGCCATTCTTCACCCAGAAGCATGTTCTATGTGCAGAAACATATATGTCTCTGCTGCTTTGCAATGTGCGTCTGAAAAAAACATAAAGAGCCCTGCTGGATTAGGCCAAAAGCCCATCTCACAGTGGCCCACCAGATGCCTTAGGGAGCAGAGAAGACAGCAAGATACCTACATCCTGTTGCCACTCTCTTGCATTTGGCATTCTGAGCTAGCCTACTTCTAAAACCAGGAGGTTGCACATACTCATCACCTGTGCTAGACTTTTCCTTCATAAATCTCCATAAATCTGTCCAATTCCCTTTTAAATGTATCTAGGTCAGGGGCCATCCCCACATCCTGTAGCAAGGAGTTCCACAGATTAATTACCCACTGGATAAATCAAATACGTTTTTTAACAGGAGGCACTGTTACAAGTACAACACTGAACACAAGTACAGCGCAAATAAGGTCAGAACTCATTGTGCCCATTGGCCCTGCCTTGTCTGCACATTTCAGAGGTGTGAAAGAGTCCATGGATGTGCAAGTTGCATGTGCAGAGACTCCAACCATGCATATAAATAAATATTTTCCTTTCTTTTTCTTTTCTATTCCTTCATATCCCTCTCTTACAGTCGCCACTTTTTTTTTCTTTTTTAGTCGAAAGGTCCAGTGGCGGTGAATTGGAGCATCAAATATTGACAATGCCTAGAGAAAATTCTGGGTCTAAGTTTGACCACACTCTGTTCCAGCACAGCTTTGGACAAACACTATTTAATAACTGAATCTCGAAACAGAAACCTCAGTTCTTCTAAACAGCCTTGTTGGTACAACCGCAACATAATTGTACTTGCTACTGTAGCTTTTCATGATTACTAATGAGAAAATCCCAAGAGGACTGAATCCTCGGGCCCCTCCTTTCCGATCTCTGCTTGAAGCCCACTTCTCAACACAACACAAACTTGTCAAGAATTTCTTGTTTTCATGTCTGGTGATTCCTGCTGAATTTTTCCAGTGTGCACATTTCAAGCGTCTAAATCAGCCTTGGAAAAGACAAAATGTAACTGGCTCATTCAGTGTTGATATCACAGTCAGCAGAATTTACAGTGGCCTGGTGGCAGCGCCAAGGGAGGGGCAAAATGTTTGGCACTTTTGTGCTGAGGACATTCCACAAGTGCTTTGCTGGCATTCAGCTTAATCTCTTGATTTAGCATAATCCATTGTTTTATTAAAAGTCTGCTTTTGTCTTGAAACAAAACCTCCTAACTTCCTTCCCTTCCATTCTACAGTTAGATTACTTACGGACTCCCATGTTGTTGATTCCATTTCCCTGTTTTTACTTTATACTAATAATCACACACACACACACGCACACACACACACACACACACACACACACACACACAAGTTTACTTGAATGCAGATGGTATTTGTCCCTAGCCAGAAATATTTTCCAAAATGTACCATAGCTCAATAAACTAGTTCAAAAAGCATCTTAATGAAAACAAACAGTCAAATGAAATATTACTTGGATCAAAACAAAGATTAGCAAGGATGAAAAAACAAAAACAAAAAACCAACCAACAACCCTTGGAGCTGTGCAACTGGCTCCCCTTCTCTCTTCTAGATTTGGCTTTAACAATTTAATCTAGTTTAGAAATGCTTTTTTTAAGTAATCGAAAATAGATTGCATATATTATTGAATGGGGCTTGGAAAGATGATCTGTGACCACCTGTGCTGCATTAAAACAGGATATTATGTGGCCCCCTCTAACCAACCACACTGGACGAAATGATCACAGAGTCTGAAGTGTAATTCCGCTTCTAAGGCTGCAGTGACCTATGATGGTTGACAGAGGGCATTGATGAGTTCCTTGAAATCTAGGCTAACTGATTTTCCTTATGTCTGGAATTTTGCCTTTGAGTGTAAGCCATGAAATGTTTTGTTTTTTTAAAAAAAACACCCACATGCCAGAATGACAAATAGACATTTTTATGACTTAAACATAACCTACTATGTCTCTGAAAGTATATTGAAGCTATTTGTTTGTTTGAGTTATTTATTTGACTAAATTTATCTACTTGCATTGTTACAGTTCAATCTTATTTATTTATTATATCTTGAGATACTGCACTGATACAGCTGCATACTAGCAGAGCTGTGTGTATGTTTTGTGACTCCACAGACCCATACAAGTGCAGAGATTGGTACTGGGTACGAATTTAGCATCTGACATGACTTTCTTGCTTAGCAAACTTATAGACCTTAATGGAGTAAAGATAATCCCCAAAGACTATGGGAAACACCTAGTGGAATCTCCAAAGTCAGACAAGAAAAGCTGAGTATAATCTGGGCCAAAGAGCTGGTGAACATATGGCCGCTACCACATGAACCCGCTTTGTATCTTATCTGATATACATAAATGTATCAGATAAGATATATATATCTTCTTCAGGTATCTCAAACCGCATATATATATATATATATATATATATATATATATATATATATATATATATATATATATATATATATATATATATATATATATATATATATATATATATATATATATATATATATATCAACATTCAACATTATTTATTCAACATTATTTTAGCAGGTGGGAGCACTGCATCACCCCCCCTTCGAATGTCCCCAAGTGGTGTACCATGTTGAATCACAGAAGCAGAAATAAATATCCAGCATGCTGCCAGTGTGAGGGAAAGGGGTGCCTACACAACCACTGGTTGAGTCTAATTTCCTTGGGGGGGGGATGTGTGTGTGGAGGGCAGGCATTAGTAGTGCGTCTTCCTGAAGCACAAAGCCATCAGCTACTGCCTGTGACATCAGCCCTAATCACTATCCTTATTTTGTCTGCTGGAGAGATTCTAGAGATGCCTTCAAAAAATGTATCATGTGAACATGTGGCATCCCCTGGTTCCTTCTCTCTTGTCTCATTTACTTTTTGGACAGTAAATATTGCTGAATGTGCTATTCCATGTCACAGCTATTCCTTGATGACAACCAAATCAATGAACTAGAACTACTGAGCCAGCTGGGTACTCCTGAGGAATAACCCTATAAGTTGGCCAGTTATTCATGAGTTATTGTTGGGGAATAACCATAAGTGAGCTAAAACACAGAGGTGGACTGCTCAGCACCCTCTCAAAGCAGGGTTTCCTAATGTTAACAGGTTTCATAAGACAAGTGAAGCAGAACCGGATGTGTCTGGCACACTTTCGAGGATTTGAACGCCACACAAACAGCTGTTCTTTGCACTATGTTCACTAAAACTAATTCTTCCTATTGAGTTGCCTGAACTTCATGCTGACATTTTGTTTTCAGTGGCCTGGATCCAAAGAACCATGAAGAACACACTGAGACTTTAGATAGGTTTTCCTTAAACAGCCGCCCTACCTGCCCACCTGTGCCACATGGCAACCTACATACTTTTAAAATGTTTAAATAGTTTTAAGAGCTGTTTGTGATATGGTGTGGGTAGGAGAAGACTCATCTTTTCAAAGCAAATAAGTAGGTCTATAGATTGCAGCCAATATAAATGAAGGAAGACAAGGAAGACTGATTTGGTGTACTGCAGCTTAATCACAACCAAATGAAATCAGGAATATAGAAACATGGCATGATTTTTTAAAAATGAAAGCAGCATCATTGCATGCTGTTGCCTTCAAAGATACTTGGCACATGCCAAGTTTTTATAGATTAAGATGTATGTGAAGATGTACAGCTGAGGTTGATCTTCCACTCTCCTGTCCTGCTGTGGTATCAATGTTAAATATAGATTGGGCCCTTGAAAGAGATGTGTCTCGAATGAACAGAGCTGAGTTTAAAATCTCATAAGGAACCATCAGTCACAGAGTGTTGTGGCTAACATTTACTGCCACCACATGGAATGCAACAGAATAGTATCCGCTTCTCTTCTGTCTGAGCAACAGGAATCAGAATTCTGTGCTTAATAAATAAGGAGCGCTGAGTTAAAAGTTGGTTGTACTTGTCACAAACTTGTTATCTCCCTGAAAAATGCATTCTCCTTTTGGAGATAATTCATGGAGTTCTTGATTTTTTTTCACTGCAGTGGAAAGGAGTCATGTCACCCCATCTTATATCCAGGAAATTTTGCAACCTGTACTGGAACTCACGTAGAACAGAGCTGCATTGTGAACCTCTTTGCAATCCCAACTTGCTCCAAGGCTTCAGGTCCAATTCTAAAAGAGCCTTATGCTGCCGGAACTGACATTCTGTCTGACCACAAAGCTTTCTTGCTAATTACACTCAGCCTATCATATTTGGCTACATGTCTGGGCAATGGAAAGCATTTAGGGCCTTTTTCCAAAGTAGCTCACTGAGAAGGAGAATGACTCTTGGCCAGGCAGGCTTTATTTCTAGAAGTTCTGCCCTCTGCTGATCCTAAATGACTCCCCTACAAAATAACAAGGGAAAAATGTTTCCACTTGAAAGGGAAAGCAAAGAGCAGGCGGAGAGCAGTGACTGCAGGAGCAGAACCCTCCACTACCCCGTCAGCCCCCTCAGCCTTCCTGCTCACCTGCCTGATGGGCTTTTTCCTTCTCCTCAAGATGATCCGGCTGGAAACCGGTGAGTCTCATTAGGGCACCACGCCACAGATTGAAAAATACAGTATTCACAAAAAATTATTCCTCCAACTCCATAAAGGGAAAGCAAAGACTAGAAGAGGTAGAGTTGAAGGAATATATTTTTTCCCCAAATACAGTACTTTTTGATCCACAGTTGGTCAAATCTATGGATGCAAAGCCTGTGAACAGGGTGGGCCCCCTGTACAGTATCATTTTCTTTGACAACTATCCTGAAATCAAATCATCTTGCTGTTCTGACTCACTAATACTTTTTTGCCTGCAATATTAATACCAGTTTTATATTTTAAGAGGATTTTTTAAAAATGTTGTCCTTTGTTTTTGTTAGTTTAAAAAAATTATTTTTAAAAAATGGCTTTCTAAAACCTAAAATATATGCTCATTTACTTTTCATAATTATTTTTTGTACAGAGCAAAGAGGAATGAGTACGAAGCTTCAAATCTGCATCAACAGAGTAATCCCAAGACACAGTCTACTTCAGCAAATACCCCAGATGTCCATGCATTCAGTCATAGTTGTATTTATACCTATTCAGGTTTCAGTAGCTTGGAAAAACATTTTTTTAAAAAGACTACTTTCAAAGCTATTAAAAATCTCAGCTGTGAACAATTTAAAAAAGGAAGGTGGAATAAATCAAAACTGAACCTCTCTCAAAAAATAAAATAAAATAAAATACTACCAAAAATTACCCTGTGAATTAAAAAAACAAAACAAAACAATGTGCTCTTTCCTCTGAATTTTTGTACCAACACAGCAAGTATGTCTAGTGGCCAAGTAACTTGTGGTCAATAATTTGTCAATGACCACATGGTTTTCTCATTATCCAAACTAAATTCTTCTGTGGTCAAGAATGAAAATAGCCACTGGGACCTCAGAGATGTAAATTTTTATTATAATTGCTTTTCTTTTCTTTTAATTTTCAGTTAAAGTACTTTGTTAAAGTCTTTCCTGACAAAATTAGTAAATGTCAGTCGATATATGTGAAACTGCTGCACAATACACAATATATGTGTACCTTTCTTTCCCCCCATCCTTTGAGCTGCAAAGTCATCAAGTTATTTAGATTTCTATTTTCTTTTTAGTTTCCGTGGATAAACTGTAGTGTAGACATAAGCACCACTCAGATGTATGCTTACAAAACGATTTTGTTGTTGCAAGTTCAACTGGATCCAGGAAGGCAGATTAAGGCCAGGAAGGGGAATAGGATATTTGTGGTGGTGTTGCCACTGATACTTCCCCCTTTCCCAGCCTCAACACACACCCCTCTGTTCCATTCTCTCTCTGCCCCATTCTGTCCACCCCCACCCCCTGCACTGACTTACTGGTGCTGGGATGTCTTCAGAGACTGCTGACACATTCCTGTACAGGGCTGATCCAGGACCTCCTGGCATTTGAGGTGGTAGTAAAGTAAATTAAAAGAAAAGCAAAAAGATGATAATTAAAATGTGCATCACTGAGTAGCCTTGAGCATGTTATCTTTGGTCAAACTCAGTTCTCCAGTGGTAAAATGCCTTACTTCGCATTGCACTCTTGGGGTGGATAAGATGAAAGATTTGTGGAGCACTTTCCACTCTTAAAAGTGTTATATGACGAGTTAAAATAATAAATTGGGGCTGCACTGGCTTTAGTCTGGGTATGTGAACAGAGTTGTAGCTCGCAATGAATCTGTCCTAGGAAAATATTCACATAATAGGTGGTCTGTCTTGTCAAATGAGCCATTTGTTTGAAGTTCCTTTTATAAGACTAGACAGGTTGTGATGACTCTGAAAGAGCTGCTGTGGTCTGTTTTATACTACTGCATGGAATGAAAGCTCTAGCTATAAGGCATTGATATGATAGTAAAACTCTGCTCAGTGCTGGCTGCTGGAGTTCATAAGAGATTAAATGTGTGTACTTTCTCCTTCTCGTGATTATCCATCCAGAAGCAAAAAGAACTGCCCTATTATCCTTGTCTCTCGGTTCCCTCTGGCAAAAATTCTATGACTTAATACCCTGCAATCAGATATGATGTACTGAATGCAGCTATGTTGTGTACTATAATTCCTAAGTATGAAGAAAACCAGTTTTCTATTTCCTTCAATATCTGGTCAATATTTATTTCAAAGTGTGCAGGAGACACATGTATACTTGTGTACTTGGTGCCTGCCTGGAAATCATGGGGTAAATCAGTGACATGGCTGTTTGCTGGACCAATGGCAATAGGCTACAGGCCCACAGACCAGGAAGGCCATATTTTCAATTAATCACATTGCCCTCTTTTCTTAACTGATCTATGCAGTTCAACTCTCCAAACTTGAACAGAACATGTTTATTCCTTAAATTCAAATGGAATTTTCACTGCTCCAAAATTCATATGAAACTTTCCAGCTCGAAATCCTGCAGGGACGACATATCTGGTGTCTTGTGACCATAGCCACAGGTGTTCACCTGTTGATTTTACACAACAAGCTTCTACTGAAAGCCCAATACCACTTTTCTCTTGCTAGTTGGCAACTCTACAGGCAATGTAAGAGCTATCCCGTTCCTAAAGCTTATAAATAAAGGGAAATAATTTATGTTGCTCCAGTAGCTCACACCATATGTGGGCATCCAGTCCTTCTCTTTTTAACCTTCTCTCTGCGTGTGGGCAATAAGGTTTTCTGTAGAGCTGTACTAATATTCACCACTTTTTATATCTGAATGGAACATAGCAATATTTCCCCAAATACTATATAAATATAACCCAGTTATCCAAGGATTTTTCACCTGCAGTTTTATCTCAATGTTATGAGAAGGACCCTTTTAATTAAAGGAAAAAAATGTCCCTTTAAAATCCCTTTTAAGAACAGCCTCACTACACAACACACACACAAAACACAAAAACACACCACTAGAGGGTGCAAGCAATCATATGTATATCAATATGAGTTTGTTATGTGTTTGTTTATATTTGTTTTTTTGTTTTTATTTTGGAAAATAATAAAAAAAAATTTTTAAAAAAAGAACAGCCTCAGCAGGCAGACAATCACTCATTATCTCTCCAGGTACTTAGAACAGCTTCACTTCACTTCACTTCAGGCAAGTGAGTCCTCCCTTTCTCCTGGAGCAGGTGAAGAACATGAAGTCATTATCAACTGGGCTTTGCATTCTCTTTACATACTTTTGAGTGGGTGAAAGGAGGGGTCACTTGCCTTGGAGAGAAGCCTTTCTAAGTTCCTGGACATTGATTGATTGGTTGGTTGGTTGTCTGCCTGCTTGCTTGCTGCCACTCTTCTGCATTTCTATTTTTAAATTTTTAAACCACTATTTATAAATTATTATTTTGAAACCACTGAGCAAAGGGACATTGTTTCATTTAACATGATTATTTTTGGCATCTGTGGAGGTTCTGGAAACAGAACACTTAAGGATGCTGAGACTCAACCTACTCCTCTTTTCAGTGGTAATTACTTCTAGTTGCTCCTTCTTCATTTTCTTTATTAGTCATATGACTGATTCTACCCAGTGGGATATCATGCGCCAGTGCTTCTCAAACCTTTAGCACTGGGACCCTCTTTCTAGAATGAAAATCTGTCAGGACCCACTAGAAGTGTGTCATGACCAAAAGTGATGTCATCAAACAGGAAAATTTTTAACAATCCTAGGTTGCAATCCTACCCACACTTACCCAGGAGTAAGTCCCATTGACTATCATTATTAAAAGCATATACATAGTAGTCTGTTAAAAGTACAGATCTGTAACATTTCTCCCAATGCAGTCACATACCATCATAGCATCAAGTCAAATATCGTAAAAATAAAATAGTGAAATGAATGGGGACCCACCTGAAATTGGCTTGTGATCCACCTAGTGGGTCCCAACCCACAGTTTGAGAATACTGTAATGGGAAAATCTTGCAATGTAATGCAGCCAATCAGATTTGGCTATACGATGATGTTACTGTGGCCAAGTGAAAGTTAATGAGAATGAGGGCAAAGGAGGCAATGTAAATGCATGCCTGGATATTTTCTTTCTGAGGAGTGCTGAAAAGGTGTCAGAAAGGGAGGTGTTTTTCAGCACCATTGAAACTGTGAGTAGTTTTAACTCAGCTCTAGATGTGTGCGTGGCTCAGACTACACCTCTGCATAACTGTGACGTAATTGAATCTTTTGATAGTGCCAAAGGGGCTAACTGCTGAGAAGCAAGTCAACAATATTTAGCTCTCGACCCAGAGCTTTAGAAGAAGGTAAATACTCTCAAACCCCCCATCAGATATTCAGTGGCATCGCTAGGGGGGTGCGGGGGTGCAGGCCACACCGGGTGACACACCCTGGGGGGATGACGCGATAAAATCACACCATTAGGAGCTACCGCGTCGTGCGATACACCATTGGATGCGGAATGACTGGCAGAACACAATGCAAAAAAACCCGTTTAGGGGTTTAGCGCCTAAGATAGCGCCTTTTGTTCAAAAGTTATGGCCAAAAACCGGAAGGAAAAAATGCATGCAGCCCTATGGAAAGTGAAAGTGAGCTGTATCGTGCGTTTACTCGTGAGTAGGTGTACTTGTCATAGTCCTGCAGAAAGGAGAGGCTGAGAGGAATCCAACGACACCAGAATGGTCCCGATCCAATGAAAGCAGCCCCCCAAAAACACCCGAGAAGGAGGTCCCTATTCAGCCCAATGAAAAGCAAGCAAAACCACGTGGCTGTGTTTACTCGTGAGTAGGCGCACATGCTTTAGTCTGTCAGAAAGGGCAGGCTGAGAGGACTCCAACTCAGAATGGTCTCAATGCAATGAATGCAGCCCCCAGAAACACCCAGGGGGAGGTCCCTCCCCCCCAGCTGCGAGTGTATGGAGCCCTATGGGAAGTGAAGCAGCCTCACGGATGTGTTTACTCGTGAGTAGGCAGATGTGCCTTGGCTGGTGGTCAGGCCAGGTAAAGGGGAATGTAAGGACACCAGAATGGTCCCAATCCGATGGGACTGGAGTGCAACAAAAGCCCCAGAAGGCAGCCTCCCCCCCCCCACTAGAAAGGACCAACAAAGAGGCTTGAACTGGTATGGGGAAAGTTTTCCATTTTGCACTTGCAGTTTCCCTCACAGCCCAATCCTACCCCCACTTTCCTGGGAGTAAGCCCCATTGACTCTAATGGGATTTACTTCTGAGTAGACAGGCATAGGATTCGGCTCTCAGACTTGTAAAGCCAGGTGGGTCTTTGTATTGATATACTTGAAATAGAAGGACTTTAAACTGGGCACTGGGGAGGGCTGAAGATCTCACTGATTCTTGGGGGGTGTTATTGCAGGCAGGCTACAGAGAAAACTCACTTGGTGGAACAAGACTGGCTCCCCCTTATTTAATTATTTCTTTTATTTTAATTTAACAATTTATAATTATTTATTTTAATTTGTTTAATGATGTCACTTCTGGCCATGACATCACTTCCAATGGGTCCTGGACAGATTGTCATTCTAAAAAGTGGGTCCCAGTGCTAAAAGTTTGAGAACCGCTGCAATAAGGTGTTACTAAGTTGACACAGGGGTGTGCGTGTGTGACTCCACAAGTTTTCAAAGTCACTAAAATCAGAGTTTGGAGGAATAAGGCCATCATGTTATATATCAATCAATGCGTAATTTCATGCAGAATGCAATGAAACAAACCACACTGAAATATCTGTGTTCAAACAAAAGGTACAGCCAAAAAACCAGTGGGGGCGGGCGATGGTACATCACCATGCCCACCACCTGGGGTGTTGCCCCACCCACTGCATGGGGTGTGCACAGGCCTCCCACACCGGGTGACACAAATCCTAGTGACACCACTGCAGATACGCTCACTTTATAGTGTTGTAATATCATTTTACTGATTACAGATAGTTCAACAGAAAACAGCTTGATCAATAAAGACCTCTGTAGGTTATTCAAGGTTGCCAGTATGACAGGAACTTCCTCATTGTCTAGTTATTTAGACTCTAGTAGAAAACAGTGATGAGCAAATATTTGCATGCAGGGCACTCTCGGTGAGGCTCCAAAGGAAAAGGAGTGGGATGGCAATGAGATTGCAAAGCCGCCAAAACATGAGGAGGTAGTGGATGCCTCTACATACCTGCAACCACACTGGTACTGCTGCTACTTATCCCATCACCACCAACTCGGTTGGGCCTCATGCAGCATCCCCTTCTGGCATGCCACCTGGGGAGGCACACCCCCCCTGCCCCCACTTGCTACATCACTGAGTTTAACTAAACACCTAAAGAGGGACAATTACTTTCTACAATGACCTACAGCCCAATCCTTAGCTCCCGGTGGCTGCAGCAGCATCGAAAATGGCTGCCACTGCATCCTGCGCACCTCTCAGGCACCACCGGTGGCTCCTTGGGAGAAGGGGACTTTTGTCTCCTTCCCCCAGATAAGCCAAGTAGCCCCGCAATGGGGCTATTTGATTCCACGCCGACCCTTGGTCAGCGTAGAATTTTGAGCCTCTGTGTTGGGCCAGCGGCCTGAAACAGAGGCTCAGGATCCGGTGGAGCAAAGCTCCATCAGTCCTGCCTCCCTCTCGCCCCACTTCCTCCCTCTGGCACGCCTCCTCCTTGCCCTCTCCCCAAACTCCATTCGACTCGCCCTGCCTTCCCCCACCCCAGAATGCCTCTTCCCTGCCCTCTCCCCAAACTCCGTCCCCCTTTGTGACACTTCTGCATGGGGGTGAGAGAGGCACTCCCCCCCTTCTGCGCCCACCATTTATCAGCTCTAAATCCCCCCTGGTGGCTTTTACCTTCTCATGGGTTTTAAAATGTGTTTATGCTGTTGTAAATGGCAGGTGGTGGAAGGGCTGTTGTGGCATCTTGGACTTTTCCATTGCCCCCTCTGTGGTCTTTTTGTTTGTTTGTTTTTAAATGGCATATGTACATGAGTACTTAGCCTCTCGGTGACCTTTCTATAGTGTCTGCTAAGGAATCTGGGGCCCTTCCTAAAAAATTCAGTTTTATTAATTTACATTGCATTAGGCCAATTGATCCTGTTCACTCATGTTATTATGATGAGAACGTCCCCAAATTACCAGCAACACAATAGCATTGATTGTGAAAACAGACCTTTCTTTCTTCAAGAGTCCGTGTAATATTAACATACAGATCTTGCCATTAAAGCCTTGGGACTACGAGGAGGTCATAATGCACAAGGCAGACGTGTTAGTAAGCACACTCCACTACACCACATGTAAGCCAATCCATTTACCAGTACACTGTGTGGTGGAGGATCTGAAGAGCGGCTACATTATGACACTTGTTAGTATGTCAGGCTTTGAATTAATGCTATACCACAGAATGAAGCAAGCCATCGCTTATGTTGTGTTAGCTGACACAGATGGAAGCTATTTGGCCAGTCATGAAATGGTTTGTTAAGCTTTTTAGCAGTATTAATACAGTCTGTTTCTTTTCAAACGGAAAGATCTACCCTTTACAGCGGCGTTGAAGAGATGCATTATAGCAATTTATTTCCCCCTTTTTCGAAACCATAGAGTTGAATCTTATTAACTTTGATAACCGCATCCGTCTAATTTCTCAGCTTTTTGCAAAAATATGCACAAGTGTGTGTGAATGCACGTGCCAGCAGACCAGACATGAGAAAAATGAGAAGGAAGTTCCAGGTCAACATCACAAGCTTCAGAAAGACCAAAGCAAGAGTTTCTGTTGCATCTTTAATTTTAGAGCCTGGCCTTTAACATGACTATTATATAATATTACAAGTGGGAACTGCCTGCCCCCAGCCCTAATGTTCGTTATCAGGGTAGCAAATTCAAAATGGCTAATTCTCTCTTCCCCCAGTTTTCTGAGGATTTTGTCCCAGTTGCCACGATCAGTAACTTGTGTCTCCTGTTTTGGTTTGCTTTGCCTTTTCGCTTTCCAAGGACCCAACCCAATACAAATTTCCAGAAATGATGCAGCCACAATGCAGCTTAAGGAAGTCTGCATTACTGCCTGCCCACTGCAGAATGCAGCACATGCCCTGTTGCATGGCTGCATCCATGCCAGAAAGTTAGATAGGACTGGGCCCAAACTTACATAACTCTGTGTACCTAGGGAGTCCCGCAAATATGTAGAAATCACTATTTTATTCTTGAATGGTGCCATTTTGCTTCCAAACCGACAGACATTTGACCACCTGATTGTAGTATTTGTATATAAACCTATTTGTCATTTTACAGAACAAGTCTATGCATGTCTTCTCAGAAGCAGGTGCCATAGAACTCAGTGAGCCTTACTCCCAGAAAGTAATATAGGATTGCCATATTTTGCCTAGTGGTGTCACTAGGATTCACGTCATCTGGTGCAGGAGGCCACTACCTCCTCATGTTTTGGCGGCTTTGCAATCTCATTGCCATCCCACTCCTTTTCCTTTGGAGCCTCACCGAGAGTGCCCTGCATGCAAATATTTGCTCATCACTGTTTTCTACTAGAGTCTAAATAACTAGACAATGAGGAAGTTCCTGTCATACCAGCAACCTTGAATAACCTACAGAGTTCTTTATTGATCAAGCTGTTTTCTGTTGAACTATCTGTAATCAGTAAAATGATATTACAACACTATAAAGTGAGCGTATCTGCAGTGGTGTCACTAGGATTTGTGTCACCCAGTGTGGGAGGCCTGTGCATCACCCCATGCAGTGGGTGGGGCAACACCCCAGGTGGTGGGCATGGTGATGTACCATCGCCCCTCCCCCACTGGTTTTTTGGCTGTACCTTTTGTTTGAACACAGATATTTCAGTGTGGTTTGTTTCATTGCATTCTGCATGAAATTACGCATTGATTGATATATAACATGATGGCCTTATTCCTCCAAACTCTGATTTTAGTGACTTTGAAAACTTGTGGAGTCACACACATACACACACGCACACCCCTGTGTCAACTTAGTAACACCTTATTGCAGCAGTTCTCAAACTTTTAGCACTGGGACCCACTTTTTGGAATGACAATCTGTCCAGGTCCCATTGGAAGTGATGTCATGACCAGAAGTGACATCAAGCAAATTAAAATAAATAATCATAATAATTAAATTAAAATAAAATAAATAATTAAATAAGGGGGAGCCAGTCTTGTTCCACCAAGTGAATCTACTCTGAAGTAAGTCCCATAGTGGTCAATGGGGCTTACTCTCAGGAAAGTGTGGGTAGAATTGCAGCCTGTGAGCTCAAGCCTATGCATGTCTGCTCAGAAGTAAGTCCCATAGTGGTCAATGGCGCTTACTCTGTAGTCTGCCTGCAATAACCCCGCCCCCCCAAAAAAAAGAATCAGTGAGATCTTCAGCCCTCCCCAGTGCCCAGTTTAAAGTTCTTCTATTTCAGGCACATCAAGATTAAAACCCACCTGGCTTTACAAGTGCAAAATAGAAAACATTCCCCTTACCATTCAAGCCTCTTTTTTGTCCTTTTTGGTGGGGGTGGAGCCTTCTGGAGCATTTGCTGCGCTCCAGTTCCATCAGATCAGGACCATTCTGGTGTCCTCACATTACCCTTTGCCTGGCCTGACCACCAGCCAAGGCACGTCTGCCTACTCGCGAGTAAACACGACCATGTGGCTGAGTTTGCTTTCCATAGGGCTCAATAGACTCGCAGCTGGGAGGGAGTCCCAACTTGGGTGTTTTGGGGGGGCTGCATTCATTGGATCAGGACCATTCTGATGTCCTTGAAGTCCTCTCTGCCTGCCCTTTCTGATAGACTAAGACAAGTTCTCCTACTTGTGAGTAAATGCGGCCACATGGCTTCATTTCGGGCTCAGACTCGCAGCTGGGAGGGAGGGAGGGACCTTCTCAGGTGTTTTTTCGGGGCTGCATTCATTGGATCGGGACCATTGTGGTGTTACTGGATTCCTCTCAGCCTTCCTGTCTCTAACTTACTATTCTTCTCTTTCTTCCTTTCTATTCTATATAATACCATCTGATAAAGTTGCTTCCTATAGCCAGAATGGGCCCAAGATCTCCTGATGCCTGTGGCACCATGTTACATATGGGCCAGCACCCGCTCCTCCCACTCTCTAGTGTTCTAGCTCAGCACTCTCTTCCCTGCTACATTTCCTCTTCATCCTTTTTCAATACAGGAAATGGAAGGTGAGGAAGTGCAATGGCAGCAAGGAGCTGCCTCCTGCCTGAGGTGACCACTTCAGTTGTCCTCATTGCCTCTTCTGCATTGCTCACACTTTCCAGCTGCCAAGCTATGCTCCTTTCCCTAAGTCAGAACACATTTTCTCAGCAAACAACTGCCAGGGTCAGACAACTGCCAGAGCCTGATCCCTTACTACTGAGAAATAAGAGGGCAGCATCCTGGTGTAAAGCCTCAAAGTGTGGTGCAACCAAAATACCTAGGACTGTCACCTTGTCTTCTCTACTGGTAACTTCTCACAGAGAAACCCCCTTGGTTAACAGGTACACCAGTTCAGACTCTGAAGTGATTGACAGCCCAATCCTATTTATGTCTACTCAGAAGTAAGACCCATTAAAGTCAGCGGGGCTTACTCCCAGGAAAATGTGGCTAGGATTGGGCTGCCATGCTGCAATCCTATCCACACTTACATGGGAGTAAGCCCGATTGATTGTAATGGGACTTACTTCTGAGAAGATGTGCATAGGCTTGTGCTGTGAGTTATACAATCCTGGATTCAGAACCTGAGGACATCTTCTTCAGAGAGGTTTTCAAATATTTCAATCTCAGACTTTAGATCTGGAACTCAGAAGCCAAAAAGACTTTCTGTGACTGGGGACAGTCTTGTATTAGAGTCCAAATCTGAGGAGACGCTGATGAAGAGGCTCTTGTATCAGTTCACTGGCCCCATTGAGAGGCTCCACTGAGGGCCAGATGTGCTGAGTGGGTAGCAGTTCCTGAGACAGGTGCAAATGCTAACAGCAGTGACTGCACACTGCTGAACATGTGACCATAAAAACTTTAAAGATTTATACTGAATTCAGAGCCCGATCTTATTGGGCCCACGCCAGCCCATTGCCAGCACTCAGTGTCGCAAACATCCCGTAAGGCACACCTGCAGCACAGCGCCAGTGTGGTGCTGCTGGTGGTTCAGCATGAGCCCATGCTAAGGCAGCATCAGGTGGAGTATGGAGGACCACTGGAGCTCTGGGCAAGCACCAGGTAGCAGAATGGTAAGTTGGGGCAGGGGGGAGGTGTTCCAGGGTGGTGGGAGGGTGGGGGGAAGACAGTGCGGGATGGGGGCGGAGATGGTGGCAGGCCCTGCTGCCATATCCTAACTTCCTCCTGGCCTGGGAGACCTGACACAGGTCTCCTTGAATCTCCACTGCTCAATAACGGGCACAGATCCAGGGAGACCCATCAGGGCCACCTGGCCATTACACGAGGTAAGGGAGCATAAGCCATGGGATACAGTGGTAGCCATTTTGGTGCTTCTGCAGCCCTGGCACTGGGAAGCACAGGATTGGGCTGCCTGTCATCATGTCTAGTTAGCTCAGTGTTATCTCCACTGCGTGGCAGTGATTCTTCAGGCAGGAATCTTTTCCAGCCCTATCTGGAAATGCCAGGAATGGAAACTAGGACTTTTTGATTGCAAAAGTGCAGTCTACTAATGAGCTATGTATCCTCCTCAAAGATGCTTACCAGTCTTTAGGTGTGTGCAGTGTCGAAATAGTGCATGATTCTGCATTCTTCTTGGTGGGCAGACCAATCCTAACCAAACTACCTGCACCTGAAGCAAAGGCACCGAAACAGCCACTGTTGGCCCAGGAAGGGGGATAGGTTCTGGCAGGACCTTCTGTTGCCATTCCCTCCCCTTCACAGACCCAGTTTGCCCACCCCAACTCTGGCCTCACCCTCCCTGCCCTGTTTTTCACATTTCCCACTCCAGAATGCCTCTGCGCCACTCAGCAATGCACTTACCTGCACCACCTGTGCTGGCCTCCACTCAGCTGACATGAAGTGCTTTCCAGCACTTTTGTTATGGCTGTTGCCAGGTGGATTGGGCCATAAATGGCATCCATTATTCAGCAGTCAGTATTGTAAGCTGGTACAGTGCAGCAGTAAAATACTACACAAGCAGCTCCTGGTATGTGTGTGTGTATTCATTCCACTGTGAAACAAGCAGCTTTTAGAAATGAGGAGAGTTGTAGTAGTTTGTGATATGTCATAGAAGGTCTGCTGTCTGAAAGGAAAAAAAATCACCAACTGGAGTCACACAAGTCCCTAGCATATCTTGTATAGCACCTAAGTTATGGAGTACTACTACTACTACTACTGCTACTACTAGTAGTAGTAGTAGTAGTTGTTGTTCCAGTGTTGTCAGTGGAAATTAGCCTTTAATATGGAAAGCACTGCCTCAGGTAACATGGTAGCACTGTGTGCTTAGCACATAGTAAGAGAAAGATGCTTCCTATATCCAGAGATCAGGGAAATGCTCCTCAATGCCGGGATCAATTTAAAGTGACCTTGACAACCAAGCCATTTCATTGCACGTATTGCCAGCGGTTATTAACTTAGCAGAGTCTCCTTGAGACCGTGCTTGTTTTTGAGATGCGGAAATGCTTTTAACCTTGTAATGGCATGACTCGTATCCAGAGCTGTGGTGTTGTGAATAAAAGTTCCCAGAATTTCAACATCTCACACAAGGTAATGACGTCTCTGCCGGTGTTTGTTTTCCTGATCCCACCTCAGAGCACCTTGTTAGAAGCCTGTTGCAAAACAGCGATTAGTCCCTCTGTTAGCAGAAATCAAGCCGAGTAAACAAGCGATATTTTTTACTTGTTCAGTCAATGTTCTTTTAGAGTTATCTTTGGTTTCCCCCAAAGATATATCCATAGTAAATTTTTCCATGTGCGTAGAAGTGGCATCACAAACAAAACAACAACTTAAGAGTTGAAATGAAAATTCACAAACAGTGTATGAGACTAGGGGTACAGTCAGGGCAAGTCCATGACCTCCTGAAACCTGAAGTGACATGCCAAATGCTAGCCCCTGTTACCTGACAATGTGCCAGCCTCTGTTCCCTTACTTACACACTCCAGTTCAGCACTTTCTTTCCCACTTCATTTCCTCTCTGTTCCGCTCTTCCTTTTCCAATCCACGGAATGGAAGAAGGAATAGTGGATATGAGTTAGTGGACATAGATGGGTGATCCCCACCAATCTGCTACTGAGGCAATCACTTCAGTTGGCCACAAGGATGGACTGCCCCTGGGTATAGTAGATGCCTTCACACAAAGACATACTGTGCTGATTTTTCATGCAGCTCCGTCAAATGCAAGTTTATTCTGAAGTCCCACTGTGGTTACTTCCAAGTAACCGTTTACAGATTCCAATCCTATCCTTTCTCCCCACCCACCCCACTGGTGAAGCAGTGCCAAAAAGGAGTGTATTGTATCCAGCAAGGAGGAAGGCAGGTTAGGAGGGGAAAGGAGATTTAAATCCCCTTACCCCTCCATAGGCTTCCTGCTCCAAAGTGGGTTTCCTCAGACCCGTGTCCACTCTTTCTGGTCTCCTTCTTTCAAAGAAATGTTTGCAGAGAAGGCATGGCAGTACAGTACCTTTTGACACCTTTCAGCTGGTGCAACTACAGCCCTTCTCACAAGTACATTAGTTCACAGAAGGAAGCAATGAATGCTGCACCATGCCATGTGAAGGATTCAAATAGTGCATTGTTGCAAGTGGACTTTATCCATAAAGATATCTAAAAGGAACTGTGTGGCAGTGGCTAAGATGGAGGATATGCTGTAATAAACAGGCAAGGGGAAGATCTTCTTGATACCCATTATCAGCCAGAAGATGAAGCAGTTCAAAGGATCCTACTCCCCTCCCCCCACCATCCATGAAAGAAGGAATGGAAGCACACACTACCTCTGCTTCGGGCCAAAAGGTCCCCTGGGTTGCTTTGTGTTGCTACTGTAAGCTGCTCTGGGGGAGATTTGGATTAAAAAGCAAAACTGATTTTGATCAATCTTTCCTTGTAGGTGTGGACAGCCCAATTCTATGGTTCCCAGCATCCATGGCTCAAGTGGTACCAATGGCAACTGCCAAATCTTGTGGGTGCTGGGATACCGCCAGAGATCTCCTTGGGGGGAGGGAACATTTGCTCCCTTGCCCCTGGTAGATAGCAGCTGGCGGCAGTTGGTCTCCTTGGTTCCATGCCCGCGTTTTAGAAGACCTGTGCTGGGCGACCCGGGCTGGGAGAGAATATGGTGGCAAAGAATAGAATATGATGGCAAAGCCTGCTGACATCTCTACCATCTCTGCCCCTCTCCCGGGCCCAGTCCTCTTCTCCCTCCACCCCATTCTGTCCACTCCCTGCCTCCCCCCAGCCCCCAAAATACTCACCACTGGCTGGTGCTGGAAGAGTGTACAGTATAGAAAACATCATATATGGACTGGTCTGATCCATTGTCAGGCACTGTAGTCTACTTTTTTATATTCATGTGCCCCAATTCTAGACAAGTTAGCATTTTGAACTGTCACCAGAAACAAACTGGTAGCTTATAAATTCTTTGAGAATCGGTGAAAATTGTTGCCTGTGTTCAGACTTAACAGGTATAGTTACTTCTTCAACCATGCACTGTTTTTCACCCAAAGAAGCCTGGGACTGGGACACTGCTTGGAGAGGATGAGAGTCAGACTACATACAGCTCAGATCCATGTCATGTAAAAAGCAGCTGGTTTGGCTGAATGTGTGTGTGGAGAGAACAATTGGTTGGAACTGCATTCACGCTCCCCTTTCATGGTTTGTGTCGTGCTTTTGAAATACGATAACCAAACTCTCTTTCTTCAAGAAAACTTTTGCATACTTTTGCTCTACTTGATACTGTGGTTACCACCAGAGTGGTTCCTTGTTCAAGGTGTGACTGAAAATGAAATCCAAGGCCGACTCCACTGCAAAGTTCTCAGATGGAACTCACTTAATTATGAATCAGACCCCAGTACAAAATGACACCATTTTTGGAGGATTTCAGACTTTTGAAATAAGCCAGAGTTTGTGGCTTGGATTCTTCTTTCACTAATTAACACCCATGATAAAATCATATGGGCTAAATTAAAACAAAAGGGAAAATGCTAATATTGGATATGTTCGCTCTCTTGTCATCTTCAAAGGTCTCAAAAAGTTCAGGCAATGTGAACATGAACCAAACATTGACCAGCCATCAAAACCATGATTCCCTCTCTTCAAAGGAGAGAGAAATACCAAATGCAACTTTCAGATCAAACACTGTTTTTTTCTGACGTTATGTAGAGTTACACAAAAATGCAATTGGGACACAACAAATTTAATAGCTATGTCGACGTATCTGTAATAGTCAATTCACTTCCCTCCTTCATAAAAAGTTAAAAAATAAACCACAGAACTATTGTCCTTTCAACAAATGTTTATGATAGAGAATACTAGCCTCAATGCAGACACATCTACGTAAACAAGCCATTCTGTGTGACTTGTGCCATATGTGAACAACCAAATGCAGTGACATTTTGATCAGATGTGTGCATGTCTTTGCAGCTTCATAAAGCAGAGGGTGGAAAGGCAAGGCATCATCCATACTACATAGGAACACTATAACACTGTGTGAGAAGCATTAGCACACGCATAACGTATACAGGGGAGAGAAACTGGCGCTCTTCACTCTACCACAGTGTCTTTTCTAGTGACTATTCACTGTTGTTTCTTCTGAAAGGTCCACTGTCACCAAAGAAGGATAGAATAGAGCCATATGGTGGCAATCCAGTGGAGTCACTAGGGGGTGCAGGGGGTGTGGGCTGCACCGGGTGATGTGCGATGGGTAATGCACCCTGGAGGGGTGATGCGCTAAAATCGCGGCATTAGGAGCTACCCCATCCTGCCATACACCGTTGGATGCAGAATGTCCAGTGGAATGCAATGCAAAAAACCCGAGTGAAATCGCTCCTTTCCTTCAAAAGTTATGGCCAAAGACCCAGAAAGAACAAATGCATGGAGCCCTGTGGAAATTGAAAGTGAGCCACATCACACGTTTAATAGCGAATAGGCATACTTGCCATAGTCCGTTGGAAAGAGATGCCATTGGTGCATAATAACATAAGGACTGAAGTCTTCAAGCAGAACGAGTGCGGGCAAGACTGTGAGACAAACAGATGACCTTCATTTCAGTACTCTAACTTGAGAGCCACTTGGTATGTTGTTTTGACCGCTGAAATAGGTATTCCCATGAATTCCTTCCTCCCATTCCCAGTCCTAGGGATCTGCATTTGATATTAGCCCATCTTTTCTAACCAGGGATGTTTTGAGAACTTCACTGCAGGAATGTCGACACTCCTGGTGAAAAGCAGTGTACAGACCGGATCAGAGAGGCTTATGAAATCTACAGAGCAATGGTGAGACTGACTGAGGTGATTGTCTGTGAAGATTTGAATTTCTGACAAAGAACTGGACACCCCACTTGTTCTAGGATTTTCATTGTCGTTGGCAGTAACTTCATCCCTTAATGGGAACAGTGCAAAATATTATTTCTCCATGTTCCATAAGTAAAACTGGCCACACTGGAAGATTCTCAAAACAAAGTATCGTTTTTTGTGGTTTTCTTCATGTATTTGATATATATTTCATTCTGGGTACTTAGAAAAACATATTTTATAGCTTCTGAGTAATTTTCCATGTTACTTTTATTATTCTTTGAGGTCCAAATTAGAATTATTTAATTATTATATTTTTTAAATTATGCTTTTCCTCTTAATCCAAGGTTTTAAAATCATGTATACAAAACAAATGCCAAAGTTATCATTTATGTAGCAATAGGAAAATCAAGTTACTCCAATGGAAGTAATTTGAATGCAATGCAAGATGGAGACCACCAACACATTTATTTATGTATGGATGCATTTTATTTAAAAGTTATATCGTGCCTTTCCCATGCTAAAGCAAACACCCAAGGCGACTTACAAATACAACACTAAAATGTACAATATGTAAAACAATAAATAATTGAATTCCATAATTGAGGTGCTACTATAAAGAAGGCTCAGACTTGCACCACCATCCCTCTAACATGGGATGAAGATGGCATTTATAGGAGCGCCCCCTCAGATGACTTGAGAGGGCAAGCCAGAACTTATGGGAGAAGGCAGTCCCTCAGATAACCTGGACTCAAACCATGAAGGACTTTAAAGGTCAAATCCAGCACGTTGAAACTACCATCACATTGTAGACTGCATGGCCAACCTGCATTGGGAAAGGCCTGAAAATCTAGTATATCTGAGGACTCAGTCCTAACCTGTGCTGTATCCAGTACAGGTTTGGCACAGCCCAGGGCACAACTCAAAGTAAGGGGATTTTAGTCCCCTTACTCCAAGCAACACCACAGTTAGCCTCTATGGGGCTACTAAAACCTGCGTTCACAATTTTACAGGCACAAATCCAAGTGGCCCAAGTAATACCACTTGGGCTGGTGGGGATCTGACTGCAGTCAGCCCCACCCCTTCCTTTACAGCATGTTTGCAATGGCTGAGAACCACACAAGGGACTTGCACTGGCTCCTGGGATGGGAGGAGGGGTTAGGATAGTGCATTCACTTGGGTTATGGCTCCAAAAAATTAACTAGTAGGCCAATCCTGTTGAAATTTTTCCATGCTGATGCAGCAGGGCCAGTGTGGCTTGCACTGTACTCGGGGGGGGGGGGGGGAATTTTGAAGTCTGGAGGTCTCCTTGAGGTAAGGAAACATTTGTCCCCTTGCCCCAGAGAAAGCCACAACCACTGGTCTTTTCAGACCTGCACCTGCTGGAGCAACTCTGAGGTGATCTGTGTTGGTGGATCTGACCCAGAAAGGGGGATAGGATGCAGCTGTGACTTCTGGATTGTGCACCATTATTATCTCCAGCTTCCTGGCTTGGCATGCCCATGACCTACTGCAGATGACTCAGAGCCCAATCCTATGCATGTCTACTCAGAAGTTAGTCCCATTGTGTGTAGTGGGGTTTACTCCCAGGAAAGTGTGTATAGGACTGCAGCCTTAGTGGGTGACCAGTGTAAGAAGTTTGGAAACCCCTGCTCTAAAGGGTTTCAGGTAGCAGGGCTACGAATGGCCTCTGCCTGCGATGCTGGAGAGCCCTGCCAGTGAAGGCATGCAGCATTGGTCTAACCTAGGATAAAGCAGATCCTTTGAGTTAGTTTATATTCCAGCATTTAATGAACCCTTAAACAAACATCCCCTGAAATACTTCAAGTAAATACAGGTGAGCAGAACACAGCAAAACAATTCTCCTGAACTGGCATTATTTTTAACCCAAGTGCTAAAGTTGCATTTTTGTTGTAGAATGTATGTTTAGTTCCTAGCCAGTGCTTGTGGGGGGGATGTGCAGGGGCACCTTCACCCAGTTCCTAAGGTGGATTAGCCACTACCTCTGCCCCTAGTATTAAGGATTTGGGAGGCGGACCAAACAGGTAGTCTCTGATGGGATGAGTGCTCAGTCAGTGGCTAATTCCTTAAGCCACCCCTGTCTCTAGCCATTGAGATTCTTTTTATTTCCCTCTTTATTAAAGACTTTGCACATATTCAAATACATCACATATACTCACACAGAGCCCATAATAATAATAATAATAATAATAATAATAATTATTATTATTATTATTATTATTATTATTATTATTATTATTATTATTATTATTATTATTATTATTATTATTTTATAATTATTCATTATAAAAATTTATAAATTATTAATTTTATAAAAATTAATAATAATTATTATTATTAACAGTATTTATATACCACTTTTCAACTAAAAGTTTCACAAAGCAGTTTACAGAGAAAAATCAAATAACTAATGGCTCCCGGTCCCAAAAGGGCTCACAATCTAAAAGATGCAAAACACCAGCAGACAGCCACTAGAAAAGACACTACTGGGGTGAGGAGGGCCAGTTACTCTCCCCCTGCTAAAAAGAGGAGCACCCACTTGAAAAAGTGCCTCTTACCCAATGTGCAGGGGTTTAAGCACTCATTACTTATTTTTCTATGAAAATGCACAGGCACAGCAATGTTAAAAGCAACAGAGGGCAAAGGAAAAAAAAAAGAGGAGGGTTGGGTGCGTTGTTTGCTGAATCTTTATTAAGGAATGCAAGCTCTACATGATAAGGCAAATGTGTGCTAGTAACTTCACTGGTTTATTAACTGAGGGTACCAGCCTAACCAGGTATACTCAGAAGTAAGTCCTATTTTGTTCAATGGGGCTTACTCTCAGAAAAGTGTGGTTAGGATTGTAGCCTGTGTTTTATACTATTCTCTAGCAGGGCTGTTAACACAGGCCTGCTGCAGGGCTTCTGCTGATCCAGAGCAAAAAAGGCAGAGTCACTGATATATTACAGTAGGGAGATTAAGAAAATGCATATGCAAGAATATAATGTATCTAAATAGGTCTTGTTCCTCTTTCGAGTATCCATACTGGGTATATGAATAGTTATTGATGAAGAAAAGAATTTTGGTGCTTCTTAATTCCTTCTTTCATTTTATATCATGGGCTCTTGTCTTCCTGGATTTGAGCATTTTTTATCCTTGTGTCATATAAGATGAGTACAGAGACAGACCAAGACTTTTTTTTTTAAGGCTGTAGATGTGATGGATGCCAAATTAATTTTATTCTGAATTGTCATAGAGGACGGTTTGAGAATTTAGTATTTCCAGGCCACAAGCTGAATCTGTTGTTTAGTGACTTGATATAAAATGAAAATGAATAGCTGTTCCAATGAGTGTTTCATGTCATTAAATCTGGTAATAGGATGTGATATGGTGCCCTCAAGTGGAGATAATTATTCTTACACACATGAAGGGGAAACCTGCACCTTTGAAAAGCTGTACTGCAGAGCAGTCCAAACAAAACATTGCAGCTTCAATGCACTTTCTGCTGTACAGTATTTGCTATCGTAATACATGTGACATAAACATTGAGAACACATAAATGAACACCGGTGGGATTGTACCATGATGGAGAGCTGTCCCAGAACTGGAGGGATTTGTAACTACCAGCTGGGGTGAAGCTATCTTTTCAATATCATAGGAAAAAAAGATTATCTAAAAATGGAAATTAATAACTGAAGTCATAACTGAGTTGCAGAATCATGTGATGCTGTAATTGTACAAAGGTTGCCAATTGCTTCAAATTCATTTTACCTTCACATCCATAATCAAATACAGTCAGCTCTTGGAATCCACGGGGTTCTGTTCCTGGAACACCTGTGAATGCTGAAACCTGCAGATAACCAAATCCACTGGTCAGGTCCTCATCTGACCTTCAGACACAATCGGAAGTATCTTCCGGTCGTGTCCTGAAGTATTCTGAGGCCCCAGAAAGCTGTATGAGGTGTCCCCAGGCTTCCAAAAGCCTCCCAGACGTGACCAAAGGCACTTCAGGTCACATCTGGGAGGTCAAGTGAGGCCCTCCAGTAAAGGTTTGGAACCTGTGCTAAGGCAAATCTATGGGTTCTGAGCTGTACATTTTTTTATTTTGTACCCAGGGTAAAAAAGGGGGCCCAGGAACCAAGGCGGGGATCCAGATCTTACATTTTCCAATCTCACCTGGACTTGTTACCCACATGGGATACTGGGGGGACTACTGTGGGCATGGTAGTTGCTGCTGCCTTTAGCCATATGGACTGAGAATGGGAATGCATATATGACACTCCTCAACACAGTGTCAGATTTGGGAGGAAACTGGCCTGCTATAGTAGGCTAGTAGATTCGCTAGTGCAGAGGTTCTCACACATTTAGTACTGGGACCTACTTTTTAGAATGAGAATCTGTCAGGACCCACTGGAAGTGATGTAATGACCAGAAGTGACATCATCAAGCAGGTAAATTGTAACAATCATAGACTGAAATCGTACCCACATTTACCCAGGAGTAAGTCCCATTTACTGTCATTGTTAAAAAATATATATACATAGTAGCTTGTTAAAAGTACAGGTCTGTAACATTTCCCCAAATGCAGTCACATACCATGGGAGCATCAAGTCTAATATATTAAAAATAAAATATTGAAATGAATGGGGACCCACCTGAAATTGGCTCGCAACCCACCTAGTGGGTCCCGACCCACAGTTTGAGAAACACTGTGCTAGTAGAGCCATTTACCATGAAGGAGTGAATAGGAGCAGAAGGACACAGCTGTAGATGTTTGATACACAAAACGCACTTTCCATTCTAGTGTGAGCCTAAATACTATGATGGTAATTTTTTGCAATGACTTTCTATATTTAAAAGATTTTAGAGAAAGAAGTATGTTTGGTTTGGTTTGGATTACTGTATCTAGCTGTTGACACCACATAGATAGGTAGACCTGGGCTGTGCGTTGGGAAGTCCAGTAGACTTGAACTCCAGAGACTATTCTGGATGTCTGTCCCCCCCCCCCCCAATTTGGGAAAGAAACTTTGTATCCCCTGATAAAATTACTCTCAGAGGCCCTGGATCAGGCACCTGGTCTGAAGTATAATTCGCTGCATGTGTAACTTCCATTCATGGCACACGTACAGCTATTTTATCAGGAGACAAAATAGATTAACTATTTCCTATTGATGTGCTGCAGCCTACGTGTGTTTTGGACTGGATCAAATTAGATCATACCAACAGTTTAATCAAATTTGAAGTATACTCTTTTTACGTTTTGTGGTATTATTGATTTACACAGTAAATAATAATATTTTGGTCATGGCAGAGGATGCTTCAGGGAACGGAGATGAACTAAGGAGGCTGCAACTGTTACCCTGCACATGCCTGATCTTGTCTGATCTCGGAAGCTAAGCAGGGTCAGGCCTGGTTAGTACTTGGATGGGAGACCGCCTGGGAATACCGGGTGCTGTAGGCTTCTACCATAGTCTTTCGAGACTGAAGGTTGCCAACCAAGGCGGGGCCTTCAGGAGTCAGCAGTCTAAGATGGAATTTGAAATCTGTTGAGTTATTTACAGCTTAGCAGGTTGTCCATACAGGCCTACATCTCAACCAGCCAACCCATCCATGAGGTCAACTGAAGTGGCCGCCTCAGGCACCGGCTTGGTGCAGGATGCTTATCTCTGTCTACCCACTTGCCACCACTGCTCCTCCTTCCATTCCTTTGATGGAAAAGAGGGGGATAGAGAGGAAGAGGATATGTGGAGGAGAGGGGAATGCTGAGCTAGAGGACTAGAGAGCGGGAGGAGCAGAAGCTGGCACATCACCATGTAAGAGGGGGCAGTGTTTGGCATGCCATAAGAACATAAGAACAGCCCCACTGGATCAGGCCATAGGCCCATCTAGTCCAGCTTCCTGTATCTCACAGCGGCCCACCAAATGCCCCAGGGAGCACACCAGATAACAAGAAACCTCTTCCTGGTGCCCTCCCTTGCATCTGGCATTCTGACATAACCCATTTCTAAAATCAGGAGGTTGCGCATACACATCATGGCTTGTACCCCATAATGGATTTTTCCTCCAGAAACTTGTCCAATCCCCTTTTAAAGGCGTCTAGGCTAGACGCCAGCACCACATCCTGTGGCAAGGAGTTCCACAGACCGACCACACGCTGAGTAAAGAAATATTTTCTTTTGTCTGTCCTAACCCGCCCAACACTCAATTTTAGTGGATGTCCCCTGGTTCTGGTATTATGTGAGAGTGTAAAGAGCATCTCCCTATCCACTCTGTCCATCCCCTGCATAATTTTGTATGTCTCAATCATGTCCCCCCTCAGGCGTCTCTTTTCTAGGCTGAAGAGGCCCAAACGCCATAGCCTTTCCTCATAAGGAAGGTGCCCCTGCCCTGTAATCATCTTAGTCGCTCTCTTTTGCACCTTTTCCATTTCCACTATGTCTTTTTTGAGATGCGGTGACCAGAACTGGACACAATACTCCAGGTGTGGCCTTACCATTGATTTGTACAACAGCATTATAATACTAGCCGTTTTGTTGTCAATACCCTTCCTAATGATCCCAAGCATAGAATTGGCCTTCTTCACTGCCACCGCACATTGGGTCGACACTTTCATCGACCTGTCTACCACCACCCTAAGATCTCTTTCCTGATCTGTCACAGACAGCTCAGAACCCACCAGCCTATATCTAAAGTTTTGATTTTTTTGCCCCAATGTGCATGACTTTACACTTACTTACATTGAAGCGCATCTGCCATTTTGCTGCCCATTCTGCCAGTTTGGAGAGATCCTTCTGGAGATTTTCACAATCACTTCTGGTCTTCACCACTTGGAAAAGTTTGGTGTCGTCTGCAAACATAGCCACCTCACTGCTCAACCCTGTCTCCAGGTCATTTATGAAGAGGTTGAAAAGCACCGGTCCCAGGACAGCTCCTTGGGGCACACTGCTTTTCACCTCTCTCCATTGTGAAAATTGCCCATTGACACCCACTCTCTGCTTCCTGGCCTCCAAGCAGTTCTCAATCCATGAGAGGACCTGTCCTCTAATTCCCTGACTGTGGAGTTTTTTCAGTAGCCTTTGGTGAGGGACCGTGTCAAATGCCTTCTGAAAGTCCAGATATATAATGTCCACGGGTTCTCCCACATCCACATGCCTGTTGACCTTTTCAAAGAATTCTATAAGGTTCGTGAGGCAAGACTTACCCTTACAGAAGCCATGCTGACTCTCCCTCAGCAAGGCCTGTTCATCTATGTGTTTTGAGATCCTATCTTTGATGAGGCATTCCACCATCTTACCCAGTATGGATGTTAGGCTGACCGGCCTATAGTTTCCCGGGTCCCCCCTCTTTCCCTTTTTAAAAATAGGCGTGACATTTGCTAACCTCCAATCTTTTGAGGGACCGTTTTGAGGGACAAGTTGCATACCTTAGTCAAGAGATCTGCAACTTCATTCTTCAATTCCTTAATAACTCTTGGGTGGATGCCATCAGGGCCCGGTGACTTATTGATCTTTAATTTATCAATGAGGTCTGAAACTTCTTCTCTTTTAACCTCTATCTGACTTAACTCCTCGGTCAGGAGGGGCCGTTTGGGCAGCGGTATCTGCCCGAGGTCTTCTGCCGTGAAGACAGATGCAAAGAACTCATTTAATTTCTCTGCCTTCTCTAAGTCTCCTTTTATCTCCCCTTTCCCTCCCTCACCATCCAGAGGGCCAACCGCTTCTCTGGCGGGTTTCCTGCTTCTAACATATTTGAAGAAGCTTTTTATTATTCCCCTTAATGTTGCCGGCCATGCGTTCCTCATAGTCTTGCTTGGCCTCCCGTATCACCTTCTTACATTTCTTTTGCCACAGTTTATGTTCCTTTTTATTCTCCTCATTAGGGCAAGACTTCCATCTACGGAAGGAAGCTTCCTTGCCCTTCACAGCCTCTCTAACTTGGCTGGTTAGCCATGCGGGCACCCTCCTGGATATGCCACCTTAAGTGCCAGGAGGTTTTGGGCCAGCCCTGGTGACTGCAAGTGACTGCAGTGCAAAAAGACTTTAAATTTGAAGTGACTCTTTCTCATAGATAATAAGACAATATCTGAAACATATCCTAGCTACATAGCCTGGCTATTTAAACGTATGACCCCATATTAAAGGCACTTGGTGTAACAACCTTGCTGAAACTAAGCTTGGACAATGCCCTAAGCCCCTGGAACAAGAGTGGGATGTCATAAATAAAAGTGTCATCCATAATTTAGAGTAAAGTCAACACACATACAGGCAGTTCATATATTGCAGTTCTGCTTCTGTATAAGAACTTTTGCTGGCCTTTTTAAACTGCTGTTGGTCACAAACCAAATCTCTGAAGAAATGGAAAAATCTGAATATCCTTTTTTTAAACAAAAGTAGCTCAGAGGAAAAGAGTGGTTGCTCTTCAAGACACAGCTCAAGACAGCCATAAGGGTTTTGGATTATTTGCATGCACTTGTGTGAGACATTCAGACTGAAAGGCCTTCTTAAACTTGGGTGATCTATTGGTTTAAGAGAGCTACAGATTAGTTCCAGATGTGGTCATTATACTGGCTTGGTCCTTCAAAAAGTAACTATTGCACCATCTGTTTGGTAATGGACAGTATCAAAGGGTGCCAAGGCAATGTTAAAAACAGTGGTCACATCACTACCAATGTCTCTTTTACATATAAAAACATCAAGGTCATAGCACCTTATAAACTGATTCATATATTTTTTTTTCACTTGCTATTCATTCAGCTGCCAGTGAAACTCAGGGAAAAATGTTCTATGTTCTTTTTTTTCTTAAAGGTGAAACAATGCATCAGAATTAGGGACACATTTAAATCTAAGAGTTGATCAGCATTGGAGAGTCATGTTCTCACACCTAGTCACACCAAATTTGGTTTGTGTTTTATTTTTAGAGAAATTCCAGATGGAGGTTAATATTAAGCACTAAAAACAACAACTATCCAGTTGTCCATGTCCCGTGAGAGAATTAGTAGGGCTCCTATGTCTTTTCTTGACTTGGGCTTCTATTCCTTTAATGATATGATAGGCAAAAACTCAACAGGTGCACTCCAGAAGTAGTGTTCATGAGAAAGCTCTACCTGTTGAATGTCTATCAAAGGTACAGAGAACAATTCAGAAGAAAAGGTCTTACTGAGACCTGACATCAGTAATTCATGCCAACAATATTTCCAAGTTAGTTATATTACTGTAATGTGTTTATGCAGGGCTGCCCTTAAACCATTTCTGCCCAGTTGCGTTGATCCCTGTTGCGTATGTGCAACGCTGGGCAGAAATGGCTTAAAGATTGTTCAGGAATTTCAACTGGCCTAAAATCCGAAGGCTCCCCAGCAGGAGCCTTAAGGACAGAGAGTTCAGAGGAACAAGAGGCATCAATGAAATAATAGGGTCATCTAAAAATTTGTGGGATACCAATTCTGGTGGGATAATTGCCAAAGCGACATGTTAGTAAATGTATTGCTCATAGGAAGTGAATCACTGGCAAAATAAAAATAAAAATCTATAATAAAAAATGCTGCAGTACATTATTATATTGGTCTTCCCAGCACATCTTTTCTCATGCTCACTTCTAGGCCTTAATCAAGTGCTGAGTTGTAGGTGACTGTTCTTACATACTGATGGCACCCCTCTGAAGTAGAATCAGACAGTCAGATTGCAGAAAAACACCTTTCTTAGAGAGAGTTCCTATTTTAATGATGAAACTTCCACTTCCACTGGTACTTAGAAAAATCAACAGGGTTTACATTGAATTAATGTTATGTACAGATAATGTGGTTTGGAATTTTAAGTAGTAATTTAACTGTGTAGAAATCCAAAAACAACACTTTTCAACCAGAGATGCTGTAATTTAACATTACGATGATCAAATATAAATGAGGACAGGGTACAGTACTTGCAACAAAACTCCACTTTCTCCTCCTCCCCAGCAGGACGCCTGCTGTCTTTCTTATCTGCATGGCTAGAGTTGCCAACTATCCTGGAAAAATCTCACCTATTCATATGCCTTTAAGAACATTTTGATTTGCCAAAATCAGTAGGACAAACTTCTCAGGGCACGGGAATGAACATGATCACTTGCTAGTATCTGCACAACCGAGCTAAACAAACGCATCGGTAAAGCAGCTACCACGTTTTCCAGACTCACAGAGAGTCTGGTCCAACAAGAAGCTGACGGAACATACCAAGATCCAGGTCTACAGAGCTTGCGTCCTGAGTACACTTCTGTACTGCAGCGAGTCATGGACTCTTCGCTCACAACAGGAGAGGAAACTGAACGCTTTCCACATGCGCTGCCTCAGATGCATTCTTGGCATCACCTGGCAGGACAAAGTTCCAAACAACACAGTCCTGGAATGTGCTGGAATCCCTAGCATGTATGCACAGCTGAAACAGAGACGCCTGCGTTGGATTGGTCATGTCGTGAGAATGGATGATGGGCAGATCCCAAAGGATCTCCTCTATGGAGAACTCGTGCAAGGAAAGCGCCCTACAGGTAGACCACAGCTGCGATACAAGGACATCTGCAAGAGGGATCTGAAGGCCTTAGGAGTGGACCTCAACAAGTGGGAAACCCTGGCCTCTGAGCGGCCTGCTTGGAAGGAGGCTGTGCAGCATGGCCTTTCCCAGTTTGAAGAGACACTTGGCCAACAGTCTGAGGCAAAGAGGCAAAGAAGGAAGGCCCATAGCCAGGGAGACAGACCCGGGACAGACTACACTTGCTCCCAGTGTGGAAGGGATTGTCACTCCCAAACTGGCCTTTTCAGCCACACTAGACGCTGTTCCAGAACCACCTTTCAGAGCGCGATACCATAGTCTTTCGAGACTGAAGGTTGCCAATGCAATGCTTATCAGTTCTTAAAGGCATGTGTACAGTGAAATGCTGATGAATGCAAATCCATGAAGATTTAACCATTCTGCTTTTCTGTTTCATTGATTCTGCCCTCTTATTTTTGCATCTCTATGTCTTTGCAGGGTTTCAGTTTTTTGATGGTCTCTGCTCCTCTGCTGTTTATGGCAACCTGACATGCACAAAGTTATACTTTCCATGCTACAAGTCTTCAGCTGCTGATTTCTCCAGATCAAGCTACTGTTAAAGGCACCAAAGCAGTGCAGGAATTTTTTTTCCTGGTCAGACCACGATCTTAATGGGGATGCTGCTAAATCTTTCCCTGCCAACCTGTGGCTGGTTTCCATGGTGCCTACGAAAATGATTGATTTAATGTCAGATGTACAGATCCAAGATTATGCAGTCCAAAAGAATAAAAGGAAACAGTTATTCACGGTTACAAGTGGTCAGTGTTATTTACCCTGCACATGATGTCTTGAACAGAGTTCAATTTGTAACAGCAGTTAATCATCCAGGTCTTTTACAAATGGGAGATCACGCTTGGATGCAACAAAATTAACCTCTTCAGATTCGCAGTGCAGGAGATCAAAACACAAAAGGGTAAAATTCTAATTCCAGGGCCTCCAAAGTTAATCTAACCTGAGGGAGTTGAACAGAGATCACACTAGTTTTAATAGAGCATAACTGTTCTGAAGCAGACAAATCTTCCTTGACTCCATTTGAAAAAAAACAAACCAATAAAGAACAATCCTGACTTGTTTCATGAAAACATCAGGCCTGCTCCCTCCAACTTTTGCCAAATCAATTTTTCATTTAATAGAATTTCAGCACAATCCTATACATGTTTACTCAGAAGAAAGGCCCAGTGTTATGTATTCAAAGAACAGAGCTGGCCTATAACATCCCATTGTCTGAGGCACTTGTGCCAAATTCTCCTTCCACTGCTTTCTCTGTTCCTCCTTCTCCCTGGTTCAGAAAAGGAAGAGGGCGACAGAATGGGAAAGGAAGTGAGGAGGACAGAATGGTGGCTGTAAAATAAGGAAACATTTTGGCAAAAATAGGAGTGGGGCTTGTATTAACAAAGGTTTGAGTTGTTCTTGATCTTTTAATTTTTTTTAATGAAGAGGAAAAAATTGAAACAAAGTTACACAAGTACAAACAAAACAATAACACAAAAAGGGAAAGGAAAAATGATATTAAGAAGATACAGAAAAATTCCCGCAATCTATATTATAAATCACAAACAAGGAATACACTGTACAAATCAATCTAAGAAGGGCTTCCAAATATCCAAAAATACATCTATTTGCAGAATGAAGTTACCGTATTTAAGATAGAACAGATTATATTGCTTTAGACCATGGGTCAGGGAGCCTAGCTTTCAAGGATCTTTTTCTGAAGCAATGCAATTGCAATTCTTCCTTGGTTGTCCCCATAGTTTATACCACATCCTCCATGTCGACATCATTAGAATGGTGCATATGGTAAAACACAGTCCATCCTAAGCCTGTGCTCAGACGTTACAGATGAGGTCTCAGTGTGGAATGCTGAATAAAGTTGATGTTGTTCTTATTCACATATAGTTAGTTGGCAACCTTCAGTCTCGAAAGACTATGGTATCGCGCTCTGAAAGGTGGTTCTGGAACAGCATCTAGTGTGGCTGAAAAGGTCGATTCGGGAGTGACAATCCCTTCCACACCGGGAGCAAGTGCAGTCTGTCCCTGGCCTGTCTCCCTGGCTATGGGCCTTCCTTCTTTGCCTCTTAGCCTCAGACTGTTGGCCAAGTGTCTCTTCAAACTGGGAAAGGCCATGCTGCACAGCCTGCCTCCAAGTGGGCCGCTCAGAGGCCAGGGTTTCCCACTTGTTGAGGTCCACTCCTAAGGCCTTCAGATCCCTCTTGCAGATGTCCTTGTATCGCAGCTGTGGTCTACCCGTAGGGCGCTTTCCTATACTTTTATGTAATAAAACCAAGAAATTGCAGAAGTGAGTGGAATCCACTGAGAGCAGTAGTGAGATAGTGGCACCCACATTGTTCCTAGTAATGTACAAATGAAGTTTCAGTTCTTGTCTCTACTGTCCATTAGTTGTATTGGTCCTTTTAGAGGCACTGCCTCTAGAGGACAAGAAAACCCACCCCACAGGAAGGTCAGGGAGATGTGGCGCCCTGCAGGTGACAGGTGATGAGGGAAGCAGGCAAGGCAGAAGTATGGAGGGGAAAGAAAACAAGAGGAGAGAAGGCCTGTTTCACTCCCTCACCACAGAGGCCTCAGAGGACTTCATCATTGGCCAGCAGTAAGGTTCTTAAACCCTGTCGTCTGACCTGAGCTGATCCCTCTTCCAGCCCAGTGCTTTCTTCCCTCATAAAGCTCAGATAGTGAGTCTCTACTGCAATGGTGATTGGGCTGTCCAGCACACTCTAGGCACCCCACTGGATTGGCTGTAGAGCAGCCTCTTCCCCCTGCCCTACAGGGCAATTGGCCAGCATAGCTCAGTGGTCCTTCGTCATCAGGGCTGTTTGTTCCCCAATAGAAGAGGTGTCGGAAACAGACTTTTACATCTGTGTTTTGGTAGATGCCTAACATTGTTTGACCAAGCCTCGTTTTCCAGACAACATACTGACATAGAGGACCCGCAGCCCAATCCTAAGCCTTCCGGCGTGCTGCGGTGCTGAAAATGGTGGCCATGGCATCCTGAGCGGAATGAGGCAGCTGTTGCCAGCTCCTCAGGGGAAGGGGACTTTCATCCTCTTCCTCCAGGTAAGGAAAGTAGCCCCGTAAGGAGTGACTCAATTCTACAGCAAGCCTTGGGCTGCCACAGAATCAAGAAGCTCCATGTTGGGCTGCGAGGCTCAACATGGAGCTCAGGATCAGTCCCACCCTCCTCCCATCCCATTCCCTCCCCCGTCATGCCTTCTCCCTGCCGTCCACCCACCTCCCTCTGCCCTGGAATGCCCCACCTTCCTCTCTGCTACCCAGTGGTTCAGGAGACCGCCAAGCAGCAAAGCACCAGCTTTCCACTGGTGTTAGCCCAGCAATGGCTAGCGCTGGGTTAGTTTCAGTCCTGGGCTGGCACTAAGCCTCACAAATACGCTTTAAGGCACATCTGTGATAGTGCGTGCTGGCAGTAAGCCAGCGTGCAGAGCTCAGGATTGGGATCCCAGTTATATCAAACTTTCCAGTACAAATGTTCCCTTACCTAGGGGAGGCCTCTGTGACTGTTCCCCTACCACAGTATGTAACACATGTCTCATTGGCCCTCATTGGCTTGTTCCTAGCACCAGCACTGGGAAATTGAATAGGATTTAGTCCTAAGAGTGTCTGACAGCACTTGTGAGAGATGGCATGGGAAATTTCCTTCCAAGTAAATGTTGTCAGATATCATTAATCCATAGTTTTCAAAAAGGCAGTATCCATATTATTTTGTCTTTTCAAAGGAACACTTTGATGCTCTCGGCTCTTGAAATCCCTTTACTGCAGACAAGTCAAGATGTGGACAGGGCATAGGCTGTAAATGTGCATTGCCAAGGAGATAGTTTTAGCCAGGAATCACTGTTACAGTAAATGTCAAAATGGATACACAAGCTTGATAGGACCTGCCTTGTTAAAGCAATGGAAACTGGCAGAATCAGGGCAAGGAGCAAACATATAAAGTAAGCTACAGACCTATATTCTGGTAGCCAGACAAACTCTTTTAATGGAGCACCTGCACAGGACATTAGTCAATAAAACAGGCTTAGTCCTTCACCTTGATCTCCCCCTTTCTCACTTTCATCATTCATAGCAATGAAACAGACAATAAAATATGTGGTTCATGAATAATGAACAGGCCAGGAACAACAATGAGATGAAGTCACCAAGTTTATGATACATCTTCATCTTACATTCTTCACAATGCCATTTTACCCGCTTACAAATTAAAACAAAACTCTTAGCAAATAGTTAAAAATCTTTTAACTAAATATGTAAAAAAAAAAAAATTTCAAAGTCTCGAGGCTTAAAAGGTTAAAAACCTTAGAACCTTTTTTCCAGGTTAAAAAGCAGGAATTGAAGAGACTTACAGCCCAATCCTTTGCGTGTCTACTCAGAAGTAAGTCCCATTAGAGTCAATGGGGCTTCCTCGCAGGAAAGTGTGGATAGGATTGGGCTGTTAATAAGAACATAAATATTGCCTTGTGAATCAGAAAAACTGTTTTCAGTAGTGGCCAACCAAATGAATCTGAGCACTCAAAAACAGGAAATAAAGATAGCAGTGCTTTTTTTATTTATTTTTATTTTCCTTATTTGACCCTGACAACAGTCTTTAGAGACATAGTGCCTCTGACCATGTAGCTTAAAGCACAGTTAGCTGTCATGCCTAATAGCAATCCGCAGGCTTGATCGCCTATGAATTAAAATAACTCTTTGAAAAGGCTATCTGAGTGCTTAAGCATACAAGACAATAGAGATCAGTGTCCACATTTTCCACTTCTTTACATTTTGGGAATTTGGGAATTTGACATCAGTGAGGGCCCAAACTGAAGTAGAACCACCCAGTTGAGATGGAAAGATGCAATTCATTCATTCAATGCTATTTCATGGATGAAAATCACCTGCACCCTGCTGGTACTTTCTTCACTGATCCACTTGCTCCTCAAGCTCCTATCCACTCATCTCACTCCTCATGCAGTCCCTTTAGGGAAGCGCATATCCTGATTTGTTTAAAGATGGGGTGTCAAACATAAGGCTCCTGGAAGCTCTTTATCTGGCTCACAAGATAATTTTGTTCTCCCAGGGCTGCCCTTTCAGCAGCACTGCTTCTGCCTAGATTCTGGGAGGGAGAGACGGAAGGAGGCCTCAGAAGACAAGTAACGCTATGGGAGAAGGGGGTAGACCAAGAGGTGTAAGACTTGGGGATGCTGCCGAGGCAGAGCCCAATTATCATATAGGTCGCCTTTTCAGCAGCACTGTTTCTGCCATTACTTTGCATCACTTCACAGACCACCTCTCAGCTGCTGAGCTGTGAAGTGACACCTTGGCAGAAGTTGACGCTGCTGAAAGGGCTCTCCTAGCACCTTTGCAGAATCTCCGTCTGTTACACTATCTCAACCAAAACTGTATACAGTATTCCTAATGTAACCATGCCAGAGACTTGTGTAGCGACAATATAATATCCTTTCCTAATGACCCTGGCATGGGATTAGTGTTCCTTACAGCTGCTGCATGCTGGGTTCACATTTTCATTGTATTATTCACAACAACCCAAAGATCTTGTTCTTGGTTCGTCACAATGATCAGCTCAGGCCCATTAGTGTGAAGTTGGATTTTTCTTTGCCCCAATGTGCATTTACTGACAGGGACTTGCACATGTCATTTTGTTGCCCATTCACCTAGTCTTATGAGGTACGTGGGTGGAAAGTGGAGTAGAAGCTGGTGTAGAATAGTAGCCAGTCCTGGATATAAGACCTATGGAATGACTAAGATTTACTGTATTCTGAGCAGACATGCATAAGGCTGCACTGTATGTGTTTTGAGGGAAGACTTTCCTGGTTGAAATCTCACCTTGGCCATTGGGCTCACCATATGGCCTAAGGCTGCAATCCTATACACACTTACTCGGGAGTAAGGCCAATTTACATATACATGAGATCACACTGTAAAGCAAGCTATGCCCTTAGCTCCCCAGCTGGATATTGAACATACAGGGCTGTTGAAAGACATGATACATGTGAACCGCTCTGCGCATTCAGAAAGTGCTAAACAAATTGTTACAAAGCATAACATTCTTATTTATGGAGTTGTGTATGACTTGAATGTTTTAGAGGGCCAAGGAAAATCTTAATTGTGGAGGGAAGCATGGGAAATCCAGGAGAGATTCTTATAGAGCAGGGGTGTCAGGGGTCGGGGGCTTCTTGTAGTGGGGGATTCGATTATTAGAAACATAGAGAGGGGGGTTTGCGACGGATGTGAGGACCGCATGGTGACTTGCCTGCCTGGTGCGAAGGTTGCGAACATCACTTCTCGTCTAGACAGGCTAGTAGACAGTGCTGGGGGAGAGGTAGCGGCTGTGGTGCATGTCGGCACCAACGACGTGGGCAAGTGTAGCTGGGAGGTCCTGGAGGCCAAATTTAGGCTTTTAGGCAGGAAGCTGAAAGCCAGGACCTCAAAGGTAGCGTTCTCTGAAGTGCTACCTGTTCCACACGCAGGGCCAGCTAGGCAGGCGGAGATCAGGGGTCTCAATGCGTGGATGAGATGGTGGTGTAGGGAGGAGGGGTTTAGATTCATTAGGCACTGGGGAACGTTTTGGGACAAGCGGGGCCTGTACAAGAGGGACGGGCTCCATTTGAACCAGAATGGAACCAGACTGCTGGCGCATAACATTAAAAAGGTGGCAGAGCAGCTTTTAAACTGATCCCTGGGGGAAGGCTGACAGGAGCCGAGGGGCATCCGGTTCGGGACTCCTCATCCCTATGGGATGAGGATGGGGAGGTTAGAGAACAACAAGACAAAGGCAGGGTAGGAGAAGAAATTGGGAAAGGTAGGGTGATGGGATGTGATAGACGGTTTGGCACAATGAGAGGATGCGGGGACAAAGGAGCGAATAAGCAGCCCATCCTGGGGCATTCCGTGTATAAATGCTTTTATGCGAATGCCCGAAGTCTACGAGCAAAGGTGGGAGAACTGGAATGTCTGGTGACAAGGGAAAATATTGATATAGTGGGCATAACGGAAACCTGGTGGAATGCGGAGAATCAGTGGGATACCGCAATCCCGGGCTATAAACTCTACAGGAGGGACAGGCAGGGGCGTGTTGGAGGTGGGGTGGCCCTTTATGTTAAGGAAGGGATAGAATCCAGCAAAGTAGAGATTGAAGGTGGGTCCGACTCCACCGTAGAATCTCTGTGGGTTAAATTACCAGGCTTGTGCAGCGATGTAATACTGGGGGCGTGCTATCGTCCTCCAGACCAGAAATCGGATGGGGACCTTGAAATGAGGAAACAGATCAGGGAGGTGACAAGGAGGGACAGGGTTGTAATCATGGGGGACTTCAATTATCCTCATATTGACTGGGTCAATTTGTGTTCTGGTCACGATAAGGAAACCGGATTTCTTGACGTGCTAAATGACTGTGGCTTAGATCAGCTAGTCACGGAGCCCACCAGAGGACAGGTGACTCTGGATTTAATTTTGTGTGGTACGCAGGACCTGGTTAGAGATGTAAACGTTACTGAGCCATTGGGGAACAGTGATCATGCTGCGATCCGTTTTGACGTGCACGTTGGGGGAAGAATACCAGGCAAATCTCTAACAAAAACCCTTGACTTCCGACGGGCGGACTTCCCTCAAATGAGGAGGCTGGTTAGAAGGAGGTTGAAAGGGAGGGTAAAAAGAGTCCAATCTCTCCAGAGTGCATGGAGGCTGCTTAAAACAACAGTAATAGAGGCCCAGCAGAGGTGTATACCGCAAAGAAAGAAGGGTTCCACTAAATCCAGGAGGTGCCCGCATGGCTAACCAGCCAAGTTAGAGAGGCTGTGAAGGGCAAGGAAGCTTCCTTCCGTAAGTGGAAGTCTTGCCCTAATGAGGAGAATAAAAGGGAACATAAACTGTGGCAAAAGAAATGTAAGAAGGTGATACTAGAGGCCAAGCGAGACTATGAGGAACGCATGGCCAGCAACATTAAGGGGAATAATAAAAGCTTCTTCAAATACGTTAGAAGCAGGAAACCCGCCAGAGAAGCGGTTGGCCCTCTGGATGGTGAGGGAGGGAAAGGGGAGATAAAAGGAGACTTAGAGATGGCAGAGAAATTAAATGAGTTCTTTGCATCTGTCTTCATGGCAGAAGACCTTGGGCAGATACCGCTGCCCGAACGGCCCCTCCTAACCGAGGAGTTAAGTCAGATAGAGGTTAAAAGAGAAGATGTTTCAGACCTCATTGATAAATTAAAGATCAATAAGTCACTGGGCCCTGATGGCATCCACCCAAGGGTTATTAAGGAATTGAAGAATGAAGTTGCAGATCTCTTGACTAAGGTATGCAACTTGTCCCTCAAAACTGCCACAGTGCCAGAAGATTGGAGGATAGCAAATGTCACGCCTATTTTTAAAAAGGGAAAGAGGGGGGACCCGGGAAACTATAGGCCGGTCAGCCTAACATCCATACCGGGTAAGATGGTGGAATGCCTCATCAAAGATAGGATCTCAAAACACATAGACGAACAGGCCTTGCTGAGGGAGAGTCAGCATGGCTTCTGTAAGGGTAAGTCTTGCCTCACGAACCTTATAGAATATTTTGAAAAGGTCAACAGGCATGTGGATGCGGGAGAACCCGTGGACATTATATATCTGGACTTTCAGAAGGCGTTTGACACAGTCCCTCACCAAAGGCTACTGAAAAAACTCCACAGTCAGGGAATTAGAGGACAGGTCCTCTCCTGGATTGAGAACTGGTTGGAGGCCAGGAAGCAGAGAGTGGGTGTCAATGGGCAATTTTCACAATGGAGAGAGGTGAAAAGCGGTGTGCCCCAAGGATCTGTCCTGGGACCGGTGCTTTTCAACCTCTTCATAAATGACCTGGAGACAGGGTTGAGCAGTGAAGTGGCTAAGTTTGCAGACGACACCAAACTTTTCCGAGTGGTAAAGACCAGAAGTGATTGTGAGGAGCTCCAGAAGGATCTCTCCAGACTGGCAGAATGGGCAGCAAAATGGCAGATGCGCTTCAATGTTGGTAAGTGTAAAGTCATGCACATTGGGGCAAAAAATCAAAACTTTAGATATAGGCTGATGGGTTCTGAGCTGTCTGTGACAGATCAGGAGAGAGATCTTGGGGTGGTGGTGGACAGGTCGATGAAAGTGTCGACCCAATGTGCGGCGGCAGTGAAGAAGGCCAATTCTATGCTTGGGATCATTAGGAAGGGTATTGAGAACAAAACGGCTAGTATTATAATGCCGTTGTACAAATCAATGGTAAGGCCACACCTGGAGTATTGTGTCCAGTTCTGGTCGGCGCATCTCAAAAAAGACATAGTGGAAATGGAAAAGGTGCAAAAGAGAGCGACTAAGATGATTACGGGGCTGGGGCACCTTCCTTATGAGGAAAGGCTACGGCGTTTGGGCCTCTTCAGCCTAGAAAAGAGACGCTTGAGGGGGGACATGATTGAGACATACAAAATTATGCAGGGGATGGACAGAGTGGATAGGGAGATGCTCTTTACACTCTCACATAATACCAGAACCAGGGGACATCCACTAAAATTGAGTGCTGGGAGAGTTAGGACAGACAAAAGAAAATATTTCTTTACTCAGCGTGTGGTCGGTCTGTGGAACTCCTTGCCACAGGATGTGGTGCTGGCGTCTAGCCTAGACGCCTTTAAAAGGGGATTGGACAAGTTTCTGGAGGAAAAATCCATTATGGGGTACAAGCCATGATGTGTATGCGCAACCTCCTGATTTTAGGAATGGGTTAAGTCAGAATGCCAGATGTAGGGGAGGGCACCAGGATGAGGTCTCTTGTTATCTGGTGTGCTCCCTGGGGCATTTGGTGGGCCACTGTGAGATACAGGAAGCTGGACTAGATGGGCCTATGGCCTGATCCAGTGGGGCTGTTCTTATGTTCTTATGGGTGCTCAAACTTTCAACTTTAGGGATGCTGGACCTTTAACAAGTGTATAGAAGAGGGAATTTCAGCAGGTGCAGCTTGTCATCTGTGGGATGACAAGCTGCACCTGCTGAAATTCTCTCTTCTATACACTTGTTAAAGGTCCAGCATCCCTAAAGTTGAAAGTTTGAGCACCCCTGTTATAGAGCAGAGGGTGCCAATCTTTCAACTTGGATCTTTAACAATTGTGTAGAGCAGTGGCTCAAATTATGACTTGGGACCCACTAAGTGGGTTGTTGTAAGTGGTGAGCCAATTTCAGGTGGGTCCCCATTTATTTCAATGTGTTTTATTTTTAATATATTAGACTTGATGCTCCAAGGTATGTGACCGCAACTGGGAAAATTTCACAGATCTGTGATTTTAACAGGCTACTACATATATGCTTTTAACAATGATAGTCAATGGGGCGTACTCCCTGGTCAGTGTGGATAGGATTGTAGCCTTTGGGGTGTTTGAGGATTTTTTTTTTTAAACAGATAATCAGCAATTGCTGGGGAGGTGGGGTTAGGAAGATGGTTCTTTATTTTAAATAAATTTTAAACTTATGCTTATTGTAAACTTTTAACTTAATTTAGATTGATTTTGTTGTATGCGGGTGTTAAAAGTTTTACTGCTTGATGATGTCACTTTCAGCCATGACATCACTTCAAGATTAATGATGTCACTTCCTATGGGTCTTGACAGATTATGCTTTTAAATGTGGGTCCCAGTGCTAAAAGGTTTGAGAACCAGTGATGCAGAAGATGACAAGTGGCAACTGCTGAAATTCCCTCTTCTAAACAGTTGAGCCTGAAGTTGAAAAGTTGGGAGAGTCTATTAGTCTGCCCTGCAGAAAACAGAATGTGATTATACCTTCAAGGCCCAATCCTATCCAATTTTCCAGCACCAGTGCAGCCACAATGCAGCCCCATGGTAAGGGAACAAATGTTCCCATACTTTAAGGAGACCTCTGTGACTGCTGCCCCACCACAAGATGCAGTGCATGCCCCATTGGCACAGCAGCACTGGCACTGGAAAACTGGATAGGATTGGGCCCTCAGTCTGCCAAGGGAATAGGACAGGGGCACTTGGCTGACTACCTTGTGAACCAAGAAATTTTCCCTTACCATGTGTCTGCAGATCCTGGCAGTGGCGTAGCTAGAGGGGGTGCAAAGCACTAAGTTTTTCAGGGAGAACATAAGAAGAGCCCCACTGGACCAGGCCAAAGGCCCATCTAGTCCAGCTTCCTGTATCTCACAATGGCGCACCAAATGTTTCAAGGGAACACACTAGACAACCTGCGTCCTGGTGCCTTCCCCTGCATCTGGTAATCAGAGGCAGCCTACTGCTACCTTGCACATACCTACCATGACTTGTAACCCATGATGAACTTTTCCTCCAGGAATTTGTCCAATCTCCTCTTAAAGGCATCTAGGCATCACTACTTCCTGTGGCAAGGAGTTCCACAGACAAATGTGAACTCCACAGAGTTCAACAGACTCCACAGAGGGAGCCTCACCGAAGCGTGCAAACGGCCCCTTCTTCCCTTCGGAGCCATTCTGGGCGGGGGGAACGCCTCTGTTTTGCTCCCACCCCGGGACTGACGGGGGAATGGGCCACTGCAAAACGTAGTGCTTTGCACCCCCTCTGGCTACTCCACTGGATCCCGGTCCCGAGCCCAATCCTATGCACGTCTACTCAGAAGTAAATCCCAGTATGGTAAAATGAGACTAACTCCCAAGTAAATGTGGCTAGGATTGCACTGCAGCCAGATTGCAATCCTATGCGTGCTTTCCTGGGAGCCAGGCCCATTGAACTCTATGGGACTTACTTCTGAGTAGACACGGGTAGGATTGGGCTGTCAAGTGCCCGGTCCCATGAACTTGACTACAGATGCTGGAGATCAGGAGTGTCGGCGCGGGGCTGGGCATATAGGTCTACTCGGGAGTAAATGCCCCCGATTCCACCAGGCCTTCGTAAGCGCATGAGGACCTCCTCCCAGCCAGCGCCGCTGCTCCTCCTCAGCGAGCCTCCGCCTGCTCTGCCTGCCCTGCTCGCTGCTTCCGGGGCTGCAGCCGCCCTCCGCAAAGCCGGCCCTCCGGAGGTGGAGCCGCTTGCAGGCGGCCCAGCAGAAGCCATTCCCCGGACGAGCGCAGGCGTCAAGCAGCCGCAGCGGCAGGGTCGGCACCCGGGGGGCGCTGCCCGCCTCGGAGGGCGCATCCATGAGCTGCGAGGTACGCGCCGCGCTCCTGGGATGGGGAGCCTGGCCTGGGGTGGCCCCCTGCGGAGCTGCCCCTTCCCCCCGCTGGAACCTGCTCTCTGGCAGGGGCAGGGCCTTGGGGAGGGGTTTTGCGGGGGGGGGGAAGTTTCTTGGGGCCCCGTCCCGAGGGGGATCCAAGTGGGGGGGATGGGGGGATGCAGAGCCCAGGTCTACCCACCCCTGCAGCATCAGCAACTCGATGAGCACTCCAAAGTGGCCCTAAAATTTTTCTGAAATAGAAATTTATTGCAGAAAGTTGGCATTATCGTAGTTAGGCTCACACCAGAGTGGAAAGTGTCCTGAGTGCACCAGAACTTGCTTCTGCAGCAGCTGTAGACCCGCAGCTGTGTCCCTGAGCTCCTCAACACTCCTTCATGGTCAGCAGATCCTCAAGCCAGGTCTGTAGCAGACTGTAGCAGGTCGGTTTGGTCCCAGATTTGACACTGTGTTGAGGAGTGGCAGGTGCTTCTGGTTTGCATCTCACATGAGTTTGGAAAATGTAAGATGCCAGGAAATGTCTGGGTCCCCTCCTTTGGTTCCTGGGCCCCCTGTTTGACCCTGGGCCCAGGTAGAAGTTACCCCCTTTACCCCCCTCTCATGGACGCTGCCCAAGGAGCCGCCACTCTACTTTTGGATGAGCCAAACCAGGCCCATAGTCAGGATTCTAGAGGTGGGTAGGTGACTGTTTTTTCAGGGTGGGCACATGTCAGGTACATATATTGGTGTCTATGCCTAATAAAGGATTGTTCATTCATTCATATATTGGTGTGCAAAATTAAAGGATAAGCATGGAGAAACATCAAAGATCTGTAAATGTAAGAGCAGGCAAGCTGCTGACTCAGGGTGGGCAATGCCCATCATGGCCCCCCTCTAGCTACGGCCCTGAGCAGAGCGCTCACCCTGTGCAAGCAGTGCCCACCACACTGCAAGCCTTGGCCCCAGAATGAGATGTGAAGGGTGATGGTGTTGTGGTTAGGGGAGCGGAGAGTGCCCCACGCCTGCGTGTGTTCTGTTGTTACTTTGTAAGTCCCCCTATGCTGCATCCTGACCCTCAGGTTCCCAAGCTGAAGCCTGTCTTGCTGGATTCTGCTTGAACTCTACCCTTGCAAGGCATGCAGGGGTGGAGTGACTGAGCCGTGGCGGGACACAGGATGTGTCCCAGTATATCTGTGTGAGATGGAGCAGGACTCCTTGGTAGAATCTAGCAGTTCTGCAAAACACTCTTTACCAGTGGCATAGCTAGAGAGGGTGCAAAGCACTAAGATTTGCGGGTACCTGAACGTGCTGTGCAAGAGGCACCTCCCCCTCCCTTTCGGAGAGAACAAAGACAGAACACATTCTGCATGAAATTACGCATTGATTGATATATAACATGATGGTATTATTCTTCCAAATTATGATTTTAGTGATTTTGGTCACTAGTGGTGTCCCACACCCCCCCCCCCCCGGGTGTCAACTTACTAACACCTTATTGCAGCAGTTCTCAAACTTTTAGCACTGGGACCCACTTTTTAGAATGATAATCTGTCCAAGACCCACCAGAAGTGATGTCATGGCAAATGACAGAAGTGACATCATCAGGCAAATTAAAACAAATCAATATAAATAATTAAAGTAAAACAAATAAATAAGCAAAAGCCAGCCCTGTTCCACCAAGTGAATTTCCTCTGTAGCCTGCCTGCAATAACACCCCCCCCCCTCCAAAATCAGTAAGGTTTTCAGCCCTACCCAGTGGCCAGTTCAATTGAAGAACTTCTGTTTAAACCAGATCACTGTCAGGATCCACCTGGCTTTGCCAGTCTCAGAAAGGTTCACTTATCAGCTGAAGCCTCTGTTTTGATCCTTTTTAATGGGGGGGGGGGAGGCTGCCTTCTGGAGCACTTGTTTAGCTGCAGGTGCATAGGATCAGGACCATTCTGGTAGCCTTGCATTCTCCTTCACCTAATCTTTTGCACTAGCCAAGGCACACTTGCTTACTCAGGAGTAAATGCAACCATGAGGCTTAGTTTTGCTTTCCGTAGGACTCAATACATTCATCTGCTTGGAGGGAGGGACTTCCTTCTCAGGTGTTTTTGGGGGCTACATTCATTGGATCAGGACCATTCTGATGTCGCTGGATTCTTCTCACGCTGCCCTTTGAGACTGACTAAGGCAAGTTTGCCTACTTGTGAGGAGACGTGTGATATGGTTCACTTTCCATAGGGCTCCATGCATTTTTTGTTCTCCAGTTTTTTTGTCCATAACTTTTGATGGAAATGAGATATTTCACTCTGGTTTTTTCCATTGCATTAAGCTTGAAATTCTGCATCCAACGGTATATAATATGATGGGGTTATTCCTAACCACCGCAATTTTAGCACGTCACTCCCCCAGTGCGCGTCACCTGGTGTGGCCCGCACCCCTTAGCGATGCTACTGGCTAGTGATGCAGACAAGTAAGCTCTCAGTCACATTACCAGCAAACTCCTTGTTTGTATATGTATCTGTTTGTACGTGAAACATAACTACCCACAGACAAAGGCGCATTTTCTACACACTTGAGAGTTAAGGTGGAGTGGGCATTGACAGATTGCCAAATTCCAGCATGAATTTGAAAATTCTGGAGGAAAAACTGCTCCTTGGTTCTTGCATCAGATTCTCTGAAGTCACTTCATGCCCCACTACTGTATGTCAGTGTTTACCCTTCATGCATCCTGTTAATTATTAGAACAAGAGGAAATGGATGACAGTTTGCAGATGGGGGAATGGAAGCCCTGGAACATCCAGTAAGGAAGAAAAGGTGCATGGATTTTGGCCTTCTTAAGTTCTGTTATGTGAATATGCTATGCAGTGTTAAATTTTATTATTGGTCTGACCTTTAACAAAACAGGTGGTAGTGCTGTATTTTGCAAGAAGTGCTGAGTTAGCCGGTGTCCGCACCGAGATCATTTCTGTGCCCCAGCAGATAACATCATTGCAACTGTGGGAAGAAATTGTGAGGAGACATTCAAGGTAATGTCCTGTATCCGCACAAGTTAGTTCGTTTGGTTCTGTTGTACTCTAGTATTGTTAAGCAACTGAGGGCCCAATCCTATCCAACTTTCCAGCTCCAGTGTAGCCACAACACAGCCCTGTGGTAAGGGACCACATGTTCCCATACCTTAAGAAGGCTTCAGTGACTGCCCCCTCACCACAGGATGCAGCGCACATCCCACTGGCACAACAGCACCAGCACTGAAAGTTGGATAGGATTGGGCCCTGGACCATTAGAGCAGTGGTTCTCACATTTTTTACACCGGGACCCACTTTTTAGAATAAGAATCTGTCAAGATTCACCAGAACTGATGTCATGACCAGAAGTTACAACATCAAGCAGAGAATTTTTTAACAATCCTAGGCTGCAATCCTACCCACACTTATCCAGGAGTATCATTTACTATCATTGTTAAACCACAGCTGCGATACAAGGACATCTGCAAGAGGGATCTGAAGGCCTTAGGAGTGGACCTCAACAAGTGGGAAATCCTGGCCTCTGAGCGGCCCGCTTGGAGGCAGGCTGTGCAGCATGGCCTTTCCCAGTTTGAAGAAACACTTGGCCAACAGACTGAGGCAAAGAAGGAAGGCCCATAGCCAGGTAGACAGACCAGGGACAGACTGCACTTGCTCCCAGTGTGGAAGGGATTGTCACTCCTGAATTGGCCTTTTCAGCCACACTAGACGCTGTTCCAGAACCACCGTTCTGAGCGCAATACCAAAGTCTTTCAAGACTGAAGGTTGCCAACAGGTATACATAGTGGTCTGTTAAAAGTACGGATCTGTAACATTTCCCCAAGTGCAGTCACATACCATGGTAGCATCAAGTCTAATATATTAAAAATAAAATACACATTGAAATGAATGAGGTCCCCCCAGAAATTGGATTGTGACCCACCTAGCGGATCCTGACCCACAGTTTGAGAAACAATAAGAACAGCGCCGCTGAATCAGGCCGTAGGCCCATCTAGTCCAGCTTCCTGTATCTCACAGCAGCCCACCAAATGCCCCAGGGAGCACACCAGATAACAAGAGACCTGCATTCTGGTGCCCTCCCTTGCATCTGACATAGCCCATTTCTAAAATCAGGATGTTGCACATACACATCATGGCTTGTAACCCATAATCGATTTTTCCTCCAGAAACTTGTCCAATCCCCTTTTAAAGGCGTCCAGGTTGGTCGCCATCACCACATCCTGTGGCAAGGAGTTCCACAGACCAACCACACGCTGAGTAAAGAAATATTTTCTTTTGTCTGTCCAAACTCTCCCAACACTCAATTTTAATGGATGTCCCCTGGTTCTGGTGTTATGTAAGAGTGTAAAGAGCATCTCTCTATCCACTCTGTCCATCCCCTGCATAATTTTGTATGTCTCAATCATGTTCCCCCTCAGGCGCCTCTTTTCTAGGCTGAAGAGGCCCAAACACCGTAGCCTTTCCTCATAAGGAAGGTGCCCCAGCCCGGTAATCATCTTAGTCGCTCTCTTTTGCACCTTTTCCATTTCCACTATGTCCTTTTTGAGATGCGCCGACCAGAACTGGACACAATACTCCAGGTGTGGCCTTACCATCAATTTGTACAACGGCATTATAATACTAGCTGTTTTGTTCTCAATACCCTTCCTAATGATCCCAAGCATAGAATTGGCCTTCTTCACTGCCGCCGCACATTGGGTCGACACTTTCATCGACCTGTCCACCACCACCCCAAGATCTCTCTCCTGATCTGTCACAGACAGCTCAGAACCCATCAGCCTATATGTAAATTTTGATTTTTTGCCCCAATGTGCATGACCTTACACTTAGACTATGTGGATGGGCGGGTGGAGAGCAAATGCAGATAGGTACAAGCCTGGTTCTCTTTGCGTTGAAAATATTCTGTCATCTTGGGCACAGTTGAGGGTTGCAATCTACCCCTTGCTCTAGAGTCATTTTCAACCAGTGTATTATGGGACATTGGTGTGTTGTGAAAGGTCTCCGGGTGCACTGTGGGAGTATGGAGCGCAGAAGTCGAAAATCTTTAAAAAACGTTCAGGTCCTGCAGCTCTGTTTCTAGGGCAACTGTCTGTAGTAGTTAATTGTCTGGCCCTCTTCTCCCACTGGCGAAGGAAGACGGACAGACAGTTCATTACTATGCAGACAGTTGCCCTAGAAACAGAACCCAGAAAAGCCTCCCAGAAGCCGGAAGAAACATCACAACCAGCAGAGACCACAGAGGAGGCCATAGAGGTTAGTGTGCTGTGAGGGGGGGGGGGGGAATGTTGAAAAGCACTGCTCCAGACAGTGTGTTATTGCCTCCAAGTGGTTTCTTGAAGCTTTATCTGCTTGTTTTAAGAACTAAACTGCTACTTAAATCGTGGATGCCTGATCCAGCTTCTACTGACTTTGTTTGGTGCCTGAATTACAGTATGCTTGTGAAAGGCCAAACAAAATAAAATTTTGTTTAATTTTTCTCCTGATTGCGTCCTTTTAGGCTTGCTGCTATCCGGGATCAAGTCATCTTTGCTGTTCGCCAGGAGTACGTGCTCCTCGGGGATCAGTTGTTGGTCCTGCACCCGGGTGACGAAGTTGCCATTATTCCACCTATTAGTGGAGGATAGCTCTGCAAATACATTCTCTGGTATGTGGGGCTGATTTCCTAAATAGTAGTTATGTTGACAAGGACCTATATGGTGGCATAGAAATAATGGTGAACTGTAAAACCAGGTAGTTTACTTATACATATTATATGTAGCGTGTCTCAAGAAAACATACACACTTCATAGTGTCAAATTTATTTTGCTATAATACGCACATATGCTGCAGATGGTATGCTCAGAAGGATTTGATTGATTGGTTAATCAATTAGTTAATGAATTAGACCAAGTGCTTGAAAGTGCCTCATTGGCTTCTATGGTATATACCGCTGACATTGTTGACTAAGGGTCCAATCCTATCCAATTTTCCAATGCTGGTGCAGCCATGCCAGCGGGACATGTGCTGCATCCTGTGGTGGGGAGGCAGTCACAGAGACCTCTTCAAGATAAGGTAACATTTGTACCCTTACCTTGGGGCTGCATTGCGGCTGCACTGGGCTGGAAAGTTGGATAGGATAGGACCCTAAGGGATCTATAGACATCCACCAATGTGCGTGCTGGAATGGTTCCACACATCTCTTCAACTTAGATGTTTGCTCATTGTAGGTTTTCTGCAATGAAGTGTTTATGAATAAACTTTGTGTACATTTATTTTGAGAACCTTGTATGTATGTATTATGTCTATATGTTTTGTATAGTAGTTCTATTATAAAAATTAGAGAGAAGAAGAATAAGGTTGTTGTTATGACATGTTCCATAAGTCACTTGAAAATGAAAGGAAGATTAGCCCTGTGGTATTTGTTGGGAATAACCAAGAATAGCTAAAATTCAGAAATTAAGCCTTAAATTGGAATTTTAGTAGGAGTGGGTGGAAGTTGAGAGCCAAATGCACATGACTGTGTCCCATTTCAGAAGTTGCCCTTCTCAGTTGAAAAGCGGTATATAAATACTGTTAATAATAATAATATTCACTGATTGCATGGAGCTGAGAGGGTGGTTGTGCCAGATTGCCATGCTTTGTCACCAGTATGATTGCTGGCACACCCCCAAATGGCCATGTGTTCAATACTGGTCTGCATATGGCATTTCCTTCACCAGATTTGCAACGCTGTTTTGTAAGGAGTTCCGACAGAGAGCAGTTCTGCTTTGAATATTATTTGCAGCTGAAATCAGAGTCTGGTCTCAGATTCTCTTCATGCTTCCTGTGTGAGCCTACAATACTGTTTTCTTAATTAGAGAGCGTGTTTTCCTTCAGGGCAATTTGTCATGTTGTGAAACATTACGTAAGCTTCCATCATTGAGATTACATGTACTTTGATCTTGATTGCATGTTGATGTTAGTCGTCTCCATCATCACCACCACCACCAACAGCCTGTGACTATTTAAAAAATCCATCTAACTGTCTTAAAATCCATGTAATTTAAAACAAATAATTATTGTTGTTCACAAATAAACATGCTTAGTAAAGGAGATTACCACTTGACAAATCGAAGAGCATTTCTTGGCAACATTCCTTCGTTTTAATCACTGTTATCAATATCTAGGGGCAACCACTCATAAATGAACCTTTTCAGAAAAGGGTTTGAAATATTAATTGATGAAAAGTTAGTACAGGTTTAACAAAGCCCATCTTGAGAGGCAAAACATTATATGTGAAGAATAATTGTTAATGTGCATTAAAATAGTATAGTACATTATGCTATGTGCAGTCTCTATGGTTTTTGATATGGTTTTGATAAGGCACATTTTTCTACCTGAAATGTTATTGCATATTGCAGCCCAGGGAGCATCTTGCACCTTATTCTCTAACAATAGAGTTCTGTTGCTTCTTTCATTCTAGAGAAATCATGAATGAAACGGAGGATGAGCTGAAGAATTTTATTACACTGAACTACAAGAAGCTCTCGGCAGATGAAATCTCAGCCCTGGTGATTTCTCCTTGCTGTGGGGCTGTGACCCTGTTTGTGGGTGGGTTTGATATACACAGCATGAATCTCTGAGTAAGAGTCAGCAGCTCAGTAAATTGGTTGCTTGAAAAGACAATTGCCAATATAGAACTGCACACAGAAAAGCAAGGGTGTATAAACATAGGGAGAGATGGAAAGATGTTGAATGTGAGAGGTCTATGTGGTGCGATACAAGGACATCTGCAAGAGGGATCTGAAGGCCTTAGGAGTGGACCTCAACAAGTGGGAAACCTTGGCCTCTGAGCGGCCCGCTTGGAGGCAGGCTGTGTAACATGGCCTTTCCCAGTTTGAAGAGACACTTGGCCAACAGTCTGAGGCTAAGAGGCAAAGAAGGAAGGCCCATAGCCAGGGAGACAGACCAGGGACAGACTGCACTTGCTCCCAGTGTGGAAGGGATTGTCACTCCCGAATCGGCCTTTTCAGCCACACTAGACGCTGTTCCAGAACCACCTTTCAGAGCACGATACCATAGTCTTTTGAGACTGAAGGTTGCCAACTACTACTATGTGGTGGAGTAAGCATGGAGCAAGGGAGAGGCATTTGTTGCAGTTGTATCTTTGAGCATAACTTTAAAGCCACAAGGCTTAGAACAGTGAAGGTATACTGGTTTATCTGTGATGGCTGAGGAAAGGAATTGCATGGATGCATGGGAAATACCTGCATTGCATCTTTAGCATGGCATGTGGCAGTACAAACCTCTGATACTGTAGATCTATTTATACCACCAGAAGTCTCTGTGCTCCAGGTGGATCAGTCCTTTCCATGGATACATCTCACTTCAATGCATTAAAACTGCTACTGCCAGAGATGTGCCTGAACAGCATTTCTTTCAGAGACTACATGTTTTTGTTTTGAGCATATGTTTTGTGCAGGTTAACTGCACTGGAGGTTTTAGCATCTGAAAGCCCCCGGTCCATCATGACCCTGCTGTGGTGAAGGAATGTTCCAGAAAGGAGGTTCCTGTCACATCGGTGGATGCTTGCTACACTTCCAGTCAAGCATCACTGACCGCCCAATCCTATCCACACTTTCCTGGGAGTAAGCCTCATTGACTCTAAAGGAACTTATTTCTGAGTAGACATGCATGGGATTGGGCTGCAAGTCAAGAACAAGGGTGGATGTGTGGTGTAGATGTGCTTGCTGTTAATCTACTATTTTTGGCAAGTTCTTGGTAAGCCATCTTCTAACTTGGGGATGAGCGGGACAGAGCTCTGTTCTGATATTGAAAACAAATTCAACTGGAATGTGTGCAGCCTGTTCCTTCATTCCAAGTGCACATCTACTCCCAGTGCCTCTGTTAGCACCTGCCTCCTGTTGGTGGATCTTGGGTTCTAGTATTAAATAAAGCAGGTCCTACAAGCTGGGTCTCCCCACCATCCATGGATCTGCTGACCTCCTTTGGGGCTGTGTTGACTGTTGGGAAGCATACACTCGTGTTGACTATTATGACAACTAAAGGCAGTGGCCTAGCTAGTCTCTTGCTGTGGGTCAAAGTTTCAGTGAAATACTTCCATTTATTTCAGGAACTACCAGGAATAACTTTGAGGGACGAAAAGTGGTACAGTTAGAATATGAAGCATACACTTCAATGGCAGAAGCGGAGATAAAGAAAATATGCACGGATATTAGATTAAAATGGCCATCAGTCAAGCATATAGCAATACAGCATCGGCTGGGGTATGTATGACTAGCACGCACGCTTTGCGCTCCGTTAAACCCGTTAAATTTGAATATGGATTTGATTTGTTTTTAAGCAATAGAGTCTCCTTCATGGTGAAGTGAGAATGGTGGAGACAGCTTCAGCTATTCCCTAAGGTAGCAATAGAAGCTAATGTAGGATCAGTGTAGGCTTTCATAGTGGGGAGAACATATTTTAGCCAGGGTCTTAAATTTTGTATTGATACAGATCTCTAATGTGTTAGATGCTGCGTGCGTATGTTTTATTTAAGCTTCTAGGCTGCTCCAACCCTGAGGCTTAAGGCGGGATACAATATTTAAAGCATGCCGCACATACAAAAACAAGCTTAAATAAAACATACTCAATTACAGACCAGCAGCAGGCCAGAACAGCAAAGCCTTTCAGATCTGGCCCCCGAGGACCGTAGCAGTGGGCTGGGCTGAAGGCTTTAGCACCGCGTCCCCTCAGGGGGTCTCGCAGCAGTGCATCAACATCATTTGCTTCTGAAAGATATATTCTATTTTTAGTTAGTGGTTTTGAATATTATCTCACAGAAAAGTGGAATATACATCTGTTAAATAAATAGATGATCAGTTTATGGATGATGGCCGGATCCCAAAGGATCTCCTCTATGGAGAACTCGTACAAGGAAAGTGCCCTGCAGGTAGACCACAGCTGCGATACAAGGACATCTGCAAGAAGGATCTGAAGGCCTTAGGGATAGACCTCAACAAGTGGGAAACCCTGGCTTCTGAGCGGCCTGCTTGGAGGCAGGCTGTGCAGCATGGCCTTCCCCAGTTTGAAGAGACACTTGGCCAACAGACTGAGGCAAAGAGGCAAAGAAGGAAGGCCCATAGCCAGGGAGACAGACCAGGGACAGACTGCACTTGCTCCCAGTGTGGAAGGGATTGTCACTCCCGGATTGGCCTTTTCAGCCACACTAGACGCTGTGCCAGAACCACCTTTCAGAGCGTGATACCATAGTCTTTCGAGACTGAAGGTTGCCAATACAATACAGTTTGGGCAATTCTTCCCCCTTCCTATCAGCACACATGCTAAATGATGTGCATGCTCAGCTCCTGACCCCCCTCACTTTCCCTGCTTTCTTATAGATCCCCCTAACTGCATGAGGGGGTGTTTGTCTGAACTTCTCCCCCAATGTTTAGAGAGAATTAAGGGGAAAGTGAGGCCAGGATGTAAGTATGCATGTAATTTAATCCATGGTGCTGATTGGATGGGGTAGGTATCATCCAAACGGACCCAGGTATAGCTTTCTGGAGGAAGTGTAACCTTAGGTTGCAACCTAAAGTTGCTTGTGTGGACTTTCCTCGTATGGATGGATGGAAGCTTTCCATGCATCCTTGGATGGATGCTTTAGTGGATCTCTTGGAAATGGAGTTTCAGAGTTGTGTGGCAGCTGCTGCCCACACCACTCTACTTTCTCCTGTTTATTTGTCTGAGTAATTAAGATGCTACATTCTAAAAGTGTAAGTAGAATGCAATGTCTGGGTCTCTTACGTAGTAGCTTGTCCAGAGTCTTCAGGATAGTTGTGCATGTCTCCCAGAGTGATTATAGGCAGTCCTGCTTCACTGGCCCAACTCTCCCAGTGAGTGAGAAGTGCATGTTCCCACTCTGTTATTGTGTATTCTACTATCTCAAAGGTCTTCATACTCTGTGGCAAAGCCGGGCACAGTTTTTTTAGGCAGAAAAAGCCCAACTTTGAGTACAAGTTCTTGTGCATATTTACCCGATTGTCAAATGCACCAAACAGGTGAGTGTGTGAGTCCTCAGGGCAAACTGCTCTATGGTAGGTGCCATCACCCCTTCTTACAGCCAGTCCTCCAGCCAAGGGAAAACTGAGGTCCTAATAATAATAATAACTTTATTTTTACCCCGCCTTTCTCCCCGAAGGGACTCAAGGTGGCTTACAACAGATTAAAAAAACATAATTTAAAACACATAAAAAACATTAACACATGTCATAAAAATAGCAGTCAGATAAAAGATAGGTAAAAAGAGCATAGAGCAGCAGCAAATCATAAAAGAATCAGGCCTGTAAAAAATATTAAAAGATGTTAAAAAGATGTTAAAAAGGCCGAGAACTCAGAAGGCTTGTTTAAACAGAAGGGTCTTCAGGCCTCTCTGAAAGGTCTCAAGAGAGGGAGCCATTCTTAAGTCAAAAATAGAAGGGAGTTCCATAGCGTTGGTGCCACTACTGAGAAGGCCCTAATTCTTGCTGCCGCCCCACGTACCTCCCTAGACAGCGGCACTTGTAAAAAGGCCTTCTCTGATGACCTAAGAGGACGAGCCGGATTGTATGGGAGTAGGCGATCTCTAAGATACCCTGGCCCAGAGCAGTATAGGGCTTTAAAGGTCAAAACCAGCACCTTGAATTGGTCCTGGATACGAATGGGGAGCCAATGCAGCCGCTGGAGAAGCGAACTGACAGGGTCGAACTGCCTACCTCCAGTAACCACACAGGCCACCGCATTCTGCACTAGTTGCAGTTTCCGAACCGTCTTCAAGGGCAGCCCCACATAGAGCGCGTTCCTCTATGTAGTCAATCCTACAGACTAACTTCCCAGCCCTTGCAAGCCCTGAGGTCCCCCAACCTCCAGGGACTCAAACCTCATTGTTTTGGTTTACTTCACAGTAGTAGGCCAGACTTGGATCAACCAGTTCCTTTGGACCACTCAGACATAAGCCTATAATAATAAATGGTTATTTAAAGAACAGAACAAGATCTTGAATGGCAGATGCTTGAGATAATAAATACAGTAAACACAATGATGAAAATATATAGCTAAGCTCCTACACAGACTAGATTTTCCCTGCCGTAGTTGCTTGTGACTTTTGATGTCATTGCCTAGCTTCAACTGGGAAGGCTGCCAGTTGACCACTCATGATCTAATTATTGTTATAGCAAGTTGTTTTTGCATGCAGTCTCTCTGTCTTTCCTTAATTTGTTTTCCTCTTGAATCCTGCAGAGTCTGAGAGAGACATCCAGTTTCTGTCTAATTTAAGATTCCTAGAAAATGTCCTAGCCATCTTTTTTTAATCTGTGCTTAATAAGACTGTGAAAAAGAAAAAAAATAAAGCCATAACCTTGATTTAGTCATCTAAAAATCAAATTAATGTAGATAAAAGCAAGAACTAATGCCAGTGTTTACTTTCTCTTTAGTTTGGTTCCCATTAGTGAAGCCAGCGTGATGGTGGCCATCTCTTCCCCACACCGCGCAGAATCTCTCGAGGCTGTGAAGTATTGCATCAATACTTTGAAAGCAACAGTCCCCATATGGAAAAAGGTACTGGTGCTGCAAACTCTTGCTTTCCAAAGAAAGGTGCAATAGATTCTGTTTATCCCTCAGATGCTTCCTAGGCACTGCTGATCATATGGAACGAAATCCTGGTTGTTGTTAAGGTTGACTGGCTACTACTAATTAGATGCCAGTGAACCTCTCCAAGTTGGGGCTTAGATAAGACATTTGGGTTTGTGAAGCTTGATGAACTTCTAAAGCTCTCCAGATTCTCCAAACTGAAACTTTGGAAAAGGTGGCCAGCATCTCTTTCCCCCACCCCATCCTTACTGGTTCAGTAGTAGCGGGAATGGCAGTGGCTTGTAGGGAGCTGAGAGCGTTTCTCCTTTGGATTGACCTTCTGACGTACTAGTCTGCTGAAATATTTGCTAGGTAACATTCCTCAGAGCCCAGTCCTACACCTGGGCAGTGTGGCTGTCATGCATGCTGCAACAGCCATTGCAACAGTGTCATAAGGCACTTCACGGAGATGAACAGTGTCAGTGGAGAAGCCAGCACCAGTTGAGATGCTGGGCCTCTGTGCTGGTGGGATGACCAATGGCACCTGCCAATGATACATTCCCTGCTGAGTGGTGGGGAGGCCTTCCAAGGCAGGAGGAGGATGGGAGGAAGGTGGGGGGAGGGCAGTCCAGGTGTGGCTCAGTCCTGGGAGGAGAGTGGGGATGCCAGCAGAGGCTGCCGCTAAACCTCATTCCCCCATCCTGTGCCTGAAGTCTCTACTGGGCTGTGGAGCTGGTACAGATCTGCCCCATAGGGGTTGTCTGGTCCTGACACGGGGTAAGGGAACCAATATTCCCTTAACCCAAGGAGACCTCCAGCTGCCCGTAGGATACAGTGGTGGCCATTTTGGCGTTATTGTACCATGGCACTGGCAGTTTGGATAGGACTGGGCTGCTCAAAACAGTTTGCATGTCCTCAAGCCTAGAAGGTAATGGAGAATCTGTGGCAGGAGAAAAGGCACAGTGGCTGTTGGAAGTCTACCAGTAGCCCTGGCAAGACAATCCAGATGTTACAGCGTACTGCATTCCTGTATTGGACTAAATCTCTTGTATACGTTCTGACTAGATCATATCTGCAAAACTTCTCATCCGTGGCACTTTTGGCTTTCAGGAGGTCTATGAAGAGGACTATTCCTGGAAAGAAAACAAGGAGTGCTTTTGGGCCAAGTCAGAAAAATAAAAATTTTCCAGCATGCTCATTGGGACTGTCTAGGTGTAATTAAATAACACAAAGGACAGTTAGGTTTTAATTAAATTTACAGTTAATCTTTTAAGTAAGTTGGTGAAGCATTAACAAAGACCTGTTTAGGGCTAACTTTATATGGGTGCACAGTGCTTGGTTTCTTTTCTTCCTTCTCTCTTTTGATGAGTCATAACTAGTGCTGATTTTGGTCAAAAGCTGAATTCTTCAAATTTTGAACCCTGAATTTTAGAAGCTGGGCTTAAATCCTCTGTACTTTCAGAAAATCATTGTCCTTATAAACACCTGTAAAGAAAATGGGGAGAAAAAGTATGGAGTACCTGCTTAACAACCAGAAGCTTCTGTCTGTAGGGCTGAGCAAGTCCCCTTTCTAAAATCCTGGAGAGCCTTCTCTACTTAGTGTAAACAGCATCTGAGGTCACTGGATCACAGAATGCCCCCACCAACAAGGTGAATCCCCCCCAACCAGGGGCCTTCTTAGGGCAAGAAGAGGGTGCATGCAGCCTCTTCCAGCCCTCTGAAGGCCTTCTGAGGCCTATGGAAGGCATAAGAACAGCCCCACTGGATCAGGTCATAGGCCCATCTAGTCTAGCTTCCTGTATCTCACAGCAGCCCACCAAATGCCCCAGGGAGCACACCAGATAACAAGGCCTTAAACATCACTTCCATTTTTGTCCAAAAACCCGAAGTGTGCTTTGAAGTCCCTCTGGAGGCCTCAGAAGGCCTTCAGAAGCCATGTGTGATCTCTCCGGCCCTCTGAAGGCCTCTGGGCAGGGCAAGGAAGGCAGTGGGGGATGGCTGGCGAAGAAGACAGCACTACCACTGCAGGTGTGGCGCCCTAGGGCATTTGCCCCCCTAGGTATGCCAGTGTCGGGGGTAGATGGACTATATAGTCTGACTTGGTACAACACAATATCCTTGAGTGGTGATTCTTTACAGTGCTCGTGTCCAGGCATGATTAACAGCTGTTTTAACCAATGGGAGTAGTGCATTCTGGGCCAATTGGCACTTGTTTGCTGCATTTGTCTTGCAGGGAACTTATCCCCAGTGCTATCCTATGTATTGCTGTATTCAGCAATCTAGGATATCTGCACAGCTTTTAAAAAAATAACACTGCATTAGTCCCTTCTATTTTAAATGTGTGTGTTTGCTTTCAGCAAATGGAGGCTTAGGGAGGACAATCATTTTTTAAATAGTCAAACTTCTTTATAACTGAAAATACATTAGTAAATATTTTTGATGCTAGTCACTTGAAAGAGTAGACTCTTTGGATAGGTGAATAATATATTCTGATTTTATTCTTCTAGGGGATAAGGTACAAGGATGTTTACTAGTCCTACAAAATTGTTCACATTAGTAAGCAGTGATAGTAATTTTATTCTCGCCTTACAACCTACTCTGCTTACCCTTGAATATAGTTAACCATGACCAAGTCACATTGAAATCGATGGGTTTTAGGGCCCAATTCTATCCAACTTTCCAGCGCTGATGCAGCTATGCAAACAGGCTGTGTGCTGCATCTTGCAATGGAGGGGCAGTCATGGGGGTCCCTTCAAGGAAAGGGAATGTTTGTTCCCTTACCTTGGGGCTGCATTGCCACTGGAAACTTGTATAGGATGATTACCTAAATTTAGGGTGCAATCCTAACTCCTTATGTCAGTGCTTTCCAGCACTGGGAGTGTCCAAAGATATTATTTTATATATAGCATACCCAGTACTTTTGGTTTCAAATATAAGACTGTCTGAAAGGGCAATGCAACTCTGAGGTAAGGGAACAAACATTCCCTTACTTTTAGGAGGCCCCTGTGAGTGACACCCAACTGCAAGATGCAGGACATGTCCTTTTGGCACCGCTATGCCGGTGCTGGAAAGTACTGACATAAGGTGTTAGGATTGCGCCTTTAGTTTGTAACCTAAGCATATAGAAAAAAATGCTGAGGAGCAAAAAGATGTTAGTAATACTACTGGCTCAAGATTCTGGTATATTGGTTGGCAGCTTGGTTTAATATTAATGGTCCTAAATCAAGGTTGCAGTTGGACCACCTAGCTTCAGCACTGGTCCAGCAACAACCACTGATACTGCTGAATGATTTCCATCGTGTGATGTTATTGGGGTATTTTGAGGGGGATGGGGTTGGCTTTGCACTGCACTGAATGGGGGCTCCTTAGGCCCAGCGGAACATGGAAGCAACTATAACCCTGAATTGGACTGAACAGAAATAACTGGTCACAGCAAGGTGGAAGAATGTGCCAGCTTCTTCATCACCACTGTGCCCAACCAGGATGTCCTAGAGCTGTGATCATGCAAGCCTTCAGGCACCTTACAGGCTCAGCTTGTTTTGAGTGAAATTCTCAGACTGGGACATCTAAGGAGTAACTTAGCTTGCCAGTTGCAATCTCGCCACAAAAATGCTTTAGTGCCTTTTGGGAGTGTCCAAAGATATTTTTATACTCAGTACTTTTGGTTTCAAATATAAGACTGTCTGAAATCATGTATAAATTTGCATTGCTAAAAGGATGATGTTGCTGTAAAAACAAAACTGGATTTTTTTTTTGAAAGAGAGGCTGTTGATTTTGATAAAACAAGAAAAATTAATATACATTGGCAATGTTAAGGAATTGTTAAGTCTGAGGCTAAGAGGCAAAGAAGGAAGGCCCATAGCCAGGGAGACAGACCAGGGACAGACTGCACTTGCTCCCGGTGTGGAAGGGATTGTCACTCCCGGATTGGCCTTTTCAGCCACACTAGACGCTGTGCCAGAACCACCTTTCAGAGCGCGTTACCATAGTCTTTCGAGACTGAAGGTTGCCAATACAAAGTAAAAAAAACTCTTGGAAGTTTCTGGATATGGAAACAAATATGGGAAGGAAAGCAATACTTGGAGTACAAGTCTTGCAAGAAGCAAATGCCAGAGATACTTCAAAAATTGAAGTATCAAAATTGTTCAAAATTGAATTTGGAGGGCAACTTCAGCATGGAAATGGACACGGGTGAATTTTCATGCAAAGAAGGAAATTTATGTGTGTTTGAAAAGGGTATTTGGATCTGCTCCACAAGTATGCATTGGGTATTAGCCAGTAGGTGGCAGAGGAGTGACTACTGTGAAACAAAGCTTTGGGGGAGGGATACAAGCTTTTTAGTTTGAAAAGAAGGGGGAAGCTGCTTTTTCATTACCATTGTAAATGACTGAGTTCATTTTCATAATTAAAATGAGTAGTATGTTTTCCTGTTGTGTCAACACTGATAAACTTGAGAAAGTAAAAAAAAAAAAATGTTAGTGGTATTGCATTTTTATCTGCAGTTGTCTGCTTTTTCCTGTAAAGATACTCTGTCAAAACATGGACGATAAGTCAAAGACAGGGTTGTCCCATACTTAATAGTTGTGGAAAAATGGAAGTTTTAGCAATTGTCAGAAAAGGCCATCACATTTACTTAAGCAAATCAGTCTTTATTTAACATACCCCACTTCGCTACATCAGTTCTGCCATTCAGAAACAAAGTGCAAAATATGCATACAGTGATGGCAACACTCACTTCACCTGATGAATTATTTCCTACAAAAAAGGAAGATTGTTATTTAGTGCCATCATTCCTCATGGCATTTTACACAGCATGAGAACAAGTTCCTGGCCAGAAGAGCTTCCACTTTTTAAGGGAAAAGTGATGATGATGGAAACAGATGCAGTGAAAATATTCAGAAAACACACTGGGTTGAAGTCAAACTATGACATTCCTTGTCCATCTTCCATTCATATCTGTGTGCATCCAACATAATCTGAATGGGTTTGTTTCCCCTGAGAAAAAGATGCATATCACCCTGCTTAGAAAACTGTCATGCACAGAATGGGGCTTCTTGATCTGAAGGTACAGAGAAGACAATGGTCAGTGCAATCTTCTGTATGTCTACACAGATGTAATCTCCACTGAGTTCAATCAGGCTTACTCCCAGGTAAGTGAGTAGGATTGCAGTTTTAATTTCCCTTATTTAGTGTGAAGTAACCAGACACTTCAAAGGCAGGTCTTCAGTGAGGTTCTATGATTGTGGCAAATGAAGAAAAGTGTTATTTGGGAATTATTAATTCTGTCCTTCACTAACTACTGTATTTACGTGAAGTTACAGAAACTTTCAGATCTTTGTATGAAAATGCCTTTCTGCCTACCCTGTGTTTCACACTGATCATACCAGTGATCAATATGAAACTGAAGTGCAAAGTTCAGATTATGCCAACGGCAGCTTTAGAGATACTTGTCCAAGCAGCCATGAGATAGTTTCCCTGGGCAAATTTAATAACACAAAAAATCCTTGAAAAGTATCTCACAAACCCCAGTGTTGTCAAAGCAGAATATGTTGAATAGACAAGCTATTGTCTTGTAGCTTAGGCAACATGCATCTATTAGAAATGTACACCTCTGCATTTCTGTCTTTGGTTGCGGAAACAAGTGGTTTCATTTCATATTGTAGCTTTCTGTAGAATATAAAGATTCACATAAATCTTATTTTTAAAACGGATTTGCTACCCTTGCTCAAATTTTAAAGTCCAAATTCTCAAGGCTGATAATTTAAAAGGAAAAAATAAGTACTGTATAATGAGTATGTAGCTAACTAGTTTGACATTATTTATTTTGAGGGCAAATCAGTAGTCAGCTGGGTTGGGTGCCAGACAAAGTCCCATGTTCCTCAGCAGACCCTGCTGGCCAGGCTGAACCCTGAGCCTTCAGTGCCGATAGTAGTGGAAGCACCCAAGGTACCAGCAAGGAGTGGATGGTGAGAATCAGGTGGGCCCAGTGCAGCACTTTGCCCCAGAGGCCTTACAGCCCAATCCTATGCATGTCTACTCAGAAGTAAATTCCATTAGATTCAATGGGGTTTACTCCCAGAAAAGTGTGGATAGGATTGGGCTGTTAGTATCTCAACAGCAGCACTAGGGTCAGTGCAATTGTAGTGTTAACTTGGTCATTAATGAAAGGTGGAGAATTATAGGTTCAAATGATGGGTTTGGAAAGTCCTCATGTTTGTGTTAACTGAAGGCCCTTTGCATGTGAAAGGAAAGGTGCTATGGAGCAGGAAGAATTATGCAATCCTGTGCCCTTACTGTGCCCCTAATCAAATTAATTGCTACATACATTAAAATAGTGCCTTTAGATATACATAAAAAGTTAGTAAAACAAATTTCCAAATACATTTTTTAAAAAATAAAATGTTATACATGCTATAAAATTACTGTACATATTTACATCAGGTTTTAGCAGGTTTGCAGTGATTGTGGCAGTTGAAAAGTTCAATGAAGTATCAACAGTAAAGTAACAATTGGTTGACTGCTATCAAAGAAATGGCATGATGCTTTAACTGAATATGTGGAAACCACTGCTATCAACTTAACAGCTTTCCAAATCAAAATGGTCTAGATTAGAAAACTATCCTCATGTCCTGCACTAAGGCGTTTTGTAGGACAAGATCTGTGAACATTTGTATTCTGATCTTAAAGATTTGTACAGCAGCATTCTTTATTCAACTCAAAAGGCTATTTATTCACCATGTAGCTACATATATACTGCATATGCCTGCTTTTGCATATACTCATATATGACTCTACGCAGATAAGGTTGCAGGTGAACTGCAACTCTATGTAGCTCTTGTTCTGCTCCACCTGTGAAAGGCACAGTGGCTGTGGATTCAACACTCATGTCTACAAGAAAGTACAAAGTTTATGGAGCTGATTAGCACAGCAAGGCATTAGGCACCATTCTGATTTCTTGATGGCACAACACTCCACATTATAGCTTTTCATATAGTTTCAAACAAATTATCAAAACAAATTGCACATTATTCATATTTTTAAACTTATACTTTCATGAATTACTTGCATATAGCATGAAGAATGAGAGTCTCATTCACTCTGACTACTCAACTCCAGAAGAAAGCAGAGAGAATGGTCTTCATGGGAGGGGGTAAAAATTACTCCATGGGGTGTGGAGCGATAAACTCCATGGTGTTTACTCCATACATACATAAACTCCATCCTCACTCAGTCCCATAGCAACCTTCATAGGTAATGCTAGCACCTTCTCTTCCATTATTAAGGAAGAAGACAACCTGAGCTCACCAAGTCCTAGATTCCCTTCCTGCACTACCTCTTGTGGAGCAGATCAGCCAGTTGCTGCCTCACTCAAAGATTATGCAAATCCCAGGAAGTATGCCAAATAGTACATAAATACCCTACAATGATTAGAACTACTTGGCAGGAAAAAAATATATGCAGTGAAAACACACACACACACCCTTTACGATGGTACTCAGTTCGAGACACTATAGCATTGTGAAAATATTGTGACGTGAACTCAATAACATTGTTTGTTGGTAATTTGTTCCAAGACCTTGGAAGTTGATGTTTTAGCCACAGAATACATGTATTTCCCTCTCTAAAAAGCCATTTAAAAGGTACCTACTTTACTCTTTAGGGGTCATGGTTATCAGTTTACACAATGTTGTAATTATAAATTACAAACTTGTAAATTATACGTATTTGTAAATTATAAATTGCAAGGCTGTATTCTTCCCACAATACATGCCTAAACAATAATAAAAAAGTTGCTACCAGCTGACAGCCCAATCCTGAGCTGTCCAGAGCTCCTGGACCCGGCGGCTCAACGGAGGGCTCCCACCGGATCCTGCGCCTCCCGCGCTACCACGTCCCCTTCCCCCAAGTAAGGGAAGCAGCAATAGGGCTACTCACTTTAGTGGCAACCTTTTGGTTGCTGCTAAAGTAAAGGTGCTCGTGTAGGGCAAGCAGCCCTGCCCGAGCACCTTGGATCCTACGGATCCGCCTCTCCTCCCCCTGACACGTCTCCCTCCTCCCTGAAATGCCTCCCACATGCCCCTGGCCACGACCACATCCCCTGTTCTGCAGCCCAGCGGTCCAGGAGACCACCGAGCCGCAGAACCCAGGCACCCGCCGCACGCTGGCTCAGCGCCTGCTGGAGCTGGGCTAGCTCCAGCGGGAGGCTGGCGGTAAGCCCCGCAAACATGCCTTGTGGCACATTTGTGACTGAGGTCCAAAGCACGGAGCCGCGCCGCAGACCACAGGATCGAGCTCTGAGATGCTACCTAGAAGGCTTTCATATGCATCAGCTAAATCCTTCCCTCCTTATACACAGCTGGGATGTTAAAAATGCTGCTATTGGCTGAGATGCTACCAAATGCTTGCATTTACATTTCTAATTGGTTTATCTATCACCCACGAGGTTCTGGTATAGGCAATTGTGAGGCCAGTGTAAATTGAATAACTTATTGCATAGTGAAACTTTTTTTACTACAATTTGAGGGATCCATATATATATGCTGGCTTACAGGCGGATATGGCCATAATATAGAGATGTTCAAGTATCCTGCAGGACTGAGATTATCTCTTCTCCCTGTCTCTTGCTAGAACATGTCTACAGTCAAGCATCACAAGCTGTCTTTTAAACTAATAGGAACTTCAGAAGCATGATGCAACACATGAAAGTGATCAGTGTGCCACAGTCAGCACAGGTGCACACATGTAAACCTTTTGCACACTAAAGGAACTCTCTGCAGACAGAATGTTAAAACAAAAGCCATCCATTTATGGAAAAGTGATTGTATCCTGGGCCCCCCCTTACCTATCAATTATATGAAAAAGCATTTTATTTCTGACACAGTTCACTACTACTGCCTCTGGTCCTGCCATTTCAGAAATTCTATTAACAAAATACAAGAAAACATTAGATAAAATATTTTAAATTCTTATAAACAAAGCCCCAAACCGACCAGCAGTTATTACTAAAATAAAATGTATAAAAAATCTCATCCATAAAAAGACATTTTCATTGAAAAAGAAAGAAAAAAAATGAGTGATCCATTACAGTAATCTGCAAGGTACTCCAGTAGATGAACCAGTGTGATCGCAAGCATTGCTTATGGCTCAGAGGGTTAAAGTTCATAGTCTTATTACGGTGATGTACATTATCTGTTTTTGGTGAGTTCTGTAATTTCATCCATATCTTCCACATCCTGTGCTATTTTCTTATATTTCCTCTGGAAGAAACCGAGCTGTAAGAAATTTTGAAAAACATTTTAACACCAAACTTATATGTTTCTTAAGGGGAATTATTAACACATTAGTTTTATGTAGGCACTGAAGCTGCCTCTTTAGTGGACACCATATAAGACTATATCAGTGTGAATGCATGATTCCTGTGTCTGATGTTTTGGTCTGGTGTGGCTGTGTGAGCCACAAAATAATACACCACTGTTGCAATAGCTACACATGTCATATGAAGAATATGATTCAATTATTAATCATGGGTGCAGCAATAAAAAACAAAGGTGCAACTCTCTTTCTGAAGGCAGCTATTGCTACCATCATATCAGGTTAAATCTCACATGTCAAGTTTGTATTAAGTTTCCTTAATTAATTCTTAATTGTATTAAGATCTCTTCCAGCGACTCCAAAGAACTTCAAAAATTTTTTTTTAAAAACCCAAAAAGTCAAATGGAAGGTGCAAGCCATAGATTCCATTACAACATGCTCAAGTTTTAGTAAAAATAAAGATTATTCAATATTATTATGAAGTATTTAAAAAGATGCTGTTTATGTACTCAAGAAAAGCAGATCTGCATTCATTTTTGAAAGCATTAAATATTTACTTACTTTCCATAGAACAGCAACTATCGCAATCAGTAAGAGGAGACCTGCCAAGACACTTCCTATCACCACTCCAACTGGTACTTCTGCTTTCTCATCAGGCTTTATTAGTGTGAGTGGGATCTAAAATAAGAATTTGCAGTTATCACAACATATAAAATAGGATTTATACCATATAAATGTTATCAGTACAATCTGCATACACTCCTTGGGCTCTAGATGGAGAGATGCAAGACAATTATTTGCTGTTCCATGGAGCCCAGGGAAAATTCATTGTTGGGCCCAGAAACCCTGGAGGTCACTGTGGGCTGGCCTTCTATTATGGAAACAAAGGCAGGTGGAATCTTACAGAATTCTCCAGGACTTGATTGTTTTGTAATTCAGTTCCTAGACATAACAGAAATGGTTTGCACAAGTCAGAACATCAGAAACGAACACTGAATACTGAGTTTAAAGAGCAGCTCCTCTCCCCAAGAAGTTAACAAGGAACTGGCCAATTTTTCATGAAGCAAATCTGATTACAAACACAGATGGTCCTGTTGGCTCCCAAAGATATTTAGAGCTTTCAAAACCAATGGAAATCTAAGCTGAGCACTGAAAATCTGGAAGAACAATTTCTTTTAAAGTGAACAATGTGCGAAGAGTTACAAAGAAATTTTCTGATCCAGTTTAAATTCATGACTTCTGGGAACTCCACCCTGAAACCATTTGGATATTTAAGACTTTATTGCTGGAAATAACGTTTATTGTTCTGGTGGCTGTATTCACATTTTTTATTATGGCTGTTTCCTATGTATTTTTGAACAGAAGCACCACAACAATGATTTTGCAGGTGACAGCAATCAGTAGCGTAATTCCAAAAGGGTGGCCTCTTCTGACTGTGGGAGAAAAAATAGCTTAGAGTGCAATCCTATAAGTTTTTACTTGAAAGTAAATTTCACTGGGTTCAAGGGACTTACTCTCATGTAAATGTTGCAACCTGAATTTCCTTTACATAGAGAATTTAATTTAACCCATTTCTCCCCAGCCCACAGGTGTACATATTTGATCCCTCTTGCATATGTATGCAACGTTAGGTGGAAATGGCTTAACCCAACAATGTCTGACAGTTTCTGTAATCAGTTCCATATTTCAAAATCTCATATTATTATATGTTCAGATACTAAATATATGATTGCAGAACTCCAAATCGCATATATCTTGCTAATCTAAAAAAAAAAAAAAACAATCAGGGAAATTTCAACTCTTAACAAAAGTGCAATGATCAGCAGTAATAAGGGTGAAAAAAATCAACAGTTAAAAAAAAGCTAATTCTCATATGGGGATTGATCAACTAATAAATACCCTAATATTTTCCTTAATGCATATTTTCCCACTAGGTAGCTGAAATGCACTGTAATCAGGTTATTGCTTCTTACATACTTCAGAATGTCACAGGAAAGGGCTGCTGCCTTCAGGCCCTGCGGAATTCCATGAGACCAGGGGTGCCCAAACCCCAGCCCGGGTGCCACTTGTGGCCCTTGAGGACTCCCAATTTGGCCCACAGGGAGCCCCCAGTCTCCAATGAGCCTCTGGCCCTCTGGAGACTTGCTGGAGCTCGTGTTGGCCCGATGCAACTGCTCTCAGTGTGAGGGCGACTGTTTGACCTCTTGCATGAGCTGTGGGATGAGGGTTCCCTACACTGCTTGCTGTTTCACTGCCTGCTGTTGCTATTTTTGTTTCCCCTCCATTAAAAAAAAAAATCCTCAGCTCTTCACATTCCTGCCTACAAAGTCATGTTGTCACTTGGTTTTCCAGTCCTCTGATCAATCTTCCTTCAAAGCCCCAGTTTTCTTGTCCTACAGGAATATTGTCTAAGAGGGTTGTCTCCTGCATCAATGGACTCCCTGTGCAATCATGTATTGGAATGCCGAATGACAGTGCCAGCCAGCAGCTCCTGAAGCCTTTCGGTCCAGCTTTGTCTGTCTAGACCAGGGGTCTCCAAACATTTTGGCCAGAAGGCTGCATCAAATATCTGGCACGGTGCTGAGGGCTGGAAAAAAAATTAAAATATAAAATTTATATAAATTAATTAGACATGGAACTTAGATGAGTGAATGAATGAGTGGGCTCATTCATTCTCTGGCCCTTAGAACACCCTCCAGATGCAACCAGAGCACAGTTCTAGTCATTCGGCCAAGTGGGCCTGAGGCTTTCAGGGGACAAGAGGCTGGCTATGGACCGGACAGAGGCTTGCTGCGGGCTGCATCTGGCCCCCAGGTTGGGGTTTGGAGACCCATGGTCTACCAACGGAGGTGAAGAGCTCATGGAATGCCATAGCATGCGTGTACTAAATGCAGGATCACATCAAAGGACATTGGATGACTGAAGGGGACAGGATCCAACTAACAGAGGCACTAATTCTAACTGTACTTGAACAGTTTAATTGATCGATCATTTTTTTTACTGGGACTAACATTGCAGTCCTGTTACTGGAAGTCACAACAGTAAAATACACTTAATGATTTCTAAAGAAATCGTTAGAACCTCACAGGTACATTTTAAGCTCTAAAAATTAGCAATATAGATTCAAGTACAATTGCCTTCAGGCAAATGCTTCCTGAAAAGTCAAGTATTAACTGGCCACTGCAATACAAAAAGGGAGGTGACTAAACATGTTTCAATCTATGTTTCAAAATGTGGGCTAGGACAGATAAATGCATGTTTCTTTTTCTTCACTAAGAAGAATTAACTTCTGTCAAGGCTGGTACATGGAGTAGAGATCTCTCTGCAGATCAGAGGCATTCCACATATGCTCCACAACAATGGCCCTCTCCTATGAAAATGTTTTGCATTGTGGAAATCACCTCAACATGTCCTAGGAGTAGAAACCAAACTCACAGCCCCCATTTCCCATAGTAGTTCCTTGTCCCAAACAACTACCAGCCAGATAACCTAAAACAGGGATTCTTAACCAGGGTTATCCATACCCCTCGGGGTACGGGAACCAAATGATAGGACTTGATCCCTGAACAACTTAAAACAAATTGTTGTTAGATTAGTTTATTATCTATCACTCTTATCAATATGGATTGAGATGTTCTGTTCCTAGTTATCCATAGGTAAAGTTGTTGTTGGCAACCTTCAGTCTTGAAAGACTATGGTATTGCGTTCTGCATGGTGGTTCTGGAACAGCGTCTAGTGTGGCTGAAAAGGCAGATTCGGGAGTGACAATCCCTCCACACTGGGAGCAAGTATAGTGTGACCCTGGCCTGTCTCCCTGGCTATGGGCCTTCCTTCTTTGGTTCTTTGCCTCAGTCTGTTGGCAAAGTGTCTCTTCAAACTGGGAAAGGCCATGCTGCACAGCCTGCCTCCAAGCAGAATGCTCAGAGGCCAAGGCTTCCCATCTGCTGAGGTTCATTCCTAAGGCTTTCAGATCCCTTTTGCAGATTTCCTTGTAGTGCAGCTGTGATCTACCCGTAGGGTGCTTTCCCTGCACAAGTTCTCCACAGAGGAGATCCTTTGGGATCCGACTTTTGAAGTCATACTGGTACCTAATAGGACTGATGATAATGATGATTTTGACAGTCTGGTGAAGGGGGCATGGGGACATATTGGGCAATCCACTGGAGTCTGTAATAGTAAGAAAAGTTAAGTCATTTCTGCCCAACGTTGCATATATGCAATAGGGACCAAATATGTGCACCTGTGGGCTGGACAAAAATGGGTTTAAGAACGCCTGCCCAAAAAGACTCAGCCATCTTAATTTTCTGAGGTCTGTAGGTTTCCACTTTCTTGTGTTTATTTGCAAAACTAAATGTTTACCATAACTATGTGAATTTACATTTAAATACCCAGAAGTTTGGTGGTTAAACAAGAATGTTTTATAGGTATGGTGCCAGCCAAAACTCAGGCATATGGAGTTAATTTAAATGTTCATGGTATTACTTGGCAGTTAAATCGGAGTTTCCAATAACTTTAAAATGCACAAGATAATCTATAAATGCAAGTAGAAGCAATATAACAGTTTTATAGGAGGAAGTTTTATAACTCGTGGCATGCCATGAGTTTTTTAATGAGCATAAAAGCATCATAACAGTGCCTAGAATGGTATGATTGAAAACCATAAACAGTTCTACTCACTGATAAAGTATTATCTCCAATCACAAATATATCTGAGTTGTGTGTATCAATTTCTGCACTTGCAGATAACTGTATTGTCTGGAAAGTTGACTGCAGAAGAAAAATGTAGGGAAAGTAAAATGTTACAATTAAAAATTACATTATTGTCATGAAATGCATTCTATTATTTAGGGCTTCTCATCAGTGTAAAAGTAACTTCTATAACATTTAAAAAGGAAGGGCGACTGACTTCCAAACCTGCAGCAATTAATATACTGTACAAAATTTCAAAGTTTTTTTTTCATGAAGGGATCATCAGTAATGCTACATCATCTTAGAAGACTCATTTTAAAGACCTTTCTTGAATCATACAGGTTTTTAAGACTAAAATTCTCTTGCTTATTCTAAAACAATACTAACTCAAAGCCTGCACCCAGTTGTGTTTTGGTCATTTCATAGGACATATTTTGTGATCATATACCTTGGCCTGATCTATATAGGTAGCACAATGAGTTGGTCAAATGAATTCCTCACTTCAGAATGCAGGTAGGGGAATCACATTTTAAAATGTTTTCTTATATTTAAAAAAAATAATCCTGGGGATTGCGCTGCTGCCTTCCCTCAGCCCCTGCTGCCTCCCCCCTACTCCCACAGGAACTTACTGCAGCTTTCAAATTCCCTGGGAGTTTGAAAACTGCAGCCCCAGGGGACGGCCCAAGTCCTGCAATCGGGCTACTCAAGCCCCATTGCCTGAGTACTCAACGGGGCTACTCAAGCCTTGCAAGCTGAGCAGCTCCATTTCAGGCCAGGAGGCCCGACACAGGGTTCTGGATCCAGTAGGATCCGACCCCTCTCACACTGCTCCCTCACCTACCCCACCTTTCCCCACCCTCTCTAGCCAAAGAATGCCTCCCTGTCCTGACTCACGTCTCTGCCTCTCAGAGCTTGACCTTTGCTCCGGGCAGTGTGTGGTGGGCGTCTGGCTAGTACTAACTCAGCGCAGACTGGTGCTGAGCCTGTGCCAGTACTGACCCTGCGCTAAGTCTCACAAGCGTGCCTTATGGTACATTGGTGACATTCATTGTCAGCGAAAGGTCAGTGCTGGGTCTTCAGGATCAGGCCCTAAGTGGTAGTCTATATCTCTTCTTCCTGATGTGCTAGTTTTTTCAGGGAACTCTTACATTGGGGGGGGGAGGAGCATTCATCAGCGGCATGCCTCACCTGCAATCTAAAGAGACACAGCTATTCTATCATCTACCATGTTATTCTCCATTTTGTTTCATGTGCTGACATTCATTTTTAACACTTCAATGGGTTTGTTACCATTTTAAACAGTAACAAATTTCTTACTTTCAATTACTTTGAATTCAACCTCAGTTATGATGATGGCTCAAATTTTACCTTTACAAAATTAGACAAAATTATGCCTAACAAACAAATAACTTTAGTGTTCAACTCTTTATATATCAACAAATATGAAACATCCAGAAACTGTTACTCATTAAAACAGTATTACTTACACTTGCAAATGTCCCATTCCAGATTCTGGTGGAAACATTCACATAATATTCAGCTTTCATCGTGAGATCTTTTAATTCGCAAGTGATTGTATTGCATTTGACGTTCTTGCAATTCTTTTAGATAAGGGAAAATATTATATTATTGCATTACTTGAATGTTATGAATTTTGAAGATGTTCAGGATGGCAATTCATATCATGAACTATTAATTCTATTTCTGGAATTAACTGTTTCAGATTAAAAGGTATTGCACATTTCGATACAGACCGACCCACCAATGTGTGTTCAGACCAGCAGGAGAAGCCAGCTGACTTACAGTTGTATATTCTATTCCCAACTCAACTCTAAGTCCAATGTAAAACTGAAAGTTGCATTTCATTCCCTACTGGTCTTAGATGTCCTCTGCAGGAAGAAGGAACATTCCAGCAGAAACAGGCATTTGATAGTGTTTTAGACAGTGTTATCTAAACAATAATTGTAGAAAGAGTCATCAACTCACCAGTTCTTTCATAGCTCTGAAATTTTCCTTCCTAAATGATACGGAATAACTTTTCTCTCCTATTTTATATGGATTGATTTGTGTATCACAGCAGATACCAGTGTCCTAGAAAGAGCACACAAAAGGTACACATAGGTATATTGAAAATTACACAATCCTGTGAAATTGAGGATCAGAAAAACTTTTTTTTTCAAAATGCATGATGCTTTTATATGAATCTGGTGTGCAGAATCCAAAAATGGCATTTGCCCTATCAACTCTAGTTGGTTTTGCCCTATCAACTCTAGTTTCGGAGATATGGGCATGGCCTTTTTAATGAATGGTTCATGGTGTATTCACTAACGAGGCTATGCCATATCTTCGAAACTAGAAGTGATAGGGCAAAACTGATGGCATTTTTGGATTCAGCAAATATACCCAGGAATATGTCTAACATTTAAGGCATTAATGTGTGTGGGCCTGTGTTATCTAATGCTCATTATTGCAAGTCTGCTGTAAGTAACAAATATGAATGTATTTTAAAAACACACTAGAGTTTATTAAAATCCAATATTAAATGACAGCACAGAAAAAAAATTTATAGGAACAGCCTAACAGCCCAGACTTCTGCGATTTATACATTAGATAAGATAGAGAGGCAGAATCCACCAGTCGGTAGCTTAGAGGGAAGGGGGAGACTGCAGCCCTATCTTCCAACACCCTTACACATTTTTTCCAGGGACTTGTAGCGCAGGGGCAGCAGGTGAGGCAGAACTGCCCCATCTTAGTCCACGGAAAAGCACCATAGCTGCTCCCCCTCCTTATACCCAAGAAAGCAAGTGTAAGGAGAGCCTCCTCAAGTGTAAGCAGGTTCAGTAACTGCGGTGCTTTTCCATGGACTACTATGGGGCAGTTCTGCCCCCACATCGCACATCCCTGATATTTTCCCCAGTCAAAATGGTTAGGAAAACATCTAAGGAGCTAGCTTTCTTTTACTACCATCTTCGCTTACCTCATCTCTCTATAACTACAGTAAAAATGTACTAAATCTGAGCAGCTGTACTAGTGCTAAACTCAAGCAGATACATATAAAGACAACTCGGTCAAGAAAACATCAATGTGGAAAATACCACACAGAAATCAAGGTTAAACATTATCTTGTGCCAGGTCACCATAAGTCTGTAAGACTCAACACTTGATCTAGCTGGAGAGCAACAAGATGAAAAATGCCAACCGGGTATCTGCGATTCAAAGGAACAAAAGATTATTTGAGCCCACTTTATTCCTATGTTTATCTGAACACAAGATGAGGCTGTGAGTCACTGTGAAACCGACATTCAAAAACCATTTCTGTGCTATGAAGGCATATTGATAGTCCTAGATCAGACACAAAATCTAAACAAAAGCTCCTGTTTTGCAGCTCTTGAAAATTTCTTAGTATGGGAGCATCAGCTTATTAGAGGGCAGGTGTAAATTGTTCCATCACTATTATTACTCCTTTCCACATGGCTTTGGGTTCAAATTGCATTAATTATATTTGTTATATATTTGACACCTACCAACCATTATTTTACCTGATTAGTGTGCACTGCAGTCACATACAACAATGGATTGTTCCGTTCAGTGTGATTTGGGATATGGATTTTTAAAGTTGCTGTGTTTACTAGAAAACTTCCTCTTGTGACCTGAAAAATAAACAAACAACTATCCAGATAAACACTGAAAGAAAACTCCTGCAGAAAACTCCTAAGTGGCCTGTGTTGGAAAGCTAAGAAATTGCAAGTTTAAAAAAAACAACACATAGGCTACAATGCTTTGCATACCTCTGAGCTGATCCAGAAGGACCTTCTTTTGTTATTTAATTTTTAAAAAGAATATCCAAATATTATAACATTGTAAGTATGTATTTTGAGTATAGAATTTGGGGGGGTTTGCTGTTGTGGAATTGGGGTGTGTGAGTTTTAATTTCAGATCTGATCCTGTTTGCCCATAAATACATACATAGCAATGCTGGTCATAGCTGATCTGGACAAACATCTGCAGACATACAGTTGCTACGGACCCCAAAAGAGATACACAAGTCACTAAGACACTTCATTTAATACCAGCCATCTTTTTGTTGGACAAATTGTGTCTGAAATTTTTTTTATCGTACTGATATGTTTATAGAACTTCTAGTGCCTTGTGCTGGAATGGTAGAGATTTATATCACTGGAAAAACCATCAATTTTGAAAGTATCCATGAATCTTATTTCCAAAATTTTCTTAGAGGGGGAAGGAGGTGGGAGGTGGCCAAGGGAAGTAAATAGCATTCAGCCTTCAGGAGAAGCACAGACATTGAGATGGGTTAACAAAGCAACAGAGACCCAGATGTTTACTAATTCAACATTAGTTCAGTGGGTTCCTTGCTGACTGATGCAGTGTACAGAAATTACTATGACTGCATTAGCATTATGGATAAAGGTTATAGTTGCCTGAGAATCTAATAATAGCCACCTATCAAGGAAGGTCAATAAACTTTTCAGCCTGGGAGTATGCCATGTAAGGCAGATGGAGTAACTGGATAGTTCTTCAACTGTTATGTGGCAACCCATCCATGGAGGACCAGTTGTTCTGGGGAAAAAGAAAAGCAGCCATCAACAGCTGCTTTGGAAGTCCACTCAGGAAAAACCAGAGTATAAATTGAATGAATGAATGAAGACTGAATTAATATGTGTTGTCTATTCCTGAACTAGTCCAGTAACCTGTCTCTGACACTAATTAGTTCATTCTGCTTCAGCCAGAAATGCAAAATAGAATAGGATGTATATATGTAGAATATAGAGGAAATGTTTACTCACCTTAACAGAAAAATTGAATGCAGCTCCTATTTCATCAAAGGTGTTTACAGTGGAAGGAACATTATTATCAGAATATATCTCATAAAAGTTCATGCTGGTAAGCCTGAGCAAAAACAGATTATTAATAAGCACATTTTTGGTATCTTAATGGGTGGTTTCGATATAAAATGAAAGCGGCTGAGATCAGAAATATATCTGTAAGAGAATCACATACAGGTGCACTGCTGTTTATTTTTTACAACAGCAGTGTCAAATATACAATAGGTTGTATCTGGAGTGTTGCACTTTTGGAAGCAAAGCTGTCAGAAACTGCTGGGTAGTCCCTCCTTCCTTTGCAAACCCCCCCCCCAACGTTACATTATATTCTGCAGCACTAGCAGAGCTAAGGGATGCCAGTGGGGTTCAGGGCCTCGGGTATCACATGGGTGCCTCATGGGACTGTGATGGGGTGAGGTATCACAAAGGGGGGTGGAGGAGAGAGTATTGCAGTAGCGAGGAGCACCTCCTCCTGCAGCCACTCAGAGCAGTTGTGCACCACTCTGAGCAGCCAACTGCTTCTTTTGCTTTTTTCCCAACCCTCAGCAGTCACAGCATGATAGAATCATAGAGTTGGAAGGGGCCTAACAGGTCAGCTAGTCCAACCCCCTGCCTTAGGTAGGAAATCCTCTTAGAGCACCTCCAACAGGTGCTTGTCGAACCTCTGCTTGAATATCTCTAGTGAGGGAGAGTCCACCACCTCTCTCCAGAATCTGTTCCACCACCGAACCGCTTTTCATAGGGTATGAGGGCTTCAGTAGGGAGGAGTCTTATCAGGCTTACTCTGAGAGACATGTAATGCACACACACCAGGAATCTATTGCTTGCACATTGGGTGGTATCTACAGCAGTAGTGAGGCCCGTATCCTATTCCCCTTGACAGCCTCAATCTGCCTTCCCAAGTCCACTCGGAGTTGTACCAGCTAGACCTATTTGGCCAGTAGAGGCTTATGCCTGGTCAAGGGAACAAATGAGGAGGAGGAGAAGACTACCTCCCCCCCCCCCCACAGGATGTGGTGCATGTTTCAGTGGCCCAGCTGCATCAGTGGGGTAGGGATTTGATAGGATTAGTCTGTTCGAGTTTGTTGTAGGGTGAATTCATCAAGGACTGCCCCTTTGTACTGTACAATAACAACAGAAGAAAAATGTTCATGCCCTTTACTCGGTTGTGTACACATCTTCTTTGCTTCACCATTCCTATAAAAGCTAGAATCAGGATGAGAAAATTCAGTACAATAATAGGTATGTGGGCTGTGGCCAAGATTTCTGCTTCTGTTGGTTAATCTAACATTTATAGAGGTCCAAAAGATGACAAGGACTCTGCCTTGTTGTATTAACACTGATAAATTTCTGCAAAAGCAGAAATTGGCTAGGTTAGGATTACCTTGTTAAGTGAAGTTCTGCATCATAGCGAAGTGGAATTGTTAGGTTGACCTGATTGTTTGTATCATCCTCTTCATAACTTGCACTATATATAATACATAGAAAAGAATCATATATTGAAACACTGCCTTTATACACATCGCCTGGCAGTAACAATTAGTTATTGCTATTAGCTGTGGGGAATATGTTACAAGGTTATATGAAATATTTATATATACTATACCTCAAAGCTTGAAAACTTAAAACTGCCAGATTCTGAAGACTATTCAAATTAAAGTCAAAAGTAATATCAAAAGATACCTATGCAAAACAGAGATGAAAGGTGAAATTAAAACAAGCAAAGTAACTGTCACTAATCATCAGAATTATTTTAGGGCACTATCTTCAATATCTGCATTATCATTATTAGGTTTGGAATAGCTTCATGTTCTCTTAAGTGTCATGTCATTTCTAGTCTTTCCTCAAGATCCTAGTCTTCAGCATTGCTCTTCTTTGTCCCCCACCCAAGCCTTACTTTATGCACATCCCCACTGTTAACTGCTTGTCCTCCACCTCCCTGAATCCACCATAACTCCCTGCACCACAATGCCCAAGCAATGCCTGCTATATTACATATATAATTAGTTTTGGCATGTTGAGGCCTCATCAGGGAAGGGAACATTTGTTCTCTTCTCCCGGGGTAACACTTGCTGCAGCTATGGGTCAAGTCAGACCTGTACCAGAAATATTGCTGACACAAGTCCATAAGAGCCTATGATGACCCATAAAGAGCCTAGAAAGGATCTGGTGAGTGCTTCCACCGCCGCTCCCCCTTCCTAGACTAATCCACTCTCCCCATCCCATTTCCCTTCCCATTCTGCCCACCCCTGCCCTATTCCACACACCCCCGCTATCCTCCCAACCCCTGTGCAGGCTTACCTGCACTGGGAGGTGTCCGCGGTCCTAATTTGCATGGACTTGGTCACATGCTCTGGCTGTTTTGCCCCTGCAACAGCCACAAAGCATGTTATGCCAGCAAAACATACTTTCCACCAGCATAACACGCCTATAGGATTGGGTCCTTAGTGTAAATCCCCAACCTTACCTTCCTTCATCCCTGCTTTATGTATCCTCTTAGACCCTGGGCTTATTTCTCCCACTGTCCCATGTGAGTGAACACTCCATGCTTATGGAACCTCTAACTAATTCTTAAAATATGCTTGAAGTTTTACGGGGCAGCACTGATCACTACTTAGAGGGAGAGAACCAGGATAGGAAGACAGCCTGAGCAACTCCTTTCTTCCCATCCCCTTCAATCTAGTGATAGAACCAGTTATCTGATGGGGAGAACCATTTCCATACATATGAACCTACTTAGATTGTGTCCCAAGACCTTGCTCCAGATACCCTACACCTAATTTTGATAAGCACTGTGTGACTACACATGACAGAGCAATTTCAGCAGTAGTGTCAATACTGTGTAGCTCCCTTCTCAGGCAGACTTGCTTGGCTCCCTCATGAATAGAATTCAGATGACAAGTTAAGACTACCGATTTAGAGTGGGATGATATATTTCTATTCATATTGGCTGGGGATAAGAATAGGCCTTCAGTTTGGCTGTACTTGTCGTAAGAGGCAACTAAACAGCCACCAGGTAGATGGGACTCATTAGCCTGGGAAAGCAGCTCATCTAAGAGAAGGAAAACTCTGATCCCAAACCTCCACTGCCTTGTGGCTACATCCAGTTATGGAAAAGGCTTCAGGAGTCAACCTCGAGGCAAAATCCGGAGCCAGAGTCCCTGAGGCAGTTCATGGATGAACACAGTCACGTTCTGGCAACTCCTGCGACGCCGCTGGAACCAACCATATTGACCTCTGCCTTTCCACTGGACCATTTCAGCGACATGGAGAGGGGGGATTTGCTGCATGGGAAACAGTCTATCCTCCATATCTACTTTACCCAGGCTTCGCGCACTGGAGAGGACACTGTTCCAGAATCACCATTCAGAGCGCGATACCATCATCTTCTAAGACTGAAGGATGCCATCAAAAAAAACTCATATTTATATCCCAGTTTTTTAGCCTTTCAGATCCCGAATAAGAATGGAACCTATTTTTTTAATACAAGGTCTTGGTCTCTCTCTTTTTCTCTGCACTTACTTTGTGCTGCCTCTTCAGCAGACTGTTGTTCCTGGACTGAGACTAGTCCTGAACCAGCCCCTACCCTATTGTTTGTGACAGATTATTTATCTAGCTATTTGTTTAATATTTAAACAGCAGTAACGATATCTGCAATTGTTTAATCAGAGCTTGATTTACAGTCATCAACTATTTCATCAAGTTAGCGTGTGCTGTGGCTAAATGCCCAGAAGGCTATTGTAACTGTGTGATATAAACATTTGATACATCTTCAGCTACAAACATTTATTGTTGTTTTTCCGCAACCACAAACCATTTATACTGTGAAGACTGGAAGTGTTGGCAGTGTAGCAGTGAAAAACCACACATACTCCCAGTGCTCAATACGCTGACTTTGTCAAGTGGGCTAAATTGTAATTTGAATTTCAGCCTGAGGTGAAGTTGCACAGCTTCACCAGTAGGATCCTGTAGCTTTCTCAGTAGATATCTTTGTGGATTTTAGCCACCCATGCTTAAATGCTACACAATGGCAGGACAGCCACAACATGTTTGTTGCCAGTAAAAGAAGTAGATTCCAGATTTTATTTTTTAAAAATGATGGCAGTTCAGCATATTAAGTAAAAAAGAAAAACTCATTTTCTATTTAAAAATGTGCTTTAAAAAAATTATAGCTCATTGAATCCTGACACCTCAAGGCAAGAGAATTTCTGTGATGATGGTCTCTGTGTGCACATGCATGAATCCATGTTGTGGTGGAGGTTCTTTCTACTGTCTCCAGTTCAATTTTTTTGTTGTGTGCATGTTGTAGTGAGTGTTTATGGTTGATTTACTTAATAGTGCTATCATTTTGCTTTTATTTCATGCTATGTGCCACCCGGAGGCCTTTTTAGTGAGTAAATAAATATTTTTAATAAACAGAAACAAAATCCCATTAGAATAAATTAGAATTAAACAAAAAGCTAAAAGAAACCGTAAAGCCTCAGCCCCTTTATACTGGGAGTATACTACACTCAGGACGCAATCCTAACCCACTTTCCAGCACTGACATAAAGGCAATGCAGCTCCTAGATCTAGCCAGCTGTCCCGCCCCCTCAGGTGAGCCAGCCAATCAGCTGGCAACAAGCCCTGCTGCCGGCTGATAGGGGGGCAGGCATGGCAATCTTTGCCAGCGCGCCATACAGGCGTGCTAGCAGCCCTTCCCTTACTTTGAAGAGGCCGTGAATGCCACCCAACTGCAGGAAGCAGCGCACATCCCAGGGGCACCGCTTTGCCAGTGCTGGAAAGTTGGTTAGGATTTGGGCCTCAATTGCCTCTTGATTGCCTCTACATGTATGGGCCACCTTCACTTCTCATAGCACTAAGCTTTTGATCATGGTTTCAAGCAGCTGTTCACAAGAGTGCAAGTACTGACTTTAGAAAGGAGATGAACAGGGACAAAAATGACAAGTTGTCCAGTGTAACAAACACTGAATAAATATTAAATTTAAACAGAGAAGTGCAAAAACCTAACTCTGATTATGAGGATTGCTAGTTAGAAAACAAAAAAATACAGAAGGGCAGAAACCAACCCTGCTTTACCTCTAGTCATTTATATAATATGAATAAGCATTTATAATTAGTTTATTAATTATACAACCCTGTGAAGCATGTGATCCTTTTTCCTATTTTATAATTGAGGAGCAATGGTTTTACCAAAGTTACTTTATTTCCACTGCTAGTGTCCCTATTCCAAGATCCCTGATTCATGTTACAGCAGAGAGATGCTTAAACAGATCCGAAAACTGATTACAATTTGCCACAGAACAACTAAAGCCAGTTTCCTTTTGTGCATATGTGTATTTTTCCCCTTCAAAAAACTGAGGTTTTTTCCCTCCCATTTGCTTATACAATGATTTATATACATTCATCTCTTGATGATAGAAAATTCAGTGCCAATTGTAAATTTTCAATTGCAAAGAGAAGCAGTGAAACTGACAAACTTGCAGCAGCAAGCATGGATATCTTTCTTCATGGTAGAGGTGATTTCAAGCCACTTGAAAATTTTAACTGAAGGGACTTCATCAGTCTCAGGGCACAGGTAAGGGAAAGCTTGTTAGTTTCACTGCTACCTTTGCAGCTTTCCTACCTAAGCTTGTGCAATATCCAAAAAATCTCTTTTCTCTGAAAAGAAGAAAGCTTGCATTTTCAGCCACCAATTCCCCCTGCCCTCACTACCCACAGAATAGAAATTAAGTGACAAAAGAGGTCCCAGAGAATTTTCCACATGGAATTACTAACCTGTCACATTATTGCAACAGTCATGATTTAAATAAGAAATTTCAGAGATACCTGTTGACCTGCTTTAAAAACAGGATAGCTGATTTGGCAGATAACAAGCTGTGGGATAGCTGTCATGTGACAGGAAACTTCCGTTCCATCCACCTAAAGACAACAAGCAGATGTTTGGAAATATGAAATTCTACTACAAGACTGTATAAAGCTTTCTGTCAGTATGGTTTTAAAGGCTGAGCTTCCTCTCTCCTGGGGCAATACATTCTGGGGTGAGACTGGGAGGAGAGAGGAACCTCAGTGCAACCTGGAAGTAGGTCTTTCAAGGCTAGAAAAAGCTCTGCACGCTGAGAAATGGAGTGGTATGGCCGGGAAATGGTAGGAAAAGTGATTTCGTCGCTTTTTTGTTTTAAAGGGGCTTTAAAAGTGGACCCCAGTATCCGCTGGCATCTGTGATGTGTGTTTTGCCCCGGTTCCATTTTTCTTCCCATGCTGAGCAAAATGCTCCCCCCGCGCTGAGGCTCCCTGGCACACTGGCTGCTCCGCCCCCCTCCAGCTACGCCACCAGTGGTATGTCAAATCCGTGGATTGCAGATCTGTGGATATCACAGGTTGACTGTACACTCTATTGTTGAGTTTGCCGGTGACTTTCTCTCTTGGGTAAACTGAATTATTAGAACTAAAGTCTGTTTTATGAAAAAGAGAGCATTAAGCGGTCCTATTACATTAGGAGAAACCTTTGCACTGGTGAGGGGGAAGGTTGTTTCCACTTGCGAAAGCAGGGATGGGTATAGTTCTAAAAGGAAATGTAAAAATCATAACTGGTATTGCTAACAGCAATAGCTGTAAACACTGAGATAAACATCATACCTACCGGTGCAGAAGACAAAGCAAAAAACAAGTTTTGAGAAAAAGCAATCTGAATTCTGGTGTTGTACGCATTTTCATTCTTGTTTCTCAGCTTTGCACTGAACACTAATTTTTTGTTCTTACTGTTGATAATAAAGGGTTGTTTGCTGTTTCAGAAAATAAAAAAGAAAATATATATATATATAAATACATTTAGCTTCAGGCTACGGAAAGAGAAGCATATGTACTGAACAAAAACAAACCGGTTTCAATCCAGCATGCAGTCATGAACACTAAAGTTCCACAGAAATTAGCAGAAACTATGCTTTGCTTTCACATGGGTGGAACTTTATGGCCCAGAGTCTAACCAAGGCCTGCACTGCCAGAATGCTTGTTCCACTGGTGTAGGCTGCTGTAAAAACACCGTAAAGCGCTTTGCAGCAGTGCAGAGAGCTCCTGTGCGTAATGGAGGCCCCCCAGAGTTGGCAAGCCCTGCACAGGGAGCAGATTGGGGGGATGGCAGGGAGGGGGTTGAACAGGGCAGAAAGGGCAGGAGATGGTTTGGGCAAATCAGGCCTGGGAGAGGGCAGGCTTGGCAGCAGCGCACACCAAATCCTGACCCCCTTTCCAGGTCTGATCCACCTGTACGGACCAATGCAAACTTGCGTCATTGATATCACTGGTGCAGATCCAAGGTGACCCATAGTGGTTGCAGGGGCTTACCCTGGACAAAAGGACAAATGTTCCCCTACCCCCGAAGAGACCTTTAGCAGCCAAAAATCCTTTGTGGGATGCAGTGTAGCCTGTGCTGGTGCTGCTGCATTGCCATGGGAGGATTTAGGTTGGGTTGGGCTGCCTGGCTATAAATCTATACATATGTACCTAGGAGCAAGTCCCATTGAATTCAGTGGGACTTACTTCTGAGTAGGCATTATAGCTTGCACTGTACAGTCAATCTTATCTGAAATTTTTGTTTGCAAACAAGGGCCTTGGTATTCACTTATTTCTCTAGTGTTATGCACACCGTTCTTTATGGGAATCACAAATTTAATCTACCATTTCACTAGAGCAGCAATTTTCAACCAGTGTGCCATGGGAGTTTGGGAGAGCGTCATTTATTAGTAGGGCCACTGGGGATGTGAGCCTCCCACTGGCAGTGCAGTGTGCCTTGTCCAATACAGTACCTTGTCAATTGTCCAAAAATTGGTGGTGTGCCTTGACAATTTTAGCACCTTATCAGTGCTGTGAGATGAAAAAGGTCGAATATCACTGCCTTAGAGATTAATAATATTTGCAGACGTTTCTCACTTAGGCTTGATGAAAGCAAAAGGTGTTACATACACACGTTTCCCCATTTATTCAAAATATTTTCTGCATTTTCTGTTGCTCTTATGGATGGGATGAAGGAGAAAAACATGCCTTACCCAGTATGTGTTTTCTGCTGAACAGCAAGAACAAGATCTGTACTGCAGACTTCATCATCCCCACAATCTTTAATAAATGGTATCTATAACAGTACAAAAATGACTTTAGTTTTTTTCAGTGAGTGAAAGGGCATGAGATATTAATAAAATAAAAAATGGACTTACTAATGTCAAGAAAAAAATGCACCACTAATGACTACATTTGTGTAACATCTAACTGCGTTACCTTGGTTCTTTCATGTTAGAACAGTGGTTCTCAAACTGGTGGGCCACAGCCCACCAGGCTGAGAAACTTTAAGGGGCAGGGAAGGGAAGAAGAACCATGTCACTGCCAGGATCTCAGGGGCTTTCCAGAAACTTATCTCTGCCCGCGGCATCCTCTTGGGGATGCGGGGAGCTCTACCCTCTAGGCCCCCTGCACCTCAAAATAATAAAAAAGCGATTGTGACCCACTTCCAGGTCACAATGGCAAAACTGGATGTCTTCTGGGGACTGCCTTCCCCCCACCAACACTTACCTGCAGTCCCTATGAGTTTGAGAACTGCTGTGTCTGAACATAGGCTTCTGTGGGTCTGCACATAATTTCTACACTTTTTACTGGAGCAAAATTGTGCCCTGCAATTACCTAAATACTACACAAAGAAAAGTCTAATTATGAGACCTACAAATTGCGCTATGAAAATTGCTTATTTTGTATCATTTAGGGGTAATTATGTGCATTCACTGGCACAGGTCCAAGTAGACCCCTCTGCCCTGTTACCCAGAGAAGACCTCCACAAGTGCCCCCCTCCACAGAATGCAGATGTAGCAATTTTGGCATTGCTGCAACAGCGCGGCAGAAGCATCAGATTGGGTCAGTGTGTTTCCATTGGTTAAGGAAAAAAGCACAGAGCTATGCAAGGAACTAGATTATAACTTTCTGACCCTGAAAATGTTGTCCATCTTCCCATGTCTCCAACTCAAGATTTTGAGACCTCATCAGGTATTGTCCACTCGAGATCAGCTCAATCTTAACCTTAAATGCAAGCTGAGACTCAGAATGCTAAGCTCTGTACACAATATCCAATTTTATATTTGTTTTGTCTAATCGTGACATTGAGGAATTCATACAGCCTTAGCTATTTGCCAGTGCCATCAAAGTGCTGTTCCTTCACCAGCATCACAACAACAGGTTTTCTGTAATCACAGAGGCATTCATACAGGTGATGTGCCAATTTATGTGTTGATCAAGCAAGGAGACTGTGGGTTGATATACTTACACTATGAGAAACAGATGCAGGTGAGGTTTCATCCAGAACAGGACTGGAACCAGGATTCTTGAGGCGAATATCAATGCGTACACTAAGGGGGTCAACAGCATCCGAGGGCTCCTATTAACACACACATACACAGAAATAATTGACTGGCACCAGTTTAGTTGGCATTTCTAATATAACAATTTCTGCCCAACCCACAGGAGTACACATTTGATCCCTGTTGCATATATGGGTCCCTTTGGGGAGAAGGGCGGGATAAAAATAAAGTTGTTTATTATTATTATTATTATTATTATTATTATTATTATTATTATTATTATTATTATTATTATATGCAATGTTGAGCAGAAATGGCTTAATACTTAAAACATACTGACAGATGGTGGCATAGCTGGAGGGGGGCAGAGCACTCAGCCTGGCCCCTCCCTCCGCTTGCTCACCCTGCTGTGGCTCCCTGCCAGGCTGAGTGCTCCACCCCCCAGCTATGCCACCGCTGACAGAGTGCTTCCATTCAATAATTATTCAAAGTAACTGTTTTGCTTCTTACTGGTTGCACCAAGCAAACATGTCTCTTCTTTAACACAGTGCTATAAGCATGCAAGCTTATAGAACAACATGCAGGCAAGCAGGCTGGATACTATAAAGACACAGCCAGAACATTAACAAGGAAACAGGAAGCTTCCTGCTAACATTTGCTTAGGGCCCAATCCTATCAGATGTGCGCCAGCCCAGCACTGGTGTTCAGTGTAGCAAATGTGCCATAAGGCACAACTGTGACACTTAGTGGCGGGCAGTGCTGGCTCAGTATGAGCACACACTGAACCAGCGCTGGGCGGATGCCAGTTGAATGCCACAGGAGCTCCCGGCGAGTGCCAGGTGATGGAATGGTGAGTGGAGGGGGGGAGGGCAAGGAAAGGCGGGGTGGGGTGGAAGCAGGACAGAGACGGCAGCAGGCTAAGCAGCTGTATCCTGACTCCCAGCCTGGGAGACCCGACATGGGTCTCCTCAATTCTGCGCCTGTTCAATAGCAGGGACATATCTGAGGAACACCCATTGGGGCTGCCCAGGTCTTACATGGGGTAAGGGAGTGTAAGCTCCCTTATCCCAAGGACACCTGGCACTGCTTCCCAGCCCTGCTGGACGCAGCAGTCGCCATTTCAGTACCACAACAGCCTTGGGTGCTGGGAAGCATAGGATGGGGCTGTTAGTCTCTTCTAGCATTCAGGCTGCCTGCCTATGTTGTTCTATAAGCTTGCATGCTTATAGCATTCTATAAAAGGAAGAAACACATTCTTGCCTGGTGCCACCAGTAAGAAGCAAAACAAAGTTAATGGGCACGGAGGGGTGCACAGAAATAGGGTTCTCTCATATCTGCGGTTTCCATATCTGCCGGAGGCCTGGAACATATTATATCCAACTTGAAACAGAGACAAATGGACAAATCACCTTGACTAGTTCTCACAATAGGAAAACAGAAGAACTTGTAAAGCCATTTCTGGATCATATCACTTCAGACTGCAAGTGAAAGCTATAGTCACAGAATGTTTCTCCATGCATAAAAAAAAAAGCCTCAGACATGCATCTTAGCTTATAGGCATTATAATATTATTACTGCAATTTCTATGACACCATTCAGTATAAATTCTCAGAATAATAAGAAAAATAGTACAATAAAAACCCACAGAGTAAAAAAAAAATGATTCAAAAGTTTAAACCTAATGTGATATACAGAAGGGTTGGGTAGTATTTACCTGGACATTAAAAGCATGCTCTGTACAGGTCATTATGGGACGGACTATGATATTACTCTGCAGGTACCGCTCATTGTTTTCTTTAAATAATCCTCTAGAGGTCACTCTATAGGATAGGAGATCAGCATCCAACGTCAGGTTGTATCTCACAGCTGGAGGGAAAACAGAAAATAGAACAGACTTTGAAAGAGCTCCTGTTGATCTGAGAAAGTTAAGTACAAAAATATACAGCTTCAGTCTCTATGGGAAGCTTTAGGTAACCTGCTCTTTTTCTGCCTCAGATTTCAATCTTGTGCATGCTGACCAGGGAAAAAGCCCCATTGAAGACAATAAAACTTACTTCTAAGTAAACCTAAAGAAGATCAAAGTATTTGTTCCTAAATTGTAAAATGTAAATCACAATACTTTCATTTGCCCAGCTGTGCAAGCCCCAGGAATAATAGCACCACATTAAGAATAATACCAGTCAATCTCTGAGATTGCATTTGCATTTGCATATGCATTTGCATATGCATCATGCATATGCATGATTGCATTTGCATATGTAACAAGTGCTGTGCTAATTATGTGTATTAATAAATACATCTTTCTAATGAATAAATAAATACAATTCTTCTTAATTTCACTTCATTAACAAGACCTGGCCAATCTACAAAGAAAGCCTATAAGCAAAGGTTTGCTCATGCTTACAAGTTCATCACTCAGTTAGACAAGTAGATGCTTACAAATTCATCACTCATTAGAATTTGGCAGGTGGAAAAGTCAAATAAGTACAGTAGCTGCATTCCCCGCTACTAGAACACCTGCTGCCATAGAAACCGTTCAATAAATATTATAACAATAAATGTACTAGCACTTCCCAAAAATATGTCAGGTGTTAGGATTCTTTCTGATTAGCATCAGAACTTAAGCAGAACTCTTTCATAAAAATAAATGTCAAATAAAATATGAGAAATACTTACCCACTTGATTAGTGCTATTGTTGGGCCTAAATGTGGCACTGAAACATATCTGGAGGACTACCTCCGTATTCTTGTTCAGCAGGCTGATCCTCTTTGGTGTAGACGAAATATGTATAGATACATCTGCTATACTCCAAGACCTAAAATACAGACAAAAAAAAAGGTTTTTTCTAGGATAAATCTATCTAACAATTAGAATTTAAACAAAAAAAATTATAATAAAGATGACTTAAGACAACTAGAATAGTAAGTAGTCTTAGGAGACTACATATTAGGAGAACTTCTAGAGGTTTGTACAGCACAGAGAAGACATAAATAAACGGACCTGTGCCAGAGTACAAATATCCAACATCACATTTAAATTAACAGCCCAATCCTAACCAGCGCAGCAGTGGCAGAATGAGCACATCCATATCACAAACATACCATAAGGCACACTGCAGTGGTGTGGAGACTCATGGCACAAGCAGAAAGGCCTGCACCAGCCTGCTGGCACCAGTCAAATGTGTGCACCCATCAGAGCAAATATGCTCTCTGCATGCTACAAAGGGGAAGATTGGGCCCGGGAGGAGAACAGGAACGGCAGCAGTAGCTACCACCATATCCTATCCCCCTTCCCAGGCCTGATTACCTGACATGAGACATTCCCACTGGAATGCTAACGATTCACATGGAGCAAGCAAGGAGCACCCAATTTAAAGGCTGTGTTGGATGCATGTAGCTCTGCATGAATAAGGTTATTTCACAGACCCAGAACTGGAAGAAAGGTAGCAACAGGGGAGGAAGCAACTTGCTTTGTGAGTTCATTAAAAATCCAGAACTTACCAGAGTTGAATCACATTTCCTTCAGCACCCACAGATACATCGGTAATTCCATCACCATTTAAATCACTGCGGCCATCGATTGATCTTCCAAAAAACTGGAGTTGCTGGCCGAATGCAGGTTCTGATCCTGAAATTTTCTGGAAAGAGAAATTGATTACAACAGTCAGTTGGTCTCCACACACACACACACACACACACACACACACACACACACACACACACACACACAGAGTTTCAGTAACAATATTAGACTACATATAGTTCGAAGACTCTCCCCATTAATTTCTATAGTTTATACTTTCATTAATTTTATACTGTGGATCTTCCATCAGCTTATCAGAGTAATACTACCCCAATAACAAAAAAGGACTCCCAAAAAGTATACTGATATACTAATAAAAAGAGATGACAAATAATTCTGTTATGATCCTGTATAAAATTCTCAATATTCTTAATTCTAAAATTATTATTATTATTATTATTATTATTATTATTATTATTATTATTATTATTATTATTATAATAGAGTCACATCTATGGAGAGGTAAGAATCCAATTAAGTATATTATGTAACAATGTTACTTACCTGAGAATATGTAGTGTGTATTGTTCTTTGTTTGCCATTGTAAATGTAGATAGCACCAACATTTTCATTTTCTAAGGGCGCCCCAACTATCACATCATTAAAGCCATCCAAATCAATGTCTGAAACATCAGCGATAGCAGATCCATACCGAGCATTTTCTAATCCCTGAGGGCCTTCTAGGAGTTCTCGTTTACCCAAAATACCCTTTGAGAAAAGAAGGGGGGGAGGCAAAGCCTTAAATTAAAATTATTAAATGTACCAGACTTAAATTCTTGTATTCAAATATAATTCTTTGAAACAGAAATGGAATTTCCTAGTTCCTACAAAAGAAAAAAAGAAAACAGCTGTAGAAATACTTATTCCTTTGATTTTTGTTGTGCCAGCTATGAAGGAAGTGCTAAAAAATCATCTTACAGATTGAAATAAAACTTTCCTTTAAACATTTCAGCAATCACAGCTTAAAGTAAGCAATTTCATTCATATATTATTAATGATTACTGGTGTCTGCATAACATGGTACAGTCGTTCCATTAGGCATTGGTTCAGTTAAGGACAGTGTGAGAACAGATTCGGCCCATGGGTGCTTGGGACACCCCCCCCCCCCACTGAGCCGGTGTTTGCACAGCCTTTTTAAAATGCTAACATTTTACCATTTGCTGTTCAGCGGAATTCAGTTTCCCAACTCAGCAGTAAAAAGCCAATAAGTAGGACTGTAAGTATTTTGAACGAGCTCCATGAAAGCAGCCCAGTTACTCCACATATATGACTCTGAATCAAAGCAAGCCTATTTGTTTATGCCAGGTGACTGAAGTGAAATTCCTCAAGCATGTGTTGCTCACTCAAAAAGACCAAATATTAAAATACCAGGGCTAGTGACTCTATTATTATTGTATTAATGTTTTTATTGCTGTTTATGACATCCTTAATTATTATGGGTTTTAACCTACGATTTGAGTTTTAATTGTGAATTTATGCTCTTATATTTTTACATTGGTTTTTTTGTAAGCTGCCTTGGGTCCCTCTGGGGTAAAAGGCAGGGTAAAAAATACTGTAAATAAATAGAAGTAAATAGTGATTAGAAACCCAGGTACATTTTACTTGCCTTTGTGACAGAAAACAAGTAGACTCTGCCTTCTTCTTTTTTGAAGTCATTCATGAACATTGGTGCACCAACCAATAGCACATCTGTGACAGAATCCCTATTCACATCCACTGAACATACCACACTGCCAAAGTAGGAGCCAATCTGAAATTATAAAGTTTCATTAGATGGTGAATGTGACACCGGCTAAAACGATATACTGCAGCAAGGGCACAGAAAGATAAAAAGCCCTCAAAAAGCTCAGTAGCAGGTACTGTACTTGCCTGCTCTCCTTTCTGGGAGTGAACAATAGTGATGTGGCCATGATCATCAACTTCATAAACTACTATCCTTCCAGTATAGTTGGACCGTGGAGCACCAGCAACAAAATAGATGGTGTTTTCACTTGAAATAACAGCAACAGAATAGCCTAAAGAATAAAGTCAGTTACCGTTATTGATTCCAGAAATAGAGATGTCCATATAGACAACTGCACATGGGGACAAAAAGTGTATATAGATTTCCAAACACCTTAGGATATCAAAACTGACATTATATGGGTTGATGCTCACTAAAGGTTCCACTGATAACTGATAGAGTTACAAAGAGAAGATTCTCTTTGTTGAAATGTTCCCAGAGAAAGCTTCATAATGAGAAGAACTGAAGGATATCACTGCTCTTCACTTCTTGCTATATATCTACAAGAGATAGTTCTGAAACTGAAAACAGTGCATCTTAAACTCTGAAATGGTCAGGACAAGGGGGAGGGAAATAGTATGGTCCACCTGCAGACACGGATTCATACTCCCTGGCATGAGAAATTGAGCTATATTCAGGAAGACTAATTCAAAAACAGAGTGAAATGCACACCACATACTATTAACACTGCCACAGGTGGGGAATCCATAACCCACCAACATGCATAAATCAGAGATCTTCTTTCAAAAAGGTCACAAACATGGGTTTTTGTTGGCACTCATTCTGAAGTTAAATAACATGCTATTTTATTTAATCAATCAGTCAAAAGATCAACTAAAAAAGCTCTGCTTGATAACCCCAGTATCTTGTATGCTCCTCAATAGAAAATGCCTTGTATGAAATCATCTTGAATGCGAGTCTTTAAATAACAGCCCAATCCTACCTAAATTTCCATGAGCCAATGCAGCAGCACCAGCACAGCTTCCACTGTATCCCATGGGGGATTTTTGGCTAGAGGTCTCCTCCCATTGCCCAGGGGTAAGCTACATCAACTGCTTTCAGGCAACTTGGACTTGTGGCAGTTCAAGCACTGGTGCAAGTCCATGTTGCTCTGTGCAGGAAGATCAGACCGTGAAAGGGGTTTGGATCTGGTGTGCCCCACCACTACTAAACCCACTCCCTTCAGGTCTATGAAATCCATCTCCCATCCTATTTCCTCCCCTGCTCCCCACCCTGTTCCAACCCCTGCACTGGGCTTACCTGCTCCAGTGGGCCTCCCAATATCCGCTAGTACATGCAGGAATGCTCTAACCGCAAAGTGTTTTACGACTGCTTTACAGAAGTCCACACTGACGGAATGCATGTTCTGCCAGCTTTAGTTTTCAATAGAATTGAATCGTAAATGTATTTACTAATGTTCAAAATAATTTCTTGCTTTTCAACTTAATTCTAAACAGGAATATGCTATGGTGTTCAGAAGCAACAGACAAACCTTTCACAGTGCCTTATGAACCTCTACCCTCACCTAAATAAGAGGTCTGATTTCTGTCCTGAAAATCTTTTTCAAATGCTTCACTGGGAAATATAGTAGTTTGTTTTGCTGTTTCTTGAACCACAGTGCCATTCCACTCGTAGGCCCCAACAGCGCCCAACATCAGAACATCCTGAAAGGAAAACAATCCAAAGCAAACAGGAATTAAAATATAATCCAGTGTTTATTAAAAATAACTACATGACAGAAGTTGCAACACTATGAAGGTAAAATGAATCCTAGTGAATAAAAGCTCTGTGACAGTAAAGTCAATTCATAAATTACTGCAGTAGGCTGATGGCTGCTTCTATATGTATGTGCCTTCAGTTGGAGCAGTGGTCCATCTATGCTAGTACTGCCAATTCCAACTGGCAGAGATCTGGCAGAGATCTGTCCCTTGGTGTATCTGAGATTCCCATAACAGGAGATGGAAGCAAAACATGTGCTTTAACAACTAACATATGGCTCTGCTGTAAACGTTTCATCTCACACAGATCTGGTAACATCTAAATGTAGGAATGCCATGAGGTGGAGGAATTACTTGGTTCCCACCAATGCGTATTTAACTTACAGCCCAAACCTAATGGGAACTTGTGCAAGATCCTTTATGGCGGTTTCAAAACATGTGATATGCTATTCAGTGAAAGCAGACTACCTCTACAAGCAGCAGGCAGCCAGAACCATGCACCAGTGGCTGAAGAAGGAGCCACAGAGCCATCAGTGCAGGGGGTGGGTGGGTGGGAATGAGTGGGTGAAATGGGCAAGGGAGGAGGAGTGGGGTCAAGACCAGAGTGGATCGAGGTCAGGAAGGGGGCAATATCGGTGACAGCATCATTTCATATTCCCCTTCCTGGCCTCAATCCACCTTTCTGGGTCCACTTAAGACCTGCACCAGCAAAGTAACTAGTGGAGGTATGAGTAGACCCATTCAGGGGGCGGAGGCTTACCCCAGGCAAGGGAACAAATCGTCCCTTACCTCAGGGACCTGAAGCTCACCCGAGGGATGCAATGTGCACTCATTGGTGTGGCTGCACTGGCGGGGAGATTTAGATAGGATTCAGCTGTTAATACCTCAAGTTTTTGGAGAAGAAATTGGGAAGAAACCATGTTACTCACCCTTATACAAGTTTTCCTCATATATTAATGGAGTAGCCCAGGAAGAACCATGGGACATGGCTGCTAAACCGATCTCTTATGGATGATCTGGATGTCACAGAATATACCTCATGGTGTGAAACTTATTTAAGGGCTGAATCCTAAACAGTGCGTGCCAGCTCACTGTCGGTGTGCACTGTCGCAAATGTGCCATAAGGCATATTTATGAGCCCTCACACCAGCCCAGTGCTGGAACTAGGCCAGCGCCAACTGGTCCTGTGCTTAGCACTGGTGGTAAGCTGGTGCTTTGCTGCTTAGCGGTCACCTGAACCGCTTGGTGGCGGAAAGGTAGCTGGGGGCATGAGGGGAGGCGGGGAGGAGGCATTCCATGGCGAGGGAGGTGGGGGGAGGGCAGGGGGAGGGCGGGCAGGAGGCGTGACAGGGGGAGGGCACATGGTGAGAGGAGGGCGGGCAGGAGGCGTGACGGGGGAGGGAACATGGCGAGAGGAGGGCAGGACTGGTGGAGCTCTGTGTCAGGCCCCACGACTGGACATGGAGCTCTCCTATTCTGTGGTAGCTCCAAAGCTGCTGTAGAATCCAGTAGCCCCATTGCAGGGCTACTTCCTTTACTTGGGGGAAGGGGATGAATGTCCCCTTCTTCTGAGGAGGTGGCAGTGGTTGCCCCGTGTGTACTGGTTGCAGTAGCAGCCGTTTTCACCGCCGTGGCAGCCCCGTGCTCCAAGCAGCTCAGGATTGGACTTTGCTTTAATACACCTGATATCTATTCTTCTAAAATGCAATTATGTAGGTTGAATATTAACTCTTTACTTCACATCAAAAATGCAATTATAACATACTACACTGTTGTAGAATTATAAATGCCTTTATTACATCAAGTTATTTATTACCTTTAGCTGTGAATAAGATGCACTGAAACCCACTTGTGACATTTCCATCTGGAATAAATCACCTTGATCAGTACCTGGTTAAACAAAATTCCAGTATTTCTGTAATTTATTCAGATGTCTGGCATCTCAGTTACAAACATGTCAATTAGAACAAAGCCACATTGATTTCAAATAATAATGATTGGGTCCGAAGACCTACTTCAGGCATGCTTAAGGTTTCCACATGCTAAGTGGGATTTTTGACTTTTTTTCTTTGAAGCAAACACTCATCCCATATCACAAATCGCTTTTAAAACTCTCTTTTTAAATGCAGTGTCATGTTAGATGCTGCTGCTTTGAGAAACTCAAGTCCCAAGCCTTCTTAAGCAACAGAACTGGTTGCAGTCTTCTATAAATACTGCTGAATAGATTGATTTTAAGGCTGCTAAGGAATTTTGCTACACCCATTGGGATTTATATAGCCGCCCTGGGTCCCTTTGGGGAGAAGGGCGGGGTATAAATAAAGTTTATTATTATTATTTATTATTGTTGCCAATACATTATGAATTGTTCTTTCCCCAGACACCTGCCTTTCACATCTTATAATGCAAATTCCAGGAATTGGAATCCCCATTTTTGTTCATTCAGTTTTCGTGAAGCTTTTAAAGTGTGTTTTCAGAATTTGGTAATGAAGGAATAACATCAGCAATTACCAATAGTATTTAAAAACTGCTAGGGAAACAGAGACATCCTAATGGAACAGGAGTGTATACATTTACCTTCTATGCTGAAAATTCGCTCTCCCAATGTTCCTGCTTCTTCTAAAAGTGCAGCCTCAGAAGACACGTTAAAGAAATATTTTGATGTAGGATAACTAGCAATTCCTTGGATTTCTTTAATTAAATTTTTAGTATCCATCTCATTCCTAATCAAATATCCTAACACCTGGAAAAGAGGGGGGGGGGGAAGTTGTATTTATTTCCACAGGAAACATCAAGATATTTAAAGGAATCTGAAATGACTTAAATTGCTACAAAATGTTTCTGTCTCCTACTTTACATAATTTCCAACATGACTTCAGAATCAACTTCCTATAATCTTTGGGTAAGGCAGAATAACCGGCAACAGTTTTACAAAAGGTCTACTTGCCTTCTTTGACAAGCAAAACAACAGGTGGCATGATGATAACTTGTGTGGTTCACACAAGATGTTATGTGCAAAGATGCACACAAAGAAGTTCCTTGGTTTAAAATAAATCAGGTGACCATATATGCCATTTAACAACAGGGATACATTATGAGAAATGCATCATTAAACAATTTTGAACTTCTGTGAACATTATAGATCACATAGTAATTGAAAAAAAAATTGACAATATTCCTGGCCATCCCCAATCTCTCCTCTCATCCTTCTCCTTCCCCGTGAGGCAAAAGGATTGGAAGCCGATTTCCTGCACTCATGTTTTTGTCTTGCCAGGCCTGCTTTTCTTCCTCCTTCACGGATACGGAAGAGGGCACACAAAGACCTGACTCAGAATAGTCCCTACCCTCTTATTGGGTAACTTCACTCTTCTCCTAGTCGACCAAACAATGTTTCTTTTCATTGGCCATTCTAAACACCAATCACTATCTGGTCTGAGTACCTTTGACATATAGTAAAAATTTATGCAACTGATAAGTTCATTGACTGATAACAGGCTCACTTACAGATAAAAAATAGCAGTGGCAGAGGAGGGTGATGTAATAAATTAAATCTTATGGGACTGCTTTATACAAGGTCCATCACTGGTTGAAACAGTATTATGCAGTGCATATCTATATAGTACTTTCATTTATACAGTACTATGCAGCACACATGGAGTTTTGAACTTGGCATATGAACATTCCTCACAGAGAACTGTTTCCTGAGAAACTAAATTCTAGGTGTACTTTCATTAATCTTTCAACACTTGTATAATGTGAACATTTAATATGGAGTGCCCAAACCCCAGACCGGGGGCCACGAGGCCTCAGGGACTCAAAATCCAGCCCGCAGGGAGCCCCCAGTCTCCAATGAGCCTCTGGCCCTCCAGAGACTTGCTGGAGCCCATGCTGGCCCGACGCAACTGCTTTCAGCGTGAAGATGACTGTTTGACTTCTCATATGAGTTGTGGAACGAGGGTTCTCTCCATTGCTTGCTGTTTCACATCTGTGATGCAGCAGTGACAATGAAGGAAAGGACAGCTTGCTTAGTGCAAGGACTTTTATAGACCTTGAGCTATTGCAAGACCTCCATTTATTCATTCAAGTTCCATCTCTAATATACTCATTTATGTAAATTTATTCAAACTTGAAATATAAATTAATTCAGCCCCTGACACAGTGTCAGAGAGATGATGTGACTCTCCTGCCAAAAGGTTTGGACACCCCTGATCTAATAGAATAAGATCAACCAAAATGGCAGATGTAATGACAACGTTACTTACTGCAATACCAAATCTAGTGATATTGTCCTTGTTGCATTCAGCAATCACTTTTTGCATTTGTGAGCCATCATGCGATTCACCATCTGTCACAACCACCATGACTTTACTTGCTGTTGGCCGTCCACCAACTTTCTTTGAGAAAGCTTCAAGTCTGCAATGAACAGAATGAGACACTAAAAGATGTGAATTATACTTTTAATGTGTGTTTTCATTGCTACTTTCAATAGAACCAACTTAGAACAAAGTAAAGCTGGAAACCAACTTTAATTCAAAATTCTTAGGGGAATACTGAATATGACCAGCAATTACAGCATCTCTAAATATTCAAATTCCTATTCCCAAGAAAAGCAACAGTTGAGCCATGCACTGCAGCTTAAGGGAAAATGAGCTTGAGGATTCCTGTAAAAGAAGCATAGAAGAGTCTGCCTTGGAATGAATGGTCTGGTTGCAATATTGCACATCTACCCAGTGAGATAGGTTCTATTGATTCTTATGGGGTGACTCTCATGCTCTCTGAACATGCAGACTCTGCACAATTGCATCCCAAGTTTTTATTCTTACTTAGGAGTAAACATGCATAAAATTTGACTGTCAGGATTATGGAATTCTGAACTACTTATTCCAGTTAAATGCTACGAACTTAGGTAAGCTTAATATATTGAGTGATAACTCTCACCACGGAATAGAACTGAAAGGATTACTGCATAGAAGTGTAATAGGATTAATGTTACCATTTATTTTTTATTGCATTATTTACCCCACTTTTCTCTAAGGCATTCAGAGCAGTGTGCATGGCTTCCCTTCCCATTTTATCTCACAACAACCCTATAAAGTAGGTTAGACTGAGAAACAATGACTTTCCAAAGCTTCCCAATGAACTATATGACTCAACAGGTCATATAGGTCTCCCTAGCTGAAGTCTGACATTCATCTCGCTGTACTGCATGGACTTTGTATTTCATAGCATTTGGGCTATGGTATTTACAAGTCTTTTTTTCTGTGCATGTAGGTGTCCATATGCCAGTTAAGGGTGTACTTCAAGCATCTGATGAAGTAGGCTGTTGTTCATGACAGCTTATGCCACAACAAATCTGTTGGACTTTGTGATAAGGTGCCACCATTTTTGCTATAACATATAAACATGGTTACTCTTCAATTTGTTACCACAGAACAATAAATACTGATGTGCTTTACCTGGTAAAATCAATTGCTTTGAATGTATTAGTTTCACTTCCTCCTTTCTGATAGGTTAGTGACATTGCTTTTACAACATCTTCTTTATTTTGGTAAGTACTCAGGTTGAACACGACTCTGGGTTCATTACCATACTGAATTAAGCCTACCTAAAAATTTTAAAAAATGAATTTGAAAAGCAAAGGTTGATTCAGTATAAGGTAGCTACATGGCATACAAAAATATTAGTCTGTACTAACCCCTGGCAATCCCTGGCAACAACTAATCTCTGTGCTGGAAACCCTAGCATGTATGCACTTCTGAAACAGAGACGCCTGCGTTGGCTTGGTCATGTAGTGAGAATGGATGATGGCCGGATCCCAAAGGATCTCCTCTATGGAGAACTTGTGCAAGGAAAGCGCCCTACAGGTAGACCACAGCTGCGATACAAGGACATCTGCAAGAGGGATCTGAAGGCCTTAGGAGTGGACCTCAGCAAGTGGGAAACCCTGGCCTCTGAGCGGCCCGCTTGGAGGCAGGCTGTGCAGCATGGCCTTTCCCAGTTTGAAGAGACACTTGGCCAACAGTCTGAGACAAAGAGGCAAAGAAGGAAGGCCCATAGCCAGGGAGACAGACCAAGACTGCACTTGGTCCCAGTTACCTGGGAGTTAAGTCTTACTGAATTTAACAGGTGTTACTTCTGGGTAGACATGTGCTGGATTGAACTGTGACTTGGACCTGAGAAGAGCGTTATTTAGCCTGCTCACGGTAAATTCAATCTTAAGCCACTTCTGCCCAACATTGCATATACACAACAGGGATCAAATGTGCACACCTGTAGGGCTGAGCAGAAACGGGTAAAGCAATGAAAGAAACTGAGAGCATATTTGGGCACGTATTTGACAAGTAACAATAGCCACTAATGTATTCATTTTCCTATGACATTACAGATAACCAGAATGCATAGTTGCTTCCCACAAAGCTGCCTCTGCTTGAACAGAATTGTACAGCAGTATTGATGAAAGAAAAATCCAGTCCTGGCAAGGGTGCCTGGAGGCACTTTGGTGACTCAACCTTGAGATAACTGTTTGTCTTAATATAAGTTGCTTCTCAAGCTTCAACCACAAAAACTTTATGGTAAAAGAGATTTGTTTGCTTTAACGTACACAGAACCACAAGGTGATGAACAAAACACAATTTTTTTTCCATTTACTGTTGTTATTAAGTTCACTCACCTGAGTTTTAGTAGGTCCAATATCTAAACCTTGGGCAAATTTTTTCAAAAATGCACTCACATAATGCCAAGGATAAATACTGTTTGATTCATCACATACTACCACAACATCTATTGCAGAAGAACATTCTATGAAAGAAAAGACAGGCAAGGTACATATTCAATGACATTTTAATTCATTTCCATTTCTTTGTGGTTGGTCTGTGGAACTCCTTGCCACAGGATGTGGTGCTGGCGTCTAGCCTAGACGCCTTTAAAAGGGGATTAGACAAGTTTCTGGAGGAAAAATCCATTACGGGGTACAAGCCATGATGTGTATGCGCAACATCCTGATTTTAGAAATGGGCTATGTCAGAATGCCAGATGCAAGGGAGGACACCAGGATGAGGTCTCTTGTTAGCTGGTGAGCTCCCTGGGGCATTTGGTGGGCCGCTGTGAGATACAGGAAGCTGGACTAGATGGGCCTATGGCCTGATCCAGTGGGGCTGTTCTTATGTTCTTAACTACAATTCCCAGGAGGCCCTGCAGGTCTCTTGTTATCAGGTGTGCTCCCTGGGGCATTTGGTGGGCCGCTGTGAGATACAGGAAGCTGGACTAGATGGGCCTTTGGCCTGATCCAATGGGGCTGTTCTTATGTTCTTATGGATCTGCCCTACTCAGGGGCCCACCATGAGCAGAGATTTTGTTGGCAGGTATTAGGCAGGCCGTCTCTGGTTGCACCTTCTCCGTGGAATGCTCTCCCTAGGCAGATTTCCCTCTTTGATTGCTTTCAGGTAACAGATAAAAAACATCTCTTTTGGGAAAAGTTTTGGCTTGGTGTAGCTCTATTTTAAATGATTTTATCACTTCAGTTTTTAATCTTTTAACTTTACTGTGTTTTATTTATTTGATGGTATTTATTTTGATGTAAACCACATTGTGGTTTTCTATGAAAATGACAATAACTTAAATCAACTTAATTCGTACCCTGGGGCCATTAATGTTAAAAATTCATAGAATAAAGACAAAAGGAGATGGAAAAGGCTTCATTTTTTCGCATACAAACTGGCACTTAAAATTTGCCAATGAAGTATTTGCTGTATTAAAAGATGGAGTCAATTACTTTGCGTGCATGGAGTCCATCTCATTTTTTATTAAACCGTGTTTACATTCCTTACTTTGCACAGCAGGTGAAAAACTCCTCATGAGCTGGAAATTTGGACTGAACTCAGAACAGAGTCCTGTAGCATAATACTGGCTTCCACACTGCTGTGCCCATAAAGGACCACAAGTCTTTGAAAACAAAAGCACAAATAAAAATTACATGCTAAAACACATATTAAGACAGGAACAATTCAATCCACTCTTCACTATATTTGACAGAACATTTTGGTGAAAAGGCGCACTGTACAATCCCCCACCTTGCACTCCCCCCCCCCCACTACAAGACTGAACCATTCACACATCAGTAGTGAGAACACCATCACTGGAACCACTGACAGGCAGGAAATAAACCTTAAAAAATGGGAGAGGAGTCATAAAAACCCCTGACCCTAGGCCTTTCAAAGAAACTTATTTTGAACAACAAAAAGGTTATCCTGAGACTTTTCCGCCCAACCCTCTGAAAAAATCTCATTGAACTAGACAAACTGACCAGCACTGGCCAGAAGATGGTGCTACACTTGTGTGCTGTGTAGCAAGCCCACCAAGTCTTTTGTTAACTGTGTTATTTCACTGATACACATTTTCCTTTGACGTTCTCTGGGAATTAAAGAAAAAGAAAACAGAGATTCCTATATCACCTATAACTGATGCTATGGACTATGTTTAATTATTAGGAAAAATTTAGCAGCTAAAATGTATATATTTTCAGCACAAAAGATATATAGATGGTGTAATTTATATTATTGTTCCAAAGTTGTTCTTGCTAATGCAGATGAATTCATAGCACAGAAATGTACCTCATCTGCAACATTAATATTCATAATCCTGGAGTTTCCCCAAACTGCTATTTGTTTTCATTACTTCTTTTGCGAAACACAGGGCTTTCTTACATTTAGAGCACAATCCTAACCAACTTTCCAGCACTGGCATAGTTGTGCCAGTGGGGCACGTGCTGCCTCCTGAAGTTGGGGGGCAGTCACGGAGGCCTCCTCAAGATTAGACAAGGTTTGTTCCTTTACCTTGGAGTTGCATTGCCCTTATGTCGGTGCTGGAAAGTGGGTTAGGATTGCGCACTTAGTCAAATATGTTCAGGACTAAAAGATGCACAATTTATCCTTCTGAGACACAGATTTGTTTTTATATTTTCCATAAATGCTATAGTACAGTTTCAGAAATTAGATCATTACATTATAAGAAACACTGTGGCTAATGCAAACAAATCACAAGAGACCTGGTTTTATTGCATATACAGCATGTAAACATACAGGATGACTTTTTCAAGTCTATGCAAACTACATGCTCTAAAAGGTTTTGCAGAATATAATTACAGAAACAACAAGCACAGAGAATGCAACTTCAAATTTCCAGATTTTGTGGGTCAGCATTATGTAGGCCAATATACATTTAACTGAATTACGTGCAAAGTTTTGGTGAAGGAAAAAAAAAGTTTTAACTTGGAAATAAGCTAACATTCAAAGTACTTAGCTACAATTATGCTTAACAACACTCTGGGACATTTTGCTCTGCAAGTTTTTGCCTCACTTAGAAAGCCACTGGAAATAACCAACTAATTATATCTCAATTAGGACTTTGAATTCTATGCTGTCCTACACTTATCTGATAGGTATTAGGGTAGCAAAACATGATCTGAAAAGGGGTTCTACAGATCTTTGTTCCCATCTCAACTGAAACCTTCCAGAAAGCCAGCCTCTATAAAATAAATTATTGGGGGAGGGAGAACCATTCTAATATGAAAACTCTTGGAGTTGGACATCATCCTCATGGTTGTCCAGGAACTGCAGATTCAAAGGGAAGCACCTAAAAGGCATTTGAGGTGTGTGTTTTATGTTTGTGGGAGTTATTTTTTCATTTCTGTTTTTGAAAATTGTCGTAAGCTGCTTTGAGGATCATTTGGTTGAATGACATGGTATAAACTCTCAAGTAAACACATGAGGAACTGTTTTTTAATCAGTGACCATTTGGACACCAGCAGGGCACTGTCTGGGCCACGGTTATGTCTTCTGTGGTTGGTTAGCAGGGCCACAACCAAGAAAACGACCCCTCACAGGTGTGTATACTTGAAAATATATGTAGCCAGGACTGGGAAAAACAGTGCTTTTGAAACTAAACTGTTCAACATGACCTAAGGACAGACTGCATACTATGTAACTGAAAGCCACTCTTACCTTTGGCTTGTTTTGGGTACCAAAGGGGAGAAAGTTGCATCTAGCACTAGATGAGAAGTTGGATGACACTGAGAAGGGCAGCACCTGGCCATGTACTTGGGCTGAGGTCCAAACTAGCAGTGGTGCATGAAGTTGTTTACTGAGAGTTCACCCTCCAATAATCTTCTTTGAAATCAGTTCAGCATTCACCCTCCTGCCTTCTATCAGTGTGAGATTAGCTGGCCATGTTTGGGCTGAGTAGGAATTTTACTCAGTTGCCTTCACTTTCTTTTGAGAGACTTGTTCTTGGCTATCCAATAACCAAGAAAGGTGGTATACAAATACCACTTGCTGCTCCTGCTGCTGCACACTGATGATAAAATGGGCTAATGATTTTTGTGGATGGTGGTTCAAACAGTATGGTCCCTGATCACAATGGAATGTTAGTATGTGGGGTAGCTTAATATATTATTGGTGACCATCTGGAGGCACTATTAATAATAAGACGAAAGGCATTTCATTGAACACCTACTCAGGGCTTTTTGATCCAGGGGTTATCAGGGAATAAGAGAGTTATTAACAGAATTAGTAACAGAGTTATCCCATTTCTTCATTCCAAGCGTGGACTTGGGTCATGGGTACTTGGGTCAAAAACATTAACGTGTATATAATAAAAATTATACTAACTGCAGAAAAAAAGTTTACAAATGTAAACAGCAAACATATTTATCATATAAAATATTTGGTTACTCCTCATCCTATTTAGATAAACAACATATTGAATTGAAAAAGCATTGTTTGCTCCATTATTTACATCAACAACAAAGACAGCAATACAGTTTGGTCACTGACTGGGAAGAGTTTATATTACTTGTAAGGTCAGTACTTACCAAAAATCCTCCAGTTATTGAGTTTCTTACTAAAGTTAGTCCTAGATTCATATCCTTCTTTATCTCAGTAACATTTGGGATGCTTGCAAAAGCTGAAAAGTAACAATGAACTGTAAATTCTAGGTACAACAGTCACTGTTGTTCTTACCAATACATCCTACACTACTTGGGCCCCACACCTGTTTGAAGTTGTCTTCTACTATGTTCCAGTTCAACTCCTGCTAGGAAACTAGCATGACCTTCAAATAAGTACTTTAAAAGTTGAATTGTTTATGCCAATAAAGGTGGAATGAATGAAGTACTTTAAAAATATGTGGGCCACCTGAAAAACTGTTTTTGGAAGTTAACTTAGTATAAATGTAAAGTTCTTTGTCCGAGAAACTCAGCTGAGGAAGTATATAAAGGAAGCATTGTAAGATCCTGACTATCATTTGTGGTTGGAATAACTGTTTTTAAATAACTAAATTTTTAATAGAGGGTCACAAGATACCTCGAGTCTCAGAGAAAATGCTCAGGTAAATGTTCATCAGTTTTAGAATTAAGGATTGTAACTCTAACCCTAGCACATACAGCTTTCTGATGTGCTACTAAGTTCCCAGAAGAATTGCAGCCAGATGAATAGAGTGGGTCCTTATTATCCATGGATTGGGACCCACGGATTTGACTATCCCTGCATCCCAAACCTGGTGGGTTGGCCCAATATGGACACTCTGGAGGTAATGGGAGCACAGCTCCCATTGCCTCTGGACAGTTACAGGTGCCCAGACCCATGTATTTCATTATCTGTGGGTTTCAGGATCCACATGGGTTCCAGATAACACTTGTAGTACTTGAAAAATGTATGCATGTTGGCTTCATAATCCATAGTGAATAGGTCAGTAGAATTATCATGTGGGTTGCCCTCTCAGCAGTGCTGCTTCTGACACAGAAACAGCACTCTGACAGGGCTGCCCATACAATATTGGGGCTCTTTCGTATCTTGAAAATATTACCAAGATTTGCATATTTTCTCTTCTGCCATTTGTAGTTGAGTTCCTCAGTGAAAAAGTGCTTATTTCTGGTCATCACTTGCTTAATGACATCACTTCTGGTCCTCAGAAGGTGCCATGAATGCTATTTGGTCCACTGTTTGACATGAGTTTGACACCTCTTTTCTAAAGTACTCTTAAACAGATAGATTCTGGCACACAAAGTCTCAGATAGGGTAGTAATTCCTACCCATAACTACAGTACTTTTTCTGAAGAACTGTAGATTGTGTGTCTTCATGACTTTTTTCCCTCTTTCTTGGTTTTAGAGGCATTTTCTGATTCTGAAAGTGTAATACTCTGTGTAATAATTCAAACATGTCCTGCAGTGTTCAAAAGGGCTTACTCCCAGGTAAGTGTGCATAGGATTACTACTCTGATCACTAAGATTTGATCACTTGAATGATCTGCAAAAATGAACATTTGCAGCATGTCAAATGTTATAACTTACTCTGCAAATTCATCTTTAAACATTTGGACCCCTTTTCATGAACAGCACACTTGTAGAGGTCTCCCATCCTGTTATTTGGATATCCACTCCAGGGTGAACCAACAAGCAACCTGAAAAAAAACCCAACCAAAATATTTAAGAAATATTCAATCAACTCAGTTTACTCTGAAATACTTTACAGAACTTCATTCTCCAGCACTTCAAAGTGGTTTCTTGACTCTCTATGCAGTGTACTTCATGTGACCACAGTAGGGTTCAAAATTTGCATCCCTTTAGCTGCTTGGTAAGAATTCTGATTTGTTTCTAGTTTATATATATTTTTTTATGGTGGAAAAGTACTACTGACTTCACGAGCTCATTTTCATGTGGGGAGCCATTTGTGCAGAATAGTGAATAGGTATTATTGGGTATAATTATGATTTATAGAGGTAGTTATCCCACTCATAGCCAAAATATTTTTAAAAAGACTTCCATACAACTTGAGAAATCAGACACTCACAGGAATTACAATACCATATCTGAAACAGCACTAAATTCTGCCTTCCCCCACTAGCATGCAGCATCTCCCTCAGTTAACATCAGTATGAATGCCAACATCACCACCCACACAGCAGCCACACCCTAGTGCAAGCACCAGTCAGCCACCATCTGCCCAGCTCACCACCTAAGCAAGCATTTCAGTTGGGCTAATGGTTAAGCTGCCTTTGTGCACACATGTTCAAAAGCATTTTGCACTGTGGAAAGAAGACAGACCACTATTCAAACAAAAAATCTGGGCACACTATTTCTTGGAGGAGTTTTAAGAATGTAGAGCAGCCATTTCAACCAGTGTGCTGTCACGAATGGACCATAGGTATGCTGCAGGTATTTGGGGAAGGGTCATTTATTAGTAGGACCATTGGGGTATGTGAACCTCCCCACCAGCAGCATCATGTGACTTGTCAATGGTCAAAACTGTACTGTGCTTTCACGATTTTAGCTCCTTGTCAGTGTGCTGCGAGATGAAAAAGGTTGAAAGTCACTGATTTAGGGTGCAATCCTAACCCCTTATGTCAGTGCTTTCCAGCACTGACTTAAGGGCAATGCAGCTCTGAGGTAAGGGAACAAACATTTCCTTACTTTGAGGAGGCCTCCGTGAGTGACACCCAACTGCAGGATGCAGCACATGACCCATTGGCACTGCTATGCCAGTGCTGAAAAGCACTGACATAAGGCATTCGGATTGCACCCTTAGAGTGTTCTGCTTCATTAGAATGGTGGGCAAAACATCTAAGATGTCCCTGCTTCCTTCAGAGGCAGCTGCTGAAATTTCTCAATATTTCTCTGGGTTTTCACAGGAGCAGATGTATTTGGTGAAATGTCTGTCAGTGTGCTGACAAAAACGCACCTCAGTCATGAAAAGACTTGCTCTGTATTTCAAGAAGGTTCAGCAACAGACTTTCATTTTAAAAATGAACATGAAGGATTTAGCCTGCCAAAGGCTATGGCCAGAACAAAATTCCTGAAGTGAGACCTATAAGCTACAAACAGGCTTTCCTTCCTCTCCCTGCCACCCCCTCCCAGTGTCCTTAACATTTCATACAGCTTTGTCATGGACTTTGTTACTGAAAGCTGTCTTTTGCTGGAAAACAGGGTATAAATATTATAAATAAATGAGGCTTTTCTCAGTAATGTTCTCTCTTATTCTGATCACCTCCTCCTCCTCTGCTGCTCTGTTCAGGAGACTATGATTATAATAGACTCTGAGTAATAAGGATAATTTTCATAATAATACATACCTCAGGTGATTAATTCACCCAGTGCAATAACTATACCACACCCTTTTAAAATAGAAGGGTGCAATCTTGGAGACAAGGTGGTTACAAATTCAACTCAGCACGTCAAAGCACCTCTAAGGATTACAAAGCAGCAAGCAGTTGAAAACAGAGGGAGCAAAAACAGGCTCCAGTTGTCAAGTCACAAAATTCTGAAGCAGCTCCTCTCCGCTGCTAATGCAGTAACTTGAAAAACTGTGATAGGGGAAGGTATGCAAAGAGGAAAGTGCTGTGCTTGAGAATACACTGAAAATAAATCCAGGAATATCACTAGATTTGGCAGTATTAAGTGAAATTCTGAGACAAACAGAACTGCCTCAGCTCCACGGAGCTACAGCAACAGAGCTGTGAGTTGTACAAACATTTTAAAGGCCATCACCAACACCTTGAATTGGACTTGGAATGGAAGGGGCAGCCAATATATCCGCCAGAGCATTGGAATGGTAGAATCAGCCCACCAGGCTCCAGTAACCAACCAGGTTGCTGCACTCTGCACTAATTGCAGCTTCTGAACAGTCATCAAGAATAATCCCACATAGTATGTCATTATAAGATGTCATTAGGGCATGGACTGCCATAGCCAGATTTGAGTAAATCTTCAAATCTTGAAGAATAGCTTTCCTATTACCACGTGGGCACAACAGTCAAAGCAGATTTTGGAACGATACAAAGTATTATTATTTTAACTTTGTCATAGAAGTGACAAAATTGAATGTCTGGCTTCTCTGGTGCTATTCTGCAATGATGGGTTGCGTCTAAAAGATGTAGCACAATATGGTACTCACTAGACACCCAGAGTGAAAATAACCAAGAACAACATCTGACATCAAAACTAACCATCTTGTTGCTGGTTTTGATACTTTGAATTTGTGATTCAAAATGCCTATCAGCTTTATTTAAGGTTACTGATGTGTTCACTTCTTTCATCAGTACCCCTTTCCTGTGTTTTACTGAAACAAATGTGCGGTTACTTACAGACTTGACACCATACTGTGAACCTATAATCTCTGCCTAAATATTGTTGCACTGAGTACATAAAGTCTGAATAGGTGACACATATCCCTAAAGTCTTGGGGGGACACAATGGCCAGTTAAAATTGGTTACAGCTCTTAGGGCACAATCCTAACCAGGTCTACTCATAAGTAAGTCCTATTTTGTTCAATGGGGCTTACTCTCAGGAAAGTGCGGTTAGGATTGCAGCCTTAGTTGTACGCCTAGATACTAGTGCCAATACCAGGATATACTGGTCAGGGGGGAAAGGACTGATTATGGGATCATTTGGGAGCACACATTTTGCTGTAATAAGTAAACGAACTTTAGTGAAATGCTTGCCATTAAACGAAGTGGAATTTGGCTCTGACATTTATATATAACGTCGGATCAAACTCCCTAAATTTCTTCAGAAATATCCACCTGACCCTTGATTTGCCAAATACAGGCAACTTGTATGATAGCCTTATAATGATGGTTTGTAATGTATTTGTAACCAGGACTAGTAGCAAAGAAAGCCGGGAAACAATTTAAGAAGTACATTCACTTGTAACACCACCACAAAACATTCCCAGCCCCCTTCTCCTTGATATTATCTTGACCACAGAGCAAAACAAGATTTAGAGAGTGAGTGAAAATCAACTGATATTCACATCTACCTGAACTGGACTTTCTGCCACTTGGGACACTTTAAAAGGGCATGACATATAGTTTGACACTCAGGATTCAATGTACTGTATATGTAACAAAAATAAATATTACAAAAGAACAAATTAACTTAAAGAACACTTTCTACAGAAGGGATACCCTCTTTATGCAGTTGATCAGAAATCCATAGGGCTTCCATACTCTCAAGAGAACCCTCTCTCCACAGACAAAAAAATAAGGAAATATGTATTGTGGTTGAATTCCATTCAGCATGTCCTAATGATTAAATGGCAATTAAGGAGCGTTACCCATTGGTAGCAAATTCACCACACCTTGCCAAAGATATCAGCAAGTCTCCCGTCACTGACCCTCCCCAAGCCCAGCGGGATCCTGCAGGTAAGGGGAAAATCCCCTGTATCCCCGCGGCGCCAAAATCATTACGGTGCCATCAGGACACCTCTACCCCAGGCCCTACCCTTGCAAATACTTACCTGCAATCCCAAAGTCCGAGTAGGACTTTGGAAACTGCTGGTGTAGGTTATTGAAGTGATTCTCAAACTGGTGGATTGTGACCAACCAGCCTGAAAACCACTGCCATTGTCCTCTTAAGGGACAGGGAAAGGGGGAAGGTAGTGACGCAATCTCCAGGATCACTCCGCTACGAGGGACATAAAGGCTTTTTAATACACTAGAGTCCCTGCCAGAGTCCAGGGAGTGTGGGGGCCCCCCAGAGTCCTCTGCAGGGCTCACCGTACCTTTAAAAGCTGCAAAAACATGACAATGATCCACTTCCAGTTTCACTATTGCAACAGAGAAGTGGGCTGCAATCATAATTTTCCACTGTTTAGAGCAGGGGTCTCCAAACCCCGGCCCAGGGGCCAGAAGTGGCCCGCAGCAAGCCTCTTTCTGAACCGCAGCCAACCTCTTGTCCCCTGAAAGCCTCTGGCTCACTCAACTGAACATGACCAGAACTGTGCTCTGATTGTGTCTGGAGGGTGTTCTGAGGGCCAGAGACGTTGAATGAATGAACCCATTCATTCATGTATTCACTCATCTAAGTTCCATCTCTAATTTATTTATTTAATTTTATATTTAAATTTTTTTCCAGCCCTCCACACCACGCCAGATATCTGATGTGGCCCTCTGGTCAAAATGTTTGGAGACCCCTGGTTTAGAGGCATGGGGAAACCTACAGATGACTCTGTGAGGTTCTCCCCCCCAATGCTAACAGGGACTCAGGTACATTTAAAAAGCCCATACGTCCCCCCACAGCAGCAGGATCCTGGTGATTGCATCGCAGCTTTCCACCCCACCCCCAAAGACTTATCCCAGTCCTCAAATTCCCAGAGAGTTTGCAAACCAGGGGGTTATTAAATGCAAGTATCCTAGATGCCACATTCAGAATGCTAGCAAAACAACAACAGACATCACACAAGTTTTCATAATCACAATTTAGCAATAATTAATAATTTAATAATTAACTCATAATCATGTTAGCATTGAGTAGCCTTAAACTTTTTAATTTTGATGGCCACAGCTTCTTTGACCTACAGTAGGTTGCAATTCTAAATTTACTGTTTTGGGAATATGCTCCATAGGACACAATAGAATGTACTTCTAAGTAAGCAAATGATAGTGTTGTTAGAAACATTTCCTTTTGAGAAACCAGCAAAGACAGGTACAGACTGAATCTCAGTATCTGTAAGGGTTCTGTTTCCAGAACTCACATGGATGGCAAAAGTTGCATTAAAGCAAATTCATTTAAAAAACAATATCCCTTTGCTAGGCAATTTAAAAACAGGCTTGCTGACCTTGGTGATGTAAGACAGAGGCACTGGATTCATCAATCAGTCTCTCTCCAGGCACTTAGAAAGGCTTCACTCCAAGCCAGTGACCCCTCTTTTCACCCAGAGCAAAGCGCTGGCAAAGAATGCAAAGTGCTTATAATTCTTACATGTGCTCAGGGGGAATGGAGGGGTCCCTTGTCTTAGAGTGAAGCTGTTCTAAGTGCCTAGAGAATGATTGATGGATTGTCAGCTGGCTGCCACCTCTCGCATTAACGAGGCTATCGTTAAACAACTTTTTCCCTTTAGTTTAAAGGGCCCTTCTCATCGCATTGAGATAAAACCGATGGTGAAAAAATCCATGGATAATTAGGTTATCCCTGTATTAGAGTCAACATAAAGTTTCTGGATATAAATGAAAGCGCCCCGATTTGCTGCCCCACCATAGCATGCACAATAGATTGTTTTGGTGCAGCTGAATGCTGTGGTGGGGAATTGGGGCTGCTACTCTGTATACATCTCTTTAACTCTGGCATTAGCCACTTTGTTGAGAATTCCACAATCTTCAATACTCTCCAAACAGTAACCAGCACCTTGGCTTATTTTAAAATCATAACTTCGTTACTGAGGTAAGCAGAAGCAGAAATGTTGAACATTTAACAGTTTAATGTTCTCTGTTTGGTCAACTACTTATTCCAACACATAAGGCCTACCAAATGCCACATGTGAAAAAGTTCTATTTTTAAATAAACAATTTGCTATATGGTCCTTTTAAAATTAAGTATCTAACTGAACTTGCTCCATGTTTACTTTGCTATGCTGTTTTATAGACTTTCCGCTCCTGTCTTGCACAACACTGTGTGATTAAATTCAAACACTATTGTGGCATGTTATTAGTCAGCTCTCTAAACATCCTCCCAATGAATATTCTTGCCAACGGGTCTGAATTTTAAGTAGCCCAGAACTCTGCAGACACAATGCAAACATACAGTAAACCATGGGAGAGGCAGATCAAAGTAAACATGACTGTTGTACTGTGTAAGACTAAACTATGATGTTGCTCAGAAACGGAAGTGAGTGCAGCATAAAGTCAACTTGAACTCCTTCACAGTCTACAGTTTTCAGTACTCTTCATTTTTTCTTTCCTTTTTAAGAAAGAAATACCAGTAAATTGACTAAGAAGTTTACCAACAAATCAATATTTCTGTTGTCTGATCAACTAATCAATAATTCTGTTGCAAAGTATAGTGAAAGCAGGAAACAGTCTGGATGACAAAGAGAAGACAACAACTGGGGGGGTGACAATGTAGCACAACAGCAGAGCACATGCTTTGCATGCAGAAAATTCTGGTATTCCCGATAGGGCTGGTATCCTTGATAGGGCCAGGGAAGTCGCCCATCTGAGATCACAGCAAGTGACACCTATCACTGTAGCTAATACAAAACCCAACGGACTAATAGTTGGATTAATAAGATGGCTTCCTATGTTTAACTGGCAAATTTAGCTTGGAATTCATAAAAAGTTTTAATTCAAAGCTTATAGTTTTGAGTATTCAAAACACAGTCACAGCCCTTCTCGTTCTGGGGTTCAGCACCCGTGGATTTGACCTAACACAGGAGTCTTCTGGTCCTGTCTAGGAGGTGTTCTGAGGCACATGGAGGCTGCGAGCTGAAAACCTCAAGTGCCTTTCAGAAGACTCCAGTTGCATCTGGGAGGTCCTTGGAGAGCTTTCTGCACCTATGGAAATCAATATCCACAGGGGGAACTGATTTCCACAGATACTGAGGGCCCATTGTACTGATCTTAAAATATCTGAAACACCACAAGACAACTAAATATGCTATTTGGAACATTCTTAAATGACCCCACTCTCTAAATCAGTGATTTTCAACCAATGTACTGTGGCATACTGGTGTTGCACATGGTCTGCAGGTGTGCCGTGGGAGTTTGAGGAGGGTCATTTATTAGTAGGGCAATTGAGGGATTTGAGCCACCTACCAGCAGCATGGTGTGATTTGTCAACGGTCAAAAAACTGATGGTGTGACTTGACAATTTTAGCACCTTGTCAGTATGCCATGAAATGAAAAAGATTGAAAATTCCTGCTCTAAATGGATGACACTGGGGTCCTCATTTGGAAAAATGAAGAATATTCCACCTACACTTTCTTAAATCAGATATTTGTACACTAAAAAATCATGGAAATATAAATTTTATCTTTTATATGCTAAACTAACATTATGGTTTAATCCTGGGTTAATTATGGGTTTCCTTTTGGTGGAAGACCTGGACCGATAGGACAATTTTTACTTAGTTCATTTTAATTTGAATCTATTAATTGGTCAACAACATGAGTTTTTTTGCAATTCTCAAAGTTGAAAGCTGAAATGATTTGCCATTATTTGCGGAATGGCAACATTTACAATCATAACCTTTTTTATAGCCTGATCCAAAATACATGCTCCCCCACCCCAGCCAATGCAGACATGCCAGCAGAGTATTAACTTCATCCTGCCGGGGGGGGGGGCAGTGCCAAAGGTCTCCTTTGGATAAGAATTTGCTTCCTCAGTAGGTATACTGGGACCTGTGCCAGCTGTTTGGCTAGCACAACTCTGATTGGACCTGGGGAGGTGGGTTGAGACCAGGGAAGGGGAGGATATTGTTAGAGTTGCTGCTGCTAACTGCCCCTTCTCACTTTCAACACACACTGATTCCCACCCTATTCTTCCCCTTCCTGTCCCCACCCTCCCCTTGTGCAAACTGACTAGCATGTTTGCAGGCCACTGTTGCACAACCATCACTGCTTGCCATTTCCAGTGGCAGTCTGGTTGTGTGCAGAAGCAGCTACTGAAATGCAAGTTCCAACCGCACAGTGGCCTATTAGACTGGGCCCTTAGTGTCTAAATTTGGTTAAGCAGCATTATCGGCTTCTAAATCTCCTACACTTTTAGGAATGCTTGCTGAATCACTGGATAAAAAGAAGCAATAATATTTGTTTATAAATACTTGATGTCAATAAATATGACATTCAAAGTCTTAAAGAGATACGGAATACAGAGTTGGATCACTCTACCTTACATAATCAATGGAAAATGGCTTTAGCGACCATAACTACAATATCCATGGATCTTAAACTGTGATTAATTCAACAAAAATTATTTTTAGTGTTGATTGGACACCACAATGCCATTATATTAAGGGTCTGACCAAAGAATCCAGTTGCTGGCATTGTAATTTCCTTGAAGCACCTTATTCACATGATGCAGTCTTATACAGAGATAATATACTTTTGGAAAGGAGTTATCAGCTGTAAGAATTTTGTATTACTGCAAACATTTATATTTGTTGATATTTACGTTCTTTTAACTTCATGGAAGATAACTACAAGACCGTGGAAACAGACTTTTTGTCCTCTAAGTGTTGTTAAAAGATTTATAGTAATATACCAGAAGTATAAGTGTTATGATCCAATTGACTGAGGTCCTTTTAACCTTATCAACATTTGAATGTATGAGTTACAGACAACAACTACATATGGATATTTTTTGACATTTGGAAGCCTTTCTTAGAGATTTGTGCATAGATTGCTTAATAAGCTTCGTAATATTTATGTATTTTATTTATACTAGGTATTTTCCCCCTTTTTCTGCTTCTTTTTATTATTGTTGTTATTGTGTTATTCCTAATAAAGAGGAAGTAAAAAACATAACTACAATTAGACCACCTGCCAGGGGCAACTGCTGCAGTCTGTCTCACAATAGACCACCTGTGTGTGTGTGGGGGGGGGGGGGGGAATCATGATGTCAGCATTTTTAGAATGATCTGTGTCCACACTGCACTTGCTTTTATGCCACACAGAAATGAATGAGGAGTCCACACCAAATGACAGATCAGGCTGATGCAGGATTTTGATCAGTGCATGTGGAACTTCATACCACAACAAAAGCACCTCCAATTTCTGCACCAAGCAGCTTCCTAAACACAGCTTCCTAAACACCTAATATTTGGCCATTTTGAGGGACAAGTTGCACATCATAGTCAAGAGATCAGCAACTTCATTCTTTAATTCCTTAATAACTCTTGGGTGGATGCCATCAGGGCCCACGGATCTTTAATTTATCAATGAGGTCTGAAACATCTGTTTCAACCTCTATCTGACTTAATTCCACATTAGAAGGATGCTCCATCTCTCAATCTGCAATTCTTAAGATTCTCACTCTCTTCAGCAGGAGGCTACAGACATTCCATGAGGTTATACAGAGCATAGGGATGTTTCAACCATTTTGAAAAATACATCGTGGTAGTATGGTGAAAGAGATCCAACTATGGAAAATCTAATATCTATACAAAAAATGCAAACAAGGATTTTTTTTTGTATGTCTATATGGTTAATGAATAAGAGAAAATACTTACCATTTGCCATCTTGATTTATGAGCTGCTGAACTGTATATCCAAACTGCTCTCTTGGGGGGCCAGAGAATACTTTTGCACCTTGGAGTCCAATATTGTAAGCTTCACAGCAGTTCTGAAAGAGGCCTGTTACGATGAATAATAATATTACCATAAAAGTCCATTTCGAACAGAAGTTTATGTACTTTCCTCTTTCCATGCCAGTTCCTATGTCATGGGTTTGTAGATGTTCCATATTTTCACCACTGCACAGGCATAGAACACAGGTACCAAGGCAGAACTCAGCATCCTGACTTTTCAGTTTTAATTTTACATATAAAAAAGATAAGTTTCTAGCATATGGGCCCGAAAGTGTTGGAGTGTAATTCTGAGTGAAAGGGAGATAATGTTTGTGTGTATGAACATGCTCAGTATGATTTCCAGTGGACAAAGTGTATGGCTTTAGCAAGCTGTATAACTCCTTTAAGTTTCCAATTATCAACAGAAGTAGGATAAAGCTTTAATATAGGGATAGGTTACCCTGTCATAAAATTTTTATTGATTTAAGCAGTACACATAGTCCTGTAGGTCAAATAAAACAAATACTTTAATACAGTCTCGGTTCTAGGTTACTGGAGGCCCTTGGTCAAGCCCTGCACTGAGCCACCCATGGGGCAATTGACTCCCATATATCCACAGTGAGCAACAGGTGGCAGTGAACAATGGGCAATAATAGCAGGTGACAGTTAAACCAGGAAAGGTTTAACAGCTGTAAAGGAAACCAGGGGCTGACAAAAGCTGACCCTACTGATTACTACTCCAAGCCAGGGATGCCCAGGGATGCCCTGGGGCCACTTGCGGCCCTTGAGGCCTCTCAATCCGACCCTCAAGGAGCCCCCAGTCTCCAATGAGCCTCTGACCCTCTGGAGTTTTGTTGGAGCCCACAGGCAACTGTTTGATGCCTCACGTGAGCTGTGGATGAGGGTTCCCTCCACTGCTTGTTGTTTCACATCTGTGAAGCAGCAGCAGCAGCCAAGGAAAGGCCAGCCTTGCTTTGTGCAAGGCCTTTTATAGGCCTTGAGCTATTGCAAGACCTTCATTCATTCATATAAGTTCCATCTTTAATATATTCATTTATGTAAACTTATGTAAATTTATTCAAATTTTAAATGTAAATTAGTTCTTTATAACCCCGGCCCCCGACACAGTGTCAGAGAGACCATGTGGCCCTCTTGCCAAAAACTTTGGACACCCCTGCTCCGAGCACTGCTTCCAGTGCTCTGCTTTTCTGATTTACTACGTCAGTGGTTCAATGCAGGGAAACTGGTAGGCATATCCACTGTATCATTCCAGACTAAAGAAACCAAACAGATGGAAGTCATGTGGGGAAAAACCTCCCCTCCCAGGATAGTAAAAAATCAAGTGGAACAGGGTGGGGGGGGGGGAGGGCAGCAATGGAGACAAGGGTGGGCAGATTGGTCCTGGGAGGAAGCGAGATAGTGGCAGCCGTGCTTACCATATCCAATCCCCCTTACTGAGCCCGATCAGCCAAAACAAATTACTCAGACCTGCACCAGCTATTAGCTCAAGCAGGTTCTACTAGACCCATTGCAGCTGCTGGGGTTTACCCTGGGTCAAGGGGATGAATGTCCTCTTAACCTGCCAGCTTTCCAACTTCCCCCACAGGATGCAGCACAGCCTGCACTTGCTCCGCTCCGTCAGTGTTGAGAGAGAAGGTTGGATAGGACTGGAATGTCAGTCAAATGTAACTTTTTGGGAATGGCATTTCAAACAAAGGACAAAGTCTACTGCAAAGTTCCAGCAACTTTGAGCGTGCTGAACAATCACGGAAGCATCTGAGAGATAAGAAGTATCCAAAACTAAGGAAAAATAGGCAAATACACAGGGAACTTGTGGCTACATCCAGTTATGGAAAAGGCTTCAGGAGTCAACCTCGAGGCAAAATCCGGAGCCGGAGTCCCTGAGGCAGTTCATGGCTGAACACAGTCACATTCTGGCAACTCCTGCGACGCCGCTGGAACCAACCGTATTGGCCTCTGCCTTTCCATTGGACCATTTCAGCGATGTGGAGAGGGGGATTTGCTGCATGGGTAACAGCCTATCCTCCATACCTACTTTACCCAGGCTTCGTGCACTGGAGAGGACACTCTGTTCCAGAGCCACCATTCAGAGCGTGACACCACAGTCTTCCGAGACTGAAGGATGCCAACAATTCACTATGAATACTACAGAGGAAATACTTGAACACAAGGACATCCACTTTTCCCTTTATCAGAGGAACTCTACAGTTTCAAGCATTTTATATGTTCATCCAGTAAGAGTCTGTTTTCTTTCTGAACAGATAGGAGAAACTGAATGCTAGGAAATACAACTGTACTTCTTTAGCTTATCTGTAAGCTGTAACATAGCAGTTTCAGTTTTAATAACACGGCATGCATCATCTCAAAAGCAACCTAATAGTTCCTGTTCTGCCTGCATGTCACAGACATATCAACTATCCCTACTTTATACAGATTAGCAGCCCAATCCAATGCTACTCTAGTGCCGGCACATTTGCAGTACCCAGTGAGTAAGAAGTAACACCGCAATTAAACCCCTGGTGGAGACAAGGTAAGTGCCAAGTCGTGTGTGAGCATGGGGTGGGTGGCAGGAGGGCATGGGGGAAGTATTTCCTGGGCACTGGGAGAGCTTGGGGAGGGCAGAATGGGATGGTGGGACAGGCCCAGGAGGTAACTTTCACCAAATCCTCCTGGGTTCAAAAGCCCAATATGGGGCTTCTCAGTCTGTGTCAGCTAAACAGCTGGCACAACTTCAGGAAGTCCCCTGGAGCAGGCTGGGGCATTACTCGAACGTCACTCTGAGGAAACTCAGAGGAAACTGAGGAAACTTTACTGAGTGTGTGGTTGGTCTGTGGAACTCCTTGCCACAGGATGTGGTGATGGCATCTGGCCTGGATGCCTTTAAAAGGGGATTGGACAAGTTTCAGGAGGAAAAAAACATTATGGGTTACAAGCCATGATGTGCATGTGCAACCTCCTGATTTTAGAAATGGGCTATGTCAGAATGCCAGATGCAAGGGAGGGCACCAGAATGAGGTCTCTTGTTATCTGGTGTGCTCCCTGGGGCATTTGGTGAGCCGCTGTGAGATACAGGAAGCTGGACTAGATGGGCCTATGGCCTGATCCAGTGGGGCTGTTCTTATGAAACCTCCAGCCTGCTCAAATCCAGCATGGGATACAGAAGCTGCTGTTTGGTGTGGTACTTCTGTACAGGATAGTATTATTATTATTAACTTTATTTATATCCCACCTTTCTCCCCACAGGGACCCAAGGTGGCTTACAATAATGGTTAAAAACATTAATTAAAAACATAATTTAAAAACAAGATAAAACATATTTGCAGAACAAGTCTTAAAAACAGCAGTCAGATAAAGGTGTATTGGGCCCTGTGGCACCGACTGGACGTACTTGGTGCTAACTGCCATACAGTGGTCAATGCCAGTTGTAAAAGGTGCTCTGATAGTGCACTAGTTGGGAGAGGGAAATGGATTAGGCTCTCAGTGTGGTATCTGACACAATGTAGCCATTCATTGCACATACTGCTAGAGTTCCTATATTGATTGATTGATTGATTGATGATGATGATGATGATGATGATGATATTTTCACACAGTCAGGTAGGTGTTATTGACTGGTTTGTTTTATCCAGATATCAGTTGTTGTTTTTGTTGTTATACTGTATTTATATACTACCTTTCTCACAGACTCTAGGCAGTTCACATAGGTAAGCTATCATCAAACTAATTTTTACAAATGGAGTTTTTACAATCACAGTATTTTTCAATGAGAAATTCAGTTATGTAGATGTATCCCTGCACAGTGTGGTTTTATCCATTTCCCCCCTTTTTTAATATACACATATGCAGATATGCACAGTAACAATCTACAGCCTTGTTAATAGATGAGTAAATCCAGCTTGCATTAAATCATAAACATATCCCTGGCTGCCACCACAACTTGTGCTGAGATAGCTAGGAGGTCTTTCAGGACAGGGAAGCATTTTTAAGATTCATGATGAAAACAGGTGAGATAGTAAGTCTGAAGAAAAAGGCATTCTTTTCCAGCAGCCAATCTCTCTGCTTCACTCTATCTGGGCGTAGAATATAGCCATTGTCTATGTTACTGACAGCAAAGAAAACAGAACATGTACATTTATTTTGGATCATTCTTGGGCCTCAGAGAAAAATATATTAATAAAGCTAAACATATCTTAAAGCAATTCTTGAAAGAACAGAAGTAATTGTAGTACTGTAAATACACTTAACAAAAATACTTCCTATATTATTAGTGACTAGGCTAGTACTATGCAGGAGAGAGTACAAGCAAATATAATATTCTAGATCAGTGGTTCTCAAACATGTAGCACCAGGACCTACTTTTTAGATTGAGAATCTGTCAGGACCCCCCAGAAGTGATGTCATGACTGGAAGTAACATCATTAAGCAGGAAAATTTTTAACAATCCTACCCACACTTACCCAGGAGTAAGTCGCATTTACTATCATTGTTAAAAGCATATACATAGTAGCCTGTCGAGTATAGATCTGTAACATTTCCCCAAATGCAGTCAGGTACCTTGGTAGCATCGCGTAATATATTAAAAATAAAATATTGATATGAATTGGGACCCACCTGAAATTGGCTCATAGTGGGTCCCAACCCACAGTTTGAGAAACACTGTAGATATTTTCAAATATATTCTCTTGTCACAAGCCACAACCACCTACACATCTTTTACTGATATTTCAAACACAAGGGCTTGATGGCTCTAAAGTTCTTGAAAAGTATTTCAGGAAAAATATTTCAGGAATTGAGAGGCACTGAAAGTCAGGAACTGATTCCTGACTCGCTGTAGCACAAGGACAGCTGGTCAGAGAAAGATTGTTTCTTTAAAAGTGCAATCCTAATTACTGTAGGTTACACAGTACATACATGTAACATCCACAGTTTATATGTTGATAAATTCAAGCTACATTCAATGGCCAAGAAAGATGTCACCACCAAAAAAGGGGGGAGGAGGAATTTTATACACCCAGTAATGTTTCCTGCACATGAAGCATTCCAATCTGTTTTGGGAAACGGAGATATTTTAATCAGGCAACAGACTGTTTACAAATAAGGGGCTCCTGGACTGTACACTGCACAGATTATTCCAAAGCAAATCAAGGCTCTGGTGTTTGTGACGGGTTTGACTGAAGATGCAAATTCTTCATTACTGCCTGAGCTACCAACCATGACATTCAAGTGCTTACTCACTCTTGCTTGCTACTGAACTAATGCAGTCCTTCCCCCAGTTTTCTGGGATTTCTCTCATTTCTTGCTACAGAACCACAGTGGGGACAAAATACTAAGGCCACCCTACTCCTGTCATAGCTTCAGCTAGTATCACTGCCCCCCCCCGTGTGTTTACTAAAGTAAAACTAAAATCAGAAGCCTTGTTTATATGTTTATTATTATGTCAAGTTTGACCCTTTACAAAGCCAACTGGAAATAAGAACCAGTGAACATGGACAGAGAGACAACCAGGAAGCATCTCTTTTTAAAAACTGTCCCCATTTTGATTCAGTTTATGATTTTTATAAACAATTTGATTAAGTGAACCTGAATGTAGCGACAATGTTGTATTCTGATCTATAGTATGTACATAACAATACTAGAAATCTGAAATGAACTGATCTCTATACATTATTTTAAACTCTGAAAATCCACTGAACATACAGAAAGTGTCCTCTGCAAACCAGAAAATGGAATATTTTGTTTTCTCTTTTAAATAGACAAATTTGGATCTTTTTCTTTCTCTCTTTTTCTTTTGAATTAAATTACAGTTCTTCGGGGGGAAAAATTATTCAAATATCTATACCCAAAAAAGAAATAAATGACTACATTTGCTTCCAACATATTTTTAGCCTACCAAAAAATAAAGCTTCCTTGTTTTGTATTGATGTATTTTGCATTTCTTTTTATAGAATGACAGTCACTACAAGTTCCTACACTTCAAGAACTAGAAGGCTGGAAGATTTTAACATTAGTATGACTTTAAGTCAGACTGCCAACCAGCCAGCATGTTTAAAAGTAAAGCTGGGGGTGGTTGCATTATACGTTAACATGACATCACTGTGAAGAAGTCTAATATGATACTATGTTGTGATCGATCAAGACAGAACATTACTTAGTTCCAACCATACAAACAGCACTGTAATGTACTGTTTATTTATCTGAATTTACAGCCCAACTTTTTCTTGGTACTTGAGTCAAGTGCAAAACCTTTTGGAAACCAAAGTACAGATTTTATGTTCCAGGGAAAGTTTCAATGTTAAATTAAAATCCTAATGAACATATATACCTGTACCAGTTTATGAATCCTAGCCATAAAAAATAAAATAATGAAAAAAATATTTTTTCCAGACTTGCAGAAAATTTCAGATTCACACGAGCACACATGTCTGTCAAATACAGGGGTATACTAAATAGTTGTACACACACACACAGCAGCGCACAAAGAAAGCTACTTGCAGATTATTTGCACATGCTGGTAATTCAGAAAGAGCATGGGAAACATAGTCAAATTTTAACTGTTCTGGTTTTATTTCTTTGTGAAGCTATGCCCTGCTTGTGAACCCCCCTAAGGTTTCTGGCTGGCTCTGCTGGCAGTCAGAACACTGTGCTTAGAAACAAATTATTGGTCTGATCCAGCAGGTGCTTTCAGTGTTAAATTATTAGAAAATAAAGTACAGTATTAAATTTAAGGACCAGTTCTAACCAGGGGAAACACCAGTGTACCGCCATGCATGTCAGCTCACAGGTAGCCCTGCTGGAGCAGAACCCTTTCCACCAGCAGGATAGACTCCAGAGTAGCAACTAGAAAGCCATGCAATCAGGCAATGTTAGCACTGCACTGATTGACTGCGTCCCCCAACCTGCTTCTGTTAGCGTTTGCCCTGCACAACACTAAGCAAGTTGGAGGGCTGCAATCAACACAATGCTTATAGGACAGCACAGGAGACAAAGACAGAAGGGCTGCAAACAGAGAGAGATTAGTCAATTGCGCAATGGCGGGAATTTGTGAACCATTTCTTGTTAGCACCACCTTGATTGCAGCCCTCCAACCTGCTTCCTGCTAGCATCACACAGGGCAAACACTAACAGGAAGGGGGTTGGAAGGCCGCAAACAACGCAACGCTGACAGGAAGCGGACATCAAAGGAGTCAGAGATATTAGAGACAGCAACAGAAAGGCTACAAATGGAGACAGATAAGTCATTTGTGTGATGGGAAATTTGTAAAATGCGGATAAGTGAAACTGTGATTACAGGACCCACATATATGGGGGGATGCCCAAGGGATGTCTTCGTATTCGTGAGGGTTTCATTCCCAGAACTCATATGGATGACAAAAATCGCATTAAAGCAAATTCATTTAAAAAACAATGTCCTTTAGCTCAGTGATTTAAAAATAGCCTTGCTGACCTTTGTAATGCATCAAGCAGACAATCAGAGCCCAATCCTAAGCTCTGCACACTGGCTCACTGTGGGGCTAGCCCAACGCTGGCCGGCGCTGGGCTAGAGCTGGGTGATTGCCGAAGCTCCACCGCTCAGTGGTCACATGGACCACGGAGCAGCGGAGAGGTATATAGAGGTTTAGGGGAAGGCATTCTGGGGCAGGGGAAGGCAGAGAAGTCAAGCTGGCACGGAGGCTGGATGCAGCCTCTGCGCTCCAGCACACCTCCGTGCCCTGGTGCGGCTTGCTCCCGAGGAGGCGCAAACATGCTTTACACAAGGTTAGAATTGTACCCTTAATTAATTTGCTTGGTAATACAAAGCCAGCTTTAAAATCAAGTGCAACTTTATTTTCTTCACTCTCTCTGTATAACAAACTAAATTATTTGAGGATTAAACACGGATCTGTTAAGTGTTTTGCATATATGAGCTCTTAAACAGTTTGTGAAAATGTCCTCAAACAAAACATGCTAGTCCAAAGCTGCATGAACAACCTCAACTGGAACGCAGACTGTGTCCTGTCTGCATTTCAACATGGTTACCATGGAAATGGTGACAAGCCTACACAGAGCCTAACAAAGGAAACTTTCAAATGACTAAGTGAAAATGACAGCAGTGAATTTTGTGTGTTCAAAACTTTTTGTAGTCCTCATGGGTTGGTCTAGCCTTTGGAAAAAATATATAAATAAACCAGCCATATAATGTATCTATTGTCACCGGAGCAAATTATATTATATTAAATTCAGCTGTTTTGAAATCCTTTGCTAATCTAGCCAGATTTAGATGTCTGCTATTAAAATTGTGATTAAATAAGCTGAGTTTTAGAAGTTTAAAGATAATTGTCTCCATGCTAAGGAAGTGTATCTTCTATACTTTTTTTGTAAAATATATTGCATGCTCATGGTCTGGGTCCTCTGATGTTCCTTTGCTCATTTTGCTATGTTCACTTAGTCTCACTAAAGGTGATCACTGGCCATAAGGTAAGAGGCAGGAAAGAATGCTCCAGGAACTCTGGACTGGCTATAAGGTATTGGGTTGTGTTTCTTATAGCATTTACAGATGGGTCCTCTCTATCTGCCGATTTGGGACAAGTGGATTTGACCCACCACAGGTCCTGGATGACTCAGTGACTCTCCTGGACGCAACTGCGTCTTTCATGGGCCTCAGAAAGACCCCTGGCGGTGTTTAAAGGACATGAAAACCTGAAGAGTCCATTAAAGAAGAGTCCTTTTTGAGGCCCACAGAAGCTGTGCACAGAACCCCTAGCGGACCGGAATCCATGGATTTAATTAGCCACAGGTTTCAGTCTCTGCAAGGTGTCCAGGAAAACACACCAAGGTCTTACCTGTATTTATTTATAGAAACTTCTATGTATCCTTTTGCCCTCATAAGAGCCATCGGGCAGTATACCAAGCCTTCTGAGTTCATGGCTTTTTTTAACATCTTTTTTATATCTTTTAGTATTTTTACAGGCCTGATTCCTCTATGATTTGCTGCGTTTTGCTCTTTTTATCTGACTTTTTATCTGACTACTGTTTTTATGGGTATCTGTTAATGTGTTTTAATATGTTTTTATTTGCGGTTAAATTATGTTTTTAATCTAAAAGCAGATTAAAAACATAATTTAACCGCAAATAAAAACATATTAAATTAAATTAAATTAAAATGTTGTAAGCCGCCCTGGGTCCCTTCGGGGAGAAGGGCAGGATATAAATAAAGTTTATTATTATTATTATTATTATTATTATTATTATTATTATTATTATTATTATTATATCACTAAAAAAACAACCTAAAAATACTATAATAAACTAAAATGTCATCATAAAAAGATAACCAATATGAACACAATACATTATAAAAATAATATACCACCACAGGCAAAGGCCCATCAGATAAAAGCAACAATAGAAGATATTAGAACAAACAAGCTCATTGAAATAAATACATTTTGACCTTCTTTTAAAAAATTCCAAGGAGAGTGCCATAGTTTGGGTGTCACTACTGAAGAAGTCCTGCCCCTTTCATGCCTCACTGAGAAGGGAGACCCAAAGCAAGGCCTCAGATGTGCCTTGAAGCATGAGGACAAATGAGAGGAGATTGTTCTTTGGGTATCCACGTCCTAGTTACAGACATAAGTTTCAGATCTGATGACTGACACTAGATATTGGGCAAGGAACTCAGACATAAACTGATAACAGAAAGGAACACCTGGATACTTCAGAAACATCAGAGGTAATATGGCTGCTGCTGTAGCCATACCTCCACTGCTCCAATGGTTGCTGTTAAGGTTTTTCAAGTAGTGCAGTAATACATTTTCAGCTATGGAAACAGAATTCTGCCACTTATAGGTCCTTGCCTGTTTTTTCCCATTGTCCTCTTGAGGAATGGTTATTCTATTTAGGATAAAGCAGTTGCCTATTGTGTAACCAAAATTATGATGTCTTTCCCCCATTCCTTTGCTCCACAATGGATACAAAAAATACACAATTGATCAAAATTATGAAAGATTTCTATTAGGTATTATTGGTAGGATGCTTAGTTAATATGTCCTAATGTTTAGAGTTATCAGATAACATTTTAAACTCCAAGCAGCTAGAAATGGAAAGTAGGATACTGAGTGATCCACTGAAAGTGGTTAGGACTGGTTGATGTATCTGCATCTGATTATCCTCAGAGTCAGGGCAGTAATAACCAACTTGATTACTATGTTGAAACTCAGACAAGTGGATCTCTGATCTGACCTACTTGGGGCCAAGCACACTTGCCAATAACTGAGTGTTTTTGCTTCTCATTCATTCTTTTAAAAACAACTTCTTGGGTGCTAATTGACGGGTACATAATGGCCCTAAAACACAGAGAGGGATAGGAGGGGATTTAGCACTCAGTTCCCACCATAGTTACAGTTGCCATTGTGTGTTGTGTCTCCATACTACTTATAATTTTAAATGAGTCTACTGACTTTCATCAAAGCTTTTTGTTTCCTATAAACAGCACAGTGGCAAGAGCGAAATGTTTAAACACCCGTAACCTGCTGAAGTTTCAGGTGATTTCACATGCCTGTGATATTTGCTCTTAAAATAAAAAAAAAGGACCTAACAAAGGCTTTTATCAGCACACATAATTTGTGCCTTAGGTTATAACAATTATGTTAGCTATGCTACGTAGTCACAGTACACAGGGTGAAAGTTGTGAATCTCAAGCTACTGTTACATAAAGTGCAGTATGTTACAAGAATTCTTAATCTAGTTATATCAATTTTGTTGTTGTTCAGTTCTTCTGTCTTGAAGGTTAGCATGAGTTGACAGATATTTGTCCCCTTCACCTGGGTAAGGTAAGACGCTCCGCAATGGGGCTACTCGACTCTGCACCAGCTAATTAGCCAGTGAAGAGTTACAACACTGTGTTGGGCTGGAAGGCTTGAAGCGGGGCTATGGATCTGGTGGAGCAAAGCTCCCCCAGTCCCGCCCCACTCCCCTGCCTTCTGCCCACCCCGGAACGCCTCCCCCCATGCCCCCACATACCTCTCTGCCATCTGGTGTTCACCTGGAGCTCTGGGCAGCATTTGCCCATCCTCCGCCTGGCACTGGCTCAGCGCAGGCCACGCTGAGCCAGTGGGTGGTAAGTATTGCAGGTGTGCCTTAAGGCACGTTTGCAACACTGCGTGCCAGAACCGAGCCGGCACAAACCAGTCTGGATCAGGCCCTTAGTCAGTAGATAGAGAAGCTGAAGAAACATTCACTTCAGCAGTTATTGAAACTAATTGCTTTAGTGCTCCTCACAAATCTCATATGGAAATAATTACGGATTGCACTCTGAATAATTTAGTGCAGAAACACTTATATACAAGCATTCTCTTTTCTTATGGCTCTCTATTAGGGCAGTCTTATGATATAACTAAATTTTACCTACTGTTTTGACACCACTGGTATCCAGTCCCTCTAGTTCAAGTGCCTTTACAGCCTGAATTGGTGCTTTTGTTTAAGACCCAATCACTTTCACCAAGAGAAAAATGGACAGATTACTTAAAACTGCTGAGTTAATATTTCATAGGCTGATGCTTCATCATTTCAAGAACAACAACATTTACAGTGCTGTTTGCATGCCACAATTCTCCCAAAAGGTTAATGTCTTTGAATCTGATTTCATTCCCTCCAGCACTACATTCCACAATGTTTCTCATAGTTACCGAGAGAACAAGTTGGAACTTCTCACAGGTAAATGCTTTTGTTTTCCATCCAACTCTACAGTAAATGCAATGAAATACACAGACGTTTGCAATCTGAAAATGTTGGAGGAAAATGTTGTGACAAATGTCACAGCCAGCTGTTCCCATACATATATAGGTAAGGGCTGCTAGCCAATTCAAAAACACGAAGCAGTTCAGATTTCCACACCTTGGCTCAAGGATAAAGGTGAAGTATAAGGCAGGAGTGCAAGTTTAGTGGCATTAGAAGTATTTAAGTTATATAATGGTAAAGTGGAAAAAAATATGCTGCTTTCTGAAACACAGGATTATATCATTATGGCTGCACTGACAGTCCCCCATGTTCGAGATCTAGAGTTCAAAGTTGAGAAAAAAGTGGTTTCCTTAAGGACATTTAATGAGTTCATGGCTAAGGTTAAACCAGTCATAATGTTTCCATAGCTTAACAACTGGAAACAGACTATGTGACCTCCTTCTATGCAGGGGCAGATCCAAGGGGGCCCATGGGTATGTGCCCCCCAAACTGTCTGCCAGCAGAGAAGGGCGCTCACCAGGCAGGGGAGCAAAATCAGGTACCAGGGAAATGCCCAATGGGTGGACACAGGGGAGATTGGCTGGAATGGGAGTTCAGGTCTACCCAGTCGGTTGATCTGGGCTCCAAGTCCAGGCAGGTCTATCCACCCAGCAAACCTTGGCCACAGAGGTCATAAGCTAAATCAGGAGTCCAGGTCTAGCCCGCAGGTAGATTTGGGCTCCAAGTTCAGACAGAAGAGCAGGTCTACCCGCCCAGCAAACCTCAGCCATGGAGACTATTAAGTTCAACCCAGAGTCCAGGTCTACGTGCCTAGATAACCTGGGCTCTGGAGTTGGTAGTTCTCATGGCCCTACCCAAACATAAACACTGGATTTGCCCCTGCATCTATGTGACTGTGGTTGAAATCTGATGCACACTTTCCTGAGAGTAAGTCCTATTGAACACAATAGGACTCACTTCTGAGTAGACATGCATAGGATTGTGCCCTTATTTTTCACATTTTTATGCTGCCTTTCTTCCAAGAGCCACCTGAGCTCAGGTGGTATACATAGTTCCTTTTTTCCTTTTTTCCTTACAATAACCCTATGAGGTAGGTTAGGCTGCCAGGTCACCCAGGAAACTTCATGGCTTATTTGAACCTGCATCTTCTAGGTCTAAGTCCAACTCCAGAACCATCCTTCTTCCATCTCTTCCCTCTGGAGTGCAAATTCCTATCCTGTTTCCCCAAAAATAAGACGAACCCCGAAAATAAGACGTAGTGTGCTTTTTGAGGATTGCTGAAATATGACCTAGCCAGAAAATAAGACCTAGTTGTGATCAGGGCCAGGACGGGTGGTGGGGTGGGGGTGGAAGGGGTCCTCAGGCAGGACAGGTGGACAACATGACCAGGAACGCCACCTAGAAAGCACCTGCTGGGCAGAGGACGCTGAGGAGGAGCTGAGGTGGGAAGCAGCATGTGAGGCAACCCTGAGGCTCTGAGGCTCTCCACACTTTCCAGGGAGTAAGTCCCATTAACTATAAAGGGACTGACTTCTGAAAAAAATAAGACCTACCCTGAAAATAAGACCTAGTGTGTTTTTTTGAGCCAAAAAACATATAAGACAGTGTCTTATTTTCAGGGAAACACGGTATCATTGGCCTGTTATTAAGCACTGTCAACAGTGATAATAGCCGTTTAAATTTAATCAGGATTCCCACTTATGCAAGCATTTATATGAGCCATCACGTACTTGGTAAAGGTTTCACTTTAGACATGTACTGGGGTGCACACCTACTTGGCAACAAGTTCCACTGAACAGTGGGACATATTCTGAACAAACATGCATGCACTGCATGTGTCCTTAAGAAAACCACTACCAATTCTCATTCAGCTTCACCCACTAAATTTGCAATATGGCCTGTTAATGGATAATAATACTGGTCTATCTTGCACAGTTCCTGCAAGAGTTCCTGAGATAAAATACTTTCAACTTTTGAAATTTGTTACATAGAAGTTAGATGGTATCATGACCATTTTAAGTACATTTTGTGTTTATAAGAACTCATTTACATATTTGTCTTTATATTAGTCACAACACAGTAATAAAAAAATTCTTGCATTTCTTCAAACGAGAGAGACCAATGAACCAAGGTTACAAGATTTTTCAGTCCCATTCAAAGGAAAGTAAGCATTTTATCCCACTGCCAGGAATAGGGGCTTAAAGAGATGCTTTAAAAGGGTTGGTCCATCCATGAGACTGTCTGAAGCTGCTGCTTCAGGCAGCAAATTGTGTGGCACTTACCACCATCTGTCCATTCACCTACATGACTCAGAGCCCAATCCTATGCATGCCTACTCAGAAGTAAGTCTCATTATAGTCAATGGGGGTTACTCCTAAGTAAGCGTAAACAGGATTGAAATCTCAATCTCTTCCCATTTCCTGGATTGGGAGTGGGGACAGAGCAGTGGAGGAGAGGAGAGTGATCACCAACATGGATCTCCTCTCCTTCACACATCCTCTTCTGTTCCATTCCCATCTTTCTTTTCCAATCCAATGAGTGGAAGGAGCAAAGTCTGGAGCATCACCTGGGAAGCAGAGGCAGTGGTTGGCATGCTGCCTCAGGCACAGGGACATCTTGGGCTAGCCCTAGTTATGCTCCTATGAAGCATGTGCAAGGTTACCCTGCAATAACATATTGGAACTACTTCTGAGTAAACATGCATAGAACTGGATAGCACCTTTGGCTAATCCAGCAGTTCCAACCTACATGATTCCTTGGAGTTTGGTCTTCTAGAACAGGGGTCTCCAAACTTTTTGGCCAGAGGGCCGCATCAAATGTCTGGCACGGTTTTGAGGGTCAAAAAAAAGTTTAAATATAAAATTGATATAAATAAATTAGAAATGGAACTTAGATATGTGAATAAATGAATGAATGGGCTCATTCATTCAACCTCTCTGGCCCTTAGAACACCCTCCAGATGCAACCAGAGCATAGTTCCAGTCATGTTCAGCAAAATGGGCCAGGGGTTTTCAGGGGACAAGAGGCTGGCCGTGGGCTGGATAGAGGCTTGTCGTGGGCCGCATCTGGCCCTCGGGCAGAGGTTTGGAGACCCCTGTTATAGAACAACAAGAAGTCTTGGCACCTTGAAGATGAACACGCTTATTAGAGTAGCAGGAGCCCCATCCAGTGCCTGTCTCCTCAGAAGTAAGCCTTGTTATAGTCAATGGAGCTTACTCCCAGGGAAGTGTGGATAAGATTGCAGCCTCAGAGCCCCATCCTATGTCTGTCTACTCAGAACCAAGTCCCATTATAGTCAATGGAGCTTACTCCCAGGGAACAGTGGATAGGACTGTAGCCTCAGAGCCCCATCCTATGTATATCTACTCAGAAGCAAGTCCCATTATAGTCAATGGAGCTTACTCCCAAGAAAGTGTGGCTAGAATTGCAGCCTCAGAGCCCCATCCTATGCCTGTCTACTCAGAAGCAAGTCCCATCCCTACAGGGATTTAAATAGCCTGTATTATTATTATAATTACAGTCAATGAAGCTTACTCCCAGTGAATTGTGGATAGGATTGCAGCCTCAGAGCTCCATCCTATGCCTGTCTACTCAGAAGCAAGTCTCATTATAGTCAGGGAAGTGTGGATAGGATTGCAGCCTTGGAGTCCCATCCTATGCCTGTCTACTCAGAAGTCAGTGCCATGATAGTCAATGGGGCTTACTCCCAGGAGAGTGTGGATAGGATGGCAGCCTCAGAGCCCATCCTATGCCTGTCTACTCAGAAGCCAGCGCCATGAGAGTCAATGGGGCTTCTTCCCAGGGCAGTGAGGACAGGACTGCAGCCTCAGAGCCCAGCCTGTGCCCGTCTCCTCAGAAGCCAGTCCCCTGAGAGTCAGTGGGGCTTCCTCCCAGCCCCAGGAAAGTGTGGCTAGGACTGCAGCCAGAGTCTGCTGCTCTGTCCGCCGGGGCACCGCACCCCGCGACGACGCTCAGGAGCTTTCCGGGGACGAAGAAGCGCCCCCGAGAAAGGGAGGCCAGCGCTTCAGCCCCTTACCTGGAGTGAGGAGCAGCAGAGCGCAGCAGAGCAGGCTTCCTCGCCCTCGCGCGCCCATGGCTCCGGCAGGAGGGTCCCAGCCAGCCAGCAGCGGCGCTCCAGGGGTCTGGCGACGAGCGCGCAAGGTGCAGCGCAGAGCGAAGGGGCTGCCACCGCGCGCTCCGGCTGCCCAGGCACGAGTGAGCGCTCAGGGAGGCTGGGCAGGCGTGCTCGCCTTCAGGAGCTCCACCCACGCGCGGAGACCTGAGGTCCGGCGGGAAGAGGCGGCAAAGAGGAGAGGCGGCGAGCTGCTGCTGCCCGCGCACCTCTCTCGCCCCCTGGCGAGCACACCTGGGCACGAGGGAGGGACACGCGTGGGCATCGTGTACTGAGAAGCCTGCCTGACGCCGGTAGGCGAGGGGGCCTGGCAAAACTGAGTACCTTGCACCCCCTCTGGCTACGCCACTGCTGTGTGCCACTTAGGGTGCCATTTTCTACCAGTACCTTTTTCAACCAGTGTGCCACAGCACATTGTACCCTGGTGCACAAGTACCATGCCACGAGTACTTAGGACAACATGGTACCACGAGTACCTTTTTCAACCAGTGTGCCACAGCACATTTTACCCTGGTGCACAAGTATCATGCCATGAGTACTTAGGGCAACATGGTACCATGAGTGCCATTTTCAACCAGTGTGCCACAGCACATTTTACCCTGGTTCACAAGTACCATGCCATGAGTACTTAGGACAACATGGTACCATGAGTGCTATTTTCAACCAGTGTGCGACGGCACATTGGTGTGCCACAAATGGTCCACAGGTGTGCCACAGGAAATTGGGAGAGGGTCATTTATTAGTAGGGCCATTGGGGGATGTGAGTCCCCACTGGCAGCACAGCATGCCTTGTCAGTTGTCAGAAAACTAATGGTGTGCCTTGAGCATTTTCAGGCCTTGTTAGTGTGCTGTGGGGTGAAAAAGGTTGAAAATCACTAACTTAGGGTAACCAGATGCCAAGGAGCGGAGATCTTCTGTGCCTGAGAACTGCGGTCGTGTCAGAACAAGGGTATCTGGGAACCAGGCTTGCCTAGATTCAAATTTAGCCTTAACCGCGAGCCACCTTAAAGTACTTTTCTCACAGCCGGCCCCATCTGCAATATTGGGACAAGAAACCAGGGCTGCTTTCAGGGATGCTATAAGACTCCCTTGAGAGAATGGACGTGAAATCCATGGAACAGTTAAAAGCAACGTTGTCGTTTCAAAATGCACAGAAGGAATTTTTTTTCCACTGATGCAGCTATTCTCATTCCTATATAATAAACTCATCTGCCAATATACAACTATTCATTTATGTTGGCTTTTTTTGGGTAAATTATTTGTACACTGTCCTTCAGTCAATGATTCGTAGGGCAGAGTAAACACGATCATAATAAACAACAGAACACGCAGCAATTACAAGTCAAAGTGTTAAAATCTAAAAATGTGTCAGATGTCTACCCAAAGGATATTAGATGTGTATAGTCCTGAAAAAATAAAAAGTTCTTTCTGGGCGGGGGTGGGGGGGAGGGCAGACTAGTGAGTTCATTGCGGAGATGAGCTTCAAACTGAGATAGTTCTGATTCAGAGCTCAGTCTCTTAACCAGTGTGTTGCAGTGTTCCTGAAAAAGGCAGAAATATGAACGACAGCTACAGTGACCATAGGAAGTGTACCATGAAGCACTCATGCTGTCCATCCCTGTGGACTGTGAACATGTCAGCAGCCTGATATTAGTGTCAGGAGGATATGGGCTGATTCAAATTATACTTTACAGTTACAGTATATACCAAACTTCAGTACTTCCCAAACGTTTTAGCACTGGGACCCACTTTTAAAAATGTCAGTTTATTGTGACCCACTCTAGAGTGTAAATTATGTAAATTTATTCAAAATTTGAAATGTGAATTAATTTTTTTCCAGCCCCCAACACAGTGTCAGAGAGATGATGTGGCCCTCCTGCCAAAAGGTTTGAGCACCTCTGCACTAGACCAAAAATAATCTAGACAAATTTTGTATTGGCAACCTTCAGTCTCGAAAGACTATGGTATCGCGCTCTGAAAGGTGGTTCTGGCACAGCGTCTAGTGTGGCTGAAAAGGCCAATCCGGGAGTGACAATCCCTTCCACACCGGGAGCAAGTGCAGTCTGTCCCTGGTCTGTCTCCCTGGCTATGGGCCTTCCTTCTTTGCCTCTTAGCCTCAGACTGTTGGCAAAGTGTCTCTTCAAACTGGGAAAGGCCATGCTGCACAGCCTGCCTCCAAGCGGGCCGCTCAGAGGCCAGGGTTTTCCACTTGTTGAGGTCCATCCCTAAGGCCTTCAGATCCCTCTTGCAGATGTCCTTGTATCGCAGCTGTGGTCTACCTGTAGGGCGCTTTCCTTGCACGAGTTCTCCATAGAGGAGATCCTTTGGGATCCGGCCATCATCCATTCTCACGACATGACCAAGCCAACGCAGGCGTCTCTGTTTCAGCAGTGAATACATGCTAGGGATTCCAGCACGTTCCAGGACTGTGTTGTTTGGAACTTTGTCCTGCCAGGTGATGCCGAGGATGCGTCGGAGGCAGCGCATGTGGAAAGCGCTCAGTTTCCTCTCCTGTTGTGAGCGAAGAGTCCATGACTCGCTGCAGTACAGAAGTGTACTCAGGACGCAAGCTCTGTAGACCTGGATCTTGGTATGTTCCGTCAGCTTCTTGTTGGACCAGACTCTCTTTGTGAGTCTGGAAAACGTGGTAGCTGCTTTACCGATGCGCTTGTTTAGCTCGGTATCGAGAGAATGTGTGTCGGAGATCGTTGAGCCAAGGTACACAAAGTCATGGACAACCTCCAGTTCATGCTCAGAGATTGTAATGCAGGGAGGTGAGTCCACATCCTGAACCCTGACCTGTGTTTTCTTCAGGCTGATTGTCAGACCAAAATCTTGGCAGGCCTTGCTAAGACGATCCATGAGCTGCTGGAGATCTTTGGCAGAGTGGGTAGTGACAGCTGCATCGTCGGCAAAGAGGAAGTCACGCAGACATTTCAGCTGGACTTTGGATTTTGCTCTCAGTCTGGAGAGGTTGAAGAGCTTTCCGTCTGATCTGGTCCGGAGATAGATGCCTTCTGTTGCAGTTCCAAAGGCCTGCTTCAGCAGGACAGCGAAGAAAATCCCAAACAAGGTTGGTGCAAGAACACAGCCCTGCTTCACTCCGCTTCGGATGTCTAAAGGGTCTGATGTGGAGCCATCGAAGACAACAGTGCCCTTCATGTCCTTGTGGAAAGATCTGATGATGCTGAGGAGCCTGGGTGGACATCCAATCTTGGGGAGAATCTTGAAGAGGCCGTCTCTGCTGACCAGGTCGAAAGCCTTTGTGAGATCTATGAAGGCTATAAAGAGTGGCTGTCGTTGTTCCCTGCATTTCTCCTGCAGTTGTCTAAGGGAGAATACCATATCAGTGGTGGACCTGTTGGCTCGGAATCCACACTGCGATTCTGGATAGACGCTCTCTGCAAGTACCTGGAGCCTCTTTAGTACAACTCGGGCAAACAGCTTTCCTACAACGCTAAGGAGAGAGATGCCGCGGTAGTTGTTGCAGTCACCCCTGTCACCTTTGTTCTTGTACAGCGTGATGATGTTTGCATCCCTCATGTCTTGAGGTACTCCACCTTCTCTCCAGCAGAGACAGAGGATTTCATGCAGCTCAGTGACTATGATCTCTTTGCAGCATTTTAGGACTTCAGCAGGGATGCTGTCTTTTCCAGGTGCCTTGCCAAAGGCAAGGGAGTCCAGGGCCACATGAAGTTCTTCTAGGGTTGGTTCACTGTCAAGCTCTTCCAGCACAGGCAGGCACTCAATGTTGTTCAGTGCTTCTTCGGTGACTACATTTTCTCTGGAATATAGCTCAGAGTAGTGCTGCACCCAGCGTTCCATCTGCTGCGCCCGATCCTGGATGACCTCGCCTGTGGCAGACTTCAGAGGGGCAATTTTCTTCTGTGTTGGACCTAGGGCCTGCTTGATACCATCATACATCCCCTTGATGTTGCCCGTGTCAGCTGCTATCTGTATCTCGGAACAGAGCTGGAGCCAGTAGTCGTTAGCACATCTCCTGGCAGTCTGTTGGACTTTGCTGCGAGCAGTTCGGAGGACCTGCAGGTTGCGCTCACTGGGACAGGCCTTGTATGCTGCTTGAGCTCTCCTCTTTTCCTCAATGACTGGTGTCAACTCCTCAGAGTGGGCTTCAAACCAGTCTGCCGCCTTGTTGGTCTTCTTGCCGAATATGGACAAGGCGGTGTTGTAAACGGTATTCTTGAAATGTTCCCATCTGTTGGATGCGTTTGCGTCGGCCGGGCCTGGAAGAGATTCCTCAAGCGCTTGTGCAAATTCCTGGGGGCTGGGGGCTAAGAATAGGCCCTCAGTTTGGCTGTACTTGTCGTAAGAGGCGACTAAACAGCCACCGGGTAGATGGGACTCGTCAGCCTAGGAAGGCAGCTCATCTAAGAGAAGGAAACTCTGACCTCAAACCTCCACTGCCTTGTGGCTACATCCAGTTCTGGAAAAGGCTTCAGGAGTCAACCTCGAGGCAAAATCAGGAGCCGGAGTCCCTTAGGCAGTTCATGGCTGAACACAGTCACGTTCTGGCAACTCCTGCGACGCCGCTGGAACCAACCGTATTGGCTTCTGCCTTTCCATTGGACCATTCCAGCGACGTGGAGAGGGGGGATTTGCTGCATGGGTAACAGCCTATCCTCCATACCTTCTTTACCCAGGCTTCGCGCACTGGAGAGGACACTCCAACTTCGCCATACGGCGTCGGCACAACACGGGAAGCAGCAGTTTACCGGTTATAAGTCTTTGCTCGATTGGCGTAGAGCATGACGCCAGGGGCTGCTTCCGACGGTGGGAGAGATCATTGCATCTCATTGGGCAGCTACCGCCCGCCTTAAGCTGGGCAGTCCCCAGCCAGTAAGGTGTTGCCTCGCCACGGTCCGTTAACCTCATGGGGTGCGTGGGGTTTAGGGTGAAAACCGATAAGCGGATCGACAACTCTGCACCATGCAACAGAAAACAGAAAACTACTGCCCTAAAGCTGGGCACCTGGAACGTTAGGACAATGACACCTGGCTTCTCTGATGACCTGCAAGAAATAGACGACGCACGCAAAACAGCTGTCATCGACATGGAGCTGAGCAGACTGCAGATGGACATCGTCGCCCTTCAAGAGACTAGGCTGCCAGATTCCGGATCTGTCAAGGAGAGAAATTTCTCATTTTTCTGGCAGGGAAAACCACCAAACGAAACCAGGGAACATGGCGTTGGCTTTGCGGTCAGAAATACCCTGCTGAAATCCATCATCCCACCTACTGTGGGAAGTGAAAGAATTTTGTCCCTGCAGCTCCAGTCATCAGCAGGACCTATCACTCTCATCAGTGCTTATGCACCGACTCTGTCGTCTCCAGCAGAAGCCAAAGACAAATTCTATGATGACCTGGCCACCACTGTCAAGAAAATCCCTGTAAAAGAGCCATTGTTCATCCTCGGCGATTTCAATGCTAGAGTTGGTGCTGATAACAGTTCATGGCCCACTTGCTTAGGTCAGTTTGGCACTGGGAGGATGAACGAAAATGGCCAACGCCTGCTAGAGTTTTGCTGTCATCACGGTCTCTGTGTCAGCAACACATTCTTCAACACAAAGCCCCAACATAGAGTCTCTTGGAGACATCCAAGATCAAAGCACTGGCACCAGCTCGACCTGATCCTCACCAGACGCTCCAGCCTTCCCAGCATCAAGATCACACGCAGTTATCATGGTGCTGCCTGCGACACTGACCACTCCCTGGTGTGCAGCAGAGTGAAACTGCAAACAAAGCGACTGTATCACACGAAAAAGGAAGGAAGACCTCGCATTGATACCAGCAAGACCCGGGATCAGAGAAAAGTGGAGGAATTTGCACAAGCGCTTGAGGAATCTAGACAAATAATTCTTAATTAATAATTGGGGTCCTATACTCCCTGAGGCTGCTAGAGACCTGACATATATAGTATGTGTTTGTTGACGTTTGCTAGACTATCCCTAGAAATAGAGTTCAAGGACTGATCCCCCAAACCTTTACAGTCATTCCAGGGTACCCAGAAGACTGAACTAGAGACCAAGACGTGCAGTTAGCGACTTCCAGGCCAGAACAAAAGGCTGAAACTGGGTTCACACATGATCTATAGCACACTAGAGAAAAATGGGGAAATATGACATTTTAATTTGGGAGTATGAAGATACCCCCATACCACAGGATAGCAAAGTTTTGTTTTTTTAATGTTTCAAAAAATTTTCACGACCCACCAAAAATTGGCTCATGACCCACTGGTGGGTCCCAACCCACAGTTTGGGAAACACTGTCCTCAACTGTACTGCTTCAATGTGCAAATGTTTATAATGTTTCCTCACCAGTAGAGAAACTACCAAGCAGGGACAGTGCCTGGGATTCATCATCAATCTAGAAAAGAGCTTGCTTCAACCCAAGCTTCCAGATTCTGGCTATGCTGGTAGATTCCTGCATGATGGTTATTCCATTGCAGATCTCTTAGGCTCTTCCTCCTATGTTTTCAAGATCTCATCAAGAAGAAGGTTGATGTCCCAAACATTGTACTAAACTCTTTCAGGGGCACCTAAAGGAGGAGCACCTAGGATCCTGAATGTCAACATAAAGGTTGGAGAAATTAGTTGTTCAGGCATCTGGAGCTAAGCCAGGTCATCCAGAAGCATCAACGGGCTGGAGTTCTGGGTTCTGAGTAGATATTTAAAGATTGGGCTGTCAGTTGCATTGGTACTCAAGTTTCATTAAATATACTTGATGAGCTATAGGAGGGGTGTCCAAAGTTTTTGGCAGGAGGGCCACATCATCTCTCTGACACTGTGTCAGGGCCAGGGGAAAAAAAGAATTAATTTACATTTAAAATTTGAATACATTTACATAAGTTTACGTAAAGGAATATATTAAAGATGAACTTATATGAATGAATGAAGGTCTTGTAATAGCTCAAGGCCTATAAAAGGCCTTGCACAAAGCAAGGCTGGCCTTTCCTTTGCTGCCACTACTGCATCACAGACATGAAACAGCAAGCAGTGGAGGGAGCCTTCATCCCACAGCTCATGCAAGAGGTCAAACAGTTGCCCTCACACTGAGAGCAGTTGCGAAGGGGCCAGTGTGGGCTCCAACAAATCTCCAGAGGGCCAGAGGCTCATTGGAGACTGGTGGCTCCCCAAGGGCCACATTGAGAGGCCTCAACGGCTGCAAGTGGCCCCAGGACCGGGGTTTGGGCACCCCTGAGCTATAGGAATAAGCAAATCTAACTTCGGATATTAGGAACAGGTTTTTCCAAGGCAGGAGTAAATTCAATAAACTCCATTAAGTTAAATATTTGATGTGTAATGATGTGTAAGGACTTGCCTTCTATTTATGACTACTATGTATCTGTATGTGTTTCCTGCAGTCACTCACAATCACAATGTCTAGCTTTATCAGCCACTCCCAAGTAGTCACTTATTAATGCTTGTTTACAGTCATTCAACCGGCACTTATGGTTTGAAAACAAAGCAAAACAATCACATAATGTCCCTCTAGATCAGGGGTGCTCAAACTTTCAACTTTAGGGATGCTGGACCTTTAACAAGTGTATAGAAGAGAGAATTTCAGCATGTACAGCTTGTCATCTGTGGGATGACAAGTTGCACCTGCTGCAATTCTCTCTTCTATACACTTGTTAAAGGTCCAGCATCCCTAAAGTTGAAAGTTTGAGCAACCCTGCTCTAGATGAACAACAGCTAAGAATTTTAAATGGTCAAATTCAGAGATCTAGCAAAAATTGAACAAAAATCTAGCACTTCTGAGTGCTCTAGTACAGTGGTTCTCAAACTTTGCACCAGGACCCATTCTGGATTCTGAACTTCTTTTAGGACCCACCAGAAGTTATGTCATTAACCTGAAAGTGATGTCATGGCCGGAAATGATGTCATCAAGCAGGTAATTTTTTAACCCCACATACAACAAAATCAAATTAAAACTTTACAATAAGCATATTGTAAAAGATTTATTTAAAACAGAAGATTTAAAGATTTATTTAAAACAAAGAAGAACCCTCCTAACTCTCCCAAGCAGTTGCTGATCTATTTTAAAAAAATTCCCCAAACATCCCAAAGGCTGCAATCCTATCCATACTTACCCTGGAGTAAGCCCCGTTGACTATCATTGTTAGAAGCATAAACATATAGTAGTTGTTAAAAATACAGATCTGTAACATTTCCCCAAATGCAGTCACATATCATGGTAGAACCAACCCTAATATATTAAAAATAAAATACTCATTGAAATGAATGGGGACCCACCTGAAATTGGGTCGCAACCCACCTATTGGATCCCGACCCACAGTTTGAGAAACACTGCTCTAGTTGCTTAGTAAAGGGATTTGCATATACAGGTGGATTATCCTTATCAGGGCATCTAAAATCCACACTATGCTGAAACTCAGACATTTCTGTCCAAGGCTTTTTAAAAAACTCTCCGTAGTATGAACACTAGAAGGTGCTGTGCTAATTCCAATATGCAGTGCAGGTATAGGCTGTACCTATACAGACACCTGTATGGGTAACAGTGAAAAGAGCAAAAGGAAACATTTCTGGTTATATTTATGCAATCACCACAGATACCCGCCAACAAGTCGGCCCCACAGATAAGACGAGGGCAGGTTTGAGCCAAAAATCATGGAATTTTCTATGACCCTTGGATAAATCGGGGGTTAAACTTAGGGGAGTGTCTGAATATAGTTTTGTCTGATTTTACCCAAGGCCAGATCCTGAAAAATAACCTACCACTAATTGTTACCTAAGAACTGTAGTCTCTAATTTATTAAAAACATAGTAAAAGATCTTAAGATACATTTTTATTCTTTTTAAATTCTGGTCTTCACCACCGTTTTGTAAACACTATCAGAGTAAGTGCACTGTAAACAACATACCAGTAGAACAGTGGTTCCCAACCTGGTATTCACGTACTCCCAGGGACACTCAACAGGACCTTTAGAAGTACTTGAAAAAGAATGGAACAATGGCAAAAAAGGCAGGTTGTGCTCCAGAATGCCTTGAAAGGACCAGCAAGGCAGGAAGGGAGGTAGCTAGTTGGCTGTGAAAGCCCCACCAATAGTTAGTTTTTGGTCATCAATTCATGTATGAACCAGTGATTGAAAACCAGTACAGTAAAAAAGCTGAAACATAATATGGAAAGTGATCAGTCACCCAGAATTTCTCAGCACACTTCTGGTGCAAAACAGTGCAAAGGCAGAGTCTTCTGTTCTTCAAACAGATAAAAAGAGAAAACACTGTGATAAATACATGAAGTCTGGGCTTTCATATAGAGGGGATGAGGGCTTGTATTATTAATCACAAACATTTTGCTAATATGAAGGGTACAATTTATGGAAATGGGCTGCCAAGGGATATGCAAATGAAAAAGGTTGGGAACCACTGCAGGAGATCCATGAATCAAATCCACCTTTAAGGTGTCTGGTGTGTTAAGCCAGAATCTCTACGTACAACATACAACCCATAACACATAACTGGGAGTGTGCAATTCAATTCACAGCAGAGAGATGCAGCTGCATATATTTGCAACCTTTTTACTCAGAAGTAGACCCACTGCTTTCCATGGGTGTTATTCTTAAGTAATGGTGCACTGAATTGTAGCCTGGAACTTTGCTTCAAATGGAAAGGAGGATCCCATCCTGGTGTTGAAAAAAACAGATCTCTGCTAAATGCAAAACAGAACTAGGCTGCAAAAAGCATTTGCAAAATGGAACAGAGGAGAATAAAACGTTAACTTTGGCTAGAATTTCCCTGGAAAGTTACTACAGAAACAAATCACCTTTAGCAAAGAACCAAAACCAAATGACCTTTAGCTTTAGCAAGAACCAAAACTTTTCAGAGTTGAAAGGCTCTGCCCTCTGATTGATCCGGAGATAAGGAGAAATGATAATTGGAGCTGGATTACTTGGCAAAAATGTTACCTATAGTGGAGTGTATTCCAAAATCCAGATGAATCTGAAATCCAGGCACCTTTCCATCCCAAACAGCCTGTATAAGGAGTACTCAACCTGTATACAATGAGGCGAATGGCAACAGAATTTAAAGGAAAACATAAAGTACACATACAGTTCACTTGTTGTTTGCTTTTTAAACTCTCTAAAATGCAACAAGTGACAATTATCCGGTTGCTAACAAATGAACTTCAGGTTAAAAGCAAGCACAGCATGCCCCTAAACTTGTCTGGGAGAAAAGAAATGCTCTCAAGTAATCTAAAAATAACAGTGTGTAAATTTCATAATCATTTCCTCCTTTCCACAAACTGGTGATAGCATTCTGATAAAAGTAGCCTACGGATATGAGTTGGCCTATTTTTCTTTATTTCTTTCATAAATACAGTATGCAATAGCTTCTCCCACAGAGACAGCCTGGGGCAAGCCTCTTCTTGACTTTTCAGTCATGACAAAGCCCTAAGTCACAGTTGTACCAGCTGCCCCCAGACCCCATTGCAGAGGGAGGGAAGCTAACCATGGTCTCAGTTCTCTCCAACTTTCCAGCTCTGAGGCAGCCATGCCAACAGGGTGTGTGCTGCACCCTGCAGGAGAAAGGGCAGTTACACCATGAACACATCATATACACTATGTCATACTTGCTTCAAGAGATAGTGGCTGAGAAAAATATCAACTGTTACATCTTTGTGAGATTCTAGGAAATCTGGGGGCAATAAACACCTATTTAGCAGATATTTGCCACATATCTGTTTCACATCATAGGCTTTTTGCCAGAAATTTCTAACTGACCTTACATTTCAACAGTCAAAGAACTAGATCCAATGGGTACAAACTGTAAGAGAAGAGATTCTGATTGAAAAAATTCCTGATAAGGGTGGCTCAGCGGTGGAACAGATTGACAAGGGAGGTGGTGGACTCTCCCTCACTGGAGATCTTCAAGTAGTGGCTTGAGAAGCACATGCTGGAGAGGCTCTAGGACAGTGGTTCTCAAACTGGCGGGTCGTGACCCACCAGTTAGTGTAAAGATTCCCCCGTCCCTTTAAGGGGAAGGGGAAGGGGAGAGGTAGGGAAGCCATCCCCAGGATTGCGTCTGGGGGGGCGGGGCTTGTCACTTTCAGAAGGTAGGGCTACAGCAGGTGCAGGGAGCCCTGCACAGCGCTTCCTGAGGCTTGGAACGTTCGGAGAAAGCAGGCGCAAAGCACTTCCATTTTGCAAGAGGCGCTTCGCACCCGCTTTCAGGGAAAGTTCCAAGCTTCGGGAGCATTGTGCTGGGCTGCACAGGGCTCCCTGCAGCCTGCTGCAGCCCTGCCTTCTAAAAGGAAGTGACAAGCACCCCTCCTCGCCCCCCCCCCCTTAGCAGCTCGATCCTGGGGATCGCGTTGCTGCCCTAGCCCCTCCCCCACAAAGACTTACTGAGGGAGTAAAGCTCCCTCAAAGTTTGAGTACCACTGCTCTAGGAGGATTTCCTGCTATAGGCGGGGGTTGGACTAGATGACCTTTTTAGGTCCCTTACAATTCTATGATTCTGTGAAAGATGATTGTGTGATGAGACCATGAGGCTAGCAGTGGCTTTTAAGAGCCAGCCTTAGCTTGGAGAACCCACAACTTCAGTCAGTTCGTGTAGCCCAAACCTCTGCAGCCCACCTATGCTGTCCTGTTAAAATAATATAATGAATATAATAATGATTACACACACACAGAAAGAGAGAGAGAGAGAGAGAGAGAGAATACTATATAAAGAAATATACAAAAATGTTTAACAAAACATTTGGAACTTCAGCTCTCCTAATAATAAACGTTTTATCTGGTTGAATATTGAGCAATTTAGAAATAAATACACAGTTTTCCACCCTGAGTATAAAAACAAATCTCTGGGTTGCATCTTTCTTTCAAACAGTGTGTTCTAGAAAGAGAACGCAAAGATAGGTGAGACTGGTTTTCAGTAAATCCCATGGAGTCTGATGGGTAATTGGGATGTAAGGTAATTGGGTTGCTATCTGGGAACAGTTGAATGGGAGTCTAAAACATTTCTCCTGCCTTAAACATTGTGATTACTTAGGTCAGGGTCAGCAGTCAAATTCTTCTCTCCCTCCCTCTCCCAAACTGTGTACATGACGGTAGCTCACTTACAGCCCAATCCTATCCACACTTTCCTGGGAGTAAACCACTTTGACTCTAATGGGACTTATTTCTGAGTAGACATGCCTAGGATTGGGCTGTTAGCGTACTTCACCTCCTTGCATTAATTGATATGAAGTAAAGTATAAAAGGCTCCGATTGGCAAGACATTTGAAGGTTGCGCATGTTGGAGCATGTACAGCATGCCAGAAACTGGCTTCTACAGTGTTGCTGAGTGCATCTCTTTCCTTTTCCAGTATAAGCAAATCCTTGTCAAGCAACCCCATGGGATAAAGTCAAATATTGCACTAAGGGGTCACAACCAGTAGTGTAGCTAGATGCGGTGCAAAGCACTAAGTTTTGAAGGTGCCTGAACACACTGTGCAAGAGGCCCCTTCCCTTTGGAGTCATTCAGGGTGTTGGGAGCTAAACAGTCACCCCAGAATGGCTCCAAAGGAGAGGGGGAAGGGCCGCTTGCATGACATGTTCAGTTGCCTGCAAAACGTAGTGCTTTGCACTCCCTCTAGCTACAACACTGGACACAATTGCAGTGTGGAAAAGAGCTGTTGCATGCACATACAGACCTTGACAATATGGAAAGCACAGCATTGTTCCTGGCAATATGCAAGTTCTTCCTGTACTTCCCCTCTCTCCACCATAATAATTATGGCATTTTAAGAATGGTAAATGTTCAAGGTTACTCACTGGTTTTCAACAAATGTTGTTCCACGTCTTATAGATAAACACAAAACAATGTATTGATTCCAAACCAATTTAGAGATCTTCACCAAATCATTAACTTTAGTTCAATTGCAGTGACAGAAACTTGTAGTATGCAATAGCAACAGTTAAGTCCTATCAAAACACTTTTAGTTAGGAATTTTTAGTACACACTGAACCGATTGCCGTGTACTATAGGTCTTATCAAATGTTTTGCTTCAGTTTAGACAAGGAATTTCTGTCTTAAAAATTACATGAACTATCTCAGCACGCAAAGCCAAAATAATTTGTGGCATATCTTTAATATTTTGAAAAGCAGTTCTTTACACACAGCACACACACCCCCCCCCTTTAAAAAAAGACCATACTTCAGCTTGACATTGAAAGGTCTTGATCCGTTGATTTTAGTGTTTATTAAAAAGCACATGACAATGCAAAGGAAATTATTATCATTCAGAAAGTGGGCTACACCAATTAAAAAAATGAAAAAATGAAATGGAATGAAAAAAAGAATGGAAGCCTATAAACAATGTTCTTACCAAAAAAAAAAAAAAAATACTCTACAGCCTGATGCTAACCATGGCTACGCAGCCCTTTTCATCAGCGGAACATAGTTTTGATTTCTGAAATAGCACTGTATGCGCCACTGGCAGCCATTTTGGAGTTACTACCACAAACTGTGGCAGAGCTGAGGTCTGCTGTTGCAGCCGGTTACTTCTACCACTGAAGGTAAGCTGATGCTGGGGGTGGGGATAAGTGTAACAGGGCAGGGCATGGGTGGATCTAGGGAGCACTGGCATGTGCTAGTATCCTAACCCTTCCCTCTCCCTTACCTCCCTCTCCCTTTACCTCCAGTGCTCCTTATCATTGGGGCACTGGAAGTAAAGGAACAAATGTTCCCTGCCCCTCAAGGTGACCTCTGGACTGTCCCCCCACTGGATACAGCATGCACTCCATTGGCATGGCTGTACTGGTTTGGGGGAAGGGAGAATTCAGTTAAGACTGGGCTGCTGATTATAATGTATTATCACATTGTCATATGAAATAAATATCCTTGCACTTTTTGTAGATTTCCATTATATTCTTCCTATGTGTGTTAAGAGCCTGCTTTTTCCAGAGTTCAGGTATCTCTTTTTGCAGACATTGAAGTTACTTGTATTTTTTTTTTTTTTCTGGAATTAAAACAAATGTTCCTACCCTCTCATTATCAGGCTTATCCATCACAGAAAACATGGTGAATTGTACATCCTGACGAAGCATGATGTTACTACTAAGATACAGTGATACAAGAGGTCTCCTTATCTGAGACAGCCATCACCAGTTGTGCTCAATTATCAAATTGTTCATCCTGGAAAGTAACAAGTGTCACAATTTTTGCCTTCTGAGGAATGTTTGTTGCTAATAGCCTGGAAGAAGTCAATGAGTCATTCTGATGAGGGCCAGGAAACAAGTTCATGCATAAAAAAGTCCTGCAACAAATAACCCTTAATCTGGAGAGTTACAGACTGCATGTAGCAACAGTGATTTGCTATTTTTAGAGTAACATTTCTATATTGTGCATTTATTTATTTATTTCCAACTTTTTTATACTGCCTTTCCTCCTAGGAGCTCAGGGTGATGTACATAGTTCTCTCCTTTTGTCCTCACAAAAAACAGTGGGGTCGGACAAACTGAGAGGTAGAGATTAACTCAAGGTTGCCCAGGAAGCTCTGTGGTTGAGCAGGGATTTTAATCTGAATTTTCCAGGTCTAACACCAGCACTAACTATCTTGGATTTCTAACCCAAATCTTGACAAACCCCTGAAACACTACAGCATTTATTATATTGCTGCATATTCAGACATTTTTATCCAATGCAGTTTTTCCATCATGGGGAAATCTCTGTTACAAAGATTTTGTTGCCAGGAAAAGTCATTTTGTCTCCCAGACTCTTTTGTTGTGATTGTAAATGCTGATGAATAGTACCCTTGTATCATGAACAGCCTCAGTACAGAACTTGTGAATGCCATCACTAAAACAAATGCTTGATAAAAAGAGGCATGGTGTCTTGTTTTGCTCACAGGCTACTCTCCATAATGATGTGCTCCATGCAGAGTAAAAAACTAATATACAAAAACATCACACTGTTTTAAAGTCCAGTTCATGCTGTCTCTGTGCCTTTGGCATGCAGGTTGTAAATTTAACAGGATGTTAAATTTTTTTTTCCCCGGAAGATTCTTGGAATTCCTAACCTTATCCGTCTTTCTTCCATATTAATAGAGCTAGGTCTTCATCTTCCCTCCACCTATGCCTGGTTGTTAACATTTACATTTTGGCTCAAAATTCACTTAACTCCATCCCCTGATTCTCTTATTTTGGTTCTATTAAAAGATTCCTATGTTTCCTCCTGGTTTCGATCAGTGGAAGCAAAACTATCTTCCATTAACCTTTCCATCGAGGCATTAGCAGATTTAAGCTTACAACAAGCCTACAGTATTATTAGGGAGAACCTTTTTTTGACAGAATTCAATTTCCTCAAAAGCACCCTTAATCCCATTTGTTCTCCTCTTTTCTTTGGCCTATCTCCTCAATATGCTTTGACCTCAAATTATTTTTTCACTCTCACTAATCCACAGTTGAAAAGAGCCTTTTTGTTAGCCCGTTTTAACATATTCCCTTCCGCAGTACATTTTGGTCGTTTTTTGCGTATCCCTCGAGACAAACGTCTTTGTTTATTTTGTAAGGAAGTTCCAGACACCCTGTCTCATATATTATTTTTTGTCCTTATCATTCTTCTCTATGGCAATTATATTTAGCCACCTGGTTTTCCCATTATCCTCCTTCATGTGAATCTACTCTCTCAAAGTTTATGGAAGATGCTATTGGATCCCTGACATTTGCTGTTGCCAGATACTTGGCTTTTGTTCTATCAAAAACTCCTGCCTTTAGACAAGTTAATTTGTCTTTGTAAAATGTGTGATCTGTTTTATTTTTCTTACTTACTTTGGGTATTTCCAGAACGCCTTACAGTTGATCCCAAGCCGTGATTCCTTAGTCATAGTATTGGTTGGCTGAATAGTTTACTCTTTGTGGATAGATTTCTCCTTGATGTGTGTCGCTTGTGCTGCATGCTTTTTGGTCTCATTGTTTTGTAGAATGTGTTACAGATGTATTTATGCCATTAAAGGTTTACTACTACTACTACTACTACTACTACTACTACTACTACTACTACTACTACTAACAGGATGTGGACGTGATTCCTGAGTTTATGTCCTCCTCTACCATGGGCAGCAGAACATCTAGTAACTACAGTGTATGCATACGTAAGTGCAGTAGGTCTCATGTGTAGATTCAGAGCAGAGAAGATGTGGATGGATCATGCAAGTACAGCCTACTTGTGTAAGTGTTTAAAGATGTGGGATGCTGTTTGTATTTAGTATGCAGAATTAGCAAAATTATTAAGAGACTGAGCAGAGGGCAAGGAAATCCCTACGTCATTCAAATCTCATCTCTATCATGAACTAGCAGTGCAACCCTATGCTTGTTTACTCAGAAGTAAACAAACAAGTTTACTCAGAAAGGATCCCATGAGGCTTACTGCCAGGTAAATGTGCATAGGATTGCAGCCACCTCCTATATACTCTCTCATAGACTCATCTCGTTGAGCCAAGGTACACAAAGTCATGGACAACCTCCAGTTCATGCTCAGAGATTGTAATGCAGGGAGGTGAGTCCACATCCTGAACCATGACCTGTGTTTTCTTCAGGCTGATTGTCAGTCCAAAATCTTGGCAGGCCTTGCTAAAACGATCCACGATCTCCGACACTCATTCTCTCGATGCCGAGCTAAACAGGCGCATCGGTAAAGCAGCTACCACGTTTTCCAGACTCACAAAGAGAGTCTGGTCCAACAAGAAGCTGACGGAACATACCAAGATCCAGGTCTACAGAGCTTGCGTCCTGAGTACACTTCTGTACTGCAGCGAGTCATGGACTCTTCGCCCACAACAGGAGAGGAAACTGAGCGCTTTCCACATGCACTGCCTCCGACGCATCCTCGGCATCACCTGGCAGGACAAAGTTCCAAACAACACAGTCCTGGAACGTGCTGGAATCCCTAGCATGTATTCGCTGCTGAAACAGAGATGCCTGCGTTGGCTTGGTCATGTCGTGAGAATGGATGATGGCCGGATCCCAAAGGATCTCCTCTATGGAGAACTCGTGCAAGGAAAGCGCCCTACAGGTAGACCACAGCTGCGATACAAGGACATCTGCAAGAGGGATCTGAAGGCCTTAGGGATGGACCTCAACAAGTGGGAAACCCTGGCCTCTGAGCGGCCCGCTTGGAGGCAGGCTGTGCAGCATGGCCTTTCCCAGTTTGAAGAGACACTTTGCCAACAGTCTGAGGCTAAGAGGCAAAGAAGGAAGGCCCATAGCCAGGGAGACAGACCAGGGACAGACTGCACTTGCTCCTGGTGTGGAAGGGATTGTCACTCCCGGATTGGCCTTTTCAGCCACACTAGACGCTGTGCCAGAACCACCTTTCAGAGCGCGATACCATAGTCTTTCGAGACTGAAGGTTGCCAATACACTAGACTCATCTCTCATAGATGCCCCCCCCCATATGAGGACAACGTTGTCTTCCTTACAGGGTTATTGTGTAGATTATTTAATTTTTAAAAAACATTTATTCCCCTTTTCTCTAGGCTGCTCAGAGTAGTATATACGAGTCTCCTATTTCTTTTAAACCTCACAACAATCCGATGAAATGGGTTAGGTTCAGCGACAGTAATGGGCCAAAGTCACCCAGTGACAGCTTCAAGGTTCAGTGAGATTAGTACAAGTCCTTTTCTGACACACTGATCAGAAAAAGGTGGGTTGGGACCTACCAGTGGGTTGTGAAACTGACAAGCTGATCGCTGACAAGGAAAATGTATTGAGCCCTATGGAAACCGAAACACAGTGGAATATGCGTGTTTATTTGTGAGTAGGTGAATGTGCCTTGGTCCACTTTGAGGGGCAGGTTGAGGAGAACACAAAGCCACCAGAACAGTCCCTATCAAATAAGTGTGGAGCTCATCAAACATTGTAGAGGGCAGCCTCCCCCCCCCCCCCGCCGCCAACCATAGTAAAAGGGAGAAAAACAGAGACTTGAATGACTAGTAAAATGAATTTATCTTAAAAACTTCATAGAGCTAGGTGGGATTCAACAGAGTGCTGTTTTAAAAAGTAGGTCATGATGCTAAAAAGTTTGGGAACCATAAGAACAGCCCCACTAGATCAGGCCAAAGGCCCATCTAGACCAGCTTCGTGTATATCACAGTGGCCCACCAGATGCCTCAGGGAGCACACAAGACAACAAGAGACTTGCATCCTGGTGTCCTCCCTTGCATCTGGCATTCTGAGATAAAAACCTCTATACCAGTAAAAACCGCTATACATACCAGATCTCAATTATTGCTGGGGTTACTGAGAGTATTTTGAACATTCAAAGTGCTAGAATACTAGTGATACTAGTATATAAATACTGTTAATACATGTTGAGGAGGATGAATGAGATCAAGGTTTTCTCCCACATCCCTCTAGGCATCCAACCTACACATTAGGTCACAGTGTGAACCACAAAAGGATTTCTTAAGAACTGCCCTCAGACAGAATCTTAACTCTTCAGAGATCTCAAGCTGTGAGTCATTATTCCTCATAGAGTTAGAATTATGGGACTGTCCATGGTTTCTGCGAACGTCTGTTTACTAAACAAAGGGCTGCGTTAACACCCGTAGACAGGATTGTGCAAGTATATTAGTAACACACTCACACATAAGTATAGAGTGCCTACAGATACAAATATGGCTTGAGGGTGGTTTTCCCTCCTGGTTTTGAATGGGAAGCACAATGTACAGTTTGCCTGTTTGAATGTAGAGATATACAGAAACTGTGGTTTCCGTGATTAACAGAACGAGGTCTGATTGACACATGCAGGTGAATGAGGCGGCAGAAACACCAAAGTGGCTTGATGGACTGCCCCACAGCAGATGTGGGATGCTGTTTAGTAATGTTTCCCTACATTATAAAATCCCTACAACTGAAGCACTCTCTCTCTCTCTCTCTCTCTCTCTCTTCTCCCATGGTCTGTCCTCAACTCACCCCTGGCCCAGTCCGATCCTTGCCCCAGTCCTCCCCTGAACAGCAGGGAGGCATGTGCAGGGTCTCCAGCCATTTGTGCTGGCAATCCCAAAGTGCACAGCAGAGGTGCTCAATTAGCAGTGCCCCAGAGGCATTTACAAAGGTGGTACATGAGTTCCACCATCGTAAATGATCAATAGGTTTTTGCCATAACTGTAGTCTTCATGCTTATGATTCTAAAAACACTCAATTTAAAGTAATTAACATCAATGGAGGATCCTTCTATTTTGTGGTTAAAGTTCCAATGGAACTCATTAAGTACAACAGATTTCTAAATTCTCTTGCTTTCTGTGGGACCTGAGCCCAACCAATGTGGTATGCGAAATGTGTAGTTCACCCTGCATGCATAAGTTTCTTTCATTTCACATACTTTGCAGCCATATCAGGGACTGTGGTTGGTGTGTGGGGAAGGTGAATCTAAGCCCTTTCTTTGTTCAGCAGTCACAACCAAAATGGCACCCTGTAGTCCTTATGAAAATTGTGTCCTGGGAGCTACTATTAGCCCTGGTACAGTGAGCTGGGGGGAAGCCAAGGGACGCTTCCCTCAAGAGCACACTTTTCACAAGCTCTATAGTGTGAGGCAAAAAGGTGAAATATTCTTCCCTGAATGCCACAGTCCCTATCTATTTATTTATTGTAAACATTTTATACGCTGCACTTTTCCTTAGGAAGTCCTGAAGGTCCCTAGCAGCACATACTAAAAAGCTACTGAAAATGCAGCAATAATAGTACTAAAAGCAGATCTAAAGCAGCAGATAGAATCAAACTAGTGTCACAATCAAGAAGGGGAGGGCAGATGAAATGAAAAGATTTTCAGCTGGCACCAAAACTGAATTAGCGCACCAATCTCACCTCCTGCTGCGTTAACAGGGGTTGTTTTATAATTCCAGAACACCACAAAGGAAGTGATTGACATGTCATCTCCAGATTGACTTCTGTCAGCAGCAGGGCACACAAAAGACCCCCCTCCCCCGAAGATCTCAGAGGACAGAAGGTTTCATGTGACCAGAGGCGGTTCTCTGATCAGCACCCCCCAAAAGCCTACACGCTCAGGACCAAATTGCACATCTCATGTAGCATGTATTTTGGCATTTAGTGGTGGGCCATTGTGATCAGAGTATCAGTGATGCAAAAAGGATTTTAAAAATTCAGTTTATTTCAGTGCATTCCTATATACAGTGTACTCAGCAGTGTTTTGGACACTCACCACAGCTCCTTCAGTACAGGCTTAAATAATTCTTCAGCTCATAACTAGCAAAAAATAAGGTGTGGGTTTTAACACTAAGGGTTTGTCAATATTACAGGCTACTTCAGTGCACTGTGGGTTCTCTTCCGATTCTCAGTGTTTGTGATGCATTTATCTTTGGGTGTTTATTCTTAGTGCAGGCCAAATTCTGATCCATTCTGTGCTTCTTGCACCATTTGCATGTGTCCTTTGAGCTGTGCTTGGGTAACTGGACTTTTAAAAGTATGGGAGGAGAATCTCAGCAGGGGGAAGAATGGCAGGGAAGTGGGAGGATTCTAAAAGGAGGGACAGAATGGAGCAAGGGAGAAGGCAAAAACAGGGAGGAGATGGATCCAGGGAGAAGAATGGGATGGTGAGACCCCATCCCCAGGAGCCCCTTGGACAGGTGAACTGATCTTCATGGGCAGGGAGCATCCCAGCCTGAGCCTTCCTCCTTTGACCAGGAGTGGGGGAGAAAGAGTTCCTTGGGACATACTGGCCAGGGCTGAAATAACCACCCAGATACCCACAAACATATCCAGTCTGCCTGGTCTAGAGAGAGTTCACCTGAGGAAGCAATACCCACCAATGCCTCCCAGCCAACCAAAGGAATTCAGCAGACAATATAAGGAAAGGAGGAGCCCTGGTGGCACAAGGTGTAATAAAAAAAGTCCAGGCAGCTTAAGTCCGGTGTCCGGTGTCATGGTTTTGGGTCTGGGGACTTCCCTGCACCAAATATGTCATACCTTGATTCCCTACAATGTGAACCAGCCCACTTGCAAGGAGACTTTTAGGGCAGGGGCGACCACAGGAACATACTTCCATGTACATCTGCTGTGATCACAGCCTTGGAGTTCTTCCCCAAAAGTAAATAAGGCACTTGAAAGTATTAGCAGGAATCCAAAGAGCTACTTAGGCAAGCTCATCCATTTGTGATTAACTGCGGGGATTCTGGATGTGGGATCTATAGATTGCTTTAGGATTCTCCTTAGTTTCAAAAGCATTAGAAATAGAATTGGCATTAGAAACAGAACTCTGGAGTCCACTCGGGTGCACAGGGCCCAGAAGTCCACTGGGGTACATGGCTTACATGTGGTGGCACAGATCTTTGAATCATGGGCTGTCTTCAAGGGCAAAAGGAAAACGTTTTTGTCCTTGGCATTATCCCCTCTAGCTTCGATTTGCTTGTTTTTGGTGTTTTAGCACTAAGCACATTAGTTGCTCTATAGTGGTGTGTGAGAAAACTCCATTGCCATCTAGATGACAGTCAGGGCAGGATGACAGGAAGACCTGAGGACAGTTCATTGTAAAATTGCTACAGTTAGATTCTTGTGTATTTCTCCTTATTTCTCCATTTTCTTCCTTAATGGTCTGTTGAAAAACCCAGCCTGCAGAAGAAGAGGGGAAAAAGAAACCTTGATTCCACTTTGAAATTGCAGAGGAGCGTGCAATTGTTGCACTATATTCTCATATATTGTTTTTGCAAAAAAGATGAATGGTTCAATCCTATGGTGCTGTCATGTCTGTTCTGCAACTTGCCTCTGATGCCAAGGGAACTGGTATGTCTTGCATCAGCACCAGTGAGCTGCAGAACCTCTGCTGGAGCATATAGGCTGGGACCAGGGCCATTTGGAAAGGATCTAGGCAGAATGGGGTGGGGAGCAGACTGGGCCAAGGGCGGTTCAGGGGGGATCATAGTGACACTAGTGCATGCTCAGATCCTATCTCCCCCCTTCCTGCATGGATCTGCCCCCTGACTCTCCTTGGACGTACACTAGCTAAACAGCTGGTGTAGGTCCAAGGTGGCCTAAGGAGAGTAAGTTAGTGTTTTTTTACTTACCTCCCCTAGAACATAAGAACAGCCCCATTGGATCAGGCCATAGGCCCATCTAGTCCAGCTTCCTGTATCTCACAGCGGCCCACCAAATGCCTCAGGGAGCACACCAGATAACAAGAGACCTCATTCTGGTGCCCTCCCCTGCATCTGGCATTCTGACATAGCCCATTTCTAAAAACAGGAGGTTGCACATGCACATCATGGCTTGTAACCCGTAAAGGATTTTTCCTCCAGAAACTTGTCCAATCCCCTTTTAAAGGCGTCCAGGCCAGACGCCATCACCACATCCTGTGGCAAGGAGTTCCACAGATCATCCACACGCTGAGGAAAGAAATATTTTCATTTGTCTGTTCTAACTCTCCCAACACTCCCAACACTAGGCTGTCAGGGGACACCCTCCCCATAGTCAATAACATGGATCATGAACTTTGTTGGCAGCACTGCATGGTCTGGGTTTGTGAAGGATAGAGTTGGGCTCTAAATTCATTAGGGATATATCTATATCAAAAACTTACAGCACAATCCTCTGCAAGTCTACTCAGAAGTAAGCCTCACCATGTTCAGTGGGGCTTACTCCCAGGAAAGCAGGCATAGAATTGCAGGCTAATAGCTGTCTGACTTCTTACAAAGGAACTGCAAATTGTCCTTCTATGGATTTGCCAGTTCTATGGAAATTTTGTTACAGATCTGTAGGTCCTATAACAGGAGGCTAGAAAGCACTGCTAGAACAGTTCAGCTTTTTAGGGTGGATATCCCTGAAATGCTTCTACCACTTAAATTAAAACATTGATGTAGCTTGAGGATAGATGGGAGGATGAGAAGGAAAGATGTTCAAGAGAGGCATTTTCTTCAAAATTCAATTACTTGAACAGTTATATTGTTACAGGATTAAAGTCCTGATACTTCAGTCATGCTGATAACATGCAGTTTAATTAACACTAATTTACTGTGTAACTCCCAAAATATTGATACTTGATGCACATTAAATCCTGTATTGTAGATCACTTTTTTGTGTAGCTAACACTAGTGTCCTCCTTTACCTTATACAATGCTGCCCACTTGTGGTCAAATGCCTAATAACGCATGAGATATTAACAACAATGGACAGAAGTAGGAGATCACTTTATGCACTGTACGGAAACTGGATGAGATGTGGACTTACTGACCCATGTGGGCATCATACCTGTATCAGTATTTCTGAGCACAGAATTTTAGTATTAAGGGCAATTCTCAAGAGAACAAATACTAAACTATTTGTACTACTGTAATAGTGCAAGGCTCAAATAGTGCAAGACGCCCTATTCAGAAATAGCCAGACTTTTCAAGGAAGTGCAAGCTTTGTGTTATGTTTGGAGGCATATAAATTAGACACATTAGACATTAGACAAAACTTCACATATAGGCTGATGGGTTCTGAGCTGTCTGTGACAGATCAGGAGAGAGATCTTGGGGTGGTGGTGGGCAGCTCAATGAAAGTGTCGACCCAATGTGCGGCGGCAGTGAAGAAGGCCAATTCTATGCTTGGGATCATTAGGAAGGGTATTGAGAACAAAACAGCTAATATTATAATGCCGTTGTACAAATCTATGGTAAGGCCACACCTGGAGTATTGTGTCCAGTTCTGGTCGCCACATCTCAAAAAAGACATAGTGGAAATGGAAAAGGTGCAAAAGAGAGCGACTAAGATGATTACGGGGCTGGGGCACTTTCCTTATGAGGAAAGATTATGGCGTTTGGGCCTCTTCAGCCTAGAAAAGAGACGCCTGAGGGGGGACATGATTGAGACATACAAAATTATGCAGGGGATGGACAGAGTGGATAGGGAGATGCTCTTTACACTCTCACATAATACCAGAACCAGGGGACATCCACTAAAATTGAGTGTTGGGCGGGTTAGGACAGACAAAAGAAAATATTTCTTTACTCAGCGTGTGGTCGGTCTGTGGAACTCCTTGCCGCAGGATGTGGTGCTGGCGTCTAGCCTAGACGCCTTTAAAAGGGGATTGGACAAGTTTCTGGAGGAAAAATCCATTACGGGGTACAAGCCATGATACGTATGCGCAACCTCCTGTTTTTAGAAATGGGTTATGTCAGAATGCCAGATGCAAGGGAGGGCACCAGGATGAGGTCTCTTGTTATCTGGTGTGCTCCCTGGGGCATTTGGTGGGCCGCTGTGAGATACAGGAAGCTGGACTAGATGGGCCTATGGCCTGATCCAGTGGGGCTGTTCTTATGTTCTTATGACACTTTGGCTTATATACTAACATTGCACTCCATCATCAAAAGAAGAATTACTTCCTCGGCAGATCCTTTTGTGAGCGCAACACTTCTGTGTATGGAAGGAGCTCCTGTTCATGGAGCACCAGGTTACTTAGGGCCCAATCCTGAACTCCCTCAGCATTAGCGCTGAGCTCCAGTGCCAGTACTGGGTGTCACAAACATGCCATAAGGCACACCTGCGGCACATGGAAAGGAAGGACCACTGGCGCTGGGCCAGCACTTGTCAGTGCCGAGCCCCAGTGCCACATGGAGGGCTGGCTGGTGCTCCAGCAGCACTGGCCAGTGGTAAGTAGTTTCAGGGCAGGGCATGGGAGAAACCAGGTGGGGGAAGGGCAGAGTGGGGGAAGAACTGGGGTGGGAGGGGGTGGGACTGGCGGAGGCATGCGCTGCCAATTCCTAAACTCCATGTCAGGCCGCAAAGTGCAACACTGAGTCTCTCAAGAAACCCCATTGCGGGGCTTGGGGCTTCCCCTGAGAAGACTCCCTGAGACTTTCAGGAGTCTGCTGGATTCGGCACTAGCTGCTCCAGTGGGTGCCAGGAAGCATAGAATTGAGCTGTGGCACCCCATACATACATCATATTCTTGTTTTGCTCTTTCAGATATTCAAAAGTTTGAAGTTTTTGAGAGAACAAGTTTAGAAAAATCATTTTGCATATTCGAATTCCGCGGTGTTGAAAATCTACAAATATTTACAATAGGGGTGGACTTATCTCAACTTCTTTGGCAATCAAAGATGTGCCACTAGATTTGTATCCATTAAAACTGAACCCCTTAACCACTGTAAATTTTGGTAAATATCTGTACAATGAGATTTTGACTGCAAAGAGCAATCAGGTTTTTCTTTACAGGATATTTTCTCCATCCTGAATCGTACTGATTGTTTAAGACGGCTGGTTTGCATAGGAGGAAAAAAAGAAGTTTTTAAACATGAACATTTTATAAAAACAGAAAAAACAACAACAGGAGTGCACAAACCGTACCTTCCACAGCGCAAATATAAGGAGTGTAAGGATCAAAAGTCCAGCAAAAACACTCAGTAGAATAACCCATAATGGCACACGACCAGGAAGATGCTCTATCGAAACTTTAATAGTAGTCTGAAAATTTAAAAAAAAACACACACACAATTTGAAAAAGTAGCCATGTCAACATGCAGTCTGATTGCAGCTGCAGTCACTGAGACTTTTAGAAGCATAATTCAGTACAGTCTACAGTAAGGTTTCACACTAAGTGGGACTGATTTTCATTATATTTGATTTTTTTAAAGATCAGTCAAGCTAAGCAGGGTCAGGCCTGGTTAGTACTTGGATGGGAGACTGCCTGGGAATACCGGATACTGTAGGCTTATACCATAGTCTTTCCAAACTGAAGGTTGCCAACCAACCAACCAGTCAAAGAGTTGCTTCTGATGTCAACATTTTCTTTTGCAGGACTGAATATAAAGTCACTCCTCTAACAACAAAAGAGTTGTACTAGTAGACTTGCAGAAAAACCCTAGGCAGACTTACGTGAAAATAAGCCCTATTGAACACAGGGGGGCTTACTTCTGTGTGAACATGCATGGAATTGTGCTTACGCTTATGACTACATATGAGAAAGGCATAAAAGGGCTCAGCCCATCATTAACTGCTTAGACTAGGTCATCCATTGCCAGGTGCCTTAAGAACTGCAACAGCAACTGGCATATCATCAAGATTAGAACTTTAAGCACCCCTTCCTCAGCATGCTTGTGTGACATCAGTTTGGTGGGACTTGCCAGAGCCACCTCGAGATTGCCTGGTGCATGAGGGGATGTGTCAGTTGCTGCTCCCTTACCTGGTGATGTGCCAGCCTCTGCTCCTTTCACTCCCTGGATTGGAAAAGGAAGAGGAGTATGGATGGAACAAAAGAGGAAGTGTTGAGCAGCCCATGACTCTCCTCTCCTCCATACTTCGTCTTCCACTCTTCTTCCTTTTCCAATCCTTTCCACTCCCTGGTTGAAGGAACAGTGGAAGTTGGTAGACAGATGGACATGGGCAGCCCCTGTCAGTCTTCTGCTTGAGTTGGCTGCCTCAGTTGCCCTCCTGGATGGGCCAGCCCTGGGTCTTATTGCCTAGTAGATGTGTTTACTAGGTAGCTCAACTGTTGGTTGATACTCTGTGGTATTCTAGCTTAACTGTTCTATGGTGCGATAATAATATTATGAGAATTATTGTTTCTTAAGCACCTAAGATAAAAGGTGAGGCACACAACAGGATTAATAATGTCAAGTTCCTACCCACAAGCCTATAGTCTAAATCGTGAGACATATATGGAAAAGCAAGCATGTGGAGAGGGAGCAAAGGAAAGAAAATGGAGGAAGAGAGGTGCTGTGATGTGTACAAAGTGCTAAGGTGCGATGTTGCAAAAGAGTCTAATGGGACTTACCTCTCCTTTTTCATACTCTTTTCTCAAGATCAGTGATGAGTTTTCATTCCTAAGCAGTGCTCTGACAGTGAGATCTGCACTGCGAATACCTGCCTGGAATAAAAGAGACATGATATTAATCAGACTCAGGCCCAAATTCTAACCAACTTCCCAGCATTGATATAGATGTGCCAATGGGGTATGTGCTGCATCCTGCTGTTGGGTGGCAATCGAGGAGGTCTCCTCAAGGTAAGAGAATGTTTGTTCCCTTACCTCAGAGCTGCACTGTCCTCACCTCGATGCTGGAAAGTTGGTTAGGATTGAGCCCTCCGTTTAATAAAGCCTCAAATTCCAAAGGCTTTAGCAAAGCTCACAAAAAGCCAGCATCACCAATAAGAAACATGCAATCGAAACATGTAGCAGCATGAACAGGGCCAACTCACCCACGACGTGGACTGAAAGGCTAACATTGAGTTGGAGGGGTGCCCTGCACACTATACCTGCCTGCTGCTCCCCTCCAGCCTCCTGCTCACCTAGTCAATGGTCCCCAACCCTCTTCCCACTCATGGCAATTGAGCGGGAAGAGGATTGGGCCAGTAGCAACCTATTTCTTCCTGCAGTGCCATTGAAGGAAAAAGGAAAAAGATATGCTCTTTGCCACCACAGCCTCACTCTCCTGGCTCCTAGTTTCCTTTGCCACATGAGTAGAAAAGGTTACACTGAAGCACTGCCAACCCATCATGCAGCCATTTGGTGCAGGTTACACTAGCAGCAGATTGCAAGGGTGCAGTGGATCCTTTCCATTGTATATCTTTCATTTTCTCCTTATCAGCAACATCTTAAGTATAGTAATAGATACGAGTAAATATCTCCGCTTGTGGTTGCTATACAGTGCATCCCTGGCATCTGTGGTTCTGGTATTTGCTGATTTGACTCACCATGGATGCTGCAGATACCCAGAGAAAGCCACTTCTGGTTTGCCCATCAGATCAGAAGTGGCATGGATTTGCATGCCTGTGAATTCGTGTATCTGCGAGGGGTTCAGGAATGGATCCCCCACAGAGTTGCACTGTGGATCTCTGCTTGTACATATACAACAGAACAAATGCCACAGTGGCATCTTATCACTGTGATGAAAGCAGTGGCTCCCTTACCTTTATAAAGGTCCATTTCCAGAGGCGGAGAGAAATGTTCACTTGAGTTAGATTGGATGGGGCCAGTGTACAGTTAATAGATGCACAGTCGTATGAATTACAGTCCTGTTTGAAGGATCATAGAGAAAAATTATTAAAGAAACATGGGTAACCCGTGACTATTCAGATGTCTTCAAATATCCTAACAGCGGTCTTCTTTACCCCCTTGAAAAAAAATTTCTTGCATCTAAGTAAGAAATCCCTTGCAGCAACTGTTACCCTGTACATCCCCGATCTTGTCTGATCTTGGAAGCTAAGCAGGGTCAGGCCTGGTTAGTACTTGGATGGGAGACCGCCTGGGAATACCGGGTGCTGTAGGCTTATACCATAGTCTTTCGAGACTGAAGGTTGCCAACCAAGTAAGAAATCCCAAAAGTTCTGCCAACAGAACAAATCTAGATTTATGTACTTGTTCGGCACCATTTATTTATTTATTTATTTATTTATTTATTTATTTATATTCCGCTTTTCTCCCCGAAGGGCACCCAAGGCGGCTAACAATCAGGTTAAAAATACAAAACAGCAGATAATGATTAAAAATACAAAACAGTTAAAACAATTAAAACAAGATAAAATACATGGATAAAATACATAGCACGCAGTAAAAGACAAATTTATAGCAACAGCCCTTATGGTGCCTCGAAGGCTTTCCTGAATAAAAAAGTCTTCAGGCCCCACCGGAATGCTAATAATGAGGAAGCAGCTCTCAATTCAAAGGGGAGGAAATTCCATAGTGTAGGTGCCACCACCGAAAAGGCCCTTTTTCTGGCCGCCATTCCCTTTACCACTCTCAATGACAGCACAACCAACAGGGCCCCTTCTGATGACCTTAGAGAATGGACCAGATTATATGGAAGAAGGCGGTCTCTCAAATACGCTGGTCCCAAGCCGTTTAGGGCTTTAAAGGTCATAACCAGCACTTTGAATTCAGCCCGGAAATGAATGGCCAGCCAGTGCAGCCGCCGGAGTAGCAGCACGACAGGGTTAAACCACCAACCCCCAGCAACTACCCGAGCCACCGCATTCGGCACTAGCTGTAGCTTCCGGACCGTCTTCAGGGGCAGCCCCACGTAGAGCACATTACAATAATCTAATCTTGATGTCACTATGGCAAGGACCACCATGGCCAGATCAGCCTGAGACAGGTACGGCCGCAGCTGGCGCACCAGCCAAAGCTGGGCAAAGGCACCCCTGGCCACAGCTGACACCTGGATATCCAGGAGGAGCTGCAAGTCCAGGAGAACCCCCAAGCTGCGAACCTTTGTATATACCTTTGTACACAATATTTTCACCAATGACTAAAGGCCCAATCCTATCCAACCTTCTAGCACTGATGCAACCTTGCCAATGGAGCATGCACTGCATCCTGCAGAGGGGTGGCAGTCTTGTTCCCTTACCTTAGGACTGTATTGCTGTTGCATCAGTGCTAGAAAGTTGGATAGGATTGGACCCTAAGATAACTATATTCACAGCGCAACCCTATGCATGCCTATTTAGAAGTAAGTCTCATTATAAACAATTGGGCTTACTCCCAGGTAAGTGTGGATAGAATTGTAACCTCAGTCAAACTTTTAAGTCACTTCTGCCCAAATTGTGTACACCTGTGGGCTGGGCAGAAATGGGTTAATATAGTTTATGTAATAACATTCAGTTCAAGCCATGCTGAGCAAATGGAAGTTTAAACAGACTCACAAAAACTGCGTCTTTCAGATTCTCTCTTATTTTCCGCATCTGATATGGAGGGCTAGCATCAATCCTTAGTGGGTCAATGGAATGGCTGGTACTGCAGTTTGCATTCTGTTAGGGAAAACACATGCACACACAGCTGAAATGTTCAGTAGGGTCTTTGGACTAATTTGTTTTGACAGATAACATTGTGTTACATCTTCCAGTTGGCATATTTCTGCTGGTCAAATATCCCTTCTGGAATGCAAGGCCTGAGCTGTGCCTAAAGAAGCTCTTTTGATCCTGGTCTAGAACTGAGGGATCAGACCAAATATTTACATAAATATAAGTGTGGTGAAACAGGAGGTGTGTTATATAGAGTTATACAGCTGAGAAGAACACCAGTGGCGAACCTGGGGCAGGGCGGGGGGGAATGCCCTGGGTGCTGCACTTGCCGCATGTTTGCTGCATCCCCGCCACTGTTGCCTCTGCCTACCATACCACCCTGCCTGCCCATCCAAGCTGTTCCATGGGCAGGCGAGGCTCTCTGTGGCACTCAGCAGAGGGCGAGAAGCCTTCTGAAGCTTCTTGCACCATTTTAAGCAATACTTCTGGTGTCATCAGGAAACCGGAAGTATTGTTTAAAACAGCGGGAGAAGCTTCAGAAGTCTTTTCGACTGCTGTGGAGCATTGCATGAGGTTCCGTGAGCCTCTGTGAGTATCCTGGGGATGAAGGGCAGTGTGCTGGCGGGGGGTGGGGGTGGCATGTCGCAGACCTGCACCGGGTCGCAATTAGGGCAGGTTCACTATTGAGGAAACACAATGAGTTAACTAGCCAAAACTTCTGACCCAAGGCAGGTTATTCTGCTTTGAAAACCTTCTGACACTTGTTCATTCTTATCTTGAAAATTGCAAGGAAAGCAAGGTGGAATTGATTGCCATTCAAAATGTGAAACCCACATTATGATAATCACATCAAAGTTAAACTTTAAAAAAAAATTATGTCCAACTTACCTTTGAGGATGATATTCTGGTTAGGTAGAGAATAGGTTTTTTGGCTAAAGTCAAGTTAGGGAATGAAATTTGCAATGTAAGTTGTGGCACTGGAAAAAGTTCATGTTTTTCAATCTGGGAACAAGAAGAATGAAATGTATTCACAGTTTTTTTGTTTTGTTTTGTTGTTGATTAGACAATATCTTCTTTCTTTTCTGAACTGCCCCTTCATTCATCACCGAGACATTTATCAATATTAACAGGAAATGCAATCCTATTCCTCAGTAGAGTAGACCCCCATTTTGGTGAATGGTCATGCTTTCTATTAGTTGGTAGTTCATGAAATAACCATAGAATACTGTAGCCTTTCCATTAACTATGGCTTTGCATTTGCCCCAGGGTTGTTCATAGTTTTTGCTATTCCAAAACCTTAAAACATCTCAAATTACATTATATCCAGGAGGAGAATACAGCCGATGTTTCAATCAAAATGTAATAAGTTGTCATAAGTAAGGCTGCAATCCTAACCCCTTATGTCAGTGTTTTCCAGCACTGACATAAGGGCAATGAAGCTCCGAGGTAAGGGAACAAACATTCCCTTACTTTGAGGAGGCCTCTGTAAGTGACACCCAACTGCAGGATGCAGCACATGTCCCGTTGGTACCGCTATGCCAGTGCTGGAAAGCACTGACATAAGGGGTTAGGATTGCGCCCTAAATGAATTAACTAAGAAAAACATGCCTGGGTGTGAGGCAGCCACTTCTGGGGGCTTGGCAACCCAGAACTTTGCCAATGACATGACAAGCCCCTTTGCTTAGACTCTAGACTTTGGGGTGTATGTGTGTGTTTCCTTTTGGTGATAAATACCCATGGAAGCTGCATTTTCTTATGCCAAAGTAGGATGCTTAGATAACCACCTAGCCATCCTCCTTTATAATACATACATACATAGATGGTCCATCCTCATCAGCAATCTTTCCAATGTGGCCCACACTCGCTGCATGGTATAACCACTCCTTTAGAATTCCTCCTTTATAATACTATGGAATTTCTCTTCAAGAGGAAATAAGGCATATTTACTCAGCCTAGAGAACTCACAGCTCAATGACAGCATATGTGCTTTACATGTAGAAGCCTCCAGGTTCTATCCCCAGTACCTCTATTTAATAAATGGATCTCAAGTAGTAGAGCTAAAAAAGACCTTAGGTTGCAACCTTGGAGAGCCACTGCCTGAGTACATAAGAACATAAGAACAGCCCCACTGGATCAGGCCATAGGCCCATCTAGTCCAGCTTCCTGTATCTCACAGTGGCCCACCAAATGCCCCAGGGAGCACACCAGATAACAAGAGACCTCATCCTGGTGCCCTCCCTTGCATCTGGCCTTCTGACATAGCCCATTTCTAAAATCAGGAGGTTGCGCATACACATCATGGCTTGTAACCTGTAATGGATTTTTCCTCCAGAAACGTGTCCAATTCCCTTTTAAAGGCGTCCAGGCCAGATGCCGTCACCACATCCTGTGGCAAGGAGTTCCACAGACCAACCACACGCTGAGTAAAGAAATATTTTCTCTTGTCTGTTCTAACTCTCCCAACCTCAATTAGTGGATGTCCCCTGGTTCTGGTGTTATGTGAGAGTGTAAAGAGCATCTCCCTATCCACTCTGTCCATCCCCTGCATAATTTTGTATGTCTCAATCATGTCCCCCCTCAGGCGTCTCTTTTCTAGGCTGAAGAAGTCCAAATGCCGTAGCCTTTCCTCATAAGGAAGGTGCCCCAGCCCTGTAATCATCTTAGTAGCTCTCTTTTGCACCTTTTCCATTTCCACTATGTCTTTTTTGAGATGCGGCAACTAGAACTGGACACAATACTCCAGGTGTGGCCTTACCCAGGGCTTTTTTTGTAATGGAACGCACTGGAACGGCTTTCTGCCACCTTTTTTCCCACCTCCCTGCCCCCACCTTTTTTCCCTGCCTGCACTGCCCCGCCCCACACTGCTGGCTAGGGAGGGATTCGAACCTCCAACCTTGTGTTCCACAGCCCAGCACTCTCTCCATTGGGCTATAGGAAAGCCTATTGTTAAAGTGTTCAGAACTAATATATAAGGTCTTGAGCCCAGCTGGTGGCCATCAGCGCCTCAAGTATTAGTTCCAAACACTTTGAGCCTAAGAGCTCTTATGGCTCAATTGCTAAAGTGCTGGTCTGTGGAGCCAGAGGCTAGGGGTTCAAATCCCTATGAGGAATAATTTTTTTTTTTTTAGGTGGGGAGGTGCTCCATGGCTGCAAAATATAAAGGTTGGTTGCCAGTTGCCAAAAGGGGGGCCAGTTGAGGCTGCAAAACTCCTCAAAGTTCAGTCCCAGGCAGGCTCTTTTTTGACCTTATTTTTTTTTTTTTTTTTTTTTTAGTCCCAGGTAGGACTTAACCCACAGCCTCCAGCAGGGGGCTCACTCCAGCTTAACTGTGGAGTTGTATCTTATTACTTATTTCTCAGATTAAAATAGTTTAAAAATAAATAAATAAAAGTTGTGAGTTCCTGCACCTTTTTTTTTTTTTTTTTTACAAAAAAAAAGCACTGGCCTTACCATAGATTTGTACAACGGCATTATAATATTAGCCGTTTTGTTCTCAGTATTTCTCGAGTAGAAATACCAATGGTTTGAGCTTCCTATGTACATATTCTTTCTATAACTTTTAAAACTCAGTTGGTTTACATTGCCTTTCAATAGACCATTGGACATAGTACTTCCTTTCTGCAAAGGTGTCTGGTTTCAAGAACCTTTTCAGCAATAGCACACATTCTCTGCATCCAGAGAAGTTCAAACAGAGTTCTCCTCATTCACCAGGACTTTCTTGCCATCCTTTCTGCACAGCATTCCCTAGACAACAGAATACCCATCCTTGAGATTCAAAGGGACTGTTCTGAATAGTGTGGGATGGTGGGGGGGGGGGGCCAGGGGATTAGTGGAAATGGAGAAGCACCTATAAGCAGAACTTTTTCCTCTTGTGCAAAGCATCTCCAGTAGTAGTGTAGCTGGGAGGAACAAAACAGTAAGTCCTGCAGGTGCCACAATATCCACTTGCCATTGTAGCCATTTTGGACAGTGATGGCAACGTACAGGTGCTCGCCAAACCAAGTGGCATCTCCTGTGCTTTGCAGTCACTGCCCAGTATGGCTTCAATGGTGAGTGGGAAGGGCCACTTATACTGCACTTTGCTGTGCCTACAGTACTTACCATTTTGCCCCCCCCAGCTACACCACTGATCTTTGACTCACTGCAAGATAAAGAACCATCATTGTATAAAAACAACCTATATTTTCTAACAGTGGCTGTGCCTTTATTGCAATTGGGACAGCAACCGACCATTTGGAAAGACACTTAAAAATGACATTGACCGAAAAGCTGGAGTTGTAAAATTTAAACTGTAACCAGGACATAGGTAATAGGCTGTTACATTAGAGAAACACAAACCAGGGAATTGTGGAAACTTTTATCTTACCAAATAGTTTATATTAACTTCATCCCCGATGTTCTCAGTGGAGTTAATAATATCAGGAAATGTAATGTTTTCAGCAATGACAATATGACGTGAAATGGGATCCCTTAAAATAAATATAAGAATAATACATTTAGCTATCGGCAGCCCAATCCTAGGCGTGTCTATTCAGAAGTAAGTCCTGTTAGAGTCAATGGGGCTTACTCTCAGGAAAGTGTCCTGATTGAGCTGTTAGTTTCCAAAACTCAACCATTCTTACAACAATCTTTTAAGCAGCTCAGTATTATTATTCCATGCTTTAAAAGAGCTGAGAAATAGTATGCAATAATGGAGCAAAGCAATGTTTGAACTATCAGAAGAATACACATTTTAAATTATTGTATTAACCCTAGGCTGCAATCCTCTGCACCCTTACTTGAGAGCATTTCCCTTTTGGGGTGTGGCTGCACCAGTGGGTGTGGGGGAATAGACAGTATGGGGCTCATATTGTATTGAAGTAGATAAAATTGGTTTAAAGCTCAGTACTCCAGCTTAATTAGACAAGTACACTTTTTTGTGTATGTGACCTTGTTTTGGCTTTCTATCAGATCAAAAGGATAAGCATAGACTGTCTCTAAAAGTCTGGTAGATACACTGCAAGATAGAGAAATAAGGGAGAAGCACCTGTACCTTGTAAATATCAGCCCACTTTCATAAACTACTGGTATTACTATGCTTCCCTTGTTGTCTGAAACTGTTGCATCATGTTCTTCACCATCACTAAAACAAGAAATTATTCAGATCAGATTACAAAAATTTATTTATTTATATGATCTATATGTTCATTTTCCCTCTGAATAATGGAGTGCTCAAGGCAATGTAAAACATAGAGAAACATGGATTAAAAAAAAGTAAAATGCCCCAAACAGGAACAAAGTATAAAGTGTAATAATGATAAAATTCACAACATATAGTGCAGTGAAAAATTAAAACAAAATAGAACAACAAAACTATATTACAACTAATTAAGAAGGAAAGGCCAGTTGAGAAACAAAGGTCTTCAGCCTTGCAATTTATATAAGGGACAAGGTTTGCTAGATTGTTTTGTCTGCTATTGTGAACTTAAAACATGTCAATCATTTAGCATTATGAGAGATCTGAACATAAAATGGATGCATAGTGGTGTCCAGCAAATAGAGATACTGTATATCAGGACAAACTTCAAATCCAAATTTGTAAAGAAATGTACGTGAAGACAAATGGCTGTAGACCCGAAATAGTTATACTACCCACAAAGGAACACTCCTATCATCTGTGCAATTCCTATTAACAGCTAATATGGCATCCATTTCTATAGTGCTGACTCTAGATGTGGGGTGGGTATTCAACATTAAAATCAGCTTAACTTTGATGCCAAAACCTTTATAAATGAACCTGTTTCTGTAATCCACTTCACTGGCTGTTGTCTATACCTGAGGTATTCAATCTGTGTGTTGGGCTTCCCTAGGGAGGCGTGGCCAGTTCCCAGGGGCATTGGGGGAGAGAGGTGGCTGCAGCAGCTAAGCTCAGCTGCACCTGCTGCCTCCCTACTTGCTGCTTTTCCTTGGCTGTGAACGAGGTGGGTGGGGCAGTGTGAGGTGGGCGGCGTGCGGAACATGGTGGGGGGAGGTGGGAGAGAAGGCTGGCTGGGCAGCGGCAGAGGTGCTGCATCTCATCAGCACAGGGTGCGCTCCTGGCAGGCTTCAAGCTGGGAGGGAAGAGTCAGTACCGGCAGCTCAGCGCTTTCCTCCGCCTGGGAAGGAGGGAGCCCAGCCTGCTCTTAGGAGGGTGTCCAAATGCCTCAGTCTGCATCCCTCTGTCTTGCCTGGGGGAATAGGGTGGCATCTGCATGCTGGGTATATGTGTGTGAGCAGCTCCCATCTACTTTGGGGTTAGTTGTAATCTTGCTCTGTGTGGCTGCAATCCTTTCCACACTTTCCTGGGAGTAAGCCCCATTGACTCAAATGGGACTTACTTCTGAGTAGACCCACATAGGCTTATCATCTGTGTCAGCTTAACCAAGGATCCTCACCTTTGTCTTTTTCCTCCCCCTTTAAAAAAGAAAAAAAAGCCACTCTTGATAGCTTTGTCTCCAAAAACTGATTAAAATAATAAAAATACCTATTCCTTTTCAGTAATCCCCCTTTTTCCTCCTGCCTCCGGGGGGGGGGGGGTCCTTCCCATGTTGGCTGCTATTATAAGACAAAAGGCACCCTTAGCTAGGGTGAGAGCAAGCCCCATTTATTCAAATAGGGTTTACTTCTGAGTAGACCTACATAGGCTAGGGGGTCTGTGTCAGGTTAACCAAGGATTTCTTTTCTCTTTCTCTTTTTCCTCCCCCTTCAAAAAAGAAAAAAAGCCACTGTTGATGTCTTTGTCCCCAAAAATTGATTAAAAAATAAAAATACCCATTCCTTTTCAGCCATCCGCTTTTTCCTCCTGCCTCCTGGGGGGGGGGGGGGGAGGTACTTCCCATGGTGGCTGCTATTATAAGACAAAAGGTACAAGCCTAGCTCGGTCTACTCAGAAGTAAGTCCTATTGTGTTCAATGGGACTTACTCCCAGGAAAGTGTGGTTAGGATTTCAGCCTCAGAGTGCTGGCAGCTGTTTTCTTGTTTTTAGTGTATAATTATAACACCTTCATCTGCATTTTGGGGGTAACTGAAGTGAGGTGATGTAAGGGGGAGCCATGGCCAATGGCCAAAAGGATCAGGGGAGCTGCAGGCCAGAAAAGTTCAAGAACCACTAGTCTATGCAATTGATGGTTACTGTCCATTTCTAAATACAACTATCATTTTCTCTCACAAGGTGCGATCCAAGCCCTGAAATGCAATCCAAGCCCATAAAGCACTTTCACACTACTGAGTAAGCAGGGAGGCTGGCCCGAGCCCCACAGGCCAGCAGAAAATGTAACCTTGTGCTGGCCAAGCCAGGCTGGTGCGGGTGTCTGGGGGGGCGGTGGTAGGGTGGGAGGTAGGTAGGGAGTAGGGTGTAGGGTACATAGGGAGGTAGGTAGGGAGTAGGGTAGGGTGGGAGGTAGGTAGGAGGTAGGTATTTTGGGGTGGGCCAGTGGGCAGGTGACAAGTAGGTGGGGGGCACTTGTGTTGGATCCTAACCCTGGTTCCAGGTGACCCAGAACAGCCCCAGGCCACTTGGATTTGTGCCCTGTTTTGAGGTGGCACAGATCAAGTAGCCCCATTGGGGCTGCTGCAGCACGATATGGGGTAGGGGGAAGCAATTCCCCTTGGCCCAGGCTCTGGATGCAGGGCAGGCCTGCCAGCCTGCCTGCTCCAGGACAAGTTAGGATTGGGCTGATTCACAAATGCACATGCAAACACACATGCAACATCTGTGATAAAGACAGTTATCTTATTTGTTAATATAGGAAGCAGAACCAGGTAAAGAAAAAATAAAATAAAAGATGCATACCAATAGTGGCCAGAACTCACCTTGTTACAGAAAAGTGAATAGTAGTATTTTCCAGGAGATAGGACATATTGAACTGGAATACTATATCAAAGGAAATCTAAATGAAATACATTATTTGAAAATGCATCAGAACAACAGAATGCTTACACTTAATTAAATAAAACACTGAACATGTGAATAATGCAAATCAGACACAATTTATCATGACACACTCACATATTAGTCAAGAGAGAGCCCACTGTTACCCTGCACACGCCTGATCTCTGTCTGGTCTTGGAAGCTAAGCAGGGTCAGGCCTGGTTAGTACTTGGATGGGAGATCGCCTGGGAATACCAGGTGCTGTAGGCTTATACCATAGTCTTTCGAGACTGAAGGTTGCCAACCAGTTCATTGGGCACCAGAAAGGGGGGGGGGGACACAGAGCAGGAAGAAGTCCTTGCAGATCAGGAAAACCCTGCTTTTTCCCAGCGTGAACTTAGGGCAGTTAACCTGGCAGCAGATAGCCATACGCACAAGCCATCACCCCTCAGAGGTGGAGATTTGACAAAAAGGAAGCAAGCATCTGTCAGAACCTGTAGCGTCAGCAGTCAGCATTTCCCATTACTGGGATATAGAACTGTTTTTAGGAGGGACCCAGATATTTTCAACATGAATACTCCCCCAAATCACTATAAAATGTATTGGTTTTAATTTAAGTAAAAAATGGTGTCCGTGAAGATTTTGCAATAGAGGTTGCAAATCTTAAAAAGTCTTTTGATATGATGAATCAGCCAGGGTTTGTGGTGGTGCAATATTCACACTATTCAGGGCCCCACTCCACTAGTGCCCGTAGGGTGAAATTCTGTCACCACATGATGGATGGGGAGAATCTTTGGTGAAGGCAGGGCTGGCCCAGCCATAAGGCAGGCTCAGGCTTCAGCAGCAGGCTGGAGGAAGCAATAGACTGAGGGATGCTCTGCACCATGAATTGGCCTGCTGCCTCCCTCTGGTCTGCCACCCACCCAGTTGCTTCACCCTGTACTCCAATCCTCTTCTTGCTTGCTGAGAGTGAGTGAGAGAATTGGGAGACCCACAACACACCTCCTCCTCCAGTACCACAGCTACAAGCAATTGCAGTGCTGAAGAATAAAGCAGTAGGGCATCGTGACAATTCTGTTTAGACCAGGGGTGCTCAATAGGTGGATCGTGATCTACCGGTAGATCGCAAGGCAAAATGAGTAGATCACGGAGTGTCGACCACCCCCTTCAGGTGCCTCTGGGAGGAAACGCCGGGAGTAAGGCCCATTGTACTCAATGGGGCTTACTCCCAGGTAAGTGTGGCTAGGATTGCAGCCTCACAGCCTAATCCTAGTCATGTCTAGTCAGGAGTAAGTCCTGTTATACTCAGTGGGGCTCAAGGTACACCAACATACATTGTACACATAAATGTTATATGTTATGATGGCGCGAACATTGTAAAAAAAACTCTGGTAGATCTCCGGGCCTTGCTGGGTTTCAAAGTAGCTCTCGAGCCAAAAAAGTGTGAGCACCCCTGGTTTAGACACTCCCCTTCCACAAGAACAATTCGAACGGGTTGCTCTACCTCCACTTTCTTCTTACCCACCCAGCTATAGCCAGAGAGGCATGAAGGAGGCAGAGCACTTTTATCTATGCAAGTTCCACTTGCTCTCACCCAGTCACAGCTTCAAGTAAACAGGCTGGGCAGAGCATGTTTGGAGTGGAAGAAGATTCTGCTCCCAGCATACTCTGCCCAGATGGTTAGTTTGAATGTACCCAAGCAGAAACAAGCAGGAGACTGTACAGGCAAAAGTAAGGAGGAGAAGTTGAGAAGAGCGGGTGTGTGTCTGTGTGTGTGTGTGTGTGTGTGTGTGTGTGTGTGTGTGTGTGTGCGCTCTGTCATTGCTGAACTGCATTTCCTCCTCTCCACCCATCTGGCTAAGTCTCTGAACACCCAGACAGGAGAGGAGGAAGCAGCAGTGGTAGGGTACACACATGTAGCCCCCCCCCAAAGGAGACCCCCTCCAAAAGCAGGGAAGCACCTCAAATGCTACTTAAACTGAGGGTGAGATAATGTGCATGCTAGTGGGTACAGTGGATCTAGGCTGTTTATTTTGCATTTTTCAAAAAAAATAAAAATAAATTTGGCTAGATGACTGCACATTCCACCAGCACTGAGTTCTACACTAGTAACATGCATTGATTTTACAACAGTACAGCTGTCCTAACCTCCACCAGAGTATCCTGGAAATTATAATTTAGTGAGAGTGCTGGCAATACTTGAGTAGGTCCTTACTCATGGTCCTAAAGGCAATACTTGAGTAGGTCCTTACTCATGGACCTAAAGTCCTTTCAATCGGAGAGGGAATGACTATTAAACTAGTTTAAACCTTAAGCAGAGATGTGTCCTGTCCATTTTTCAGCAGAGGGAGCAAATTTTAGCATCCAAAAATGCAAAGAGGCAGTTCAGTTTATGCTCTGAAGTAACAATATCTGCTTTATTTGCTGTTGCTGCTCTGTGTGTGTGTGCGTGCGTGTGTGTGTGTGTGTGAGAGAGAGAATATGAATGCAAGTGAATGACAAAGAATGTCTTTAGTGCAGTCTTTCAGTGGGATGCTAAATGTCTCATCTTGAAACATCTGTTCTAACTTATAAATAGTCTCTTGCTTCCAGTTTTAAGTAGTTTGCACGTAGACATTTGCTTTCAATTAGCAAAGGATAATTTGGGCTACTAAAAGGTATTTCATGAACAATGCAGAGAGACACCACAACTGTTTAAGCATGTAACATTTCCGTCTCCTGGTACATTTCTCATGTGATATGCATACAGAAAGAAGGAGTTGTGGGAAAGTTTGCTTTAAGCCAATTTATTGTCAAGAGAACTGAGCCAGGTCACAGAATGAGGATATGGGAATCTACTGAAATTCCACATAAGCTAATTCCTAATTCATGAAAAGCCTCAGTTAGTGTGGAATTTCACTTTAGAAACCGAGCAACAAGCTTTACAGTTAATGTAAAGGCTGAGAACAAAATGTGAAGTTTTTGAGGTTATAAGAGCGGCTGCTGTTAGCTTCAGGGTCTTTCTAGATAATCAGGATGAAGACAGACATAACATTTTAACAGTGATCCCAGTGGGTCCTTGACCTCTGATGTGATCCTGGCTTCCCATTGCTCTTAAAATGTTGTGTCTGTCTTCAGTCTCAGTTCACAACACAACATTTCAAATTGTTTCTCTTTTATGTTGTGGGATTTAGATATCTTCCCTTAAGGAAGCACGTTTGTTCTGGGGTATCACATGTTCCCAGTATTCAGGCTTCAATGTATTTTTGCTGAAAGCAGAGCTGGGTGCCTTCTGCAATTCTGTACAAGTACAGAGGAAAACAGGGCATGTAGCATTTGGCGTAAAATTTAGCTTCCTAAAAATTCTCAGCTTTCCGTTTTGTAAGCCTTGAGATCATCTTTGTATACTGAAGGGCTTTTCTAAGCTCTTATGGTAGCGATTATAGGCTTTAAAATGTGAGCTCCTCAGTTGGATTGCTAGGAGTTGAGGTGCTAAGTTTAAATACCCTAGATGGAGTAAATCATGTGAAATAACCTAAAAGATGTACATTTTTTCATTTGCATAATTGACACACATTGCAACATTTGTATGCACATTTTTATTTGAACGAGTTAAATAGGTTGGAGAAATGTTTAGTGCAAAATTCTCATGAGTTAGCTGAGGAATTTTGATTTTTTTTTAAAGCACAATAATTAATTATGGTTATTACTATTAAATAATATGTATATACCGCTTTTCAATAAAGAAGTTCACAAAGTGGTTTACAGAGAAAATTAAATAACTAAATGGCTCCCAGTTTGGAAAGGGTTCACAATATAAAATGATGCAAAAGAACACCGGCAAACAGCCACTAGAAAAGATGCTGTGCTAGGGTGAAGAGGGATAGTCTCCCCCTGCTAAAAATAAGGGGAGCATCACTTGAAAAAGTGCCACTTTACCCAGTTAGCAGGGTATCACAAAGAGTACACAAAGATCAAACTTAATGTTACCAAGAATGCATAAACTAGTTCAGGATTTTTTCTTTTCTTTTTTAAATAGTACAAAGGGGGCAGAGAGTGAACAATAGCACAATAGGGGTTGGAAAATGGCAGAATCAGGGTTAGAACTGTAGTTCTAAAGTTCTAATGCAGGGGTCAGCATCTTTTTCTTTAAAGGGGCTGGACATCTTTAAAGGGGCTGGTGGTAACATCTTCACCTTACCACTGAACTTCTGGATTGCTGAGCACTTGAAAGTGGCCCATGTGGAGCTTGACTTGGGAGGCAAAACCTCCCACCCAATTTACCATTGGGTAAATTGCCAGCCCCTGTTCTAAAGCTCCCTGCCTCACCATGGTCCCCATACCACTAGCCTGTAAATTAGGGTGCATATTTCTAAGATTTGTAATGACATCTCCCAGTGATAGAGGAAGTCATGGATCCAGATATCTTTGGTATAAACCAGCTCATCCTGCAGATATACATGGTGGGAGACAGCTGCTTCTGACCCGATTCCAAGGAGATTAATTCATGGTTCTCTGACTTCTGCAACTGGACCCTTTCTGACTCTAGGATTAACAATAAATAAACACACTGGCTACAGAATGCTCCCTGCAGGTACTTTGACCACTCTACAGACTGCTGTTTATGTTCCCAAGCTCTTCAGCATGGTGCTGGGATTCACAAGATTCCAATTCTGGCACAGTCAGAGCTCCAAAGTCATATCCAAGACAAACATCACAAAATATTTGCTCAGTGCTGTAGCAGAGGCACTTCCTGTATCCCAGCCATATAACTCACAGTTCAGAAACACCACACATACCAACCAGGAGGAAAGCAATACTGCTAGATACTAGATTCTCACGGTCAATATATGCAACAGGATTAATAAGTGTAGCTTTTCTTCCTATCTTCTCAGGCTTAAATGATCATTATAATCCATTATAGTGATATGAAAACACACAATAAACTGGATTAATTGAGTTGGACTGCAAAAGTGTGACCCAGCATCTGTCCACTGGGTCACACTTTTGTCCCAGCAAAGTGACATATTGGTTATTAATATCTCTGAGGATATTAAGTAACTTTCGAAGTATTATTGCATGAAGGGACCAGAGGGCCAAACATCCTTAAAAAAAGGGGGGGGGAGGGAAATTTCTGACACTATAAACATATAATTAAGCAAAGCAGTTTTACTCACAACATCTTACCTTCTCTCCAGGTCTCAGGAAGGGGTAGCCCACTCTACAGGTGATATTTTGCTCAGATTCACAGCTATCTTTTTGTATTTTCTGGATATAAAATGATAAAAATAACACTTTACTCTCAATGTGTAGCTTGTTTTGAGAATTAAAAAAAAATTACTTAAAGCAGTAAGACCTGACACAAGATCCAATTATTATCATGCACTCATAGTAAATTTATATTCTCTTCTTCCTCTAAAGACCCATTGTGGTGCATGCAAGATCATCTACCCTGAAAGGTAGGGTAGACTGAGATACTGACCAACATGTCTTCGGCCACTTAAGTTGACCTGTGTGTAGAGAAAAGGTCAACATCCACCTAGGACAGGGGTGCCCAAACATTTTGGCAGGAGGGCCACATCATCTCTCTGACACTGTGTCAGGTGCCAGGAAAAAAAAGAATTAATTTACATTTACAATTTGAATAAATTTACATAAATGAATTTATTAGAGATGGAACTTATATGAATGAATGAAGGTCTTGCAGTAGCTCAAGGCCTATAAAAGGCCTTGCACAAGGCAAGGCCAGCCTTTCCTACGCTGCCACTGCTGCATCACAGATGTGAAACTGCAGGTAGTGGAGGGAGCCGTCGTCCCACAGCTCACATGAGATGTTGAACAGTCGTCCTCACGCTGAGAGCAGTTGCGTCAGGCCAGCACAGGCTTCAGCAAGTCTCCAGAGGCCAGAGGCTCATTGGAGACTGGGGGCTCCCCGCAGGCTGGATTGGGAGCCCCCGAGGACCGCAAGTGGCCCCCGGGTTGGGGTTTGGGCACCCCTGACCTAGGATGAAGAGAAATAATCTCACCCATGGGAATCCCAGCAACTAAACTATAATTGATACCCATAAACACTGAACCTGAGCAAATGAACATGGTCTGCTATCTCCAATCAACTTGCTGACAATTGGTAAGTAACTGTACCTCAATCCCAACGAAAATAATATTTGGAGAATGCTGAATGAGGACTCTAGTATTGTAAGCACTGTCCTTTTTGTTCCACACAAACAGATGCATTGTAAATTTTTCATTGTTTGATTTGACCGTGAATGGAGAAAAACTGTAAAAATGCAAAAGAAAATAATTTTAGATAATAACTCTTTTAAAAAATAGCTCTGGCTTATCTTATTACATAGATTTCATGGATATTGAATGGTACATGATGGAGGAAACATCTGGTACATAACACAGGCCAACACACATTTTGCTTCCTTAAATGTTACACCAATTCCTGGATATATTTGGGGTGCTGATTCAAAAAATGGCATCCATTTGCCCTGTCACATCTAGTTTTGGAGACACGGCATAGCCTATACCATGGCTTCCTCATGAGGAAGCTGCTTGAACCATTCACTAATGAGGCTATACTATATCTCCAAAACTAGATGTGGTAGGGCAAAATGGATGCCATTTTTGGAATCAGCACCCCAAATTCATATCAAACCACCATAACATTTGGGAAAAACTTTTCCAACCCTCAATTTTGCAGGCCTGTGTAATTTATGTAGTAGCTGATAAGGAGATTCTGATAGGTTTTGGAGATTTGTCCTGGTTCTTGGGTTTGCAGGCACTAATTATTATTATATAATCAATTATAGTAAACACATTTTTAAAAAAAATTAAGACAGGAATTTAGATACATGATAATGCAATTTCACGTCATGTTACCTGTTTCCTGATATGCTTGTGTTGGCAGTCAGCTGTAAGTCGGTAATACATTTTTCCTTGTTTCCACAATCTTTTGTGAAAGGGATCTGCAAGGCATTTTTTAATCTATAAAAGAAGGGCTACACATCATGCAACCATCAACCTCTTCTTTCTTGAACCCTTGGTTTGCATTATCGAGGGATCTATTCACTACCCATAAACTTATTGTAACATGTTTTCCATACAAACTTATAGCCTTATTGCCAATAACTCCAGCTGATACAAATATATCTTGGAAGGAAATAGAGGTAGAACAAGAGGAGAATGAGGTGGTAACAGGAGAGACTGATTAGATAATGGACATGCTGGGATCATAAAGTAAGCTGGGGGAAAGAGCTACAGTTGTGTGCTGCCTTCTGAGATGGCCAACTGGATATTTAATGGTAGGAGAGTGGCACTGGAGAGTGGCACTCTCAGGTTTATAAAGAACTGACACACAGCTCTATATAAGAACAGCCCCGCTGAATCAGGCCATAGGCCCATCTAGTCCAGCTTCCTGTATCTCACAGCGCCCCACCAAATGCCCCAGGGAGCACACCAGATAACAAGAGACCTCATCCTGGTACCCTCCCTTGCATCTGGCATTCTGACATAGCCCATTTCTAAAATCAGGAGGTTGCACATACACATCATGGCTTGTAAACCCATGATGGATTTTTCCTCCAGAAATTTGTCCAATTCCCTTTTAAAGGGGAAATGTTCTACAAGTGGTTTATACAGGACACAAAAAGGCCCTTAATGCTTTTTTGCGTGCCTGGTCAAGTTGAAATGTACTTACAAAGCATGTTCGCCCATTACCATGTAATGTTAGCACTCCAGTGATCAGTGGACCGGGAAGGCATGCTGCTGGCATCTTTATTTTAACATGTGAATGGATAAGCAAATGTGGGAAGTGTGTTTAAATATGATCAGGCACATGCAGAAGGATGGTATGCGTCAGTATGTGGGAAGTGTGTTTAAATATGACCAGGCACATGCAGAAGGAAGGTATGGGTCAGTATCTTGTCTAAATGGGGTTGCCAACTCAGATTGAAGCTATTCCTGGAAATGTTTTGTTTATTTGTTCTTTCACCTGATGTAAAGAAAGAAATTGCTGGAGGCAGATTCCTGGAAATTTGAGGTCAGTTCTGGAGGGTTTGCAATCCTAAATATAAATCGGGTCCCAAGTTATACAGAATGAAATGGTAGAATTCTGGACTGTACAACTTCAGACTGCAGAGTGGAGGGATACATATTTTTGATCCCCAAGTAAAAAGACTCCCTGCATGTTGGGAGCTAGAATATTGGTATGATGGCTATGTTGGAACACGTGTAGGAAGTGTTTAAAAAGGGGAAGAGTCAAAAATATGTTCTCCTTATCTAGAAGGTGTCACTTGAAATGGTACAATCCTGAATTCTCCCACTTCACTCTATGTAACATGTAGTCTGGATCTTAGTCAGGACCCTTGAACTACCATGTTCTACTCAATCTGAACTACAAACCAATGCAATGAACTTCAGTTTGCTTGCGAAAGCTGGAACCCTGAATAGCTTGCTTATCTTTTGGCCTCCCTTCCTGTTGTGAACTGAACAGTGGAGCTTTGTGCTGAACTCTGCGAGACTGACTTTTATCCTAAATACTTAACAGTGGTCTAAGTATCACACTTTCCATGTCGTCAGAACTTACATATTCAGATATTGAGTTTGGCAGAGTGCTATCAAGAATGGGGCCATTCTCTGGATCAGAGAAGTTGAACTCCAACAAAACCTTTACAGAATCACGAAAGTCAGGCTTGCCCTAGAAGCAAAGCAGAGCAAAGCAATCATTGCAACTTTTTCTGTTCTAATAGCACAGATGTCTACAAAAACATGTATTAGAAACCCTGATTGGCTCTTGTTTATATGGATTTCCTATACTCTTTTGGCAATCTACATTGACCAACTAGCACAATTTTCTAAGTCCATAACCTTTAGAGCAGTGGTTCCCAAACTGGTAGGCTGTGATCCACCAGCCTGAGAAACACCATCCCTTTCCCTTTAAGGGGAAGGGAAGTGGAGAAGGCAGTGACACGATCCCCAGGACTGCGCTGCTGTTGGGGATAGAGGGTTCATTTTCTAAAACTTACTGTGGGTCCTGGAGGACCTCTGGGGGTTCCCCATGCCTTCAAATGGCTGAAAATACTGAAAAAATAGTGACTTACGGTTTTCGTCGGATCCTGCAGGATCCTGGGGATTGTGCCCCTGCCTTCTCCCCACCTCCACAAAGACTTCTGAGGAGAAGTTTGGGACCACTACCTTAGAGCCTTACTAAGCCACATATTAATGATTTATCCTTTTCTCTTATAATCTCCACTTTGTATTTCTTTTGCTTACCCTGAAGTGACAGGCTATATGCCATAGCCCAGTGTTCACTGAATGCACCCCCTCAGTTATTTCCATTCATATTCCACCTCGCATGCGGCCTGCACTAGGTCACAAAATCTGGTGGGATTTTAGAAGTTTGGAACCTGGAATATGGTGTGCCTGCTCTGATAAGAATGAAAGATAGTTCCCAGCACTTGAGGATCACGGCTGACACTCAGTCATCGAATAATGGATTTGTGTTGGTAAGATCCAAAGAGGCCCATTCATGCCCAGGAAGGCTTTGGGGGGCTGATCGTCCCTTATGGTGGGAGTTCTTTGTGCCTAATGTAACGCTGCTCCAGAGGGTCCCACAGTCTTCAGAGATAGCTTCATGGGGTGATGGAAAAGATTTGTGGTAGGAGAGAAAGTGGCTGAAAAGACACTGATGGTTGCCTTTGGACCCCAGCTGCTGCTGATGAGTAGTACCTGTAACCCCACAGCCAACTATAAAGTAAGAATCCGGCATATTTAAATTACTGCTTTCATACAAACTATTGTATGCCCCAAGCAGCAGCAGCAACTGACAAAATTATAAATCAATAAGGGGGTGGCACAGCTTGGAGTGCTGCCCCAAGCCAACACTTCAGGTGCCATCTGTGCCATGGTGCTGTAGAAAAGTTCCTTACCATGCTTCTCAGCAGTGGTTTTGTAGGGGGTGCAGCAAGGGGTAGAGGCCACACCAGGTGGGGAGTGACACCACTACTCGCCAACATTTTTAAAATCTTTGCATTTTCAAATAATAACATCATGTTATATATCAAACGATGTGTAATTTCATGCAGAATGCAATGAAGTAAACTACGTTGAAATACCTCTATTGTATCCAAATTTCTAGCCAAAAACCCAGCAGGGATGGAGCAATGGTATATCGCCATGCCCACCACCTGGGACATTGCCCCACCCACTGCATGGGAGGAGGTCCACCATGGGGGTGACGGGCTGGCCCCTGCACCAGGTGCTGCAAACTCTAGTGATGCCACTGAGACTTCAGGTTTTATTTAAAGGGGTGACACATACTGTCCCTGTAAGTAAAGTCAGAAGTCCTGCACTTCTGGCTTTAAGGAAGCTAAATGAAGAGCAAGTCGAGGAGGCAGATTGATCTGCTTTTCACTTGAGCAAGCTATTTGGATGCTGGATTCTACATGAAGCAGTACAGCATACAGTATGCCTTTGAATGCAGTATACCCAGCATTACCCTTGAATGCAGGAACAAGTTAGATTGACATTTATGCAATAAAAAGTAATTAGAAATATCAGTTCTAATATCAGGGGGTGGGAAGAAAGCCACTTTATATGATTTACTTGCCAACATGTAGAAGTTATGCTTAATGCATTCTGACCCTTTGACTGTGATATTTGTTTGGATCTTCCGTTCTTGGTTTTCTGTGAAAAGGCTCCGAGACAACTTTCTTTGGGCATCAAGTGTAAGCCAGTATTGGATATCTAGGAAGAAAACAGGAACAGTCCATTTTATTTCTAGTTCTTTATGAAGTCTGCCTCTTTCCCTACCATTTTCTTTGATGGTTTCTGGCGACTTTCAGGTATTCTAAAGAAGGGGTAGCAAGAGAAGCACAAGTAATGCCTCTGTCCAAGGTAACTGCTATCGTCCAAGAAACTGCTGAAAAGCAAGTGTTTTGCTCCAGTTTATGAATGCAGATAATACACAGACAAAAATCTTAATAAATCTGGATATTGTCTACTTACCTGTATCATTCATTATATCTTCTTTTGATTTTAATTGAACTTTGAAACAAATTGTGGCATTGATAGATACAGTTTGTTTTTGTGTGCCATTTATCTTCTGGATGTTAATTGTGCTGGGTGTGAATTTCATGGAAGCATTTACTTCAGCAACATCTCGAGCCCTAAAAATATTCACATGAGTGGAAAAAAAAATTAGACAATAGTAATTAACTTTTATCATTTTACAACGTAGTGGCTTGAGTCCAAAGAACATATGACTTTGTTGACATCCTGATAAATTTTGAACCCGTGTTTCTTGAAGAACAGTCAATGTAAAATCAGTAGCATAGCTGGGGGCTGGGTGATGCAATGAGTCCCCCCATGTCATCACATCACCCCCACACCTGCACAGTTATCTCCACCTTCACACATGCATGGCCCTGGCCTCAAAAACTGCTCTATTTGAAGTCATATGGGGACAAGGGTGGGCAGACAAGTGGGCAGATTTTGCAATGTTTGCCATACAACCAGAGTATGCACTGTCACTCCCTCTCCCAAGCAGAGACAGTGGGAAACTACCACTCCACCATGGGGGTGGGCAATGGACCCTATTGGCCCTGGCTTAGCTACATCACTGCATAAAATGAAACAGCAGGATTTAAGATGCTGTTTGTGATGAAGCAGGAGGATGCAGTGTTCAAATGGGAAAACTAAAATTTCACATTGGACTTGCCTAAGCTCTTGGGCATCCTCAAAGTAGACTTCAAGATCCTGACCAGTATATCTGTTGGAGTAGGTCAGGAAAGGAGGATACAGGGAGGAAGAGAGACCAGGAGGCAACAATAACCTTCCATTAGTTGTACATGTACTACTGGTCATACTTCACAATATGGCAAATGCTACTTGGCCTTGAAGATTATTCTACCTGTCCTGCTGCTGTGATGGGGATGATGCTACCCGGTTCTTCCTGGCCCAACCCAACTGAAGCAGAGATGGTTGGAGCAGGTCGGGAAAGGAGGATGCAGGGAAGAAGAGAGACCAGAAGGAAATAGTAACTTCTGTTGCTGTAAAAATAAATGTGTGTTGATCTGCCCAGGCCCATATATAGCACCCATTCCTACAGTCAGTTAGACTTGCAAAGTAAAATAAAAAATAAAAAATGTTGTGTTACTGTTTTATTAAGTTACTCTTCAAGTCAGATTTTTATTTCGTGAGACTATTATAGGTAATAGACTCTAAATTGTCCCTTAAAGTGAATGTACATACCAAAAGAGGGCTGCCCCACCAAGACCTCCAATGGTGACATCTGTCAATCCATCTCCATTTAAATCCATTTCACCATGTATAGCTTGGCCAAAAAATTTCATCTTTTCCCCATCTCCACCTGAAGCAATGCGCTGTAAAAAGCACAATATCTTTATTATGGTCAACTAATATAAGAAGAGCCCTGCTAGATCAGGCCAAGGGCCGATCTAGCTTAGCTTCCTGTGTCTCAGGGAGCGCTCAAGACAACATGATTGCCACTCCTTGTGCCTGGCATTTAGAGACAGGCTATCTCTAAAACCTGGACTGTAGGTACCACTCATCTCAATAATTTTACTTAAATACTCTTGGAGTAGTTTAAATAAAATAAAAGTAACAATCATCACCAGTGAATTCAGAATCACTCCTGAAGATACTGGTGGTGGTTGGCAACCTTCAGTCTTGAAAGACTATGGTATAAGTATGGTATGGTATGGTATATGGTATGCATCTAATTTTCAGATCCTCAAACATCAATTTAAAAAAAAAAATCAAAATATATAAAATACAATAAATACCTCAAACGTGATGAATGTTTGCTTTCATATGTGAACATAGTCAATAGCAGATTGACATCCATCAAATTTTGGACCTTTACTAATGTATAAATTAACCTCAAAATTCAACTCCAGACAGAGTGACTTTAATTCTATCTTTTGTTTTGAAATTAAATACAGTGGGCCCTCCAAATCCATGGGTCCTGTATAAGTGATTTTAACCACCTACGTACTGAAAATGTATTCAGAAAAAAAATAATTCCACATACTCTGTTTATATTCTGCTCCTGCCATTTTACAGATCTCTCTCCAGCTTTCGCATTTCATTTACACAATTTTACACCATTTATGCAATTTTACACCATTTTATCTGCAAACTTGAGCATCCATGTTTTTTGGTATCTGCGTGGAATCCAGAACCAAACCGCCACGGATATAGTAGGTCCCTGGTCAAGGATTCTTGTCCTTGTTCCTGAACAATAATATTAGATTATTCCTTACCTGTGCATACTCTTTCTTTATCGTGTTTCCATGACCGTGGTAAACATACACAGCTCCTCGATGGTCATCTTCTAGAGGAGCACCAATGACTATATCATTATACCCATCCAGGTTGAGGTCCTTTACCGGGGCAATTGAGGTGCCAAAACGAGCCCCACAAGGCTCATTCTTGTTGTGCTTCGTACAGGCCCTGTGCTTCAACAGCGAACAGCATGTCTGCTTTACAGGTTCAAGAGTCATCTGATATTCAAATGTTTTCTGTGAAAAAAAGGAAATGTCAAACAATGGATTTCTATCTATTTTAGATTACAAGTGCTCAGGGAGAGCTCAAACCAATCCACCTCCTAAAATGGCACCATATTCCGCCACCCTCCCAAAATTCCACTGTCCACTCCCACAGCATGTATACACAGAGGTAAACAACCCCCATGTACCAGCAACTCCTGTTCCAACACACACTCCAGCAACCCTTACTAGTGTGCAAACCAGCATCCCCTCCCCCCATGCCAGGACAGATTTCACTGCACCATCCTCCTCCTCCTCCTTTGCTACTCCTAAGTGGCTGGGTGGGGAGAACCTTAGGAGAGTTCAGGAAAAGGATTATACCCAGTGGTTTTCAAACTCTCTGGGAGTTTGCAGGGGAGTGGGGAAGGCAGAGGGGTTTTCACTTCAAAAGTGAAAGCTCAGCAATTGTGCTCCACCTCTGCAAAATTGGAAATGGAGTGCGATTGCTCCGCTTTTATTTTTAAAAGGCTGGGGAGCGCTGCAGACACTCGCACAGGGCTCCCTGCACCCCCATGATGCTGCTGCAGGAACTGGTAAGTTCATGCCAGTCCCTGCAGCCCCCTGAGTGATGCGATGCTGGGGACAGCATTGCTACCTCCCCCCTACCCTGCCTCTTAAGGGGGCAGAGTTCAGGGCCCTCAGGCTGGGGCGTCTTGACACCCTAGTTTGAGAAGTCCTGGATTATGGAGATGGCAGAGATGAAGGAGGAGGTAAGCCTCCCTAACCTCTTATCACTTGCCACATGTTATCACAAGGAGAACATGCATGAATAAGATGGTGCAGTGGCTGGTCAGGCAGTGGGCTAGGGGAGGTACTAGGTGGGTGAAGGGCATCCCCCTCATTTGCTGTCTGCCCTGGTCCACTACTCCAAGCAAATGCTTCAGCCATTTACTGAATGCTCCTGACTCCAGCAGCACAAGCTGTAAATCCTTTGGTAGTTTTTCTCGGTTGACGCTAACCTAGAGTTTGAATTCCATCCCAGATCATCTCTATTGGTTACTCTTCCAGCATCATTACCTTGTTTAAGGTATAAACATACACCTTGCCTTGTTCTTCTTTTTCAGTCCCCATGTACATTGGTGCTCCCACTAGAAGAACATCAGTAAATGTGTCTTTGTCGATGTCAATAGTTGTGATAACGCTGCCAAAATAGGATCCAATCTGCAAACGGACAATATATTATCCAATCACACATTTGCAATAGTTGTGTACCGAAGCTTCTCTACTTAAAAACTGGTTAAGCTCCAGAGATAATACCATGTTCTGTTTCTAAGAGCAGAGACTAGTGAACATGTGAAAAATAATTAAGAAGTATTTACAGGTCATCTACAGTATAGTACTCTTAACTGTGTGGTCTTACCTTGAGAAGTGGGCTAACAGGGCTTATTGGGACTGACTGGAATAAGCTGGCTGGAATAATATCCATCTATGGACATTAGCCAGGCAAGTTGTATCTTGAAAGTTCTTAAGGGTCCAACCCTATCCAACTTTCCAGCACCGATTTAGCCACAATGTAGCCCTCAGGTAAGGGAACAAATGTTCCCTTACCTTGAGGAGGCCTCTGTGACTGTCCCCCGCCCCCACCATAGGATACAACATATGCCTTGTTGGCACGGCTGCATCAGTGCTGGAAAGTTGGATAGGATTGGGCTCTAAGTTGACTGTTCTTAAGTAGGGGAGCTTCTGTATTATAGAATTCAGTTTGGTGATAGTATATGTATCCATGCTGTAATTATGAGCCTTCAGCTGCAGTGATTTGCTGCTGCCGAAAGCTTTCCATACTAATCCAGCCTGACACCTCCCTCTCTATTTTGCTAGGCAAAGTTTTTTTTAAAAAGGAAGGAAGTAGAAGGGAGGGCTGGCACCTGTGCTCCTGGAATTTGAAAAGGAAGAGAAGAATGGAGCAGAAGAGGAAGTGTGGAGGAGAGGAAAGCATCAGCCTAGAACTTGGAAAACAACATTCCACCCCCACTCTCATTTCCTCTTCCTCTGCAGTCCCAAATTCCTGTTTAAATCCAGAAAACGTAGGAGTTGCAACTGTGGAGGAAGCTGAGGCAGGTAGCAGTGATAGCCGCAGCAATCTTCTGCCTAAGGCAACAGCCTCAGCCTACCTCATGGATGTGCCGGGCATAGCACACCATAGCTGTGTTTCAATAGCAACATAACACTTACTTGTTCTCCACTTAGTCGCTGAAGTATTTCTATATTCCCATCACTCATTCTATAAATGATTACTTGACCTGTGTGATTATAGCGAGGTTGGCCAGCAATGTATAGCACATCTCCAGGGACTGAGGCTGAATTTACCATATAACCTATAATAAAATAATTGGAGATACAGTATTCATTCAAATTGGGTTTTTTTGCAACTTCTTGTGCTCTTTACAACAAATCTTGCATAAATTTCTTTCTCCTAGATCAAGGTGGATAAATTGTCCATTTCATAGGATTATACCTGAACTTAAAGCAGAGGAGACAAGCATAGCTGCCATATTTTTTTCATCACATTTGCATATGCACTCTGTCCCATCAAATCCATGGTAGGATACATGAGTTTCAGCTTATTTTACTCTCACAACAAACCTATGAGGTAATTTAGGGTGATGGATAGCAGCAATACATATGAACTACCCTAGGGTAGTATAATCTAACAAGTGATAGAAACGATTCTCTCACCAGCTAGGAAGTGCGACTTGTAACAAGACTAGGATACAGTGGCATAGCTAAGGAGGTGCAGGAGGTAGCAATTGCATGGGCAACAAGCTTGGGGGGAGGGCAACAACCTGAGCTTGACACGAGTGGCCAAGATTGTGAAAACCTTGGTATTTTCAAAAAATACCATCATGTTATATACCATTTGATGTGGAATTTAATGCAGAATGCAATGAATGCAATGAAACAAACCATGTCAATTTGATAATGTTCTATCAACCATTAGAGCAAAATAACCAGAAAATAAAAACACAACTGCTTATATAACAAAAACTGGATTTTCTTAACTCAAAACTGACCAATGAGACTGACTGTTCCGAGAGCCAATTAGGTGTTATTATGATACAGCAGGGTGTTCATATGGGAGGAGCCTAGGGGGAGTTGGCAGAGCAAGTGGGCTGTGAGCGGCTGAGGAAGAGGTAGATTTTTCCCCATTTTCACTTTTTACAAAGCCTGAGTGTGACGTCACTTCTGGGGCATCATTTTGAGCTTGGCACCAGGCTAGACGATCATTATCTATGCCACTGCTAGGAGAGGAGGTAGGTAGCAAAAAAAATAAAAAATAAAATTCAGCTGGAATATTTCACTCACCTAAATAAGCTGCAAGAGGCTCATTTCTTTCAAAAGATTTATGATAAAACGTGTCATTTCTTGGAGTTAGGATTGCACTGCTATTTAGCATGACAACTGTTCCGTTCCAGTCATATGCTCCAACAGCTCCAAGCATTATCCAGTCCTTGCGTATTGGTAGAAAATAATTCTTAGGATGAACCATGCAAACTACTTTTAAACACAATATTCTGTTCTGACCCCAACATTTCATTTTTCACCTGCTGTGGTTCAGTAAAAATACACACTTTTTTTTTCCTTTGTTGGGAGAAGCTGCCACTCCCAGATGCTCCTGTGGCTTTAAGAGTTGCAGTGCACAAAAGGGATCATAAGAAAAGTTCCAGTTACCTTTTCCCAGGACACCAAAGTAATAAGTTGCTCTGTTTCTTATGAGCTGTATGAACTAACAAGCAGGCACACATTTTGGTGTGCTGGAGATGAGAAACTCTGAAATTCATGCACCTAACCTCCTTTTGCCAGGGCATGGCAACCATATGGCCAAAGTCTAGTCCAGCGATTTTCAACCAGTGTGCTGTGAGTGGCCCGCAGATGTGCCACAGGAAATTGGAGGAGGATCATTTTATTAATATGAGCCCTACTCCCCACCAACAGCATAGTATGCTTTGTCAATTGTCAAAAATCTTATGGGGCGCCTTGACAATTTTAGCAGCTTGACAGTGTGCCAGTAGATGAAAAAGGTTGAAAATTGCTCCTCAAGGCAATGAAAGTTTGAGGTCTCTCCCAACTATGTGTTGAATAACCATTCATATATAGTATTTATGACATCGGGCTTATCTGAAGCCTTCCTCTGGTTGTTAGTTTGGAGAATGACACTTCTACAAAGCTTAATGCACTCCCTGGATCATTTATACATAATGTAAACCTGGAGAAATTATACTTCAGAAATAATTTTTTAAGGCTCTGGCATAGGAACACTAATGATCAAGATACTTTCTTCAAATGGTAGCTGCATTTTTGCATCAGACCCTGACACCAGGGTTGGTCCAAGGTGACCCACCATCTGTTGCTGCCCCCACCCTGCCACTACACACCAATCCAACCCCTTCTACTTCACAATGCTCCTTCCTGCATGATATCTTTCATCAAAACAGGAAGCATAGGACACATTGGAAGCATTTTTTTTTTGGGTGTGTAGTGACAATCCACTTCCCTACCTCTTTCCTTCCTTGCACAGTCTTTTTGAACAAATCAGGAAGTGCACATTGTTTAAAGGGATTGTGCACAGAAGGAGCAAACAGCTCCATGTGTGGAAGGTTAAAGGGAAGGCGAAGGGGACCTTAAGTCTGTTTGCTGTCAACTGCTGGTCATTTTCCCTGGGCCGTTCACACACCATGTCAGTGCTCAGTGGCAGGAATCGAGTGAGCAAAGTAAATCAATGTACATCCATGAAGTAGATTTTAAAAAACAACAGAATTTATATCTAAAACATGTCATATTGTTTATTTTATTTGCTTTGTTAACATATTTATATCGTTCTTCCTCCAAAGAGCAAGGATGGTGGACCTGGTTCCTTCCCTCTTCTGGTTCTTGCTACAGCCCTGTGGGGTAAGTTAGCCTGAAAGATTGTGACTGGCCCAAGATCACCCAGGAAGCTTCATGACTGAGGAAGACTTTGAACCTAGATCTTTCAGGTCTCCCAAACCACTACATCATCCTTTCTGTCAAAGCACTGTAATAATAATAATAATAATAATAATAATAATAATAATAATAATAATTATTATTATTATTATTATTATTATTATTATTATTATTATTATTATTATTATTATTATTATTATTATTATATGTTCTACTTCAATTCAGTTAGATTACCTTGGAATAATGGGCACTGAATCCAGCTTGAGACATTTCCATTTCAAAAGAAGAGGCCTGCTGGTCTGTTGTAGCTGTAAAATAGGATATGTTTAATGTTTCAGTAGCATGGACAAAATACTATCAATGTATGGAATAAACTACATACTTTGAGACTGGACTGAAATGAGACAGTTTATGCAAGTCACAAATGTCCTAGTTTGGATAGCAGTGACAGCCAAATCCTATGCAAGCCTACTGAGGAGTTAGCCCCATTGTGTTCCCAGGAAATGTGTGTATAGGACTGCAGCCAGAGTGAGTTAACTATACTAGGTATCTTCTAGTAGCAGAAGTTTGGAAGTAATGTTGTCTAGCTCTGTCAAACAGCAAGCTGGAAATTTTTGAAAACAGTTTGTCAGTTACACCTCAGTCTGGGCAGACAATGAATCCATTCTTAAGCTGTTAAGTGGCACTGTAATTCAAAATGCATGTTAGCTGGTTCACCTGTGGCGCACATCAAAACTTATATTGATCAAACAACATATACTTGAATTAAAGTGGGAGAAAGGGGGAATTGGCCCCCATAGCTTTTGTGGTGGTCTTCTGAATGGTTGGGAACCTTCAGTCTCGAAAGACTATGGTATAAGCCTACAGCACCCGGTATTCCCATGTGGTCTCCCATCCAAGTACTAACCAGGCCTGACCCTGCTTAGCTTCTGAGATCAGATGAGATCAGGCATGTGCAGGGTAACATATTCAGAAGGTTAAAAGGGGGAAATAATTTGACTAAAATTGAGGGGAGGTAGAGGGATGGCCTTATGGATTTCACTCAGGTCTTCTGACCATTTCCATCATCATTTCCAGCACTGAGGAAGAGATGATGTACAGAAGTCCCTTTTGAAATCTTATCACTATCCTTTTTTCTCCTTTCTTGAAATTGCTTAGCTGTTTCACCTGACCAGGAACCTCCAAATTTATTATGAAACCTTTTCATTAGGCAATACTTGGTGGCAAATTAACTTACAGCAAAATCTTATGCTTGTCTACTGAGAAGTAAGTCTTATTGTGTTCAGTGGGGCTTACTCCCAGGAAAGTGCGCATTGGTTTAGGGAAGTGTAAGCCAGAAACTTTTGCAGGTCAATATTACTGTGACATTTTACCCAAAGAGGACTTTCCAAACTAACTTTGACATTTTCCTTCAGATAAAATTCAGTAGAATCTCTCAGACATTTGTTTTTTTTTATCTACTTCCTAATGAAAAATGGAGATACCAAAGTTTTATTTTTTCTAATTTTTTCAAGAAGTAGTCTCACCGATCATATTAATTATACTGTACATTTTTAACTACGTCATAGTTAGGACATGAACAGTATATATTATTGTACATAGCATTTTAAAATTTTTGCATTTGCATTTTTGTATGATTTTCCAGACAAAATAAAAATAAAAATATTTAAAGCTGGGGCTCCAAAGCACCCAATTAGGCTTGAATGTTTTATTTAAGATGGAGAGAGACATAATCATTTTTGATAGAGATGGAAGTGGTATGACACACATCTTGCTGCTTAGAATGTACACACTATTTTCTTTTTCCCTTGAACAGGAGCTCTACATTTCTGGAGCACAACATTTCTTTGCAACCCCTAGTTCCCCTTACTGGAGATAGCAGTGGAATTAGTTCCAAAGAAGCAATAACATCTGCTTCAAACCATTTTCAAGACCCTGAAAATATTATTTGTCTCTAGCATGGTGTCTCCAGTGCAATATTCTGGTAACATGCAATTGCAGTGCAGTTCAAGAGTTGTTCTTTTTGAAACAACAGAGAGGTGCCAGTTGTCTTTTTTTCCCTGTCTTTACAAGCTTCAAAGCAAAACTATAATTCTTAAAAGAACAAACAGGTTTTCAAGGTATCAACAGAGATGTGCACTTTGTTCTTTCAGGATTTTAGTTTGAAAGTTGTTTGTGCTAGGTCATTCAGCAGCTTAGCATCTCAGATTTCACATAAGAATGTAAGAGGATAATGCAGTTAGATTTCTTGGGAACATTTTTTCCAGCAGGTCGTAAATGGTGTGAATGCACACCACATGTATTTTACTCAACCTATTATCTATGAACTGAATTGCCAGGCAACTCAATAGGCACTTGGGCTTGCACCAGCCCAGCATGCTGAAGACTGGAGCTGGGATCATCTGCTGAAAGCTAACCAGCCGTTTGCTGTTAGGCTTCTGCTCATTGAGCTAAAGTCATCTTACAAACTGTAGACAATGGCAGATACAATACTGGAACCAGTCATTAGAGGGAGGTATAATCACAGGTTTTAATTCAATGTATTTTCAGAGCCAAAAGTACATTGGTTTGCTCAAATTTTGGCTAAGTTTTCATGAGCAACCTTGTCTTGACTGTACTGTTTCAGCCTGCAGGTAGAGACTCAAATGATCCTCCATACAAAATCAACAAACCATCACCCATCCATTCAGAAAACAAATCCCTTCACATTGAAACATGGATGTCAGGATGAAGGCTACCTTCATCCCTAACATGCTCAGTTTTTCTCTTTTGCAGGGCACCACTTCATCATGTGACACTCTCCCTTCCCACAGTCTGCAGCGGTAAAGTCAAGAAAAAGGCCTAGTTATGTCCATGAGAAGTAGACCTTCGCTGTAGTTTAGACTGCCTAAACATAACATTGTCTTCAGAAATTTTGTTTTATAACAGCAATACTGACCAGTATCAGGAAAGACTGATCTGATCTGAAATGATCACTAGTGAACCAAACACTACGGACTGGACTGGACTGAAATACTGGACCGATCATTTTACTGTAAGAGGAGTGATGAGAAATTGACCCAGAACAGTTAAGAATTATAAAAACTTTTCACCTCCCTGATCAATTTTTCCTTTTGTTGTACAATTTGATTGTGTTAAGACTGATTCAGAGGTGGAAAAATAATTCCATTCAGAATTGCTCAGCCATTTTTAAGAATGCAGCTGCCTAAAACAGTAAGACTATCAGAGACCTTAGAGTCACAGTTTCCAAACTGCACCCTGGGGTGCTGAACATAAGAAGAGCCCCACTGGATCAGGCCAAAGGCCCTTCTAGTTCAGCTTCCTGTATCTCACAGTGGCCCATTGGATGCCTCAGGGAGCACACAAGACAACAAGAGACCTGTATCCTGGTGCCCTCCCTTGCATCTGGCCTTCCAAGTTAGCCTACTTCTAAAATCAGGAACTTGCTCATACCCATCATGGATTGTAATGCTTTCCTCCAGAAATTTGTCCAATCTCCTTTTAAAGACATCCAGGCCAGATGCCATCACCTCATCCTGTGGCAAGGAGTTCCACAGACTAATTACATGCTGGGTAAACAAATGTTTTCTGTCTGTCCTAACTCTTCCAACACTCAATTTTAGTGGATGTCACCTGGTTCTGATGTTGTGTGAGAGGGAAAAGAACAGACCTCTTTCCAGTAGGGGGTAAACTGCAGCTGCAGTGAACTCACAGGGACACTGTCAGATGCTTTAAATTTCCAAGGGAAACAGCAATAGAATGGCAGGGGTGCCATGGGAAAAATACTTAGAACTGTATGAGCGCCATGGAAGTTTGGGAACCCATTCTTTGAGAAAGATTGTAGTGGTTTCTCTGAGATTTTCATGGCAAGTAATCACATTTGCTGAAGAGACAAGTCATGTCAACTTTAAAATCCAGCTTTCCCTCTTCACTATTGTGAGAGGCTACCATGGAAATGCAAAGATCTCTCTCAAATGGCACACATTATTTTCCCTCTTGCACACATTCAGCTTTGCTGGGCTGCAGTCAAAGTTTATAAGCAAGGAAATGAATTCTCTTCATGAGCCAAGAAGGAAAACGTATAACCCTTAATTGAAACAAGCTGCAATATTGACATGTTATCCTGTCTGTATCTTTTACAAATGCAATGATTCTAATGAGATTCCTATTAATCACTTGTGAACAATGGAATGCTAATTTGTATCATTGCATAAATGAATCCTTATATTTATGCTTTCTCTTGGCCCTGGAGCAAATGTTATCCAGAAACAAACCTAGTGTGATTATTTGAAAGACTGAGATGTTTAAGTATGGAATACACACAGATGCTTTCCCTGCTAGAAAAAAAGTAATGAATTACTTTATTAATTTAATTAAATTTTTACAAATCATTAATTTGTATTTTAATTATTTAAATTAATTAAATAATTAATTTGTAATTAATTTGCAAATTACTCTTACTACTGTCTAACATCCTTGAAAGGTTAATAGCGCATTGAGGGTGACAGATAAACAGAAGTGACATTGCACCATTGTTCCTACCCAGGCAGTTCCTGGGCAAAACTGCAGTGGCGAAACCATGACAAGAACACAGACCGGGACGTTTGGTTGGTAGCGAAAGTGTCAGGGCTGGAGGCAATAGCAGGCTCTGAACAGTAAAGAGCCTCTGCAGAGTAAGCCTTGGAGCACTGATAAAGAACTGATAAGTTCAAAAATCCTTGAACTTTTTGTTGAAAAGCGGTATATAAATACTGTTGTTGTTGTTGATAAATCTTGCCCTTTTCTCAATGGCTTTACTCACTAGATGAACCATTGGTCTGACTTAACACAACAATTGTATTTTCTCATATTCTTGAGCATTGGATGTTGTTTATAGAATACTGTTGGTAGATTCTGTCATTTGCCCAGTCATCCCCCGGGGGGGGGGCAGCTCCATCTCCAGGGGGTTCTGAAAGGCCATGGGCTCAGATGATTAAAAAAAAAAGACATATGGATAGCAGGCCTAAGGATTTAATAGGCAACTGGACTGGGTTAACAAAAAAGAGTGGGGTCTCGGGGCCTCTCTGTTGGACTAGTTCACTCTTATCTTGGCCAGCAGGGGAACTGTGCCCAAGAACTAAGTAGATGTTCCCTTGCAGGGAATCAGTTGGGGAAAAGAATCTTCTGGGGTACTACAATGCCCAGGCTGCTTGCTGGCTTATCATATCTCCTAGATTTGTAGTTGGGTGGGGCTGTGAGGTCCTCTGGGGTTGCCTGTCCCTGACTAGAGAGCAACTTAGCATGGCAGTGTTTCCCAATTCCCCTGGCAATGCCTCACCCCAGGGCACCAAGGCCTCCGGGTGAGATGGTTGGCCTGTGATCACCTTATCCTGGCCATCTTTCCTTGCCCTCTCCTTCAGGTTCACTCTCAGGACCTCCCTATTTTTCTTCCAGGTGTTTTGCTCCTCTCCTTCCTGCCTCCTCCTGCTTCCTCCTCACCCACCTTTTCCTCTGCCTACTCCCTTCTTTATTTTTCACCTGCCTCCCTTCTTCCTGGTTCTTCCTCCTCATCCCTCATCTCTCTCTACCTGCATCTCCTGTCCTTTGCTTGCTCCACCTTGTCTCCCTTCTCTTTCACTTTCTTCCTCCCCATCTCCCTTCACTTCCTTTTTGCCGGTTTTTGCCTTTTTGCCTTTTGCTGGTTTTTAAGCAGTTGACAAGGTCCTTGAAGGCAGATACCGCTGCCCGAACGGCCCCTCCTAACCGAGGAGTTAAGTCAGATAGAGGTTAAAAGAGAAGATGTTTCAGACCTCATTGATAAATTAAAGATCAATAAGTCACCGGGCCCTGATGGCATCCACCCAAGGGTTATTAAGGAATTGAAGAATGAAGTTGCAGATCTCTTGACTAAGGTATGCAACTTGTCCCTCAGAACGGCCACGGTGCCAGAAGATTGGAGGATAGCAAATGTCACGCCTATTTTTACAAAGGGAAAGAGGGGGGACCCGGGAAACTATAGGCCGGTCAGCCTAACATCCATACCGGGTAAGATGGTGGAATGCCTCATCAAAGATAGGATCTCAAAACACATAGACGGACAGGCCTTGCTGAGGGAGAGTCAGCATGGCTTCTGTAAGGGTAAGTCTTGCCTCACAAACCTTATAGAATTCTTTGAAAAGGTCAACAGGCATGTGGATGCGGGAGAACCCGTGGACATTATATATCTGGACTTTCAGAAGGCGTTTGACACGGTCCCTCACCAAAGGCTACTGAAAAAACTCCACAGTCAGGGAATTAGAGGACAGGTCCTCTCCTGGATTGAGAACTGGTTGGAGGCCAGGAAGCAGAGAGTGGGTGTCAATGGGCAATTTTCACAATGGAGAGAGGTGAAAAGCGGTGTGCCCCAAGGATCTGTCCTGGGACCGGTGCTTTTCAACCTCTTCATAAATGACCTGGAGACAGGATTGAGCAGTGAAGTGGCTAAGTTTGCAGATGACACCAAACTTTTCCGAGTGGTAAAGACCAGAAGTGCTTGTGAGGAGCTCCAGAAGGATCTCTCCAGACTGGCAGAATGGGCAGCAAAATGGCAGATGCGCTTCAATGTCAGTAAGTGTAAAGTCATGCACATTGGGGCAAAAAATCAAAACTTTAGATATAGGCTGATGGGTTCTGAGCTGTCTGTGACAGATCAGGAGAGAGATCTTGGGGTGGTGGTGGACAGGTCGATGAAAGTGTCGACCCAATGTGCGGCGGCAGTGAAGAAGGCCAATTCTATGCTTGGGATCATTAGGAAGGGTATTGAGAACAAAACGGTTAGTATTATAATGCCGTTGTACAAATCGATGGTAAGGCCACACCTGGAGTATTGTGTCCAGTTCTGGTCGCCGCATCTCAAAAAAGACATAGTGGAAATGGAAAAGGTGCAAAAGAGAGCGACTAAGATGATTACGGGGCTGGGGCACCTTCCTTATGAGGAAAGGCTACGGCGTTTGGGCCTCTTCAGCCTAGAAAAGAGACGCTTGAGGGGGGACATGATTGAGACATACAAAATTATGCAGGGGATGGACAGAGTGGATAGGGAGATGCTCTTTACACTCTCACATAATACCAGAACCAGGGGACATCCACTCAAATTGAGTGTTGGGCGGGTTAGGACAGACAAAAGAAAATATTTCTTTACTCAGCGCGTGGTCGGTCTGTGGAACTCCTTGCCGCAGGATGTGGTGCTGGCGTCTAGCCTAGACGCCTTTAAAAGGGGATTGGATGAGTTTCTGGAGGAAAAATCCATTATGGGGTACAAGCCATGATGTGTATGCGCAACCTCCTGATTTTAGGAATGGGTTAAGTCAGAATGCCAGATGTAGGGGAGAGCACCAGGATGAGGTCTCTTGTTATCTGGTGCGCTCCCTGGGGCATTTGGTGGGCCGCTGTGAGATACAGGAAGCTGGACTAGATGGGCCTATGGCCTGATCCAGTGGGGCTGTTCTTATGTTCTTATGTAAGGGCCTGCCTCTGGCCCTTCAGCAGTTCCTTGTCTGCAGTTCCAGGTTGTCCAAAACATCACTGACTGGCATGCCAATCCTGGCTAATAGCATGTGACTCATCTTTGGCATGATGGGGAGACACAAAGCATCAACCATTGCAGACAGGTTTAAGAAGGGGAACCCCCAAATTTCCCTATCTTGGTTAAGGTGCATAATGGAAGAATTCATTGATATGCAAAACTTTCTCTAAGAATTAAGAAAACTGGAAAGTAAAAATGGAAACTAATCATACCTTCGAGGGCAAATATTCTTTCTCCCAGAGCTTCAACAATCGTAACCAGAGCTAATTCATCTGAGACATTGAAGAAATGCTTCTCAGTTGGTTCACTTGCAATTGATTTGATTTCTTCAACAAATTTTTCAGTGCTTAGATTCCCTCTGCTGTAGTGGCCAAGAATCTATGGTGTTAAAAACAAAACAAAGCATGGAAGATATATTTGTGTGAGTATTCTGGAAAGACATTTTTCCATAGATCAGAGCTGAGAGGGTGGAAAATGTGCCAGGAAAAGGCAGGCACCATTGCCCTGGGAAGTCGTCCATGAAGAATACACAACACAAACTGATTCCAATCAGATGGACCAACTTGCTGAGATCAAGCCAGAGCTTTCAAGTTTCCATTCAGCCTGTGAAGATCAGAAGTTGACTCGGTGACAACCCTCTGGAAATGTCCTACCAAGCATGCAGTGAACAGAAATATGGATCAGCTTTCACAGATCACAGGAAGATGTGTCAAACATGCAGAATGCCACACATGCAAGCTAACTATAACTTTTAATTATCACGCCACTAACAGTTGTAACTGTGGGAAACAATGTGATTGCCCTAGAAATAATCTATAGAATGCATGTGAAAATATACTGTATAGATGCTTCATTGTGTGCACTGAGACTGAGAGCAGCCTGAGGTTAAACATACGTATCATCTTCCCCAATAGGAGTTTAATTTTGCCTAAATGGGAGATTTCCCTGACATATGTGCTAACCCCAGAGTTGTTTATAGTCTGTGTGCCATAGACGTATTTGAAAATGGTGTTACAGTATTAATTTTACTCAGAAGTAAGCCCACTGTGTCCGGGAAGACTTAGGGCCTGATCCTTTTGGGCCAGCACCAGCCCTAAACCGGCGTCGAGTGTTGCGAATCTGCTATAAATCATGCCTACGGCACTCACCGTTGGGCAGGCGCTGGCTCACTGTGAGCTTGTGCCAAGCCACACCGGGTGGAGGCCAGTCGCACACCGCCTGGAGCTCCAGAGTGCCTGGCAGCGGAGTGGTAAGTCAGGGCAGGGTGAAGTGTTCTGGAGCAGGGGGAGGGCAGGGGGAAGATGAGGTGGGAGTGGGGTGGGAGGGAGCAGAGATGGTGGCAGGCTCTGCCACCATATCCTAAACCCCCTCCCTCCCCCCCAATAGCAGGTGCAGCTCCGAGGAGACCCTGTGGAGTTGCCACTACAAGCGGTAAGGGAACAGGAGTTCCCTTACCCTTAGGGGAACTGGCGTTGCTTCCCTGCCCCATTGGATGCAGCAGTCGCCATTTTGGCACTGCTGCAGCCCTGGGCACTGGGAAGCATAGGACTGGCTGCCCAACTGTAATCCTATCTCACCCATCAGAACAAACACCTCTAGCATAATCTGTAGTTCTTAAAAGCCTCTGATCCTATGCCATATGGTTACATCAAGGCTAAACAATCAGCAGTGAGTTGCCTGATCTTGCAGCAACAACATTCCCAAAAACATTCTTTGCTGTCAGAGGTCAAAGGGAAATCAGAGCAGACGGAAATCAGAGCAGAGGTCAAAGGGAAATCAGCCTTGCAAATAATGCTTTAAAAATGAAAGTAGTCGGTAAATTGCATTTTAGATAAAACCTGGAACAAATAGAAAGCTGTCCAACATTCCATAGTCAATGGGGGCACAACGAACCTGCTCAGTCTGCATCAGGGTGTGTCTCCCCCCCCCCATTCTTTTCAAATGTATTTATTACTGCACACTTAGTGAGCTCTTTGAATATGTAGAAACCACTATCTTCCTCTGTTTATGACGTCTTATGAATGTAGGAGGTTGCCCTATACTAGCTTATTATTGTCATCCTGGAATGGCAACAACCCTCCAACGTCTCAGACAGGAATATTTCTCTGTCTAAGCTGGACACTGAACCTGGGAACTTCTGTATAAAAGGCCCCTGCTCTTCCTGCTCCTCCCTAGCTCATTTTGCCTACAAACTGATAGCAACACAACTACTCAAATTTACTATTAATACGCAGATGGTTGCAACCCAGAGCCGCCTTCAGACGTTTATCCACACATTCCCTGGCTGCATATGGGGCAGAGGGTAGGAAGATAAGTCCCATCCCTGCTCTGACATGTTTACAAAGCCCCTTACCACCTCACATGTTCAGTTTCTGTCTACAGTAACAAATGCTATAGGGAGAATTTCTCCCTGTATTTGCCAGGGTAGTGCTCATTCGTAGCTACAAACGCAGAATGCTGAGGGTAGGACTTTACTAGGGCATCAGCATGGCAGTGGGGTTTACTGGTCTCCCACCATGTGATTTGGGAATGCATGGATACCCATATGAAGGGGACCCAGAATGTTATTTGCAGACGTCTTTGAGGATAGGAAGATAAGATGCTCTCATAAATGTGGTCCCTGGGCATGGTCTAAAGGCACATGGTACAATAACTTTGCTGAAGTTAAGCAGGTCTGCATCTGATCAGTGCCTGGATGGGAGGCCTCCTAAGAATGATGCCTTGATGTCTATGGAAGACCGGCAGACTATAAATGAAACAGATATGATTTAGGTTTTTCTGTTAGCTCTTCACTTACAGCAATAGAAAATCTCTGAATAGTTTCATTTTCACAATTTTCAATCACATCGTTTAAACGAAAGTTGTCATGAGATTCTCCATCAGTCACAACCACCATCACTTTCTGTACACCTCTTCGTGCCCCACAAGCTTCTGTAAAAGCTTCCTTCCTAAAGTGACAGAAAAAGAGAGAGAAGCGAAACAAGAAGCAGCTGAAAACATCTGTGAACTAAGGTGTGTCGCCAATAACAGCAAAAATCATGTATTAGTAATTAGCAAAAACAATACTTAACATTTAACATTCTGTTTAATAACGAATGTGGCATACATTAACTATTCAGTGAAGCTTAGTACGACTTATGTACCACCAACAAAATTCTATCGGTTGTATCTCAAGTTTAATTAGTTATGACTAAGGACAAAGGTTAGTCACGACTAGCGAAATTTAGGATAGCACCCTATGTGGTATATAGGTGATCAGGAAGCAGATCATGGCGGCTCGTGTCAGCAGTGGTCTGGGAGGGAGGCAGTACCCAATGGCAGACTCGGCATAAAACACATCCCAAATCCACTGCCCCCCTTGGACCCCTCACAATCTGCCACTGATGCAGCCTTGTTCAGCTCATCCTCATAGATGGGCAGGCAGAGTGTGGATTGATGACAAGAGACACCAATTTTCTTGGGAAAATCCAAGATAGTGGCTCCCAGAAATTGTCAAGTATAACACCTTTACAGCCCAATCCTATCCACACCTTCCTGGGAGTAAGCCCCATTGACTCTAATGGGACTTACTTCTGCGTAGACATGCATAGGATGGAGCTGTTACTCTGCCACTGATTTCATAATTTATAATTGATATAATTGATAAACCTACCTTGCTGTATCAATTCCAAGGGCTGTCATAGTTTGGCGTCCTCCTCTCTGGACAATTTTCTGTGCTGCATCAAGCACTTCCTCTGTCGTTGTGTATGTGTTGAGGTTAAACTCGTGGGTTACATTTTCTCCATACTGAACAATTCCAACCTGAAATACAGCATTTTCTGATTATAATCCTTTCAAAACGGATGTTGTTGAGCAATTAGAGGGCAGGATTTAAAAAACAAAGTTTCTTTGGCAAGTGGTGTTGTCACCCCCCCCCCCCGCTGTGCACGACACCATCGTTTTATATATCAATTGATGTGAGTGATTTTAAAAAAAGAAGATGCTTGTGGTGATTTAAAAACAGCCTTGCTGACCTTTGCGATGTATGATAAGAGACACTAAGAAGACAATCCATCAATCAGTTGTCCTCCAAGAGCTTACAAAGGCACTTCACTCAGCCCCTCCCTTCACCAATGCAAAATGATCACCTTTCTTTCACATGCTCAGGGGGAAGGGAGGGGTCTCCTGGAGAGAGAAGGATTGATGGATTGTCAGTCAGGGCCCCCCCCCCTCTCTCTCTCTCTCTCTCTCTCATTAAGGAGGCTATTGTTAAAGGACTGTTCAGTTTTTAAAACTGATTTTAAAGGGGTGCATTTTCCCCTTCTCCAGGGATCAGCACATTCCTTCTCATTTGCAGGGGGCATTCATGTTGAGTCAAATCCGTGTATAAAAAATCTGTGTATAAATAGGCTGGTCCTGTATTCTGTCCTTATGGGAGCAATCCTAACCAACTTTCCAGCACTGACCTAGCCACATGCAACCCCAAGGTAAGGTAACAAACACGCCCTAACCTTGAGGAGGCCCCCTTGACTGCTTCCCCACTGCAGGATGCAGTGCACGCCACATTGGCACAGCCATGTCAGTGCTGGAAAGTTGGTTAGGATTGCGTCCTTTACCACATACAAATACATCTCTCTTCCCTCTTCAATGCTAACCACGTGCATAATGTCTGCACAAAATTTATCATGGTACTCTTTATCAGCGTCTGCAAAACAGCTTCTTCAAACCCTGATTTTAAATTCTGGTTTTACTTCTATGAAATGCATTCAATTAATTTATTACTTGTCTTCCATACAGGCCATGCAGAAAGGGAGTCATAATTAAAATAATTGAATAAGTGTGTTAGGAAAGACCTCAGGAGTAATAGGCACAAGTTCTGCTAAAATAAATGAGAACAGTTTTCAAATGCTGGGCTATGTTCCTAGTGGATGACTGTATATAAGATGAAAGACTGGTGCCCACAAGCATCTAACTCAGAACAGCTGCTTGTCTGTGGGTGGATGTGCACATATATGCATGTAGGGCTACTTTTGGGGTTCGGCACATGGCAAGCAAGCCATCTGACAGCTGCTGCACACAAGGCAAACCAGAAGCCAGTTTCGTGATGAAAACTGAGTGAATGCTGTTTATAATGACATGTTCAATTCATCACATCCACACATGGTGGGAAGCCACTATTGGCAACAGCTGCCCACTACAAGAGCTATATGTATGTGCACTCGTCACAGACTGCACATGAGAGTCGCTTATTTTTCTGCCAATTTCCCTAGCAAAAATGGTATGAAACAAAAAAGAGAAGTGACTTTTCCAAAAGAGATCCTTTTTCTTTGCTCTAGTGTCATGGGAGATGCTTGATGAAAGTTGATCACTCAGCTTTTCAGTAGCATTTTTCAAGTTTATATTTCACTTTGATATTTAGAGTGCAGTTCAGCTCTGTTCAGAGAGATAACACACCCTGATCAAGTGCATTTATCTCTAACTTGTCTATTACTAAACACCTGGTAACATTCACAGTCCAGTTCTACTTAATGCCCCACATAGCAATGCAGCTACATCAACAGAGCATCCACTGTATTCTGAGGGGGAGATCTGGCCTTCGGAGGCCTTCTTGCCAGCCTGATGGGTTTACTTGCACTTGTGCCAGCTGTATAGCTGGTGCAAGTCCACATGGATATGCAAAGGCAGATCGGACACAGGAAGGAGGCTAGGATTCAGCGGATGCCGCCACCACCAAACCCAGCCTTTCCTAGATTCGATTTATCCTCCTCCACATCCCCATCACCCCCCTGTTCTGCCCAACCCCCTCCTGGCCTGTCCCACTCTCTCCCCACCACTTTCTTACCCGCTATGTAGTCTTACTGGAGGCAGCAAGCATCCCCAGTCTGTTGGACCTGGCCACAGGTCCAGCAAGCATCCCCTACTTGGACCTGGCCAGAGCAGCTAGGCTGCTTTCTCTGGTGTATCACATTTACAACAGCCAGAAGGCACATGCATTCCAGCAGCATAACTAAAGAATAGGATTGGGCTGTCAGAGAATGAAGACGGATAATACCTTTACAGTTTTAATCTTGGTGTATTTTTTTATAGGAGGACCCGTCTGAATGTTTAGCAGCCCAATTATACAGTACACTCCCCTTCCCCGCACTACAAACAAAATGAAAAAGCTAATTCTTCTTCACCATACCTGTGTTTGCTGGGGACCGATGTTCATTTTTTCAAGCAGACTGTTCAAAAAGTCTGTGACACTGTGCCATGGATAAATACTATTGGATCCATCCAGAACGATGACAATATCCAGCTGATTCTTGCATTCTGCAACATGAGTTGCATAATTTAATAAGGAAGCGTCCAATAATTCTTCATGATATTAATAGCATAAATATAACATTTTTGAGCTACAACTGATACCATAGTGCTTTCTGTGAAAAAAGCGTCTCTTCAATGTCACAAGAAATTCTGTCCAGGAGAGTATTCTAAAATCAAAGCTCTGTTTCCTATGCTTGTCTACCTAGAAATAAGCTCCATGGAATTCAATGGGACTTGTTTGCAGATGAGTTTGTATAGGATTACAGCTTTTAGTGTAGTGCAATGTTGATACTGTGAATGTTTGACAGTTCATTTTGCCATCCTGATACCATCACCTTCTCTGAAGTAACAGTTGGGAGGAAGGAGCTGTTCAGTTGCTGTACTTGGAGTTAATGCAAACAGCAGCTTGGCAATCCTGTTAGCAGACAAGAGAGTGGGACTGATAGGGTCAAAGGAAAAACGAATATCCATTTGCTCTGATTCATAGGTTCCATTTTGATGCATGCCCAGGGTGATCAGACAATCTCTTTTTCCAGGACTTGTCCTCTTTTTTAGCCTTGTGTCCTGGAAAAGAACTTAAATGTCCTCCTTTTCCCTGTGAGTGGGCCCCTGCAGGCAGTGCATAGTCTTCTTGTAATTAATAAATTATATATAATAAATTATATGTAATATAGTTTTAAATTTAATAATGTGTTTAACTACATGGTATCAATATACAAGTGTTTTTGGCTTTATTTTGTCATATCCTACATTTTTCTTGGATGTCCTATATTTTGGGGTGCCTTGCCCTCTTTTGTGGTTATGATATCTGGTTACCCTGTGCATGCCACCATAATAAACACCACTCACAAACTTGGACAATAAAATAGTTAATACAGGGTTGGGTAGGCTTCATAAAGGTATGGTTAATTTAAAAGGCAACATGTGAAAGGGCATCCTGTGTTGTCTGGACTCTGGGGATGATGGGGTGGAATGGTAACAACTTTGTTAAGGTTTCTGTCTGATATAAATGCAGACTCACTATCAGAGGTGATGTTATATGCCAATGCATGTGTCACAAGAACTGGCACACTGCAGATGGGAAGAGGGAGTGTGAGAGGAACCATGGCTACATGATTAGGAACATAATGTTTGCATGCTAATCCAGGCCACATGCTTTATGAATGCAAAAGTGTTTTTAAGATTAAAGAATATCCTCAATTGTAATTTCTAATAATTAAAAATAAAATATGAGGTTTAAAGAGTCTGTACTGGATTAGCCATAAAGATCTGAAATATTTGCCATAAAGATCTTTCCTAAAGACTGGTTCATCCATTGCTTTTTAGTCATCTTGGCTATTCTAGTGCGTGTGCTTTCACAAACACATGACCTGTGGTTACTGCCTGGCAAATTTGTCTCATTTCAGAAGCTGAGAGGGAAGAAAATTATGCCTCCTAGAAATTATAGCCAATATCCATAAACAGGCTCTCATATTACACTGGCATATGCAGAAATGGATGGGATGGCTCACATGTGTAATAAAAAAGTGTAAAATCTGACCTGAGCCCAAGGGGAAAAATCTGTTTCAGGCACAGGGAGAATGACTGGCAAAGTAAAGAAAGATGGTCAGTCTGGTATTACTTAGACTTGTCCTCAGCTAGGGAGCAAAAAAATGAAGGGAAAAGGAACAAATAAAACCACATGTGACAGGATGCCCTCAAAAAGGGATCACTGGGAAGTAAAATAATTCACAAAAGTTTTTTACAGACGGCTTCACTGGTTTTTAGCTCTAGTGAGAAGTACAAAGGATGGAACACTTTGGCTCCTGGACTGCAAAACTAGGACAAGGTGGGCCTCTGTTTTGGATCTTGTCTTGCAGACCAGCAAAGCACATGATGAGAAAGGTCAGGGAGAAGCCTGGAAATTGTCCAAATCTCCCTCTGATGTTTAAGTAGGTAGATTAACTGCCCACTTCTACTCCCCCCCCCCCGCACACTGAAGCATGCAACTGCACCATGGAAAATATTTTTGCCTTATCTCTGCGTAGGTCCTTTGATGTCCTATGGGTCTCCTTGAGCCTATGCCAGTTATATGGCTGGCATACGTCCAAGGATAATCAGAGGGCAAGGCAAACTAAAAAGTGGGGGATAAGATCTAATTCATGTGACTGCCACCAGATCCACCCTCTTCGTCATCGGACATGCCCCCAGGTGCTGCCCCAAAATTTCCTGTTACTCCTGCTCCCTGCTTGCTGTCTACCCCTACCACCAATGTACCTTTGCCAACAGTGGTTGGGTGTTCTGATGGCACATGCATGCAGTCACCAGCCATTCATGCTGGCGCCCTATTGCGTGCTCTGTTGCTGCTTCTGTACCATCAATGGAGACAGCCTTTTGCTGATGGAACACTAATTCCAGTGGCATCACCAGGGGGTTGTGGCCCACACCGGGTGACACGGGAGAGGTGACACCACTACTGGCCAAAATTCAATGGGTAATTTAATGCAGAATGCAATAAACTGCACTGAAGTAGCTGCATTCTATCAAAAGTTATAGCCAAATGACCAGAAAAGGACAACTTCCTTATGTAGCAAAAAGTGAATTTCTAAAACCTTAACTGACCAATGAGACCGATTGTTCTGTGAGCTAATGAGGTATTATTCTAACACTACATGGGGGCCAAGAATAGGCCCTCAGTTTGGCTGTACTTGTCGTAAGAGGCGACTAAACAGCCACCGGGTAGATGGGACTCGTCAGCCTAGGAAGGCAGCTCATCTAAGAGAAGGAAACTCTGATCCCAAACCTCCACTGCCTTGTGGCTACATCCAGTTCTGGAAAAGGCTTCAGGAGTCAACCTCGAGGCAAAATCAGGAGCCGGAGTCCCTTAGGCAGTTCATGGCTGAACACAGTCACGTTCTGGCAACTCCTGCGACGCCGCTGGAACCAACCGTATTGGCTTCTGCCTTTCCATTGGACCATTCCAGCGACGTGGAGAGGGGGGATTTGCTGCATGGGTAACAGCCTATCCTCCATACCTTCTTTACCCAGGCTTCGCGCACTGGAGAGGACACTCCAACTTCGCCATACGGCGTCGGCACAACACGGGAAGCAGCAGTTTACCGGTTATAAGTCTTCGCTCGATTGGTGTAGAGCATGACGCCAGGGGCTGCTTCCGACGGTGGGAGAGATCATTGCATCTCATTGGGCAGCTACCGCCCGCCTTAAGCTGGGCAGTCCCCAGCCAGTAAGGTGTTGCCTCGCCACGGTCCGTTAACCTCATGGGGTGCGTGGGGTTTAGGGTGAAAACCGACAAGCGGATCGACAACTCTGCACCATGCAACAGAAAACAGAAAACTACTGCCCTAAAGCTGGGCACCTGGAACGTTAGGACAATGACACCTGGCTTCTCTGATGACCTGCAAGAAATAGACGACGCACGCAAAACAGCTGTCATCGACATGGAGCTGAGCAGACTGCAGATGGACATCGTCGCCCTTCAAGAGACTAGGCTGCCAGATTCCGGATCTGTCAAGGAGAGAAATTTCTCATTTTTCTGGCAGGGAAAACCACCAAACGAAACCAGGGAACATGGTGTTGGCTTTGCGGTCAGAAATACCCTGCTGAAATCCATCATCCCACCTACTGTGGGAAGTGAAAGAATTTTGTCCCTGCAGCTCCAGTCATCAGCAGGACCTATCACTCTCATCAGTGCTTATGCACCGACTCTGTCGTCTCCAGCAGAAGCCAAAGACAAATTCTATGATGACCTGGCCACCACTGTCAAGAAAATCCCTGTAAAAGAGCCATTGTTCATCCTCGGCGATTTCAATGCTAGAGTTGGTGCTGATAACAGTTCATGGCCCACTTGCTTAGGTCAGTTTGGCACTGGGAGGATGAACGAAAATGGCCAACGCCTGCTAGAGTTTTGCTGTCATCACGGTCTCTGTGTCAGCAACACATTCTTCAACACAAAGCCCCAACATAGAGTCTCTTGGAGACATCCAAGATCAAAGCACTGGCACCAGCTCGACCTGATCCTCACCAGACGCTCCAGCCTTCCCAGCATCAAGATCACACGCAGTTATCATGGTGCTGCCTGCGACACTGACCACTCCCTGGTGTGCAGCAGAGTGAAACTGCAAACAAAGCGACTGTATCACACGAAAAAGGAAGGAAGACCTCGCATTGATACCAGCAAGACCCGGGATCAGAGAAAAGTGGAGGAATTTGCACAAGCGCTTGAGGAATCTCTTCCAGGCCCGGCCGATGCAAACGCATCCAACAGATGGGAACATTTCAAGAATACCGTTTACAACACCGCCTTGTCCATATTCGGCAAGAAGACCAACAAGGCGGCAGACTGGTTTGAAGCCCACTCTGAGGAGTTGACACCAGTCATTGAGGAAAAGAGGAGAGCTCAAGCAGCATACAAGGTCTGTCCCAGTGAGCGCAACCTGCAGGTCCTCCGAACTGCTCGCAGCAAAGTCCAACAGACTGCCAGGAGATGTGCTAACGACTACTGGCTCCAGCTCTGTTCCGAGATACAGATAGCAGCTGACACGGGCAACATCAAGGGGATGTATGATGGTATCAAGCAGGCCCTAGGTCCAACACAGAAGAAAATTGCCCCTCTGAAGTCTGCCACAGGCGAGGTCATCCAGGATCGGGCGCAGCAGATGGAACGCTGGGTGCAGCACTACTCTGAGCTATATTCCAGAGAAAATGTAGTCACCGAAGAAGCACTGAACAACATTGAGTGCCTGCCTGTGCTGGAAGAGCTTGACAGTGAACCAACCCTAGAAGAACTTCACGTGGCCCTGGACTCCCTTGCCTTTGGCAAGGCACCTGGAAAAGACAGCATCCCTGCTGAAGTCCTAAAATGCTGCAAAGAGATCATCGTCACTGAGCTGCATGAAATCCTCTGTCTCTGCTGGAGAGAAGGTGGAGTACCTCAAGACATGAGGGATGCAAACATCATCACGCTGTACAAGAACAAAGGTGACAGGGGTGACTGCAACAACTACCGCGGCATCTCTCTCCTTAGCGTTGTAGGAAAGCTGTTTGCCCGAGTTGTACTAAAGAGGCTCCAGGTACTTGCAGAGAGCGTCTATCCAGAATCGCAGTGTGGATTCCGAGCCAACAGGTCCACCACTGATATGGTATTCTCCCTTAGACAACTGCAGGAGAAATGCAGGGAACAACGACAGCCACTCTTTATAGCCTTCATAGATCTCACAAAGGCTTTCGACCTGGTCAGCAGAGACGGCCTCTTCAAGATTCTCCCCAAGATTGGATGTCCACCCAGGCTCCTCAGCATCATCAGATCCTTCCACAAGGACATGAAGGGCACTGTTGTCTTCGATGGCTCCACATCAGACCCTTTTGACATCCGAAGCGGAGTGAAGCAGGGCTGTGTTCTTGCACCAACCTTGTTTGGGATTTTCTTCGCTGTCCTGCTGAAGCAGGCCTTTGGAACTGCAACAGAAGGCATCTATCTCCGGACCAGATCAGACGGAAAGCTCTTCAACCTCTCCAGACTGAGAGCAAAATCCAAAGTCCAGCTGAAATGTCTGCGTGACTTCCTCTTTGCCGACGATGCAGCTGTCACTACCCACTCTGCCAAAGATCTCCAGCAGCTCATGGATCGTTTTAGCAAGGCCTGCCAAGATTTTGGACTGACAATCAGCCTGAAGAAAACACAGGTCATGGTTCAGGATGTGGACTCACCTCCCTGCATTACAATCTCTGAGCATGAACTGGAGGTTGTCCATGACTTTGTGTACCTTGGCTCAACGATCTCCGACACTCATTCTCTCGATGCCGAGCTAAACAGGCGCATCGGTAAAGCAGCTACCACGTTTTCCAGACTCACAAAGAGAGTCTGGTCCAACAAGAAGCTGACGGAACATACCAAGATCCAGGTCTACAGAGCTTGCGTCCTGAGTACACTTCTGTACTGCAGCGAGTCATGGACTCTTCGCCCACAACAGGAGAGGAAACTGAGCGCTTTCCACATGCGCTGCCTCCGACGCATCCTCGGCATCACCTGGCAGGACAAAGTTCCAAACAACACAGTCCTGGAACGTGCTGGAATCCCTAGCATGTATTCACTGCTGAAACAGAGACGCCTGCGTTGGCTTGGTCATGTCGTGAGAATGGATGATGGCCGGATCCCAAAGGATCTCCTCTATGGAGAACTCGTGCAAGGAAAGCGCCCTACAGGTAGACCACAGCTGCGATACAAGGACATCTGCAAGAGGGATCTGAAGGCCTTAGGGATGGACCTCAACAAGTGGGAAACCCTGGCCTCTGAGCGGCCCGCTTGGAGGCAGGCTGTGCAGCATGGCCTTTCCCAGTTTGAAGAGACACTTTGCCAACAGTCTGAGGCTAAGAGGCAAAGAAGGAAGGCCCATAGCCAGGGAGACAGACCAGGGACAGACTGCACTTGCTCCCGGTGTGGAAGGGATTGTCACTCCCGGATTGGCCTTTTCAGCCACACTAGATGCTGTGCCAGAACCACCTTTCAGAGCGCGATACCATAGTCTTTCGAGACTGAAGGTTGCCAATACTTATACATGGAACCAATAAGGTGTTAGTACAAGTCAGCTCTCATTTCCATTTATCAGAGCTAATACTAGAATTCTTATTCAGTTGTGTAAATGTCATCAAGTTGTTTTTGTTCGTTATTGATTTGTTGAGTAACCTGTAACATTATATATTAAAATAAAATAAAGTAAGTCAGTAAGGGCACAATCCTAACCAGGTCTACTCAGAAATAAGTCCTATTTTGTTCAATGGGGCTTACTCTCAGGAAAGTGTGGTTAGGATTGCAGCCTAAATTAATGAGGGCTGCACGAACCCTAAAGATGCCACTGCATTTCAGCTGTGCATACGATACTGTTATTCATTCTATATGGTTTGGTATGGAATGAGGTCCATCATGGGGGTGACGCAGTGAGCTCTTGCACCAGGTGACACCTCTAGTGACACCTCTGCCTAGTTCTGTCAGCAGAAGGAGCCCATAGGATTGGGCCCTGAGGCTGCAATTCTATGCACACTTTCCTGAGAGTAAGCCCCACTGAATACACTGTGATTTTCTTCTTGGTAAACGTGCATAGGATTGTGCTATAAGGCTTCTACAGTGCAGTGGCAATCAGGTCATATCTTGACAAACACTGGAGAGGATTTCCCTCTAGCCATAACCTTTCAATCTACAAATCTGATGAATGTTCATAGTATTATATGTGCATTATGAAACTCCCAGGCAAGCCCACATGTCACCTTCAGCTGTTGGCATAGATGGCAACTGTGTCCTATGATTGGGGATGCCAATGTACACCCTCAACTCCTCAACTGCATAGCATCTAGCTGGAGAGGTTTTCTGTCTCCAAAACTTGAATAGGACCTCTATCTGGGAGCTCTCAGTTATTGAAGTGAAGGTTACAAGAGTAGTGCATGAGGACATTTTAAACCAGTGGTTCTCAAACTGGTGGGTTGAGACCCACCAGCTTGTGTGTCACTGCCGTTGGTTGGTTGGCAACCTTCAGTCTCGAAAGACTATGGAATAAGCCTACAGCACCCGGTATTCCCAGGCGGTCTCCCATCCAAGTACTAACCAGGCCTGACCCTGCTTAGCTTCCAAGATCAGATGAGATTGGGCATGTGCAGGGTAACAGTTGCTGCCACTAGCCTCTTAAAGAGAGGCAGTTTTGTCATTCCCAGGATTACATTGCTAATGGGGGCAAAGGGGGGGGTGCTTTTACTTACAGATGGCTGCTGCAATGTCCAGGAGTTGCAAGGAGCTCCATGCAGCCATCCGCAGGGCTCCCCGAGTCTTAGAATGTTTTGCAATTGCAAACTGGAAGTGGTTTGTGATCACTTCTTTTCAACATTCTAAGACTTGGGGAGCCCTGCAGAGGGCGGCGTGGGGCTCCCCACAACTCCTGCAGCTTGCTGTACCCCTCAGTAAGTAAAAAACAACCCCCTTTGCCCCTGCTAGCGACACAATCCTGGGGATCACGTTGCTGCCTTCACCCCCTCCCTGCAAAGACTTACTTCAGGAAGTTTACTCCTGAGAAGTTTGAGAACCCCCGTTCATTTTCTTGCTCTAAAGAAACTCTTAGCTCATTGTGACTGTGTGAAAGGTTATTTTTAGCCTACTTGCTCGTGACATAGCATCCCAAACTCTGTTTATGCTAAAATGAATTCCAGAGGTAGCAAGCAGCTAAGTTATACGCGGACAATGATAACATTTACTTAACTTGGTAATGCTGGTAGCTTTGGAAAATAGTTTTTGCTCCTGGTTTGCCTTCGTGTATATATTTCTCTCTCTTGGTACGCTACTCACAACACATACAAGAACAGCCTCCTTAAAAACATACCGTGCACAGATGGAGCAATGGAGTTTACAACTTGAAACGTAGAGCTTACGTTGGAACAGATGCCGGTCGTGTAGTGCAAGCGCCCACACTTGTACGCATAAAGAGGCCCACATGCCTTCAAGAAGAAGAAAAGGTTACAATATCAATATTGTAAGCTATCTGGAAATAAGCTATCTGGAAATTTTTAATACTTCTTGCTATTTCTACATTGGCTCCAAAGCTGCTTGCTGAAGTAAAACATGACAGTGTAAAACGTGGGATGTCAATGTAAGGGGACGCTATTATGACAAGGGATTATCATAAACTGAATTACAGCAAGGGTTGCCAACCAGCAGCCCAAAAGCCAGCTGTAGCCCCAATAACATTTTCCTGTCCGACCTCATATCAACCCTACCACATTTTTATCAAGACAGGGTGAAACAAACTTTTTACTTCACATACTCTTTATGGGTCCCTTTAGGGAGAAGGGCAGGATATAAATAAAGTTTATTATTACTCCTCTCTTTGCACATGACTGGGGACACACGAGTCTACACAAGTCTGCTGGTGTGGTGTGGTTTTGCCCAAAGTGGAACTGACCATTGTGCAGAGGTCATTAGAACAGGGCAATAAAGAGAAAAGAAGGAAACAAAGGAAAGTGGCTTGAAAGGGAGATATCACATTGCCAGAAAATAAGGTTGGGGCAGACAAAAGGGGATCATTTTCCAGAAGTCAAAAATGACTTTGTGGTGAACATAAGGAGCCAAGATGTGTGAAGAATGATTGAGAGGAAGTTCAAAAATAGATGACGCGGGCAGTGTGTACAATAAGAACTGCAGTGACCTTGTCTGACCAGTGAACATTGTTGACCTGGTGCTTGAAGGCCTATATTCATGCCTTAATTTAAACAGGGTTTAAGTTTTAACTCAAGTTGTTGCAACCTATTGAATTAGACTCCATAATAACATCTGTCTCTGTTCAAGGAGAGTTGTTCAATGTAAAATTTTGTGCAACACAAGGTTCTTTTTCTGGATATTGTATGTGATATAGACATAGTAAGTAAATGTACATACTTGTATGGAATGCTGTGGTCAAGAATATGTGGTCCTAAGTGCAAAACCCTAACTTAGGTGGTGCCAGCTTTAATATGGCATATAATCACTCTAAAGCAGCTATTTTCAACCTTTTTCATCTCACAGCGCACTGACAAGAAGCTAAAACTGGCAAGGCACACCATCAGTTTTACACAATTGACGACACACCAGGTGGGGGATTATAACCCCTGCTAATTGGGTAAGAGGCACTTTTTCAAGTGGGTGCTCCTTTTTTTAGCAGGGGGAGAGTAACTGGCCCACCTCACCCCAGCACTGTCTGTTCTAGTGGCTGTCTGCTGGTATTCATTTGTATCTTTTTAGATTGTGAGCCCTTTTGGGACAGGGAGCCATTTAGTTATGTTATTTGATTTTTCTCTGTAAACCGCTTTGTGAACTTTTAGTTGAAAAGCGGTATATAAATACTGTTAATAATAATAATAATAATATTCCCATTTGCCCTATTAATAAATACAATAGGGCTAATAATTTAGTAGGGCAGCCCTCCTCCAAACTCTCACAGCACACCTGCAGACCATGTGTGGCATACCAAAGTACCATGGCATGCTGTTTGAAAATCGCTGCTCTAAAGAAAGGGAGGCATGTGTGACAATCATGTAAGGACCTGAACAATCAGATGATCAGTCATCAATCAGATATCGCGAGCCCATCCAGGGATGTAAGCCCTCCATGTGAGATTGCACCATGCTAACCTTACTCCCTGCTGATGATGCACATGCATAACCACCCTTTGCACGTTCAGTTTTTGTCTGCAGTGACAAGTTCTGAATGACGAGTGAGTTCTCCTCCTACCTTGTCGCTGCATACAAAGATGACTGCCTGGAGGGTCAGAGTAGGATTAGCGTGACAACACAATCCCAGGTGCCCTCTGCCCAGGCCTGCAAAGGTAGCATTTACATAGGGGTAAAGTGGTCTCCCGAAATATGAAAGTTGGTTATTGGTGTATTGGAACGGGGGCAGGTTTAGTCTGTATTGCATTAACAGAAATACAAATAATAAGCACATTATTTACACTGATGTAAAATGAATTTGCTCACCAAAAAACCCCCTTTTGGATTGGTGACTAAAGTTGTTCCAAGTGTCATGTTCTCCTTTACCTCGGCAACATTAGGAATGGATGTGTCCGCTATAAATAGAACAACATTTGAAGAATGTGGAAATGTGAAAACTAAATGTCAAATCGAGCAGTTAGTTTCTCTAACCTAAAACAGCCGCCCTCTTATATAAAACACAGATCATTTCTGGCTCCCTCCCCCTCCCTGTTTCCCCTTGATTAGGATTCTGATGAACATGTCAAAAGCCTGGCTTTTATCCCAGAAACTTCGTCTGGGACATTGTTTCTCATCCCTTTCTTGAACCTCAAAGAGGATGTCAAAACAGCAGGAGATAAGCATTGGCATAAAACTTTCTAGGAAGAAACATGTTCAACTTCTGTATGATTTCTTTGCTGTATGGGCAATTCATTTAATTAAAATGAAGAGATTGGAGGCTTATGTGGTATTCCAGTAGGAAGTTGGAAGAATTATGGGAAAGTATATGTATTAGAACTCACCCCCCCATTAGTTAACACACTCACAAATGTATTAGAACTCACTCTCCCCCCCCCCCCATTAGTTAAGTTGGAGACCTGCATAGGCACAGGCAAATCACCCAAACAGGCTTGTGAAGAGGGCAGGAGGGCCTGTGCTGGTGGGCAGTGGTGGAATGTCACCTGGAGATTTGGAGAAAAAACTTGGATTTTGGAGGAAAAACTGCATTCTTAATTAAGCCAAACATGAGGAAAATGGGCAGGATGAACTCATGCTTCATGCATTGGGGAATTCTGCAGACAAACAACTAAAGTGGATGGTTACGTACAGGCACAGATTAAAGGCATGTGGCTTTTGGGAAAAGGACAAAGTGGAATGTGAGCAAAGCTTCAGTTTCATGTCAGCGGAGGAAGAGAAAGGCTAAGCAGAAAGAACAGAGAGCGAGCCAATCTCTGGAACTGTGAAGTCCCAGGAGAGAAATTGTCATTTGATAATATAAACTGAAGTTTTTGAAGACTTAAAAAAATAAATGAATATGAACATGGGCCACATTATCTGAATTTGGGATTCCCACATTTCTGATCATGAATAAATGAAGTTGATAGAGTTGGGAGCAGAGGGCAGTGCAGCCCTCTAATGGAAGACAATTCTTATGCTGGGCGTTGTTGGGGTATCTCCAGTAATATGATATGCCAATTTTCAGGTGCTATGCCATTTTCTCCAGGTTATATGCCAATTTTCCCTAGCTGCAGTTGGGGAATAGCTGACCCAGTTCTGGAGATTATGATAACAAACAAGACTACAATGGAAAGGAGGAATTTGCAAGTCTTGTTGCATGAGTAGAACGCTTGTTCTCTAGATCAGCACTACTTAATGTTGTCCTCCGCTGTATCACTTCTCATGGTCTACCTATTAGAAGTACCACCAGAAGTTACTGGCAATGATGTCATTACCAGTTACTTCTGGATTAGGAGGCCAGATGCAATTGCAACAAACACTGGTAAGAGACTCAGAGCTTCTTCGAGTGCATGAAAAGTACAGGCTGGAGTTCTTCCTGTTGAGCCAACCCTCCTATTGCTGCTTGTCACATTGCACTGTTGGTTTTGCTGCCAGATGGTGGGGATCTGTGGGTCCTGCGAGTACCACCAGACATCACCTCAGGTACCACCGGTGGTACAAGTACTACAGATTGAGAAACACTGCTCTAGATTCCATTCAGAAAAAGAAAACCTGAAGACATGTACAAAGAAGAAAAGATGGCAGGGAAATTTGGGCCAAAATATCAGAGGAGCACAAGAAAACCCCTGCTGAATTAGGCCAAAGGCCTATCTAATCACATTTCCTTTTCTGCAAAGTGCCCAAACTGATTCTTTTGGGAAGCCCACAAGCAGGTGATAAAGACATACCCATCTCTTGCTCCCTTCTACTGCCTATTGCCTCTAAGCTGAAGGTAATGCATAGCCATCCTGACTGATACATGCATCATACACTCATTGTGACTGTCTGTATATGTGATAGAAAGCCTTATGTCCATTGATGGTGCTGTATAAGTAACAGCCTATTCCTATTGAAATCCCCTTCCCCTCGCTGATGCAGTGGGGCCAGCTCAGCTTGTGCTGTAGCCTGCAGGGGAATTTTGTAGCCTGGAGGACTCCTCAAGGTAAGGGAACATTTGTTTCCTTGCCCCAGGGAAAGCTCCAGCCATGGCAATGGGTCTACACAGACCTGTGCCTGCTAAATAGCTGGCCCAAGTCTGAGTGGATCTGTATCAGTGGCTCTGACCTGGGAAGGAGGATAGGATAGAGCATGCACTGTCATCACTGATTCCACCCACTTCCTGGACCTGATCCGCCAATCTCCCACCCTTCCACAAATGCAGAGACACAATAGGATTGTGCCATAAGTAAATAAATGACTAGAAGCTATGTATGGAAAGACGTCCTCCCAAAATCTATCTAATCAGTGAGTGATTTAAAGTGAGTGGCCATCACCCTATCATGTGGTAGCAAATTCCATGAATCATGCGTTGTGTAAAGAAGCAATTCCTTTTGTCCCACCTACATAGAGAAAACACTAGCACTGGCAAAGTGACAGCTGGTTTGATGGGTATATATCACACAACACCAACTGGAACCAGGGGACATCCAGTAAAATTGAGTGTTGCCAGAGTTAGAACAGATAAAAGAAAATATTTGTTTACCCAGCAGGTAATTAGTCTGTGCAACTCCTTGCCACAGGATGTGACGATGGCACCTGGCCTAGATACCTTTAAAAGGAAATTGGACAGATTTCTGCATATGTTCATCACAGGTTACAAGCCATGATGGGTATGGGCAACCTCCTGATTTTAGGAGTAGGTTACCTCAAAATGCCAGATGAAAAGGATTGGCACCAGGCTGCAGGTCTCTTGCTGCCCCTGAGGCATCTGGTGGGCCACTGTGAGATACAGGAAGTTGGACTAGATGGGTCTTTGGCCTGATACAGCAGGGCTCTTGTTTTTATGTATACTTCTGAAAAGCTTTCGCTCACTGTTTATAATCAGCATAGACTTTGTGAGAGGATGATTCTGGACTGACTCAGGAAGAATTTTCTGACATGACAACAGAACTGTAAAAAAATATACACGTTGCCTTAACCATCTCTATGTGTTGGACCTACTCTGAATTTTAAGGCTGCAGTGCTAAACACACTTTCCTGGGAATAAGTCCTATTGAATTTAATAGGATTTACTTTTGCATAGGCATTTGTAGGATTGCACTGTTAGTTTCTTACCTGGTAAGTTCAGTTTTACACATGGTAAACCATTGCCCTGTCCTACAGGGCATTTATAGACATCACCAGTTCTCTTCTGGGGCTGACCAGCTAAGGGTGAACCAATAAGCACCCTGAAACGTGAAAGAAAGCACAGTCATCTTCTGTACACAACATACCAGTTTCCCTGTTTTTGGAAGTTAAAATAACCTCCTGTTTTGAAGTTTTTGGAGGTTAAAATAAGTTTATTTTAATTCATTAAAATAAATAATTAATTAAAAATAAATTAGTTTAATAAAATGTCCGCTGCATAAAACAAAGATAACAGAGGGTAACAGACATATCAAGAACAGGAGATGGGGAAAGGCTTTTGCTGTTTATGTGTTTGAGAGGGGGCAGAATGCATAAAAATAAACGCACCATTTTCCTTCCTCATTTTCAAATTGCTGAACAGTATAGCCAAACATATCCTCCACTGGGCCACTGAAGGTCATTGTATCTTTCACATCCACATTGAATGTCACAGTGAGGTGCAGCAGAGCTGTTGAAAGAGCCAGAAATGACAAGCATGAATTACTGTGTCAGGATGGACGCAGGACAATTAGGGGCATTTCTGATCAGTAATTAATGGTGCCATCTTATCAGGCCCTTTATGACTTGTAACTTTATCCTAGTTACAGTGGTGTTGCACAGAGTGGGCCACAGGCAGCTGGCAGTGGTCTGCTCCAGAATCTGGCTCAGCATGGGACTGAAGGTAGGGTGGATGGAATGGAATGGGGGAGTGGATGGGATGGAGTGGAGACCGAGGAGGTAAGGAGATACATTGGGGTACAGTTGATTAAGAACATATTGAACTCCTTTTGGGTGAATGAAATATTTTTCCTTACTTCTTCCAAGCCTCTTGGCCATCGCCCCCCTCTCCACATAGCATTCAGTGCAGCCTGTTCTGGTATGATTGCATGCTATGGTGGGGGAAAGGATAGGATTGGGCTGTACAGTGGATTAATTGCCCAGGAGATGCATGCCACTATGCATAAAGCTTACTACATAAGGCTGCAATTCTATGCACACTGATGTGTTATTCTGGCCATAGGTTGCTGCAGAGTCAGTTTGCTATAGGGGTTAGAATGTTGGACTGGAACTGAAACCTGGATTCAAATTTCCACTCAGGCATAAAACACTGTAGAACTAGAGGTGCCTCTGGTGAGTAAGATAGGTTTACATCCTAAGTCTTACAGAACACAGGGCCCAATCCTATCCAGCTTTCCAGCACCGGTGCAACCCCTCGGTCAGGGAACAAACATTCCCTTATCTTGAGGAGGCCTCTATATGTGCCTCCCCACCACAGGATGCAGTGCACACCCCATTGGTATGGCTGCACCGGCACTGGAAAATTGGATAGGACTGGCCCACAATGCATTCACTTCTGAGTAAGGTAAATAACACATTTTCAAACACCTCTCTGTTATAACCTTGGCCAGGCATTATTTTCCAGCCTACCAAGCCTTACAGGGTTGTTGTGATAATAAAATGGGAGGCTGGAACTATGTAAACTGAACATCCTGAACACATTCTGAACATATTCCGATGAAGAGCAGAATAAAAATGTAACAGTTACATAAAGGAAGGCCTAACCTAGCATCCAGAAGTAAAGCAATGCAGCTGGAGAAGAACAGAATGAACTCCTCTTGGGTGAACAAACAGGAATGGAATCTGGAAAATTCAGACTCTGGTTTTGGAGTGATCCTGCTTAGGCTTTCATGCAGCCTGTTCTAGACAAGTTCATGAACTGAACATAATGTGCAACTCTGTGAACGGAAGTATAGACTCCGCTTGTACTTCTGGTTTTTCCTTCTGTGCACGGCCTTGTTGATCTGCACCCTTCTGAGTAATAATCTCTTGAAGTGGATGTGCTCCACAGTTCATGCTAAAGGAATCTATGCAACAGGAATGCAATTTAATGCAATCATTAGTTTCAGGAAACTCTGGTTTATTTACTAGGAATTTATGGTCGATCAGACAGGGGAACATGCATTCTGCTGGTGGAAGTGCTGCTGTGACAGTGGAAGTGTTACTGAGACAGCACGTGTAACAAGGCCACTTGCACACACGGTTGGTGGATGACACACGTGAGCCAATGGAGGATCCACCCACTGCCAGGGGGAAGAACAGGGAGTGTCTGGGTGGGGAGAGGTGTGGGCCAGAGGCAGAATGTGGGAGGGACAGGTGAATTTCGGCAACACCAGCATGCACCAGGATCGTATCTTCATTTCTTCCCCTATTTCTCCCTCTTACTCTCCTTGGTTCTGCACCAACAAAATGGCTACTACAGATATGAGGAGATCCATTGGGGATGTGGAGGCTTACCCCCATGTAAGTTCCCATATCTCAAGGAGGCCTCTGGGACTGCCCCCTTACAAGATACAGTGTTTGCTCAGTTAGCATGGCTGCATCGGAGGAGGAGGTTAGGATTAGGTATTACGAGGGGTATATCTTGAGTGGAGACTGACACATGCCCTGGCGCCACACCAGGGGGCACATGACTGCCCCCAAGCAGGGTGCCAGTGGCTTCACTGCACTCATCCTGGCTTCTATGAAGGCTCCAGAAACCAGGAGGAGGCGCACAAAGTCCCACCCTCAGGGAGAATGTTACTTATTGTTCTCCCTGAGGGTGAAGCATGGCTGGCTTCACATTGCCCTGTCCTGGCTTCTGTGAAGGCTGGGAATCTTCAAAGAAGCTTGGATGAGGCACATGAAGCCCCATCCTTGGGGAGAAGCCGGGTAGAGATGTCGTGATGTTGTGTGATGTCATTACATCACTGGACGCTAGGCACTGGTGTGAAGCATTACATCTCTGGGTACTACTCATCATGGTGTGTACACTTGTTTCTGGCAAAACCTGTTAGGGCACAGAGATGACCGTTCAACCAAAAACACTTTGTACACACAACACAGAAGCAATGCCTTTCTCAAGCTACTTGCAACTCTTTCACAACTGTTGTTTCCTCCAAACTTACGAGACCAGTGTTTCTCAACCACTAGTACTTGTACCACTAGTGGTACTTGAGGTGATGTCCAGTGGTACTCGCGGGACACCCAGGCCCCTGCTACGTGGCAGCGAGACCAGCAATGCAATATGATGAGCAGCAGTAGGAGGAACAGCTGGGCAGGCAAAGCTACAGTGTGTGCTTTTCACATGCTCAAACAACCCTCCCATCTGCCCTGATCCTCTTACTGGTGTTTGTCACATTGTGTCCGGCCTTCCAAAACTGGCAATGGCATAATCACCAGTTACTTCTGGTGGTACTTTCAATAGGTGAACCATGTGAAGTGGCACAGCAGGAGAACAACATTGAGAAACATTGACAAACAAGAAGGGGACCACTTCAATAGAAAAAGAGGAAGGTCATTCTGGTGACATTCCACAAATTAGCCACGCAACATTCAACATTAGATTCAACATTAAGCACTGAAGCAACCCTCCTGGGACCACTCTGAAAAGGCAAGCAAAACTTACTACAGCATGCCTGTATTATTTTTTTATTTGGAAAAGAAATGTAGTAGCAATTATATGTACTATGTAGCTTACCCAAAAATAATAATGTTCAATAGCCTACCATTTGAACAGGGACCTGCATCAGCTGTTCAAACATTTTCAAAGTAACCATCTGAACTTAAAGAGGCAACTTGAGCTTTCCTCTGTGTAGCTAAGGGCAATCTGCAACCTGAATTTTAAACTGGTTTGGAACAGGTTTCACTATCGTGCTTTCCATCAAAGATCTGTGGGAATTACAACTTTGTGAAGTTGTTAGAATTTTTTATTAGCGCCTTAGCTGCTTTGTAGACCCTGACTTGGTATTTTATTGGGAACTCCAGCAATTAAACAGAACTTTAATCAGTTTAAATGTGTAGCAGCCACGTGCCACCTTTGAGTATTCATTTTCTGGGGTGGGAGTAGTGATTCTCTCCCTCAGTTGTCAGGCCATGAAGTAACTTTTTGAAAGCAGTTACTCCCGAAGTAGTAACATCACATTACCATCACCTGGAAAGCAGTAAAAACCATATTGTAATGGGAAACGGAGGTCTGCGAGTGCATGGCAAGGGACAGGGACAACAAAGAAGGTGAAAACTAATTGCAACACATGCATTTTGAACTCCTTAAAAATCACACAATACCCTCAGTAATAAAATTAATTATCAACCGTCTTGAACAAAGAATGGAAGTAGAAAGATTTAAAAAGATATAGGAGACTCAAAATAAAGTCATGTGAGCCAATGAAGGATGCATACAATAGGAACAGATCTGATTCTCATCCTGAATTAGGAATATTTATTTTTATTACTTTTGCCCAATGGAGACTACATTGTTCTGTTAGACAGTTAGCATAATGTTTCAGCAAAGAGCATCCAACAAACCATCTTAACTAAACATCACATAAACTCAGTTTTTTTAATGATTTGCAGCCTAATTTTTTTTTTCCTCCCTAGAAATACAGAAAGCTTTTTAGACACTGAAGTAGCAGACTTTGCTTCTTAACTGGAATAGGTTTACAGCTGCAGAATCACATAATACTTTGGGCAACTGTCTGATGCAGCTTCCACTCCATGTAGGGTAAATTGGGGAAAATGAAACAAGCAAAACTTAGCAATGGATTGGTTATTTTCTAGAACTGCATGAATTCCAGAGATTGCAGACATAAGGTTGTATCATCATAGCAGGTTATAGGAGCATCAGGTATTATTGGAAGGCCTTTTCCTGAAAGGAGCATTACACTTGCAAAAAGACCCCTCATTCCACCCCCCAAAATAACCTAAACAGGCTGGAAGAATTCCATGAAAAGCAGTACAGAGATTCATCGTCAAGGAAACTGTTAGGAAAATCCAATCTGAACTCAAGGTTGTGCATAATAAAACTGTTACCCTGATAGTAAGACACTCAGAACATAATACTGTACAGGGGGGCCCCATATCTGCAGATCCTGTATCTATGGATTGGATCTGGGGGCCCCCCCAGCACACGACCACCTGCACGCACTCTCTCTGGGCTTCCCTGGGTCTCACAATGCCTTATAAGGCATTGAAAACATCATTTCCGGTTTCTTCATGAAACCAGAATCATGTTATTTCAGCTGCTGAGCTCAGCCTGAGCCTGGCAGAGGCCCTTGCCTCTGGGGACAGAGCAGCCCCCAGACTGCGGGGATGGGCGTTTGCGTTTTCGCCTATCTGTGGGGGGATTCCAGAATGAAACCCCCGCAGATATGCGGGCACACCTGTATATACTGAACATTAAAAAAAGTTGTGCTGAGATTAACCCCTGCTAATTGGGTAAGAGGCACTTTTTCAAGTGGGTGCTCCTTTTTTTTAGCAGGGGGAGAGTAACTGGCCCATCTCACCCCAGCAGTGTCTGTTCTGATGGCTGTCTGCTGGTATGCTTTTGCATCTTTTTAGATTGTGAGCCCTTTTGGGACAGGGAGCCATTTAGTTATTTGATTTTTCTCTGTAAACCGCTTTGTGAACTTTTAGTTGAAAAGCGGTATATAAATACTGTTAATAAATAATAATAATAATAATACATTTAGCCAAGTAATGTGGCTACTTTGGTAGTAGCTTCCTCCAATTCCAGATGGGATCTTTTCCACTTTTACCAGGAAATTACAGGTATCAATTGAATCAACAACCTTCTGCACCACAAAGCAGGTGCTTAACCACTGAGCTACAGCCCTAATCATAGGGAAACCAATATAAAGAGAGCTTTATCAGCAGTAGAGAGTTGTGCTATTGCCTTTATACAAATCCACGATGCATTCCACAGCAGAACCTCCACTGTGTCCCACTTCCTTGAGCAGCAAGAGGTCCCGGGGGCACAGCACTGTTTGGATTTCATTCCTCTGGAGGAGAAACCACAGGAACGGTGCTTTGCAATATTTAGTGTCTTTATAATATTTGCTTTATTGACCAACATACAAGCTTGAGGATTTAGATAATATGGAACCCTGCAAGCAAACAAGCTACATCCAGGCCCACTGAAAGGTGGCACTGGCACTGGGGCAAGATGCATCATTGGAGCCCCCCTTCCTAAATGTTTGTACAAATCAGATGGTACTACATTGTTTTAACAAGTTTTAAATTGACAATTTAACTTATACTGTATATTAATTTATATTAAATATGCCATCTAACAACAAAAATACTGGCCTTCAGCTCTAGGCTATCTGAAAGAGTGTACTCTCTCATACAAGCTTGTTTGAGAGGGCCTTCTCTCATCTCCAACTCCTTTTGACATTCTTATTTTGAGTAGTGCTTCTGTTTCTTTTCTTCTAACTCTTCTACCTCAGCAAAGCCATTTCCTTTTTTTCTTCTAATAATAATGCAGGGGCATCCAAGGACTGGCTTTCACAATCGCCCTCATTACTATGTGATGATTTTGAAACAAAGCCCTGGAGAGAGAAAATCGCCTGGCCTTTTCTTTTCTTTTTTCCCCTCTTCTATTTTCTCTTCTGTGCGCCAGACTTATATTCCTACCCCATACTGTTAATTTCACCTTCAAAAAAATGCCAGAACACATGTAGACTTGATCCAGTACCATATGTTCTAGACACACACTAAACTAGAAGGAAGGGTGGAGTTTACTACTGGGGCCTTGGAGGAATTCTGTGAACTGAACTGGGTGACTTACTGCTGGGGCTGACTAGTTATGGTCTGAAGATGTAACTGTAAGTTTCACTTTCCCATGAAAGGACAAGGCATCCCAAAATGTAGGACATCCAAGAAAAATGTAGGACATGGAAAAAATAAAAGCTAAAAACACTCCTGTATATGGATTTCATGTGGTTAATTTAAACACTATACTACTTATTGTTACATTTAAAACTATATTACATGGAATTTATTAATTCCAAGAAAGCTTTGTGCTGCTTGCTCACAGGGGAAAGGAGGACATTTAAGTTCTTTTCCAGGACATGAGGCTGAAAAAGAGGACATGTCCTGGAAAAAGAGGGTGTCTGGTCACCTTGTGCTTATGAAGAAGACCTAAGCTGCATTTTGACTGCGCTTTAATCCACTTTCAATGCACTTCTATTCCCCCAGTGCATTTGGGGGTGGGGGTGGCTGTAGTTTTTTCAGGAATCTGAGAACTACCCTTAACAAACTACAGTCTCCAGAATGCATGGGGTTAATAGAAGTGCATTGAAAGCAGATTAAAGCTGTAGTGGAAATGCAGCCCTGGGTAGGCTGAGTTTGAGGTACCCATATTTATTTTGTAATAAATTTGTTTCGTACTGTACAGCTTGTTTTGTCATGTCCCGGCCCCCCTGGAAGCCCAGGTCCTGGGGATTTTGCACCCCTGCCTCTTCTTCTCCTCAGTCCTGGCTACATCCATGTTCTAAGTATGTCGGCATCTGTTAACTGCCAATTCTTCCTCTTGCAGTTTCAGATCAAATCCTATCTCCCTCCCTCTGCCTCTACCCAAATCTGACTCAAACTGCTCTTTCTCTTATGCACCGACTATGCAAAGGGAGAGAAGTGTAAGGGTCAAATACTATCCAGCTTTCCAGCCCTGGTGTAGTCGTGCCAATGGGGTGTGTGTTGCATCTTGTGGTGGGAGGTAGTTATGGAGGCCTCCACAAGGTAAGGGAACCTTTGCTCCCTCGCCTTGGGGCTGCACTGCAGATACAGTGGTGCTGGAAAGTTGGATAGGATTGGGCCCTAAGTCACCTGACACACCCCATTTCCAGACCCTCCCCAGATCATTTTACCAATGGGGGCCTCCTTAATTTTCTTAACAAAAGTGTGGGGCCCATCCTCCCCTTGAATTCCAGCCTACTTGATTGTCAGCTTAACAGAACAGTTGTCCAGCTAGAATTCTAAGTTGTAAGAACAGTTGCTCCAATATTAAAATTATCACTCTCAAAAGTCATCTCCTTATCCTGTAACAATATTGCAGAACTGGCAAAGGTTCAGAGAAGAGCCAGCAATATGATCAAGGGGAGAAGGGGTTGGGGTTGGATCATTTTCCTAATGAGCAAAGATTGAAGTGCTTGGAAGTTTTCAGTTTAGAAAAGACAGCTAAGGGGTGACATGATGCAGGCTCAACAAATTATGCAGAAAGTAGATAGAGGCAGATTTTTGTTCTCTCTCACAATACTACAACTTAGGATCATCCACTGAAAATGACATTATTTGGCACAAGATTCACAACAGGCAAAACAAAGCACACACTTCTTCGTGCAACACCTAATTAAGTTACTGAATTCTCAGGGCAGCATAATAGACTTTACCTTAGATGGTTTTAAAGAGTGATTAACCAAGTCAAGGAAAAAAAAAATCTGTCAATGGTTGCAAGTCATGATGATGATATGAATCTAGCAAGTTCATTTGCTGGGGAGCTGCCTTCATGTGTTTGTGGACCCAACAATAGCATCTCAGGCTGCAATCCTAACCACACTTTCCTGAGAGTAAGCCCCATTCAACAAAATAGGACTTACTTCTGAGTAGGCCTGATCAGGATTGTGCCCTCAGTCACTGAACCAGTTACTTTTGGTCTCATCCAGCAGAGCTCTTCTTATGTTCCCATATTTAGCAAGAAACTTCTTCCAGCACACAATGTAACACAATGTAACCCAGTGTGGTCACCTAATACAGATTGCAACAGTGGCAGATTACAAGGGATGGGGGGGTGACAGATTTTGGGTATCTTTCACCCCAAGTCTGCTGCCGCTGCCATCATCTCCCTCTGATCTGCTGCCAATGCAAACCACATTATCTTCTTCCTACTCAACTCAAGCAAGAAGCAGATCATTCCCCTCTTTACCATGCTCCATGAATGCACCCGCAAGGAACGTGGTAAGGGTTTTTTTTTGTGTGTGTGTGTGTGTTTTAAATAGCACTGAGGCAGCGGATCTGAGATATTCTGGAACATGCCACCCCTGTGCAAACTTGACCACAGTGATTAGGAGGTGTGATGAAGTGCAGTCATGCTCTTTGGCATGTCTTGTTCTGTTCAATAGGACTTGCAGGGACGGTGTTTCTTATCGATTAAGTTCCAAGGAGAAGAGTGCATCTGGTAACAAGTTGTGGGTAACTAAGTGATTTAGTGATTCACAGTGCATTCTATGAGTGCATAATCAAAGTTTTCAGTGCCTTTTTTTGGAGTTTTGGCTGATAAAATAACTGAATAATTGCTTATAAAAGCCTGCCTGCATCCATTAGAGCTTTTATGATCCCTTGGAAACCAGCAAAAGAACAAACAGATAGTTTCAAGTTATTGACAGTAAAGGAAGGTGTGGGAGGAGGCACTTGGTAAGTTTTGCTATGAACAAGAAATTCATATCACTGTTATTTATTGATTAAAATTGTTTATACCCTGTTTTTCTATTCAAATAAAAGTGTCTTGGAGCCCAATCCTATCCAATTTTCCAACGCTGGTGCAACTGTGTCAATGCGGCATGCACTGCATCTTGTGGTAGGGCAGCAGTCAGAGGCCTGCTTAAGGTATGGGTACATTTGTGCCCTTTCGCATTGCGGCTGCACTGGTGCTAGAAAAATGGATAGAATTGGGCCCTTCAACAGTTTTGTTCTTGTTAACAGGTTTAACTGGAAACCATACCTAGCCCAAGCTGATCCAGAGCAGTGCCAAATTCCTCCACCCATGCATGCATCACTCTCTTCGCAACCTCACCTTGTGAAGGTGTTATTCTATTCACCTCCTTATTCCAGCACTGTTTCCTTTAAATTGGTTGAGCAGGAAGGATCTTGGAAGTGGACCTCTATGCTCCCAACATCCACTTACCCCAGTGATTTTCAGCTTCTCTCGTCACATGAATCTCTGTTGTCTTCTCTGTGGTCTTTACCTGTTGTGATGTCACTTCTGACTTCTGGGAGACTCTTCTGGGATCTGCAGCTCTGTTGCCAGGGGAACTGGCTGTCTACAGGTAGTTGCCCAGTAACAGAGCCACAGAACCCAGAAGAGATTTTCAGCTATTTTCACTGTGCTTCACAGGCCCACCTGTGGACCTTTTGCGGCACACCAATGTGCCACGGCACACCTGTGGAAAATTGCCGGCCTACCCACACGGCCAGTTTAAAGAAACTGCCAGAGCAGTAGCAGCCCATGGACGTGACAGCAGTGGCTACCAAACCGCACCCCCCCCCCGCCAAACTCTGGAAGCCTGTAAAAGATAATAAAGGGTCTTTCACAAAATTAACACTATGTGCAAAGAAAACACTTCCAAATTTGAAGAAACTAGTGATGGGCCTTTTTTCGGGGACAGGGGGAAGCAGTGCAGAGGTGGCAGCAGGGGCAAGAACAGGTTTGAGCCAGCAACTCAGATAATGTCTCAGAGTAAACTCTTTCACTTTTCCCCCAATAACTTCCATTCACTCCTAAGGCAGACAAAATTCTTTACCTGGGGGCAACACTGTCATGAACAAAGCATGCCTTCAATGTCTGGTTGGCAACCTTCAGTCTCGAAAGACTATGGTATAAGCCTACAGCACCCGGTATTCCCAGGCAGTCTCCCATCCAAGTACTAACCAGGCCTTACCCTGCTTAGCTTTTGAGATCAGACAAGATTGAGCATGTGCAGGGTAAAACATTGGATGAATCACCCCTCATTTCCACCTTGTATGTTTGTGTGTGCATGCGCATGGAAGTGTACAAAGACGCATTGTACCTCAAGGGTCTTTGCAATATATTCACCCTTCTGCCACACCCACACATTGCCTGTCATAATGACAAGCAATTAGGTCCAGGCTAAAGAACACTGCAGTGTGCCCAGTGTGGGACTGCTGCTTTTAAAGGCATTAAAGGCTGCAACCAGTGCATAATGTGAGATTGTTGGCTGGAGCATGCTCATTGGCAGCCCTGGAGATCTTTGGATTGGGCTCCTTGTCCTATTCATGTTAGCTGGACTGCCATATTTAAAAGCCACTACTGGAGTTCCTATTAATTTCTAAGTTGGCCGAACACCAGTTCTTCATTAAGCCCTTAGACAAAGCTTTCAATCTTTTCAGCAAAGAATCTAAATCTGCCTATTTATTCCTAGGACATAAAAGAACTCTTGTTTAACTTTGCTGTCAGCTTTCCTCCCCTTAATCTTTAATCTTCGCAAAACAAGATGCTGACTTTCTGAACAACTGCCAACAAACAACAACAAAAATAGGAATTGAAAGGAGAGCATATACAGCAGAACAAGTCAGAACTAAAGTTCCTGAAAAGGGCTCCAAATTTAATAATCATGACTTGTATTTAGATCGCGTATAACTGCAAAGCTTTGTTCAGCATCATCAAACAAAGGCTTTCTTTACTGGAGGGTCCAGCTATTTGCAATGGTTGCAGCTATGTTAGAGTGATAATACAGTACTAACAGCACAATCATATGCATGCCTACTCAGAAGTCTCATTGAGTTCAATGGTATTGTTCTTAAGTAAGTGTGTATAGGATTGCAGTCTAAATTGAGGCTTTTTTCCCTTTCTAAACAGACAAAACTGTGTCATAGGCAGGGAAAACTCTTGGCTGAAGGCAGAATGCTAGAAAATTGAACTTGCTCAGCTACTTGACTATCCAAATAAGCCCAATAAGAAAATGGCTTTTTAACTTTACTTAGCTCAAAACTTTAGGTCTTAAGGGTGGAGGCTGCATCAATATTTATAATCACTGAAAAGGTAGCCACAAGATCTGAAGTAACCAGTTGCACATTCTGAATGGATACTAAAACCACAAGGTGGCTATCAGAATAGGATGGAGACTAAGAAAAACGAGAAAAAGAAAAGTTAAATGAACTTCTTAGACTGAACATTTTGTTCTGAAAGAAGAGTTCAAATGGGAAGAAACAAGATACACTTAGGAAAAGAAGGGGGCCAATTACTAAGGGAAAGTTCCCAAGGTTTTAAGTTAATATGGGGGCTATAAATATAGGTAACCAGTGGTTACTTAGAATTTGTGCCTCCTCTGCATACTGAGCATCTTGCTAGTTTGGAAGAGATTGATACACACTCTAAAGGTGTCAGACTGGCCATCAGATTACTTGAGGTTTGTGGCTGGTTTAAGGAAATAAGAGTTCAAATGTCTTTCGTTTGTATAACTTTGTGTGCACCGATTATGGTTTGTAAAAACATACAATAAACCTATTGAAACTTGGGTTGGTAGTCATGTCACTGTGCAGTCTTCAAATGCTTTTGGCAAGAAGGAGGAATTTTACCGGGACTCCTGTTCTCTGACAAGAGTGAAATAAGACATTTTCTTCAATACATGGTTGCACCTCCTTTTCCTCCTACCCTCAGAGTGAGAGGAGGAGAAGCCACCATATGCAATCAACAATTCTCCCTCCCCACTTGGTGGTAAGCTAGCAGGGGTCTAAAGTGCCATAAGGACTCAAGTGTAGGGTTTTGCTCCATAGGCCCTGCAACCTGGAGTCTGCACTGTCCTTATGTAACTAAAACTGCAATCCTAACCACACTTTCCCGAGAGTAAGCCCCGTTGAACAAAATAGGACTTACTTCTGAGTAGACCTGATTATGATTGTGCCCTAATACAAGTTGGCATTATAAGAAGGTATAACCTAAGAATCTTGTTTTTCCTCATTCTTTCATAGCAACATGGCAGAGACCAAAATAGGCCTAGTGATATCTAGATTTAGTCCATACCTGTCAACTCTAAAGGGCTATACCACACATTATACAGCATCAGCATTACATAGCCAAACACTCACATACATCTGTTAGCTATCATTACAACGAATACATAAAGAGACAACCTGAGAATGTTCTGAACATCCAATGGTTCAAAGTCACCAAATGAGGCCTAAACTGAATTTTGAGAAATACAATCTTTGAGATGATATTTTGAATATAAGGAAACCTAAAGATGCTTCAGGAACCCATGCTTAATATTTCATCTTATCATTTATAGTACAATATGGAAGAAGAGGAAAAAAGAGAGCTGGTAATGGCAACAAGCATTTAACTCAGGAGACTCTCATCCTCCCCTGCAAACAAGCTTATACTGTATAGCATTTTGCAATAACTATATTTCATCGAGCACTGAATAAACCTAAATGTGAATTCACTCAATTTTTCAAAAAGCATTACTTTGGGGAGTAAAGTTTTATTACATCAACTGACTATAATAGGAGGCTTTGTTCATTAGCCCTTTTGCAAACTGAACACTATTCTTCCTCCAGTAGACTATGGAACTGCATTAGATGAGTAAAGCCAGAAGACTTGGCAGTCTTAAACTACCTTTAATAAACAGCTCCTTATGCAAGATGTCAGGTAAGAGGCTAAGCAACCCATTTTTCATCTTCCCAGTACTAAAATGCATTTCAACAAGCTTAGCACATTAACAGAACTAATGCAATCTTCATAAAACCTGAACAATTGGGTTTTCTCTGCGGAAATTTCAGTTAAAAGAGCACAACATTCGTTCACTGTTCATTACCTGCTGTAATCCTCAAGAGTCAGTTATAACACAGTAGAAAACCAGTTAATTACCCAATTGTTTTCAAAGATAATTTATCAGAACTGGAAGTATAAAATTTCATATGGAGAAAGAAGAAAAAGTTGCATTCTGTCACATTAACAAACTGACTAGCTTTAGTTCTAAAAGCAACACAACATATTTGAGAAAATATACTTTGAAACGTTGCTTAGCTCTGTGATTGAAGATATTCAGCATTATTGTACTAACCAGGCAAGCTTTCTGATGTTTTGACACTATTGTCCGACTTTGTGTATGTGAAAGAAATCAGTTTATGGATAAGAGAAATGGGAACAATAGACCATCCATAGGGCAAGCTCTTGTGAACCCAATTAAGGCCCAGTCCTATACTGCCCACCTACTCTAAGGAACAGCAGGCCTGAAATGGCTGCTGCTGTGTCCTGGAGAAGCAGCCAGAGGTTTCCTCAGAGTAAGGGAACTGATGGTCCCTTACCCCATGTAGTGCCTCCACTCCCCCTCACTCGCAGTCCCTATGGATCTACTCAGATCTGAACCAGCAAAATTGCTGTAGCCCATGTTGGGCTTTTCAGACTTGGGAGGGAAGGACAGGATCCACGGCAGCCTGAACCACCCCATGGTCTGCCTTTCCCCCTGCCTAGAAAACCCCGTCCTCACAGTTTACATATCACCTGCTGCTACTCTTCATCATCCTGCCAGTGAGGGGGCCCAGCGTGGACAGGTGCGGGCCTCCCAGTCACTGTAACATGCCGCATGTTTGCAACAGCCATTGCCTGGGCAGTGCAAACAAGCAGCACTGCCTGTGTGAAGGTTTGGGCTGCCTGTGAAAACACCAATACCTGGAAAAGTGACATTTTTAATTAGAATCTAAACTGAGGAAGATACTGATGTGACCATAAAATTTGCAACTTCTATACTAAACATTAGTTGATTCCAATAAAGGTACAGTACAGTGCAGAAATATGCAAATTAATCCAGAGGCACTGAGGTGTAATTACATGTTAATCAGGGACATACAGAAAATTAGCTGCCTCAATACTTCTGGTAATCTTCTAGAAGCAAAGTTCAGTAAAAGAGATCGGCACCCTAGTCTGAAAATATTAAGTGCACACACAGTACCTACCAGCTTTGAATTTGTGGAATCACACCACTTGTGTGTAGGAGCAGAAAAGATTCTTATCTATATTCGTAGATTGCTCATTAGGAACAAAGATGTCTTTTTCCTACTCACCACCCTCCCGCAAATGCATTAAGAACATAAGAACAGCCCTACTGGATCAGGTCATAGACCCATCTAGTCCAGCTTCCTGTATCTCACAGTGGCCCACCAAATGCCCCAGGGAGCACAGCAGATAACAAGAGACCTGCATCCTGGTGCCATCCCTTGCATCTGGCATTCTGACATAGCCCATTTCTAAAATCAGGAGGTTGCACATACACACATACCTATAATGGATTTTTCTTCCAGAAATTTGTCCAATTCCCTTTTAAAGGCATCTAGGCCAGATGTTGTCACCACATCCTGAGGCAAGGAGTTCCACAGACCAATCACACGCTGAGTAAATAAATATTTTCTTTTGTCTGTCCTAACTCTCCCAACACGCAATTTTAGTGACTGTCCCCTGGTTCTGGCATTATATGAAAGTGTAAGGAGCATCTCTCTATCCACTCTATCCTTCCCGTGCATAATTTTGTATGTCTCAATCATGTCCCCCCTCAGGTGCCTGTTTTCTAGGCTGAAGAGGCCCAACCGCCATAGCCTTTCCTCATAAGGAAGGTAACCCAGCCCAGTAACCATCTTAGTCACTCTCTTTTGCAACTTTTCCATTTCCACTATTTCCTTTTTGAAATGTGGCGACCAGAACTCGACGCAATACTCCAGGTGTGGGCTTACCATTGATTTGTACAACGGCATTATAATATTAGCTGTTTCGTTCTCAATACGTTTTCTAATGATCCCAAGCATAGAAATGGCCATCTTCACTGCCGCCGCACATTGTGCCGACCCTTTCATTGACCTGTCCACCACCACCCCAAGATCTCTCTTCTGATCTGTCACAGACAGCTCAGAACCCATTAGCCTATATGTGAAGTTTCAATTTTTTGCCCCAATGTGCATGACTTTACACTTACATTGAAACGCATCTGTCATTTTGCTGCCCATTCTGCCAGTTTGGAGAGATCCTTCTGAAACTCCTCACAATTGCATCATTGCTTAATTAAGCAATTGCACATTGCTTAATTTTGTTCAGTTGTCTGCTTGCTTTATCAGTTCCTATTTCCTAATAAGATAAACCAGTAATCTTCAACATTTTTCATGCCACAACCCAATTAATAAAGAACGAGAAAACCAAGGACACAATGCTGATCCTGCCCCTCCCCCCAAAATCCAATCTACCCACCCCTGCCTGCCCCATTTCCCTCTACCTCCTCAGTCTTCACAACACTGTAAGATAACAGTTTAATAAGGGCTGGCCTTAGGGCAAGACAGAGAGAAAAGGTTGCGCAAGATTATATCAAGAACTCAAGTTTTCATAAGGAAGTACCATTACTGAAATGGATCAAAGCCTTCTTTTGCACAGGCTTGAAAGGTTTCTGCAGCTCCTCAAATGAGCCTTCGTGACCCCATTAATTTGTGACCCACAGGTTGAAGAACACTGAGATAAACTATTAAGCCACCTGAGCAAGATTAACAAAATTTTCAAAAATAAAGTCCTGTTGCCAACATGTTATTGAAATGCAACAGTTTGCTTGAAGTGATACTATTCTCTAACAACTGCATTATAGGAAGGCCATGAGAAAAACGGACATTGTTACAATTAAATATGTTCAGAACTATGGTATCCAATGTGGACAGCTCAAAGGTGGGTCACACATAACTTCCTCCACCTATTAACAAATGCCCATAAGAAGGCTTCCACAATTTTGGTCACTGCTATGGTGAGTAGATCTTGTGGAGTGTGGTGAGCTTCAGCTGTGTGCAGAAAAGGCACCCTGGATGTCTTTGCTGCACGCAGTCAAATTCCTCTCCGTAAGAGACGAGAGTGCTGGGAGTGGGCTGTAGCCTGCACTCTACTGAAGTGTCAATAGGGCATGGATAGGAAGCCGTTCCAAGCTTCCCTCCCTTGCACCAGAGCAGGAAAAGGAAACACTGTGGGGGTGGGGGGGAAGAGCTGCTTTGTGAACATGATTACAATTGTGGCTTGATGAGCAAAGCCTGCCAACAATTGTGGAATGCTGTTCATGAAAAACATTGCACATATGCACAAGTTTACATTCATGTCATGTTATTGCAAATTTATCCCTACTTACTAATTAAATTTACCACTAGTCTTATAATGTACATTCTGCAAAGGCTAGAGGATGTGGAATATTATTGCAAAATGAAGTCAGTACTAAAGAACATCTTCTTTCATAGTTTGGTTTATTTTATTTTTTGTGCACATTCGACAAAATACCAGTACTGTTTGCTGATTAGCCGTGGTGTTCAATTTGAAGCGCAGCTGCAGAGACAAAGTTGACTTCAATGTCAGTTAAGTTTTACTAGGAGATTACGACAGCCATAATTTTCAGCACCATAGCAAAAGAAATATATAAATAATGTGCTGCAGTGAGACTGCCTTAGAAACCCACACCATGAGGCAATTCAAAACAGTGTTCTCAAAGAATTATCTGTAAGGCAAATGACAGAGGCTTATAATATTGGAGAGAAGGGATTCAAGCTGTTGTAGAAGTCTTACTACATGATAGAAAAAGGGTATATGAGGACCCCATCGTCAATCTTCTTCAGAACTAGATTCATCCTCCTGGTCAGACAGCTCAGCAACAGGAAAACGCAGAATGGCGGCTACTCCAGTCAGCTGCCCAAGTTGCTCTCCAGACACATGAAGGCTAGAGAAGATGCGAACAGTACCCATGTTTTCACGCACACCATCCACTAGCCGTACATACCGACTGCGAGTTGCTACATCTTGATGCCTAAAAAGTTCATCACTGATCAATAAAATATCAACGGCCATGGCTTCATTGGCCTTTTCCACATGCTTGAGACCATAAAAAGCTCGGTCAGGCTCATTTTGTAGCATCTTGTAGAAATCATCTAAGGCTTTGACCTCACCAGCTGCTTTAGTATCGGCAAGTCGACTAGTCACAGCTGGGTCACACAGAGCTTCTTTCAAGGCATATTTATGTCCAGAGGAAGAGTGTACCTAGGGTAAGACAAATTACATAAAAAATATGCTGACCGCTTCTGATAATGATTTGCTTTCTATTAGAAAATTTATCAAAATCCTGAACTCTGAGTTCCTTGAAAGAGACAACCCCCAATAACCGATCTCTTCTACCTAAAAGGTTTAAATGGAAGACAAATATGATGACTAATGGAAGAAAAAAACCAATCTGAAAGAAAAAACCAGTCTGAAAAATAGTTACGGTACTCTCCATATGAAATGCAAGAGCTAGCAAATGTAAAGATGCACCCTCACTGGCTGCTCACCATCCTTAGGCCCAGGCATCTTTCATATATTATATTATAACCCTGCTAACTGGTTAATAGGCACTTTTTCAAGTGGGTGCTCCTCTTTTATTTAGCAGGGGGAGAGTAACTGGCCCGCCTACCTCAGCAGTGTCTTTTCTGGTGGCTGACTGTTGATGTTGCATCTTTTTAGATTGTGAGCCCTTTTAGGACAGGGAGCCATTAGTTATTTGATTTTTTCTGTAAACCAGTTTGTGAATTTTTTGTTGAAAAATAGTATAATAATACTAATACTAATAAATATTCAATTTGGCACCTGATAGCTGGGAACATATAAGAAGCTGTCATGGATAAATAAATGAAAGTATATTATGGAATATGAATGGAGTCTAACTAAATAAATATATTGAACATTACTTCAAAGATAGATACACCCTATTGACATTTGGGGTTAAATATTAAAAAATTTCATTCACATAACTAGTTTAAGAATCTTAAATCCTGAGAAAGCTATATGCTTTAAACCCTGAGAAAGCTATATGTTCAGCCTGCTTTCTATTTTTCCCCCCTTCAAAAATGCACTAATCATTTGTAGATCAATCATGACTTTATGTGCCACAAAATTCAGAAGATTTGGAGCTCTGCTAAGAGCAATATTTAGTCAAGCATGTTGCAAAGTTATATTAAGATTAGTTTATTACTTCTTAAGTCACAAGCTTTAGTACTCTTAAGAGACTGTATGCAATCTGAATGATAGTGATATCACATACAATATTATATGGTTGAACCTGACCGCACTAGAAAATGATACTTAACTTTTCATTTGGATTTATACACTTAATAAAATGTTCAGTTTAAATAAATGTTGAAGAGTGTTACACTTTGCACCCTTAGTGATTCACTAACAGGATGCTAGGTTCATACAGATAATCCAGTTTCTTCAACCAGTCTAGACTATTTTATACTTATATTTTACCACTGAAGAACGATACCTCAGTGACACTGATAGAGAAGGTTCAATTTCTTATGCCTCCAAGGAGCACAGGAGCAAGCTGGCAAAAATGGCTCTCTGCCTGACAACTTGAAGAGCCATTGTCAGTAGAACTGAGCATAATGGGACTGTGAGCCAATTCCCTGATGCTGTGTAAGTTAGTTTACAGTAGGCCTAATCCCATCCAACACGGATACAGTTGTGCCAATGGGGCATGTGCTGCATGCTGTGGTGAAGGAAAGCAGTCACAGAGGCCTCCTCAAGGTAAGAGAACATTTGTTTGCTTACCTTTGTGCTGCATTACAGCTGCATCAGAACTGAAAAGCTGGACAGGACTGGGCCCTGAGTTTACCGAACATTAATACCTTTCCTGCTAGTTTACCTTATTTTTCTACTTGATGTATGAATCAATTCTAACCAATCCCACACAAAGGCAAGTGCCACTGAATTTAATGGTGCTTGCTTCAAAATAATCATGCATAGATTGAAGCGTTCCATGGTGAGCCTTTCAAAGAAAGAGACCTGTCCATCCAGTATGATTTTGTCCACCCAAACAGGCCATAATTTTAAAAAAAGGGGAGAGGAAGGTTCAATTTATATATCCTATGTAACTCCATCCTATAATGCAGGAGTGGGCAAACTTCCAACTTTAGGGCTTCTGGGCTTTAACAATTGTATAACAATTGTCATCGCACAGTTGACAAGCTGCACCTGCTGAAATTCTCTCTCCTACACAATTGTTAAAGGTCCAGGAGCCCTAAAGTTGGAAGTCTGCCCACCCCGATGATTACTCTTTCCATGTTCTGCCTAGAACTTTGAGTTCTCTTTACCTGCAAGAACTTGGAGCGATTCTCTAGCAGAAGCTTGTTGTCTGTCTTGACAGCTTGCTGGAACATGTAGTCGCAGAACTGCTCCCTCACGAAGCCTGGGCTGGCCACAAGGACGCATTTCACGATCTCAAAGTTGATGTGGCGCTGAATTGCCTGCATCACCTGCTCATAGAATCTCTCCAGAGCTCGGTCGTGCTGAGTGCAGTTCCCTCTGCGCTTCCGAGGGATGTTCACTTCGATCTTGGCCCGGGTGATGGTCATGCTGGGGGTGACCAGACAGACATGGGCCAGCCCTTCCTGCATCACAACAGCAGCCACGTCGGCACTCCAAGCCGGGTCGCAGGCCTGCTCGATCCTCTCCAGCACCACGCTGTCCCACTGCTTCTTGGCCAGGGTGAACTGTCGGTTGGGCTCCAGCTCAATGGTGTGGTAAGCCCCCATCTTGACATACTCGTTCTCCTGGATGTTGGTGCCCTTGACCCTCAGCTGGCAGGCCTGGGAGTCAAAGTCGATGGTCTCCACACAGAGCGTGAGGGTGGTGCGGATGCGGTTGCTGCCCACGCTGCCTGTGGAGGACTCGGTCTGCACCTTGCGGATAGTGGAGGCCCGCAGGCTGTCGCCCACCTGCAGGAGGTTGTAGGTGTGCCATATATCCTCGGGGTCCTCGGGGATCAGCGTCACCTGCCCGGCGTTGTCCTTCTCAATGTCCTTCCGCACCAGCTTCATCCTGGCCCAGCCTGGCCCCTGCCACTGCAGCAGGGCACTCCTCCCCCTCCTCCCTCACAGGCCTCCACCCTCCAAGAAGGGCAGGTGGGCACCTCCAAGGACCAAACTCAGGCCTGGGGGGGAAGGAGACACACCAGGCCTATGAGACAGGAGGGGGGTATGAGAGAAGAGCAGCCACCCGGCCCTCACCTGGGGCCGGAAGGAACGCGGGGGGGAAACCGGAAGTCCTCGTCAGCCAATCAGGAGAACGAAACGCTCCCTGGTACCCAGCACAGCCAACCTCTCCATCCCCTTTCGAGCGTAGCGACCAACAGCCGCCCCTCCACGCCGCTCCGAAACGCGCATGCGCAAGCCGATAAAAGGGAGCAGTGCGCTCGCGCGTCACTCTGTCCTCGCCTGCCGTTACGGAGCGTACGCAGTGCGCATGCGTACCGTAGCAACACGGTGATGCGTCAGCCTGAATGGGAGGGGTGGGAGGCTCCGAGCGCTTAAACGCAAGCAGCGCGAGAGCATGACGCATGCGCATAAGGGAGGCGTCGGCGTTGGGCAGAAATCTGGGCTCTAGGGAGTTGAGGGGCGCATGCGCAGTATGGATGAGAGCGGGAGGGCGAGACATCATTTCCCTCACACAGCATCAGGTCCAGGGGGCCTCCACTGAAACTGTGTGGGGAGAGTCAGGACAGAGGAACGGACTGGCCCAGCGTGTTAGTGGCCTGTGGAACTCCCTGCCACAGGACGTGGTGATGGCACCTGGCCCAGAGGACATCACACACAACCCCAGCACCAGGGGCCTCCACTGAGGGAATGGAGTGTGGGGAGAGTCAGGACTAAAGGAAATATTTCTGTACCCAGCGCATAGTCTGTGGGACTCCCTGCCGCGTGATTCGGTTACGGCATCTGTGGGACTCCCTGCCGCGTGATGCGGTGACGGCATCTGGGCAGAAATGGCTTTACCCAATGTTGAAATATTTCTTTATCCTTGCATGTCATTGGTCTGTGGAACTCCTTGCCACAGGATGTGGATGTGGTGATGGCGTCTGGCCTGGGTGCCTTTAAAAGGGGATTGGACAGATTCCTGGAAGAAAAATCCCTCATGGGTTACAAGCCACGATGGGCATATGCAACCTCCTGATTTTGGAATTGGGCTACCTCAGAGTGCCAGGTGCAAGGGAGGGCACCAGGATGCAGGCCTCTTGTTGTCTTCGGTGCTCCCTGAGGCATCTGGTGGGGCCACTGTGGGATACAGGAGGCTGGACTAGAAGGGCCCTGGGCCGGATCCAGTGGGGCTCTTCTTAGATTCTAACCCAGGTCAGGGCCTCTGAGAGGAATTTTATCAGGGGGTACAAAGGTTTTTTTGGACCCCTTCCCAAAGGGGGGGGCAGAGTGGAGGAGGGTGGCAACAGCCAGAATAGTCTCAGGAGCCCAGGTCTGCTGGACTTCCTTTTTCGGAGCCCAGGTTTACCAGCCCACACAGCATCAGAAGGTAGATACAGTAATGGGAAATACCAAACACATTCTTTAAAATCTTTTAAATATAGAAAGTCATTGCAGAAAATTAGCACCGCTGTATTTAGGCTCACATTAGAGTGGAAAAGTGTCCTTTCTGTATCAAAACTTCCTTCTGCAGCTCTGTCCCTGAGCTCCTGTTCACTCCTTCATGATAGGCGGATCCACTAGCTAAAGAGCTACTGTAGCAGGCCAGTTTTCTCCCAGATTTGACACTGTTGAGGAGTGTTGTGTATGCATTCCTCAGCAGGGTGCATATGGTTTAAGGTAGCAACCACTACTATGCCCACAGTAGCGCCCCCAGCATCCCACAAAGGCAGGTGAGATCAGAAAACTTAAGATCCTAGAAAGGTTCTGGCCCCCCCTTCTTTGGCTCCTGGGCCCCCTTTTTGACCCTGGGCCCAGATACAATTTACCCCCTTTACCCCCCTCTCATGGGCCCTGACTGGGGTGGAATTTCCAGGTCCTGACACAAAGATCACTTCTTTTTCACAGTCCTTGGGGACTGTGAAAAAGTTCCCATGTGAAAAATCACATGGCGTGCAATGGTGATGCTCCAGTTTAAGTGGAAGAGCAGCTGTTTTGTACATCCTTCTCTTCAGTGTGCTGTAAAGCAGAACTGTGAAAGAGGAAAGAACCACTGCAGAGTTGCCAAATGAATTTCTGCATCATTATCATGCAGGAACTGCGAAATCAATAGGGGCTGGCTGAGCAAGTTTCCTAGACACCCTGACTCTCAAGGGAGTTCAAGTGAACTCAAATGACTGGGAAAACAAGCATCTGCCAATTTGTTGGGAGTACATTTTTGAAATTTAGTTTTCATCTGGCCTTTGCTCCAAAGAGCTGAGGGTGGTGTCAACTGATTCTCTGTTCTCCCTCTCCCCAACACAGCAACCCTGTGAAGTTGGTTAGTCTGAGACAGAATGACAGCCCAGTCCTATCCAGGACTAGACTACCAGCTGCAGCGAGTTGCAACACTGGAACACATTTTCATTGTTGCAGAATGGCAGCCAGAAGTGTGCAGAGAACTCACTGGCTGTTGCCTGTTCCTGCCATGCCTGCCAAAGCAAGTCAGGCAGTGGTGGAAGTGGAGGTTGGCAGTGAGGAGGGAGGAACAGGGGTGAGGAGACTGCAGGATGAATGGATCCATGATATATCCTACCCCTTGTTTCATAGCCTCTCCTCCCCTTCTTGAATTTGGCTCAGGCCCCATTGTGGAGTGGGAGGCTTACAGAAGTGTAAGAGAAATGTTAAACACAAGCAACCACTCTTTATAACTAAATACGTCAAAGCTTTCCCCTTATCCAGCTTATTTCATACACACTGTTTGGCAAAAAAAAAAAAAAAGTGTTCAGATTAGCTACTCTTAAGCACATAGCCACTTTGAATGCCCACTTGGAAGATAAAGTGGGAAATAAATAAATAATCGAAATTCCATCCTGCCAAGGTAGCAACACCACTGGACCACTCACTGCATGCTGTGGGAAGGGGCAGTCATGGATGTCTCCTTGAGATTGTCTCCGGTGCCTTGGGGTAAGCCTCTGCTACCCTACTGGGTCTACATGGACCTACATGAGCGATTTTGCTGGCACAAGTTCAAGTGGACCCTGGTAGCTGGTCAAGGCCAGGAAGAGGGATAGGGTATCGGTGAAACTATCACCAATAACTGTTCCCACCCTTGACATACCTCAACACTATCCACCCCATTCCATCTGCCCCCCAACCGGTGCCAGGGCTTTCACGGAGGCCGCTATCATCTGGCTACTGCCGCTGACCATTTGCGGTGGTGGCCAAGCTATGGCCGAAAAGCATGCTTGCGGCACTGGAACTGACATAGACTGCAATTCTATGCACACTTCCCTGAGACTAAGGGCACAATCTTATCCTGCGCTGGAAGAGGCAAGCCAAGAGGCTTGCGCTGTATTCAGCGCAGGATTGCGGCCACAAGCAGCTCAGCCAGAGGCGAAACATTTCCCCTTACCTCCGGGTAAGGGCTGCTGGCACCTATGGGTCTCTTCAGACTTGTGCCACCCCTTGAGGCCTCTCTGTTCTCCCCAAGAACGGGGGTTGGGATCTGGCATAACTGCCAGATCCCAGCCCCACTTCCTGCTCCCCACCTGCCTGCCCCCAGGGCCACCCTCACCCAGGAATGCTTCCCCCGCCTATCTTTCGTCCTTGTGTCGGCACATCAAGCTGATGCAAGGTGCTGGAAGGAAGCTGGTGCGGAGGATTCCATCAGCCTCTGCAGGCTGGAGCTTCTCAGAGCGTCGGCCCAGCTTCCCCCTGAGGATGCGCAAACGTGCCTTATGCGGCCCTCTTGGGCTGGCGCAAGAGACTTGTGCCAACCCAAGTCAAGGGCAGGATTGCGCCCTAAGTCTCATTGAATATAATATAACTTTGTTCTAAGTAGGAGTACGTAGGATTTGTGCTGTAGGCTGTCTTTGAAAATAGAAAGGGTATTTATTCAAATGTGTTGGAATGCTTGATGTCAAACATCAGTATGACAGATGGCTAACTGTAAATGTAATGATCTCTCTTTAAAGTCAGATCCATCAAAACTGTAAAGCAATTGTGAAATTTTCCCTGTTACAAAATAGCAAGACATTGCTGGATTATTTCTGTCACATAGGGACAGAAGTACTTGCTAAATAGTAGAAAAAAATGGGGGAAAGGCTTTCTTAAAAACAGATGGTAGAAGTTTTTCAAAAGTAGTCAGTTGTATGCAAATCAAATATCTATTCAATGTTTCTTAAAGTAGTAAGTCATTTTACTGACAGCACACAACATCAACTATTTCAGTTCAAAGAAAAATATTGGGCATGTAGGTGACAACCCAAGCGTAAACTGTGCTGGTGCAACCAGGCTGCATGGCCTGCGCTTTATCCTGTGTGGCTTAGGAGGTGGCTGGAGGTTGTCTTGAGTTGATGTGTAACCTGCATAAAACTCCAGCCATTTCTATGGGGCTTCTCAGATCCACACCAGCTATATAGCTGGTGGAATCTGGGAAACCTGTGTAGGACTGCCCAGCCCAGGGACAGTGGTTAGGATATGGCATGTGTCACCACCACCGGTCCCATCCCCATTCCACCTTCTCACCCAGGAGTGGCCCCTCCCTGCCTGCAAAACGCCTCCTGCCACCTCCCATCTTCTGCACCACCTTGCACAGGGTCAGGATCTGGCACTGCAGAGCCAGTGTGGGTCTTTGCACTGACTCAGGCAGCTCTTTAGTAGGCACAAACATGCCTTTCAGCATCTTTACAACACTCTGAGCTGGCACAGGGACAACTGCACCAGCTCAGCAGCCGGTTAGGATTGTGCCTCTAAGAACGTGAACTAAGAAAGAAGCCAAGTAACTGATTTTCCCTGTCCTATTTTTTTTCTCCCTAGAAGAACTTCTGTGTTTCAGAGCAGAATGTGAACTCTAAAACAGTTTCATTTATGTCAGCGGCATACCCTTTCCTGTTCCATCATATTTGAAAATCACTAAAATTGAAAGTTTATAGTTTGCTTTGCAGCCTCTCTAGAAGCTATAGTGGACAATACATGACAGTCCTGTTCTAGACTTTATTGTTTTTTCAAAGAGAGAAAGGAAAAATTGGAAGTTAGATGTATTAAACCTATAGCGCAATCCTCAGTCATCTTTATGCACAATGAGAATTAAGTATGTTTAGAAGTATTTTAACTAATGGTTTTAGAGATGGTGTATAATCAAGTAATTTTATCAGGTGTTCTGTTTCTGTGTAATCAGTAAGGACGTCCAAGGAAGTGATGATGTTTGTTCTGTATTTTCTTTACATCGCACTGAGATAACATCAGTATGTTCAAACTATATCAGTTTCTACATAGAAAAGAGATTTACGGCTCAATCCTATCCTGCGCTGGAACAGGCAAGCCAAGAGACTTGCACTGTATCCAGCGCAGGATAGTGGCCATAAGCGGACCAGCCAGAGGCAAGGGGAAACTTTTCCCCTTACTTCCGGGTAAGGGCTACTGGCCCCTATGGGTCTCCTCGGACTTGTGCCACCTCTTGATGTGGCGCAAGTCTGAGGAGAGCGGAGCAACTTGAAGCCACTCTGTTCTCCCCGGGAATGGGGGTTGGAATCTGGCATAACTGCCGGATCCCAGCCCCGCCTCCCACTCCCCCAGCCCAGGAACGCCTCCCTCCCACCTCCCCCCACCTACCTTTGCTGCTTGCGTAGGCTCCCTCGCAACCAGCAAAGGCAATGTCAAGCTCAATTATCAGTGATCTGACTCAGTGTCAGAGAACTTCATTTGATAACTTTGTATACAAGAAACAAATGCCAGAACAGAGTTTCTGTATTTCCATACGTTATATCAAATGCAATTATCTTCAAAGGAGTCAATTAAAAATTCAGCTACCAGTCATCAGGTGATGAAGTTGTATGATGCATATGAGGGTGTGCACATGTGCAAACCCTTGCTTAAGTTGGTTATGACAAAAGTTTGCATATGGACATGGCCTGATACTATACAGAGACTGTCCTGAATGCTTGCCTGCCCTTGTGTTTAAATGCTGAGCTCAGGGTCATTCCCCACAGTAAATTAATCTAACACTTGTGGCTGGTATGAATTCTTATGATGGGTGCAAAAGAAGCCCAGAAATAGAAAACTAAAATAGGTTTGTAGGTAGGTAGGCAGGCTGCATACAGGTAGACAGGTAGGCTGCTCAACGGATATTATTATGCTATATTAGATTATAAGTGTGGAAGTTGCAATAATATGACGTATGCGTGCAAAGTGCTACCATTGCTTAGTAAATCTGGATCACTATAATCAGGCGTGAAAGTGTTCATGTTGAAGAACAACCTATGAGCAAAAGCAAAAGTTGCAAACTTACATGACTTACCCTATATAGTTGTCTCAATCAATAAAACTGTGTTGAAAGTGATTTGTGAACTGCAGTCAAACATCACAGAAGACATCAACAACATAAAAACGTCTTCCTTTTCCCTTTGGATGATTTCTATAAGGTTTCCGTATACTTTCAGCCTCTGTCAACAGTACACTCCCCCCTTTTTTTCTCGCCTACATACTTCCAGACAACTGCGCCTCTGAGACTCACAAAGCATTGGGCAATTATCATTGTTCGCATTTCCCCTCTCCCACCCCCATTTCCATTTCCTCGAGTTCCACTACAGAAATCGTTTTCTTTTAGAAAAATCTAAACTTCCCTAAATCTGTGTTGCTTTCAGTAATCCTCAAGAACATGAAACCCTTAAATAGAAGTAATACCACATGTTTCGTTTGCAATGTTGGATCCAGAGAGCAAGTCACCTTCCTTATCTCTGCTGCAATTAGCAGTTTGCATAGGCTGTGAAAATTATGGGAAAAATACTGAAGGTATATAAAATCAGAAAGCTTGCATGAATGCACAATCTCAACCTATTTATTCTTTTCTTTAGCCATCTGTTAGTTTCATGATCTTGCATTTTCCACTCTGTTACCTCCCTAGTTTTCAGTTGAACATCACAGCTCATGTCACAGAGAACGTGAGACGCTGGCTGTAAAGTTGACTTTAAACTCTCAGGGATTGGCTCCAAAGGAGGCAGACTGAAAGCAGTGGGAATAATGAATTGCTCAATTCTGGGGAGCTTCAAAAGGAGAGAGAGAGCCTCTCTCCTTCCAAGTCTGGCAGATGTGAAAACTTCAGAAATAAGAAGAGATGTTCTCACCTGTCAGTACCAAGAATGGAACAGCGACACCTGGAACACTGCTGAGACTGAGGGAGCAGAAGCCCATGGCTGAAGTACAAAAAAGAACCCGTGCAGGAAAAAATGTACAGATGAGAAGCACCAGTGGCTCTCTTGGTCACAAAGCCCTGCTAACTTCACAGCACTGCTCCTCTGGCTGCTTCTGGTCCTCTTCTGCATTTCCAGCAGCCGAGCCAGGCATTTCCTGTTTGTTGTTCAAATCCTTTAAGTTCCCCCCCCCCCCACAAATCAAGATGAATTGTGGCCCCTCTCCCTAGCTCCCACTCCCTGTTCTATCCCAAGTGGGCGCTGAGCCTTTGAAACCCCCACGTGGCAAGATCCCAGAGCGGAGAGACATGTACAAATAAAGTCAGATCTTTAACAGCTAGTGTTTAGGCTGAAAGCGGCAGGCTGCAAAGCAAACCTTAAAGGGACATCTGCAGGCTTATAATTAATGGGTGGCTCCAGCTACCAGCCAAACTTTACCAAATACTGTCAGTGAGAAGGCAGGTTTTTGGAACAGCACTTTGATGCTGTATTTCCCCCTTCCTCTTATTAAATTGTGCTCTTCAAGGCTTTCTTTCTCATAAGATACAAAGCAAAAGTCTATGTAAGAAATGTGCATTAAATCCAGATTTCAAGGCACTTCCAAATTGAGGCTGCCCTTTGTTGATCTAATTTTACTCCACTTACATCACTTCTTAAAAATGTGTTTGTTCTGCACTGTAACATATATACCAATACAACACTTTGTAGAGGGAAAAAGGTCCTTATCTGCTTAATATGTCCCAAGAATCCAATTTTTTTGTGGCCAGTGTGCAAATGCTTTCCTGATCTGTGTATGTAGGATTAATAATTTAGGTTAGTGTTGATTAATAAACATTTATGTTTTTCAAAGCACAAAGTCTTTTACATAAGAACTGCCTTGCTGGTACAGGCTAAGTGTCCATCTAGTCCAGCTTCCAGTATCTCACAGTGGCCCAACCAATTGCCCAACCAATTTGGGAGTACACAGGCAATTAAATGCTTGTATCCTGTTGCTACTCCTTTACACCTGTCATTGAGATAGGCTACCACTACAACCTGGAAGTTGCATACATCATGACTTGTAACCCATGATTGGCCTTTCGTCCATAAATCTATACCAGTGGTTCTAAGAAGTTTAGCACCAGGATCCACTTTTTAGAAAGAGAATCTGTCAGGATGCACAGGAAGTGATGTCATGACTGGAAGTGACATCATCAAGCAGGATAATTTAACAATCCTGGGCTGCAATCCTACCCACACTTACCCAGGAGTAAGTCCCATTTACTGTCATTGTTAAAAGAATATACATAGTAGCTTGTTAAAAGTACAGGTCTGTGACATTTCCCCAAATGCAGTCACATACCATGGTAGCAGCAAGTCTAATATATTAAAAATAAAATATTGAAATGAATGGGGACCCACCTGAAATTGGCTCACCACCCACCTAGTGGGTCCCGACCCACAGTTTGAGAAACACTGATCTATATAATCACCTTTTAAAGGTATCTAGGCCAAGTGACATAACAACATCTTGTGGCAAGGAGTTCCACAGTTTAATTACATGCTGGGTAAAGAAATATCTAGTCTGTTCTAACTCTCCTGGCCCTCGGTTTTAGTGGATGTCCCCTGGTTCAGGTGTTGTGTGAGAGGGAAAATAACTTACATTCTATCCATTCCATGCATAATTTTATGTCTTAATCATGTCCCCCCAAAGCGCCTTCTTTCTAGACTGAAGAGCCCCAAGCATGGTAGCCTTTCCTCATAAGGAACATAACATAACATAAGAACATAAGAACAGCCCCACTGGATCAGGTCATAGGCCCATCTAGTCCAGCTTCCTGTATCTCACAGCGGCCCACCAAATGCCCCAGGGAGCACACCAGATAACAAGAGACCTCATCCTGGTGCCCTCCCTTGCATCTGGCATTCTGACATAACCCATTTCTAAAATCAGGAGGTTGCGCATACACATCATGGCTTGTACCCCATAATGGATTTTTCCTCCAGAAACTTGTCCAATCCCCTTTTAAAGGCGTCCAGACCAGTCGCCATCACCACATCCTGTGGCAAGGAGTTCCACAGACCGACCACACGCTGAGTAAAGAAATATTTTCTTTTCTTTGTCCTAACCCGCCCAACACTCAATTTTAATGGGTGTCCCCTGGTTCTGGTATTATGTGAGAGTGTAAAGAGCATCTCCCTATCCACTCTGTCCATCCCCTGCATAATTTTGTATGTCTCAATCATGTCCCCCCTCAGGCGTCTCTTTTCTAGGCTGAAGAGGCCCAAACGCCGTAGCCTTTCCTCATAAGGAAGGTGCCCCAGCCCCGAAATCATCTTAGTCGCTCTCTTTTGCACCTTTTCCATTTCCACTATGTCTTTTTTGAGATACGGCGACCAGAACTGGACACAATACTCCAGGTGTGGCCTTACCATAGATTTGTACAACGGCATTATAATACTAGCCGTTTTGTTCTCAATACCCTTCCTAATGATCCCAAGCATAGAATTGGCCTTCTTCACTGCCGCCGCACATTGGGTCGACACTTTCATCGACCTGTCCACCACCACCCCAAGATCTCTCTCCTGATCTGTCACAGACAGCTCAGAAGCCATCAGCCTATATCTAAAGTTTTGATTTTTTGCCCCAATGTGCATGACTTTACACTTACTTACATTGAAGCGCATCTGCCATTTTGCTGCCCATTCTGCCAGTCTGGAGAGATCCTTCTGGAGCTCCTCACAATCACTTCTGGTCTTCACCACTCAGAAAGGTTTGGTGTCGTCTGCAAACTTAGCCACTTCACTGCTCAACCCTGTCTCCAGGTCATTTATGAAGATGTTGAAGAGCACTGGTCCCAGGACAGATCCTTGGGGCACACCGCTTTTCACCTCTCTCCATTGTGAAAATTGCCCATTGACGCCCACTCTCTGTTTCCTGGTCTTCAACCAGTTCTCAGTCCATGAAAGGACCTGTCCTCTAATTCCCTGACTGTGGAGTTTTTTCAGTAGCCTTTGTTGAGGGACCGTGTCAAACGCCTTCTGAAAGTCCAGAAATATAATGTCCACGGGTTCTCCCACATCCACATGCCTGTTGACCTTTTCAAAGAATTCTATAAGGTTCGTGAGGCAAGACTTACCCTTACAGAAGCCATGCTGACTCTCCCTCAGCAAGGCCTGTTCGTCTATGTGTTTTGAGATCCTATCTTTGACGAGGCATTCCACTATCTTACCCGGTATGGATGTTAGGCTGACCGGCCTATAGTTTCCCGGGTCCCCCCTCTTTCCCTTTTTAAAAATAGGCGTGACCAGTGCTTTTTTTGTGCAGGAAAAAGGTGCAGGAACTCACAACTTGTTAATCTTTTATTTATTTATTTATTTTTAAACCATTTTTTATTGGAGAAATAAAATCTTTTTTATGTGCTTCCCCCCTAAAGATGAACTTACTTCTGAGTAGACATGCATAGGATTGGGCTGTCAATCTCCACATCCCCTTCCCCCTAGCTACTTTTTCTACACATGGGGAAAAATACTGTACAGGTGCACTTGTAGCGTGTAGTATGTAGTGTGTCACTACTTCGAGGAGAGGAAGCAGTGAATGGATTCTGAAAAATGGCTTACATGAGTTCCATGTAGTAAAATTACTCTAAGCAACTGTGGGAGTAAGAACAAAAAAGGAATTCTTACACGAGAGGGGTCCTTAGGTGTACATAGAAACAGCTACATTTGCAAACAAGCGATTAAATATGGTTTAATTCAGGTATCAGAATACTCTGTGTCTTTGGGAAGGTGCTTGGCATGCAGTTGTATGTTCTCTGCTGCCCTGAGCAGCTGCTGTGCATTGCTGGAGAGGAGCTGCAAACGCTGGCTGGCGGAGGGCATGCTTGTGGAGGAAGGATGAGGAGGATCTCTGGCAAGGCTGGACAGCATGTTGTACACATGTAGAATCCCTTTTCACCTATCCTTAGCATGTGAAAACGGGTGCAGATATATATCTCTGCCAGGATTAAGAGTCCAATCCTAGGTATGTTTACTCTGAAGTAAGTCTTGTTCTAGTCAATGAAGCTTACTCCCAGGAAAGTGCCTAGGATTGCAGCCTAAGAACCCAATCCTATGCATGTCTACTCAGAAGTCCACTTTAGTGAATGGGGCTTACTGCGGATAGGATGGCAGCCTCAGGGCCCAATCCTGTGCCTGTCTCCTCAGAAGTCAGCCCCATTAGAGTCAATGGGGCTTCCTCCCAGGAAAGTGTGGAGAGGACTGCAGCCTCAGAGCCAAAGCCTATGGCTGTCTCCTCAGAAGTCAGTCCCACTAGAGGCAGTGGGGCTTCCTCCCAGGAAAGCGTGGAGAGGACTGCAGCCTCAGAGCCCCTCCTCTGCCTGTCTACTCAGGCTGCAAGGCTATGACACTTTCCCAGGAGTAAGCCCCATTGAACACAATGGAACTTACTTCTGAGTAGACATGCATAGGCTTGACTCTCAGGCTACAAGGCTATGCACCCTTTCCCAGGAGCAAGCCCCACTGAGCACAATGAGACTTACTTCTGAGTAGACATGCCTAGGCTCATGCTGCATATTGGCACGGGGGCTGCACCAGCCAGCTTCCTTCCCCTCCTCCTCCACCAAGCCAGTACCTGGGCATTCCATGGGTGCCGCAGCCCATCTCCCTGGCTGGCTGGCTGGCTGGCTGTTCATCCTCCTCCTCAGCGTCGATGCGTGTCCCCCGTGCCCTCCACTGGCTTGGAAGCTGCGCAGGGAAGCAGAACGCGAGGGAGGGGAGGCGGGCTGGGCTCAGGCAAGAGCTTGGGGATGGGGCAGGAGGGGGTCGTTTTGCGGTCAGGCAGGGGCCAGCCGCCCGCCCACCCTGCACCCCCCAGCACCTACCCAGCGAATGCCTCTGTTTTGCTTCCCCCCCCCAGAATGCCTCTGAAGCGGAGGGGCCCCTGCAGAAAGGTGCCGGAACTCCGTCCCCCCGCGTTCCATTAGAAAAAAAGCCCTGGGCTTGACATTTGCTATCCTCCAATCCTCTGGCACTGTGGCCGTTTTGAGGGACAAGTTGCATATTTTAGTCAAGAGATCTGCAACTTCATTCTTCAATTCCATTCTTCAACTTCAATTCAAGGAAGGTGCCCCAGTCCATTAATAATTTTTGTCACTCTCTTCTGCACTCTCTTCTTCTTTTTTTTATTCTTCAAACAATTCTTAGGCATGTTAGTTTCTTTCAGGGTCAGTTATCCAACTGTGAACTGGGAGTAACAAAGATGGGTTTTTTTTTGAAGGCAAGACAAAGAGCTATATAATTAATTATATATGTAGGTCCCTGTTTGGCACATATTTTTTCATGGGGGGCATGTTTTGAATTATCGGAAGGCTGGAGAACTAACAACCCTCTTACACCAGGGGCGAGCAGCTGAGATTCATAAAGGGAGGGCTGTGACAGATCTGTTGGTGTTCCTATGGCTATGTGGGGTTATATAGGCCTTTGTGAATCACCTGGGATGAAATAATCAGAGGTGCTTTATCTGCGTGCGTCCATTCACCTTTCCTTGGAATTATGGAGGCCAAATGAAGTCCTTTCAAACCATAGTGCACTCTGGAGTGCTGGTTGTTTATCTCTAAAATTATTCTGGTCATTGTAAAGAATGGATACTGAGGCAGATAAATAATATTGTCGTGTGTTTCGCGATCATACTGACTTTGAATAGGTCTGTTATGGTTTTGCCAAAAGTGTTCCATGGATTTTAACAAAAAGGATGTTAATGGTCTTTGATAAAAGCTCTGTCCTGTCTTGGATGTTATACTTCATAAGTTGGAAGACCACACCCTCTGCCTAGTGGAATGGGGGAGAGAAAACAGTCTGGAGCCACTTTTTTGAATTGTGAAATGGAGAGAACGGTAAAAGGAGGAGGAAAATCCCTGTGTGCCTATTTGGGTGCCATAACACAGTTATACCACATGAAGACACCAGTGGATCAAACCAGGCCCTTACAGTGGCATACCTGATGGGCAGCGTCCTACAGTGCTTGCAGTCTAGAAGCCCATGACTTACGGAACAAAAATAGACTAGTAAGCCTATCTCTTCCAACATAAGAAGAGATCTGTATCCCTTCCTGTATCCCATCTGTGATGGAGATAATGGAGAGGAATCTGAGAAGACAGAGAGAAAGGGCACTTCCTGGCAACCAACTAGAATGACTCAGCTCTTCAGGTGTCACAGAATACACCTGATATCAAGGATTTGATCAAGAGTTAAGATTGGTGGTTTGGATCACTGAGCAAGTTGATCTGGGTAGTAATCCGTTCAGAGCAGCAAGGGGAATTCTTTGCTGAACTGACAACAGATGTGAGGAATGGATGCTTGTGAATTGGATGGAGATTCTGGCAAAGTGCATTTCAATGGGACACAATTTGATTGGAAGTTTCTTATGATCTTAAGGGAAATGTGCCTAGACAGCTCTGCCATGGGGCACGAATCATACAGACATCTGATATTTCACTAAGATTGGAGGTCCTTGACAGGAGAAAAAAAAGACATAACTGTTCCTTTTGAAAAGGAGAGCCAGAGGGGATAATTCATGAGCCCAGAGGGAGTAATTATTTACCCTGTAAGGGGAAAAGTATGTTTTGATATTGTTGTTGTTTTTAGAATTAAGTGTTTTGATTTTTCCAACAGTAGGGTTGGAATGCTTAGAAATAAATGCCTTATGAGTTTTAGCTGCCAAATATTTTGGATATTTGGGGGCAGAAGAAAAAAAACAAATAAAAATACAAATTGGTTGCTGTATGAACAAAACAATTGAGAATCTAATGGCAAGGGTGAATCTGAAGTCTTGCCCTAACCATATTTGTGACTCCATTCATCTTAGAAATTTGGCTATGGAATAGGGACCAAGAAATATAAAGGGCTGTGTGTTGGCTGAAAGGGAAGTGGATCTTTCTGGTAATTCGATGCATGGTTAGTGGATCTGCTCGGTGCTGTAAAAGTGCCTATTTGCTTCTTATATGAATTGCTTGTATATTTGTAAATGTAATTAATATTACAAAGAAATGGGACATCCCCAGTGGTCTCTAAGTCAATGGAAACTATCCTCTGTTGGGCCATCCCTGGACTTCTTATAGTCTGGAAAAGTGAAGAATTATATGACAATCAGTTTCTCAGTATCACACATACTGCAATTTTATACAAACTTACCTGGGAGTCAGCTCCACTGAACATAGTGGGACTTACTTCTGAGTAAACATATATAGGATTGCTTTATTGGAGAATAAATAGGAAGAGTAAAGACTGAACCCAGGCTGCCTTTAGTACAAGAGAACACTGGCTGTGTGTTGATGTCTTTCACAATGCAAAGCAAAAGTTGACCATGTTCAGTGTTTCAGATCTGCTTCAAAGATCTTCTAAGGTTCCTTCTTAGAAATGTACCAGATCTGATGGTGCAGAAACCTTCATATCTGTGCATTTGACTCACAAGCAATGTCCAAGTTTGGTGTGGTTTACATGCTTCCTTCAGGGTGTAAGCTCTCTGGCATGGAATTTTCTCCTCTCTTCTGTGAAATGTTACTAAACCATTCTTCTTTTTTTAAAAACTACTTTCCTTCCTACAGTTCTATCTTTGATCTTACAACCAAGTCACTGTGTCATTGTTTGCAAAACAGTGGGTGCTCAGATCACAGCTTGTTGCACCGTCCCCAAAGAATAAAGCTCTCAGACCGGACTCATCTCAAGCATTTGGAGATTCTGTGCTTATTTTGACTTTTGACCCACACCCTTCAGAGCTGGAGCCAGGATTTTGGTGAATAATCAGAAGTTCGTGGAATTTTCCTCTGTTCCTCTGAGGGTAATAAAGTACGGCTGCTAATGACTGCAAGCTCCAGGAAAAATGTGGTTTCTATTCCTATCTTGGATTTTATGGGAACTCATTGACAGCACAGTCTTGTGCATGTTTGCTCAAAAGTAAGTCCTATTATGTTCAGTGCTCGCAAGCACACATAGGCTTGCAGCTTGAATATGTCAGTGGTATGGAAGTGGCAACTTCCAGGAAAACTGAAAATGTTTCCACTGAATTTCATCCCTCACTGTACTCCAAATGCAAGCTCTATGTTTGTACCTTCCTGCACCAGTCAAAGACAGTGGGGACATTTCCTTAGAGCAGACTAACCAACATGCAGGTTGCACAATGGCATATGTCTCACAGTGGGAGGAGAACTTGGTTGTGAGTGGTCAACTTCAATTGTTCTTTAAATACTTGTGTGTAGGCGGCCAAGCAGAGCCGTCAGCTGTGGCATTCAAGTTTCCTTAGTGTGCTTGTTAGGAATGCTAATATTAGTTATCTGAAAATGAGCAGGTAGGGTTGAGCAATCCACACCTGTTATTATTTGCACTCTGCTCTGCTACAGTCATTTGAAAGAATGCCAAGGGCAAGAATGGCAACATAAAAACAGCAATAAGTTGCCCAAGAATGGCAGAACTGAAAGGAAGCACACTGTAACCTCTGCCATTGGCCAAAGGACTTAAGGGCTGCAGAGGTGTGTATGTGTATGTGACAGTATTATTGCAGTCTCTTGCAAGCCATCTTCAAGATCGCTGAATCAATAGTGAGGGTATAAATAAGGGGCGGGGCCTCTCTGTACAACAGACAAGAATTAAGCCGCAACCAGATGCATAATGCCACATTGGTGTCAAAAAGTGAGGAGCACATAGGTATGAAGGTCAGGGTTTTCTAAAATGAAGAAATAAACTCACAAAATGGCATGGGCTTTAGTGGGGCTGGCTCAAGATCTCCAGGTGCCTGAGTTGGATTAGACTGGAAAAGGAAGAGGGGTGATGGAATAGAAGAGGAAGTGTGGAGGAGATGGTCCAGTGCTTTAGCTAGCATACTACTCTCTTCTCCGCCAAACTTTATCTGCCGTTCCATCCACATCTTCCTTTTCCAGCCCTGGGAGTGGACTGTCCTCCCCAGTCCCCAACCCAAACCTCACCTTAACTTCCCCCAAACCATTCACATCCCCACTTTACGTGCACCAGCACAGCATTTGGCAACTTCTGGCATGGGGCCTCTGACAATTTGAGTTGGCGGCCCCATAGACAGTGAGAGTGGTGAACTGTTTATGACACCATAAGAGGACTTAGGTGGCAGATTGAGAGATCTGCTCTTGTAAGCCCTGCATAAGATTGGACTAAAAGTCCAATAATTTTGCCACTTGTCCATCATGCAACATGGTGATGCCTATTCCCATATCTCAGTCAGCCTTCAGGATGGGCTTGCCCATGTTGGGTGGATAATTGTTTCATTCCTCATTAATTATATTACAGACAATAAGTTTGTGCTTCCTTAATTTCTCATAGCTGACGTGCCTTGTTTTGTTTTAAGAAAAAAAATTAGCAACACATTAAATGACATCTGAAAGATTTTACTTTAATGTGTGAGTAAGAAATACTCCTTCAGAGAAGTTCACTTCTTGTAGCCTTTGTGAGTCACCAGTCTGAGAATGCCTCTTAATTTTAAGAGAACTCTAGGCTGCCACAGCTGGCACAACCAGCAGTGGGCTTCCTTGTTTCCAGGGATCACTTAATTGGTAGGGAGAGGGTAGGAGGAGTTGTTCTTCACTTCCTCCCCACCAGTCAATCACATTCTTCCAGGCAGCTTCAGGACAAAGTGGAGCTGGGCACCTGCTGTCCTGCAAATCATTCACAGTAAGCTGGGGGTGGGGGAAGAAGCCTATTTCCTCTGCTTTCCTGGGCTCTTTGTGCACCAGCCTGGTAAGCTGAGGACTGGGAGTGGTGGTGAGGAAGGAGAGACAAACTCTTGGGCAGCATGTACGAGTTGGTCAGATTCAGCGAGGCGCCTTAGAAAACAAAAACAAAGTTTTTCATTTAGGATGTGACTTGGCTCAGGACGCATCACATGATTGTGCAAAAGATTATTATTCCGATGCTAGAGATATCTTGGAAGGAAATCCATGTGTTTGGTATATGCATGCAGGAAATATCAGAGAGGCAGATACGATTCACTCTGACTTTGTGAAGGAAGTCCAAAGTTTTGCCGTGATCTCGAATCAAACTGCAAGTAGTAGCAAACAGCAGTTAGCCATTCAAGCCGGTCCCCTCCTTTTTCCTGTAAGGCAGGATGCAATACTTAGTTTGTTGAAATTGATTCCCAACATGAAGCCACTGCTGCTGTTGCAAGAATCCAGTTCCCTGACACTGCAATGGCACAGCATGGCAATCTGCAGTTTAGGGGGCTCGGTTCATCCCTCAGTGGCTTTCCATGTGCCACTGGGGTCTTTCCACACAGCCTCCAATCCCAAGACTGGAACTTTGCATTTTTCAGCATCAGCAGCAGGCTCTATGGCAAAATTCTACACTACAAACAGCTTTCCAGTTTTATGTATCCTATTGCTTTCAGATGGTAGGAAAGTTCCAACTCTTATCTCAGGTTATGGAGCTTCAGGAGTGAGCTCAGCCCAAAAGACAAGCTAAGATAAGATTATTGTTTTTGGATTTTTGCAGGCAGTTTGTAACAATCAATATTTTTATTGCATAGTTAAGCATCGGAGCAGGTCCAACTTTTCAGCTGTTCTCAAAGCACAATATTGTGGTCCGGGCCCGAGCTTGGCTCTCAGAGGAAACGGCTGGAGCTATGAGCAAGGAGATGGCTCTGCCAAAAACTCTGTTGCTATCCACACCAAAGAGCCATTTTGCCTGTCTCTTGGCTCCTTGGGGAGCGTGTGAGTGGGTGGACTTCACTGTGCAGGATCTAAGTGCAAGCAGACTGTATCTCCCTTCCTGTCACCAGCTGCATCTTGCAGGTTGAAGTTATTTGCCTTTTTGGACGTTGCAAACCACCTGGGAGGCTCACACGCAAATGGCCCAGCCAGAGCATGTAAAACCTAATGAGGTCAGTGGGACTGTTCATGAAGAAGTATGCCTAGAAGCATCTTCTTGAGGAAAGATGACCACGGCCTGTGATAAGAACTAGTTGCCAAGCAGGAGTTTACAGGCAAGGATATTTATGCACACTACTGAAGGATTTGTTCTTTCTTGTTGCTGCAGTTCGTACTGACTCACATTCAAGTGGCTTTTTCTAATTATCCAGTGGTTTGCCTAAGGGCCAAATGAAATGTGACATTAATAATATCAGGCAAGCACACCAGCAGCCCTACTCTTTTTTTTAATAAAGAACTTACAAACAGAGCCTACTCCATTGGGGGGGGGGGAGGTGGCTGTAACACTTTGCTCCCCTTGTGATCCTGATCCAGATTTCCTGCCACCACCACAGGTGCTATTTGTTGGGGAAGGGGAGGAAGCAAAGGAATCATCCTCCATTCTTCCTATGGTAAAAGGATATCTCTCACCACCCAGACTAGTTGCTACCAATAAAACACGCACAGAGGAGCGGAAGCTTGGTTATGGTTTCATAAGAAATACTTTACTCACAGTTCATAGTTGCATATGTACATCCTCTGATTAGGATCGGAGGCTCAAACACATCAGGAACAGGAAACTTGTTTCCTTTGTCCAAGTGTGGTGAGGATGGCCCATGAGCAAGGAGTTCCAGCTGGACACACTTCTCCTAAGATGTCTGGAGACAAAGAGAGAAAGTGAGAAGGAGGGGGGGGGAAGGAAATAGTTGAGGCCCACACGTCCTGCAAGAACCACAAAGAGAACAGGTAGATGGTTTCAGGTGACTGGACAGTGCACTGTCCTCCAGAGTCCTTCAGGTAGCATTGCACCCAAACACGTTTACAGGGGAAAACAGCATCTCCAATTTTCTCTGCAAAGGTATTGTCTGTCTACAGCCCATACTTATTTTCCATTTCTAGTGGATGAAAAAATCAATGACCTGTTAAGAGACCCTTTTTTGTCTAGTTGGTTTTTAAACATTGATTCCAAATTGAATTCGTTAGATCTTTAATTGGAATCTTTAGTGGGCCTTGATGTTAACAGGGCCTATAAGCTAATCCAATCTAGGCTTTGGGAAGCTGAATTTACTTCTCTTTCCGTGGATCTTAACCCAGTTTGTTCCCCTCTTTTTTTTGGTCTCTATCCTTTACCAGGTCAGCTTTTGAAATATTTTGATACCCTAATAAATCCTTCCCTTAGAAGGGCTTTTATGCTTGCGCGTTTTAACATTTTTCCTTCCTCGTACCATCTTGGCAGATTTTCTCACACTCCTCGGTACAGCAGATTGTGCTCCTTCTGTCACCTCGAGCCGGACACATTGGAGCATATCCTGATTCATTGCCCAGCGCATTGTCCACTTCGAAAGTTGTTTTTGGATTCCTTTTTACGACATCCTACTCTTCCATTTGTTGATCCCTGTTTCGCTTTGCTAAGCGATAACCAGGCAGATATTACCTTAGCAGTTGCCAGTTTTTTATCCCAAATTATTAAAATATCTTCCATTTCCTAAATCAATTTCTATTTCCCCTCTCCATCATGTATATCCCTTCAGTGGTCGATTATTCTTTAGTGATTGTTGTAATTTTATATGCCAATAAAGGTATTATTGTATTGTATTGTATTGGATAAAAAAATCTAGTGGGCAAAGACTTCAAAAGAAAGTTGAAAAAAGAAATACTAGTTATAGCACCCAATTTCCTAGGAGCGCAAAAAAACAAAAACAAAAATATGAGCAGTATACTTCACCATGTGGCGCAGTGTCCATGAACAGAGCAACTCTGTTAACAGAGCCCCATTTTCTTCCTTCCTTCCTTGGTACGCATGCACAGTGAGGGTGCCAAGTAAACAAGAGATCTGTTTGTGCTGCCCATATCTCAGTGCAACCCATCCTCTTCACTATGTCTAGGAGCACAGGTCACTGGGTGTTATCCCCTTATTACCTGTTATCCCCTTAGGTCATTCCTCGATGTGTGAGTGCTGTGCAAGATTGATATCAGGGTTCAGAATAACTTGGCATTTGCTAAAACCCACACTGCAACAAGAGCCCAGTGCCTACTCCGAGATAGTAAGCAAGCTGCTGCCACCTGTTTACTGCCTTCTCCAAGTGTGAAATCAGTGACAAGAGAGAGGAGAAGGAGCAACAGCCTCAACTCAGCTTGCCCTCTCCCTCAGCAGTTTTCAACTGGTGCACCATGGCACACTGGTGTGCTGTGAAAGGTCCGCAGGTGTGCCATGAGAATTTGGAACACAGTGTTGAAAATTGCTGAAAAAAGTCTTCTGGGTTCTGTGGCTGTGTTTCTAGGGCAATTGCTTGTGGTAATGAATTATCTGTCCCTCTGCTGACAAAGGAAGCGGGACAGACAATTTGTAACTACAGACAGTCGCCCTAGAAACAGAGCCCCAGAACCTGGAAGAGTCTCCTAGAAGCTGGAAGTGACATTACAACAGGCCATAGAAGACCATAAAAACTATAGAGGTTGGTATGCCGTGATAAGAAAAACATTGCTACTCTGGGTGGTAGTGTGATTGGGCCAAAGGGAGAGGAAAAGGCAAGCCACCATTGGGAGGAGGGAACTGAGGGCATCTTGCCCAAAGTCTCCCCAAAACCTTCGAGCTGGTATTGACACTGGAAGGATGAGAAGTCTTGCCTTGCTATGATTTTTTTTCCCCAGTCTTAATGCTTGATGTTGAAATCAGGTTGCATCCTAGATTGATCTCCACATCTTCCATGTCCCATTAACTTTAAACAGCTATCACACTTCATTGAAGGGTTGTGTCAAATCATGTATTAAGGAAAAAAATATATTCATTTTCAATGTACCACTTGAGAATTATGGAATCCCAAATAGTTTACCTGAGATTTTATTATCTATTACAAGAAGATTTTTTGAAAAGCATATATTTATGCAGGCTAATGGAAACAGTAGAATGTCTTAAGAGAAGAACGCCTGTTGGCAAAAATGATAAATTAGATTGGGCTTTGTGTAAAACTTGATACTGGTACGCAGTGCATTATCTGCAATGCTTAAGCGCCCTGGGCTTTATTTTTACACAGCATCTTGCTGCCTGGTAGTTAGGTTTAATTGACATTTAGGTTCTCACTATGCTTTAGTAATTTTGTTACTTTCCTGTCCTTAGAGTTGATCCATTTGGCTCGGGAGTTAATTTGGAAATTTAATTTCCTTGGGAAACATTCTATTCCCACTGAGCCTAACAGTTTAAACAAGAGCACTAATGGAATAAGGGGTTGTTCCTTCAAGCATACCTATATCACAGATTTAAATTGATTTGAGAATCAATCTCTTTTCCCAGATAACCCTGGAAACTATAGCTCTGGGATTTCCAAGGGCTAGAGATTTCTAACAAAATTCTCACCATACTGCAATTCTCGGGACTCTTTGTATGAAGTCCTGGCAGCTTGATTGACGTATCTAGGAAGTGGTTTGACGTCTGTGTCGATATATACCAATATATTGGTATGAAACCAATTCAATTGTGGAAAACCTAAAAGCAAAACCTAAGAAAGGAGAAGACGAACCAGATAACAGACTATCAGCACAATCCTAGAAGGCACTTGGGCCAGCACAAGTCTCCTTGGGAATCAGCAAGGCTGGCGCACGGAGGCATGCCAGTCTGTGGAGTCTGGAATAAGCCGACAGAGGCTCTGAGTTTTGCATCGGCCGAGCTCGGCTGATGCAAGACTCTGGGGTGGGCAGGGAGGAGGTGTGGAGGAGGTGGGAGGGAGGCATTCCAGGGTTGGGGGGAGAGCGGGTGGTGGGTGGCCCCGGGGATGCGCGGGTGGGGAGCAGGAGGTGCGGCTGGGATCTGGCATTTATGCCGGATCCCAACCCCTGTCCCCGGGAAGCTTGGAGTGACTTCATACCACTTTGCTCTTCTTGGACTTGCACCACCTCCGGAGGTGGCACAAGTTCAAGGAGACTCATAGGGGCCAGGGTGCCTTACCCAGGGATAAGGAGAAAAGTTTCCCCTTACCTCTAGCTGAGCCACTTTGGGCCCCTATCCTGCACTGGATACAGTTCAAGCCTCTTATCTTGCCTGTTCTAGCACAGAATAGGATTGTGCCCTGTTTTATTATTCCTTATATGTATTATTAAGGATATATGTATGCATTATTAAGGTATACTATATGTATTATTAAGGGTGTGTTTTCACTGTCCATGGGCTTCGGATGGCACCAGGTCAGGTAGGCTGACTTGGGGAATTGTTTGTGGGCAGGGAGCGGGAGGGCAGGGGGAGTATCTGGGTAGAGAGGGGGAGGAACAGGTAGTATGTCAAGGGCAGGAGGGGTTGATCTGGTGGCAGTGACTTTTATTTGATCCTATCCCCCATTTTGCAACCTGGGTCTCCTCAGGCTTGCACCAGCAAAATGGCTGGTGCAGATCCAAGGAAACCCATAGACGATTGGCCAACCTACCAGAAAATAAATAAAAAAATTACTTACCTCCTGCAAACTGTCTGATTGCCCCTCCCCACCATAGCATTCAGCACATGCTCCATTGATACAGCTGCATGCTGTAACGTGGCAGGAGTTAGTAATGGGCTGTAAGAAGATGCAGAAGTGGAGTGATATACGCAGATATAATGCCTAACAAGGACTCATTGAAACATACTGTTATAAAACTAAAGTGCATGTAAAAGCAAAACCTAAGAAAGGAGAAGAAGAACCAGACTGTTTTATTATTGCTTATATGTAGAAAGAAAGGGACTCCCCCAGAGAACCATTAAAAAACTGCAGTAGCTGAACATTTCACAAAATAAATATCACTTTGGATCTTTCAGGTTCTGTATGATGACTTTGTGAACTCTGTGTCGTTAAGAAGTGGGTACCACCATCCCCCAAAATCATTGGTAACTGAAAGAGAGCCATTTTCAGTGTACTCCTGTATACATTTTATCAACTCAAGTTAGGAAAATATCACTGGAAGTGACCCTAAGTTCCTGATCGATGTGAGAATGTCATTCCCTTGCCTGCTTGAGCATGCTAGGCTTTTGGGTATCTTTGTTTTGCTTAAAAACAAAATACCAGTAGCCATGTCATTTAAGAGGGCAATAGAAAGCACTCCTTGAGTGGAAATGTTCATTTAGCTCTTCAGTACATCACCCTGTCTCATTTTGCGACATAACTACCAGTTTCACTAAACAACACCCATTCTCTCCTATGAGGCAGGGGTAATTATCTGCAGGGGTAATTTTGATGGTATTTCATTCTTGGTACAGTTATTTAGATTTATTTAGAGTTATTTGGAATGCAATTAAAGTAGCTATTCAGCAAACAAATTGGATCCAGCAAAGACTAAATAGCAGAAATATCTAGTTTTCTATTCAATAAAGTCTACAAAACTAAAAGCCCTGCTGAGAGCTAAAATAGCAATATTAATACTCTGAGTCACAGCTTACAAACACCATGAGACCCTTTACTTTTGTAAGGCTTCAATCATCAACATACTTCCCTTGGAATAAGTACCTTTGAACTCAGTGGACCTTGCTTCTGAGTTGACATGTGTACGATTATGAGTAGAGGTGTTTGTTTCTGGTGAGTAAGATCGGTTTACAGCCTAAGTCTCACTGAACACAATGGGCTGAGGAAAATAAACAACTCCTTTTTCAAACACCTCTAGCAATGAGTTAATGATAAACATCACGTGTCTGTAACTGCCCAAACCACAATGCGGACAGCCATTTTGAACCTCACCTATTAGCAATGGACAGATAGCCAAGATGCGCAGCCTAGGAAAGTCAATGGTTCTGACTAAATGTGGAAAAATAGTGGCAGGGCCAACTGTTCTGCATTTGGAGCTGAGCCAAAAGTTGTTTGTGGACATTTTCTTGAAAATGTTGGTGGGATTGGCAGGGGAAGGTTTTTGCTGGAACTATCATCTGTGCTTATGCTCCAATAATCACTGGCGTACCTGGGAGAGGCTAGGGTTGCAAATGCCCCAGGTGGCACAGGGGAAGGGGCACTACCGCACTGCCATTCACTCCCCTGTGCTGCCCCCCCCCCCAGGGTATGGAGGCCCTGTGCTTGAGGCCACTGAAGGGCAGAGAGAGGGGTTGTGCATGACCTCCTCCAGCCTTCCAAAGGCCTTCTGAGGCCTCAGGAATGGCTAAAACCCCACTTCCAATTTACCGGCAAAAACAGAAAGAGATGTTTTAGGCCCTTGGAAGGCCATTTGAGGGCTGGGGAGGCCCTCCCTGGCCCCCAAAGGCCTTCTAAGGGCCTAAAACTTTCCGGTTTTTGCTCGAAAATTGGAAGTAGGTTTTTAGGTTTTCCAGAAGCCTCAGAGGGCCAGAGGAGGCTGCGTGTGGCCTCTCCTGGCCCTCCGGTGGTGCCCCAGATGTGACGGGATGGCAGCAAAATTGGGGAGGGGCAGTCAGCGAACCTGGCCCCCGGCAGCACAAGGACCAGGTTCGCAAGTGCCAACCAGGGCCTCCAAGTGGAATTTTATCAAGTGGTACAAAGTTTTGTTTGGGCCCCTTCCCAAAGAGGAGAGGATGAAAGGGGAGAGCGGGGGAGGCTGGTGACAAGGGTGGGTGGAACACAGGCGGGGAGGGGGCAAAACAGGGCAGGGGGAGGGTGGTGACAGCTGGAAAAAGAGCCAGGTCTACTGGGCTTCCCAATGCAGAGCCAGGTCTACCTTCCTGTGCAGTGTTGGCAGCTAGAAACAGTAATATGGAAAAATCAAATGCACACCCAAGTCTGTCTAAAATCTTGTAAATATAGAAAATCTCTGCAGAAAGTTGGCATCATTGTATTTAGGCTCAAACTACAATGGAAAGTGTCTTGTTTGCACCAAAACTTAGTTCTGCAGCAGCTGTCAGCCAGCAGCTTTCCCTGAGCTCCTATACACGCCTTCATGGTCAGTGGCCAGTTTCCTCCCAGATCTGACACTGTGTCCAGAAGTGTCCTGTATGCATTCCTTGGACCAGTGCATACTGCTTTCGGTAGAAGCAACAGTCACGCACCAAGCATCCCATGCAGGCAGTGAGTTCAGGTGAGGCAGGAAAATATAAGATCCCAGGAAATTTCTGGGCTCCTTCTTTGGTTCCTGGGCCCCCTTTTTGACCCTAGGCCCAGGTACAAATTACCCCCTTTATCCCCCTCTCCTAGGCCCTGGTGCCAACTTTGTGATTATGCTCCTGAGTTCTGGTTGCTAGTGGATGCCATGTTTTTTTCCACACAAACTTTCCAAGTGAAGGTAGGAAGCACTGCCCTTACTCTATTGACTTCATAATGATTCCACATGGTATTGTCATGAAGCCAAATCAAAACTATATTGCAAATGGCAGCTTCAAGGGCAAATAGCTTTGGTGGTGATTTTTGGCAAAAAATAGTGGAGGGGCAAAAAACAATCTCTCATCACACCCATGGTTCTCATTTGGGTCAGGCTGACTTCTGTAAAGACAAATGAGATGGTGAACACTGTGCCCAGGATTCAAACATTCCATGAAAGTAACACCATGTTCTTGTCTAGTTCAGTTACCCATATTGTAACATGAAACGGAATGAGTTTTTAAAATTCCTTTTGGTGCTTTGCAAGACTTAACCTTAGTCTGCAGCTTTGACCTTTTCTACCAACCATACTTTGATTGACCTTTCCTTCCCCTGTTCCTTCTTTTAGTTTCAGCAACTACACAAGAGAAAAATAAAAAGCCAAGCAGACACAAAATATTAGATGGAAGTTCAGTAGCAGGACAATGCTCTTTTCACCTACAGAACAAACTAGTCAACATATACCATTTATGAACCCATTTTAATTTTTGTTGAAACATTTTCATCCAAAAGATTATTCCTATATGAAACATTTAAGCAAAATGTTTTCTGTTCCTTTTCTGATTGGCTGTGATAAAAGAGGTTTTCTGGCTGCAGACTGTTAGGCTGCTAGAACCAGATGGAATTTGGGACATAAAATGTGACAAGGAAATTATTCATTGTTTTTTAAGCTTTTTTTTTTTTAAGCTATGATTAGCTTCTGGAACATGTTCAGAGGGCTTGAAGGTTGAAAACCCTCAACGCTAAAAGTCAGTACTAGTAGCTATCCATGTATGCAAGTTGTATCTGCTTATGGATTGAGAAAATTCAAGCTGTTTAAGTCAAGTGCCTCCAGTTTTTGGTTCTTCTTTCTGCCAAAAAGCTTTGGAAGATAAAGTGAGGAAAACTGAATTAATGCTTTGCTATGGTTTTAAGATCACATGTATAAATTCCATATTAAAGACCATGGAAGAATAGTAGTTTTGAAACTTGGCACTTGCTATACAATTTAATTTGGCTGCTGGATTTAATTACTTGGTAAAAGAATATTCTTCAATCTGAGTATTTTAAAAAATCTCAGTAGAAGGTTTTTTCCTGAGAAAAGACCTGACTTCCTTGAAGTAAACCCAAGAATTTATGTGGTCTGAAAACATAATACATCTACCATGATCAGTAAATGTAACCTTTACTTCTGGAATGTCCTGAATTAAGTCAAATGCTGTCTCTTCACTGCAGCTTTTTGAAGCATTTTTCACTTTAAAAAAGAAAGAAAAAAAGATGTGTGTGTGTTTGTGTGTGTGTAAGTGTGTCACTGTCAGAAGGTGGAAGGTGGTGACTACCACAACTGCAATTATATGCACCTGTTTTTACACAATTGTTTTGGTTTCCCTTGCTCCTTTGTTTCTCTCAAAAAATAATTAACACAATTACTACAAATTATCTAACTGTAAAGTGTCATTGTATGCTGAGTTTTTCCCAATGGGAGGGGCTAAGATTTAGAATATTAGTAGAATAACAGTTGGGGATTGAAGAAGACAGCAACTGATGACATTTTGAGAAGAGGGTGCAGAGGACCAAAGATGGTCCCTATGGACACAGAGAATTTCAAAATTCATTTACCTAGATCAGGGTTGGCAACCTTTTCAGCAAATGGACTGGACATTTGGTGATGAAGGGATTCTGGGTTGCTGAGCTTTCAGAAGTGGCAGCACAGAGCTTGGTTTGGAAGGCACAGGGACTCTGTGAGCCTAGGTTGGCGGCTTTGCTGTTTCATGTCTGGAACATGGCAAATTTGATGGAAGGAAAAGCTTCCCAAACCGAGGTCCAAGTGGGCCAGATGATCTTGGGTGGCAGACTAGATCCAGCTCACGGGCCATAGGTTGTCAACCCTTGGCCTAGATAATGTATCCAGAAGGATCATCACTGTGAAAGAAGTGCTTCTTTCTGGTGGGTAGAATCTCTTCTCAAAGATACAATATTTTCAACAGACTTGTGTAAATATCATAGGTTAAATATGTTAGATATTAATATTATAGGTTTAATATATAGAGAATATGTCAATGTGTAAATATTTATTGGTTGTTGTGGGAATGCATTTGCTCTATTTCTTCTTATTTTTTAAGTAAATGTCTGGGTTTTCCTCTATATAAAACAAGAACACGTTTCAATAAAAGCAAATAAAATTAAAGCAGAAGAGGCAGCAACAAAATTAAGAGAGTCCAGAGAATGTCTGTTGAAAGAGCCAGGTCTTTAGTCTCTATTTCAGTGAAAACTGGCAGAGTGGAGACCAGATGCTCACTAAATGGAGAGTGGGGAGCCACCACCTTGAAGAACCTCTCATGAGTCATCCCCAGCCTAGCCTCAGAAGGCCATGAACATGCAATTGTGGCTCTCTCCCCAGTCTTAATGGATGGATTCATATGGAGATAGGTGGTCGTGTCACTTCTCACTTATCATGTGCAGAAGTCATGGTGATATCAGAGATGATATTAGTTGGTCTGTCAGCCAACTAATCTGCAGCCTCTAGTGCATGCTGGCTTGTGAAGCAGTTATTTTCCTCCCAGTCCCCAGATGTTTGCTTCCATATCTCAAATGATCTGGCTTCATATTTATGCTTTCTCCTGGGAAAGAAAGGGAAAAAGCAGTCTCTAGATTTCCCACTCTTTGAATGCTCTAAAAATATTAGCTGTCATGGTTCCTGTTGGCTGAGCTCGGAATGCAAAGGCAGGCTTCTGACAGGCTCAGATTCCTCTCTCACTATAAATGCCATCTGGAAATCTGCAAATTTTGCAGCGTATGCAGGATGTAATTGTGGAAAGGTTTTAGGGACATTTTGATAACATGCCTAAACAAAGGGATAAACAGCATCATACAGACTCCTGCTGCAAAATGCTGTACATATTTCTGCTAGCTGTGCGGCATTCCTGATGGACAGACATGCTGCCTAAATTTCCCAAATGCTCTTAGTTCATATAAACTAAATGCCAGCTTTATGATAGCAGTGCATCAAGTAGAAGAGATCCCCCTGATAGCTATCTGGACACCCATTGCAGGCCCAATAAAATGATTATAGCAGAGCGTCAAAGTGCATTCACGCCTGCCTTTAAAGGCTTGTGCTGTGTGTTTAATGACGGGGATGATCGCTGTATGAGGGATTAGTTACGGAGCACAGGTGCTCAGGGCTCCATTGTGATGAATGGGGTTTCAAAACAGAGAGAATGAAGCTTCTCTTTTGATATTGGAACAGATAGGCCACCATAGAAAACATTGCCCCTTGGGTAATAAAATGAGGATTTAGGTGAACAGGCATGGCAGGAAGGGAAAAATAAAGGCAGAATAATAAAAATGAAATTCATTTGGAAGAAAAACACTTTGTGGCAGCCATAAATCCAGTGCTGTTTGGGTAGGGATAAAGACCCTTGGGGAACAGTGGGGGGAACTGTGAAGGGAGAGGACATAGGTGAGTTTTTATTTTCTTATTTATTTTTGCCGGTGCTGAAAGGTTTTGTTTTGTTTAGCAATTTAAGAAAGATAATCTTCAGAAGCCAGGGGAAAGCCTGAAGTGCTTATTTATGTGCAAGATCAAAGTAAGAGCTATATTTTACACTTCTTTAATGTTCAAGCGTGCTAGGGCTACTTTCTTGTAGGACCCGGTCAGAATGAGTTAAGACCCTGTCCCTCATGATGATTTCAGTGCATAATGACTGCAGGGGAAAAAAATCTGCCCATACAGGATCCTAGTTTTTTGAGCTGTGATTAGGGGGTGCTCTGGACATGGCTGATATGTACTGAATTCTATCTCTGTTGGCTTTTTGATGCCCCATGACACAAGTTGGTTTTTGAGCATATGCCATGGTTTGCCATGGCGATCTGTTGGGTAGTGGCCCACCATGCAGGGATGGAGGAAGCAGCAAGGCATGCAGCACTTGAACCTGACCTTCCAGCACTAATTCAGATGACTCCTGGAGTGACTTCATTGCTATTACCAGAAAGGAAGAGCCCACTCTTCCACCCAGGTCCAGTCCCTCCATACAGGTGGTCTGTTTTGATGTGTCCAAGGGGGTGGAAGACTTGGAGACTTGGAGTCACCCCAAGTCTGCCACCACCATCTCCCTTGTGTTGGAAGGGGGTGCAGCAGAGTAGCAATCATTAGAAGACTCCCTCCCTCCATCGTAAAAGGAGATCCTAACCACTCAAGGCTAGCTGCTATCAATAAAGCACACATAGAGGCAGAGATTTGATTAAACGTTTCAAAAGAAAAGCTTTACTTACAGATCATAGAATGAAAAGCTCTACTAAACTTGGTGAACAGGGAATCCTTTGTTCCCTTTGTGTGAAAGTCTGGGGGAGGAGCCTGTGAGCTGAGAGCTATAGCAGGACATGTCCATTCCCCTTGGAGTCTGAAGATCAAGACTGTGTTGTTTTGTTACCTAGAAAAAAAAATCTGGAAGTAACATTTCTAGCATGCTGCTACCATGCTTCAGGAGTGGTAAACAGTACAATGATGTCCCGGCTTTGAAATGTATTGTTCGGAGGTCACTATGTTGTAACCATACTCTGCCCACTTTATGGAGGCTGCCATATTCCTGACAGGTTCCTCCATTCGTTTTAATAGAAAATAGGTGGAAGTGATGTCAGCATGGTGTCCGCCATCTTTTCTAGCTCCACGCTTGCTTGGAGAAATTCTAGAATGGCTAGCATGATATAACCTAAAAAAGAATGTGACCCAGTGGCGTCGCTAGGGGGTGCGGGTGGTGTGGGCCACACAGGGTGACACGCACAGGGGAGGGTGACGCATACTGGGGGTGACATGCTGAAATCACAGTGGTTAGGAGTAATACCATCATGTTATACACCATTGCATGTGGAATTTCCAACAGAATGCAGTGCAAAAAACTAGAGTACAATATCTCCTTTCAATCAAAAGTTATGGCCAAAAAAACCGAGAACAAAAAATGCATGGAGCCCTATGGAAAGTGAAACTGAGCCGTATTGCATGTTTACTTGTGGGTAGGTGAACTTGCCTTAGTCCGTCAGAAAGGGCAGGCTGAGAGGAATCCAATGACACCAGAATGGTCCTGATCCAATGAATGCAGCCCCCCAAAACACCTGCGAAGGAAGTCCCTCCCTCCAAGCAGACGAATGTATTGAGCCCTATGGAAAACGAAACTAAAGGCGCAATCCTAACCCCTTATGTCAGTGCTTTCCTCACTGACTTAAGGGCAATGCAGCTCCAGGGTAAGAGAACAAACATTCTCTTACTTTGGGGAGGCCTTCGTGAGTGACACCCAACTGCAGGATACAGCACACGTCCCTTTGGCACCGCTATGCCAGTGCTGGAAAGTAGTGACATAAGAGGTTAGGATTGCGCCCTAAGCCTCACAGTTGCATTTACTTGTGAGTAAGCAAACGTGCCTCGGCTGGTGGTCAGGCCAGGCAAAGGGGAATGTGAAGCCACCAGAATGGTCCTGATCTGATGGAACTGGAGCTCAACAAATACTCCAGAAGGCAGCCCCCCCTGCACTAAAAAGGATCAAAACAGAGGCTTCAGTTGATAAGGTGAACATTTTTGAGACTTGCAAAGCCAGGTGGATCCTGACAGTGATCTGGTTTAAACAGAAGTTCTTCAATTGAACTGGCCACTGGGTAGGGATGAAAACCTTACTGATTTTGGAGGGGAGGGGGTGTTATTACAGGCAGGCTACAGAGGAAATTCACTTAGTGGAACAGGGCTGGCTTTTGCTTATTTAATTATTTGTTTTACTTTAATTATTTATACTGATTTATTTTAATTTGCCTGATGATGTCACTTCCACCATGACATCACTTCTGGTGGGTCTTGGACAGATTGTCATTCTAAAAAGTGGGTCCCAGTACTAAAAGTTTGAGAACAGCTGCAATAAGGTGTTAGTAAGTTGACACTCTGGGGTGTGTGTGTGTGTGGCACCACTAGGGACCAAAATCACAGTTTGGAGGAATAATATCATCGTGTAATATATCAATCAATGCGTAATTTCATGCAGAATTTGTTCTATCTTTGTTCTATCAAAAGGTACAGTCAAAAAACCAGTAGGGGCGGAGTGATGGTACATCACAACGCCTACCACCTGGGGTGTTGCCCCGCCCACTGCATGGGGGGTGACGCGAACCCTAGTGATGCCACTGACGTGACCCAAGTGCACCATAAGCTTAAAAAAAAACAGTGTGCAAGAACCACAAAGAAGGACTGGTAGATGATTTCAGGTGACCGTACAGTACAATGCTTTTCAGAGTTCTGCATGTGATGCTGCACCAAACTTCCAACACCACCAACCACCACTGTCTCCCTTCTGCCACCTTTCTCCCTCAATACGAGAATGATAGGCTTCACGCTAGGGTGAATGCAAAGCAGATTCTGCTTTGTGCTCACAGGAGCCTTATTCCAATCATTGCCGTACTTACTGGAATCCTTGCACACACTGTTGTAACCTGGAAATATTGAGCATTTCTGACTTTCAAAACAGTGCACGAAGAACCTGGGAAAGGGTTCAGTTCATTTTGTTTTAGCACAGAGGCGGCAGGCCTGAGCCGGGCAGCCCAATCCTGAGCTGCCCAGAGTGCGGGGCTGCCATGGCGTCAAAATGGCTACTGCGGCATCCAACATGCAACTGGGCAGCCAGCGGTGGCTCCTCAGGAGAAGGAGACTTTATCCCCTGGGTAAGGGAAGTAGCCTTGCAATGGGGCTACTCAATTTTGCAGCGACTCTTGAGCCAGCGTAGAATCAGTGAGTCCTGGGTCAGACTGCGCAGCCCAATACGGGGAGCCAAGCTCTACAGGCCCCGCCTCCTCCCACCCCGCTCCCTCCTCCCTCTCCCCAGAACATCTCTGCCTCCCCCCACACCCTCACTCACCTCTCCACTGCCTGGCTGCCCAGGCAACTGCCAGGTGGCAAAATGAGGGCCCAATGCTGGAGCTGTCTGTGGGTAATGTGTATGGATTCCTAAGTCATTTCTTCGATTTCTTAGTCATGGCTCCTGTTGGGAACTACTGTTATCAGGGGGCCATACAAGATGCATGTGTTCAGGACCATTAGCACATATGTATACACACTATGTTTCAAACATTAAAACTGAAAAGAACCCATGAAAATGACATACGGTTTCTGCAAGAGTTCTGTGAGAAAGCTCACTGTTGCTGATCCAACTAGGACATGAACTAAAGGGAGTTCTCCCATCCTGTGTGAATTGCACTTCCAGGGGTCAGAGGGGCAATAAGCATAATTATGCTAAAAAAGGTAAATTTATGAAAATTTGCTTAATTTGTATAAATTAAGAAGGCACAAATGTGGAAGTCTGATTTTTCAGGGTCGAATATACACAGTTGGACCAAAGCTCTGCTGGAGATGCTGTCAGGATGTCAAACACAGGGCAACTGACTTCTTTGGGACAATTATGAACTCAGTGCCTTTCCTCGGCTATCCAGCCTTGGCTCACTATAATGTCATTACTGTAGGTAAATAAACTGCATCCCATATTTTGCATGCTGTTAACAAGAAGAAATCTGGTGCACAGGAAATGTCACTAAGCAACCCAGCTTCAGAGTCCTTTTCTGAACTTTCTGCTGTTTTTACAGATGGTTTGATAACACAAGCAAACTAAACATGGGTGTGTTTGGCCCTTCCAGAGAAGCCCCTGCAGTGGGGCAAAAGGGGAAGAGGATCTCTGCAAGGATCATGTCTTTCAGTGTTTGCCCGTACAAAGACTGGTCACAGAACTGACTCCAAGCCACAGTAAGCTGGGGGGGGGGAGCCAACAATTGGGGTTTTGCCCTTATGCTTTCAGGATGTTTGAGGCTCTTGTCCAAATAGAAGCTATGAGCAGTGGACATGACACCATCTAACAGAGAGTCCATAACCAAGTTTATTTACTGCTAACATTTCTATACCACCTTTCTATAGAAAGGCTATTCAGGGCAGTGAGCTAATCATGTGCTTATACCTTGCACAACTGTGCAGGATCCCTGCCCCCTTGGGAAGGTGAGAGCTTCAGGCATGTTCTGGTGGGGACCCACACAGTAGTGGATACCAGACCAAGAGTCAAGCTATGTCTTGTGGAAATGGTGGTATGGGCTGCACCATTGCCATGACAATGGGGGTGACCAATCCCATTGTTTTGCAAGAAGATGGCAGGATAGCACAAGAGGCACATGTGGTTTACAGAGCATCCTTTAGAAATAACTAGAAGGGTGCTGTTGATGAGAACCAAAAGGCCACAGGAAGTGCTGAAGAGTTGCCATCCTTGAAAGAGATGGAGCCAGTGCAGTCACTGCTGAGAGGAGGATGGTTTGGGTGACTCTAGAACTCCTTCCTCTCTGATTACCCACAGCTGGAGTGCTTGGAGGTGGTAGATGTGAAGCACATGTCTGAGATCCTAGTGGATGGAACTCAAAGCATATGCAGACTGCAATCCTATACACACATAGTTGTAAATCAGCCTCATTGAACTCAATGAGTTGTTTCCTAACTTTTGGCAGAGTCATGCTCTCTCTTATGATGCTCCTTCTGGGAACGGAAGAAGAATTGCACTCACACAGGGGTTCTTGCACAAGTGGAACAGTCCTTGTGAAAATGTAATGCTCCTTCTGTTCTCAGCAGGAGTATCTGCCAATGGATCAGCAGTCCCAGGGCGTAGGAGAGGGGGCTAAAGGGGGTAATTTGTACCCGGGCCCAGGGTCAAAAGGGGGGCCCAGGAGCCAAAGGAGGGGGCCCAGAAATTTCCCGGGATCCAACATTTTCCTCTCTACTCAGACTTGTTGCCCGTACAGGATGCTGGGGACACTAAAATGACTGGGGATGCTGGGAACACTACTGATGCCACATGGATGGGTAGACCTGGGTTCCAAAGACTTCTCCATCTGTTTCTACCCTCCCCTCAACCTGCTTCGCCCCTATTCTGCTCCACCATCACCACCCTGCCCCACTCTTTCATCCCTCCCCCTTCGCAAAGGGACCCAAAAGAAACTTTGTACCCCCTGATTAAATTCCTGTCAGAGGCCCTGAGCAGTCCACAAAATTAGGATAGAACCCTGTGTGTCTTACTACTGTGTAAATATGTTCAGGACTATGCTGAAAGATACATATAGTGTGTTTTCTCTGTGGGCACAAGTTATTGCTCTGTACAGGCATCCCCCATATCTGTGGGAGTTCTGTTCTAGAACCCCTGGCAGTTAAGTGGAACTGCAGATACAAAGGAATGCCCCTCACCTCCAGAGGGTATTCTGAGCACAGCAGGGGCCGTGTGTGTCTGCCTATGGCCTCTGCCAGGGTCAGAATGACAATTTCTGACTGAAAAATGCAAGTTCTAGGGTTTTCCTGACTCTCCTAATGCATTTTAAAAGCATAAAAATGTCACTTCTGTTTTTGGCCAAAAGTTGTGTTTTTTGGCCAGAAACCATCATTCTGAGCTCGACAGAGGCTGTGGGTGGACGCATGAGACCTTTTCTGGACTCAGAAGACCCTCTGGAGGTCAGCAAAGTGGAGCCTAAATCCATCCTGAGTCCAACCCTGAATCCATCACCTCCGTATAGTCTGCTGCTGATGCAACCCACATTACTTCGCCTAAAGGATGGGACGGCCTGTGTGTACCTAATACTGGCGTGCATGCCAATTATAGTTAATTGGGGTGAAACATCACTATCTGTACGCTGTAGAAGTTCAGAACTTTAGTAGTGATCTAAAATAGTTTTTATTTGTCTGAGGTGCTGAATAATACAAACTTCGTACAAAAATGACAATGTTTGTACAAACATGACAACATGACAAGTGAAAAAGTTGCTGTGTTGGTTAATTGCAGGGAAATAGATCTGTAGAAGTTAATTGGCCATAATTCTTTAACAGAGTATTAAGTCATGCTCCAGAATCGGCTGTGAATTGTATGCTTAAAAGTTAACATTTCAGATATTCTTTGGCTGAGTTCATCAAGCAAACGACACATATTTGTTGTCTACCATAAACTGCTTCTGCACCTATTTTCCTCCAGCAAATGTGGAAGAGCTTGCATTTCCTAGTTAATTTGTTCAGAAGCATGAAATTTTCCTAAGTATAAAAACTTTAGACTTTTGAGTTCACAGGGAAGCAGAAGGTGGTAGATGATAGCAATTTTTTTTACAAGGAACAAAAATAATTTTTGAGATAATAATTTTTCTTAATGAGAGTGACGTTACCAAAATAGGGAGGATAATGAAACAATCAATTCCCAAAATTAAAATTTAAAACACAAGGAAATTTGAAGTATAAATTCTGCCTTCCTGTCCCTAACACAATTCGTTATGGCAAATCAATGATTCTTGGAATACATGTGTCTGCTTTAGTCATATGAACTCTCATGGGCTGAAATGAATTAGGGTCTGATCCTAGTCTTCGTGCGCTGGCTCTGTGCCAGCGCACTTTGTCACAAACATGCCATAAGGCACTGGCCAGCTCTGGGCTATTGCCAGTGGCGCACCAGAGCTCCGCAGCTCAGCAGTTGCGCGGACCACTGAGCAGCGGAGAGGTAGGTAGGGGCATGGGGGAGGCAGGGAGGAGACATTTTGGGGTGGGGGGAGGTGGAGGGAGGGTGGGGAGAGGGCGAAGTGGAGGAGGTGTGCCAGGGGAGGGAGTGGGGCAGGAGGGAGGATTTTAAAGCAACGTGTTCTTCAAATATTGACTACTTCACCAAATATTTAATTATTTTACACCTGATTATACTTGAATTCAATATTTGATATATGATCATAGGTTCTTCTAGGCTACTCTTGTCTATTCTGGTGATATAGCTTAAGAATCCCTTACCCAGAGTGCTTGGAACTGATAGTGTTCTGGATTTTGGATTTTTCTGGATTTTGGAATATTTGCATAGACAATAAGATATCTTGGCAGTGAAAATTCATTTATGTTTCATACACACCTTATACGCATAGCTCGGAGGTAATTTTATATAATATTTTTAATAATTGTGTGCTTGAAACACTGGGTATGTACATTGAACCATGTTTTCTTGTTCTGTTCTGAATGCATGCCAGTTGGTGCCAAGGTCATGTTATGTCACATCAGTACTCAAAAATGTTCTGGATTTCAGAACATTTGGTTTTCGGAATTCTGGTTATGGGGTAATCAACCTGCATATCTCTAGGCTTTCAGGCTGCAATTTTTCTCTTTACCCTGCCACCTGAGATCTGTTTGACTGAAAGTGCAGTAATTCAACCTGGGATCTACTATGCTTTGAGTAGATTAAAGGAGCCAGTTTTTCTAGTGGTCAGACTATTATAAAGAGGCATCAGCTTTTCTTTGGAGTGTTTATCACTCTAGCAAGCTGGCTCTGGCTGCTATCCCTCACTTCTGGCTACTGTTTGCCTGCTACACTTGCAATGTGTCTTTGCTCTCTCTTTCTGCTCCTTCCAATGACCTGTATTGGTCATAGCCCAGGCCCTGACAGTGTTTGGAGGTTCTGCTTCTCCCCAGAAGTCTCTCTCCTGTTTTTCTTTTAACTGGCTCCTGATTGAGAACCAGTCTCCCGCTCTTTGGCTTTTTTCTTAACGGTTATTTGAGTGTCAACCTTACCTCAAACTGCTGCAAATTTGCTTAATGTGGGCAGATAGAATTTCCCCAAAGCCAACACCGAACAAGCTGAAGCAAACCCTTGAGTCTTTTGTGGGCTGTTGTTCAGTGCAAATTTTGTGACACAACTGCAGAATGTGCATTTTTCCTTAACGTCTGAACCAACTGTCTAGATTAGTACATTCCTTAACATTGCACCCATGCCAAGCCTGGCTAATCAGGATGAATATATTGATTGGAAGCAACTAAGAAAATGAAAAGCAGTTGCTTATAGCTGGAGTTCAGCATGATCCGTTGAAATCACTGGGTTTATTCATTCTCATCCTTTTCTGCTTTGTATCTCAATAACCTTTGCACAGCTCTGTGCTGCTCCACCCCATTTCTTACAAAGAGATAGTCATTGCCCCCCGCCAATGAGTCCAGCCAAGCAGGAAGCATGGAATCATAAGACCCTCCTTCTGAAATGCAGCCAGTTCTGTCTTTGAAGAAGATAACAGCACTTGATTTGATTTCATCAGCTTCCTCTGCTTCCTTTTCCTTGTTTTTTTGAGTATCTGTGAAAAAATCATTTTCCTCCAAAAAATCTGCCTAACTAAGCACTCATCCGTGACTCTTTTCAGCTTAGTGTCTTGATAACCACTCACAGCTCTGTGGTGCTCCAGCCCTACTTCTTACAAAGGGATAGTCATTGTCCCCTGTCAATGTATCCAGCCAAGGAAAACACACAGAATCATAAGATTCTCCCTCTGAAATTCAGCCAGTTCTGTTTTTGAAGATGATAACAGCACTGTAATGGATTTGATTTCATCTGCTTCTTCTGCGTCCTTTTCCTTGTTTTTCTTGAGGATCTATGAGAAAAGTGGTTCCTCCACATCTTCCTAATGAAGTGTCTAATACAGCAGTTCTCAAACTTTTTAGCACCAGGACCCACTTTTTAGAAAGTGTCAGGACCCACCAGAAGTGATGTCATGGCCAGAATATTAACCTGGAAGTGAAGTCATGGCCAGAAGTGACATCATCAAGCAGGAAATTTTTTAACACATGACAAAATCAAATCAAATGCATTAATTAAATTAAAAGTTCACAATAAGTATAAGTTTAAAAATTTATTTAAAATAAATGTAAGCAGTCTGTGATCTGTTTTAAAAAAAAATTCCCCAAACATCCCAAAAGCTGCAATTGTATCCACACTAAACTGGGAGTAAGCCCCATTGACTATCATTGCTAAAAGCATATATATAGTAGCCTGTTAAAAATACATATCTGCAACATTTCCACAAATGCAGTCACATACCATGGTAGCATCAAGTCTAATATATTAAAAATAAAATGCACATTCAAATGAATGGGAACTCACTTTAAATTGGCTCACAATCCACCTAGTGGGTCCTGACCCACAATTTTTGAGAAACACTGATCTAATACATACAATCCTGCTTACTGACCTCTTCTAAGCACGGAATACAGGCACAACACCATAAATATCACAAAAATAAATACCACAAAAATAAATATCACAAAAATAAATACCACAAAAATAGTTTGTGGTAAATATCCTTGATTCCCCCACAAATAACAGCAAGAGTCAAACTCACACATTCTTACTAAGCTACTGATACAATTGGCATACATTTGCATATTGCTAAAAAAATAGTTTTTAGAAGCCACCAACATACTTTGTTTTTAGATCATATGTACATATAACATAACAGATGTTACTTGGGAATAGGCATTCCCTTCTATATGTGAGGAGCAGGAATGCCTCTTTTAAAATGGTGGTTGTAGTCAAAATGGTACATGTAGAATCTGTAGTTCTAATTAACCTTTTTATTCTGTGTGTGTGTGTTCAGCCAGGCCCCAAGTCTGGCTGAAAAAGGAGGAGGGTAGTCACCCTGCTGCAGTGACCAGAACTGGGAAACTAGGCAAGAAACTGCATGGAAATCTGAACTACTGCAACCAGAGCAGCCGATGGGCCAGCACCAGGGATCCAGGGTGCAGGTGAAAAGTGGACTACTGGCCAAAAAATAAAACTCATGAAACTGGAAATTCATATCGCTGCATGGAATGCGTGAATTGAACATCATGTCGGACAAAACAAAATCATTGCCATTGATTTGTCAAAGTGCAAACAAGACTCCAATTAATTGGTAGACATCTCTAGCATTTTTGTTGAAATACAGTTGCTCTTCTGAGCATTATTGAGAATACCTTCTGCTGGATCCAGCGCTGACAGTTATTGTAGGTTTTGGCAGTACTGTTTTCCCCACTGCCAGAGGAAATAACTTCTCTGGGGCTTCCATTTTCTTGTTCATTAAGCTGCTTCAGCTTTATCAGAAAGGCAAGGAACATGCAGAGAAGCTGAGAATTTTGTGCGTGATTCTAGAAATCCTGGCTGTGTAGAAACGTTAATGAAGATGAGGAAAAAGGGGGGATCCTGACTCATTTGTGCGTCCAGACTCTACAGCATCTGACAATTTATTCATTAATTCATTAATCATTAATTCATTTAGGATGTAATCCAAACCAGAAGGCTTGCGCTGCATCCAACATGGGCTTGTGGGCAGCAGCGGCTCAGCCAGAGGCAAGGGGAAACTCTTTCCCTTACTCCTGGTAAGGGCTGCTGGCCCCAATGGGATTCCTTGGATCTGCGCCATCTGTGGAGGTAGCACAAGTCCGAGGAGAGCAGAGCGGTTTGAAGCCGTTGAAGTTGTTCTCTGCGAGCGCGCTGGCACAAGCAGCTGCAGGGAAGCCGTGGTGGAGGCTTATGCCAGCCTCCGCAGGCCGGTGCTTCTTGGAGTGCTGGCCTGGCTTCCCCGTGAGGAGGCGCAAACGTGCTTTCTGGCACGTTTGTGACCCTCTTATGCCGGCTCAAGGGACTTGGGCCAGCAAAAGGTGCTCTTTGGTTTGCGCCCTTAATTGGCCAAGCATCTTTCCCAAAAACCATGCACATCAAATGAGTTTACATTAATGTATACAAAAATCCTGCATTAAAACTCTGCAAAGGATATCTCAATTTGATCAGTGATTCATGTTCTTTTCTATAAGTAGTGTCTCTTACGGTAGGGTAATGTTGTTTTGATTTATGAATGTTTCATAGTAGAAAGGTGCACCTCAGCTTATGGGTTATACTCTAACAATTTCTAGAAAACCTGGTATATAAATTATTTTGTTTTCCTTTGGGCTGTAATGATTCAGTCTGATTTGTTTCCTACTTATTCATAGTCCCTCTGTCCTTGTCCTAACCTACATTTTTGGACAAGAACATTGAGCTGGCAACTGAAGTCAGTCAAGTGATCCTAGAATAAACGTCCAGAACTTAAGGAGTGACTTGATGTGAGCCCAGAACTTGTATCCTCCAAGTGGCATTTTTCCACTCTCAACAGCAGAATCCTATTCCATTTCACCACACTTTTCCGATACACCTTTCTGTGTCAAGATTGGTTTGCCCATTCCTGGGCTAGGTTTGCCCTCCCCCTGTGCCATCCTTCTTCCCTGTTTTGCCCCCTTCCCGCCCTTCCCCACCCCAGAATGCCTCCTAGCCACTGAGTGGGAAACTTACTGCTGTACTCACTCAGTGGCTTTCTGACCAGTGCAAAAGTGAAGCAACTGCTTGTACTGGCCTCCCCAACTTACTTTATGTAACGATCGTGACAGCCGTTGCCAGAGCAGCGCACTGGAGACTGGTGCTGCAGCCCTGGTGGATTGGTCTGCATGGCAGATTAAGTCTGAGTTGAAGAATGTTACATGAAGAGAAAAGAGAAGGCTATTAATAACTTCCCCCGGGGGGGGGGTTGTTTGTTTTTTGCCCCATTCAAACTTATTTCTGTAGAGGAAAAGTTTCAAGTTCCTCATATTTTCCCTTTCTGTAGCAACCTTCAGTCTCGAAAGATTCTGGTATCACGCTCTGAATGGTGGTTCTGGAACAGCGTCTAGTGTGGCTGAAAAGGCCAATTCGGGAGTGACAATCCCTTCCACACTGGGAGCAAGTGCAGTCTGTCCCTGGTCTGTCTCCCTGGCTATGGGCCTTCCTTCTTTGCCTCTTTGCCTCAGTCTGTTGGCCAAGTGTCTCTTCAAACTGGGAAAGGCCATGCTGCACAGCCTGCCTCCAAGCGGGCCGCTCAGAGGCCAGGGTTTCCCACTTGTTGAGATCCACTCCTAAGGCCTTCAGATCCCTCTTGCAGATGTCCTTGTATCACAGCTGTGGTAAAATAAGCACAATTTTGAGCTAAAAAAAGGGAAAAGGTGCAGCAAACTTCCTCTCCATGTCTCTTTCACCCTATCTCAGGATGCTTTGTTTAAAATAAATGTGCAAGGAAGAATGTCAGAACTCCACTTAACATGTAGTTTGTATTTTGAATTTGTTGCCAAGGAACAAAGTTTATACCAGGATGAATGCAGAAGAATTAGTACTCATGGGCTCACCTGGACTTATGTTTCAATTCATGTTAGAGACTAGACTGGAATCCACTCTGTAAACACACACTGTATTCCTAAAAGGGACACTGCAGCATGGATATTCTGAAGTAGTAAATACTTCCATGCTTCTTTGTGCTTCCATGATTATTATACACTATTAATATAGATCACCTCCAAAGTTCCCACCACTGTATCTCTAGATGCTGTTGAATATTGGAACGTCAGTAAAGAAAGTCTGGGCTTCGTTTGGTTTCATTTTGAGTCAGATTCAGACTTTTCTATTCTGTCCAGGATGCAGACCAAGTTGAAGTTCTTCTGCTATCTGGTGGTTGTAACTTGAATTGTCAGATGTAATGCAGGCCAAGTTCAAGAGGCCATTTTCCCCACATCTACATTTGAATGGTATCCTTTGCAGTGAATGAGGCTTTCAAATCTGTTACAATCAGCAGTTGTTTAAACTTGGCTGCCACTCAAAATTGAAGGCCTGTCCTGATAAGCACATAAGAACAGTCCCACTGGATCAGGCCACAGGCCCATTTAGACCAGCTTCCAGTACCTCACAGCGGCCCACCAAATGCCCCAGGGAGCACACCAGATAACAAGAGACCTGCTTCCTGATGCCCTTCCTTGCATCTGACATAGCCCATTTCTAAAATCAGGAGGTTGCACATACACATCATGTCTTGTAACCCGTAATGGATTTTTCCTCCAGAAACGTGTCCAATTCCCTTTTAAAGGCATCTAGGCCAGATGCCATCACCACATCATGTGGCAAGGAGTTCCACAGACCAACTGCATGCTGAGTAAAGAAATATTTTCTTTTGTCCTAACTCTCCCAAAACTCAATTTTAGTGGATGTCCCCTGGTTCTGGTATTATGTGAGAGTGTAAAGAGCATCTCTCTATCCACTTTGTCCTTCCCATGCATAATTTTGTATGTCTCAATCATGTCCCCCCTCAGGCGTCTCTTTTCTAGGCTGAAGAGGCCCAAAGCCATAGCTTTTCCTCATAAGGAAGGTGCCCCAGCGCAGCAATCATCTTAGTCACTCTCTTTTGCACCTTTTCCATTTCCACTATGTCCTTTTTGAGATGTGGCGACCAGAACTGGATGGAATACTCCAGCTGTGGCCTTACCACTGATTTGTACAATGGCATTATAATGTTCAGTTCCCTCCTGGAGAGGCTGGAAATTGAAATTAGGACCTCTTGAATGCAAGGCATTTGTTCTGCTACTAAGCTAAGGGCCTTCTCCAATGACTACTGGGGATGCAGTGGAAGCTGTGTGCTTTGTTGCTACCACAATGGAGGCTTGGCCTGCCCAATTCAAATTAGAGTAAATCGACCCCATTGCCAGGTGATGATGATATGTTCTTTGACAATGTAAGCTAAAGCTGGTAGAAGGAGACTGGAACAGAAGTGGCCATCAAGTGGAAGCAGCATTTACGGGCGAGAAGTGGCCAGGCCTGGGAGGATTCCTCTTTGCCTTGACTGCTTGTCTTGAAGCTGTACCAGGAAGGATAGGTAGGTGCTGTTGGATGGAAGCCCTAGCTCATGAATTTTGCACTCCCCACTGAATCCTCCCATAGATTTTCCCACTAGATTTTATAGGTCATGAAGCACATGCTAAATTTCCCCTTAAAGTTAAAGGTCCAATCCTATTCAACTTTCCAGAGCTGATGCAGTTGTGCCAACAGGGCATGCACTGCATCCTGTGGTGGTGGGGCAGTCATAGAGGCCTCCTCGTGGTAAGGCAATGTTTGTTCCCTTACCTCAAGGTTGCCTGGTGGTTGCATGGTGCTATAACATTGGATAGGATTGGGCCCTAAATGAAATTATTGATTTTTGAGTATTAATGTTACATGCTTCCTAGAGCCCACTCTTCATTGGGGGTAAGGTCGAGGGAGCAAGTCCGAGTGAGATTGCAATAGCCTGGGGAACTATAATGGCAACACTGTAATTATGCTTATTCTCTATTAATTTACTTGTCGGTTTTGTTACCAAGTACACGTGTAGTTCTGCTATATGCCAAGGATTTTTGTAACTTTGTAGATATGAGTGGAAAGTAATTGTAGCTCCTGAAGCCTGAGTATAACATACTTTTTGTTGTTTGCTACCTGTTCTTAGCTATCTGTAGCCGTTCTGAAACTATCTGTGGCACTTTCAGGGGCCTTGGCAGCCATCCTGAAGCTGTCCATGTCTGACATTCCTGTCCAGGTTAGCTACCCCTCCCCCTTTATAGCATCACAGTCCTAATCATTTTCTGAGGTCATCATGACAGAAAGGGGTGCAATTTGATTTCCCCTCTAACCCCATTTTCCCATAGGATCAATGATTTGGTATCCATTCTTTCGGTACCTGCTATTGTTTCCCAGGAACCTAACCCCAGCGGATAATGAGAATTGACTGAATTTGTTTTGATCCTTCCATTTACATTGGTGACACTGGTAAAGCTAAGCACCAAAGTGAGAATTGTATGTGCAGACTAGCCAACACAGTTAAGGGTGGCCCTGAAGATCAAGCTGCAACTGTTGTCAGTAGCACGAATATCATGCCAAGTTTGACATGTACAAAATACATTCTTATGACGTGTTGTGTGTTGTGTGTTTTTCATACCTTAGATAGGACAGCAGAGTTTCAAAAAGAGCATACTGTAGGAAATCACATTGATTCAATGAACTGGCCTTCCTCTTTTCCTTGCACTTTATGTTTACCGCATCTCTCAGTGCAACCACAAGAAAGAAGCACAGCTGTTCTCCTGCCCTGACGTGTTTTATCTTTGGGCATCTTAAAAGCTTTCACTTCCTCTGGCAGATTCCCGGGATCAGCTGCACCTGAAACTTATTAAGAGGACAGTCATGGAAGCTCTTGTTTGAAAGAGGCTGAGGAAATCCCCATTATTTATCACTTCCTCCTCCAGGATATTACTACTGTGCTGAAAAAAAAAAACGACTGTTATATGTATTTAAAAATGTACACAGCATGTCAATGCTTTTGCTCCATAGGTAGGAAACAAACCTGGGAACAAATTCTTAACTTCCCGGGAGCTGCTCTCAAAATGTGGGTGAGAAGGAGAGAAGTTCCAGCTGTTGAAACAAAGCGCCTCCATCTGAGTTCAAGATGGCAGGGCAGCTACCTGACTGGGAAGGATTGGCGTAGCAAAGAAGAAATGGCTGAGAAGAAATGGCACGTGGCCTCCAGCCAGAAGACCCTTGCAAATGGCAGAACACCTGTCATCCAGATGGTGGCCTGGTCCATTTCCTTAGGATCCCAAACACCAGCATGCTCATTCTGAAGTAATGAGTCAGTTTGATCTTTTCTTTGTGGAATTGAACTAGCCTTGGCAGCTAAGCAGGGTTAGGCCTGGTTAGTACTTGGATGGGAGACCGCCTGAGAATACCGGATGCTGTATGCTTATACCATAGTCTTTCGAGACTGAAGGTTGCCAACCATTTGAACTAGCCACTGGAGTTGGTTTTGTAGAGAAAAGTTAATTTACATACTCCATTATAACCTGTACAGTTTTACTGCGTAGGTATAAACAGACTAGCTGTGTATGGATTGGGCTGATGGGTCAGATGGTTAAGGGCTGCCATGTCCAGGACGGAACTGAAGATGGATCCACTTAGTGACATCAGCCACTCATGCTTAAGTCACAGCTGATCTCTAAGCTGCAAGGATGCACACCAAGGGTGGCCTAGGTATGCAAGAGAGATGGAAAGGAGAGGAGGCTATCACTACTACTGTTTGCATTTTCCATGTACCTTAGAATATTACTCTCCTGTGCAATTGGGTGCTCAGGAAGTATCATGCTTGACAACTAGATGTTTATTGTGGCAATTATATTAAGCTGCAATCTGGACTTGATTTCTATATTTATGGTACTAATATACACACACGCCTCTGGTTTAGCATTTAGGAAGGATCTATGCTATTTAACATTGTACAGTGTTATAATTCCTACTATACAATCCAAGCATCTCTATTTATCACTGACAGTTCTTTCTTGGCCCGGGTCCCGTGTAAATCACTCTTTTCTTGTCTTTTTGCTTTTTGAGGATAACTTCTTTGTACTAGGAAAAATGTCTCCATTTATACTGACTTTTTTTTTTTCCTGGGGTAAATAACCATCTAATTTTCAGCTGCCATGATCTCAATCTGCAAGGATCCAGTTACTATTGATGGGTAGCCCAATCCTGAGCGGCCTGCTGCACTGGGACTGCTGTGGCACCGAAACGGCTGCCGTGGCATCTTGTGCACAACCTGGCAGCAGCCGATGGCTCCTCAGGGGAAGGGGACTTTTGGCCCCTTCCCCCGGATAAGGCAAGTAGCCCCACAAAGGGGCTACTCGATTCTGCCGCAACCTTTGGGCTGCTGTAGAATCAAGAGCTTCCGTGTCGGACCCACGGCCCGACATGGAGGCTCTGGATGTGGAGGAATGGAGCTCCTCAGGTTCCGCCTCCCTCCCACCCCTCTCCCGCCTCCCCACCCTCTCCACGCCTTCCCCCCACCTCCCCCATCCCAGAATGCCTCCTCCCTTCCTCCCCCCAAGCCTCACCTACCTCTTCGCTGCCTGGCAGTTCAAACAGACATAGAGCAGCGGAGCAGCGGCGGTCCACCAGTAACCCAGCGCCTGCTGACGCTGAGCTAGCACCGGTGCTGAGGGCCGCAGACATGCCTTACAGCATGTTTGCAACCCTTAGTGCTGGCAGCGGACTGGCAGTAAGAGCTCAGGATTGGGCTCTCAAGAAATGTTAAGGGCAGTGGGACTAGCGACACTTGAAATGTCATATGCAGTTTAGGACCCTTACAGCCCAATCCTATTCTGGATTGGGCGGGATTGGATTGGGCTGTCACATGCACTGGCATAGCGGGGGAGGGGGCTGTCACAGGACCCTAAGCGTCACTCTTTTGGGGGACAGTGATGTTGCCCCACTGCAGCTGCTGGGGTCCTGCCACCCCCTTGCTCACCACCTGCTCTCCCCAAACACCACCCCTTTCCCCTCCAAACGGCACCAGAGCTGTGCTCCGGCTGCATCCAGAGGGTGTTCTGAGGACTGGAGAGGCTGCCTCAGAAGGCCTTCTAAAGGCCTAAAAATGTCACTTAATGTTTCCCCTGAAAACTGGAAGTGACATTCTAAGGCCTCCCGAAGGTCTTACTGCTTATGGAGGAGTAAGGAGATTTAAACCCCCTTTCCCCACTTAAGTCTCCCAATCCCCCTCCCCCACTGGATATAGCGCACACATTTTTGGCATGGCTCCACTGGGGGGGGAGGGCAGAGGATAGGATAGGGCTCTTCGTCTTCTTGTCTCAAGTGTACTTAGAAGTAAATGCATAATTTGTTTTATTTATGTTCTAGGCTCCTTTCCTCTGAAGGTCCAATCCTATCCAGCTTTCTAGCATTAATGCAGCCATGCCAATAGGGTGTGCGCTGCATCTCGTGGTGGTGGTGGGCAGTCACGGGGACCTCCTCAAGATAAAGGAATGTTTGTTCCCTTATCTTGGGCCTGCATTACAGCTGCATCTAAGCTGGAGAGTTGGATAGGATCGGGCCCTGAGTGATTGAATTAGTGCATAAACATATGGAGTGGCAATGTGAAAAAGTATTTGATTTCATTTAATAATATCCATGCTTGTGCTTTCTGATAGGTTAATCATAATTAGAAATCTATAATAAAACATTTAGGGCACAATCCAAACCTGTGCTGGAGCAGGCAAGCCAGGAGGCTTGTGCTGCATCCAGCGCAGGTTCGTTGACTGCAGCGGCTCAGCCAGGGGCAAGGGGAAGCTCTTCCCCTTACCCCTGGGTAAGGGCTGTGCGCCCCAATGGGACTCCTCGAACCTGTGCCACCTCTGCCACCACTTGTGCCACCTCTGGAGCCGCTCCGTTCTCTCCGGGGATAGGGGTTGGGATCCAGCATAACCACCGGGTACTAGCCCAGCCCCCGGCTCCCCATGTGCCCGCCCCCAGGGTCACCCATCACCTGCCCTCCCCCGCCCAGAAATGCCCCCTCCCACCCCTCCCCTGCCCCAAGCGTGCCGACACAAGCGGTGGTGTGGGAGCTGCTGCGGAGGCTTCTGCCTACCTCCGTGTGTCAGTGCATCTGAATGTGCCGACACGGCCCCTGCCCACGGAGGCGCAAACGTGCTTTATGATACGTTTGCGACACTCCAGGGCCTCCTATGCCGGCATAACTGCTGGTTAGGATTGCGCCCTTATGAAGGTACAATAAAGATAAACTGATTTTATGGACCATGCAGATCCAACCTTAAACTATTGTTACGTATTGTTATGTTGCAAAGCCATAGCTTTATGTGGTAAACTTTTTAAAAAAAATGAAATACACATACCATGTGGCATTGGTTGAGAGGCAGATATAGGCCACTAGGTGGCACTACACAAAAAAAGTTAGCGAAAGCTTCGAAGAGAAAAAATATATTTTGCTGCCTGCCTTTTATATTCTGTTTTCACCTAATCATGACTGTCAAAACTGTATTGCAAGATAACATAAGACGAGCCCTACTGGATCAGACCAAGGTCTCATTCAGTCCATCTTCCTGTATCTCACAGTAGTCCACCAGATGCCCCTGGGAACACACAGGGCAGCACAATACCAGTATCCTATTGCCAGGAGGGCAGTATTGTGGATAGTCTAAAAATGTGTAGGCTCTCTTTTCATTTCCCCTCCAATACTGACTCCTGTTATTACTTCTCCCTCCCACCATTTGCGTTTTCTAAATACAGATCTTCCACAAGGGCTAGGTTGCTGTTTTTGTTCAATATCTGTGTGCATGCAAATTATATGCAGATGGTGAACATCAATATATTTTGCATTTAAAGAAACACATTAACATAAGGACAAAATGCCCCAAGAGTGTACAGAGATGAGTTTTTCCTTGACACCACACTATTAAGGTGCAGGACAAAAAAAGGTGGCCACCTTTTGCCCTGATGGCTGCAGCTGCACTGCAAGTGAAAAGTCAACTAAGTAGCATCTTTCCAAGTTGTGTCTTCAGGCTACTGATTATACAACTTTTTCTGCCTGAAATGCAGATGTTGAGACAAAATGCACATCAATCTGGTCTTTCTCATATCACAGTATTCATACATCTTGAGACAGATGTTACCCCCCCCCCACCAAAAATATGCTTGCCTATGGGAGTGTTAATTCAGGATTGCAAGTGTAGATGTATGGCATTGTACTCTCAGTGCAAGAAGGTAACAGAATAATTCTTCAAGTTAAAAAAAAATCCATTGTAATTCTTCTATTGTAGGAAGCAGTGGTGCTAATTGGGTCATTGTGTATGCCTCAGTATGGTATCTGGGTTCTTCTTGCAATAGTCCTAATAACAAGTCTTTTGTTGGAATGCCCTTAAATTACACCAACCAGAGGACACTTCCAGCAGTGCTAAATGGGCCAATTATATCAACTATCAATAGGGGGAGCTTCAGACTGCCTCAGGTACAAACTGCTGGTGGTGACAGCAGACCCAGAAGCAGCAGGGGTTAAGTGTGCTTTAAGGGACCAAAGTGGTACACAAATAGGGGGTGCTACTTGCTTCTCCCTTCCTGCCTGCCTGCCTCTATTACCCCTATAGCCTGTCCTGTCAGGTGCTTTTCCCCCAGTCATGCCTTGAACCTGGGAAAAAATCACCTGGAGAGAAAGGCTATGGGGTGAGGGCATGGTATAGCACCTGAGCCTGAGTCCCCCTTGCTATTTATACAAATCTCATCACCTGCTTTTCATAGGAATGGGTCAGGCACCTGTTTGGAAATGCCTGTGTGCTGCTGCCATATGTAATTTGGACTCCTCACCAAGTGGTTGGCAATCTTCAGTCTCGAAAGACTATGGTATAAGCCTACAGCACCTAGTATTCCCAGGCGGTCTCCCATCCAAGTACTAACCAGGCCTGACCCTGCTTAGCTTCTGAGATCAGACGAGATTGGGCATGTGCAGGGTAACAGTTGCTGCAGCTTCTAAGCAAGTACATCTCTTGTCTCTACCCATTCTGTCTCTCAGTTTTCCTTCCTCTTCCTCTCTCTCAAGTTCCTTGTTTTGTCTATCACTTCTTCCTTTGAAACACTTCCTCTTCTACCCCCCCTTGCTTTTTATCCGCTAAGCTGATGCCCCAGGCTCTTCACCTCTTAGGGTTGAAGTGAACCCTGAAGTGGGTTGCATCAGTGACAGACTGCAAGAGGTCTGAGGGGGTGGTGGATTAGGGGTGCCTTTTATTCCCAGTCTGCCACTGCTGCCAGGGTGACCACATACAATGGAGGACAGAGTGCCTGCACCTTTAACCACCATCATATAGCAGAAGGAATTTTGCCAGGTGCATGGAAGGGTTTAAAAAGCTACACCTGCCAAAATTCCCTCTTCTATACAATGTTTAAAGGAATAGACACTGTGTCCTCCACTGTACCTAGTCATCCTGACTGCCCCCTCCCTCCAACCTGCCAGCAATGGAAGATCGCTGATCTGCTTCTTGCTTACTTCAGTGAGAAACAGATAATTCTCCTCCTTCCCATGAATTGCCATGAAACCCAGAAGTGCAGGACTTCTGGGTTTCACTGCAGCACGTACAGAGCACGGTACAAGATTTTTCTTTTGGTAGCGCCGAGGTGAACCCCAAACAGCATCAGGTACAGTGGTGCCACTAGGGTTTGCATCACCTGGTGTGGGAGGACAGTGCCTCACCCCCATGATGAACCTCCTCCCATGCAGCGGACAGGGCAACGCCCCAGGCAGTGGGCATGGTGATGTACCTTTGCCCTACCCCCACTGGTTTTTTGGCTGTAACTTTTGATAGAATAATTTCAATGTGGTTAGTTTCTTTGGATTCTGCATGAAATTACACATCAAATGATATTCAACATGATGGTATTATTCCTCAAAACCCGCAATTTTAACTATTTGAGCCAGTAGTGGTGTCATTTCCCCCCTTGCGCACAACCCAGTGCAGCCCGCAACCACCGCACCCCCTAGCGATGCTAGGTGTGGCCTGCTACATCCAGTGTGGCCTGCACCCCCCCAATCCTCTAGTGATGCCAATAATCAGACAGTGTTCTGGGCAGTGCCTCCCATGTTTAGGCCCCTACTTCTACCCCCTCCTTCTCATGACCCTGCTGTCTGTTCTTCACACACTTCCAGGGCCACATCTTGAAGGCCTTGGCACAAAGTGCTCCATTGCCCCCTGCCATCTCCCTTTCTGTCCCTAATGGAGTATTGGGTGGTACTGCTGCCACTGCTACTGAGGACTCATGGATCACCCTGGCACGGGGGGGGGGGCTCTGTGATGGGCATGGGTCCTCAGTCAGTACTCAGCCTGGCCAAATCCTCCTTGTCTGTAGAATCCTAGCAGCTTAGCCAATGGCAGACAGAGACCTCCTGATGCTCCAGTACTCTGTGATAGCAAGCAAGTGCAGCAATAATCGCCAGAGGCTTCACTACCACCAGCCCCACTACCGTAACATGCCTTAGTGCACTGCATGGGAAATTATTGATAAAAACACTCTGCTCTATTGCTTAGTGTTTCCATGTTTAATATTCTACAGAAGTCCCACAATTTATTCTGCATTCACACCCAAAAACATCCCAAGGACATTCCATCATTCCTTCCATTCCATCCATCATTCCTACCCATATTTCTTTGTTCTGAAGTGTTCAAAGTTTACCCTTTGTTCTAAGCATGAAAAGAATCTTAAACTAGGAAATGAACATTAACAGCTCTCTACTTCTACGAGCACATGCAAAATCCTTATCCATCTCTTTGCCATAAATTCGTTGTTTTGCTGAGATGCTAAGGTCATTCTGGCAGGGCAGCAGGGACAGGCTCTCAACTGTTCTGGATAAAATAAAAGGTTTGCATTGTGTTCAGGGATTCTTTGACAATTATTTAAGCTTCCAAAGCACAATCCAGTGTGTCCAGGAAGCTGGGCAGAAACTACGGACCAGTGTTGGCGCTAGAGATGAAGAAACCATCACACCCTGAGTGACTTCAGAGAGAGCCCTAAATGAAGCAAAGGCATCCAAAGCAGCTTCAGAGCCCAATCCTGAGGTCAATCACAGGTTGCAAGCCATGATGGGTATGTACAGTCTGAGTTGGCATCTGCTGGGTTAATGAGCTATACAGGAAGCTGGACTAGATGGGCCTTTGGTCTGATCTACCTTGATGTATCTATACAGAAGCTGCCTGAAAGCTGCTCACTGGTCCTTTCTTTCCTTCCTCTTCCAAGCAACATGATTCTTGGAAGGAAACTCGAAAAGTAGGCAAACATACTAATCTTGGGTTAACTGTTTTCTCTGCCTTGAGCAAATTCTCTCAGAGTGATGCTGGCCTCAGGAACTTTTGGCGCGTTCTTTAAATCAGTGCATTCTGTCTGATTTCAGTATCTTGTATCAGTATCTTGTTTTGTTTGGGTGTGACTCATTCCACCCTCACTGCCTCCACCTGCTGGTGTCTCTTTAGGCTTAGACTGTGCACCCCCTCAAGAATTAACAGCACTTTGAGGAGGAAGAGGAGGAGGAACCAGCAAAGCATATTTCTTCCCCCACCCCACAACATACACATTGTTCTGTTGTAATGATTTCTTATTGTTTGATTTTATGTAAGCTGATCTGGGAACCTTATAAAGTGAATGATGCAAATGCCTTAAGTAAATACATCAAGCAAAAAATTTGCATTTTTCTTTGTGATCCATTCTCGCAAGAGAGCTAGTATACTCCAGCCATCCCAGCCAATTTGCCATCTTTGTGCCTACAACAATTCCTTGTGCTTTTGTCTGGATGAAAGTAAAAAATGGATGAATATCAAAGCATAGTCTTATTTAGCCAAAAATGTATTTTGGCTGGTGAAAACCATAAATAACTATTTAATACACATGAATGCGTGAGGAACCTAAATAAACACAGATAGAAGAAAATCAACATAAGAATGTCAATGAACATTGTGGAAGGTTGGATGAAAGTGGACAAAAGAGGAAAGCACACAAGGGAAGTTAGAAATATGGTTATAATTGAAAACGGCAAAAAGAGTAGCAAACAAAGTGATGACAATCAAGTGGATGAAAGTCAAGGTCTTGTATATTGATTTTTGTTTTGACTCAGCATTGAAACAACAGTAAATAGAAATAACAGCTTGGGGTGAGAGTACTGTTATCTAGAAGGCAAGCAATCTAGCAGGGATCTTTCCTAGGATCACCTCTACATTATCTGTGCATTTTGTACAAATTGGCCACAAAATTGTCATAGCCCGAGACTAGTGACATTTGTCATTTGGTTTCTGCACATCCCCTTAATGTGTTCAGGACAGTGTAGTTGGTGTGGTTGTTGTGGCAAGGACCAGGACTCAGAATTACATAAAACATGAGTCTGCCACTGAAGATGGCATTCTAGTATCAAGTTTGCCCCTCTCCCCTGTAATATATAGGAGCCTTTCAGCCCAATCCTATGGGACATTAGCTCTCGCACTGAGCAAAAAGAACTGGAGCAGAGTTGAGAAACCCCACTGAAAGGCCTGTGCCCTTACTCAGGGGAAGGGGGCGAATGTCCCTTTCCCCCAAGAAGACCTCTGGGGGCTTCCTGGTGCCCACAGGATACAGTGGTAGCCATTTTGGCACCACTGTTCTTCCATGCATCGGGAAGCTTAGGATTGGGTTGTTTGACCCCTGTTCTGACACCATCCCATTGGACCAGTTTGGATGCTTGCGCAATCCTAGGGATGTCTACTCAAAAGTTCCACTCTACTCAGTGGGACTTACTCCTTGGAAAGTGTGTGTAGGATTGCAGCCATACACTACCTTAAAGGGATGATGTAAGGACTGCTCAGATAATATATGTGAAGGACTCTGAACAATGGCAGAAAGCACTATATAAATACTAAGTATTACTGCTCAGCAAGGTTTGGACTTCCTACTTCATAGCTCATGCTGTGCAGTGCTATACTACCCTAGTTTTTTCTTTGCATATAGTCTTTCCAGTAAGTAACAACTACACTGAAATCAGCAGCTTGCTCTTTCGGCTCTGCGTGTGCTTTGACGTTCATTCCCCACATCAGCCACAAGATAGCAGTGTTGGCCTTTGAAGCTGGTCTCTGATGAGGTACTGCTATAGGAAAGGATAACAGATCTTGTGCAGGTGTTGTGTTCTGAGAGTTTGTGTGAAATAGTTCATATTCTGACTTGAGGAAGCCGGCCACTCTTTTAAATACAAACAAGCTACACTGGACTACATTTTGTCCAATTCTGCACTTTATGTTTCACAGGGAATAAGTTCCACTGAAAGAAGTTATGCCTTCTAAATGCCAGCTTTTATTGTGAAACTAAAATTAAAAACCACAGAAAACAAGATGGGACTCAGTAGACCTGCCCTCCCCCCCCCCACTAGAAAATGCCCACAAGGAAAGCAGCAGTATCCCACAAGTAGGACAGGTAAGTCAGTAACCCTTTGCTGCTGTTGCTGATTCAGGTGACTTCACTGAAACAGAAGGGTCCCATATAGACTTGTCCTCCTTGCATGTACCTAATCCCATTTTAAAGCCATTTAATGGCTCTGACGACCACAAATTCATACTTGGGTTTGACTCCAAACCTGAGGTTCACAACATCACTTGGATGACCACCTCTGCCAGCTGAATCACAGAGTCCATTGGAAATTATATTACTGTGTGTGAACAGCGGACCCTATACCTTGGCTTATATTTATTGCTCATCAGAGTGTGTGGTTGACATAGTTTTATGTGCTCGGGATTGTATGAGTGGCGTATTAACAACACTGATAATGGGACGTTGGGTGGTCCTTATGAGCGCCATGTTCCTATTGGTGCCCCAGAGTGGTGTAAGTAGAGAGAGTGAATAGGACACCTATCTTGGTGCCTCACAGTCAGGAACACACAATGGCAACAACAGTTATTAAAATACTGTAAAATTGTGTATTTTTCTTGCTTTTCAACTTGTAATAATCAAGGATATTTTCAAGATGGTAGCTCGAATCCAGACATCACTGTACTCAGAGTCAGAGTGAGGCCAGGGAAAGCATCACCATGACAGTTTCCTATTGGTCCAGTGTCTTCATTCCAACAGAATCAAGCGCATTCTCAACACTGAAAACTGGTATGGGGGGGCAGATAATCAGCGATCTGTGCGGCAGGTGCACTCATTGGTATCTTTGGCACATGCAATGTCCTCGTGTACAGAAGCCACTCAACCTAGAGATGAGGGGAACAACTTCAAGGAGTGGGAGGAAAATCTACTCAGACCTTAGATCATCACATTGCACATGAACCCCTTGCACATGGGGATCCCCAGGAGCTGAAAACACCCCCTCATCATCTTCATGCTATTCACAGCCAGAGGACTTTGCTCTGCTGCTTTTCTTGGAGAGTTTATTTTTATATTTATTTTTCACATTTTTACATTGCCCTTCAAGGAATTCAAATCCTTTTTGAATTCTTTTTTGTCCTCACAACAACCCTGTGAGGTAGGTAACACTGAGAGATAGTGAATGGCCCAAGGTCACCCAGGAAGCCTCAAGGCTGAGTGGATCTTCCATGTCTTAAGTCCAACTCCCAAATCGCTACTATAGCATCTTGGCTCTCAGCCAGGAGTTTCCACTAGGAGTCGAGGAATTGACAAGGGAGCTTATTTGAGTCTGTGTCAAGAGCTGTGTGCAGCTAGAGATGCTCTTTCTGCCCTTAGAGCTAGCTGGGATTCTGACCTCTTGATTGGACTTGTGCTCCTACTTGAGCTCTTGCCTCCTGTTGGACTGCCTGAGGTCCAGGACCTCTGCCTGGGCTCTTGCCTTGGTTTTGGATCCTGCACTGGCTGATGACTTTGCTGGAAACAAGAGAGCACAGCAACTCTGGGGCAAGAGGTCTGGTCTAGAGGGTAGAGCCTCCGTTTGCCTGAAGATAACATCCGCAGGTCGCCAGTTCGAGGCCACCGGCAATCGTGCGACCTTGAAGCAGCTGACAAGCTGAGCCGAGTTATTCCATCTGCTCTGAGCATGGGAGGATGGAGGCCAGAATGTGAAACCAGAGCATAAAGAAACATCTGAATCGTTGAGGTTCTTGAAAGATAGAACCTTCTTTCAATTGTAAAAATCCCTACGGGGATTTAAATAGCCTGCCTATGTAAACTGCCTTGAATAAAGTCTGAGGAGAAATCTGACGACCAAGAAAGGCGGTATATAAATACCTGTATTATTAACTTTCAGTCACAGCATTCCAAACCATTCACATGCTAATTTCTGGGGGCAGGGCAGACGGGGGGGGGGAGAGAGCGCTCCAGCGAGCAAAGAATTAAAAGACCTCCCTGGGCATAAAAATGACTAGTTGTGATACTGGAGACCTACAGGGCTTTTTGAATCATGGCCTATGATTTGAAATCATTTGATTGCACCCTTGGACTCTACAAGAAACAGACACCCTTTCCAAAGTGCCGCTGTGTAAAACTGCAATTTTGTTTTCTTAAAATTAGCTTGTTTCTCAAAAACACCCAAAGTAATGATGCATCCATCCATTTAGATTAGACTTGGATTTTTTTTTTTTTAAAGCTGGACTCCATTATGTTAGCTAGAATCAATGCAGAAACAATAATGTTTAATTAGATTCTCCTAATTCTCCTAATACAATCAGTAAGCCCTGTCTTCTCAGTTAATAGCACCAGCTAGACTTAACAAATAGCAAAAGGTTCAAACAGTTCAGGGCTACTGGAGATGGACCAAAGACTGACCTGGAAAAAACTGGCAAATAACAAAAATGTCAAGGGGAAGATGCGTGAGCTGAGTGGTCTTGCTAGGCATATGCACAGACATGTGAAATTGTCTTTGACTGAGTCAGGATATCTAGGCCACCTTGGTCCAGCTCCAAGGTTTCAGAAAGTGGTGCTTCCCAGCCTTATCTTATAAAGCATGTACAGGAGGCCCACCAGATCCACAAGGGTTTGGTTCCAGGAGTCTTCTTGGATAGTAAAATCCATGGATGCTCAAGTGCGCTTATAAAATGGTGTGAAATTGTGTAAATTTACATAAATTGCCTAAAAAGCAAATGGCATGAAGCAAATGAGGCAAGAACTGCAGAGAGAGATCTGAAATGGCAGGAGGCTATTATTATTATTATTATTATTATTATTATTATTATTATTATTATTATTATTATTATTATTAATTTATACCCCACCTTTTTGCCCAACGGGCACACAAGGCGCTTACAAACACTTTAAAAATACAACATTAAAAACAATCATTAAAAACAATTTACAATAATTAAAAAATCTAAAAACAAACCAACCCCGTTTGGTTTTTATTTTCATATAAAAAGCAAGAAGCAAGAACGCCAGCCAGCCTGTCAACAATTAAAAGCTTTTTGAAATAAAAAGGTCTTCAGTCCATGCCGAAACGTTAGCAACGAGGGAGCAGTTCTCAGTTCTAAGGGGAGGGTATTCCACAGTTCGGGGGCCACCACCAAGAAGGCCCTCTTCCTGACCGCCGCCCCTCTCACATCTCTTAGTGGCGGCACAGTCAAAAGGGCCCCCTCGATGATCTAAGAGCACGGGCAGGATTGTAGGGAAGGAGGCAGTCCCTCAAATACCCCAGACCCGAGCCGCAAAGGGCTTTAAAAGTCAAAACTAGCACCTTGAATTGGGCGCGGAACAGAACCGGCAGCCAGTGCAGCCGCCGGAGCAACGGCTTGACAGAGTCAAACCGACGTGCCCCAGCAACCACACGAGCAGCCGCGTTCTGTACTGGGTACAGCAGAGTGTGTGGAATTTTTTTTTAAAAATACATTTTTGATCCTCAGTTAGCCAAATTCATGTATGCAGAGCCCTCAGTTATGATGGGTCCATTGTCCTCTTCATCAGTACTATGCCCCTCATCCCTCTACAATCCCTCAAATACAGTTATACAAAAGCCATACACAACTTGTGTCTCATCAAGGTGAGCGAAGCCATGCATTATGGCCTACCAATTGCCTGGCAGCTCCTCTCTTGTTATACGTAGGCAGCAAACATGGCCGGTTTTTCAGCTGCCGGTAGGCTGTCATACATGGTTAATGAGCTGGAATTAGTCTGCTGGGCCACAAATTGCATAGACTTCTCCATCATATGAAAGCCTCTTGTTGAAGGAAGTTACTGCACAATACTGATGTATTGCCTGTTGTTTTGAGGCCCATTTGTCTTCAAACTTGAATGCTGTGTCCATGTGCGATTTGCTGCGAATCCCCATGGCGCTGAGTGAGCCTTGCGCTTCTCAGGCTTGCCATGACATGCCTTGGAAGCACCTGCCTCTGATTCGGGACTGATTGACAGCCCTTTAGTTGCTCATCAGCTGAAACTGATGACAGCCAAGGGCTAGTTTCAGCCTTTAAAAAGGGCTGCAGCCAGGAAGGGGTGTGTGTGAGAGAAAGAAAGACTCTGCACTGATCAATTCAGCGGCTCATATGTTTAGGCAGAACTGGGCTCTGCAATGCCCTCACTCACTGTGAGTTGCCCAGGGGTGGAAGGCTTTCACCTGCATGGAGTAAAGGATTAGTGAGTCCTTTGACTACAACAGGAACTACTCTGAACTTGAGAATGGAAAAGTAACTTATGTATTTTTGTTTCCTCCTGAGTGAGATTCATGTTAATGTTCCAGTAATAATAGACCGCATCAGTTCAGCAAGCTTCATTGTTGGGATGTTCTCTCCTTGTTTTCTAGATGTGGACTTGCCTCCATGGGATGAGGGGGACAGTGGGGTGGCTGCCACACCAAGCATACCTAATTTTTGTTTCCAGAGGAGTTATGGCAGGTCAATTATCCGAGGCTCTGAGTTGCCACAGTGGGCAAATAAACATAGACTGAAAAGTGAAAGAGACTAGCTGGTATTCCTATTAGAATGTCAGAGCTGAGGTTTTGCTTAAGGCTAGATGTAGCCTTTTCTTTGTGTGTTCAATTAAGCAATAAGGGATAGGGTGGTGCGGGAGGGATTCAGGGAAAGAGGGAACTGCACCCACCATCCCAGCTCCTCTTGACCTCCATGAGCTTAGTGTTCTTTTGTAAACAGAAACTATGCTTTAAGTATCCCTAGATACTGACCATGTGAAAAGGGCTTTCACAGAAACCACAGCTAGATCACCCTCCTTCATGCTCCCTCACGCCAGGCATTTAATCCTCAAAGTCATACCTATCCTCTCTATCTCAGGTGGAACTGTTCATTCCATGCTCACTTGAAGCAGGCCATACTGGCAACAGGCTACTTCATGCCAAGGAACAGAATAAATTTATGGCAACAAGCAAAGAGGCTCAAGGCTGCAGACATATTCATGTTCTCCCACTGCTCCTTGGTGCTCTGCTAACTTGGCGATGAGGAGACATTGCCCTCCCCCTCAGATGGTTCTGCCAGAAATCTGAAATTTTAATCACTTTTTTGGAAAAAAAAAAAAAAAATCTAACCAACCCAGCAAAGGGAAGTGAAGAAATATGGGCTCCAGAATGACAGGGGTATTACCATACAATACCGCAGTTCAGTAAAAAATTACATCACCTTTTTTGAGTTCACTGAAGTTATCAGCATTTATGGAGCTGCTATACCACCTGTAGCTCCAGTGATCTCAGAATGCTGGTGCCGGCTTATGAGCTGTCCTTCAAATTCATTTCTAATGCAGCCAAAGAAGCTTGGGGAAGGAATGGAACCTTCCATGTGCAGGAATCTGCTTCTTCAAGCATTTTGGAGCTTTATTTGACAAGGACACTTACATTCTGCTACATCAGCCTGGCCAAGTGAGAATGACTTGGACTCTGTCCATTCTTTTCCACCAACATAGTTCTTTACTAAGTACATAGTTCAGTTTGGCTGTACTTGTCGTAAGAGGCGACTAAACAGCCACCGGGTAGATGGGACTCGTCAGCCTGGGAAGGCAGCTCATCTGAGAGAAGGAAAACTCTGATCCCAAACCTCCACTGCCTTGTGGCTACATCCAGTTATGGAAAAGGCTTCAGGAGTCAACCTCGAGGCAAAATCTGGAGCCGGAGTCCCTGAGGCAGTTCATGGCTGAACACAGTCATGTTCTGGCAACTCCTGCGACGCCACTGGAACCAACTGTATTGGCCTCTGCCTTTCCATTGGACCATTTCAGCGACGTGGAGAGGGGGGATCTGCTGCATGGGTAACAGCCTATCCTCCATACCTACTTTACCCAGGCTTCGCGCACTGGAGAGGACACTCTGTTCCAGAACCACCATTCAGAGCGTGACACCATAGTCTTCTGAGACTGAAGGATGCCAACAGTTCTTTACTAATTACATGTCTAAATTACATGTGTGAAATCATCAATTGTTCCCAGGTAGCATAAAAGTCACTGGAAGAATAGTCAAAAGATATACAGAATCAAAGTTGCAAGTCCCAGAACATTTAGTAGCATCTTTGCAACCAATGCAGCCATGCCAAAGGGGTGTAGGCTACATTCCATGGGGCAGTTTTGAGCTGCAAAGCCCTCCTCAAGATAAGGGAACATTTGTCTATTCTAGCGATTTTCAATTACTGTGCTGAGGCCCTTTGCTGTGCTGTGAATGGTCCACAGGTATGCCCCAGAGCTTGGGGAATGGTCATATATTAGTAGGGCCATTGGGGGATGTGAGTGTAGTGCAGTGTGCCTTGTCAACTATCAAAAACAGATGGTGTGCCCTGACAATTTTAGTGCCTTCTCAGTGGGCCGTGAGATGAAAAAGGTTGAAAATTACTGGCCTATTCTACAGAGTACTGTCTGTAGCTACTTGGACCTCCACCAGCTACTTTACTGGAATGTGTTTGAGTGGACCCTGGTGAGGGGATTGAGGCTGGGAAGGAGGATAGGATATCAGCAGTGCTGCTGCCACTGAGACTGCCCCTTCCTAGTGTTGATCTGCCCCCTCACTTCCCTGTTCCTCCCCCTCCTTGATCCACCCATCCGTGCCTCCCATCTGCCCCTTGTGCTGGCTTACCTGCTGTGGAGCTAGTTGGGAGGTAGCTGGTGAGCAGATCCAGCAGCTCACTACTTGAGTCTGCTTGACTCACTACTTGAGTCTGGTGGCAGACTGTGCTGTATAGTATGCTGCCTTTTGCAACAGCCAGAAAGCACACTGTGCTGCCAGAACTTGTGCTCTGGCAGTGAAGTGGCTCATTAAGATTGGGTTGTGCATCTGGGTTGGTGGCAACAAGGGGGGGCCTTGTTGGGGCAGCTCCTCCATGGTGATGCTGCCACTTCGGAAAAACTCTGCCTCCCTGGTGAACTTCCAATGAGGGTTGAAGACTTTTTGGTTAGCTTTGTTGCTTTAGTTTTTGTTATTGGGTCACCCTCTTGTATTTTATTCTGGTTTTATTGCAGTTTGCTTTCTCTTAGGTGTGCCGCTTTTTTAATGATGTTTTAATATTTTTAATGGGTTTTTATTGTATTCTTTTCTAATGTATTTTTACAGTATTATGACCCACCTTGGGCATCTTAGTTCTTAAGAGGAAAGGTAGGATATAAGTCTTTTAAATGTGTAAATGTGATGTGTTGAAGTCAGTGGGACTTAATACAGGACTCGGGCTTAGGATCATGTGGCAAGTACTTTAGCAGTGGTTCTCAAACTTCCTGGGAGTTTTACTCCCTGGTTAAGTCTCTGCAGGGAAGGGAGTGAGGTAGCAACGTGATCTCCAGGATTACATCGCTAAGGGGGGTGGGGGTGATTTTACTTACAGGTGGCTGCAGGACATTGCAGGAGGTGTGGGGAGCCCCGATACTTAGAACATTGGAAAAAAAGTGGGTGCAAAAAAGCGCTTCCTCTGCGCTTGCAACTAGGAAGTGCTTTGTGCCTGCTTTTTTTCAACATTTTATGCATCAGGGAGCCCTACGGAGGGCTGCACGGGGCTCCCCACACTTCCTGCAGTGTCCTGCAGCCACTGACTCCTGGGGAATTGCATCATTGCCCTTCCTCTATCCCTCGCTCCTTAAAGGGATGGGGGACCCTTTACACGAACCGGTGGGTTGCGACTCCCCAGTTTGAGAACCAGCACTCTAAAGAATGAATGTTGGTTTTTGCAGTGTATAATTTGTGTTTCTTGGTGCAGTGTGAGTGTAACTCACCTTGGTTTTAATGGTAAGCAGCACCTATAGTGCAAAGACTTAGCACAAATCTTGAGTCAGGCCTAACACGATCCTGAACTATCAGCCAATCGTTGTACCTAACTAGGAACGCAGGAGCCACCCCAGAAAGAAACAGCTCAAAAGTAATTTAAATACATATATCTCAGGGTCAAAACACATACTACTTTCTGAGTTTTCTTTTTTTAAACAATAGTGCAAAACCCTATTAAACCATGAGATCTTGGTTAGACAACTCAGGGCCCAATCCTATCCAATTTTCCAGTGCTGGTGCAGTTGTGCCAGGGGTGTGTGCACTGCATCCTATGGTGGAGGGGCAATCACTGGGGCCTTCTCAAGGTATGGGAACATGTGTTCCATTACCACATGGCTGCATTGTGGCTACACCGGAGCTGGAAAGTTGGCTAGGATTGGGCCATCATTCAATACCAGAAGCACATGTTACGTTTATCATGGGGCTTGTTAAATAAGCAGCCTTTCTGTGTGGACTGATCTTTTCCCCTGTTGTAACATTTGAAAACACTCACAATGAGTATCACACTGTGACTCTCCATACCATCACTACAGATTTCTGGTAGATGTAGAATCTAGTGCTGAGAGAGACGCACACTTATTTCAAATCCTCAACCCACTTGTGTTAAATCTGCACCCCACTCCACATGTTGAAAACTTTCACAAATCGTATCGGGGATTGAGATCAGTCATCAAGAGAAGGTTGTTTTTGAGGGTATTCTTATATAGCATAAGCTTCAGCCATCTGAGGAAGACACACTGTCCAAGGAAGCCCTCTGTTCCTTAAATTCCTCCCCACCAATGACTGAGCAGTGGCCAGTTTATCACGTAACCTCTGGGCAGAAGCCCAGAGCTAACACTTCATAAAAGTACAACAAAATTCATCCATTGTCCTTTTGTTGCTGGGGAAAAGGTGGTATACGTGTGATACACAAGAGAGCCTCCATCAACAGTTTATGAGATGTATTCTGTTTATGCGGAAAAGCACTCCATAATCACCACTCCACAAGGGATGGCCCAATAGGGTGTTGCTAACTAGATATTGTTTAATAAAAGTTTCTTTTGAGTGCTCAGCAGGCTGTCATCAGAGGATGATTTTTTTGTTTTTATCCTTGTTTTCTTGAGCATTAGGAGGTAATCAAGAAGTTGTAAAAGTTATACTGCTTTTGAAAAAGTGGGTTCAGTTTTAGGTTAGAGTTCTTGCTTGTGTTGTTCAATCAGTACATAAAAAGCACGATAACACTGTTGACTTACAGTAATGTTAAAATGATTTCCCCATAGTCAGATGTTAAGCAAATAGGTACATAATCTCAATCTTTGGTTAATGGAAGCCTTTGTCAATATGGAAAATGTCTGCAAAAAAAAAAAAAAAAAAAATCCTTCTGTGGCATGTGATATTTCCATAAACATTTGTCTGAAGGCCTTGTTGCCAATTGGTCAAGCAATGTGCTTACTGCCCTTCCATGGCTCCCTGTTGGTGTCATGCTGTTTGGTCCAAGGTGCAGAGGGCTGAGTATGGAAGCTGAAATCATACAGAAAGGTGTTGCAGTGGTGTGGAGTCTGCAGAATCAAGGAAGGAGGGATTATGCGGTAACTCCCTGGGAGGGAGATAAAGTCTGTTGGTAGGCCAGAAGAGAGTGGCTCAGTGAAAGGAATTGATGAACTACAGGTAGGACCTCCCAGCTAGGTATAACCTCCTGTTGTGAAGCTTGGTTGCAACTATCAGATTATACGTCTTGTCCTGAATGAAAGGGCATCAGACAACAATGGTACATTGGTACTCTTGGGGACCCTCTAACAAAAAGAGTTCAAGCTATATGATTAGGAGCTGGGAGGGATCTTCATTTATTCCTGAGCCTGGTTGCAGCCCCATTTGCTTTATGTTTTCATTCACTTCAAAGCAAACACCAGTCCCTACCCATCCAACATTTGACTGAACATGTCTAGTACTTCTGGTTCTCCATAAGAGTATGTAAAGTTAGGATCAAAATATGTCTAAAATGAATTAAGCTCATTGCACATAGTACTGGCCAGTCTGGGAATGCCTTGGTTTCAGCAGATGCATTCAGATATGCTGAAAGAATGCAGGCATTTTGGGGGGGGGGGGGGTGGAAGTTTTTTAGTTTCAAGCACATTCAGATTTGAACAAGTTTAATGATTCTCCTATAGCTCACACAATTCCAGTGTTGCTCAAAGCATGCACTGTTTTAATATTTGACAATCTATTTGCTACTGTTTGGGGAAGTCACTGCCTCTTGGCTAAGCTAAAGGATGGTGCAGTTTTGCCAATAAACAATAGAGCCACTGAACTATATATGGGCAGGCATAAAACAGATTGTGTATAGGAGAAAATGACCCACTTCTGATAACAATATGACCCAATTAAATCTACTGGAAAATCACTGAACTATTCAACCTGAAATGAAAAACCAAATAAACAGGAAGTGCAAAGAAAACAGGAAGCTACCTCAAAGAAGTGGCAGCATCCATAGCTTTCTGGTTCCACTAGCCACTTTAGATTTCTTTTTTAATGCAAAGATTACAAATTTCTCCCAAGAACCTGCCCTTGATTCCTTTGTTTCATGCTGTATGAATGTACATGGAAGCAGTTCATATTACAGCATGAAACAAAGGAATCAAGGGCAGGTTCTTGGGAGAAATTTGTAATCGCTGCATTATTTTTTATTTTTTTCCCCTAGATTTGTAATTCCAAATACATGGAATGACATGCCAACATGTAAGCCCACAGATGACTGCTTAGAAGTAAGTCCCACTGAATTCTTTCTTCACTTAACTATAAGTGAATAGGATTGCAGTCTAGGAATTCTGCCTTTAAAATACGAGTCCCTATACCTGAAAATGATGATTCACATTCCGTTAAGCTCCTGACCCAAGAGCTGTGTTCATAGATCAGATTTCTCTTGCAGACACTGGGAAATGAGACTTCACATTTGCACAGGACAAGGAAGTTTCCCTTACTAGAGGAAAATACTAGACAAGGGCTCTCCAAACCCTGGCCCAGGGGCCAGATGCGGCCTGTGGCAAGCCTCTATCCGGCCCGCGGCAAGCCTCTAATCTTCTGAGAGCTTCTGGCCCAGTTGACCAAACACAACCAGAGTTGTGCTTGTGGGGTGGGGGAATGGGAGTCCATTTAAGTGTGTGCTTCATCTCTTGGGCTGTGTTGGTGCTTGGAGAAATCCTTGACATTTGAGCCCATTCATTTATTCACTCATCTAAATTCCATCTCTAATATATTTATTTAAATTTAATTTTTAATTTTTCCCCCGGCCCTTGACACTGTGCCAGATATTTGATGTGGCCCCTCAGCCGAAAAGTTTAGAGACCCCTGTACTAGACCATTATGCCCCGCCTATTTCAGTCTGTGTAAGTCACCAGAGTATCACTAGGACGGTAGAAATATAATGAAGACAATCTGTTTGGCATGCAAAAATTATGGCTAGTCACATGGTTAAAGATTTTCTTTCAAACTAGGGACTCTGGCTAGTAGCATGACTAGTGGCCAGTCCTCTCTGGGTCTTATGCTGGCAGATCTTGTGATCTGCCAGCTTTAAGCTGGGGCCCTGGGGCCATAGGTGCTCTGTTGTTTTATAGCCTGCTAGTGGTGGTGCAGAAGTCAGTGGCAGGAGCAGGTAAGGTGATTGGGGGTGGATTCAGATGGTTCAGAGGTAGTTCAGGGGTGGGAGGGGTGGATCTGGGCAGTAGCTGCACAAGTTGGATCTTATCCCACCTTCCCTGCCCACTCTGGGCTGCCTGGTCTCTGGGCCCATAACATTCAACACATGCTACATTAATTCATGCTCTGGATAGGATTGGGCCATAGGTCTCCAATGTGTTAGTTTCATGGAAGAAGGCATTTCTGGTTTGCTTTCTGCCATGCTTTAGTTGCAGATGGCCAGAAGACAATATTACACAAACCAGGTCTGCAGTGTCAGGTGACACATGGGGCCAATGGTGTTCTTAAAAAAAGGTCCTGCAACCTTAGCAACCTGGTCCCTCAGATTCTTCTTACTGACCTGCTTGACGGCCTGCCTATTTCTTAGTTCAATTAGCCACCTTGCTGGTAGCTGCTTGAATTCAGACCAAACAACCTGATAGTGAGTCAGAATCAGTCATCTGACTGGAGAAGAGATCCTCAGAAATTGCCTTGGGAGTAGTGGCAGACCTGGGGTTGGGGCAGGGGGGGCAAAAACCCTGGGTGCTGCATTTGCTACACCCCTGCCCTGCCGCTGCTGGCTCCACCCACCGCACCACCCTACCTGCCTGCCTGAGCTGTTCTGTGGTCAGGCGAGTCTCCACGTGCGCTCGGGGGCCTCAGAAGCCTCTCCCCCTGTTTTTGTGTGTCATAAGCCTAATTTCCTGCAGCAGCCAGGACACTGATCCAGAGTGGGATGAACCCACCAAATCAGAGGGGCCAGTGGTGCAAGAAGTACTGGACTCAGACCCCCCCCCCCGAGGCCTGAAAGAATCTGCTGGGAGTGCTTCAAGGCATATCCCTAGGCTGGGACCTCAAAGGTCAGGCCATCCCCAAGCTGGAGTTCTCCAATGGAGTGTCTCCCGCTGAGCTCAGTGGGGCTTGCTTCTAAATAGACATGCATAGGCTTGTGCTATAAGACACCTAGATTATACTAATATGTGCTGCTATCAAGCCAGGGCTCCCTCATCCTGCATTTTTGTCTCTGATTTCTATATCTATGTGCAGGATTTTATATTTGTTTCCATTTAACTTCAATTTGTTACAGTTCAATTTGTCCCACTGGTGGAGCCTGTTAATATCATTTTGAATCCAGGCAGCCCAATCCTAACTTGCCCTGGAGCAGGTAGCTGGTGGGCTAGCCCCACATCCAAGGCAGGGTTGGGGCTGAAAGCAGAATTGCTACCCCTTACCCTGGGTAAAGCGTCAGCAGCCCCAATGGGGTTACTCAGATCTCCCACCTCAGGAAGTGATGCAGATCCAAGCAGCCCGGAGCTACCCTAGGCTGCCTGGAATCTGGGATAGGATCTGGCATAAGTGCTGGATCCTGGCCCTGCCCCCCACTTACTCCCCACCCACCCATGAGCCCGCCTGCTGCCCACCCTCCCCACTCTGAAATGGCTCCCTCCTGCCCTCCCCACACACCCCCGGACCCATGCACTGTCCTAGCTAGGCTAGCACTGGCTTACCCCTTTTGCCCCAGCCAAGCAGGGCTCAGAAGGCCAGTGCACGTCTGTGTGTCGGCCTCCCTCCTCTCCCGGGGGTGAGAAAGTGCTTTACGGCACTTTTGTGACACTAGTGGGCTGGCTGGCCTATGCCCATATGTCACCTGGGCCCAGCCCGGGCGCCCAGGAGTTCCCTGGGGGCAGGCATCTCCTCTAGAGTTGAAGCCTACTCGGGAGTGAGCCCCAAGTGTCATAGGGACTGGGGGCCCTTGCAGAACACCTACCTGGGAGTAGGGACAAGGAACAGCTGGGAACAGGCAGACACCTGGTCAGGAGGGGTGGGGCTGAACCCGACCTGAGGTTGGCCTCATAAGGAGCCTGGAGAGGGAAGAGGGAGGTCACTCCTCTCCAGAGGGGTGGAAGGTCAGAGTGAAGCCAGAGGGGAAAGCGAGAGGCCTCCAGAGCAGGGGTGCTCACACTTTTTTGGCTCGAGAGCTACTTTGAAACCCAGCAAGGCCCGGAGATCTACCAGAGTTTTTTTTACAATGTTCGCACCATCATAACATATAACATTTATGTGTACAATGTATGTTGGTGTACCTTGAGCCCCACTGAGTATAACAGGACTTACTCCTGAGTAGACATGCCTAGGATTAGGCTGTAAGGCTGGAATTCTAGCCACACTTACCTGGGAGTAAGCCCCATTGAGTACAATGGGCCTTACTCCCGGTGTTTCCTCCCAGAGGCACCTGAAGGGGGGCGGTCGGCACTCCGCGATCTACTCATTTTGCCTCGCGATCTACCGGTAGATCGCGATCCACCTATTGAGCACCCCTGCTCCAGAGGGAAGGGGCTGCTGTCCGCTCTAGAGAGAGGAGGCTGGGGCAGGGACCTCCCTGACCCAGGACCTTCCCGGACCCAGAGGGCGAACCCTGGTGAGACTGGGTTTTTGAGCCGGATGCTTGCCGCCAACTATACCCCATGGTGGCTAGCTGACTGGGGATCCAGCGCAGAGGTACTATGGGTCCTCCCAAGGCCAGCCAGCCTGACCCCGGCCAGCAGGGTTGTGGCCCTCCAGAGCCCGGGGTCTGGGCCAAGAGACCCTGGCCAGGAAGCTTGGGCTGGAACTGCCAAGGAGCCAGAAGGGCCGGGTCCTGACCCGATCAGACGACGGCGGCACAAGTCAGCCTAGAGTGCGGTGGGCCGTGCAGTAACAGTCCACATGAATGTAAAATGGCTGATGCAGTTAAACTGCCTGTGTAGAGCTACCATACCTGCTTCCCGTCCTTTAATTCACCACCGACCACTGTTCATCAACCGGGTAAGCCCTTCGCACTCGGTAACAACCAGGGAAGGGACTTCCTCCTGCCATGGACGTTATACCATATTAGGATTGTGCCCTAAGTCAGTCTTCCAGGTGTTAACTATCTCTTCCCCCCAGCTTAGTGCCATCTCTGGATTTGATAAGCTTCTCCTCTAATCCCTCATCCGGGGAATTTAACTAGGAACATTTCTAAAATCAATTCAGAAATTGGTGCATGAGCAGTTTGCAGTAACTTTTAGTTCTTCTGGACATACTCACCCTTTTCCTTATTACTAATGTGCTGTGTGCATTGATAAAAAAAAAACTAAAAAAAGCAATCTTGATTGTGTTCATATTTGTGATGAGATCAAGATTCTTCTTGTATAATGTTTTAACCCATGCAAACCTGTGCACATGGGTAAAACACCCCACAGAAAGAATGTTGTATACAATCGCATCAAGATTGCTTTTCTCCCCAGCATTTTATCATTTAGTCATGCATAAGGGAAAACACAACTGAAGGAACTGAAAACAAGTAGAAATGGCATCAGCACACCAGTCTGTACAAAACTCAGGAATATCAAAAGTCCAAATGCTGAAAATTCCCAAAGCATTAGGTCCATTTCCAGAAAAATATCTCAGAAGTAAAGAACAATTTGGGACTGCAAAATTTACAGATGAATTTATCCAGCCCAAGTTTAGTCTGCTTGCTTAGATAATGGAATATAATTCACACACTTCATTTTGAATATGGGGAACATTTTCCTCAAGACTGTACAATCAGAGTCAATTAACATTACCATCTCCTGGTAGCTGAGGATGAGGACATCTTCAGATCTCACCATGACAGTAGTGGGTTATCCAGAAGTATTCAGTGTGTCAAAATGATGGGGAAAGTCACACTGTTGACATTTTACCATGGCATTCTTGTGAGAATGAATGCGCCTTGCGCAGCAGTCTAATTTATTTGTGCTTGTTTCATGGCCATATTATTGATGATAAGTCATGGCCGTCACCTTATTTCAGAGGAGTCACCAGCCGTTCCATTGGATGGAAGCACTTCTTTCAAAAATTGTCTCCACTTTGCCTGTTTTGAATGTACATGACAAAATAAAAAATGTTGAAGGACTTCACCTCTCGTTGCAAATACTTCACAAATAGGCCAATCCTTTCTCATTCAAATCTTCATTTTTACACTGTGTAATTTCATTACTGTCTCCACCTATATGTTTTTCTTGTAATAAAAACAACCTGTTCCTTATAAGTCGGTGAGACAGATCCCCAACCTTCATTGCAGGAGCCTCTTCATATATATGTATCTGTCTGTACATGTTTAAATATAAACTTATCATGACAATATCACCTAGTTTACAGGAACCTTGCCAGGCCTCATATGGCCTTCCCATAGCCTCTAAAGCCTAATGCAGGGATTTAGTATCAGAAATCAAAGCTAATTACATAAAGATAAGAGCAATGCCAGTTCTTACATAATGGAAAATAAATAAGGCAGACTGCAACCTCAGACTAGAGGGCACTGGGGTTGTTTCAGCTCTAAAAGTTTTCCATCATCAGCGCAATTCTTTAAGGTAACTGCTGCACAGACTGAATCCCAATTCAATGAGGCTGAAGCCAGGTGAACCAAAGCCAATATGGTGTTGTGTGTCACCATATTGGTAGGGATCAAATCTTTGCTCAGTCATGAAATGCCCTAGGTGACAGTTGCCTGCATTGAGTAGGGAGTTGGACTAGATGACCCCTGAGGCATCCTCCAACTTTTATATTCTATGATTTTAAGTCCTTGGGCCAGTCATCATCTCTCTCAGTCTATTCAACCTGATAGGGCTGCTGTGACAATTGGTAGGATGGGAGACCTTGTGTGCCACCCAGACCTGAGGAAAAGGGGCATTGGACAAAATCCCTGGGGCCTGGGCTTCCAGGTGGCCTGGGCCTTGGGAAACAAATTATGTACAAAACGTGTCCTCAGGCCTAATGGAATTAAATATAAATATTTAATAATTATGAACACATGAATAAGTAAAATGGATTAACTAACAGGTTGATCCTATCCATGCTTTTCCAGAAGCAAGTTCTATTGCATTCAAAGGGCTTTCTCCATAGTGTGTTCAGGATTAACGTTACTGAGCCATTGGGGAACAGTGATCATGCTGCGATCCGTTTTGACGTGCACGTTGGGGGAAGAATACCAGGCAAATCTCTAACAAAAACCCTTGACTTCCGACGGGCGGACTTCCCTCAAATGAGGAGGCTGGTTAGAAGGAGGTTGAAAGGGAGGGTAAAAAGAGTCCAGTCTCTCCAGAGTGCATGGAGGCTGCTTAAAACAACAGTAATAGAGGCCCAGCAGAGGTGTATACCGCAAAGAAAGAAGGGTTCCACTAAATCCAGGAGAGTGCCCGCATGGCTAACCAGCCAAGTTAGAGAGGCTGTGAAGGGCAAGGAAGCTTCCTTCCGTAAATGGAAGTCTTGCCCTAATGAAGAGAATAAAAAGGAACATAAACTGTGGCAAAAGAAATGTAAGAAGGTGATAGGGGAGGCCAAGCGAGACTATGAGGAACGCATGGCCAGCAACATTAAGGGGAATAATAAAAGCTTCTTCAAATATGTTAGAAGCAGGAAACCCGCCAGAGAAGCGGTTGGCCCTCTGGATGGTGAGGGAGGGAAAGGGGAGATAAAAGGAGACTTAGAGATGGCAGAGAAATTAAATGAGTTCTTTGCATCCGTCTTCACGGCAGAAGACCTCGGGCAGATACCGCTGCCCGAACGGCCCCTCCTAACCGAGGAGTTAAGTCAGATAGAGGTTAAAAGAGAAGATGTTTCAGACCTCATTGATAAATTAAAGATCAATAAGTCACCGGGCCCTGATGGCATCCACCCAAGGGTTATTAAGGAATTGAAGAACGAAGTTGCAGATCTCTTGACTAAGGTATGCAACTTGTCCCTCAAAACGGCCACGGTGCCAGAAGATTGGAGGATAGCAAATGTCACGCCTATTTTTAAAAAGGGAAAGAGGGGGGACCCGGGAAACTATAGGCCGGTCAGCCTAACATCTATACCGGGTAAGATGGTGGAATGCCTCATCAAAGATAGGATCTCAAAACACATAGACGAACAGGCCTTGCTGAGGGAGAGTCAGCATGGCTTCTGTAAGGGTAAGTCTTGCCTCACAAACCTTATAGAATTCTTTGAAAAGGTCAACAGGCATGTGGATGCGGGAGAACCCGTGGACATTATATATCTGGACTTTCAGAAGGCGTTTGACACGGTCCCTCACCAAAGGCTACTGAAAAAACTCCACAGTCAGGGAATTAGAGGACAGGTCCTCTCCTGGATTGAGAACTGGTTGGAGGCCAGGAAGCAGAGAGTGGGTGTCAATGGGCAATTTTCACAATGGAGAGAGGTGAAAAGCGGTGTGCCCCAAGGATCTGTCCTGGGACCGGTGCTTTTCAACCTCTTCATAAATGACCTGGAGACAGGGTTGAGCAGTGAAGTGGCTAAGTTTGCAGATGACACCAAACTTTTCCGAGTGGTAAAGACCAGAAGTGATTGTGAGGAGCTCCAGAAGGATCTCTCCAGACTGGCAGAATGGGCAGCAAAATGGCAGATGCGCTTCAATGTCAGTAAGTGTAAAGTCATGCACATTGGGGCAAAAAATCAAAACTTTAGATATAGGCTGATGGGTTCTGAGCTGTCTGTGACAGATCAGGAGAGAGATCTTGGGGTGGTGGTGGACAGGTCGATGAAAGTGTCGACCCAATGTGCGGCGGCAGTGAAGAAGGCCAATTCTATGCTTGGGATCATTAGGAAGGGTATTGAGAACAAAACGGTTAGTATTATAATGCCGTTGTACAAATCAATGGTAAGGCCACACCTGGAGTATTGTGTCCAGTTCTGGTCGCCGCATCTCAAAAAAGACATAGTGGAAATGGAAAAGGTGCAAAAGAGAGCGACTAAGATGATTACGGGGCTGGGGCACCTTCCTTATGAGGAAAGGCTACAGCGTTTGGGCCTCTTCAGCCTAGAAAAGAGACGCTTGAGGGGGGACATGATTGAGACATACAAAATTATGCAGGGGATGGACAGAGTGGATAGGGAGATGCTCTTTACACTCTCACATAATACCAGAACCAGGGGACATCCACTAAAATTGAGTGTTGGGCGGGTTAGGACAGACAAAAGAAAATATTTCTTTACTCAGCGTGTGGTCGGTCTGTGGAACTCCTTGCCACAGGATGTGGTGCTGGCGTCTAGCCTAGACGCCTTTAAAAGGGGATTGGACGAGTTTCTGGAGGAAAAATCCATTATGGGGTACAAGCCATGATGTGTATGCGCAACCTCCTGATTTTAGAAATGGGTTAAGTCAGAATGCCAGATGTAGGGGAGAGCACCAGGATGAGGTCTCTTGTTATCTGGTGTGCTCCCTGGGGCATTTGGTGGGCCGCTGTGAGATACAGGAAGCTGGACTAGATGGGTCTATGGCCTGATCCAGTGGGGCTGTTCTTATGTTCTTATGTTCTTATGATTGCCCCCCAAGTATAGTCCAAAATTTAAGCCAAAATTTTTTGGCTTCACTGGAATTAGTGCAAGTTACCCCTTTAATATGGGAAGCTTTAAGGATCTGATGTAATGTAGAGCAGTAAACTACAGAGTGTGAGCAGTGAATGAGAAAGTCCCTTCCTCAAATCTCATTACACACACCAGCACACTAGGGGCCCAATAATATTGAACCCTACCATCGGCACTGTGCTCCAGCGCTGGGTGTTGCAAGTGTACCATAAAGCACTTTATGGCACCTTTGGAATAGGGGCGCCAGTGCTGGGCCAGCACCGGTTCATACTGGACCCAGCGCTGGGTGGAAGATGCCAGCTGACCACCTAGAGCAAGTAAGAGCTCCGGGCGGTGGTGCGGATTTTCAGGGCAGGTGGAGGGTGGGGCAGCCATTAAAGGGATAGGAGTGGGTTGCCCATGACCTAGGTAAATCACAGTCGTGGCCCCCATGGTGCAGAATTCTCTGGTTCCCTCTTTGTCAATGTTTTATTGCAGATTGAAGAGTTGTCTCTTCTCACAGGCATTTTGTCTAATCTGTCATACTTTCTGATGGTTTGTTGCTTATGCAATTGTGCTTGTTTTAACTGCAACTGCTGTTCATTACAATGTTTTTGTACTAGCTTGTTTTTGTCATACTGCAAGTTTCTTTGAGTCCTTAAAGGGAGGACAGTGGGGCAGATTTAAAAGAAAAAATAGTAATAATTTAGGTAGCATTCATTCATACAGCATTGTAACATGGACAACAGCACATTATCTTAGTATTCTGTAAAATGCCCCTGCAAGGTAGATCAGTGTTATAATATCCCTTTTCCACATATTGGTCTCATCTATCTGCACAATGGCGTGAATCACCATGCAGAGCTGAATAATAATTTCAGCGTGCATGTTGAAAATGAGCAGTTTTCTTTTTTCAGGCACTGACTGGATGCTCATTGCAATGCACTGCTACCATTGGTTTAAAGCAGCAGTTCCCAAACCATGGGTCACAACCCAGTTTTTGGTAGGTTGCATGCCTGCGCTACCTGCAAGCTGCAAGGCATTCTGGGGCATGACGCAGCCGATGGAATGGGTCTTCCCATTTGTGGTGGTAAAGAGATTGGTCTAAAGACAAGTTTGTGTTCCTCATTTGGAAGCACCAATTCATAATGCTACCAGATATTACATTTAGTACTATATGTACTGATCCCAAACCTCCACTGCCTTGTGGCTACATCCAGTTATGGAAGAGGCTTCAGGAGTCAACCTCGGGGCAAAATCCAGAGCCGGAGTCCCTGAGGCAGTTCATGGCTGAACACAGTCGCGTTCTGGCAACTCCTGGGACGCCGCTGGAACCAACCGTATTGGCCTCTGCCTTTCCATTGGACCATTTCAGTGACGTGGAGAGGGGGGATTTGCTGCATGGGTAACAGTCTATCCTCCATATCTACTCTACCCAGGCTTTGTGCACTAGAGAGGACACTCTGTTCCAGAACCACCATTCAGAGCGCAATACCATAGTCTTCCGTGACTGAAGGATGCCAACTATCTACTATATGTAGTAGAAGGGAATTGTGTCTTCCTATTGTTCCACCAGCCACTGCCCCTTGTGTTGTCACTACTCCAGACTGCTTAATAATAATCTTATTTTCTTTTTTCTTGGGTATTTCCATTTCCATGTGTTTCTTCCCTATCAAATGTGATACAATGTTCACCCTCCCTGCCAAAAGCTTTTTTTAAAAAAACTTTGTTTTGCCGTCCCTGGTTTGTCTCCCTGACCTGATAGTTTACTGCCTTTCATCATGATCCATACTTTATTTAACCATCCTGAGTCAATTGGAGGCTCCGTCTGCTGTCGCTGTTGGAATATAAAAACTCTTGCCCTTTTGACCACAAATCAACTACTATTGCTAACAGAACTTGAATGAACATCTGAGTTCAGGTTTTGTTCAGAGGTGCACCCTAAAGAGTGCACCGCTAAGGAGATTCTTCAGGCACAGGATTCTTTGGATAGAATGAAATACATGAATGGTCCAATCCTATCCTTACCTTGCACTGGCAAGCACAAGCTCCTCTAGCACAAGCTGTTGCAAAAGTTCCATAAAGTACGTATTTTGTGACAGTACGCCTTCCAGCAGCTGGCAGCCCCTCTCTGGACCCTGTCAGGGAGCATGCAGGGAGCCAGTGGCCATTTCTGTCAGCAGCTCCATTGCTTATGACAGCAGTGCCATGTTTGTGCCACTGCTGGACTTTTAAAACAGCAGATCAGTCGTACAAAGCCCATAGAACTTCAGGAAATGTTCAGTCTGTACATCACTTTATATGGCTACTTGAGTTGGGATATCATATACTGCCATTCATTTATTGTGAAATTATTCAGCAAATTCAGAGACAAAGGGCTGATTCACTTGCTATATTCTCCAGCCATGAGATCACTGTGAAGATACCCATGAAAATATAATGTTTAAATGTGAGATAATATAGACAATGTTCTGGTGCAGACCAGGAGTCTGGTTGTAGTACACATATTCACAAGGAACTATGTTACATGTGTTATATATTAGTACAAGAGTTTGACCTTTAGAAAAGGTAATTAACAATAAGAGAAAAAGAGCAGAAAAAAAGATACTGGGTTGTGACATTTTTACAGAGATCAGGATGTCACGTTCTTCTCCAAAGGAGAGTTTGATGGTCCAGCTTTCATTTCTGTGGGCATATCTTTGCATCAGTTCCCTCCAACATTTGTTCTTGGCTACAAAATGTCAAAGTACTGAAACAAATAAATTGAAAAGTGAAAAATCTAGGTGACGTCCAGTCTATGCTAAGAATACAAAAAGGGAAATCACACTTAACACACACAGCAATAAATTTTCATTACTTTATCCTTTTGTGACTGAAGTTGTATTTATTCAGGCAGCAAATAACTTCATTTTGAGAGAAAGTAGTACCAAACTCAATTTCTCTCTATAGTTCTCATTCCAAGTAAATACTTCAGGTCTGCTTAATCCACCTTCATAAATTTCAACCCTGTCATGAATTTACATACCTTCTTTTGGAGGGGGGGAAAAGATGTATCTCTACAGCAGGGTCTCTAAGCGATGTACTTTGGATGAACAAATATTATGAAATGTACTCATGTAAAAGTATAATATTTATGAGGAATCAGACCGGCTTTGGGCGAAAGTAGGAAGTCCATATTTCATTACTGCTGAATTGGGCATGAGTGTTAAAAATAACTTTCACCTTCTGCAAGGATTTATCACATTCCTTTTGGCTATGGTAAAAGCAGAGCTGGTAGAAACCATCCACTAAGGTGACGAATACAGGATTGCTTCAGCTTTGTGGTTATTACTGAATATAAGTGAGTCTAAATTCTAGAGTTAATAATAAATGTGCAGACCTGCCACTTTGAACACTACTGATGTTTGTAGTCATTCTCTCCTGTCTCACTGTGATGTTTGTGGAAATTTCTTGGGTCTCAATCCTGCACTCACTTAAATGAGAGTAAGCCCCATTGGCCATAACAGGACTTCATTCTGAATAAACACAAACATAAGATTGCACTGCATATCACTTGCTATGTATATTAACCTTTTTATCAATTATCAAATATTTTTTAAAATTTACAAGATTTGATCCACCTAGGTAGTACAAGCATGTGGAAATAGTCTGCTACTCACATAGTCCTAGCTGAGTGAGGAATCTAGGGATCACCTGTAGCAGTGATGTCACTAGGGTTGCGTCACCTGGTATGGGAGGTCAGTGTGTCATTCCCAGGTTGGACCTCCTCCTATGTAGTGGTCAGGGAAGTGCCCTGGGCAGCGGGTGTGGTGATGCACCTTTGCCCTGTCTCCACTGGTTTTTGGATATAACTTTCAATAGAATAGCGATAATTCAACATGGTTTGTTTTATTGCATTCTGTATGCATCGAATGATACATAATGGTATTATTTGAAAAAAAACCAATATTTTTTAAAAATTTGGCTAGTAGTGGTATCATTCCCCTTGTGTGCATCACCTGGTGTGGCCCACACCCCCGACACTCCTATCATTGCCACTGATCTGTGGGTGCCGCTTGGTGTTTTTTCACATTGCAACTGTTGAGACTGCATACATGTATCCTCAATCCATGTGAACCTGAGAACTCTGTTAGATCAGACTGAAGGTCCACCTTCTTCACCATCCCACTTTCCACAATAGCCCAACAGATGCTTTCAGGAGCCCACAAGCAGGGCATGAAGTCAACAGCTCTCACCCTCTGTTACTTCACAGCCACTGACACTCCTAGCATCTTTTCTCTGAATCTTGAGGTTCCATATAGCTATCTTGACTAATTGTCATGGGTAGGTGCAATGGAAGATCAGAAGATCATCAGGTGGATGATGTGGTGTTGTGATCCCATGTTTTGACAGCTGTTTGACAGCTCTGGGAAGGGCAGGGCTGGCTCCACAGCTGTAATCAATCAAGGCCAATGGAGACTCTGATGGACACCTGAGCTTCCTTTGACCTTGATGGAATTTTGAATGGACATGGACTGAAGAGATGGCTCACCTGAGTCTAATTTGGATTTAACAAGGGGCTAACAAGGTAGCTCACAGGTGAGCTGCATTTTGGATTATGGGACATACAAGGATAAAAGACTACCCTGACCCAGAGGGAGATGGAACCAGACCAAGAGGGCTACCTGACCAAGAGGGCTACCTGACCCAGACCAACAGGAGAAGGGGACTGCCAGGACCCTGCTGGATGACACAGAAGAGAGGACTGCCAGCACCCTGCTGGAGGAGACACTCTGCTGGAGAGGAGGGACTCTGCTGCAGATGACTGAATTGGGAAGACTGTACTGTACTTTGGAGATTGGATTGGACTTGAACTGGAGGCTTCAGACCTTTACCCACTGAGTTAAGTGAAGTTTTGGGGTGGGAAAGCCTCTGGACAAGAAAACTTGCAGGGAGTGTATGTGTTTATAGCAATACATTTTGTTAATTGCACAAAAAGGAGTTCTGTTTCCTTTGCACACTGCAGCTGTTGTTCTTGGAAAAGGAGGGTGTTAATTAGCAAAAAAGTGGGCATTGGAAGGGAGTTGGAATATTTGGACAGGACAAAGTGGTGTAGTTGGCAGGATAGGGAAAATTGGGATAGGATGGTAGGCCTATCCTCCATAAATGCTGAATCATCTTTCCAAGCTAGCTAAGTTATTGCTGATCAACACATCTTTTAGCAGTTAAACATGCATTGGGCACACTGAATTGAAATGAGTGCTGGCCTTGGATGACCCTGAGTTCAAGTACAATAGGAAAAACTGTATCTACTTTTTCCATACCATGCACAATTTTATAACTGTCTATCATGTGCTCCCTTATTTAACTTCTTCCTGAACTAAAGAGACCCCCAAATTTCCTCATAGCAAGGTTGCTTTGATCCCCTGGTGATTTTGGTTAGACTTCTTGGCATCTTTCCCAGCTTTTTGATATTCTTTTAGAGATAGGGTGGCCAGAATAGAACACACTGTTTCAAATGTGGCCTTACCACAGATCTGTGCAAAACATGATATTCTTGGTTTTATTTTAAATCCTATTCTAACAATCCCTATTATGGAATATGCCTTTTTCACAGATCTTGTACACTGAGCCAATGTTTTCATTGAGATATCCACCATAACCCCAGGATCTTTTTTTTTTTCTAGTTTATTACAGCCAGTTCAAGACCCTATCAACATATATATGAAAGTGGGATTTTTTTTTTTTTTTTAAACCAACCATGAATCACTGAACAGCCTGGGCTGAACAATGCTTTAGCTGATCAGGAGGAGAAGAAGGGTTTTGGGCTTTGCTGTATGGGGTTCTAGCTCCAAGTAGTCTCAGGAATACCAGCAGATAGAAAACATGTTTGTAAAAATTAACAAAACCACAACTTATTTTCCAACAATTAGTTTAATAAATGGTGCATATCAAGCACGCTCTCATCTCTTTAAGCCAGTGTTATTCAAACTGTGTGGTGTGGCTCTTTAGGGAGGCGCCAGGAACTGAAAGGGGAGGTGCGGGATGCCCTCCCGCAGCGATACTCCCCTGGGCAGAATACAAGCCCATCTTCTGCCCATCATCTGTGCTTTTTCTTAAAGCAGAAGAAATGGGAGTTGCTCAGCTGCAAGAGTGGCTGCTGCCGCCCCGCCCTCTTCTCCCTCCACTCCAAGGCTGCCGCCTTCTGTGTTCCCTGCATGCTGTTTCCAAAGCTCTTCGGCTAAAACCCCCATCTGGCAAGTACTGAGCATGCTCAGCTTGCAGTCCTTAACCCTCGCTGATCCTTGTCTGGTTGGTTCCTAGTTCCCTGCCTGGGATCGCTTCTTATCAAAGCGAAATCTCTCTTTTCAACCCCCTCCCTCTTCCACTCCCCCCTTTCAATCTCCAAACCTTCCTGCTTTCCGCCCCCTCCCCAAATAAAACGCTTCCTATTTTACCAGTCACCAGGGGTCTTAAAGTTGTTTCCATGCAGTTGGCAAGGGGGGGGGGGGAGAGAGAGAGAGAGAGAGAGAGAGAGAGAGAAGCACACACTTTACTTGGCCAGGAGCAGAAAAAGGGTACTGTTTTTAAAGTGATTTATTCATCTTGTTTGACTGAGGAGGAAAGGCTGTATTTTTAAAGTGATGAATCTTGCTATTTGAAGGGAATACTTATCAGCCATTGATGAAGTGATTGCCAGCCCAATCCTATCCGCACTTTCCTGGGAGTAAGCCCCATTGACTCTAATGGGACTTACTTCTGAGTAGACATGAGTAGGCTTGAGCTGTGCATCTCCTAGTATAGGAGACAAATCAGCTTCCTAACCAAACCCTTATCAGCTGTGATATATTTTCATGGTCTATTTTTGTTTTCCCCACCAGGTGCTGGAAAAATTTATTTTCATTAAATTAATAAAGGGTTCAATCCTATCCAAGGAGAATGGGAGAAATGACTAGTTGGATTGGCATCCACAGGGGTGTGTGTGTGTAATGTTGGTCAGACTGGTTGTTCACAAAGTTCATTTGATAAAACAATTCTATTGGCATGCTTAAAAAGTTTTTTTTAAAAAGAGTCCTCCTGGACCAGACAAAATCTACCTACTCCAGCATCCTGTCTCCAACAGTGATCAGCAGCTGATCATTTATAAAGCATGTATATTGTTGTGTATTAAATTTTTAAGATCTGCATTTAATTAATGATATGATTAATATAAATAATATTAATATAGTTAATATATATTTAATATTATAATAGATATAATATTATAGTTAATATAGTTAATATTTCTGGCCACTTCCTGTTTAATGATGTCACTTCCAGCCCTCAGGAACATGATGGGGAGGAAAGGCCAACAGCCTCAGGGGTCAAGGGAGCCACTGGCTCCCTTGACCCCTGTTTGAGTACCACTGCTTTAAGCCATTTCTGCCCAAGGTTGCATTTGACAACAAATGCGTACACCTGTGGGCCTAGCAAAAATGGGTTAAATGGACAGCACTATCTGCAAAAGTATAGTTTCTTCTTGTCCTCAATGAGCCTGAAAAATCCAAACCTTTATTAATAATTTGACTAACTCTTCTAATCTTCCATAACTACATGGTTCACCTTGAGTTGGAAGAAGGTGAGTTTTAAATCACACCGAAGGTTGTAAAAGACCCTCATTTGTTTAATGTGTTTTTATCTCTGGTGATCATATCATCCCTGATTCAATTAACCCAATGGTGACTTTGGGGTTTTCTTCAGATTTAGTGCAATGAATTTCCTCCCCACCCCTTCCCACTTTTGGTGTATCTGGTATGCAAAAGAATAACCTCATGTCATTTCATTCTAAGTAGGATGGTAATGCTAATTTCCTGAGGAGCAACTCTTTGCTTTGATTATTTTGTATTAGTAATATGACTCCAATTTACCTTGCAGGTGTTTTTTTCATTTGTGAGCAGAGAATCTATCTTGATCTGATAAGGTCTTCCATAATCAGAGGAAATTAGTCTTGTACTCACTGGAAAGCTAAAGTGCCATATGTCTTTGACTTTTCACAGAGACCAGTAAAACCCCATGAGGATATTTAATTTCCAACAAAACAAAGAGTCTTCATTGAGTAGCTACAGTTTTCAGCTAAACAACTAATTAGAAAGGTATTAATGATACTGTTGACCAAAAATGTAGGAAAGAACTCTAGATGGTAGATATAACTGCCAACATGGAGGGTTTCTCTTAAATTCAGTATTTTAATTTTTTAGTGCACAGAAGATAAATATATTTTCTAGAAAATGAGAGTCCACATAGCAGAACCACAATTTTTTCCCCTTATAGCTGCCATCTTTCATCTTCTTACACTGAATACATATATTTAGTGATTCTCTAGCTTGAGTAGTACATAATTTGTCTGTGATCTACTTGTAAGCTCAAGATGAACGGTGTACACAGACATTTCACTGCATGTGTGCTCATTCAGTATGGGGGAGACAGAAAATACTATTCAGGTTGCCATGCGCATGGCAGAAATACATTTAGGGAGGGAAGAAGGACAGTCCTTCCTACGCTTTGTATTGGATCTCCCATGATTATTCCTCAGGACCATCAACATCCAATCACCAGCCCTGCACATTAAATGATTATTGTTATGAACAGATATTAATAGTCTTGTGCACTGGCTGTTCGTGTTCAAAGCACAAAGTCCCTTTGCACAAAGAAAGGGTGACTGTGTGACCTCTTGATATTGCTCATATAATTATGAGGTATGAATATACTCATACTTACAACAAATGCTCTTAAGAATATACTTACAACAAATGTTTTTAAAATGCACACAACAAAACTCTGTTGTATGGATTTTAAGAACATTTGTTGTAAGTGTATCCTTTGTTCGTACCTTATTGCCCCATACAAGACATCCACATGCGGGTTGAGGCTGGAGCATTCAAGAATCATTTATTATTGACAATTTCAGAATAGGAAAATGTGCTCTTGAAAAACCTTTGCAGCAAATTTAAGGAATGCGGAGACTGCAAAGTGGGCCGTAAAGGTAACATTTGCAAATGTTAAATCTATCCTGCTTAAACCCTTTACTTGAGCTTTCAGTAGGAGCTAAATTTACTTACTCAGGAAAACCGGGAGAAAGGCTTATGTACTCATGGAAAATATGGAGTAAGCCAAATGTAAATCAGGCTGTACTCCCTGGATGGCTACCTCATATATTACTTGCCAAGAAGTGACTCCTTTACTGAGTGTCTGGCTTAGTGGCTTTTCAAAAAAAAAAAAAAAAAAACACAACACCAACAGACTAGTACATTGCTCTACTATGGGTTATATGACAAGTTTTCTGTGAGGTCTGAATTACATACACGTTCTCCATGTGATAAAGGAACACCATTGTGTTCTAGGTTGAAGTGATTTTAAAAGGGAAGCAGTATACAAGTAGGGAAAATAAAAATTCAATTTTTATTTTCCTATCAGAAGTTAATGTTGCCATTGGGAAATTCTGAAAAGTAGATACGAAGTGGCAGCCCATGGTCCACTCTAAAGGGACTTCGAAAGGCACACCATTACCTCCCCCATCACTGCTAAGGCCTGCCCTGGCTATCTGAGAAGGACTGGACGTTGTTTTTGAACACTGCTAAGGTACTCCTCTTGGTTTACTACTAACCTACTGCTGCCAGAGATGGTAGCCAGAAGAACATCCCTGCACAGTAGCATAGCCATGGGGGGTGTCTCTGGGGACTGTCAGAGCCGTTGATGCATTGAACACAGTCATTGCACCAGTGGCTCTGGCAGCACCAAGGTAGGAAGTGGGTTCACTAAGGGGCACCTTGTTAAAGCACCCTCACATCTAAAGCTGGTCCTGCATGTTTCACCCCAGAGTGACTTCCTGCCAGCAACTCTTTTGGACAAATGACTTATATGTATACTTGCCAATTATGAGATACGTCAGGGTCATATCTGATAGTAAATTCACTTTTTGTAGCTTGAATGAGCTGACAAAAATGTATTTGCCCTGTAGCAGAACTCGTCTATCGGTTGTAAGCATACAAAAGTCTGCTTAAATGCTGCAGGCTTTAAAGTTAGGAAGTTCTACAACTGGGGAAGATTTTCTTGACTGGAGCAAGCAAGTAGCAGAGCTCCAAGACATTGGGTTTCAACCATAGAATTATAAGTGGGAGGAGAAAATGTGTTAGTACAGTATCTTTCTATGAATTTTTGCACAAGTACTGGTGGAATAACTCTTACAGTGCAACCCCACAATGAACTGGATTCTGCTATGAGCATAATGGTGAATAAGAAAAACAGGCTGAAGCATCTAAAAGGTAATAGGCCATGGAATGGCTTGAAAGTTCTTGTAGTAATGGAGGAAGTCCTCTGGATTGGGGCCATGATCTGCCACCACTGTACAAATCAAAGGGCCAAGAAGTGGTCTCAGCAGTCCAGCAATGAGACCTGCTGTAGGCTCTTGCCCAGTGATGTCAACCCCTGATGCCGTACCTGCCGCTTTGGATCCAAGCCATTGCTTATGCAGAAGGGTATGAATGTTGTGAGACTCACTGATGGACGGTAATATTTTCACCAGAAAAGATGCTGCAACTCTCCCATCCAAAGCTGAAATAGCCTGGGCTAGTGGTAGATTTTTCAGGCTTAAACAGCCATGGTGTCTCCCTTCCTGGCAGGAAACATGACAAAGCTGACAGCACCCCATTATTTTTTATTTTTAATTTTTTTTCACATTTTTATACTGCCCTTCCTCCAAAGAGCTCAGGGCGGTGTACACAACTGCTCCCCTCCTTCTTGTCCTGACAAGAACCCTGTGAGGTAGGTGAGGCTGAGAGAAAGTGACTGGTCCAAGGTCACCCAGGAAGCTTTGTGGCTAAGGGGGGATTTGAACTTGGATCGTCCAGGTCTAAGTCCACCACCCAAACCACTACACCACCCCATTACTGAATTGCAAATGCCCCATACTAAAGAAGCTGGAACAGCCGCTATGACACAGGGCTGTCAGACAGAATTGCCACGCTGCAAAACACTCACTTCTTTGGATGAACACTCACTTATTGGATGAACTTCTTCTAGCTGTGAGCAGTTTTTGCACTTTGGAACATGCGGATGGAAGCTCCAGCTTGATGTCATTGATTTGAACTTCGTCTGCATGTTGCATCTTTATTGTCCTGCCATGATTCATTGAAGAGCAAACAGTTTTGAACATGCCTGGCCGATTTTTAAACAGGGTGGACAGGGAGGAAAGGAAAACACTTTCAGGCAGTTTGATGGCTGATGTCTGGAAGGGAATGTGGCTTGGAAAAGAAATTAGCCTCTCTTTTATTCAGCATTAGGACTATTTTAGCTAGCGGGGCTGGATTCATGATCCATTTGCTTCCTCTCTGCCAGCAGCTAGTTGGTGTATTATGTTCAATGTCTCTTTACATTAGCTGAAACCTCTGTGATGTCAATTGAGGAAAAACCTGAGTTGTATGTTAGAAAATCCTTACTGTGGCCCGACAATGGCTGCATTATCGGGCCTTTCACTGAATTTTTGTTGTAGGATTTGCTATTATATTTGTCTACAGCTCAAAGGAAGGAGAAGAAAGAAAGAAATCTAGGAAAATTCCAACCAATTATATTAAAAAAATGTATCTATGTCTAGTGTAAGAAGGTTATTATTCTTGTTCTCATTTCTCTCAAAATCCTATAGCACCATTCTATGCATGTCTATTGAAAGTAAGATCATTGAGTTCAATCGGACTTACTCCCAGGTAACTGTGTATCAGATTGCAGCCCTGGAATTTGGGGATCCTCCAATGACATTGGTAGTAGACTGAACACAAACATAATAATAATACTTGGCACTTACAGACAGTTCTCTTTATATTCAAATTTGTTATCTGCGAATTTGCTTATCCAGGAAGGGCAGAATTGCAACAAGTGACATGTTATCCTCAAAATCTGAGGCTGGGTCAAGCACAGGGAAGGAGCCGAGAGATAGGTGGAGAAGGAGGAAGGGTGAAGCAACCTCATCTCCATTGCTTAACTCTGATATCTCATTGTTGGGCCAGCTACCTTCAGTGAGTTGAGGGATAACCAGCACAGAGGAGAACACATCAAATGTTGGAGATGTTGATGAACCCTTGTTGTCATCCAGACCCATTGACTTCAAAGTAAGATTTGGGTCCATAAAGTTCATAGAGTGTATGGTGAAGATGGTCCCCTGGAACCTAACCCCATTTTCCCCATATATTCAATGATTCAGTATCCACGAATTTGGTATCCACTAGGTTTTCCAAGAACCTAACCCTAGTGGATAAAGACTATATATCATTCTTTTTAGTGGACACCTTGCACCACATTTATAGACCTGCCATCTCAAAATGCACAATATAAAATTATGAATGAAGTTTGGGAATAGAGCAGAGGTGGAGTCAGAGATAGAAGTTGTGGAAATTCTTATAACCCTTTTGAGGAAATTAAAGCTTTTTTGTAAAAAAGAATATATTAAAAAACAGAGGCAATAGAATGCAAATAGTGACTGATGATGAAATGTAGTGCAGGCAGTAATAATAATAATAATTAATAACTAGGTATTTATATACCACCTTTCTGGTCATTGGATTACTCCTCTGACTTTATTCAAGGTGGTTTACATAGGCAGGCATTTCTAAATCCCTCAAGAGGATTTTTACAAACATAGAGGTTCTCTCTTTCAAGAACCAACAACATTTCAGATGGATCTTCCTGGCTTGGTCTCACTTCTGGCCTCCAGTTCTCCCATGCAGGTTGACAAGCAGCTCCATCTCTCACATGGAGGGCAGCCAAGACGCTTCTTGCTCACACCAAGAGCAGGTGGAATCACCTTGTTGAAGTGATTTTAAAAGGCTTGTGGTCCACCTAGTGGGTTTAGACCCACAGTTTGAGAAACATGGGTCTAAATTCTAATTAAATCTCATATAAGGGAGTTGTTTGGACAACCCCCTTCCCCCAGATTAGGAGAGGGGGCAAGAAGAAGAAGTACACCAGAAGAAGAAGGAGCATGTGGGCAGGGCAAACTCAGACATGTCATCTGAACCACCCTTCAAACCATGTTATGCAACAGTTTTTGTTCCATTTGGGACTGGAATGAAAACTATTTTTGCTTGTGTGATGCTAAAAAAGGGACTGGCTGAAAATTGGGGTGATGGAGCTCTGAGTATTTCACTGTTGTCCATTGTAAGCAAGTCCTGCTTAATATTATGGCATTTGTAAAACTAGTGGACCAATGAAGATTTAAGAACTGTTGGTTCTTGGGTTACCATGGCAACCAGCAGTAATTGACACTGATTGCTGGACGGATTCAGGCGGCAGCAGCAGCAGTGGAATGTACCATTTTGAAGACTGTAACTCTGGAAAACAAAAATTAACCATTTTCAGGCAGATGTGTGTTTGGGCTGAAACCTATGGAAAATACAAAAGGCATATTTGAGAAGCGCTAGCATGCGTAAAGCTCCCCTGTGCCTTTTTCAGGGTGATTTATAAACAATATTCTTCCTTCCAGATGTTGAAAACAGCCTACAGTTCACATACACTATGTGTGATGAAATGGCCCTCGAGAAGATGATGTGCTCAGAGCCCTTTTGAATTGAATTAGGTTTACACTGACTGAACAATCTGAGCAGTGCACATTTACCAGGTTTATTATTAATAGTAACAATCAGATAGTGTTTTCAAATGTTCAAAGTGTTTCACACATTACACCGATCCTGCAAGGCAGGAATTATCTTAGCACCATATTGCTGGGTGAGGGTAGAGAGACTGAGAATTTAATTTTTAAACCAGGCTTCTTGGTACCTGGTGTGAGCAGGCGCTGAAGAGAAGTGGTGGGAGAGCTAAAGAGAGAAAGTGACAGGTGGTTGAAAAAGTAGATGTAGACTCTTGAGTGGAGAAGGGGAGGGGTGTTGGAGGCAAGCGGTGGGTGGGTTAGTGGAAGGAAAAGAAGAGCTGACTTATCTGGCTCAAATTAAAATCCAAGCCAAAGAAGAACCCAGGGAGACAAAATGCCAACCTTGTGTTTGAGACAAGCACAAAGCTTGTATTCCAAGCCAAAAAATGTTAAAACTCAGCTAAAGCAAAGCAGAGGCTCATGTCTGAGCTATGTCTCCACTCATCAATATAATACATAAATGTCACACACACACACATCCCAAGACACTTTGATTGCTAGAACAGTTTGAAAAAAAAGACATCTTTATATAGTCTTTGCAAAACCTGGGGTGCCCATTGCCTCTTCATACACTTGAATACGAGTTTGGAGGAAAGAATATTACCAGGAGCAACCAGAACTATGTATCCATGCTTTCAAAATACATACAGTAGTAGTATTATAAAGACAGATTAAAAGCCGATTAATGTTGATGAAATCCAAAGAGTTAAGGTACTCCTGGAAATGGACACAATTGTGTAATCAATTGTGTAATAGGCTTACCTCCCCCACCCCCTTTTTGGTATTTTTTTGTTCAGACTAAAGGAAGATTGAGAGTGAGAGGAGTGTGATTAATTTTCACCACTATTTAGAAAAAGGAGACTCATTTTTATCCGTAGATATGATAGCAATAACGTTAAAGTTGATTTATTTCTATGTAAACTGCTTTGTGAGCTACTCTATTGAAAAGTGGTATATAAATATGCTTAATAATATAATGTCATAAGAATGTCATATAAGATATAATGTCATATATCATATGATATATGATATATATATATATATACACACACAATGTAATACAATGTGATACAATGTCACATTTAGGATCAACGTTCAGAGGGAAAAAAATACTCCTAGCTCTAAAAGCAGTTTCAGTAACGCAACCAGCTGTCATGGAACGGGGAAAGGATCAGCCCTGAATCTTCTCTTTCTCTTCTTCTTCTATTTCAGGCTGATGCTGAAGATTTGCTTGTCTGTCACTCTGACTTGGCTTTTGGATAACACCATCACAGCAAAGGCCTCTGGCATTTTCAGGGTAGGAAGGAGCTTCGACAAATGTGTACTGCCAAGTCAGAGTGACAAAAGACATAAGAAACAATAATTTCTGCCCTCACTCTGACTCTCCTCTGTAGGAAGAAACATGGGAGGAAAAACTGGTACCCAGTAGCAAAGCCAGTGAGTGGAAGAAATCCATCACTTTTGTCTACATTTTCCCCAATACAGGTATGCAGCTACTCCACTCCCCATTGTTATGCAATTAGGTCATTAAGTGAGCATTCAGTCCAATCTATTGCCTTTGTTGTGTAAAAAGTCACTCCCTACCAGACACAAGCTGGCTGCACAGGCTACTGGAGATAGGCTGCCTCTTCTTTGCATTAAGAGCCTCTCTGTTGTGTAAACAGACACACTGCTGCAGGCTATGGGAGATGCAATTGCCACATTAAGATCATCCTTATTGTGGTTTGACCACCATCATATATGCGGTCTGTTGTTAAGCGAACGGTTGTTAAGTGACACATGCATGTAATCAAAATTGCCCCTCCCCAACTTTGCTGCTGGGGATGGGGTGCTGGGAGGCATTTTAACTAGGTTCCATTGTATATATCTCTAGGTTCAAAACCAAAAATTTCATGCCAGTCCCATATAGAGTGCTGCACTCCAGGTTTTCTTAAGGAAGCCCATGTCACAGTTTGATAACCATGGATATCAGTGATTCATTCTTGCAAAATGAGGTGGGTTTGCTTCTTTTCTCATACCTCCTCTAGCCCATTATCCCCAGCCTTTTTGTTTTTTTAACCTCCCTATTTTTGGAAGGAGGGAAACTTTAAAATAAGATAAATTCCGTAATCCTTCTGGAAAGGCAAATTATTGCATGATTGGGATATTCACAGCTCCTTCCTCACAACAAAGCATCCGCTTCAAACTTTAATGTTATTGTATTACTCTGAGTTTGCTGCAAAGGATGCCTAACAAGGAAGGTCAGGGTATCATCAAGGCATAGGCGGATTTTTGCTGAATGACATAAAACTGTCAGAGCTGCTGAGCTTTGATGTTCCATTAAGTGATCAATGTAGATTACAGACTTTTGGCTAAATGCTGCTCAACTGTATGAGGTCAATATTTGTTAGTTCATTGGGAGAATAATTAATGAATCAATTCAGGATGCCTGAAGGTAGGAAAAAATATATATATATCCTGCCAGGCTTGCATTGCACTATGCTTTGGTTAAAATTATTTGGGAAGATCTGCAGAGCGTTATTAACCCCTCTATGCAGAATTTATTTGTGGCTGTGACATTCTAGCAGAAGGGGGGAAGGGGGGAAATAGCCCCTGTAAAGTGCACTTATTGTAACCTTTGAGCTGCCTGGAAGGAAGGCCTCTAACAAGCAGAGTGCATCACCATTAGTTCTTCCCATGCACATCATCATCATCATGCTCAGCTTGGGAAATAATTACAAGCAATTTTTCTATTTTGCTGTTGGGCGGCATGACACAATGTTCTTCCCGCAGAATGACTCCCCGGACCTCTTCCATTTTTGTCTCTCTTCCTATAATTTGGAGTACAGTTATAACCAGCTCTGGGTGTGAATAATAATAATAAAACATTTATTGAGCCTCCCAAGGAAAAGTCCTGACAGCAGCTTGCAATCAAGAGGCGTTGGGCAATTAAAGGGCCCTTTTTCTTTTGACTTGTGTTTTCAGGTTGCTGTCAATTAACAGAGATTGTCTGAGGATGTGTTTCATATTTCTGAGAAATGCACGCACTTCTGCATCTGTGTGTACAGCCTGAGCCTTTGAAGAGTTAGGGCCAAATCAACGTGTGTCTAATCGTGCAACTTTACTAGATAGTTGTGTAAATTCCTCAAACAGAAAGAGGAGGGCCACAAAATATGGTGAAACTGTGTGTGTGTGTGTGTGTGTGTGTGTGTGCGTGCGTGCGTGCGTGCGTGCGCGTGCGTGGGGTGTGTGTGTTAGTATTTTGCCCCACCTTGATTTTGATCCCAGTCACAGTACTTCATGAGCTACTTTTATGGCTATATATTTTTTCCCTTAAACTCTAATAGAAGGGTTTTTTTTTTCTTTTGTAAACTTAAAATTATCACATGGGGGGATCCATAATAAGCTACTAGCACCCCTGACATCTCCTGCTGTGGTTGTACTAGGTATTGCAGACCCTCTCTTGCTATTTGAAAAGAAAGTTAACCTTCCATCTAGCAATGTTGCATAATGAGATGTATGTTTGTTTTGGTCCTTAGATGTGCCTTACCCTATTGAAATCAATGGGCTTAGACCAGTGGTTCTCAAACTTTTTAGCGCTGGCACCCACTTTTTAGAATGACAGTCTGTTGGGACCCACCGGAAGGGTTGTCATTAACCTGGAAGTGATGTCATGGCTGGAAATGACATCATGAAGCAGAAAAATTCTTAACAGCCCCCATATGACAAAATCAAATCAAAGTCAGTTAAAAGTTTACAATGTTTAAAAATGTATAAAACATCCTTTAAAAAAACAACCCTTCTAACCCTCCCAAGCAGTTTTTTTTAAAAAATGCCCAAATATCCCACAGGAGGCAATCCTATCCACACTCGCCCCATTGAAAGTAAGCCCCGTTGACTATCATTGTTAAAAGCCTATATATAGTAGCCTGTTAAAAAAGTACAGATCTGTAACATGTCCCCAAATGCTGTCACATCCCAAGACAGCATCAAGTCTATTACAAATATACTACATATTGAAATGAATATGGAGACCCACCTGAAACTGGCTCACAACCCACCTAGTGGGCCCAGTGTTTAAGAAACACTGGCTTAGACAGATCAAAATCAACATAGCATCTCAATGTATCTTTTAGCCCTATGCAGAAACCATATAGTTAGGTACATTGAGTGTGTACAGAGTGGGGACGGGTTGTTATGACTGCTGGTCCCATACCCTCCCTATGCTTGCTCAGCACAACATGAGGGATTGGGCTCTCGTGTGGAGGGGTCTATGACAGTGGAAGGCACTTCTGCTGTCATAAAATAGCTGTTGTGAAATGCCATAAGAGGTGGCAGTGCTGCAACTCTGCCAACAGACCCCTCTGCACCCACCAGACCAGGAAAGGTAGCAGTGGTGGTGGGGTGGGGGGGGGGAAGGAAGAAGTGAAGGGATGCAAGACTTCTGCCAGTATCCTATGTCCCTCCTTGCCTCCCAATACATTCCCTTCTCTCTTCAGACTAACTTCAAGTCATAACCTGCACATACAAATCCAGTCATAAGGACATAACCCTATTGACCCCAGGGCACATCAGGCACATCCTTGGGGATCTTCCTGGGCTGGTGTGACTTGAGAACCTAAATCCTATCCCTTATCTGTCTGGACTGAAGTGCATGTGCATGACAGGTGCAGAAACCTTTGCTCTGACTGACTACAGTGTAGTAAGGTGTCACTGAGATGAAGGACGACGGCTGACAGCTACACGGCTTTATCTCTCGCTGTTTAGAATGTCTCTTGTTTGGTGGCTACTAAGCCGCCCTGTTTTCTGTCATTTTAAGAAATAAACCACAAGAGACAGGACAAACTCTGGGAAACGGTTATAGTTGGCTAATTTTGCCGAGTGAGATTGGAAGCTTGCATAGGATTTTGCAGAGCTATGTTGCTGTGGGGGTTGGGGTGGCATGTAACAAACAATAGGTTGCTTTTCAATAATGACCTTGTTACACAGTGTAATAGTCCCAGAGGGGCTTCTGTGGCTACAGCTCTGTCCCCAAACCTGAACTGCAGAATATATTTCTTGTTTAATCTGTGCCATATTTTTGCCTATATCTTTGACAGTGCATTTATTTTTAAAACCAGTAGTTGTCCCTGGTTGCCATATGTGAACATGCTTTGCTTCTGTCATGTAATCATTCATTAGAGTTGACTCCTGATGTCAGGTGGTCCTAAACTAAACTTTATCAGGAGGGACAAAGAAGCACTTAGTAAAGTTGCATTTGCCCCCCGTGTTTCATGGGCCTGGGTTGCGTTGTACAGCTATGGCAAAAATCTGTCACATCCCATCTAATGCAGCATGACAGAAAGGAGCCAATGAGGAGGGGACGGGAACTTCCACAGCACTTAGCTCTTGCAAACTTCTACAAAAGAGTTCAAGGAGTGGGGGAATGCCCAGAATGCCACTGAAGTTGTCTTTGTAACTTAACATCTTTGATTTGATTTCATCAGGGTTTTGATGGATTTGCGCAGAAAGTTACACATATTTGAGTTACAGAAAACAGGGCCAGACAGACACTATGGCAAGAGATTTTTACCCCCAACCGAATTAAAGCTTCAGGACTTCACTTCAAAGGAAAGATGTCAATAGCAGATCTTCGGTATATTCTAGTGCCAAGCTGAGACAGTAATGTCACTGCTTTACAAACGCAGGAGGCGCACTCTGTGTGAGCAGCAATTTCTGGAAATGTCAGTGGCCTGAGCTATTTTTTTTTTCTTTCCAAAAAGGACATTAGGGAACTAGAAACTTCTTACTCCTGTGACTCCTCTGGATATTTATTTCTTTGTTGAGTTATTACTTATCGGTGCCAGCGACCCATAGGAAGACGTATAGCTGTTTATCTAAATAATATCCACCACTGTGTACAAAATATATTTCATCATATTATACAGCACTTCACAGAATTACTGCAACTGTCCTTACAACAACCTAATAGGGTAGCCCAGTATTATTATCACTGTAATCTTTGTAACAAATGTTTCCTTATCCAAGGATAAGTTTCCAAGGCTTGGCAGTCCTACTTGAATCTGTGTCAGTGAAATCGCTAGCACAGTTCCGCATGGGCCCAGGTTGGAGGATCGGATCTGGGAAGAGGGCTCGGATTAGTGGATACTACTGCCACCAAACCTACCCCCTTGTCGGACCTGATTCGCCCTCAGTCAACAGCTATACATCATCCTATGGGTCATTGGCACTGATAAGTAATAACTCAACAAAGAAATAAATATCCAGAAGAGTCATCGGAGCACAAAGTTTCTAGTTCCCTAATGTCTCTTTTGGAAAAAAAATAGCTCAGGCCACTGACATTTCCAGAAATTGCTTCCCATTCCATAGACTTGATCAACATGCCTATTTCAGAGAGCTCTATCAGGTTAATGAGTCAGGTCTTGTAATAATTTTAACATTGTGTTTCACCTGTTCACCTGGAACAGATATTTAGCTGATGGAACTGTAAGTTCCTGGATCCCTTTTAAAATATCAGCATTGCAATAGCTGCCTTCCATTTCTCTGGCATGGAGGCTGATTTAGAGTTCAAGGACCCAATCTTAATCAACTTTCAAGCACCAATGCAGCCACAATGCAGTCCTGAGCTAAGGGAACAGACATTCCCTAACCTTGAGGAAGCCTTCATGACTGCCCTCTCTCACTGTAGGATTCATAGAATGACCTGGTGGCACAGCTGCATCAGCACTGGAAAGTTGGATAGAATTGGGCCCCAAGTTAAGTACCTTTGCTAGAATATCAGCAATTTCACAATTCCTTAAGAACTCTTGTGTGGATGCCATCTGGATCCAGCAATTTGTTAATTTTTCTTTTGTCAATATTCTCTAGAACTTAATCTATTATCTGATTCAGTTCTTCAGATTCCCTCCCTGACAGGGGAATTTTTCAATGTCATGATGTATCCAAGCCTATTCTCACAATGAAGCCTTTTTGTACCTGTTGAATGAGAAGTCTAACTTGTACTGCCTCCCAGCTAGTCTTCCCCTGTTCTGAACTGGTCATATGTATTTCTTTAGGATCTTGGACACTCAGACCCCTATAGCTTTGCTCTCAGTTGAGTTCAGGACCCTACCATAGCAATATTTTTAGCAAAACAATCTTTTTTTGTCACTTGGAGCTCTCCTAGGTGCTGCAGAACATGACCTCTTTCGGCTGTGAGGATCTAGCACCATGGAATCTGATATTTGTTGCCCAATACCAGCTGATTCCAAAGCAGTAAGATCTGAATATTCAAGTCCTTGAAGAGGTGCAGAGGACCAGTTCAGGACAGGTGAGAACTGTCTGGAAGTTAGCACAAGGCTATTCCTTCAGCATCCATAAATTGACTTGGTTGTGAGAACCAGTTCATCATTATATTGAAACACTTCCCGAAGTGGGTTGAATGATAAGCCACATTCTGGTGTGTGAGGGAGCAGTCAGCAGGCTGTTTTGCCATAGATTCTATGCCATGCACTTGCACATACGTTTTGCCTTACATCCTTCTATCCCAGTAGCAATGTGCTTCTAGTGCAAGCCAGGGGTGTGAGTCTATGTGTGCTCACAAACAAGGCAGTAAAGCTGATTTTGTTCCCACAATCACCTCATATGTGGGGGAATGCTACTTCTGTATATTGAAGCTCCTTTTGGATATCATGGCTGACACCAATGATAGGTCTTTCCCCCCTTAAGTTGTCTTACAGTCCAGTCTTCTGTGGCTGGCACACTGTGAGCTCAGGGGTGCCAACACAAAGTCCATAAGAAACGGGCAGGCTAGTCAAGGGGAGTTGAGAGGTGTTATGCTGACATGCTTGTTCTTGCTGCTGCATTGCTTCCTATATGGCTCCTCTAATCTACACCAGCTATGTTGCTGGCATATTGGTTTGCAGCCACTGGGGGCATGTCCACCCTGGTAAAGAAGTTTGGGATCCGTCATCTGCTAACCCTGCCTCATCCCACCCCACTCCTGCCCTGCCCTGCTCTCTTCTCTGTTACAGCCTCTCCCCTGGCAGGACTGTGCCAGTGGCTGGTCTGCATCCCATTAACAGTGGCGTGCAGCTTTCTGCCTGTTGCATTGTATCTGTGTAGCGCCTGCTGGTGGACAAGCTTCTGCACCGGTGGAACTTTATTTACACTTGGTATATGTGGTGTTACGCTGGCATTTTCCATGGTTAAGATTCGGCCTTAAGCAATTTTAAAGCTACCCACGTTATTGGCCACCACCACCAAAGCTAGCATGGTGTGAAGAACTGACTTTCCTTGTCAGTCCTGAATCTATAGCCTGTTCGCTTCACTGGCTTGCCTGGGTTTCTAGATCTGGAACTTTGGCCATGCTCTTGGACTTAAAAGTCTAACCACCTCTTTTAATAGATGTACAGGAGTTCATTGCTATTCATTAGTGATATATAGGCACTCTGCTTGTGATCAGAGGCACTGTCAGATTTTTTCCCCTACCATTTCTGGCTATTAAAAACACTGAAGTGAGGCAAAAGAGCGGTTTTATATCACATGAGGTTATGCTGCCAGGGATTAATCTGGGACAAACTTCACAGCAGCTTAGTTCCAGAAGCTTAGCACCGTGGCACAACTAAGGAACATTGAAAATAATGTGAAATCCAGTGCCTCTGAATGAAGGACTTTCTTCTGCAGCTTGAAATAGGAACGAGCCACGTCCCTTTTGCGGTTTTGTTTGACACACACACACACAAATAACTGTAGCTATTACAAAACACCTTTCCCCCCCTTTTTTTTGCATTCATTGTATCTGACTTCATCTCGCTACCCCATTTGGAAGCTGTGCCATTCTGAAAACAGCAGGCCGAACTGAGTGATAGTTTTCGAAAGCCAGCACATTGTAAAGATGGAAAGTTGCAGCTTGGATTTATGGCTGGTAATGGCTATTTCCTAGATTAGTGGAATACAAAGATGGTGTCACATTTTCCGTGCCTTCACACTGAGCACAGATGATGGGCTGAATCTATCCCTGCATAAATGGTAGCTGTTTCCTATATTGAGCTATAATTCCATATCGCCTTGACTCTGCTGATGCAGGAAAAGTGCATATTTGTGACAAGGCATACATTTGCCAATATGTTTTATTTCCAGTATGGAAATGCTGTTAAGATGAAGGTTATGCACCACCTCTAGATTATGGGTTCTGATAGAGACGATACTAAACAGATAAGTGTTGCTCTCCTTTTGCTGCCGAGGGGCTGCCTTAAGTGCCAAGCCTTTGATCATAGTGACAGTTTGAAACCCCTTAAGGAAACCAGAATTGAGCATAAAAGAGCTGACAGCTGTGGTTCACCTTGTTTCTTTCCCTGTCTTCCAATTATCCTAACCCCTTGAGTACCCATGGGGTAAGATGTGGCTTATACTGACTATACATGTGATAAAGGGGCTCTAGTCATGAGAGTCTTGGAAAGACAATGGATGTCCTCTTTCTAAAATGCAGCTCGGTGAAAGAGCTGAGGTGCCGGGCAGCCCAACAAATTGAAGAAGGGGCTTTAATTCTTTTAAATTAGGATCTGCTTTCTAGCAGCTTTCTTTAGGTGTTTTAAAAATGGCACAACACAAAGGAAGAATCAATGCTGGTGATTGTGCTTCTGCATCAGCTTGGTAACTTGTGTGTAATATTGTTTCACAATAGGTTTGATAGAACAATGAACCTCCAAATTGTTTCTGTTGAGAGGTACATGTAAGGGGCAACCAGGCTGATGTGGGAGGTCTATGATCACCGTCGTCCCTCTTTTTAAAATATATATTTTTTCCAAGATAATAATGCCAAGAGGGGAAACAGTTCCGGGACCCAGCACTGGCGAAGGTGGGTGGCTAACCCTTTCTCTCTGTGCCATAGTTATCATTAAGATGTCCCTGCAAGTGACGGCAGTGTGCAGGAGATGCTGTTTGGTTCCATGAGTGCCTGTGCATGGCAGTAGCTGCCTGCAATAGCTCTATTTGCAAGAAGAAGGGGAAACTTATATGGTGCATCGCGGTGTCTGCAGTACTTACTGTTTTCCCTGCCTTGGTTACGCTACTGGGCAACCCTGGTCTAGGCCAGCACTCTTTTTCCAACAACAGCCAACCAAATGCTCCAGACAAGAGGGTTGCCACCACTGCATACCTGGGGGGGGGGGAGGGCAAATGCACTTTTACACACAGGCTCCATCAGAGCTTTTTCATGCTGATGCAAGCAGTACCCAGGAAGTGAGTGCTGCTTCCACAAGGCCTTCCAGCAACGCGGAAAAGCTTCACTGGGCTGCTAGCAGCAGTGCAGATGTCTCCATTGTTGCCTGGGATGCCTCCATCCTCCCCCTTTTTTCAAAGGGGGAACAGAGGAGGTAGTGGCACGGAAGTAATTGCGGTGACAATGATGTCACCATAATTACTTCCAAGCAAGAGGGCGGCAAATGGGGGGGGGGTGGTCTCTGGTGGGAAAACTGCCAGGACTGCCACTGCGTTGCCAAGGTCTATCCCAAATAGAACTGGAAAGAGGTTTGTACCAAGAGTTTGATAGGTGCAGTCTCTCCCAACCAGAAAGCACTATAAAGGAAGAAATCACCTATAGGGGACATCTCCTTGCCTTACAGAAATGGGACTCTCTTTATATAAGTTTTACAAAAAATTAAATGTATCTGGCTGTACTGGTGTAATCACAGGACTAAAGGAAACGGACTCATCAAGAATAAAACTCCATTCTTTATCTTGAATGAATGATGCACAGAGCAGTGGTGGACCTGGGGGGGGGGGCAGGGAGGGCAAAAGCCCCAGGCAGTGTGCTTGTCATGCACCTGCCCCCTCTGCTGCCGCCTCCGCCCGCCATGCCACTGCGCATGCCGCCAGAACCATTCCACAGACAGGCGTAGCCCTGTGTGATGCTCGGCAGTGTGCGAAAAGCCTTCTGAGGCTACTTGCGTGATCTTAAGCAATACTTCTGGTTTCATGGGGGAAGTATTGTTTAAAACTGCACGGGAAGCCTCAGAAGGCTTTTTGAGTGGTGGTGTGTGTCGTGTGAGGCTCTGTGATCAGTGATAAGTATCCCAGGGAGGCAGCGTGGTGTGGGGGGGGGGGGCGGCATGTCACAGACCTGCACCCTAGGGCGCAATGGGGGCAGGTCCATTAATGTCACCGAGTGTGTTGTTCTCTGCCAAGGGGAGGCCTGGGGGGGGGGTTCTCCTTGGCTGCAAATGATATGCTTAGTGCATTTTTGCTGGAGATCATGGGGTTGTAGTTAAGCCCCATAATTCATAAGGCAAATGACACTTGGAGCATGTCATTTGCTGTTAATGAGAGGCCCCATGGGGACTCTCCTGGCCCCTTTCTTTTGCCCTCTGTTGCTTGCATCTCTATGTTCTCCAAAGTAAGAATATTTTCTCCTGAGAAAATGAGAAGGAACAGGCAGAGATGGGGAGGTTTGGACAAGGGAGACTTGACTACTTGAGCAGCCTAATTGATTTTTGGCTCATATAAGCAGACGCTTTTGAACCCCTACTTTTGAATCTCTTTTATATGTTCTGAGCATCGAATCAAAATAAATGTTTAGAATATCAAGCAAAAACATGGGTGCTTCTTTTTCTTAGGCAATTCCACTATTTTAAAGAAAAGCAAAAACACTATTTGTTTTTTTCTTTCAATCACAACAGGCAGATTGAACCAGAAAGCCCAGCACGGTGGATGAACCTGTGCACGCAGGGCTCTTAAGTGGACTAGCTGGACTTTCTTTAAGCACATGATAATGTTATCTTCAGCAACCTGTCTTGCATATCACAATCTCCTTAATTTAGAAATGCAGTCATTTTCAAAACAGCCTATCACAAGATGGCCTAATAGGTAATTTGAGCTGCTGATATTAATCACAGTGTCCTTGGCCAGTGTCCTAACTTATTACCGTTCTCCATCTAGCATCCCAAATAGATCCCCTGGCAAGCAGGCTGATGTTTTTCTCTCCGCAGCGTTCTAGGCAGAGAACTTGCTGTTTATCTTCCAGTACAATATTTCGTAAGAAAACATTCCCTCTGTGGTTCATTTTGCCTTCAGATCTAAAATTCAGAAGAGGGTGAATCACATCCCATTCAGAAGTAGCCTTTGCTTGTGAATTTTTGCATTTCATCCAACAATTGATAAAAGCTTGTGTTCATTCCTCTTCCTGAAACAGCTTCTCCTTCTATCTGCTAAGTGGATTGTTGAAACAAAAGAGAATATATTCTGATATCTGGGCATGATCTAGAAGCAGCCTTAGTTTCTGTCTTAGGTTGGCAACCTAGCTATCAAGGAACTGCCATATTCCTTCTTCAAATCCACCACTTTGTGTTGCACCACAAAGTCTTGTCTAGTCAAACACTACCCTTTTGTTCTTTCTTTGTGCTACCTATAAATCTTTTCTCTATGTCATTAATTCTTTATCAGGCTCTGATCTCCTCCAGTCCTTGCTCTGCTGCCTACTCATACAGCCAGAGGTAGCCAGTTGCAGCAGTGGACCACTGGCACCAAAATGGCAGATGCTGGTGCACTGAGCAAGCCACTATATAGCCATTTATGGCAACAGAGCTGTGTTCTGTTGTTCTGAAGGGCTATGGATATCCTTCTGGACAGCAACAGTATTGCTCATTCTGTAGGCACTGCACTAGACAAACATTCTGAAACAAATTGAGTCAGGGAGTCGATCAGGAATTGTGGGATTGAGTCTGTTGATACAACAGCGTTTTCTTCACCTAGCTTCATATATGCAATTGTGGTTGACATTTTTATCCAAGACAGACCTATGGGTGATGTGTTCATAGAACCATGTAGAAGCATACTGTCTGACTCATGTACATGTGGTTCTCCTTATGGTGAAGAACCACATGTGAAGGTGGTGGAGAGTCTCAGCTTTGGAAAAACTAGGAAAAAATACATGTCAATGAGTACAATAGACATCTTTGGTGGCATGGATGACATTCTTATTCTCCAAAATACTCCATGAATTGAATGAGATATAGACAGGGAATCAGTTCCCTGCAGATACCAAATTATATGGATAATTAAATCTGTGGCTGGGGGAGAGATTTCAGATCACCCAGGAGCAGGAGGGCAGGAGGTCTGGTCTAGAGGGTAGAGCCTCCGTTTGCCTGAAGATAACATCTGCAGGTCGCCAGTTTGAGGCCACCGGCATCGTGAATGGTGAGACCTTGAAGCAGCTGACAAGCCAAACTGAGTTATTCCACCTGCTCTTCGGTGTGAGCGAAGAAGCGTCTTGGCTGCCCTCCATGTGAGAGATGAAGGAGCTGCTTGTCAGCTTGCTTGGGAGGAAACCGGAGGCCAGAATGTGATACCAGATCAGAAAGATCCATCTGAAATGTTGTGGTTCTTGAAAGATAGAACCTTTCAATTGTAAAAATCCCTATGGGGATTTGGAACAGCCTGCCTTTGTAAACCACCTTGAATAAAGTCTGAGGAGAAATCTGACGACCAAGAAAGGCAGTATATAAATACCTGTATTATTATTATTATTATTATTATTATTATTATTCATCATCACCACCACCACCACCACCACCACCACCACCACCACCTCCAGACATGACTGGAAATGGCTGGTGCAAACTGGAAGTCTCTTCCAGTCACATCCGGAAGGCCTTCTGAGGAATGGAAATCCGTTTGGAATCCGTTTTTCCCTATCACGTCTAGTTTTGGAGATATAGTATAGCCTCATTAGTGAATTGTTCAAGCAACTTCCTCATGAGGAAGCCATGGTGTAGGCTTCCTCATGAGGAAGCTGCTTGAACTATTCACTAATGAGGCTATGCTGTGTCTCTAAAACTAGACATGATAGGGCAAAACGGATGCCATTTTTGGAATCGGCACCCCAAATATACCCAGGAATTGGTGTAACATTTAAGGAAGCAAAATGTGTGTTGGCCTGTGTAGTTGTTAGACTTTGGTTTAAAGTTTGATGCAACAAGGTAAGTAAGATCAATGATAGTGCTCACAAAATACATACTTTACTCAGACCAGTAACGTACAGGGTCAAAGCCTTGCTCAGTTATGGAGTTCACTGGTTGGCTTCAGGCAACCTGTTGTACAGGTTCTGCAGGTTGTCACTAGTTGTACATCATATATTCAGTGTCTGTACTACAGATGTTACTGACTCTGTATACCTGTGTATTTCAGATTTTAGAGGTAATTGTAGAGGTGTGAAGCTACCAGACACCAATCAATCTCAGGAGCTATCTGAGAACAGAAGTGCATGTCTACCATTGTACACTCAGGGCACAATCCTTACCAGGTCTACTCAGAAGTAAGCCCTATTTTGTTCAATGGGGCTTACTCTCAGAAAGTGTGGTTAGGATTGTGGCCTCACTGCCCAATCCTAATGGGCAGCCCAATCCTGAGCTGCCTGGGGAGCCCCCACTCGGCAGCACCATGAGGGCTGCCATTGAATCCAGCGCCTCCCACGCTACCGCGGGAGGCACCTCGGGAGTAGGGGACGTTCGTCCCCTTCCCCCGGGTAAGGGCTGCAGCCCCCCAATGTTGTAAGGCACGCAGCTTCCATGAACACTGAGGATCCTGCGCAGCGGAGCTCCGTGGTTCCTCCTCCTGCTTGCCCCCAGGCACGCTTCTGGCACACCCCTTCTCCCCATGTCATGCCAGCCCCCTGCCTCTCCCTGCATCACGCTGGACTCCCCCCTCCCCGGAATGCCCCCTTCCCTGCCCTGTCTGCCGTTCCACAGCCTGCCAGTGGCAGGCACCGCCGAACTGCGGAACGCGGGCGCCTGCCGGGCGGTAGCTCAGTACTGGCCAGAGCTGAGCCACCTCCAGCGGGGGCCCGGCGGTAAGCCCCACAAACGTGCCTTATGGCATGTTTGCGACTGTGGTCCGTGCCACGGAGGTGCGGTGTGGTCCATAGGATTGGGCCCTCAGTGTGATTAACAGTTGAATGAGCTGGTCAACAAGGGAAAAACAACTTACTAACTCTCTACTTCAACCAAAAGAAGGCAGCCAATGACTGTTGACTAGATAGTTTATTGTGGTTAGTATCCGGCAGTGGAAAAAGGTTACGAATTGAGCAATAACAGTTGCAAATTGCAGTGTCAAAGTAGAATAATACGTTCATTAGAATAAACTAACATCACGAAGTAGTTGGCAAACTTCTAAGTTCTCCAGAACCCTTCTTCAGGACAGCTATTAAGCAAAATGAAAAGAGGAAGGGAACTGGAGCTTGATGGAAGAGCCCTAGGGTTTGCAAGATGGAAGAGCACTGACGGAGCACATGTTGCATGCTATGGTGGGGGGGGGCGGTATCAGACAGCCAATGGGAGGTAAGTAAAAATAACTTTTACTTAACTTTCAGTAGACCACCTCATTGTCTTTGGGTTTCCTCAAACCCACACCAGTTATTTTGCTTGCATAAGTGCAAGGAGTGAGGAATATGGGCCAGAAAAGGGATCCAACATGTGCAACTCCTGCCACCCATCCTACCCCCTGCCCTCCTACCACCATGCTCTGAACCTTCACCAAACTGCGCATGACCTGACTGCCATCTTACCTGCTCTGGCACAGGCCTGGTCCATCTATGGTGGGTGCATGGAGCGACCAGCTGTTTTTTCCCCCAGTGTCTCTGGTGTGTTATTTATGGTGGTGCTATGCTATTTATGATGGCAGAACATGAGAACGTGGCCATAGGATTGGCCATTAATTGAATTGCTTCCCCCTCTGCTATATTGAACAAAGAAATAAAAAGGGTTATTGCCCAATTCTTTAAAACAGCTCATCTACTAGCTAAACATATCCTACAGTAAATCTGTATATTACAGAATTCCTTACAACTGAAATGGAGCATGCATGTTGCCGAGATAATGTGATATACTTTGAACACACGTTATGTATTGGCAACCTTCAGTCTCGAAAGACTATGGTATCGCGCTCTGAAAGGTGGTTCTGGCACAGCGTCTAGTGTGGCTGAAAAGGCCAATCCGGGAGTGACAATCCCTTCCACACCAGGAGCAAGTGCAGTCTGTCCCTGGTCTGTCTCCCTGGCTATGGGCCTTCCTTCTTTGCCTCTTAGCCTCAGACTGTTGGCAAAGTGTCTCTTCAAACTGGGAAAGGCCATGCTGCACAGCCTGCCTCCAAGCGGGCCGCTCAGAGGCCAGGGTTTCCCACTTGTTGAGGTCCATCCCTAAGGCCTTCAGATCCCTCTTGCAGATGTCCTTGTATCGCAGCTGTGGTCTACCTGTAGGGCGCTTTCCTTGCACCAGTTCTCCATAGAGGAGATCCTTTGGGATCCGGCCATCATCCATTCTCACGACATGACCAAGCCAACGCAGGCGTCTCTGTTTCAGCAGTGAATACATGCTAGGGATTCCAGCACGTTCCAGGACTGTGTTGTTTGGAACTTTGTCCTGCCAGGTGATGCCGAGGATGCGTCGGAGGCAGCGCATGTGGAAAGCGCTCAGTTTCCTCTCCTGTTGTGGGCGAAGAGTCCATGACTCGCTGCAGTACAGAAGTGTACTCAGGACGCAAGCTCTGTAGACCTGGATCTTGGTATGTTCCGTCAGCTTCTTGTTGGACCAGACTCTCTTTGTGAGTCTGGAAAACGTGGTAGCTGCTTTACCGATGCGCCTGTTTAGCTCGGCATCGAGAGAATGAGTGTCGGAGATCGTTGAGCCAAGGTACACAAAGTCATGGACAACCTCCAGTTCATGCTCAGAGATTGTAATGCAGGGAGGTGAGTCCACATCCTGAACCATGACCTGTGTTTTCTTCAGGCTGATTGTCAGTCCAAAATCTTGGCAGGCCTTGCTAAAACGATCCATGAGCTGCTGGAGATCTTTGGCAGAGTGGGTAGTGACAGCTGCATCGTCGGCAAAGAGGAAGTCACGCAGACATTTCAGCTGGACTTTGGATTTTGCTCTCAGTCTGGAGAGGTTGAAGAGCTTTCCGTCTGATCTGGTCCGGAGATAGATGCCTTCTGTTGCAGTTCCAAAGGCCTGCTTCAGCAGGACAGCGAAGAAAATCCCAAACAAGGTTGGTGCAAGAACACAGCCCTGCTTCACTCCGCTTCGGATGTCAAAAGGGTCTGATGTGGAGCCATCGAAGACAACAGTGCCCTTCATGTCCTTGTGGAAGGATCTGATGATGCTGAGGAGCCTGGGTGGACATCCAATCTTGGGGAGAATCTTGAAGAGGCCGTCTCTGCTGACCAGGTCGAAAGCCTTTGTGAGATCTATGAAGGCTATAAAGAGTGGCTGTCGTTGTTCCCTGCATTTCTCCTGCAGTTGTCTAAGGGAGAATACCATATCAGTGGTGGACCTGTTGGCTCGGAATCCACACTGCGATTCTGGATAGACGCTCTCTGCAAGTACCTGGAGCCTCTTTAGTACAACTCGGGCAAACAGCTTTCCTACAACGCTAAGGAGAGAGATGCCGCGGTAGTTGTTGCAGTCACCCCTGTCACCTTTGTTCTTGTACAGCGTGATGATGTTTGCATCCCTCATGTCTTGAGGTACTCCACCTTCTCTCCAGCAGAGACAGAGGATTTCATGCAGCTCAGTGACGATGATCTCTTTGCAGCATTTTAGGACTTCAGCAGGGATGCTGTCTTTTCCAGGTGCCTTGCCAAAGGCAAGGGAGTCCAGGGCCACGTGAAGTTCTTCTAGGGTTGGTTCACTGTCAAGCTCTTCCAGCACAGGCAGGCACTCAATGTTGTTCAGTGCTTCTTCGGTGACTACATTTTCTCTGGAATATAGCTCAGAGTAGTGCTGCACCCAGCGTTCCATCTGCTGCGCCCGATCCTGGATGACCTCGCCTGTGGCAGACTTCAGAGGGGCAATTTTCTTCTGTGTTGGACCTAGGGCCTGCTTGATACCATCATACATCCCCTTGATGTTGCCCGTGTCAGCTGCTATCTGTATCTCGGAACAGAGCTGGAACCAGTAGTCGTTAACACATCTCCTGGCAGTCTGTTGGACTTTGCTGCGAGCAGTTCGGAGGACCTGCAGGTTGCGCTCACTGGGACAGACCTTGTATGCTGCTTGAGCTCTCCTCTTTTCCTCAATGACTGGTGTCAACTCCTCAGAGTGGGCTTCAAACCAGTCTGCCGCCTTGTTGGTCTTCTTGCCGAATATGGACAAGGCGGTGTTGTAAACGGTATTCTTGAAATGTTCCCATCTGTTGGATGCGTTTGCGTTATATGCGTTTGCAATATATATATATATTGCGTTTGCGTTATATATACACACGTTATATGAATGCTATATTACTATTTTATTTTGTTAGGATTTTCTCAAAATAAAAGTAATCCATCACTAACCATAGTACTTTTCTCACATATGAGGGGGAGCATATCTGCGGATCCCATATTTGTGGGTTCACTTATCTATGAACTGGGTCTGAGGGGCCCCCCTGCATGTACCCCCTCTGGAGTTCGAGGGGAGCTCTACTCCCCTTGCCTCTAGAGGGTTCTCTGAGCCCAGCAGAGGCCAGAGACGGATGCAGAGGCAGAAGACATCTGTCAGCTGCATTCTGACACTGAAAAAGTGATATCTTATTTCTCACTGGAAGTAATGTTTTTAATGCCTTATAAGACAATAGGAGGCCCGAGGAAGTCCTCCAGGGCTCAGTCTGAGCCTGGCAGAGGCTGCAGACAGATATCCAGATGTCAACGCAGACAGATATCCAGACAGATGTCCATGTCCATGACTTCTGCTGGGCTCAAAGAACCCTTGGAGACAAGGGGAACAGAGTGCCTCTTGTAGCCGGAGGGTGGGGGGGAGGCATTCGCCTCTATCTGCAGTTTCACATAATCATGAGGGGTTCCAGAGCAAAACCCCGCAGATACAAGGGCACACCTTTATTATCTTATGCAGCAATGTGGACTTAACAATATCCACACTGAATCACATTCTTCTAATGATGTTGATGATAGTCTCCTAAACTGAGTGTGGATATGAATTTTGGATGCTCAGGCATAGTCCTCTCTAAAGGAGAGTGAACTTCCAGCATCCAAGAGTTGTATCTGAGCTCATTGTTCTGCAGAGTCTGCTCCTTCCCACCAGCCTTCTAAATGATTCTTTTCCCCACCGTTCCAACAGCAGCAGATGTAGGAGTTGGAAAGCAACGAGTGATAAACAGGGGGTGTCCTTACTCCCCCCATTTTTCTGCTACAGAAAGGTTTTTCCCCCTCTTATCCTTGATTTGTTCCTGCCATACTTAAATGACCTGATGACTCAGTGCACTATGTAGACTGCCTCCTTGGCTAATGGAAGTTGAGGTCTTTCTAGAGCTGCTGTTTGTGCCTGAGCTGTTGGGTGGGGGGAGAGGAGGAACACCGCTTGACATGCAGTGTAGTTCCCAGAGGAGTGAGTAAGTAAAATGTTAATTTGGAGGAGTTTGGAGAGTGATAGAAAGGAGGCATATGAACTTTTCTGGTATAGTATTGAACTGGAAGATGAAATGTTTTCTTACCAATTTTCTCAGAAAGAAATTGTTTAATGTCTACTTTAATCTGTTAATCTGAAAAGCAAAGTTTTCCCATTTCTGCTTTCTTGTTACATATATGTATAACCCAACTGGACTGGAATATGTGGGAGGCAATTATTTCTGCATAAACAGAAAGGAGTGACTTGAGTACATAAAACCCCCCTCAAAACACCATGTTTCTTTGTCTAAAGGCACAATCCTAACCAGGTCTACACAGAACTAAGTCCTATTTTGTTCAATGGGGCTTACTCTCAGGAAAGTGTGGTTAGGATTGCAGCTTTATTTATCTAAAAATACTACCTAAGGAACTTGTGTAAAAAGTATAAACTGCCTGCAAGTAACAACTGGTAGAACCGCAAAACTGGAAAAAGTTTTAGGGTACAATCCTAACCCCTTATGTCAGTGCTTTCCAGCACTGGCATAGCGGTACCAATGGGACATGTGCTGCATCCTGTAGTTGGGTGTCACTCACAGAGGCCTCCTCAAAGTAAGCGAATGTTTGTTCGCTTACCTCGGAGCTTCTTTGCCCTTATGTCAGTGCTGGAAAGCACTGACATAAGAGGTTAGGATTGCGCCCTTAGAGAATTAAAAAGTCAAAGTGCTCTGGGATTTTAGAATACAACTGCCACACAACACACCAAACATAACCATCATTGACAAGAAGGATAAGAAAGTCTGGATAGTAGACATTATAGTACCTGGTGACAGAGTAGAAAATAAAGAACTGGAGAAAATCACCAAGTATAAAGACATGCAAATAGAAATTGAAAGACTGTGGCACAAGAAAGCAAGAGGAATGTCAATAGTCATAGATTTATTAACAAATACTGTTTGAATATTTAGCACAGACATTTCTATGGAATTTGGCTTACAAAAATGTGCTACTCGCTATGAAGAGAGGTAAAAACACAGAAAGTAAAGGTATTGAAATGCCAAATGACCAAATGATAAAGTCTAACCAAAAAGAAGCCTATAAATATCTTGGTATTCTACCATTGAATATCATCAAGCATGACAAAGTGAAGACCATTGTCAAAAAGGAATATACTAAATTAAATGGTGGGAACACAGTTAAGGCCATTAACAGCTGGGTCATACCAGTCAGAAGATATACTGTTGTAAATTGGACTCAAGCCGATTTGGATACTTTGGATCAGAAAACATGGAAACTTATAACAATACACCATTGTAATATGCTTTATGCTTTCCCGACATGCTTTCCTGAATGTCGCCTTGGTGTCATGGAGACAAAGATGCTGCGTTGGACCCATGGTATCGCTTGTTTTGACCACATCCGCAATGACGACATCCGGCAGTGGTATGGCGTTGCTCCAATTGCCGACAAGTTGAGAGAAACAAGGCTTCAATGGTACGACCATGTTCTGTGCACCAACAGTGATACACTGGTGCAGAAGGGCCTTCAGTTGGAGGTCAATGGCAATGACCAAAGGGCTGGCCAAAGCAGCGCTGGCTGGACACACTGCACAGTGACATGAAAATCACTGCCTACACCTAGACCAAGCCTATAATTGAGTGAAATGGTGACTCTGATCCAAAATAGCAGACCCCACCACCACACAGGACAACCAGTAAAGAAGAAGAAGATTGTCATATGCTTTACATTCATGTAGTGATACAGACAGATTGTATTTGCCTCATAAATTTGGTGGCAGAGGACTTTTGCAAGTAAAACAAACGGTGGAGGAAGACAAACATGCATTGACTGATTATGTAAAAGAGAGTCAGGAATAATCACTTGTTGAAGATTTTCAAATACAAACTGATAAAAATTGGCACATAGTACGCCAGATATTACAGGAACAGAAAAAAATAACCATTATTGACGTAGCAATACCTGGCGATAGCAGAATTGATAAAAAAGTGCATGAAAAAATTAGTAACTATCAAGATTTGAAAATTGAAATCTAAAGATTATGGTGCACAGCAGCAGTGATTTTCCCAGTGGTAATTGGTACACTGGGTGCAGTCCCAAAAAGCCTTGAACTGCATTTAAAACATCTGAACATTGATATAATTACTATCAGTCAAATTCAAAAAGCTACCCTGCTTGGCTCAGCCCACCCCCTGGGTGGGGCCCAATTAGTAATTAACGCCAAGTCCAGCAAAAGAACGGGCAGCTGTGATATGCAAGATAATGGGAATAATGATAACAAACAAGAAAGAGATTGGTCTGAACAAAACCCATTCAGGCTAAGAACGCTTTAAGCCTCACATGACTTTGTCCCTCTTACCCCTCCCCCCCACACGTCCAACTGGTTCGCTCATCACTCAGTTCTGTAGCTATCATACCATGCCTCCAGTTGCTTTTTTGAACTTAGCATGCTGTACTACACACATCCTGGTGGACGTGTTTCCCAACATGGAGATTTAGCTCTCTGCAGGAAAATTGTAATATCATGTAAAGTGAAGATTAAGAGCTCAATCCTATGAACTCCAAACCCCGGCACCGAGGTCCAGCACCGGCACCAGGCATTGTAAACATGCTATAAAGCATGCTTGTGGCACCCAGAGTGTGAGGAGTGACGACACAGGCCCAGTACCAGATACCACCTGGACCAAGGGAAAAGCTCAGGGTAGTGATAAGGTCTTTTGGGATGGAGGAGACATTCCAGGGTAGGGAAAGGACAGGGGAGGGCAGGCTGGGGAAGGAACTGAGGCCAGAGAGGGGTGGGATGGGTGGAGCCTTGCAATGCCATATCTTATCCTCCATGTCAGGCTTTTCAGCCTGACATGGAGGTTCTCAAGTTTGCACTGGCAAAATAGCTGGTGGAGACTTGAGAAGTTCCATTGCAGGGGCTGGGGCTTTCTCCGGGGGAAGGGGACATAAGAACATAAGAACAGCCCCACTAGATCAGGCCATAGGCCCACCTAGTCCAGCTTCCTGTATCTCACAGCGGCCCACCAAATGCCCCAGGGAGCACACCAGATAACAAGAGACCTCATCCTGGTGCCCTCCCTTGCATCTGGCATTCTGACATAACCCATTTCAAAAATCAGGAGGTTGCGCATACACATCATGGCTTGTACCCATAATGGATATTTCCTCCAGAAACTTGTCCAATCCCCTTTTAAAGGTGTCTAGGCTAGACGCCAGCACCACATCCTGCGGCAAGGAGTTCCACAGACCGACCACACGCTGAGTAAAGAAATATTTTCTTTTGTCTGTCCTAACCCGCCCAACACGCAATTTTAGTGGATGTCCCCTGGTTCTGGTATTATGTGAGAGTGTAAAGAGCATCTCCCTATCCACTCTGTCCATCCCCTGCATAATTTTGTATGTCTCAATCATGTCCCCCCTCAGGCATCTCTTTTCTAGGCTGAAGAGGCCCAAACGCCGTAGCCTTTCCTCATAAGGAAGGTGCCCCAGCCCCATAATCATCTTAGTCGCTCTCTTTTGCACCTTTTCCATTTCCACTATGTCTTTTTTGAGATGCGGCGACCAGAACTGGACACTATACTCCAGGTGTGGCCTTACCATCGATTTGTACAACGGCATTATAATACTAGCCGTTTTGTTCTCAATACCTTCCTAATGATCCCAAGCATAGAATTGGCCTTCTTCACTGCCGCCGCACATTGGGTCGACACCTTCATCGACCTGTCCACCACCACCCCAAATCTCTCTCCTGATCTGTCACAGACAGCTCAGAACCCATCAGTCTATATGTGAAGTTTTGATTTTTTTGCCCCAATGTGCATGACTTTACACTTACTGACATTGAAGCGCATCTGCCATTTTGCTGCCCATTCTGCCAGTCTGGAGAGATCCTTCAGGAGCTCCTCACAATCACTTCTGGTCTTCACCACTCGGAAAAGTTTGGTGTCGTCTGCAAACTTAGCCACCTCACTGCTCAACCCTGTCTCCAGGTCATTTATGAAGAGGTTGAAAAGCACCGGTCCCAGGACAGATCCTTGGGGCACACCGCTTCTCACCTCTCTCCATTGTGAAAATTGCCCATTGACACCCACTCTCTGCTTCCTGGCCTCCAACCAGTTCTCAATCCACGAGAGGACCTTTCCTCTAATTCCCTGACTGTGGAGTTTTTTCAGTAGCCTTTGGTGAGGGACCGTGTCAAACGCCTTCTGAAAGTCCAGATATATAATGTCCACAGGTTCTCCCGCATCCACATGCCTGTTGACCTTTTCAAAGAATTCTCTAAGGTTTGTGAGGCAAGACTTACCCTTACAGAAGCCATGCTGACTCTCCCTCAGCAAGGCCTGTTCGTCTATGTGTTTTGAGATCCTATCTTTGATGAGGCATTCCACCATCTTACCCGGTATGGATGTTAGGCTGACCGGCCTATAGTTTCCCGGGTCCCCCCCTTTCCCTTTTTAAAAATAGGCGTGACATTTGCTATCCTCCAATCTTCTGGCACCATGGCCATTTTGAGGGACAAGTTGCATACCTTAGTCAAGAGATCTGCAACTTCATTCTTCAATTCCTTAATAACTCTTGGGTGTATGCCATCAGGGCCCGGTGACTTATTGATCTTTAATTTATCAATGAGGTCTGAAACATCTTCTCTTTTAACCTCTATCTGACTTAACTCCTAGGTCAGGAGGGGCCGTTCGGGCAGCGGTATCTGCCCGAGGTCTTCTGCCGTGAAGACAGATGCAAAGAACTCATTTAATTTCTCTGCCATCTCTAAGTCTCCCTTTATCTCCCCTTTCTCTCCCTCACCATCCAGAGGGCCAACCGCTTCTCTGGCGGGTTTCCTGCTTCTAACATATTTGAATAAGCTTTTATTATTCCCCTTAATGTTGCTGGCCATTCGTTCCTCATAGTCTCGCTTGGCCTCCCGTATCACCTTCTTACATTTCTTTTGCCACAGTTTATGTTCCCTTTTATTCTCCTCATTAGGGCAAGACTTCCATTTACGGAAGGAAGCTTCCTTGCCCTTCACAGCCTCTCTAACTTGGCTGGTTAGCCATGCGGGCACTCTTCTGGATTTAGTGGAACCCTTCTTTCTTTGCGGTATACACCTCTGCCGGGCCTCTATTACTGTTGTTTTAAGCAGCCTCCATGCACTCTGGAGAGACTGGACTCTTTTTACCCTCCCTTTCAACCTCCTTCTAACCAGCCTCCTCATTTGAGGGAAGTCCGCCCGTTGGAAGTCAAGGGTTTTTGTTAGAGATTTGCCTGGTATTCTTCCCCCAACGTGCACGTCAAAACGGATTGCAGCATGATCACTGTTCCCCAATGGCTCAGTAACGTTTACATCTCTAACCAGGTCCTGCGTACCGCACAATATTAAATTCAGAGTCACCTGTCCTCTGGTGGGCTCCGTGACTAGATGCTCTAAGCCACAGTCATTTAGCACATCAAGAAATCCGGTTTCCTTATCGTGACCAGAACACAAATTGACCCAGTCAATATGAGGATAATTGAAGTCCCCCAGGATTACAACCCTGTCCCTCCTTGTCACCTCCCTGATCTGTTTCCTCATTTCAAGGTCCCCATCCGATTTCTGGTCTGGAGGACGATAGCACACCCCCAGTATTACATCGCTGCACAAGCCTGGTAATTTCTACGGTGGAGTCGGACCCACCTTTAATCTCTACTTTGCTGGATTCTATCCCTTCCTTAACATAAACGGCCACCCCACCTCCAACACGCCCCTGCCTATCCCTCCTGTAGAGTTTATAGCCCGGGATTGCGGTATCCCACTGATTCTCCGCATTCCACCAGGTTTCCGTTATGCCCACTATCTCAATGTTTTCCCTTGTCACCAGACATTCCAGTTCTCCCACCTTTGCTCGTAGACTTTGGGCATTCGCATAAAAGCATTTGTACATGGAATGCCCCAGGATGCGCTGCTTATTCGCTCCTTTGTCCCCGCATCCTCTCATTGTGCCAAACCGTCTATCACATCCCATCATGCTACCTTTCCCAATTTCTTCTCCTACTCTGCCTTTGTCTTGTTGTTATCTAACCTCCCCATCCTCATCCCATAGGGATGAGGAGTCCCGAACTGGATGCCCTCGGCTCCTGTCGGCCTTCCCCCAGGGATCAGTTTAAAAGCTGCTCTGCCACCTTTTATGCGCCAGCAGTCTGGTTCCATTCTGGTTCAAGTGGAGCCTGTCCCTCTTGTACAGGCCCCGCTTGTCCCAAAAAGTTCCCCAGTGCCTAACGAATCTAAACCCCTCCTCCCTACACCACCGTCTCATCCACGCATTGAGACCCCTGATCTCCGCCTGCCTAGCTGGCCCTGCGCGTGGAACAGGTAGCACTTCAGAGAACGCTACCTTTGAGGTCCTGGCTTTCAGCTTCCTGCCTAAAAGCCTAAATTTGGCCTCCAGGACCTCCCAGCTACACTTGCCCACGTTGTTGGTGCCGACATGCACCACAGCTGCTACCTCTCCCCCAGCACTGTCTACTAGCCTGTCTAGATGAGAAGTGATGTCCGCAACCTTCGCACCAGGCAGGCAAGTCACCATGCGGTCCTCACATCCGTCGCAAACCCCCCTCTCTATGTTTCTAATAATCGAATCCCCCACTACAAGAAGCCCCCGACCCCCCTCCTGCCGAGGAGTATCCCGAGTGCGTTCGGATACGGGCCCATCCCCTGGAGAAGGGGAACCCCCTGGGGGATTGTTTCCCTCCTCTCCAGGATGACATCCTCCAGTCCCAAGACTTCCCACCCAGGCAGCTGAGGAGCTGCACGCCTGAGATTGGGACGAAGCCTGATCGTCCGCGAAAGTCTCCCCATGGTCCTCCTCTGCCTGCCTGCGCTACTCCAGGTCGGCCACCAAGGCTTCAAGGGAGCGGACGCGTTCCCTGAGACCCTGGAGCTCCTTGCACTGAGGACACACCCATGACTTATGCCCCAGAGGCATATAATCATACATGTGGCACTCGATGCAGAACACTGGATAGCCCCCACCCTGCTGCTGGCTGTCTGACTGCATAGCTTTTTTGTTGTTGTTGTTGTTTTATTTAGGAGTCCTTTTAAAAGCCCTACACTGGATAGCAGCCTTCTTCTCAAGGGACGAGGAGGGTCAGTGTATGGGGCCCTGGCCTCCTCACCCAGATGCTGAACTCTCGTGCCTTACCTGGCACTTAGTTCCCGAGGCACTTGGTTCCCAGAGGCCACACGCGTCTGGAGAGAGCCTCATACGATGGGAGGCTTAGCTTTATACTCCTGGCTGGCTCCTCCTCCCTCCTTCCTTCCTGATTGAAAGGGGGGCTGGTCTTCCCAGGTGAGTTTACAAAAGCTCAGGAAGACAAAAGGCTGCTGATGGGCGTAACCTACTCTGCAGGCTCCTGAATGGACTGCTTGGATTAGCCTAATGGGGCTCTTATCACCTCCTAAAGGTGGTGATTGCTGAATTTCTCTAAAATGGACTGTGCCTGGGTGGTTGGGAATTGGCCCTTCCTAGGTTCTTTCCCTCCTAGTTCTGTTCTCTTAGGCTGGACTGTTTTTGTAACCTCAAGCTAGTTTTTATTTGGGTTTGTTTAATTATTTATTGCTCTCTAGATCCTGTGTCCCAATTTACTGAACTGTTTAGGTTATGTTCTAACTTAGATTAAGTTTAACCTGGGTTAAGTATAGGTTTAATTTAAACAAGTAGAAAACCTGCTTTCCACTTTATCCTCCTCCCTTCCTTCGATTAGGTGCTACCTTAGGTGCAGCTAACTTTCAACTTTGATTTAAATGCCTGACCCTTGGGCTCTTACTCATGAGTAAGACTCTGCTCTTACTCACGGGTAGACCTATGTACCTCCCTTAGGTTCTAACTTTCAATTTTGATTTAAGGTTGATTTAAAGGTAAGGTTAAGGTTAGAATACTGTATATTATTATTTAGAAGACAGGGAGTTAGAAAAACAAAGCGCTAGAATGAGTACACTTACCTTCTTGTCGTCTTCCTCCTCCCCTTCTCCAAAACTCAGAGGTCTACTTGCCCTTCTCCTAGCCCAGATGCTAAACTCTCATACCTTACCTGGCACTTAGTTCCCAAGGCACTTGATTCCCAGAGGCCACACGCGACAAAGTCCCTTCCCCTGAGGAGACCACCAGTGGCCTTGGTAGTAGCCGTTTTGGCTCTGCTGTACCCAGTGGCACCGCCAGGGATAGGATTGGGCTGCCTGCCGGTTTATCTTCCAAACTTATCCCTAACTTCTCGTCAACTCTGTTTAGTGCCAGAATTTATGGTGTGATCATTTTTTTGTTCCTTTTAGTCACCAAGTAGGTTTCATTCATATTCTGCATCAGCCAGGAAGTGCACTCCAGGCATTTGAACAAGATACCCAGGTACCAGTTTGTGATTTGATTAACCAACTTAATCCCATTAGAAACTGATCTTTTAAACAGCAGGAAAACTGCTGACAAAATGCCAACGGTAACATTAAAATTCCATCCGTGGATGGAATTTAATATCACAATTAGCTGCAGTACCACAGAAGCACTGTAAGCATTAGTTGTATTTTGTTGTTGACTTTGTGTTTTGAAGGGAAAGCAAAACCTGCTTGTGGGTTTATGAAGTCTCATTGATGGATGCTGTTTCCCCAGCCTTCAGTCATCTCTTGTATTAAGGCTCATCTTTATCTGTTTCCAACACTGAGGAGACCAAAGCTTCATAAATTGGGGATTTTGTACATCATATATCAGGGGTGCCCAAACCCCGGCCCGGGGGCCACTTGCGGCCCTCGGGGACTCCCAATCCGGCCCGCAGGGATCCCCCAGTCTCCAATGAGCTTCTGGCCCTCTGGAGACTTGCTGGAATCCATGCTGGCCTGACACAACTGCTCTCAGCAAGAGGCAACTGTTCTACCTCTCATGTGAGCTGTGGGACGAGAGCTCCCTCCACTGCTTGCTGTTTCACATCTGTGATGCAGCAGTGGTAGCGAAGGAAAGGCCAGCCTTGTTTGCGCAAGGTCTTTTATAGGCCCTGAGCTATTGCCAGACCTTCATTCATTCATATAAATTCCATCTCTAATCTAGTCATTTATGTAAACTTATGTAAATTTATTCAAATTTGAAATGTAAATTAATTCTTTTTTTCCCCGGCCCCTCACTCAGTGTCAGAGAGATGAAGTGGCCCTCCTGCCAAAAAGTTTGGACACCCCTGTCATATATGAACATATGAAGCTGCCTTAATCTGAGACAGACCCTTGGGTCTATCTACCTCAACATTGTCTCTAGGCTATCCAGGGGCTTCAGAACCCATCTTGGAGATGTCTGGAATGGAATGCTGGATCTTCTACACACAAAGTCAGTAGCATAGCCGGAGGGGCAGCATGGTAAGTAAAGCAGGCACTGCAATCCCCGGGTTTGTGGCTCCTCCCAGTCACTGTTGGAGCCATTTGGGGGCAGTGATGGTAAAGTTATTGTTATCTTGCATATCACAGCTACTGGTTCTTTAACTGAATTAATTACTAGTTGGGCCTCACCAGAGACTTTGGACGACATAAAGCATTTACGTATAATTTGTGCTAAACCAAGCAGGGTAGCTTTTTGAATTAGACCGATAATAATTTTGGCAATATTCAGATGTTTTAAATGCAGTTCAAGCCTTTTTGGGACTGCAATCAGTGTACCAATCACCACTGAGATAACCACTGCTGGTTTGCACCATAATCTTTGAACTTCAGTTTTTAGATCCTGATATTTACTGATTTTTTCACGTTCTTTTTCATCAATCCTGCTATCGCCTGCTATGTCAATAATGGTCACTTAATTTTTTTCTATTACTGTAATATATGGTGATTTATGCGCCAAAACTTTATCACTTTGTATTCAAAAATCCCACAAGATCTTGACTTTCTCATTTTCTGTCACTTTTTCTGGTCTATGATCCCACCAATTATTAACTGTTTCGATGTGTAATTTCTGCATAAATTCCAATGGATCATTTGAGCCGCTGCATTACATCTAAATGTATAATCAGTCAGTGCAATCTTTTTAAAGGAACTGAGTATATGATCAATTTTTCTGTGGCTTCTTGCACAATCTACATTTTGCATCATTTGATGATTTTTCAATTCTGGCCTTTATTGCATTTGTTTGAACAGCCTGTTCTCGGGCTGCTAATATTAATGATTCCGTTTCTTTCTTTAAGGTTCCAGATGTTAACCATAGCCAGGTTCTTTCATTCTCTATTTTGTCTTTGATCTTTTTCATATATTGGCCGTGCAGTGCTTTAATGTGCCAGCTTTCAGTTCTTGTTTTTATAGCATTTTTCCTATATAGCATTTTTCTTATACTCCTGTTTCGTTTGCTTAACTTTTAATAAGTTCCTATTCACTACTTCAACAAATGCTTTTTCTTGACTCTCTTTTACTTAATGCTTGTTTCTCTTCCTCCACTGTTTGTTTTACTTGTAAATGCCCTCTGCCACCAAATTTACAGATCTGTCTGTATCACTATGTGGATGTATAGCATGGTGTATTGTCATAAGTTTCTGAGTTTTCCCATCCAAAGTGTCCAGATTGGCTTGAGTCCAATTAATTATTCCAGCAGTATATTTTACGATTGGAATGGCCCAGCTGTTGATAGCCTGTGTTCTCACCATTTAGTTTGGATCATTTCAAAATTTTTCTGACCCTCTGACTATATTCCTTTTTGATAATGGTCTTCACTTCTTCATGCTTGGTGTTATCCAATTGTAGAATGCCAAGATATTTATAGGCTTCTTTTGGTTAGATAATCATTTGGCATTTCAATGCCACTATTGTCTGTGTTTTTACCTCTCTTCATAGCTAGTGTAGCACGTTTTTCTAGGCCAAATTCCATTGAAATATCTGTACTAAATATTTGAACAGTATTTGTTAATGAGTGAGGGCCCAGTCGGTTTGTATTCTAAAATCCCAGAGCACTTTGACAACTTCATTCTTTACCACTTTTTAGTTTTGTGGTTCTACCAGTTGTTATGTGCAGGCAGTTTATACTTTTTACACAAGTTCCAAGAATTATTGTTGTAACTTTGTCGTGCCTTTCTTTGTAGTTCGTCTGCATGATCTTTTGCAGCAGCTGACCAGGTGGTCCACAGTTTAATCAGCATCTTTATACAAATGACATTTGCTGTCCGTAGATGTTTTCTTAATTTTGGCTCTGTATACATTCATCCATAGTGCCTGGTCTTGGGCAGCCAAAATTAATCCCTCTGTCTCCTTCTTCAGTCTACCCGTTCTTAGCCAGTGCCAGGTTTTGTTGTTTTCAGCCTTTCCTGCAACGTCTTTTGTATATTGTCCATGGAGTGTTTTGCTTTGCCATTTTTCTTTCCTGATATTCATTTGATCTTTTTTATAAGCCAGCTTTGTTGTTATTGTATCACCGTCCCTCGTATTTAGCATGTTTTCTTGATAAACCAACTTCAAGGCATCTTCTTCACTATCCTTTATATATTCTTGCAATGCCCTTTTCTCTTCTTGTACAGTTTGGTGTGCTTGTAACATCGCTCACTCACCTATGCTTCTAGATAAATAAAGTCCATCAACACCACAGCGTGATTGTGGGGTATGATTCACTGTCATTATCTTCCTGGTCTTCCTGTCTAGCACTCCTAATTCAGCCTGGGTCCAGTCTACTACGCCAGCTGTGTATTGTATGACTGGAATTGCCCATGTGTTTATTGCTGTGTTTCCAGTATTGAACTTGCATTTCAAGATCTTCTTCACCTTCCTAGTATATTAATTAATAATCTTCCTTTTAATTTCTGCATGTTTCATGGTTTCTGCCTGAAGAATACCTAAATACTTGTAGTGATCTTCTTTCAAACACTTGATGTTATTTCCATATCTCAATTCCTTCAGTTCTTACCAATTTTCCCCTGTTGATAGTTAGGGTTGCACATTTATCTAATCCAAACTCCATTTCTATATTATTGTTATTGTTATTGTTATTGTTCACACAAGCATGTTGTTTTTGACTGGATTTTGTTTGTATCCACCTATCAAATCCTTCCCAAGGATCTAGGATAGGTAGCTATTTTTTGTCTTCATGATGTTGTATTACAAATATCACTGAAGTATATGTGCTGTTCCTAGTAAGGCGGCCTTTTGTAATTGGCTGATGGTATTGGTGCTCGTTCCGATGATGTTCAAGTGCTTTTCCAGCTGTTTTGGGATAGCACCCAAGGCCCCTATGACTATTGGGATTACTCTTGCTTTCTTGTGCTATTTGTAGGTCTTTATACTACGTATAAAGACCTACGTATAAAGACCTACTATATTGTAGGTCTTTATACTACATCTGCAAGAGGGATCTGAAGGCCTTAGGGATGGACCTCAACAAGTGGGAAACCCTGGCCTCTGAGCGGCCCGCTTGGAGGCAGGCTGTGCAGCATGGCCTTTCCCAGTTTGAAGAGACACTTTGCCAACAGTCTGAGGCTAAGAGGCAAAGAAGGAAGGCCCATAGCCAGGGAGACAGACCAGGGACAGACTGCACTTGCTCCCGGTGTGGAAGGGATTGTCACTCCCGGATTGGCCTTTTCAGCCACACTAGACGCTGTGCCAGAACCACCTTTCAGAGCGCGATACCATAGTCTTTCGAGACTGAAGGTTGCCAATACTAATACTATACTACGTAGGTGATTTTCTCCAGTTCTTTATTTTCTACTCTACTGTCACCAGGTACTGCAATGTCTACTATCCAGACTTTCTTATTCTTCTTATGGTGGCGTTCAAACTGAATTTTCCTATATCAAAAGTGCTCAGCTACTTATTTCCAAAAGGAGAACAGATAAGTTGTGTTCCATGTGAGTTTTGGCATTGAATACAAGGCTATTTGCTTCACAGTTATGCGTTCATTATGGAAAACAGCTTCTTACAATGGAGCTTAACAAATAATTTAGTGTTTAGTTTATCACAAGCATCCTATTACTTCATTTCCCCTGAAAAGTATTTATTTTAAAGCTCAGTTTTTCCCCAACCACTTGTTCTTTGGAAAGACAGCAATAAACAAAATGTATGTTATTTTAGGACTATTCAGAAAATTGTTTGTTTTAAAAGAAATGACTTCTGATCAGCAGTCTTACAGCAGACATGGGAAAATCCAGCCAGAGGTTCTGGGGATTTTGCATTTATGAATTTTGGTTTAATGAACTTACAGCGCAATCCTAACTTGCGCTACAGCAGGCAGACCAGTGGGTCTGCGCTGCATCCAGCACAAATTTGGGGTCAGAAATGGTGCAACCCGAAGCAAGGGGAAAACTTTCCTCTTACCCCATGTTGTGCTGCACTGGGCCCAATGGGTCTACTCGGATCTGGCCACCTGATGATATGGCACAGATCTGAGCAGAACGGAGCACCCAGGGGCCACTCTGAGCCGCCCGGGAACAGTCAGGATCTGGCATAACTGCCGTATCCTGGCCTCGCTTCCTGCTCCCTGCCCACTAACCCATGGTCCCGCCTGCCACCGGCCCTCCCCCTCCCCTGAAATGCCTCCTCCCCACTGCCTTCCCCGCCTTCCCCACACCCTCCCAGACCCCTGTGTTGCCCAAGCTCAGTCAATGCAAACCTACCCTACCAGACCTGGATCTGGTGCGGGGAGGCCAGTGCAACTCCTTGTGCTAGCCTCCCTGACTCCTAAGTCAGCGCAAGCGTGCCTTACAGCACATTTGCGACACCCCCAGGTCAGTGCAAGTGACTTGTGCCGGCCTAACCCAGGGGATTTAACCCAGTGTTTGATTGACTGATCTTATCTCACATTTATGGACAGGGGACAGTTATCACTGGCAAAATTACCATCAAAACCCAATGCCATCCACCTGGCCTTGTCATGCCATGCCCCATTGGGTCCATTCAGACTTGCACCAGCAATTGAGCTGGTGCAGATCTGAGTAGACCCATAGAGCTACCTGGGGGTGAGGCGGCTTACCTGGAGGCTCATCTGGAGGTGAGAAGAGCTTACCTGGAGGTGAGGAGTCCTCCTTAATGCATCCCCTATCATGGGATGCAGAATGCACCTCCATGACACAGCTGCATTGGTGCAAGTAGTGAGGGATATGATTGGGGCAAAATATTAATATTATTAATAATAATAATAGAATGAACTGTACCACTTCATTGCAGGTGAAGAGTCACATTTTTAATTTGTTTTAATGCTTTCCTATGAAATAATAAAAATCTTGAGGATAACAGGGCAAGGACTGAACAAGAACCTTTCTCTCTGATGTGTTTTTTTCCCCTACTTGCAGTGAGTTTTTAATAATAATTAAAACAGTGAGTTATTAATAATAATAATAACTTTAATAATAATAATATTATTATTATAATAATTTAATAATATAATAATATATTATTATTATAATAATAATATAATAATAATTTAATAATAACTTTAATAACAATAATTTATATTGTATAATAATTTATATTGTATATAATAATGTATATTGTTTTATTATATTATAATATTATAATAATATAATATAAATATATTATAATATAATATTATAATATTATAATAATATTAAATAATAATAATATTATTATTATTAATAATAATAATAATTATTATTATATTATTATTATTATAATTATATATTATATTATTATTATTATTATTATATTATTATTATAAATAATAATAATAATAATAATAATATTAATAACTTGCAGTGAGTTATTAATAATAATAATAGAATGAACTGTACCACTTCATTGCAGGTGAAGAGTCACATTTTTAATTTGTTTTAATGCTTTCCTATGAAATAATAAAAATCTTGAGGATAACAGGGCAAGGACTGAACAAGAACCTTTCTCTCTGATGTGTTTTTTTTCCCTACTTGCAGTGAGTTTTTCTTAATGTAGGGGAGCATTCAAACATGCATTCACCCCCCAACGTGGAGCCTGAAGTGATAAACCACTCTGCCAATTCAAGATTCTATCACCTTGCTCTCCGTCAAGTGTAGATTGTGTCTCAGGAAAGTATTTCAAGATGTTCAAGGCCGTAACAATGAAGGAGCGACTCTTGCTTGTCACTGCGACTATGAGTAAAACGATGACCACCATTTAAAAAATGTACAACTTTCCGATTATCTCACCTTGATCCAGCAAAGGGCTTCTGTGAGGTTATTTCTAAAAGGTATGGGTATTTCAGTCACAAATGGTGTTGCACACGTGATCCCACAGCCCAATCTAATCTGGAACTTAAATTCCAGCAGTGCAACCCTTTGTGACAGCATAAAAACAGGACTCCCATAGCGTGCTTCTAGAATGTTGCCACAGATTACAAAGACTCTCCCAATTACATTTTTAATTAGGATTACATGAGGCCTACATTTAATTAGGCCTTACATTAGGCCTGGAGTGCAACTGGAGTGCTGCTCTCAGGTGGACAAACCTTTATGCTATGTCCATTGCTGGTGCTTTCCAAAATACATTACAGGTGAGGCCTCAGCACCAATGAAGGATCTGTTCTTGGATGCGCTGCAAATACCAAAAACTGCAGATAACAAAATTTGTGGTTTCAGCCCATTTAAACCCTCTAAAGGCTACTGGAGCTCTGCTCCAATCACCTCTGGAGGGCTTTCTGAACCGCAAAGGCTGTGTGCGTCCGCCTGCAACCTCTGCAGTCTTCAGAATGCATCCTAGAGGCCAAAAAAAGTGACTTCCAGTTTTCAGACAAAAACTGGATGTAATTATGCCTTTAAAAGGTATTAGGAGGTCTGGAGAAGCCCCCTGGGGTAGAAAATCCACAGATATATAGGTTCAACCTGTAATGAGAAATGGGTGTTATCCTATGCACACTTTCTTGGAAGTAAGTACCACTGGACTCAGTGAGTCTTGCTTTTAAATATACATCCATGCAGTTGTGTGGCAGTCTCACAGCCAAAGTATGGATACATCTTTAGTGAACATTCTCATTATTGATGTATGCAGAAAGCAAGAATGTGACAACATGGTGATTTAAGTTAGAGGCATTTTTAGGAAAAAAGAGATCTAACTTGTAAATACCGTTTGCCAAGAAATGTTTCAGCAGCAACAAACCTCTAAAGAGACAAGCAACATTGACATCAGGGCATCTCCATTGTTCAGCCTTGTGGCGCATAATAGTGACTGTTCACAAGTTCAGTTGCCGCGCTGGTGGAATAGAACTGAAAATACATTCCAGACAATAGATGGGACAAAGAAGTCCAGAATTGCTAGCAGCAGCTGAGCATGAGAATCAAGATAGAAAACCCAGCTCTTAAAAGACTATCTTTACAAGAAGGTAGCAGAGGAAGCAATGAAAAAGTGCCACCTGTTAAAGGCTCTTGTGGCATTACTTTTGAGGAAACACTGACCATAAAGAGATCATAGAGAGTCATCAGCAGTGGGGTGGGAAGGAAATCAGTGTAATGTAGAATTTTGATCTACAATCAAGTTGTAGATTTAAGTTTAAAGTTCACCAAAGCCTCACACACTCTAAAACCTAGAAGCTAGAATGTTTTGGCAGTGCCTTGTTTTAGTTTTGTTCCCCAAAAGTGCCATTATAATTTTTTCCAAACAACAAATTTGGAATTTAAATTAATGACTCTGCAGGGAATACAAACTACAACTGGAAATTTTCTGATTTTGCAGATAGCTTTTTTAGAAAAGAAACTGGCTCTGACCTGTCACTGTCCTTTAATAGTATTCCTAGTTTGGGGGAAAGCATTTGCTTTACAGAAATGTTAATTGGTGCTGTGATTTTCTATTTAGAAAAGTTTGATATGAGAAAAAAAAAATCAGATTTTTTCCCCCTCCAAAATCCTTAGGAAACCCTGGCTAAGCAAAGTCTAAGGGCCAAATGAGTCTGTTGTTTTATTGCTTTCAGGCCAAAGGCTCTCCCATTGTGTCAGACGATATTAGAACCAAGTTCCACCAATGTGCAGGTGGGTGACATATATGCATCACCACTCCATCTAGTCCACGGTATTAAACGGTTATAACTCCATCCCTGTATTTATATTACTGAGCAAGTACATGGATTATCTGAGACTCAAACCAATTCCTTTTACTTTTATGAATATCGATAAGTGCAGCATTGCAGGAATTGTCTCCTTACTCAATTTGTAGTGATTTCTTGTGATGCTCTGGCCTTTTTTGCCTTTGCCTGTCAGTGTGAAATCATCCCAGCCAGAGTCCTCCATGGCTATTGGATTTGGTGGCCGGCATCTCTGGGTGGGACAATTGTTTCTCACTCAGTGCACCGAAGCTGCAGGTTTGTATGTGGAAAAAACAGGAGGGTACTTCTGATATAAACTTCCAAAAATTCAGCTTGTACAGTCACTAGAACATGGTGTAAATCTTTTATGTTTTCATAGTGAAAGGTAGCATTTTAAAGACAACAGTTTAGCCTAATGTTGCCCCTTCTCTGCTAGATTTTGCATACAATTTATGTAAGGACTATTGAATCTAGCGAAGGTAAAGAGGTGGATGTTTGTCAGAAACCTTGCTGGTTGTAGAACATGGGCACTTCTATGAGGCTATAGCAGCTTTTTATCTATTTAGTGGAAGAATTATGAGCATCATGTTTGTGGCAGAGTGACAATCTGGAGAAACATGGCACAGGACCAAGCTTTTCACTTCTGTTTCTGTGTTCTAAATTCTGCAGAAGAAAGCCCAGGCTTCTCACATTAGTGCCTCTGAAAAGAAGAGAGTCAAAAGCAGTGGCTCTTTCTGTAGCTTTGTGCTTTGCAACCCCCCCCCCCCGAAACCCACTGAGAAAATAGTACCTTAACTGTAAAGCTGCCCAGATAACTCCATTAGGAAAAAGGCAATTCAGATAGCTATCCTGAGGTAAAGTGCTGCTGAGATGAAGCCATGGTATTATATAAAGTCAATAGGATTTAAAGTCAATAGGACCACCTTTCATTAGGAGATATCTGGTAGAACTATATAGATAGGAGTATGACAGCCAAATCCTTACCAACTCTCCAATGCATCTACCCCAAAGTGTGCTGTATCTTGCACTGGGAGTAGTCCAGAGGTGTCCTTGAGGCAAGTGAACTTTTGGGCCTTCCCTGCACAATGGGTGTCCTCAGATCTGTGTCAGCTGTTCCCTTAGCACAAGCTCAAGGAGTGTAAGAGAGAGAGAAGGAGACAGGGAACAGGATTAGGATCTGGTGCATGCCTGTGCTGCCAAGATCCACCTCTTCTCCCCCATTCCACCTTCTCACCCCTCCCTGCCCATAAGCTCCCCCTTTCCTTCCCTTCCTTCACCATTCTGTCCACCTCCACTACTCTTGCCTCTCAATGCAGGCATAGCTGGCAGGTGAGTAGCTGGAAGTAGCTGGAGGAGTGAATTCTGCTGTCATAAAGGGCAGCCTGGTCCTAGTTAGGATTGGGCTGCCTGTTTTGTAAGGATTTTCCACTTTTCTGTAAGCTTTCCTCTGAGAAGTCAATCTACTTGCTTGGGCTTTCAAATCCTTAGGTGTAGTCTGAAGGCACATGATGCAACCACCCTCCTCTGCAAAGCAGATCTCCTCCTCTGATGACTCAAAACACATAGACATTGCATAACCCTGTACAATTCCAACCATATGTTCAAAACCAATATGGAAAATTCTGAATTCATTATTTATTTATTTAAAATATTTTAATCCTCCCTTTCCTGTGCTGGAGCAATTTTCATTACTTGTTAAGCAGGAAAAAAAAAAAAACAACACCTCAAGAATAAGGAAATCCAAATGTGTGCTAAATCCATGGGAAATGCTGATTATCACATAGGTTTTTGTATGTCTGGTCTTGGGACGCAGGCGAGAGAACAATTGGCATTTGGTAGCCTTCTTCTGCCAGGTCTTTCTCTGTTACCAGCTATTCCACCTAGTTATGGCAAAGGAAGAGGACAGATTCTAGGGCACACTCCATTGACCTGGTTAGGATCAGCGGCTGACTGGCTCCTCTCCTCTCAAGACTGACTCTTCAGTTGCCATTGCACCTGTAACTTGTATATTTTTGTAGTCGAATGTGCTTGTTTTACTCCTTCTTCCTCATCTCTTTCACCTTTTAGATAATGGTTGTTAGACTGTAAAGATATGGTCAGGGCCTTGGAAGTTTTTTAGTTTATGTGCAGTGGCTAACAAATTGTAGGTGTATTGTTATCAGCAGTGTCAACAGCATAGCTATGGGGTGGTGGCATGCTAAATATTGCAGGTAGCCCCTCCCAGTCACTGTTGGAGCCATTTGGGGCAGTGATGGTAGCCCATTGCCATCACTGCCCTGAATGGCTTCGACAGGGAGTAGGAGGGGCCGCTTACATAGCACATTGCAGCACCTGTAATACTTAGCACACTTCCTATAGCTATGCTGTTGAATGGTGCCACAGCCCACAAGATGCTTGGAATGGAATTTATGGGTGCTCACTAGTTCAAATTCTATTCAATAGTTTAAAAATGGGTTGTTGTTGTTATATTTTGATATGCTATTGTTTGAAGTGGTGTTTTATTTCTATGTTTTACTGAACTTGATTTTGAATGTTTTTGCCCTCTTGGAGCCTCTGTGATAGGGGAATAGGATGGAGTAAGAATTTAAATTCATTAACCAAACAAAACACACTAGCTTTTCTAAATCTTTATATAAAGCCTGCAGACCTCAAACTACTTACTTAGAACAAGCTAATTCTTCAGCTCAGAATATCTCCCCTCCCCTAAATTAGAACTTTGATCTTCTGGTGTCCTTTCATCTTTTTATCTTTCTCTAAAGTATCCTTTCTTTTTTCCCCTTTTTCACCTTGACCATGAAAGAAACAGAAGAATGAACATGAGTACTCTCAAGAAAATATGAAGCTCTTTAGATGTCTCTCTGTGTATATTTCTGTATATCTGTATAAATACACACACACATGCACCCAACACATATCTGTTGCTTTCCCAAAAGCAATCAAAATGTGAAGAAAGGAACTCTTTGAAGTATAAAAACCAGTCCAGAGTTCAAGAGAAATGACGTTCAAGTACTTACTCCAATGGAGTCCTACTTTAATAAGCAGGTCTGCTCAAGAATAAAAGATGAGAGAAAAATACATTGATAATCTAATTTAAATACTCAACGTTCTTTCTTTGCATCCTCCTGTATGTGAGAGGAGGCCTGATGTTGGTGTCCCCCGTCTTTCCTCAGATCTGTCCCCATGCTGAGGTCAAAACTGGTAGATTCCACAGCCACCAGAAGGTGGATTCAAGGGGAGTGGGACAAGGCTTTGGCTAACTGACAATAGGCAGATGAAGTGTTAAAACATAAAAGGCATTTATTAAAGCACAAAAGGAGGGCGCTGGATAATACAAGAAGGAAAGAAAAAACACAAACACTAGGCATTGTTTTAAAGTCTGCCTATATTGCCTGCTTGGATTTTTCTAAGATCTTTTACCAAGCAGGCAATACAGGCAAACTTTAAAACAATATGGTTCCCTAACATGTCTTAGAGACCAAGCCTAATCCTATCCATCCCCCCACACTGATGGAGCAGTACCAAAAAGGCTACTGCTGCATTCTGCAAGGGCCAGTTGTGGATCCTCTGGATAAGGGAACATTTGTTTCTTTATCTGGGGGTAAGCCTCCACAGCAAAATTGTTGGGTCCACACATAAGTCCATGTGGACCTGTGTCATGGGATCGGGCCTGGGAAAGGGGTTAGGATTTGGAGGCTGCTGCCCTCTTCCCAGACCTAATCTGCCCATTCCTTGCCCATCACCTCCCATTCCACCCTCTCCTGCCCCATCCCACCTTACCTGCCTTGGTGGGCTTTGCAGATCTTCCATTGTGTGCGGGAAAGCTCTGGCCATCCTGCCAGCACTTCTACAGCGTATATGCTGCCAGGGTGCCTTTTACAACTTATTTACAGCAGTCTGCACTGGCAGCACACTCATGTTGCCAGTGGGGAGCCGAATGGATTGGGCTGTGAGCTCAGTACTTACTCAAGTGCTCAGTCTTCTGAGCACGATTGCACTTCTCTCAGCCTGGCAAAAAATGAATGGATGGCCACAAAGAAATTAACCCTAAAAAAGCCAGGTCAAACACACATAAGTAACCTAGATTCAATGACATCATAAATCAATCTGATTGGGTAGTTTACAACCACCTGGGCTTCCCTACCTGCTTTCTAACCTAGTCAGTTCAGCTTGGATGACCAATTGACTGGTGCATATCAATCCAGGTGGGTTGACTGACTGGGACCTGTTGTTTTTGGTGGACCAGATAAAGGAATACAGAAATCAGCCCATTTGCTTGGTCATGTGGTCTTTCTGCAATGGCGCTGATTTCAAAGTGTCTCAGGGAGACCACTTTCCTGTTCACTCGAATGCTCAAGCTTTTCTTAAAGTGTGGGTTCTCAAACTTTCTGTTATTGTGACCCCTGAAACATAACATATACAGGTGGGAATCTAATGGAATTATTCACCCCATCTATTGGCTGAATGTGGTATAGCATCTATACCGTGTTACTAGGCATTTAAAAGTGGATCCCCGCATCCACTGATTTCTGTATCCACGGAGGGTTCTGGAACAAGTCCAACTTGTAAATTCGTGTGACTCCTCCATATTACAACAGGTCACAGCGCTCACTTAGAGAACCCTGGAGTAAGACAATTGCTCCGTCTACATCAGTACTGCCAATGCTTCCTGGTAGTGGCTTTCCAGGGTTTCAGACAAGAGTCTATTCCTAGCACTATCTGGAGATTCAAGGGACTGAACAGACCTTTATGACCCCCTTCCAAGCTGTTTACGATGCCCTGGTGGTTCCAATTCACCCCCTGAGAAGATCTGCCTTAAGGGAAACATGGGTAGATGGAGGGAGCAAGTTCAACCATAATAACTTCCATATCATTTGTGTATATATTTGAATGCACTCATTATTTATTTCAGTTTACAATGAACCACTTTTTATACTTACAAATGCCACCACCATCATCAGTTGGATAGCTGAATAATAATTGAACCTTGAATGCAATTCTGGGCTGGAATATTAATTACTGTTCTGGACAATTTTTTTGCTGCCTTTTGAACACAATGTATGTGCTAATGTTGCCTTACAAGTAATCTTCAGCTTCCTCAAGAACATCATTCATAACTCTTTTCTCCCTTTCGTGGCCAAGGTGAAGCACTTGCAGAGGCAGCCGTCTCAATTAACATCATAAAAGATGGGAGCTCAAAAGCAGGACTGGCAAAACTCGCTGCTGTATGTACTGAAGAATGAATCTTGAGGAACTCCATAAACAACCTTTGCATCGCAACACATTTGCATCACAACTCAGCCTTTTTCCTGTAAAGAACTTTTTTGCTTTTATAAATGGAAATGCTCTCTCTCTCTCTCTCTCTCTCTCACACGCGCGCGCGCGCGCACACACACACACACACACACAGAGGATTCTGAATTTTAAGAAAATGTTTTCTACCACATATGTCTTGAACGGGACCCACAGGCATGACACTTGAACATAATGATGCACAGCAGACTAAGCATAGTGGTTCACCATGTTCTTTTTTAAAGTGATGAGAGAAAGAGAACAAAGGAAGTGGGGGACAGAAAGATCAGAGCAGGAGAGGAAAAAAAAGAAGATATACGCTTTATAAAATGGGCCAGTTCAGACAATCCAACAAACTATGATTTGTTGGGTTGCAGTGTAGCAGGAATGAGCTCCATGCTCAGGCACTCCTTCGTCCTCCTTTTGCTTCTCTCCACATGTCCCATACAGATTTGTGACACAGAATTGTGATTAGTTAAACCACATAGAGCCCAATCCTATGCCTGTTTACTCAGAAGTAAGTCCCATTATAATCAATGGGGCTTACTCCCAGGTAAAGTGTGGATAGGATTGCAAACATATTTTGCCCAGTAGTCTCAAGAGTGTGGTTTAACCGTGGTTAACAAACCATAATTTGTCCTGTTAATCGTCTTATGTGTTTTAGTGATTGTTCTCTGCATGTTCTATTACCTTATTACTGCTTTCTAAATTTTGATCTCTTAATCATTTATTGTCTTTGAGCCTGCTGGACACCTGGGGGCCATGAGGATGAAATCATGGCAGCTTGTGATTTTGCGGCATTGAAGATATTGCAAAGTGCTGGCTGGTCCAAGAAGCCGATGGAAGTGTGAGGGTGGGAAAAGCCCCAGCTGTCACAAGTCTCCCCAGGGAGGGGCAGGGTACTGGTACCAGGGCAGAAGGTGTGGTCTAGAGGTTGAGCCATTACCTTCTCTGAAAAAGCTGAGCAGGATCAATTCAGATTTCACCTTGGATGGGAGACCAGAAGCAGCTGGCTAGTGATGGAGGAATGTGGTCCAGCAAGAAATGGATAACATCCTAAGAACCAGCCTGAGGTGTGTTTTGCACCTGCAAATTTCTGGAAGCTTGGAAAGCTCAAGAGCTCTGTAGCCAGGACAACAATTGTACCATGAAGGAAAACATCTGGAGAAATGGAGGATCGTATGTTTCTCTCACAGAATAAAAGTTGTAAAAAACCCCATATGAAAAAAAATGGGGTTATGGTCAGCCTACCTATGTAAACTGCCTTGATTCAACATGGCTCAAGTTTACAAGTCTTAAAGACTTACCTTTAGGAAAGGTACGTAATATATAGATACTGTAATAAATAATTACTAAATAAATGGGGCTGGGACCAAGAAGGGATAGAGATGAGGGATGGGAAAAGGGGAGAGAAGGAAAGGATGAAGAAGGATAAACAAACAGGAGGTGTGGGGAGAGGAAAGTCTGGGTTAACAGAAATGAATGGCACAGGGGAGGAAGTTCCAAGAAGTTCCAATGGATGGGGCATTAGGGAAGGACAGCAACAAGGCCAAGACCAGGAGACAAAATGGGGGTTTGGAAAGCTAGAGCGCTCCCTGTTCAGCCGATAAGAAACATAAGAACAGCCCCAATGGATCAGGCCATAGGCCCATCTAGTCCAGCTTCCTGTGTCTCACAGCGGCCCACCAAATGCCCCAGGGAAAACACCAGATAACAAGAGACCTCATCCTGGTGCCCTCCCTTGCATTGGCATTCTGACATAGCCCATTTCTAAAATCAGGAGGTTGCACATACACATCATGGCTTGTAACCCATAATGGATTTTTCCTCCAGAAATTTGTCCAATTCCCTTTTAAAGGCATCCAGGCCAGATGCCATCACCACATTCTGTGGCAAGGAGTTCCACAGACTGACCACACACTAAGTTAAGAAATACTTTCTTTTGTCTGTCCTAACCCTCCCAACACTCAATTTTAGTGGATGTCCCCTGGTTCTGGTGTTATGTTAGAGTGTAAAGAGCATCTCTCTATCCACTTTATCCTTACCATGCATAATTTTGTATGTCTCAATCATGTCCCCTCTCAGGCTTTTCTAGGCTGAAGAGGCCCAAACGCCGTAGCCTTTCCTCATAAGGAAGATGCCCCAGCCCCGTAATCATCTTAGTCGCTCTCTTTTCACCTTTTCCATTTCCACTATGTCCTTTTTGAGATGTGGTGACCAGAACTGGACACAATACTCCAGGTGTGGCCTTACCATCGATTTGTACAACGGCATTATAATATTAGCAGTTTTGTTCTCAATATCTTTCTAATGATCCCAAGCATAGAATTGGCCTTCATCACTGCCGTCGCACATTGGGTTGACACTTTCATCGACCTGTCCACCCCCCCCCCCAAGATCTCTCTCCTGATCTGTCACAGACAGCTCAGAACCCATCAGCCTATATGTGAAGTTTTGATTTTTTGCTGCAATGTGCATGACTTTACACTTACTTACATTGAAACACATCTGCCATTTTGATGCCCATTCTGCCAGTCTGGAGAGATCCTTCTGGAGCTCCTCACAATCACTTCTGGTCTTCACCCCTCAGAAAAGTTCACCACCTGGAAAATGAGAAGAACGGTCAGGTCGAGTCACAATGGCTGCCTGTTATGACTCGTGAGTTGAGTTGAATCAGAGTCAGCACTTGACTTGCAATTTGGGTGTGATGAGTCTAGCACACCTCTGGGTAATGATTGTGATTTTGCTAGTATTTTAGCCTCTTTTGTATTCTCCAGTTGCATTGACTGTCATGAGTTCCAATTCATTTTGCATTTTTCTTTCTCCACACAATCTGTACACACAAATACACGCATTGGAAAGAAACTGCAATGCACAGATTAGTTTATATACATAGCCACTGTTGTCAAGGAAACAGCTTTTTTCCTATATATTCTGAATGGCAGTTGATTGTCAGTCAAGGCATCTCACACTGTGATCTTGAAAAAAAAAATATATATTAAAGCTGAACAAAGAGAAAAATACTTTTAATAATTATATAGAGGTCAAGTAGAGCTACTGCAACCAGAAGGAACAGTAAGTGTTTGAGGGCACAATGCACTGGGAACTTGTATACCTGCACAGTGAAATATATGTCAATACAGGGCATATTCAATACATGGTTTAATCCATATTTAAGTTTTGCACCCAAATATTTTAACTATTTGGTAGTTAGATAGACAGGCATGAGGCTCAGCTCATTACAAGCAGCACTCACTCCCTGTCTGCACTGGTCTGCAACTGGGTTTAAACTGGGATGGTAATTCTTGCTGTCACCAGTCAAGGCCAAAGGAGACCAGAAGAAGGAGGCTGCCCTGGGAAAACCTCACTCCCAGAAGAATGGAGAGCCCCACATTCCTGGGGAGCCCCTTAAAAGTTGGACAGCAGAGAGGGCTGTCGGGGGGGGGGGCAACCAATTCCCTCCTAGGTGAATTGAGACCAGGCAGGGAAAACCGGAAAACCAATGACATTTATTAAAAGAATGAAAATACTAAAGCAACAACTGAAAATATCACAGGCCACTAATATCCGGGTACTTCCTTGTGCCATTCTGTGGTGTTGTAAGGGCGCTTGGGCAGGCCCAGGGCTGGCTAGGCTCCCTGGCCCTGAGGACAGGCCTGAAACCCTGGAAAGTTCTGGGTGATCCAGGTCTGGTTCCCAATCCCCAGGGCTGGGGCCTCTTAGACCCTTTTCAGACTGGGGATAGGCAGGGAAAGGATGAGGCATTTGACTCTGGCTGTTCCTCTCTCTGCGCTGCAGCTGCAAGGAGAGGAGTGATCTTGACCTGCAGATGCCCAGCCCCTTATAAACCTAGTGACAGGGCTGAGTGGCCCTGCCCCTTCCAGTCCCAAGAGATCCCATGAGATCTCAGGCCAGCTTGGTTGCGCATTGGGCAGCTGCCTCCAGATGCTGCCTGCACCATGAGCCTTGTGGGTGGGGCCTTGTCCGAGCCTCGTTAGGCTTTTGCTGATGTTGCCCAGGTATCGGGTGCACTGGAAGGCCATGCCACCCCCTTGCTGGGCACCTTGAGAGATGGTGTCTCCCAGGGCTTGGGCCTGCCAGCCAGCAGGTGCACCACCACTGTGGTGCCCACTCAATACTGTGAGCACAACTCCCCAGACCCATGACTGTATCCCAGTGAGCCTCAGTGCCTTGCATTCTTCATGGGGTACCCAGCTTAGTGACATTCCTTTATCCTACATACTCACATTAATTTGGGTTTACAGTCCTTGTTTCCGCAGTTGGGTGGGTGGGTGAGCAAGCTCCATGAAGCATTCAGGGGCTTCTGGTGGACCAGGGCAATTGTGTAAAAGTATGCATGTGACCCTGCTTATTATAACCTGTGGGCATCCATCTGGTTTCACCTATGGGATTGGATATCATGAGGAGGTCACTTGGGCCCTTAACTTTCCTACTTCCAGAGCCCAACCCTGTCCTTCCTCCCTGCTGGTGCAACCATGCCAAAAATGGTTGTGCTGTATCCGATGAGGGGGGACAAATTGGGAGGCTTCATCAGGGAAAGTGTATTTAAATCCCCTTACTCCTGCATAAGGTCATGCACAGGATGAGAAGGAGGTGAGGAAAGGGCAGAATGCGGAGGGAAGTGATCAGAAGAAGGGACAGGTACGGGAAAGAGGATAGATCAGGACAGGGAAGGGGTGGGTTTGGCAGCTGTACGGTCTACTGACTCCAACCTCTTCCCAGGCTCTATCTGCCTTCACGGATCCATGTGGACTTGTGCCAGCCATATTTCTGGTGCAAGTCTGAGTAGACTCACCAGACCAACAGGGATTTACCCCAGTGGAAAAGAACAAATGTTCCCTTTCCCAAAGAGGCCTCTGGAGGCTGAAACTCCCCCACAAGATGCCGTGAACACCATTTTGGTGCCACTACATCCCCATGTGGGGAGTTATGGTGGATTGGGCTAAGTCTCTTTAATGGTTGCTGTACAACTCCCCTTTGGTCAACTCAGTCTCTTGTATTGGCAACCTTCAGTCTCGAAAGACTATGGTATCGCGCTCTGAAAGGTGGTTCTGGCACAGCGTCTAGTGTGGCTGAAAAGGCCAATCCGGGAGTGAACTCAGTCTCTAGATTCATAATTATGCCTAAAAGAAATAAGCATCAAGCCTGCAATGCTCTCTTCTTCCTCCCAATAAACTAACCTTGGAGGAAAAGTCTTGTGTGGCAAGACTGTTAATCAAAGGACTTACAGCCTTATCTGTTGATGTACCTTGTATTGGATCAAAGTTCAAGATCCAGAACAAGGCACCTCACAGTGAATATGAGGAGCCCTGCTGTATCAAAGGTTCATCTTGTCCAGCATGCTTTTTCCACAGCAGCCAACAAGGTGTCTCCGGGAAGCCCACAAGCAATTCCCTTTTCTTGCTGTTGCTTCTCAGCAATTAGTAACCTAGGCCAGGGGTGCCCAAACCCCGGCACTTGCGGCCCTTGAGGCATCTCAATGCGGCCCTCAGGGAGACCCCAGTCTCCAATGAGCCTCTGGCCCTCCGGAGATTTGTTGGCGCCCACACTGACCCAACGCAACTGCTGACAGCGACTGTTTGACCTCTCGCAGGAGCTGTGGGATGAGGGCTCCCTCCACTGCTTGTTGTTTCAGGTCTGTGATGCAGCAGAGGCAGCAAAGGAAAGGCCAGGCTTGCTTTGTGCAAGGCCTTTTATAGGCCTTGAGCTATTGCAAGACCTTCATTCATTCATATAAATTCATCTTTAATATATTCATCTAGGAAAACTTATGTAAATTTATTCAAATTTTAAATGTTAATTAATTCTTCCCACCCCCCAGCCCCTGACACAGTGTCAGAGAGATGATGTGGCCCTCTTGCCAAAAACTTTGGACACCCCTGACCTAGGCCATACTGCTTCTGAGCCCAGAGGTAACGTATATCCAACCAACATGACTTGTAGCAATCAGCAGACTTTTCCTCCATGAGTTTGTCTAATCCCACTTAAAGACATCTAATCCCCTTCTTAAGCCATTTCTACCCAACGATGCATATATGCAACAGGGACCAAATGGGTACACTTGTGTACAGGGCAAAAATGGATTAAAACTGCAATTACCATGCAGCAAGTTTATCCACCCTTTCTTTAAGATAATGAAGACATTGTAGACAATGTTTCTGTATGCACAACTTATTCTACTCCCATCATTCAGGCTTTCTACAGTTTGGCGCGTTTGTGTATACCTGTTGTATTTGCATAGCAAATCCTTGGACACTAGAAAGACCAACTGCTCTTAGTCAGGGTTGATATTTGAGCCAATCTGCATTATTTAAAAAAAAGAAAAAAGAAAAAAAAAAGCAATTCCTGATTCGACAACACCACTGCCAAACACTAGTGGATAAATCACATGCTGTAAATGTTTTTTGCTTAACACGTCTGTATAATTTGTATGAGTGTACTCTAGTTGTGCTTTCCATAATGGATCATTTCATGAACCAGTGGCTTACCTAGCACCACTGGTATCTGGGGTGGACTGCTCCCACCTTCTTACCCTTGGCTGCTGCAAATTATGGGTACACCTGGTCTCTACTCTGAGATACTCCATGGGAGGCCAGGTCCCCTGGCATTTGATGTTGCAGGTAGACTGGGTCTCCACTTCGAGATCCTCATTGGGAAGGCTAGGTTCACCTGGCATTTAAAGCAGAAGGTAGACCTGGCAACTGTTTGGCAACCTTCAGTCTCGAAAGACTATGGTATAAGCCTACAGTACCCCGTATTCCCAGGCGGTCTCCCATCCAAGTACTAACCAGGCCTGACCCTGCTTAGCTTCTGAGATCAGACAAGATTGGGCATCTGTTCCCCTGGTGGAGGCCAAGTCTACCCAGAATTTGAATACCCATACCCAGCCGGGATGCCGCTGCTCCTGAGCATATTGTGGTCAAAAGGGGTGAGGCTAGATGGGAGCAGCAGTGTTGGGCTGCTAGGAGGATCAATTTTATTTACAGGCAAGTGAAGCCCCCTTATTGCTGGCATCAAAAGGCACCAATGAGGTGCTACGATCTTTATGTAGCTATGCCAGCTACAACATGATGAAAAAGGCAGATGTGGCGCTGTTTTTTTTTCTAGGTTCTCATTCCAAGTTCTCATTTTTATTCATTTTAAATGCTTGAAAAGTGTACTTTTAGATAGGTGATCTAGGTAGGTGATATATGTGATACAGTGTTGGCAGATGCAGTCACTGTATAATTTCTAACTGGAAAAGTAATATATTTTCTGGAAAATATCTTAAATACCAAAATGCGGTGTGTTGTGTTTTTATTCAGATATCTTAAACACAAAATGTGGTGTTTGGGTGTTTGTTTTTAAAAAAATCAAAACACACTCACCCCCCTAGCGATGCAACAGCCGTGTGACAATGGCATCCTCCTGAGGGGCACTCATCTCATCCAGGTAGCTTCTTTCTTCTGTCCTTGATCAGCATTATGATTGGCACTGACATTTTGAAATTGTGGAATTCAAAGTGAATTTCAAGGTTCCTTCCAAGAAGAAACATTTGAGACTTTTCAAGTGCAGCCAAATGCGTTTCTGTAAGACAAGTGAAATTTCCCATGTGGTTTCTGTATATCCAGCACCATAAGGGAGGAACTTCTGGAGGTAGAATTTTTATTTTTCTGTCTGTTGCACCACTGATCTTAGAGTTGCTCCAGCTCTGGCTGGATCAAGATGGCTGTTAATCCCAAATACAATTTGATATGTATTTTTTATGATAAAAGTGTAGCTCCATCTACATGTTTGGAGTACTACGGAGTGGTTTGCATATATAACAGGGTAATTTTTGTTTACAGATACTATTGGAGAGAGGTACTTCAAAAGATGGTATAAAGTGTGCAGCTCCTTTTTAATGGTGCATTTCTTCATAATAATGCACTATAAATAAGCTGTACTGTAAAACACCATTGCTCTTTGAAAAACCCCAAGCACTTAAAAGCACTCTCACATTGTCAGCTTTGAAAAAACTAGCTATTAATATTTATATATTTGCAATGGTGCACAAAATACATATAAAATAATTGTAAAATCCAGAACTTTAAACGCTTGCTCCTCTGCTCAGGTCAAAAAAGAACTTTTAGATCTGTCTCGGAGGATTTCTTGCTATTACAAATATGAAACTGGGATGTTTAAAATGAAAAAGCAGCAAATTTAATAAAAGCAGGGGGGAAAAACTAGTAAGAGCTACTGCTCAGCTTGATGGCTCCAGGGAATGGAAGGAGATTATGTTAAGGTCTAAATGGAGCTTTAACATTTTTAAATCCAGAAGGTCTAATCTAATCTAATCCTTTTCAATCCAATTTTTTAAATGCAGCCTAGACATCAGATTAAAGAAGTTGGACCTTGTTCCTCTCTCTCTCTCTCTCTCTCTCTCTCTCTCTCTCTCTCTCTCTCTCATACACACACACACAGTTAGCATCTGTGCAGTTTCCTCCTCTTAGTCAACATTTCAAAAAGGGATTTTAGTGAGACTGAAAGTATAATTACAAAAGTGTCATAAAAGCAAAAGGTGCCACAAAATAATGGCCCCCACTAGGTTACATCTCTCTGCTGAAAGACTGTTTTGGCAGCTTTTTAAAGGACAGTTATCTTTCCAGTTGAGCAATCTCTTGTGTTTAGAACTGCTAGGCAAAATAGTTTGTGTTATCATTATCACTTCTCTTGCTTCACCCTGTCCACATATGTAAGATAAATATAACAGTGGTAGGTTATTTTGATAGGAGCACGTACCTGATACCTTTTTGCTTGTTGAGTGTCCACCAAGCTCCCTCCCTCCACACAATTTGCAACAAACTCAGCAGCGCACCTCCCCAGCCCTGCGATGGTGCCCCCCCAGGTTATCGCCACACCCCCTACTCACCTGGTGCCTCCCCACAAAAGTCCGCCCCCCCTACTCACCTGAAACTCACAGTGCCTTGCATGACCCAGGAACGTGTTCTATAAACTGTGCTTCCGGAAAACCAGAAGCACGGTTTCCACCCCTGTCAGGCGCATCAGAGAGGCTTCCAAGGGTCCCTTGGAATGGGGCTGGTCCCTTGCGCCTGGGGCTTTTGCCCCATCAGACTTTATGGTAGGTCCGCAACTGAACAAACTCTCCCCTCAGCCTCACAATTGTTATCTAGGAAGAGACATTCTGCAAAGGAGTGGTTCACGCACATACGTGGATCATGATGCCCCACCAGTGGCATCACTAGGGTTCGGTCACCCGGTGTGGGATGTCAGCGCGTCAACCCCATGCAGAGCGCTGGGCAACACCCGAGGTAATGGGTGTGGTGATGTACCATCACTCTGCCCCCACTGGTTTTTTGTCTGTACCTTTTGATAGAACAAAGAAAGAACACATTCTGCATGACATTGTGCATTGATTGATATATAACATGATGGTATTATTCCTCCAAACTGTGATTTCAGTGATTCTGGTCACTAGTGGTGTCACACACACACCCCCGGGGGGCCAACTTACTAACACCTTATTGCAGCAGTTCTCAAATTTTTAGCACTGGGACCCATTTTTTAGAATAACAATCTGTTCAAGACCCACCAGAAGTGATGTCATGGTGGAAGTGACATCATCAGGCAAATTAAAATAAATAAGTATAAATAATTAAAGTAAAACAAATAATTAAATAAGCAGAAGCCAGCCCTGGTCCACCAAGTGAATTTCCTCTGTAGCCTGCCTGCCATAACACCCCTCTCCAAAACCAGTAAGGTTTTAAACCCTATCCAGTGCTTGGTTCAATTGAAGAACTTCTGTTTAAACCAGATCACTGTCAGGATCCACCTGGCTTTGCAAGTCTCAAAAAAGTTCACCTGATCAGCTGAAGCTTCTGTTTTGATCCTTTTTAGTGGGGGGGGGGAGGCTGCCTTCTGGAGCACTTGTTCAGCTGCAGGTGCATAGGATCAGGACCATTCTGGTAGCCTTATGCTCTCCTTTACCTAATTTTCCACACCAGCCAAGGCACGTTTGCTTACTCGTGAGTAAATGCGACCGTGAAGCTTAGTTTTGCTTTCCACAGGGCTCAATACGTTTGTCTGCTTGGAGGGAGGGATTTCCTTCTCAGGTGCTTTTGGGGACTGCATTCATTGGATCAGGACCATTCTGGTGTTGTTGGATTCCTCTCAGCCTACCCTTTCTGGTAGACTAAGGCACGTTCGCCTATTCACGAGTAAATACATGATTCGGTTCAGTTTCACTTTCCATAGGGCTTCATGCATTTTTTGTTCTCTGGTTTTTTGGCCATAACTTTTGATAGAAAGGAGATACTTCACACTGGTTTTTGCATTGCATTCCGCTGGAAATTCCGCATCCAACGGTATATAACATGATGGGTTTACTCCCAACCACCGCAATTTTAGCATATCACCCCCCCAGTATGTGTCACCCCCCTTGTGCGCGTCACCTGGTGCGGCCTGCCCCTCCGCACCCCCTAGTGACGCCACTGTGCCCCACATCTTCGCTGCTGTTTTGAATCTTACCAAATCTTATAAGATCTAAGATAGCAGTGCCATATCTCATGAGATGCAAAGTTGGTGAGATCCAAGATGGTGGTACCTAGGGAAACAGGTAGCCACCGGGGACATCCCATAGCACCACTGTGAGTGAGCCACAATGCACACTCCTGTTCAAAAGATTAGATGCTTGGATTCTATCCTGCTGTGTTGTGAACAGAATGGAAGCTAAATATTTGTTCCTGTTAATTACAAACACACCCACACCACACTCACACATCCTTATTCCGATGTTCAGTGTACATGCAAAACTCATGCTTGCATTTCCTCAATCATGTTCAAGATATGCTTGGTTGTACATCTCCCCTCTTTTGTCAAGGCATTTGGACAGATACCTTCAAACCTTTCTGTGCTGCCATGCACACAACATGTTCTTGATATGTCAGTCACGTACACAGAAATATATGTGTACAGGCAATACACACACATGTGTCACCATGGCATGGTGAGGTGACATGGACTCAATTTTTATAATGCTATTTGAGATACATATGAATGAAAACTCCTGTATGTTTGTCATGAAACAGCAATAGAAAGAAAAAATTTTCCTTAAACCCCCATAGGCTCCTCGACTGCCAATGGTTCCCATCAGACCCGAACCAGCTCTTTAGCTAGTGCAAATTCGAGGAGACAAAGGGGGTGTGTTAGCTAGCTCCATGAGGGACAGCATCTGGCACATGTTGCTATCACTGGGTACCACCCCTTACTACCTCTGGCATACCTTCAGCCCTCCCATAATCCATCCAATCCTTCTGCCCCAACCCCATTTCACCCACACTGCCAACTTACAGGTGTTGGCAGGGCTCCTCTTCACTGCTGCTGGATGCTGGGTCCCTCCCAAAGTCATTTCACAACATCACAAAGTATGTTCCATTGCTGGAACACTAGTTCTGGCAGTAGGGCGCTTGGTTAGGATTGCGCTGAAACTCTCTCTGTCCTAATTAGTTGAATTTAAAAACAACATTCTTGTTGGCGGTCCTGGGATCTATTGCTTTTCAAGGAGCTCCCCTGTCCTGTCCTCCAAATGTTTCTTCCTCTTATTGTTAAGCTACAGGCTTTACCTAAAAATAATAAAGGGGGAAAGATGTCAAAGATGTTTGTATGTCCGCCAGCTTATCATGACGGACATACAAACATTTCCATAAAGTGTTTTGCAATGTTCTCAAACATACTATAAACTGCAGGCCCTGGCTTTTTGAATAAACAAGATATATCTGAACCATTTTTGCTTACCGAATTATAAGGCAACTCCCAGACATTTTAGGATTAGTGAGAAGGACTGATGGCGGATAAACTTATGAAAAAAATAAGGAAACAGAGCTTCCAGATTTCCCATTTTGAGTGGAAGGCTAGCAAAATTTCCCAATAATCTACCCCTCTTGGTTCAATCTCATGCCACTGGTTCCATGACTGTGTGCCTATCTGCCAACCCACTTGTCAGTTGGTAAGGGGTGGGAAAGAAATTTCTCCAGGTCCTCAGTTAGTACCTAGTTGGGACCAAGCTACTGACATGTGATTACTGATGGAAAGATAGCATTAAAAGGGTGATTCTGATGTCATGTTAGCCGCTGTTCTTGTTCGACATGCTTGTCCATATGAATGTGTGGGCCCCCTTTCATTCTAAATGAAAATGTGACCAAATATATCCTGGATCCTGTCCTTTGGCCCTTCCATAGATGGGGGCACTTATAGATCAAGTTCGCTCATCTATTTCAACACATACAGTAAGGCAATCTTTATGAGCGAACATGCATACTTGAGGAAAGCAGTGTGCACAATGTTTTCTGCAGAGCTGGAACTGCAAGCTGTGACATTGAACAGAGCCAAAGGAGATCAATAAGTACCCCACTGCTGGTTTACAAAAGAGAGATGGAGAAATCTTTACACTGTCTCCTATATATAGGTTCCATTTTGCCAGGGAACTTTTTCACTTCCTGGTCTTCGGTGCGGCAGGTATGGCAGCAATCTAATTAACCGAGTCCAGTTATTCCATTAAAAAGCAACTTCCTTTGTCCAAACAGGAAGGATGCATTTCTACATCAGTGTTAGGTACGACTGGAAAAAAGCCAAATCCCAAATGAGCAGGGTTTCTGCTCTTCATAAGCCTGATCATGCTGGGCCCAAAGTGACTTCAATATTCAACTCGCAAACCTGCCCATAACTTCCAAAAATTGGCTCCCTTATGCATTTGCTTGGGAAATGTCAGCATGCCCTCTGTAACAGCTTTTCTGAAACTGAAAAGCAAAGCAAAGACAGCTCAGGATATTCAATATTATGATTGATTTTTCTCAGGTTGGCAGCCTGTGCTGACACAGTGCTGTTCTTTTAAAGGTGTTGTTTTGATAGATGGCAGCAGCTAACACCAGAGGAATAGAGAGCTCACAGTGGTGAAAGTTAGTGAGAAACAAGTCCTATGAGAGTCTGAGGCTCATGCATAGCTTTGGGAAGGGGTCGTTGTGGGTTTAAGTTTATGTGTACATTATGAGCCAGCTTGAGACTGAAACAGCAAATCGGCACACGCAACGAAAATGGGAGAAATAATTATGTAATTGCATTCTCAGCAACCTCCAACCAGATAGCCCATACGGTGGAGCATTTTTCCCAAATGTTCTACTTTACATCGGCATCCAGTGTTTTTTGTCTGAATGGTACAGTGGCAGAAGCTACCCCAGGGTGAGATAATTCACTTTGGGGCTGTTTGGTCATCCATATACAACCCAATCCTGCTTGCTGGTAGTGCTAGTGGAACACATGTTCCACCAGTGCTGGTTGCCCGAAAAATGCTGTAAAGTGTTTTGTGGCAGTACAGGGAGCCAGCATGTTGGCAGGAAAGCTAGAACTCTAGCCTTCCTGTGTGTGCCCGTGGAATGACAGAGGCCCTCTGGGGCAGGTATGCCCAGTGCAGAGGTGCAACAGGGTGGGCAGGAGGTTGAACAGAGTGGGAGAAGAGCAAAATGGGTAGGAGATGAGGTGGGGGTGGGCAGATCAGACCCGGGAGGAGGGTGGATTTAGTGATGGTGGGGCACACCGAATCCAAACCCTCTTCCTGGACCTGATTCACCTGCACAGATCCACATGTACTTGCACCAGTGATATTGCTGGCACAGGTCCACGTTAACCCATTACAGCTGCTGGGCCTTATCCCAGAGCAAGGGGATAAGTGTCCCCTTTTCCCAAAGGGACCTCCAGCGGCTGAACATGTAGCATAGACTGTGCTGGCGCTGCTGCACCACTGTGCTGAGATTTAGGTAGGATTGGGCTGTAGGTCTCATAATTAGATTACATATCAGTCTAATGCAAAGGTTGCCAAACTTTCCTGGTTCACAGCATCCTTAGCATTTCGGGAATGTTTTCACTGTACCCCTAGGCCAAAAGAAACACCTAGAAAAAGCCAATTTTCTCAGAAACGTAAAACATCCCAAGGCGCTGCAGTTTGGGATCCACAGATCTAGTGACATAATCTCTGTATAATGTGCAAAATCTGCATAATATGCAACAGTGCAATTTACCAAATAATGTGGGCCTGCCTTATCTGTGGATTTACGGCCCAATCCTAAAGTCACCCAGTGCCGTCAAGGAACCCTAGCACTGATGCTGGGTGCTGTAAAGGTGCCGTAAAGCATATTTACGGCACCTGATAAGTAAGGAGTGCTGGTGTTGGGCCTGCAGCAGTCAGGTGCCAGGCCTAGCGCCGGCAGGAATGCACCACTGCCAGGCGTAAGTGCAACAGCTGTGCGGCAGTGTGGCCTCTGGGGAGTGGGGGGAGGGTGGAACAAGGGTTGGGGGAGGAACTGGGGTGGGAGCAGGGTATGATCAGGAGCACTCCTGAACTCTGTGTCAGGCCAGAAGGCCCAACACAGAATCTCTCAAGTCTGCACCAGCAAAATAGCCAGCGCAGACTTGAGAAGCCCCATTGTGGGGCTTGGGGCTTTCCCCTGGGGAAGGAGACAAAAGTCCCCTTGTCCCAAGGAGACCTCCAGCTGTTTCCTGGTGCCCGCTGGATACAGCAATAGCTGCTTTGGCACCGCTGCTCCGGTGGGTGCTGGGAAGCTCAGGATTGAGCTGTTAATCAACTATGGATTACATATGTATTTTAAAAATTCACTTTCCCTGTTGTACCTTTGTTTGGGTCACACCCACCCATTTATGCAAGCTTAGGGCAATTTGCAAAAATGTATGCAATTTATGTAAATTTATGCAAATAGCCTAAAGCCTACACAAATAGCTTGAAACCTGCAAAAACTGCCTAAAGCAGAGGAAGTGAATTTGAACATCCTCAGAATTTCTTATGTGGAGGGGGGGGGGGCTAGAACCAAACCCCTGCAGATAAGGTGGGCCCACTGTATTACAAAAATGCCATTATCAGAAGAAAATTAATTCCCATTGAGGGAAAGAGGGAGCAATATAAAGTGTGATGCTCCATATTACAGATGGAACTGAGATGTATTGGGTTTCAGCTTCTGACTCAAGCACAAATATCTACAGTACACCAGCTCTGACCATTGATGACTGTGCTATAGAGTCTCCATGGGGCAGAATGTTTGACACTGTGCTTCCATTATGAATATTAATGTAACCCTCCAGCAAGTGATCATTCATATCAGAGGTGATACCACCTCAGCGTACATGCACCATGGAATCAGGTTTTTCCCCGCTTAAGCAGCACCATTTTGTGCATGCAGAACCTGATCCATGCCTCACTCAGCTTACTGAATCTAAGTGCGGGCGCAATCCTAACCAACTTTCCAGCACTAACATAGCTGTGCCAATGTAGTGTGCGCTGCATCCTGCAGTGGGGAGAGAGTCAAGGTGGCCTCCTCAAGCTAAGGGCATGTTTGTTACCTTACCTTGGGGGCTGCATTGTGGCTAAGTCAGTGCTGGAAAGTTGGTTAGGATTGCACCTTACCTCCCTTAAATTGCTTGCTCTTTCAGCCACCTATTCTGTAGGATCCTTGGGATTCTGTAGACTCAGGTATTCCGTTGGGGAATTTCAGACAGTAAGATTGGAAGTGGCAGTTACACACATCCAAGGGATTACAAAGAGTTAAGGGAGTCTGCCATTAATGGACTTGCCGTAATGACATCAGAAGTGAATTTTGTATCCGGTGAGCATTGGTAATGCTAGAAGCTAATAGCACCCAAATTCAATTATGCTTTTTGCTGCCTTTCAGAGTAACGCCTGGTTAAGGAAGCAAGCGTCTAGTTTCTGAAGTGAGGTCTTCTCTTCTGACAAGCAGATATTTAGAATTTTGTTTCTTCTGCTTTAAACACGTGCTTGCTCTTGAGTGTGTAGTTGCAGTAGTTCTACTGAAATTAAGAAACACTACTTGAGGGTAAGTGGTTTCATTGTCTCCTGTGAAGGATGGAGAAAGAGGAAGAGATGTCTTCCTTTCTCTTTTGGTTAGGAGTTGCTATTGAATCAGAGCAAACTGAAGCACTAGGAATTTAGGGTCCAATTCTATCCCCCTTCCCCTATAAATGCAGCCATGCCAAAAAGTCAGGGGGGGGCAAACTGAGGGCACATAAATATAGAACATTTTTATTTACCTCCTGGTATGCCTTAGAGCCACCTATGGGTCTCCTTGCGCATACACCACCCAGGGGTGTCACAAGGATTTGCATCACTGGATGTGAGAGTTCATGGTGTCACCCCCCATGTTGTACCTCCTCCAAGACAAGACTATACAAAATAAATTACAATATCATATGCACAACCTAAATACAATGGCATCACTAGGATTGGTGTAACCCTCATTAACGTTACTCATTGATTTTAATACAGGTCACCTAATAAATCAGTAACCAATAAAAACCAGTGGCCAAAACCAGTGGAAACTCTCACCTTTTTCACTGGGCAAGTTGTGCTGGGATGTGTGCAGACACAGGAAGTTTGCCAGATGTTGATTGATATTGCTGGAGGAGGAACAATGTGGCTTTCACCATGAAGAAACCCCCGGTTTGGGTTGAATGTACGAACGCAAGTCCTATGTAATTGCAAAGTCCATGACACTTCCTGGTGTGTCTCCCAGATGCATTTTGCCATGGAACAATCACATGTCTGGTGAGGGCTTCACTCTGGAAGCATGCCAAAGCTGGCTTATGGAGGCTCCGCAAATACACAGACAATTTGGGAGCTGGGGAGGCACATGTGCCATGTTTTAAACCATGGTGTAGTCTCAATAATCCATCAGCCAGACCCTGAAGATGGAGCAAATGTGCTTTCTTGCTGCAGGATTCACTATGCAGTTATTTTTAACCAAGGACTTTATAGTTTGTGTTAAACAGGCAGAGATGCACCTTTAGATTTATTTTTTCCATTCCCAGACAGGATGTTAGTGTACATATGTCTCTTTTTCCACTCTGCCCAGCATTTCCCCTTCCTTCTTGTACAAACACATGACATCAGGAATGGCCACCATGTGCACAGGTCCAAGACTGAAATCGCAGAATGCTTAAGCTATTAACCAAAGGGGGAAGCACTCAAAGTGTCAAGAAGTGGGCCGCTTCCCATTGGAGAGTTTTCCCCCTCACTTCCCTGACTTTCTGATGACATTGGTGCTGCTTAGCCTTTCTAACCTCCCACACATATTGATTACTTCTCAACTCAATGCCTTTTTTCCTCTGACACACCTCTCTGTAGCTAGCTCCGAGAGTAACACTTTGCAGAGAGTGGGCCAAGTCATCCCTGGTGTATTTCCACTGACTTGCGTCAGTAACTGTTTTTAACTGTCCAATACAGATTGAAGATGAAAAAAGGAACAGAGTGAGAAATGTTCTGATGGTAACTAGAATGTATTTCTTCGGCATGAGGCTTTCTTTAAAGTGTGTGTGTGTGTGTGTGTGTGTGTGTGAGAGAGAGAGAGAGAGAGAGAGAGAGAGAGGCCCCCACTTCTCTAAGCAGTCTGTCTTCTTCCATGTATTCTACTTTGTATGCTTCATTCAACACCAGAGGCTGTGATGCTCAGCAGGCATCAACTTGGAGTAGTGCCTTTTAAGCAGTGGGACCAGAGTGTGAAATGCCCTCTCCAAAGACTCCTGCCAGGCCCAGACTTTATATACCTTTTAAGGTGCAATCCAGTCCCTGGGATGGGCCACCACAAGTCCATTGCACCAGCCCTGGGGTGTCACAAATGTGCCATAAAGCAAATTTGTGCCACCGAGTAAGGAGGGAGGCCGGCACGCAGGTGTGCACTGGCCCCCCAAAGGCTGACCCATGTCCTGCCAGGCAAGCACAACAGATAAGGCGGTGCCGGCTGAGTCAGGCCAGCGCGGGGGCTTGAAGAGGGTGGGGAGAGGGAGGAAAGGAGGCGTTCTCGGGCAGTGGGCGGGACCATGGGCAATCATGTCCGAGTGGAGAGTGGGGCCAGAATCTGGCACAAGTCCTAACCCAGTACTGGGTGACCCAGGGCACCTTCTGGCTGCTCAGAACTGTGCCACCTAAAGAGGTGGTACACGTCTGAGGAGCTCCACTGGGGCTGCTTCAGTGTTACCTGTGGTAAGGGGTTGAAATCCTCTTACTCCAACTGAGCCATAGGTAGCTCCAACCCCATGTTGGATACAGGGCAGGGCAGGTGACCTCCCCATTCCAGCATAAGTTAGGACTGAGCTGTTAGATAGTGATTTAAGAAATTAGATTTAATGTTAGATTTGTTGAATTTTGAGAAATGGCTTTGTGCTGACCTGTTACTGATGGGTGTGGTTTTATTCCATTTCTGCTTAATTGCTGATATGATGTTCTGAAATGCTGCTAGCAGATTTTATTGAGAACTTGTTTCAGTTTTGCTGCTTTATTTTGTTTGTGTTGCTTTAAAAAAAGGACACACACACACACACACACACAGAGAGAGAGAGAGAGAGAGAGAGCATTTTGACCTGGTTCTTTGAGCTGCCCTACCCCATTCTTGAGGAGGACAGGATATAATTCCTCTCGGGTATAGATTATGCAAATCACAGGTCTGCAGTACATATGACATGATTTGCATTATAGAGAGAACATGCTAGCTCCTCCACTTAAGTGTTCATGTTAGACCTGAGATGCCACCACATGGTGCTGTTTCATCTGCAAAAAATCCATAGAGAACAACAATTGAAGAAGTACAATTTGATGTGAAATTCAAAGTTTCTAGAAGAAACATTTTAGAATTTTCAAGAGAGGTCAATTAAGTTTCTGTAAGACAACTGAAATGTATCATGAGGCTTCTATATATCCATGTAGCATACATTCCTCTCTCTCTCTCTCTCTCTCTCTCTCTCAATGTAGCATTCAACAAGGGCCCATGATAATATATCCTCATGACCTGCTTGCAAACTCCAAATGCATACAGGGAATCATTTGTTTCTTAAATGTTCTCCTCCCTGATGTAGAACTTTTCGTGTGAAAAGGATGCTGGTGTGAGGAAATTTTCATACATGCAATCCCCCAGGCGCATTTTGCCATTGGGCTGATCCACATGTGCTAGACCTAGGAACATTCTAGCCAAAAATAGATGTATATATGGAAGTTTGTTCTTCTTATAAAAACCAGGAAAGTATGTGAGTAGGTAGGAGAGAGCTAGTATAGCAGGATGGCTAGGAGATAGAGCTATGAGTCAAGAAATACCAGGTGGGTGTGGATTTTGCCTCCTGTCATAAACTCATTACGTGGCATTCGGCAAGCCACAATCTCTCAGCCTCAGTCCCCAGCTGCAACAGGGGGATTGTACTGTGCCTTCCTTTCAGGGTTGTTGTAATGATTACATTGCAATAAATGTTTTGTATGGTTAAATACTGCATGCAAAAGCTTGTGATGAGAACAATTCCTTTGAGCCTCCCTGCTCCTTTTCCCCTTGTCAAACAAGAGACAAGACATTTGCATCTGAGGCTAGGACGATGAATAAAGTAAACAGAAGGATACAACCATGGATAATGTGCTCAGGAGACTTCTGGGTGTGATATGAAACATTTTCCACGAGTCGGCTGAGAGTTATACCCTGCCAAACAAGAGCAGAGAGAGGGAGCAGTAGGCTCCACAACACCGAAATTCCTTTGTAGGTGCTTGTTAGTTTCTTGTCAGACATGCTATTGATTTGCTAAGCTGGGAACATTTTCTAAAGGGCAATATAGAGGGTCTCATTTTGTAGCTCTTTCAGCTAGATTTACTAGAACAAGCATTTCTGCATTAGAAAGTAAGGCTTTATTAAGGCTGCCAACGGGCAGTTTATTGGTTAGAATAATCAAACTCTTTTGATGACTTAAAAAAGATTCCCTGACAATCTGGACTACAGATTAAAAAAAAAAAAATTCTGTAAATACAAGCACTTGGAAAAATGGTGGCCCTGTTTTGAAAGAGGCATTCTTCCATCTCTCACCCTTTTTTGAATAAACAGGTCTGCTCAGGACTACTGAGAAGCAAGTCCCATTGTGTTCAATGGGCCTACTCCTAGGAAAGTGTGCATAGGATTGTAGCCATGCAGTTCAGTCCCATGAGTGCCAGCTTGAGTTCTACGATGGGAGAAAAATGAGGGATAAATAGCTATGTTTAGTAGTGAAGTGCAGAGATATCAAATGATGGCGGTACATTTGTAAACTGTAGAGATGGAAATATGCAGAACGAAGTCACTAAAATGATCAAGGCTAAACTGTGTGGGCTTTTTCTTTTAGTTCTGAAAAAAAAAACATCTAAGGGGAAACACAGTGGAAGACTACACACTTATGCATAGTGGAGACAAGGTTGTGTCCCTCTCTCACAATACTAAAAGCAACAACAAGGCTGATTGTCAGTAGATTCAGGGTAGAGAAAAGAAAACACTTCATCGCACAACACATAACATAGGGCACAATCTTAACTAGGTCTGCTCAGAAGTAAGTCCTATTTTGTTCAATGGGGCTTACTCTCAGGAAAGTGTGGTTTAGATTGCAGTCTCAGTCTATGAAATGTACTGGCACAAGATGGGGTGATAGTCATTACCTTAGATGGCTGCAACAGGGCTACACACATTCATGGAGAATAAGACAACTAATGGCTCTAGACAGAGCAGTGGTTCCCAAACTTTTTAGAGGCCACAGGGGCTGCTGCCTGATTTATAAATGCCAAGGGGTTTGGCTATAATGGTGATTGGGCAGCAGTGCTCTTCCCCCCCCCCCAAGTAGCAGTTTATTTAACCCATGATGCACATAGCCTAATCTGCCCTGTCAGTTTTGCAACCCAACAAAAATAGAGTCAGGACCCACCGGTGGGTCCTGGACTCACATTTTGAAAACTGCTGAATCAGAGGGAGCATGACAACAAATACCAGTTGCTGGAGATGGCTATTCACCACGTGGGCTTTCTGGAAGCATTCACTTGGCTACTGTGGGAAGCAGCATAGGAATTAGATCAGTGGTTCCCAAATTTACCTAGGTCACAATGCCCTAGGCTCAGTGCCTGGCTGAGCTGGGAACATTTTTCCCAGCTCAACCAGGTGCCAGCCAAATCTTGTGAGATTTCGTGAGATCCAAGATGGTGTTGCCCAAATCTTGTGAGATTTGGGTACTGCTATCTTGGATCTCACAAAATCCTGCAAGAGCCAAGATTGTTGCACCTGGGAAACACATAGGAGGGGCCACCAGGGATTTTGTGGCACCTGGGAATGTGCCACGATGCCCTTGGTCATTGTGATGTGCTTTTTGGGAACCACTGGATTAGATGGATATTTTGTCTGAGTTAGCAGAGTTTTTCTTATGTTATTGACCAGTTCCAGGTTCTACAGTTCTTTAGATCTTTCGTGGATTAGAAATTAGTGTTTCTATTAGTGGATTAGTGTTTCCACTATAATACCCTTAGCATGATCTAAGGCAATGTAGGACTAAATATTGTAGACACAGTCCTGAACTTGTTAAATAAAGGTGAACATTTTGATCTCTGGCGTAAGCTTTTTCCAATGAACAATCTATACTCTGAAGTGTGAGAAACAAAATATTTTGACTGCTGGAGATTCTTTCTCATTTCTCATATGGAAAATTCAAACAACTTCCCCTGGTAGGCTAACAACACCACAGCCTGCCATCTTTTAATTATTTCTGCTGTGGAATTCTTTCTTTGGTTCCATTTGCCACCTGCACAGCCTACTGTCTAAATAAAGGCAGCTAGCGTGCCTGTATGGGCACACTAGCAATGATTGCCAGGCTGACCCCCCTATCAGCTGGCAGCAGGGCTTTGCTGCCAGCTGATTGGCTGGCTGGCCTTAGGGGGTGGGACGACTGAGCCTGATCTAGCGTGCAGGCGTTAGACTCGGCTCAGTTCAGTTCGGGTCCATCGAACATCACCAAACCTTCAAGGCACACATAAAGTGGCCTAACTAGCCTTTGAGAGCATGCGTGGTTTAGAGCAAGTGAGATAGTGTCAGGGGCACCCCCTGTCCACTGCAGCTAGTTCATATGTTCCAAGTCTCTGGTGAGGCTGGTGAAATTGTAAGCTGGCCTTGTTGAATGTGCCATTTTGAAATGAAAAGGGTGTATCCCTTGCCCGTCCAAGAGACTGCTCACATGCTAAAAACCTCTGGGATAGCCAATAGGCAGGATGACCAGATGTCATAACCACAAAAGAGGACAAGGCCCCCAAAATGTAGGACATCCCGAAAAAATAGGACATGACAAAACAAAAGCTAAAATAACAATAACAATAACAATAACTTTATTTTTATCCCGCCTTTCTCCCCAAAGGGACTCAAGGCGGCTTACAACATATAAAAACATAATTTAAAAACAAATAAAAACATATTAACACATCATAAAAAACAGCAGTCAGAGTAAAAAATAGGTAAAAAGAGCATAGAGCAGCAGCAAGTCATAAAAGAATCAGGCCTGTAAAAAATATTAAAAGATGTTAAAAAGATGTTAAAAGGCTGAGAACTCAGAAGGCCTGTTTAAACAGAAGGGTCTTCAGGCCTCGCCGAAAGGTCTCAAGAGAGGGAGCCATTCTTAAGTCAAGGGGAAGGGAGTTCCATAGCGTTGGTGCCACTACTGAGAAGGCCCTATTTCTTGCAGCCGCCCCACGTATCTCCCTAGGCGGCGGCACTTGTAAAAAGGCCTTCTCTGATGACCTAAGAGGACGAGCCGGATTGTACGGGAGCAGGCAATCTCTAAGATACACTGGTCCAGAGCAGTATAGGGCTTTAAAGGTCAATACCAGCACCTTGAATTGGGCCCGGAAACGAATGGGCAGCCAATGCAGCCGCTGGAGAAGTGGACTGACAGAGTCGAACCGCCTACCTCCAGTAACCACACGGGCCGCCGCATTCTGCACTAGTTGCAGTTTCCAAACCGTCTTCAAGGGCAGCCCCACATAGAGCGCGTTACAGTAATCTAATCTCGATGTCACAGAGGCATGGATCACCGTGGCCAGGTCTGCACGATCCAAGTATGGCTACAGCTGGCGCACCAGCCGAAGCTGAGCGAAGGCCCCCCTAGCCACAGCCGCCACCTGGGAATCCAGGAGCAGCTGTGAGTCCAGGTGGACCCCCAAGCTGTGGACCTGCTCCTTCAGAGGGAGTGCAACCCCATTCAGCGCAAGCCGAAAGTCCAGCACCTGCATCGAGGATTTCCGAACCAGGAGAGCCTCTGTCTTATCCAGATTTAATTTCAGCTTGTTAGCCCCCATCCAGATCCTCACTGCCTCCAGACAGCACTCCAGGCCCTCAACCGCCACCCTGGAGTCTGGAGGAAAGGAGAGATAGAGCTGGGTGTCATCGGCATATTGATGGCACCCCACTCCAAACCCCCGGATGACCTCTCCCAGCGGTTTCATGTAGATGTTAAATAGATGTTAAAAACACTTGTATGTTAATTTCAAGTGGTTAAACGCTATAATTAAATTAAAAACTATACTACGTATGATTTATTACGTTGTTGGCAACCTTCAGTCTCGGAAGACTATGGTATCGCGCTCTGGATGGTGGTTCTGACACAGTGTCTAGGGTGGCTGAAAAGGCCGATTCGGGAATGACAATCCCTTCCACACCGGGAGCAAGTGTAGTGTGTCCCTGGTCTGTCTCCCTGGCTATGGGCCTTCCTTCTTTGCCTCTTTGCCTCAGACTGTTGGCCAAGTGTCTCTTCAAACTGGGAAAGGCCACGCTGCACAGCCTGCCTCCAAGCGGGCCGCTCAGAGGCCAGGGTTTCCCACCTGTTGAGGTCCACTCCTAAGGCCTTCAGATCCCTCTGATTTATTCCCTCTGATCCCTCCAGATTTATTACACATAATTTATTAATTACAAGAAGGCTATGTGCTGTCTTCAGTGCCCCACTCACAGGGAAAAGGAGGGCATTGAAGTTCTTTTCCAAGGCAGGAGGCCAAAAAAGAGGACATGTTCTAGAAAAAGAGGATGTCTGGTCATCCTGCCAATAGGTGTTGGAAATACTGCCCACTAACTAGTCATACTAGATGTAATTGGGGCCTGCCAGGCAGGCTGTTCTGTGATACTGTCTTTATTTCTCCAAGTTATAGTCATGGTCAGTTGGCAGTGTAAACAACATCTGTTGACCATGCTGGATGCAACTGGAGCATGCTGATTAGGGCATCATTTTTGAACTGATCGAAGGGTTTGCATGTTCCATTCACCCAGTAGGTGATGTTTGCACCTCTCACTGGCTTCATCAGATGCAATCAGATCATTTTCAAAAAGAGTTGGAATCCACTGCAGTTCATCAGCTCCATGTCCTTTTCTGAAAATCTTTTGCCCAAGTGGACACCAGAGACCTTTCCTTAATTCTGACTGTACAGAACTTAGGAACATTCCTATAACCAGTTAGTTCTGTGCATTTTACCACGTAGCTATCTATATGCCATGTCATGTATTTTAGCATTTTTTGGAGAATTTTAACATTTTTTGCTTGCTGAAATTCCAGTTTTGTACAGATGTATAGCAATAACATTCTCATCAGGGTCCAAACCACGGTGAGAGCTAAGAGCTAAAGCCAGTCTATCCTCCTGCTGCAGTTTGGTACCAGCCATTGCATTAATTAAAAGTTTAAAAAAGAAAAAAGGAACAAAGTTCAAACTCACATATTCTTGGCAATGTGTGGTTTGGCACTAAGATCAAGGGCATAATTGAGGTGGAGTAGAAGGGAGTGGAGCTCCAGGACTTCTGCAGCAGTAGTGGTGATGTCCTCAAAGTGCTCAGGCCCTTTTTTCAAAGGTAAACTGAGATGCATCTGGCTTAGAATGTGGCAAACTGAGAAATTCGCCTACAGGCATGTACAACTTCTAGGCTATCAACTTCTGCAAGGGTTACCTAAGAGACAGTATATAGTTTGTGTTATATTAAAGCTACAATCCTATGCCCATTTATCAAGGAGTAAGTCCTACAGAACACAGCTCACGGAGGAATCTGATTTCAGAGTGCCTTCACATGTGCAATTTTGCTTTGTCCTACAGAACACAGTGGGACTTACTTCTGAGCAAACATGAATAATCTAGTGCTCTAATATATGTTTATATTTACCTGGAATATTTTTAATTCCTTTAAAAATGTTATGCATTTGCTTTAAACTATTGCAGCCTACACAAATAAGCTGGGATGAAATGAGCCACATCTTGAAATGAAGCACAATAAGTTTCAAAGAAGGAATAAGTGATGGGAAAAGAAGACACTCTAATGAAGACATTTGCTGTATGGTCTTAGTGGGATGTGGCTCTGGGGGAGTGTCATGACAAGCTCCTGTACTTCAAAATTTACCATGATACCACTGCCTGTGCAGATATTATTTTATAGCACTTAAAGATGCTGTTGATGAATAAAGATGCACCAGTGATGAAAATCTTCTTTGTGCTGTTTGAATCCCACAGATGTACATCTCATAGAGGGATCTGATTTCAGAGTGCCTTCACATGTGCAAGTTTGCTTTGTAGGCTGCAAAGCCACTACACTCCCCCCCCCCCAAGAACAACACACACCACACATGGGGGCATAACACACATTTTTGTGTAATGCATCGCCATTGAAAGCAACCGCTAAAACTTGTTTTTGGTTGATATGGTCACTGGACACAAGTTACTAAAAACAGACATGGTTACTCTTTTTGTCTACCACTTTGCATCTATTGATGCCCCTACCTCTTCCAGGTTAAGGGGACCCACTCAGGCTGCGTTCTGAAATCCTGGAGCTGGTAGTGGAGCACCTTGTGAAAGAGCCCCACACAAACAAAAAGGGACCCTGAGTCACATGTGAAAAGATCATTCTCATTTCCAGCACTGCTCTTAATGCCGGTAAAAGGGTTTATCTACCTGTTTATCTCTTTGAAACCTCTTGTGTCTCTCTTTATTTGCCCTTGCTAATGTGCAGTAAATGTAGCATGGTCAAAAGCACACAGTGCCTGTTAAAACCATCCTAAAATATAGGATGGAGACCTTATCAACCTCTCACTGCAGTCACACATGAATGCTTAGGCTGAGATTTGTTATGCCGTTAACCATTAACTGAAAACTGCTCCTCATCTTGGACACTGAAATTTGTACCTTTTTCCAGCAAAGTGATCAGCTACCTTGAACAAAACGAGAGGTGGGGGAATTATAAATCACTCCAGTTAATCACTCTGGCTACCCATTGTGCTGGGGCGGGGGGGGGGGAGATGTGGGCAAAGCACTCCAGAAATAAAACCAGATGGTACAATCATGTCAGATCTGTTTAGATAAGCTGTTTGCCTAGAGACGGCATAGTGTAATACCAGATTTCCATAAACTGAATCAATATTTGTGCATGTGAGACCAGCTGTTTTTCAAGATGCCATTAAGGGACAGGGGCACTTGGAGCAGGTTGCAGGCCTGTGTCCTTTGCTTCTCCACTTGCATTCCTCTGTTTCACAGCAGCAATGTCCGCCTTCCCACCATTTCCCATTGGACTGAGCAGAACTGAGACAGATTGTTGCAATCCTGCTTGCTTGCTTCTCCATTAAGTGTTTTATGCATTTAGCACCAGCGGTAATAAACTGCATGTTTATTTGCATGGCATCGCCTTCTGTGTAGCAGAAAACCTGCTCCCCCCCCCCATTTCCAGTATATGCATTGTCTTGTAACTAGGCTTCAGCACTTACAATTGCTTGAATAGCATGTTGACCAATACTGCCAGTTCCTCATTTAGCTTAATGTTAATGAACATGTCCTTGTTGCTCTGACAAATGGGGTAAGGGCTGAGTAGGTGGCAATCGTGTCCATCACTGACAGTGACTGAGTCCCACAGAATGAAACCCTCAACCATCAGCTTCCCAACTTTTAATCTGGCAGGTAATGGCAATTTAGCCATTCACAATATCATGATCGTGATCATCATTGAACAAAATTTGAGAACAGTGCCCAGGCCACAAACCTATAGTATAATAAATAGAGCTGCAAGTGTTAATGACTAAACTAAACTGAAAAGGTGCCCTTGATGAATCAGAACTGTCTTCTCCTCCCTCCCAATAAATCTTACAGAGCAATCCACATATACAATTCCTGCAGTGTTGTTGGCAACCTTCAGTCTCGGAAGACTATGGTATCGCGCTGTGGATGGTGGTTCTGGCACAGCGTCTAGTGTGGCTGAAAAGGCCGATTTGGGAGTGACAATCCCTTCCACACTGGGAGCAAGTGTAGTGTGTCCCTGGTCTGTCTCCCTGGCTATAGGCCTTCCTTCTTTGCCTCTTTGCCTCAGACTGTTGGCCAAGTGTCTCTTCAAACTGGGAAAGGCCATGCTGCACAGCCTGCCTCCAAGCGGACCGCTCAGAGGCCAGGGTTTCCCACCTGTTTAGGTCCACTCCTAAGGCCTTCAGATCCCTCTTGCAGATGTCCTTGTATCACAGCTGTGGTCTACCTGTAGGGCGCTTTCCTTGCACGAGTTCTCCATAGAGGAGATCCTTTGGGATCCGGCCATCATTCATTCTCAGGACATGACCGAGCCAACGCAGGCGTCTCTGTTTCAGCAGTGCATACATGCTAGGGATTCCAGCTCGTTCCAGGACTGTGGCTGCCCTAGAAAGGTGGTGTTGGCCTGGTCAGCCCAGAAACTGGGATGTCACTTCTTACCAGAGCCTCTGAGCTGTCTTCCTGGCCAGTTTATTGGTTGCTGCCAAACTCAATAATGCAAACTGGTATGGGGTTCTAGGTCAATGGAAGGATGCTTCTTGTAGTAGGCAGGAAGGATCATGAACACACCAACTGATAATTCTGTCTTCACAGAAGTGTGGCAAAGTCCATCTCTGATGTCCTCTCAACTTATAATGGGCAGAGCTCCCAAATTATGTGTCCATAATAAAGGATGACTTGGTGGCAGCTCTTCCATAGTTGGTACCAATGTTTCAGGGAGCGTTCCTCCTCAGGCAAAACTCTGATGGATTTTGAGGAAGGCAAAAAGAACTTTGATAAGACTATGGGAATTATTTTTGGTGGGCTTCCGCATACCCCCTCTGTTGTCATCAGACTGAACAAAACGTGAAGTGCCTGTAATACTTCCTGTGCCACCGTCCCCTGTAGTTGTGTGACTGTTCGTGCCGGTTTGGGAGGTTCTTTGTTGCCTGCCTTACTTGGATCAGGTTTGTCAAGAATGCTTAAGAGCACCTGATTCAAAATACAAGCAATAAGACCTATGAAGCAACATCTAATGCATGATATTTAATTGTGGAAGTGTAATTTCTGAGACACAGAGAAAAGTCTCCTTGGAAGCTCCCCTCTTTGGCAAGGGATAATAGCAGACCTAATGGAATCATCTTCTGTTACCCTGCACATGCTTGATCTCATCTGCTCTTGGAAGCTAAGCAGGGTCAAGCCTGGTTAGTACTTGGATGGAAGACCCGCCTGGGAATACTGGGTGCTGTAGGCTTATACCATAGTCTTTCGAGACTGAAGGTTGCCAACCAATGGAATGAATAATATCTAACTTTCTCGGTGGCATACGGCTCCGTTTTGCTCCTTCCACCTGGAATGACTCCAAAGGGAGAGGCCACTTGCCTGCCATGCTGAGGCTCCCTGCCAGACTGGATGCTCCGCCCCCTCCAGGTACAGCACCGGACTTTCTCAGTATGACCTTATGCACAGCTAAATAACACATAACAAGTATAATCTTTTTTTTTTTTTTCCTTTCATCTGACAGATATTGGAGGGGTTACTTACAGCCAAATTTTAGGCAGGTCTACTCAGAAGTAAGTTACATTGTGTTCATTGGGGCTTCCCTCCAGGAAAGTGTGCATAGGATAGAAGCCTTACTCAGTGGGACTTAATTCTGAGTCGCCATGCATAGGATTGGGTGTTCGGGCTCTGAGATGAGACCATGCAGAATGTGTGATTTCTTTCCATTCCAGTACTTCTACCCTCCCTTCAGCTGCTCGGAGAAAGGAAATGATCAATGCTTCACCCGCCTGTGGTTTCAGAGTTTCATGTGTTACCGAGGCATCATGAGACCAAAACTACAGTGGAGTGGATTTTTCAAGGCTAATGCTCTGCGTCAGTATTGTGAAAATTAGGTTAATCCCTGACCTTCCATCATCCCTGTCTCATTTGTCTATTATAAATGACAAGCATTTATGGAGACTGTTCATTGGGTTCTGTACAATGACTAGCACTGATGGGCACTAAATTAATGTGCTGTTGTCATAACAAGCCGGGCCAACATCTTTGCACGTGCTAAATGTTCTTCTTGGGTTTGAGATGCTAGTCTAGGAACCCTAATAATACATCATTTTTCTCTGAGAGTTTTCCTTTTACTATTCTGGATCCATACTGGGCTATGTTGCTATTAGAATCTGTCTCTGAATGCCTGAGGGCACAATCCTAACCAACTTTCCAGCAGTGAGGTAAGGGCAAAGCAGCTCTGATGTAAAGGAACAAGCATACCCTTATCTTGAGGAGACCTCCAGGACTGCCAGCCAACTGAAGCACATGCCCCATTGGCATAACTATGTCAGTGCTATATAAGGCTGCAATCTTATCCACACTTACCTGGGAGTAAGACCCATTGACTATAAGGGGACTTACCTCTGAGTAGACATCTAAGAGCCCAATCCTATGCATGTCTACTCAGAAGTAAGTCCCATTAGAATCAATGGGGCTTACTCCCAGAAAAGTGTGGCTAGGATTGGGCTGCAAGTTGGTTAGGATTTGGACCTGATTGAAACATAGAATCATAGAGGTGGGGCCCACAAGGTCATCTCTTCCAACTCCTCCATGTAACAGAAAATCCTCCAAGATCAGTGTTTCACAAACTGTGGGTTGGGTCCCACTAGGTGAGTCATGAGTCGATTTCAGGTGGGTCCTCATTCATTTCAATTTTTTTATTTTTAATATATTAGACTTGATGCTCCCATGGCATGTGATTGCATTAGGAAAATGTTACAGATCTGTACTTTGAACAGGCTACTCTGTATATGCTTTGAACAATGATAGTAAATGGAACTTACTTCTGGGTAAGTATGGGTAGGATTGCAGCCTAGAATTGCTAAAAAATTTTCTGCTTGATGATGTCATTTCTGGTCATGACATCACTTCTGGTGGGTCCTGACACATTCTCATTCTAAAAAGTGGGTCCCGGTGCTAAAAGTTTGAGAACCACTGTCCTAGAGCATCTACAGCAGGTGCCTGTTGAGCTTCTATCTGATGATTCCCAATAAGGGAGAATCTACCACCTCCCTTGGCAATCTGTTGCACTGCTAAGCAGCCCTGAAAAATTTCTTCATGCTGTTACTGGAATTTCATCTCTTGCAGCTTATACCCATTTGATCTAGATCTACTTTTAGATGCAGTTGAGAACAAATTTGTTCCTTCTTCCATATGACAGCCCTTCAGGTGTTTGAAGGGCGCTCTCATATTCCCTCAGCCTTCTCCGAGCTGAACTTACCAAGTTCTCTCAACCTTTCCTCATATGGCTTGTTCTCCAGTGATCATCCTCATCTCTCTTTTCTGAACCTGCTCCAGTTTGGCTTCATCTTTTCTAAACTGTGGTGTTCAGAATTGGACAAAGTGCTTCAGGTGAGTTCTGACCAACACGGAGTAAAGTGAAATCACTACTTCTCATGACTTGGAAGCTTCTCATGACTTGGAAAGCAGGCTAAAATTTAATTAGCCTTCTTTGCAGTTGCATCCCACTGCTCATGTTCATCTTATGATCCACTGCAATTCCAAGATCCCTCTCACACGTTCCACTGCCAAGCCAGATCTCTCTCAATCTATACCTGCATCTTTGGTTATTTTGGCTAAGTGCAGAAACCTTGTATTTGTCCCTGTTGAACTTTATCTTATTCATTTCAGCCCAGTATTCCATTCTGCAAAAGTCTTCCTGAATGCTTCTACTGTTGCATATCCTACTTCTCCCAGTTTGGTGTCATCTACAAATTTGACAAGACCTCCTTGCATCCCTTCATCCAAATCATTAATGAAGATGTTAAAGTGAACAGAGCCCAAGACAGAGCCCGGGGGCACTCCAATTGAAACTGTCCTCCCAATTGATGCAAAGCCAATGATGAGCACCATTTGTGTATGGTTATCCAACCAGTTGCGAGTCCACCTAATGATTGTCTCATATGGCCTATATTTTACCAATTTGCTGATTAAGATGTCATGGGGAACCCAATCAAAGGACTTACTGGTGATAAATTACATCCCCAGCATGCCCACTGTCCAGTAAGCTAGTAACCCAATCAAAAAGGAGATGAGATTGGTCTGGCAAGATTTATTTTTGACAAGTCCATGTTGGTTTCTCTTAGTTGTTATCTAGTTGTGTACATCTGGATAACAACTGTAAAACTGTATGTTTTATCATTTGTTCTAATATCTTCCCTGATATTAAAGTCAGACTGAAGTCTGTAAATTTCCCGGGTCTTCCTTTTCCTCCTTTTTAAAGATTGGGACCACATTAGGGCAGGAGGTCTGGCTCAGTTGGTAGAGCTGCCACCTTGTATGCCTGAAGATCTGAGGCTGCCAGTTCGAAACAACCGAAAGTACCCAAAAACTGACGACACGCTGATGTACTGATGAGCTGACCCCAGGTGGCAGAGAAGAGTTGCCGTCAAGTGGAGCGTGGGAGATGAAGGGCCAGAGAGAGGCCAGACCGGGAAGGAATCCAGCTGGAATGAGGAGTTTTATGAAAGACTAGAACTATTCAATTGTAAAAATCCCTACGGGGGTTTCGAACAGCCTGCCTATGTAAACCGCCTTGGATTAAAGTCTGAGGAGAAATCTGATGACCAAACAAAGGCAGTATATAAATACCTGTATAAATAAATAAATTAAACTGCTTCCAGTCTAGTGGCACCCTCCCCCCGTTCCTGGACTTCTTAAAGATAATTGAAAGAGACTTTAGGGGCATGTCCACAAGTTCCTTTAGTACTATTGGATTCAATTGGTTCAAGTGACTTGAATTCATGTAGGCCAGTTAGGTGGTTCTTAAATAGTTCCCTATCAATACGATACTAGGTGTGCCCAAACAACTTACCCATAGAGAGTCACACATGCCCAGGACTGGTCCAAGACTTCCTGATGCCTGAGGCGGCATGACAATTGCAATCCCCTTACCTGCTGATGTGCCAGTCTCTGAAATTTGCACTCTCCAATGTTCTAGCTGAACACTCTCCTCCTATCCACATTTACTCCCTCTTTCTGCCCCCCTCTTCCTTTTTCAATTCAGAGAGCGGAAGAGGAGCAGTGGAAGCAAGTAGATAGCTAATGGGCACTCCTATACACACACCAATCTGACTCTTCAGTTGGCTTCATGGATGGGTTGGCTTTGCTTGTGCCTGACCTCCCATTTAAACCAGGCTGTTTCATGTGCAAGGTTAAGATGCCAGTGTACTGGCTGCCCAGGCCACAAAACTGTTGTGTCAATGCTGCATGTGCAGGTGAGCTGAGCTGACTTAAACAAAATGCCAGGCTCATGGAATGCTGAAGGGGAAAATTTTGTGCACCAGCACATTTAAATCAAGCCAAAGGCAGGGTAGGAGAAGAAATTGGGAAAGGTAGGGAGATGGGATGTGATAGATGGTTTGGCACACTGAGAGGATGCGGGGACAAAGGAGCGAATAAGCAGCCCATCCTGGGGCATTCCGTGTATAAATGCTTTTATGCGAATGCCCGAAGTCTACGAGCAAAGGTGGGAGAACTGGAATGTCTGGTGACAAGGGAAAATATTGACATAGTGGGCATAACGGAAACCTGGTGGAATGCGGAGAATCAGTGGGATACCGCAATCCCGGGCTATAAACTCTACAGGTGGGACAGGCAGGGGCGTGTTGGAGGTGGGGTGGCCCTTTATGTTAAGGAAGGGATAGAATCCAGCAAAGTAGAGATTGAAGGTGGGTCCGACTCCACCGTAGAATCTCTGTGGGTTAAATTACCAGGCTTGAGCAGCGATGTAATACTGGGTGTGTGCTATCGTCCTCCAGACCAGAAATCTGATGGGGACCTTGAAATGAGGAAACAGATCAGGGAGGTGACAAGGAAGGACAGGGTTGTAATCATGGGGGACTTCAATTATCCTCATATTGACTGGGTCAATTTGTGTTCTGGTCACGATAAGGAAACCGGATTTCTTGACGTGCTAAATGACTGTGGCTTAGATCAGCTAGTCACAGAGCCCACCAGAGGACAGGTGACTCTGGATTTAATTTTGTGCGGTACGCAGGACCTGGTTAGAGATGTAAACGTTACTGAGCCATTGGGGAACAGTGATCATGCTGCGATCCGTTTTGACGTGCACATTGGGGGAAGAATACCAGGCAAATCTCTAACAAAAACCCTTGACTTCCGACGGGCGGACTTCCCTCAAATGAGGAGGCTGGTTAGAAGGAGGTTGAAAGGGAGGGTAAAAAGAGTCCAGTCTCTCCAGAGTGCATGGAGGCTGCTTAAAACAACAGTAATAGAGGCCCAGCAGAGGTGTATACCGCAAAGAAAGAAGGGTTCCACTAAATCCAGGAGAGTGCCCGCATGGCTAACCAGCCAAGTTAGAGAGGCTGTGAAGGGCAAGGAAGCTTCCTTCCGTAAATGGAAGTCTTGCCCTAATGAAGAGAATAAAAAGGAACATAAACTGTGGCAAAAGAAATGTAAGAAGGTGATACGGCAGGCCAAGCGAGACTATGAGGAACGCATGGCCAGCAACATTAAGGGGAATAATAAAAGCTTCTTCAAATATGTTAGAAGCAGGAAACCCGCCAGAGAAGCGGTTGGCCCTCTGGATGGTGAGGGAGGGAAAGGGGAGATAAAAGGAGACTTAGAGATGGCAGAGAAATTAAATGAGTTCTTTGCATCTGTCTTCACGGCAGAAGACCTTGGGCAGATACCGCTGCCCGAACGGCCCCTCCTGACCGAGGAGTTAAGTCAGATAGAGGTTAAAAGAGAAGATGTTTCAGACCTCATTGATAAATTAAAGATCAATAAGTCACCGGGCCCTGATGGCATACACCCAAGGGTTATTAAGGAATTGAAGAATGAAGTTGCAGATCTCTTGACTAAGGTATGCAACTTGTCCCTCAAAACGGCCACGGTACCAGAAGATTGGAGGATAGCAAATGTCACGCCTATTTTTAAAAAGGGAAAGAGGGGGGACCCGGGAAACTATAGGCCGGTCAGCCTAACATCTATACCGGGTAAGATGGTGGAATGCCTCATCAAAGATAGGATCTCAAAACACATAGACGAACAGGCCTTGCTGAGGGAGAGTCAGCATGGCTTCTGTAAGGGTAAGTCTTGCCTCACAAACCTTATAGAATTCTTTGAAAAGGTCAACAGGCATGTGGATGCGGGAGAACCCGTGGACATTATATATCTGGACTTTCAGAAGGCGTTTGACACGGTCCCTCACCAAAGGCTACTGAAAAAACTCCACAGTCAGGGAATTAGAGGGCAGGTCCTCTCCTGGATTGAGAACTGGTTGGAGGCCAGGAGGCAGAGAGTGGGTGTCAATGGGCAATTTTCACAATGGAGAGAGGTGAAAAGCGGTGTGCCCCAAGGATCTGTCCTGGGACCGGTGCTTTTCAACCTCTTCATAAATGACCTGGAGACAGGGTTGAGCAGTGAAGTGGCTAAGTTTGCAGATGACACCAAACTTTTCCGAGTGGTAAAGACCAGAAGTGATTGTGAGGAGCTCCAGAAGGATCTCTCCAGACTGGCAGAATGGGCAGCAAAATGGCAGATGCGCTTCAATGTCAGTAAGTGTAAAGTCATGCACATTGGGGCAAAAAATCAAAACTTTAGATATAGGCTGATGGGTTCTGAGCTGTCTGTGACAGATCAGGAGAGAGATCTTGGGGTGGTGGTGGACAGGTCGATGAAAGTGTCGACCCAATGTGCGGCAGCAGTGAAGAAGGCCAATTCTATGCTTGGGATCATTAGGAAGGGTATTGAGAACAAAACGGTTAATATTATAATGCCGTTGTACAAATCGATGGTAAGGCCACACCTGGAGTATTGTGTCCAGTTCTGGTTGCCGCATCTCAAAAAAGACATAGTGGAAATGGAAAAGGTGCAAAAGAGAGCGACTAAGATGATTACGGGGCTGGGGCACCTTCCTTATGAGGAAAGGCTACGGCGTTTGGGCCTCTTCAGCCTAGAAAAGAGACGCTTGAGGGGGGACATAATTGAGACATACAAAATTATGCAGGGGATGGACAGAGTGGATAGGGAGATGCTCTTTACACTCTCACATAATACCAGAACCAGGGGACATCCACTAAAATTGAGTGTTGGGCGGGTTAGGACAGACAAAAGAAAATATTTCTTTACTCAGCGCGTGGTCGGTCTGTGGAACTCCTTGCCACAGGATGTGGTGCTGGCGTCTAGCCTAGACGCCTTTAAAAGGGGATTGGACGAGTTTCTGGAGGAAAAATCCATTATGGGGTACAAGCCATGATGTGTATGCGCAACCTCCTGATTTTAGGAATGGGTTAAGTCAGAATGCCAGATGTAGGGGAGAGCACCAGGATGAGGTCTCTTGTTATCTGGTGTGCTCCCTGGGGCATTTGGTGGGCCGCTGTGAGATACAGGAAGCTGGACTAGATGGGTCTATGGCCTGATCCAGTGGGGCTGTTCTTATGTTCTTATGTTCTTAAGCCTCAGTATATGCTAAATTGGCTTTTAAAGTCAAGTAATGAACATACGACAGCAACGCGCTTTCATCTAACAAGCACCAATGGACTGAATTTCGGTATTTTTATTCTTTGGGTCATATCTCTGCTAGGCAACTTTAATAAACAAGTGTCTTTACCTTGCTTCCTCCTGCTCCTAATGGCTGAGATAATTGCCAAGATTTCCCACAGGCACCATATTATAAAACAGCCAAGGTAAACAGAAACTACATTAATGGACCAAAATCTTGGCAATTGAAACCATGGTCTCCGAGAACACATCAATCATAAGTTCCTGTTTCTTACTGTGCTACAACGATGTTATTGATTAATGTGTGCAGCTAAAATAATTACTTCCAATTTAAAAAAAAAAAATACTGTGACCTGATTTCAGTGATGAAGGTATGATTAAGAGAAATGAAGACTCAATTTGATGGCTACGGTTTGGTATACAAAATAAACTGGCCAGGTTTCAAGACACAGAGAGGAGGAATTGCCTTTTGCTACAAAGAACTAGGAATATGAGGTGCATGCCATATCCTAAACATTCCTTACACTATTTTTAAAGGCTCCCATTCTTACAGAAACATAGTAATTAGTCCCTTTGAAATAAATAGGACTGTGGGAACTCCTTGCAGAATTGTGGCTGATGGGTTTAGGCTGCAATCCTAGCCACACTTACTTTAGAGCAAGCCTCACTGGCTATAATAGGACTTATCAGTAGATATGCATAAGGTTGGGCTCTCAGAAGAACAATTTGTCTTTGGACATTTTGAGAACTGGTTGTTTGTAGGATAACAATCCTAAGCATGCCCAATCCTGTGCCAAATCCTATGAATGTCTATTCAGAAGTAAGTCCCATTAGAATCAATAGGGCTTCCTCCCAGTAAAGCATGGATAGGATTGGCCTGGAAGACATTCATATTCAAATGACCATTTTGCAAATACCACGCCTAGTGTCTTTTAGCTATTTAGGTTTCTAATGTGTTTTTAATGTATCCAAGAATTCTTTGAACCCATTTCCTCCCCTCTTCCTCTGAAAAAGCCCCCCCTTCCAGGGACATGCGGTGTCGGGGCAGCAGGTAAGGCAGAACTGCCCCATCATAGTTCATGTAAAGCATCTCAGCTGCCCTGCCTGCATACACCCAAGTAGACTCTCCTTATACTCAAGAAAGATTTCCTTACACCAATTCTGGTGAAAGGCTCTCCTTAAACCTGTGCAGGTGTAAGCAGGCAGGGCAGCTGTGGTGCTTTTCCACAGACAATGAAGGGGCAGTTCTGCCTCATCTGCTGCCCCTGCATCACACATTCCTGCCCCTTTCAAAGCTGAAAAGGTCTTGCAGAGGAATTGACTCTGGGTGCAAATCTTTCATGCTGTGAGAGCAATAAGCTATTATATCTGGAGAAGTAGTGAAGTGAGCATTTCAGATTTGTGAAATGTGTGAAAAATCTAGATATTTTGCAAAGTGTTCCATAAAATGCAGAAAATGTCACCACATGTTGGAGCGTCAACTTTTGTTGGTTAGATTTTAATCATTTTTGGATCCATTCTCTTTTGTATTGGCAACCTTCAGTCTCGAAAGACTATGGTATCGCGCTCTGAAAGGTGGTTCTGGAACAGCGTCTAGTGTGGCTGAAAAGGCCAATCCGGGAGTGACAATCCCTTCCACACCGGGAGCAAGTGCAGTCTGTCCCTGGCCTGTCTCTCTGGCTATGGGCCTTCCTTCTTTGCCTCTTTGCCTCAGACTGTTGGCCAAGTGTCTCTTCAAACTGGGAAAGGTCATGCTGCACAGCCTGCCTCCAAGCAGGCCGCTCAGATGCCAGGGTTTCCCACTTGTTGAGGTCCACTCCTAAGGCCTTCAGATCCCTCTTGCAGATGTCCTTGTATCGCAGCTGTGGTCTACCTGTAGAGCGCTTTCCTTGCACGAGTTCTCCATAGAGGAGATCCTTTGGGATCCGGCCATCATCCATTCTCACGACATGACTGAGCCAACTCAGGCGTTCTCTGATTCAGCAGTGCATACATGCTAGGGATTCCAGCACGTTCCAGGACTGTGTTGTCCTGTGTTGTCCAGGACTGTGTGGGTACCTGGAAATTGTAGAGAGAGCTGTGCTGAGTGAAACGGAGGATGCCGGGGGGAGGGGCAGAGAGGGCATTGTGGGTACCTGGAAATTGGAGAGAGAGCTGTATCATTCTCTTAAAAGGGCAGCTATTGTGGTGAAATTCAAGACAAAACATTGGTGGCAACTATGGAGTGTGGCACAGCAAATGAGCCCCACCCTCCCCCTGATCTCTAATACCAGTACAGCCGCCTTTCTCTGTGCCATCCTGTTTGAGAAAAATAGGATGAGCAGAGCGTGCTGGGAGGATTGCAGACAAAGCAGCACACTCTGCCTATCCTTGCCCTCCCTGGCTGCTTAGTGAGTGAGGAGGAGGGCGAGGAGGAGGTTGGCAGCAGTGGCACCTTTTACTTTTCCTCCAATGGTGCTGGAGGAAGACATGGGCTGCCTCTGCCCACATCCTCTTCAGACTCTATCTCAGCAAGCAGGAAGAAGATCGGAGAGTGGATTGAAGCAGCTTGGTGGATGATAGGCTGGAACGGTGTAGTGGTTTGGGAAGTGGGACTTAGATCTGGAAGTTCCAGGTTCAAATCCCCTCTCAGCCATGAAACTTCCTGGGTGAACCTTGGACCAGTCACTTTCTCTCAGCCTCACCTACCTCCCAGGGTTGTTGTGAGGACAAGCGGGAGGGAGCGGCTGTGTACACCATCCTGAGCTCTTGGAGGAAGGGCAGTATAAAAATGTGAAAAATAAATAAATAAATAGGACAACAGGCAGACGTAGGCTGCTGGGCGCCAGTTTGTTGACACCCCCACCCCAGCCCACTTGCTGCTTGAAGCAACAGTTGCTGTTGTTCGCCAGCCCTGTAGCAGGCTCTCTGTCTTCCCAAAACTGATTTCATGTTTGGATAGTAGCGTCTTGCAAGGACATGGATTTAATCACTAAATAGAGTCACAAGAATAGTTGTCAATTGTTGGGTAGGACATATTCAGTTTTAGATCAGGCCATTGTAATAAAATGCACTTACTGAAGGACTAATAAGACTGCTTTCAGATATTCTAGCTGCTCACTGATATTTTTAACATGTGATCTCTATTTAGCAGTATATGTCTGAAAATCTAACAACCACATATTACCAAGTTTTGGAAGCAATCATTTAATTATTATCATTCTTCCCACTATACTAGACTTCAACTGTGATTGTTTTTTATATTTCATGCCCACATATAAATTAAGGGTTGAGAAGCCCTCAACCTTTTCAAAATGCAGAGACCATTTCTAGATGCCATGATTTTTTATTTTTTTTAGAAAAGTTGTGCGCTGTTGAAAGGTGATCTTTTTAACCTATAACTGCATCCAGATAAAAATGAAGGTTGTCCAGAATTGTAAAGGGACCGTTATCTTGTATTGGATGGGTTCAGTGCCCTCTATGCATGGTCTAGATCAAGGGTGTCCAAAGTTTTTGGCAGGAGGGCCACATCGTCTCTCTGACACTGTGTCGGGGGCCGGGAGAAAAAAAGAATTAATTTACATTTAAAATTTGAATAAATTTACATAAGTTTACATAAATGAATTTATTAAAGATGAACTTATATGAATGAATGAAGGTCTTGCAATAGCTCAAGGCCTATAAAAGGCCTTGCACAAAGCAAGGCTTGCCTTTCCTTTGCTGCCACTGCTGCATCACAGATGTGAAACAGCAAGCAATGGAGGGAGCCCTCATACCACAGCTCATGTGAAAGGTCGAACAGTTGGCCGTCATGCTGAGAGCAGTTGCATCGGGCCAGTGTGGGCTCCAACAAATCTCAGGAGGGCCAGAGGCTCATTGGAGACTGGGGGCTCCCTGAGGGCCGCATTGAGAGCACTCAAGGGCCGCAAGTGGCCCCCGGGCCGGGGTTTGGGCACCCCTGGTCTAGATGCATGGTATCAGATGAAATGCTTAATCAGCCATCAGCCCTTGGGCTTGATGCTGCCTTCATTCCACCTGGTGAGTTGGGGGTCCCACAGAAGGGGATGCCTGCCAAAAGGCAGCTCCTAAGGCTGGCCCTGGTGCAGTATGCCTTCAAACTAAATCCTGGGACCCTAGGCTCTTGTGCTGGCATAATATGTTGCTGCCTCAGTGCAGCAAATCATATGATCAGTCCTTCAGACTCCTTGATACAACATGAATTAGTTTCCCTATCTCCTGCTTCACTGTTCCTAGGAAGCAAGTGAGTGCGACTGAGTTAAAAAATTACATTGCCAATGTGAACTGACAGATATTTAAAACAAAAAACAACAAAAAAACCCACATCAAGCTGACCACATTTTCCATTTCCTATTTCAATTGAGTCCTAAATACGTGTCCTGTGGCAGCAGGCAGTTACATGGATCGTATCACTAAATAGAGGCATAACAGAAAAACTGTAAACATCATTTAGACACTACAGATTTCCCAGTCCAGTGATTTTGATGTTGATAGAGAGAGACTTCCTTAGCAAGTGCAATGATCTGCATGAGTTTTGATCAATGTCTTTGGGGCAGGCTAATATTGTTTCACTTTGGGGGAATACCAACAAACCTTTGCAGGGTGTTTTAAAAAAAAAATAATAATCCCTGCATGTTCTTGATCTGCCAGACAAATTAATATATGTCGTGTTAATGAACTGTGACTGAGCCTGCATGTTGACAAACACCCACAGAGAAATATGGCTCTTTTTATTGCTAGTATTGCAAACTAGTCCCTAGATAGATAGATAGATAGATAGATAGATAGATAGATAGATAGATAGATAGATAGATAGATAGATAGATAGATAGATAGATAGATAGATAGATAGATAGATAGATAGATAGATAGATGTGTTCTACATGTGAAAATGTTCATGTTGGAACCATAATTTCAAATGCACATTCTAGAAATTAAGGTCAGGGGGTTAACTGGCTAAAAGCAGGAGGTTACTGTGTGTTACTAAGTTCTAGTAAGTTTCCTCACTGACATTGGAATATATAGTTTTTGATGCTTACAAAAAAAAATCTAAATTGGTCCTTGAAAACTTGAAACAAAGATATTTTCAGGGTATGGATATGTGAAACCCCAAGAGAGATCCAATCTCCAATTCTGTGTGGTTGGCTCAGAATGATGGATTTCACTGCCATATTTCAATATTTGTAATTACTCAATTCAGTGTACAGGCCCTTGATGTTTTTGCACTGATGCACTTCACTCATGGGGCTTTGTAATTTTAAGGCTGTATTAGCAGTTGTTCTGGTGCATGACACTACAACCATACAGCATGCATTTTGTTCTCAAACCGGTACTCAGTATACAGCCAAGCACTTTCTGGATGAAAAAGAAATCAATCCAACAAAAAGCAGTTCAGATTTTGATTGAACAATGCAGAAAACAGTTCTGCCTGAAGATTATGTGATAGAAATATGAAGCAACCCAAATTTTCAGAGGGAATGAAGCTAATGCTAATTCACTCAGCCAAGCAATTGCATCCATGATTACTGCGGTAACATCACTTGGCTTTATTGGGTGACTATCAAAGAACTTTTATGGCACTCTACTCATCAGGGAAGCCAAGTATATAGAAATGATGTGTGAATCATTCCTCACTTCGGATGAACCTCAGCTGCCAAAAGATAAATCCTACCATTGAAATAAATGAAGAATCTCTTAAAAATGCAGGAACTCCATGTGAATTGCTACATTCACAAATTGGAGCGACTGGCAGCAAGGAAGGAAGGCTTGCACCCACCAGTGGATGCTTTGGTCCTCTTTTACATTGGCATCACGATGCCAATTCAGAGGGCTTCAGAAGTCGCTTTTATTATACTACGGAAACAAATGGCCCAGACCTATTATGATTTGTCACCCCAAGTTCAAGGCCAATGGAGCAAAAACTGCTCTGTTGTTTGGAAGGCTATGGCCATAAGCGTAAATGCCAAGAGGCTGCGTGTGGGCGACAGCAACCCACTTGAACCTTCACTGCTCTCAGCTTGCAGTAAGTTGCAGTAGGGATGAACTGGGGCAGATTGGGAAGCTGAGACCCACCCCAGGAGTCTCCTCTGACTTATGCCAGTTAAAGAGCTGGTCTCTGAGGAGACCCACTGAGCACCAGAGAGGGTAATTTTTAAGATAAAAAGGCCTACTTCTGTACACTGCTGCAGCACAGGACACTCACAGGACAGGGGCTTTTTTGGTAGTGGTGCCTATGCTTTGGCGCTTCCTCCCTGGTTCACCAATCTGGCTCTCACTGGGCAAGCATTTCAACAGTCTGTTAAAACTGTTTTGTTCCATCATACCTTTGCATTGTGACACCTGGAGATGTTGCAGGCAGCCGCAACGGGATGGAGCTTCAGGGAAGCTCACCCAGTGGATACGCCATTGTGAGATGCTGAATTCTTGTGGAAATGAGCTGGTGACATAGTGATTAGAGTGATTGGGTTGAGGGTAGTTAGATGGAAGAGTAGGAGACCACCAGACAGAGGGGGAGAGAGAAGAAGAGAGGGGGAGGAGGAGAATGAGGTTGAAGGAGGGCTGAGTGTAGAGAGGTAGGGAAAAACAGTGGTTCAACTAGAAGAGAGGATTGGTGAAGGGATGAAGGTTAAAAAGAGGTGGAGGAATATGGTGGCCAGGCAAGGGAAGTATTGAGCAGAAGGAGTCAGGGGCCAGTGGAAAGGCTGGAAGGGAAGGGCAGTGAAAGGGAAAGCCTTTGGGAGTATCTGCAAAGTAGAGAAGAGACCAGGTCAGTGCTGGTAGGGCCCCAGGACAGGGGAAGCACCAACTCCCTATCCCTGGTCCAACTTCTACTGTGATACTAATCCCCTGGGGCAAGTGGCTGCTTGCCTAGAAAGGCAGTTCCAAACTCTAGTTTTATGAACCCCAGGCGGGGATTACTGAGAGTCTATAATCCCCAAATTGAGCCAACAGACACTGATACTTTATCCCACCCCTTGTGTAAAGACCCTCAATAAATCACCTGTAACAGCACTCTTTGTCTCCTCTGTCATGTTCAAGATTTCACATCCTCCATATCATGTTGTTCCCATCCCCCTTTGTAACAGAGCTTCCACCGTGGGATGGGGCATGGGGTAATAGGAGCCCCCACAAGTTGGAATAGTTTTCTTTGTTGTTGTTGTTGTAATTTATTGTTGGGTATTTTCTGCTGCTCTTGTGTCTGCTTCTATTGTTAATTCATATTGTTAATTGATGGTTTGATGCAGTAGCGTCACTAGGGTTCGTGTCACCTGGTGTGGGATGCCAGCGCGTCACCCCCCCATGCAGTGGGGGGGCAACACCCCAGGTGGTGGCTATGGTGATGTACCATCACTTTGCCCCCACTGGTTTTTTGGCTATACCTCTTGAGAGAACAAAGATAGAACACATTCTGAATGAAATTACGCATTGATTGATATATAACGCATTGATGGTATTATTCCTCCAAACTGTTATTTGAGTGATTTTGGTCACTAGTGGTGTTACACACACCCCCAGCAAGTCAATTTAACAAACACCTTATTGCAGCAGTTCTCAAACTTTTAGCACTGGGACCCACTTTTTAGAATGACAATCTGTCCAAGACCCACCAGAAGTGATGTCATGGTGGAAGTGACATCATCAGGCAAATTAAAGTATAAGTAATTAAATAAATAAGTATAAGTAAGTATTATTTAAATAAGTATAAATAATTAAAGTAAAACAAATAATTAAATAAGCAGAAACCAGGCCTGGTCCACCAAATGAATTTCCTTTGTAGCCTGCCTGCCATAACACCCCCCTCCCCTCCAAAATCAGTAAGGTTTTCAGCCCTACCCAGTGGCCAGTTCAATTGAAGAACTTCTGTTTAAACCAGATCACTGTCAGGATCCACCTGGCTTTGGAAGTCTCAAAAAGGTTCACCTTATCAGCTGAAGCCTCTGTTTTGATCCTTTTTAGTGGGGGGGGGGGAGGCTGCCTTCTGGAGCACTTGTTTAGATGCAGGTGCATAGGATCAGGACCATTCTAGTAGCCTTGCACTCTCCTTCACCTGATCTTCCACACCAGCCAAGGCACGTTTGCTTACTCATGAGTAAACGTGACTGTGAGGCTTAGTTTTGCTTTCCATAGGGCTCAATACATTCATCTGCATGGAGGAAGAGACTTCCTCCTCAGATGTTTTTTTGGGCTGCATTCATTGGATCAGGACCATTCTGGTGTTGTTGTATTCCTCTCAGCCTGCCCTTTCCAAAGGACTAAGGCAAGTTCACCTACTCGCAAGTAAACGCGCGATACGGCTCACTTTCACTTTCCATAGAGATCCATGCATTTTTTGTTCTCCAGTTGTTTGGCCATAAGTTTTGATAGAAAGGAGATATTTCATTCTAGTTTTTTGCACTGCCTTCCGCTTGAAATTCCACATTCAACGGTATATAACATGATGGGGTTACTCCTAACCACTGCTATTTTAGTGTGTCACCCCGAGTGCAGGTCACCCCCCCGTGCGCGTCATCCGGTGCGGACCGCACCCACCTAGTGACGCCACTGGTTTGATGGATTATTGCGGAGGTGGTGAAGACTTACTCTACACCACAGCCTCTTTTTTTTTGTTCAACTGATCATTATAGTGTTTTGGTGGAAACACAACCTGAAAATATAAATATGGATACATTAAATATTGCACTATAATTTCTGTCACTGAATCATCAGAATCTATATCTAAAATCCAGTCCATGAGTTTAGGTAGTTTCACTGATCACCACTGAAGAGTTAAGAGTTGTCTTGTGTGCTCCCTGGAGCATTTGGTGGACCACTGTGAGATACAGGAACCTGGACTAGATGGGCTTTTGGCTTGATCCAGCGGGGCTTATAAGCATATGATTAAAGCTCTCCTGTTGAAATTAGTGAGATTTTTTTGAAAAAGTGTAACTTTTGGTTAGGATGACTAAATCTGAATGTGTGCCACACTTTTACAGAGATTAGACAGATTATTAGATAGATTGAAATGTGTCCAGTGGTAAAGCACACATTAGATGAATTACATGCAACGTCATTTGCAAACAGGTTTATAAAGACTTTTAATATTGTTTATCGCATTGCTAGATTTGTGACTCTTTGGTATAATAATTAAGTAGCACCTCTTCATCCCCCAAGAAGTCACCCACCTTTTGTCATCATTAGACAAAATCAGGCTGAGTGTAAACACCATCTCGCTTCCTCCATATTTTTTCTATTTGTATGCAGCAATTGTCAGCATGTCGGCAGTGGACGGTGATAAAGTGCATTTTTCTGCTTGGGTGGTTAGCCCTTTCATTTTTACAAGTGACAAAATAAAAATCTGCTGAAGAGTGAACATGCTGCTTTCACTGTGTCATCTCAGCCCTGCGGGTCATTTTATTATAAAAATGTAAAAATCCAGTCAATTTTATTTAATCAGCTGAAAAGGAAAAGTGTTTCCAGGTCATTAATCAAGTGCTCCTTCTCTGTGGGACTTGTCTCTTCAGAAACTGCCATCTGAATCATTAATAAAGCTGAAAAGATTTTGTGCCAGCAAGTTTTTCTAGAGCCTAGATGTTATCAATATAACAGAAGGAAAGTAATTTAAGGTCAACAAATAAAGCCCCCCCCCCCACTCATTGCTTTCAAAACCACATCTGGGTTGAAAAGACAGATTTTTTTTTTCTAACTGTCCAAACATTTAATTGTTCAAATTGTTGGAAAACATTCTGCAGTTGTGACTGTATTTGATTATACATTCCATAATTACATGTTTTCTGGAATGTTCCCTAACCTTATATTTACATGAAACCTTTATTATGTGAATTGATCAAAACATAATGAGACAGTATGAAGAGATAATTGCTACTGTATCTATATAATAATGATAGTAATTAAACCGCAGAAAGAAAATTGCATTCACAGAATGTTGAGCTGGTGACTTCAAGCCATGGAAGGAAAGAAAAGAACCGGGGACAGATATTACAGGAATCACCCCCTGGTTACATATGCTTAGCACACATAACTAAATGTACCACATTTCATTCACACTTCTGTACACACTCATTTGTAAGTGCTTACAGTACTTGGAAACAGGTGTACCCACTGGGAGTTTGAAACCCAGTGGTATGTTTGGTCACTGTTTTTTTGGATACTGACTAGCCAAAGGGCAAATTATTTGTCTCCCAGGGCTACAGGCGTCTTGCTGCAGCTAAGCTGATCAAGACTTGATCATTTCCTGCATGGGAGACTACCCTGGGACCTCATATATGCTACAAGGAAAATACATGAATAATGTGCTACACAGCTAGAATGTGTTAAGCAATCTGCTGGTGATGGTCTGGTTGATTCTATTCTCTTGATTTAGTTGCTCAGGGAGAATCACAGACATACACTGAAGTAGCTCCCTATCTAGGGCAAGCGTGGAAGAGCCACACAAACTCGGCTTATTTTGGATGTGTGAAGAAACACACAAACACACACAAATATATTTTACTGGTTTGGACAAAAATGTTTCATCGGTGGATGGGACTTCAAATTCACTGTAATTTTGCTTTAGGAGCTCCTGGGTGGAAGGCCTGCAATTAGTGCAAAATCAACACATCCTATTGACTCCTGCTGGCAGACGACCCATCCAGAACTAGGGCAGAGCCTGAAGAGCACCTGCCAGGTGCTATGCCAAGGGGGGCTATGGCTGCCCCTCAAGCTCCAACCGACTTATGGAGGAGGTGCTGGTGGCTTCGTGCCCCTTCTCCCGTGGAGGCTCCCCATCAAGGGTCCCCTCCTCCTGTGGAGGCTAACTCCTCCAGGAGAACCCTGAAGTGACATCACAACAACATATGATGTTACTGCCCAGGTGCGAGGACAGTGCATTACAGCTCTGGACCTATCCATCACCTTGTGAATTGCTGTACCACACTATTACAGGACTCAATCATTTCAATTTTACAAGGAAAGACACATTCACCTGCCCTCCGTCCACCCTGATATATGCCACCAACTACCAACCATGTCCTTCAGCTGCTTCCATACAAAGTAGGTCCAACAATAAGGAATATGCAGAATAGATGGGTGCAAGTCACTCAGGCATAACAATGACAACAGTCAGAAACCAAAGCTATACCACTTCAGTCATAGAAGAGAAACCAAGGCCCTACCTGTATGTTATCTCATGTGAAGCATAAGTCCTCATTATGAAAAAAAAATAGCAATAAGAAGATATGTCCCCAAATAACTAGATTTTGAATGAATATGAAGCACTTCAAATACACTAACTGCATAAACAACAACTGTATTCCTGTTTACATATTTTCAATATCAGATCCATTCCATTTCAAAGTAGTTTGCGTTCACCTTGTTTTTTTTCCCCTCTTCTTTAAATATATTTTATTTTCCTCCACCCAATCCAGGTTCACATCCTTCTAGGATAGATCGTATTCTTCTTGGCAAAGATCTAGGTATATCCCATATTACAGATTACGCTTGAGCTGCATTTCATGACCTAAACCGTTGAGGTGATGTATTTGCTTTTGTATGTTCTATATCTGCTCTGTTACAGACAAAGTTTCAGTTCGTATGCATTGATGAACTTTAATGTATAGACAATTTTTCCCTGACCTTGATTAATGTCTCATTCAGTCAGGGGTGGATCCAAGGGAGAGTCATGGTACATACCTCCCCAAACTGTTTGCCAGCAGGAAAGGGTGCCTACTGGGCTGGGGAGAAAAATCGGGTGCCAGGCAAACACCCACTGGGCAGGCACCAGTGAGATTGGCTGGTATGGGAGCCCAGTTCTACCCAGTCAATAGACCTGGGCTCCAAGTCCAGGCAGGAACCCAGGTCTACTCAGCAATAGACCTGGGCTCCAAGTCCAGACAGGAGCCCAGGTATATCCTGCAGGTAGATCTGTAGTCCAAGACCAAGTGGGAGCCCAGGTCCACCCATTCAGCAGCCCCTGGCCATGGAGGCCATCAAGTTCAACCTGGAGACCAGGTCTACCGGCCTGGTTGACCTGGGCTCTGAAGTTGGTAGTGCTTATGCCCCCCAGACACCAACACTGGATCCGTCCCTGGATTCAATTCATTGTTTTCTGGCAAATAAATCAGTGGTGAATGTTGATTCTATCTGGCCCAGTGGTCTCCAAACTATGGCCAACAGTATCGCTGCATAATAATTTTGGTGGCATGCCATGTGTTAAAGACCATTCCGCTCAGCATCCTCCATTCTTTTTACCCAATCTTTGCAGTGAGTCACGCCAGGCAGCTGATTCCAATGCATGTCACCCCAGAAGGTTTTGTGCCCCAATTTCTGTGAGGAAGCAGCTCCCCGGCACAACTTGATGCAAAGATCAGGCAAAAAGTATGGAGACTGTGGTGTGGAATGGTAAGGCTTTGCCACCATTTCACCAGGGATTATTGTGTTGGGGCAACGGGGATGGCCCATAGGCTATCTCCTCCGTCCTAAACCCCAGATCTTATATAGAGATATTCATAACCCATTAGATTTTTGTTTTCCCCAGGAAGATACTTTAAATAGATCCTCTTGGTCCATCTAATTATTCACTCCAAACTCTCCAGACAGCTAATAAACAAGATGTGCCCTGACAAGCCTTTTTTTCCTGTTCCCTGTGTTCTTATTTGTGCAGTGTCGCTGTTGGGCTCTATTGCTGAGTCATGCTGGCTCTTAGACATAGAGACACTTAGAATAAGTCTGGTTATTATGTTTCCTTTTATATTTTCCCTTAAATAAACCTCTATATCTCACTCCTGTTTAAGAGCATAGGGATAGATCCAGAAGAGGGTCTGCATAGTGAAAAAAAATCTGCTTACACAAGACAGAGTGCAGTTCTGCTTAAGAATCCTGCTCTGACATATCAAACATAATTTTTCACAATTTGGGGAGGACATGATGGGACTGAGGCCTGCAGTATAGAGGAGGGAGTGGAAAAGACTTGCTATGCTAGTTTTTTTTTTTGCAGTATTCTAAACTCAACCCATAGTGACTCACTACTCAAGCTGCGATCCAGAGAAAGAACACTTTCTGAAAACACTTTCCTTGGGATAAACCCTATTGAATATAATGAGACTTCTGAGTAGACAACATGTACAGGATGGCACTGCCTCATGGTTTTCAGCAACCCAAGTCTATATTTGCAATGGTAGGGCTGAAAATGGTATACCAGGAGTCCATATTGCTCCTGCTTGTTTAAGCAGGATTGTTCTTGTTTAAGCTGGATTGTTTAAGTCCTTTACCTTTACCTCTGGGCCAGGGTATCTTAGAGATCGCCTACTCCCATACAATCCGGCTTGTCCTCTTAGGTCATCAGAGAAGGCCTTTTTACAAGTGCTGCCGTCTAAGGAGGTACGTGGGGGGGGGGCGGCAAGAAATAGGGCCTTCTCAGTAGTGGCACCAACCTTATGGAACTCCCTTCCCCTTGACTTGAGAATGGCTCCCTCTCTTGAGACTTTTCGGCGAGGCCTGAAGACCCTTCTGAGTTCTCGGCCTTTTTAAACATCTTTTCAACATCTTTTAACATTTTTAAATACTTTGTTACAGGCCTGATTCTTTTATGATTTGCTGCTCGATGCTCTTTCTACCTGACTACTTTTTATCTGACTACTGTTTTTTATGATATGTGTTAATATGCTTTTATCTGTTTTTAAATTATGTTTTTAATCTGTTTTAACCTGTTGTAAGCCGCCTTGAATCTCTTTGGGCAGAAAGGCAGGGTAAAAATAAAGTTATTATTATTATTATTATTATTATTATTATTATTATTACCTTTTTGGATAAAACTGTGTGAAAGTGGTGCCCCTGTATGCTACTGTCTCAAAACTAAGCAAGAACGGAATTGTGCACTCTTTTTTCTTATACAGTATTTGATTTTTGAACTAGCACTTCACTATTTAACAAACCCAAGAAGAGCAAATCCCAATCTCATTCATAGGTTTTCTCCTCAACAAAGAATGATGTTCTCCTTGCTTTCCTGTATGCTGAAGAGTGTTCAGTGGGCAAACGATGAACTGACTTCTCAGTCACAGGTACAACAAATGACTTGGGAGACTACCTATTAATTTTCTCTGCTTGACCAGACTCATTGGATGGTCACGACATTTTGGCCTGAGCAAACGGAACAATCTTCCGAGTAGCAAGTTTTCCGAACAAAGGTTCTACAGCCCACTTATCAATCCCCAAGACCAAATGGCTCAGGAGATTACTAATGGATTAGGCACTCACCCCCTTTCAGTCCTACCAAGTTACAGTGTTTTATCTATATCTAAAACAATTGCATGCACAATCCAGTTAGCCTGACACTGAAGCCTCTTTATTCCTGCTGCGATAATACAAGTCTTAGTGGACTTTTGTAATTCAAGGCAGAGAGTTCTTCCTTCCTCTTTTGAAACATTCTTCCCATGCATAATAGAATTCTGAGGGTAGTTTATTCCTATTGTCAGCTAATCACTGTAATGGCTATTCTGAAGGGGGGGGGAAAGTTGTCTAAATAACCTCGTGCTAGCACTTGCATTGTTCTCATATCCCTATTATGATAATTAATGTATTCCAAAACTTTGATGACATTTAGTTTTAAGATAAAGGAGTATAAAAAAATAGGCATGTTAAGTCACCAATCTCCCAAGGTCTTCAATTATCACAGCAAGAGGGAAGATGCTATGACAATGTTAAACATTTTTTCAAAGAATTTGAGCCTGCATTTCACAACACATACTAAATGTCAAATCTTTTTTGTAAGACTTATAGTAATTTTTGTAGTAGGCGTTGCTAATTATTATTTGTAATACAAGCACGCACGCACACACACACACACACACACACACACACCAGACTGGGTTGCAATCCTTGCAGAGCAATCCTATGCATGTATACGCAGAAGAGAATCTCACTGTATTCAATGGGGCAAGGTCAGCCCAGTCACTTCAAATGGCATAGGATGGAGGTAGTGAACTAACAAAGGGTGTCTAGCCTCTTGCAACTGCCTTCAGCCCGTCTCCAGCCTGCCACCCATCCAGCTACTTCAATTTGTTCTCTGATCCTCCGCGCTTGCTGAGAGAAGGAAAGAAGGATTGTTGGGGTGACAACTCACCTCTTTCTCCAGTACAACTGTGGCAAGCAATTGTGGCATCTATTTTATTTGGCCACTGCTTTATTTCCATACTATACACCAGACACAGCATCATTCTGGGGTTTTGTGGAGAAAAATGGCAGTTCCCTATTGGTTACCATTCCCCCCCCTATTGTTCCAGAACAACCTAATACATGATGGAGGTCAGAATGTGCGACCAGATCAAGAAAGAAACATCTGAATGTTGTGGTTTCTTGAAAGATAGAAACCTTCTTTCAAATTGTAAAAATCCCTACGGGGATTTAAATTGCCTGCCTATGTAAACCGCCTTGAATAAAGTCTAAGGAGAAATCTGAGGACCAAGAAAGGCGGTATAGAAATACCTGTATTATTATTATTATTATTATTATTATTACCCCAAAAAAGTAAAGTAAGACAAAATCAAAAGCCCTTCAAAGACAAATGGACATTAAATTAATGAGAAAAATGCCAAAAGAATGACTTAAATCAATGCAAGTACAAATAAAAGAATAACAAAATGAATGGACAGAAATGAATGGTGTACTTAAAAAAAAATATTCAAACACATATAGTCCACTTAGGAGATCCTAACGTATAGCCATGACTTTTGACAACTGCTTGACATATTTTTCTAGACCTGGATTGGGCATTCCAGAGCAGGGATCTGGGAACTTTCATATACTGCCTATCAATTCATCTGGCACAAGCTCACAAAAAAGAACAAGTTCTGAGTTATTATAGTTAATATGATAGCCTCCATGAGGATGTAAATCCTGCTTATTCAAAGAATTCTAATAAGGGTGTGCACCTGTAATGAAATTGTTTGGTGTCCACTTGACTTTGTGGAGATTTTAACAATTTATATTCAGTAGCATTTTCAGAGACCGGGCACAGCACTAAGTTTTGCAGGGTGCCACAACACACTGTGTAAGCTACCACTGCCCCTCACCATCAGAGCCATTCCTGACTGCCAGAGCAATGTCGAAGAGACACCTCTGGGTTGCTCTCACTGCCCGAAATGGCTCTGACAGTGAGGGGGAGGGGCAGCTTATATGACACATTGAGGCACCCTGCAAAACTTAGTGCTGTGCCCCCCCTCTAGGAATGCCACTGTTTATATTGTGTAGAGCAGGGGTGTCAAACTTCCTGCCTTTATGAAGTCTTCCATATCAAGCTGTCTGCCAGGAAATGCACCTTCATTTGCCTTATAGTGGAATGATTCAATTGAAATCAAATGCCTGATGAAACAGGAACAGTTTCTTATTCCTGTGAAAAGCAAAGAGGGTACGGACATCCTCCAGCAGGGAGTTCCATAAGGTTGTGCTCTAATAGAAAAAGCCTTGCCTTGTGTAACCACCTTTCCATGAATCAGATGATCATCTTCCCAGATGATCTGAGGGGATAGGCTCCTTCACATGAAGAAACGTGGTCCTTCTCTCTGACACCTTGCACAACCTGTAGTCCACTGGTACAGTCCATAATCCACACATTCTATTATTTGATTTAAAAAAAAAAAAAACAAACTCTAATGCTAGGCAAACAAATATTCAGATCTGAGCTGCAAAAGTCACTGAAATTTTTCCTTAAGCTCCTAACTGCAAAATTTCAAATTTGATTGCTTTTTTTTTCTTTTTGTCTATACCAGTGTTTCTTAACACCACTCCCCAATCTACAGTGATGATAATGATGTCATCACCAGTTACTTCCAGACTTGTAGACCGTGATGGGAGCTTCCAAGGTCAGTCAGAGGCTTAGAGTGGGCGGGCGGACAAGCTTTTTCTTGTACTCCAAAACTTTGCAACAGATCTCTGTCTGCTGGCTCAAGCTTCCTATCGCTGTCGGAAGCTCCTGTTGCGGTCTCACTACTGGGTGGTGGGTGCTGCACATACCACCCAAAACACCACTGGTTCAGAATCTACACTGAGGCAAGAGGAATCCATCCAGTATCTATGCAATACGTTTTCTCGTGGACAGTCCCCTCTACTACAATTCCCAGAATGAATATTGGATTGTTTCTTCACCAGAGGAGATTATGTGTTGAGATTTGAAAGAGATCATCTTCTATGATCTAAGTGACTTGCAGGAGAACGTATTAAGGAACACTAATATCAGATACAGACTTATCCCTTGGAGAATGGAGGGGTACTGACACTCCTCCGTGTTCCAGCAGGGCATAGCTGGGGCACACCACGCTTCAAGGTGGTCTGTAAACGGTCCTCTGCATCCTGAATAAGTAGGTGTGGGAATATTGCTCTTCCCACCTATGAAATATCATAAAAATAAGTTCCATGGTGCTGCGACTTTTACAAGGTGTGTAACTGTGTAATCTGGGAACAAAAGAGAGCCTGCTGTGGGGAATGGCTTTCTAGAAGTCCTGAAAACTCTAAATAAGCAAGAGAAATTGAAGCACATTCATGTACACTATGATCTTTGAAATTACATTGGTTGAACATTCCTGAAATACATTCAGCATAATAGGGACCAGTTCAACTGTGAAGGAGTACCCTGGGCTCTCCCCCCCCCGCCTCTAATTTTGTTTCAGATTCCCTTGGTTTTACCTTTACCATAAAAAGCACTTTCACAGAAGTTGCACTGTATCAGTGATGGATTCAAAGGTCTCTTGAAAACTCTGCAACTCTCTTTTAAGAATTAGCTCCAAGAGCTTGGAGATCCATCCCAGTAGGCAGGCACTCCCGTCTTATAAGGCCCTGTATACTTATGTGCTTTTTTGCTTCCAGCAGTCATTTCAATTTAGCTCTGCTGTTTGGAAGTCCTTTCACAGCTCTCGTGCCCAGGTAGCTTCACCTGCTGTTTTCCAAATTGCCCTCCATAAGAACTGCTCGGCTGACCTCCAGATATTATTTTTCTGCAATGAGCTTGTTGTCAAAGTTAGCTAGTGCAGTGTAGTCTAAACAGTTATAGAACATCACTGATCGTGTTTCGTTATTTATCATTATTAACAGTATTTATATACCGCTTTTCAACTAAAAGTTCACAAAGCGGTTACAGAGAAAAATCAATGGCTCCCTGTCCCAAAAGGGCTCACAATCTAAAAAGATGCAAAGGAATACCAGCAGGCAGCCACCAGAACAGACAGTGCTGGGGTGAGGTGGGCCAGTTACTCTCCCCCTGCTAAAAAAAAAAGGAGCACCCACTTGAAAAGTGCCTCTTCCCCAATTAGCAGCAATCGTCTTAATACATTCAGACCCTGCCTGGTGAATTGTTTATTTTATAAATAGCACTTTGGGGAGGGGCAAAATGTGACAAAACCACATTGGAGGGTGGGGAGTTTTAGGATTTCTGCACGTTATGACATGCCACATTCTAATCTTGATTGTACCTCCCTCTGTGTGCTATTTTTATTCTGAAAAAAAGGTTCCACTGAATACCAATGGAAGCTTTTTTTTAACGTAAAAACCTTATTGGGGGACCATGATTAGGATCAGAATTGTAGCTACAGAATTCTGTAGCAGCAGAATTTCTGTAGGATCAGAAATACTAACACTCCTCACCCACCATGACTTTGCAACTGTTTGTCTCTCTGCCAAGTACTATTTATAAAATAAGCAACCTACCAGGCCATGTTATGTGTTTAGTGTGATGGGTAGTTTAGCCCAGAAACCTATATTCGCAGTACCAGGAAAATGGATCTTTGCCATATAATTTCAAGAAATTTATCATCCTTTTTTCCTTTTTCGAATGTCAGCTTCTTAGCTTACAAATAATTTAGTCAACCAGAGAATTTAGCCAAATGGATTCTTACAAGCTAAGATGTCAAATGGAGTCATTAGCTGTGTGGTGGTTGATTTAAAGGTGTACATGTTTGCTTACATTCTTGTGATATGGTACAATCCTGAGCAGTGTGTGGTCCGGTGCAGCACGCGCTGCACTGGTGCTTCCATCACAAAAGTGCTTTCACCGGCACAGGGAGCAACACACTCTGTGCTGCACACAGGAAGCAGCACAAAGGTGGAACGGGGTGGGGGGCAGGGAGGGAATGTAATAGGGTAGGGCAATGATTGTCAACCTTTTCCATCTCACGGCACACTGTCAAGGCACTAAAATGGTCAAGGCACACCACCAGGTTTTTGACAATTGACAAGGAACACCATGCTGCCAGTGGGGGCTCAAAGCTCCCATTGGCCCTATTAATAAATGACTTTCCCCCAAATTCCTGTGGCACACCTGTGGACCACTCGCAGCACACCAGTGTGCCACGACACAGTGGTTGAAAATGGTTGGGGTAGGGGGAGGGCAGTGATAGGGATAGGCAGATCAGGCCCGTGAAGGGTAGGGATCAGCAGCAGCTGTGAGCACTAAATCCTATCCTCCTTCCTGAGCCTGATCTGTCAATAAGGGGGCAATGTCGACTTGAATCAGTTATAAAGCTCATGCAGGTCCAAGTTACCCCATTGCTGAGGCTTAGCCCATGGCAAGGAGACCAGTGGCATAGTTAATGATTGTGTAGTCCGGTGCCAAGCTTAAAATGTTGCCCCAGAAGTGATGTCACAACCAGAGTCATTTAGTTATTTGATTTTTCTCTGCAAACCGCTTTGTGAACTTTTAGTTGAAAAGCGGTATATAAATACTGTTAATAATGTTAATAATAATAATCACACTCGGGCTTTTTAAAAAGTGAAAATTGGGAGGAACCCACCTCCTCCCCATAGCAACTCACCACCCACTTGCTCTGCTGCCTCCCCCCAGTCAGTGGCATAGCTAAGGAATCTATCTGCTACCTGGAGTCAAAGAAGATTTTGTGGCTCCCCCACCATGACAAAATCAAATTTAATTAATTAAGTAAATAAATAAAAAAATGATTGGTTCCATGCTGTATCATAACAACATCTCATTGACACTCGGATCAATCAGTGTTATAGGTCAGTTCTGAGTTTAAAAAATCCACTTTTTGTTCCATAATGCAGTTGTGTTTTCATTTTCTGGTTAACTGGCCATAACTTTGAATAGAATACAAATATCCCAATACAGTTTGTTTCATTGCTTTCTGCATTAAATAACCTTCCCAATGATATATAGCATGATATTATTATTCATACATACCAAAATTTTCACAATTTTGGTCACTAGTGTCAAGTTCAGCTTGTTGCCCCCCTAAAGCTTGATGCTTGAGACCCCCTGCACCCCCTTAGCTATGCCACTGAAGGAGACAAACATTCTAAAGACCATAGGCTAGAGCTGCATGGGAATTTGTGCTGGATTGAGCTGCTGGTGATCAGTGCTGTTAGATATTACCCTGAAATGAGAACCATTTGTTTCTAGCATCCTGGAAAATAAAATAATAAATTAAGAGCCACCATACTTACAGGTTCAGCCCATCCTGCAGAATGTTAGAGTCTGGCATATGACATTTTTGTATGACGTAATAGTACATATATGTGTGGCTCTGCTCCCCCACCATCCTGGAGTGCAAGAATATAGCAAGGTCCCCAGCCTCTTACAAGCATCACTGATATGCGAGAAACCAGCAATGACCTACAACAGGGGTGCTCACACTTTTTTGGCTCGAGAGCTACTTTGAAACCCAGCAAGGCCCGGAGATCTACCAGGGGGGAAGGAAGCGTCTGACAGACACCCCCTTTGATGTATGGAGCCCCTGCTGGATCAGGTCAGAGGAGGCCCACCAAGTCCAGCTTCCTGTGCCCCACAGTGGCCCACCAGATGCTTCAGGAAGCACATGGGAGGCCTCTCCTCTCTCCCCACCCCACATACTGGGGGCAGCCACAGGTCCCCCCAAGAGGCACATGCCCAGCCTTGCTGCACTATGGGGGGGAGGAGCTCCCCACTCCCCGCCCCTCCAAACTCTTTGTGGCTGCGCCCCGAGACCAACAGGGAGAGGGAGGCATCGCAGGTCCTCCTCGGAAGGGGCGGGGGGCTTCCCCGTTTCCATGGAGAGGGGCTGCGCATGCAGGTGGCAGGCAGGGGAGACACTGCTCCCACCGGCCCTCCTCCTGCAGCGGTGGGGGGGTCAGGGGGGTTGTCTCACCTGTCAGCCCCGACCAAGAGCAGCAGCGGCTGCAGCACTTACCTCTGGGCTCCTACAGGGGCAGCTGAGCCGGGCATGGCTGGGTTGGGCCAGACCTGACTGGAAGGGAAGGAGAGGGTCACTCGGGGCCTCCCGCGGCAACCGCCATCAGAGCGACTCCATCTCAAACTCCCGCCCCTCCCCCCTTCCACTACGGAGCCCCAGGAAGCGCCTCAGTCCAGTGCAGCCCAGCTCCCCCTCCCACCACCGCCCACTTTAGCTCCTGCTCTTCCGGCATGCAGCACCACGAAACTGTTGAAACTGACTAGAGTCTAGTCAGTTTCGTCAGTTTTGTTGCTGCATGCCTGAAGAGCAGCTAAAGTGTCAGTTTCAGTGTCAGTTTAGTGTCAGCTAAATATGTCAGTTTCGTCTAGTCACTAGACGAAACTGACATATTAACAGTTTGGAGAGACAGGGCTCCACAATCTACTCATTTTGCCTCGTGATCTACCGGTAGATCGCAATCCACCTATTGAGCACCCCTGACCTACAATATCAAGAATCTTGTTTTGAAGAAGGGAATGCTACAGTTGAGCAGATTTTAAAACATTTATATCCTGCTTTTCTCTTTGGCACTCAAGGTGGCTAGCAACAATCAAAAGCAAAAGCATAAAATGACCAAACATTACAAAAAAGCTACATTAAAACGAGCAGCAGAACGCACACAAAAAAGCCACTAAGATGAGGAAACTAAATTGAAAAAAGACGAAACAAAAAGGTCATTGAATCCGGCCAAAAGGTCAATACAGAGGTGCAGTTCTTAATTCCAAAGGGAGGGAGATCTATAATTGTGGAATTGCCACAGAGAAGATCCTACCCCTTGTTGCTACCTGCCTATTGTGGCGTATGTAGAAGTCCCTGCCCTCTTAGTCTGACCTAAGAGGACAGAGCATCACTTACAGGAGGAGGTGGCAGTTCCTAACTGTAAAGGGTTTTGAAGGTCAATGCCAGCATCCTGATTTGCACCTGGAAATGAATAGGCAGCAATTGCTGCCACAGGAAGAAGAAAGTGCTAGGATCCCATGACCCCCTAAGCTGCCACCTTCTGTACCAGTTTGTTTCTTGTACAATCTCCAAAGTCAGCCCTAATCAAAGTATATTACAGTAATCAAGTCTTGACATTACCCATGCATGGATGACTGTGGATGGGTCTGACCGACTAAGGGAAGCTGGGCAAAAGCCTTCCTGGTCACCACTGTTGGTCATGCAGGATCAGTGAAGAATCCAGGAGGATCCTGGAAGAACCAGGAAGAAATAAGTTCTTATGTTCTTAAGATTTATAATTTCACAGGAAAAGAAACCATAACAAATAAAATGGCTAAACTGGGCTTATAGCAATGGATACTGGAAGACATCAAACACCTTGCAAATTGCATTGCAAGGCCATTGTAGACTATTGTTTTTCCTCCTCTAAACTATCCTTTTGTTGTTTTTGTTTCTTTAAAAAAAAATTCATTAGTCAGACTCTTAATATTAGCAGCTCTTAACACTGATTATCTGTGAACACCTTAGGATGTCAACCACCCTCTTAGGAAGCCTGTTGTGTAACTGGGGAGCCAAGAGGAAATACCTTGATTATAAAGTTATCCAGATTATTTGCAAATAATTACATGAAAACAGGAGGAATGCATTCTGAATTTGGGGCAGGGAGGGGGGAGAACACCCTGTTGTTCCTATGATTTGCAAAGATGCTGTGCGTAGAATTATTTCTAGTTGCCTGTTGTGATCAGACTTCTGGTTTTTCTATCCCATTTCTTTATGATAGCTATTTCTCTCCTACTTTCTTGATGGTAGATTACATACCATCGACAGACATGATCTGCCTATCTATACCTATCTCTATATATACAGTGTACCCCCTATATCTGTGGGAGTCGTACCCATGGTTTCAACCAACTGCGGATTGAAATTTACTCCTCCCCCCCAAATTCCACATACCTCCTACAAAAAGAATTGCACACACCCTGCTGTAGCAGAATCAAATCTAAACTCAGATCTCTCTGAAGCACTTGGGACTCACTGCCTTGCGCCCACCATTTCCAGCACTCGTATGCAATTTACACAATTTTACACAATTTATGCAATGTCACACATTATGCATTGCGTTATGCAGTTTTCACAAGTATACACCATTTTACAAGCTGGCTTGAGCATGCACATTTTTTTGTTATCTGCACAGAGTCCTGGAACCAAGCCCCCAAAGTGGAGATGTCCTATTGCCATAGTAGTGATATCATCCCTGCATATTCCCTCCAAATCAACAGCATTGGAGAAACAGCTGGCTGTCCAAAGGCAGCACATCTGGCCCTGGGGTCTCCAGCTGTTGGCCCCTATAGATTTGAAGCTACAAATGATAACCAATGTTGTTCACAGTTCTTACTTATCTTACTAATTATATTTCCATTGTTTAACTCAGGGCAGTATACTTGAGATTCCTGGATAGTCTACCATCCAGACAATGACTGGACCTAAACAGGCGTGTGCCACTTAGTGATGTTCCATCTTACACTGGGATCACATAACCAATGACCACGTGTGCGCCTGAACAACCTAAACTACAGTACAGGTGTGCGCCACTTTGTGATTTTCTATCTTACGCCAGAATCGCATAACTAACAACCACATGTGGTCATGTGGTTGTTGGGGGCTACAGCCCAACCTTCTGAAAGCAAGGAGAGCTCCACTTTCCTCCCTTTTGGAGCATTGTCTGAGCCTCCCAGAGTTAGCACACATCCGTGCGCTGCCTCTGCAAGGCTCACACTGAGGGAAATTGTGTCTCCCTCACAATTTCTGGTTTCCTCCGTGAAACTGGAAGTCGCACAAGAGGTGTGATTTCCCTGAGCTCCGCAGAGGCAGCAAGTAGACACATGCTGCCTCTAGGAAACTCAGGTGACCCTCCAAGTCAAGTGCGTCAAGTGCCGCTTGACAACAGAGATTGTGGTCCCGATCCCTGTTAAGTGGCACGTGATTGTACTTACTTTTAGCAAGGTGAGTGAACCCTCTGATTAAGCCCTAAACGCAAACAAGAAGGAAGGTGATTCCAAAAATCATTAGTACATGGAAAGGTCCTAATTGGGATATGACAAAGAGCTAGAGGCTGCAATCCTAACCTCACTTTCCTGGGAGTAAGTCCCAATGAACGCAACAGAACTTACTTCTGAGTAGATCTCGTTAGGATTGTGCCCTAAATGTGGTAGGAAAGGCCAGTGAGTTCAGCACACGCCAGCAAGTAATGGCCTACACTTCCCACTGGGAAGACCACAGATCAACATTAGCCATGTCATCATGATATATAAAAATGTTATCATTTTGGTCCAAAAGAAGGAAGTGGTGGGGGAATCCTACTGGAAGCGGCAGTCGTGGGGGGCAGCCGGTGTCACTGAAAGTTACAACCCCAATTGCAGGGTTCACTTGAGGGGGATCTTGAATTGGTATGTGGAGGAGCCAAAATCCAAATGCTTTGGGGGGTCTCACAAGAAGGTCAGATGCACTGAGTGTGTAATAAGTAGGAGGCAAGGCAACAGCCATTATCTTCCCTCTGACAAGGGAGCAGCTCACTGACCTGGCATGCTGACAAATGGAGAGGAAAACTCTGCAGTGAGATGTAAATTCCCCGCACAGGTCCCTCATGAATATCTTGTCTCCAAGATTCAGGCCAGTGACCTGGAAAACAAGGTTTCTCCCCAATCAGAATGACAGGCAGAACTGGTTTCCTGTTAGGAAGACTACTAGGTGTGTAAAAAAATTATGATTTCCAGAGGAAAAAAATGAGATGTCACACAGCGCAAAATATTACTTTCAAATGGTCTCTCTGTAGCCCCCTTTGAGTGACAGCTGCTAAGAACTCAATTGTGTGTATGACATACTGGAAGGCAAGATGAAAGTCGGGCTGGGGCGGGGGAGGGGCGTGCAAGAGAATAGAAATTTTCAATTCAAATGCTCATTTGAGAATAAACTGAATATCTGTCATTCTCTGCAGCCCAGAGGTTAATTCCTAAAAAGAATTTCCATTAGTATCACAAATTATAACCTTGTCAAATCTTCTTATGTAAGGTAATCAGCGTTGAAGGACGTACCCTGCAAAACTGCTCGGGTAAATGTGTAACCTTGAATTTATTCGGTTCAAAATTTTGTGGATTTATGGACTGAAGGTGGCCTGTAGATGTATATTGTATACATATGTTGATACAGTCCTATCATGGGCTTGTGCTAGCAGAATGTGCATTCAGCTGGTGCATGCTCCTGCAACAGCAGCATAAAGCGCTTTGAGGCACTGCAAGGCCCAGGTATCCTGGACCCTTCCTGCTGGTGCCCGCAGAACAACAGAGGCTCACCAAAGCTGGCAAGTCCAGTGCAGGGAAGGGGGCTGAATGAGGCACGGGAGGGCAGAACAGGAGGAGATAGGGTGGGGTGGCAGGTCAGGCCTGGGTGAGGGCAGGATTGGCAGTGCTGGTGTGTGCTGAGTCCTGAGGTCCTCCCCAGACCTGTCTGCATGGATCAACATGGAGTCATGCCACTGCCAGCTTACCCCTACCCCAAACAAATGTTCTCTAGCCCAAGGAGAACGCCAGCAGCCAAAAATTCCATATGGATTGCACAAAGCAGGGGTGCCCAAACCCCGGCCCTGGGGCCACTTGCAGCCCTCGAGGACTCCCAATCCAGCCCTCAGGGAGCCCCCAGTCTCCAATGAGCTAATGGCCCTCTGGATCTGGCCAGTGCTGGATCCCGCACTGGTCAGATGCAACTGCTCTCAGCGTGATGGCCAACTGTTTGACCTCTTGGGTGAGCTGTGGGATGAGGGCTCCCTCCACTGCTTGCTGTTTCACATCTGTGATGCGGCAGCAAAGGAAAGGCTGGCCTTGCTTTGTGCAAGTCCTTTTATAGGTCTTGAGCTATTGCAAGACCTTCATATCAGTTCCATAGTCATTTATGTAAAGCAATTCAAATTTGAAATGTAAATTCCAACAGTGTCAGAGAGATGATGTGGCCCTCCTGCCAAAAAGTTTGATACCCTTGGCATAAAGCATTGAACCTATGTCAGTATGCGCTCGTGCGCGTGCACACACACACACACACACACACACACACACACACACACACACACACACACACACACACACACACAGACTAAAAAGAATTTACACACATTTTTATAAGCTCTGCTTCATGCATATTTCATTGGAGAAAACCTGCAACACTCAAAGATCTAACAGAAGCAACGGGGAGATGTGCAGAACTATCCCAGCACACATGATGGTGGATGTTTGCACATGCTTTAGTTAACAATGTCAGAGGTATATAGACACCAGTGGGGAACATTTTGAGCCTAATTCATTAACTAAGGGCACAGTCCTAACCAACTTTCCATTACCGAGGTAAGGGCGATGCAGCTCTGAGGTAAGGGAACAAACATTCCCTTACCTTGAGGAGGCCTCTGTGACTGACACCTAACAGCAGGATGCAGCACGTGCCCCATTGGCACAGCTGTGTCAGTGCTGGAAAGTTGGTTAGGATTTGGGCCTAAAACAGACTGCCCAATCCTATTTGTTCCTTTACCCGTAGAAAATTTCTGGTACTGCCCCCACCCCCAGAATGCAGGGCCGTTATTGGGCCCTTATTTTCTGAAGTACTATACATTTTTTTCTACTCACCTTTTCATTTCTATTGCACAAAAAAAACCAACCCTCTTCGCAATCCACAAAATGACAATAACAACAGATAGAAGGTGTTAGAAGCAACCTTATTCACTATGAAGTGTGGCTACCTGCCTACTCCTATGTCAGGAAGCAGCCATTCAAAACAATGGCATAACATTTTCATGTTGACTCTAGCTTATCATTTCTCAAATTTGCAGCTACCAAAAGTTTGTTTTGCCATTGAGTAGCTCACACAAAATTGGAGGCAGAAGGTGAGGCAGGCATTCATTGTGGATTGTTTTGCTGAAGCCAGTAGGCTATTGTCACTGGGCTTGGATTCCATATTCAATCTCTGTGTCAGCTGCCAATTGACTCCATGGAAAGCTGTTGAAAGTCCACTGAACACTATCACAAGTGATACTTCATTCAGCTCAGTGCCATTGTGAAGCGCAAAGGTTGACAGATCTTGCACATCCACCACCTACAGACCTTGTAGCACTTACTCATCTCAAGCACCCATGCCCAGAGGAAAAGAAAAACAATTATCTTGACTTGTCGGGTTTTAAAAATCCATATTGCATACACACAACTAAAAAAATCCCTCGTACTGGCTGAGCTGACGACAAACAAAAAAGAGCAAGCAAACAAATGTGAAGAAAAACATTATGCAGACAACATTCCAATATTCAAAATCCTATCCAAAGGATGTGAAAAGCTGTAGAGATAAAAAGCAGCAATGTGCTAGTTAGATTTCAACATTGCTACTGCAAGCAATAGGAAACTACAGAAGGAGAGGCAACAAATAAGCAAGAAGAAGAGTGAGAAGGAAGCGAACATTCCGGGTTAATGTACTGGGCCATTAATAGTTACTAGGCACACTGTGAATCTAAAGTTGTGAATGAGCCAGGCGCTAAGGCGGGGTTCCCAAAGTGTGTGTTGTGACTTACGGCATGGTGGTATGCTCACAGGTGCGCTGCAGGATGTCCATAGTCACCCCTCCTACCTGTTTCCCCTGAATCTTGAATCTCATGAAATCTTGCAAGATTTGGGTGCCACCATCTTGGATCTTGTGAGATACTGCGAGATCCGAGATGGTGGAACCCGGCTAACGTGGGAAGAGGCTGCGGGGGCGCTGTGACGCTGGTACTCTTGGCAATGCCCAGTGTGCCTGGGCTCAGTGTGCCTGGCAATGCCCAGTGTCCCTGGTAACTATTGGCCCAAGAGATGTCTTTAATGGAAAATCTCTGTGGAAGGTGGGAAAGTTGCTGAGTGTGATGGAAGCGATAAAAATTGACTCTTCCTTCCTTCCCCTACCACTGTTCAAGGAGGAAGATGTATGAACACAACAAAGTGATTTTTCTAGCAGCTTCTGACTATGAAAAGACAGGCATAGTTTCTGCTGAATGAGACAGGTAGAGACAGAATGAATGGAGAAGGTGAGAGAGAGCAAAGTAAGCACTGAAGCACCTTGGGGTGCACTGCCTCTTTCTGGGAAGCTGATGAAAATGGAAGCTGTTGTTGTTTGTAGGACTGCTCTGCTTGCTATCCACAATCATCCAATGGGCAACATGAATATTTATAAATACAGCAAATTTTACAAAGACACCATAATCATCTAGTGATCTTTCTGCCAAAGGAAGCCAGAGAGTAGTTGGCACTACCCATGGAATTTCTTACCACCCAGGGAAGTTGGGAGCAAATTCCTCCAAATGGTTAACCATCCTCTTTGCTTTCCCCCTAATCTCTAAGCAGTTGGTGTTGTTTGATTATGCACAGTTGACCCTTAGGATCCTCGGAGGATCTGATCCTGGAGCTGCTATGGATATTGATATCCATGGACAATGAAATCCATAGATAATGGAAGGACCTCCTGAATGTGACTTGAAGGGTCTTTCGGTCACATCGAGGAGCTTCTTTTGAAGTGCGCGAAGGCAACCTGCGGCCTCCCTGGGCCACAAAAGGCCTCCTGGAGGCATCTGGAATGCAGTTCCTGAGGCCCAGGGAGGCCACACTTGGCCTTCCCACATCTCCCATCTTCCCAGACCTCCTAGATTTGACCTGAAGATGCTTTCAGTTGCATACAGAAGGTTCTTCCAGACGCAGGGTTGGCATCTGCTTTGAGTCAAGTCTTTCGAAGTAGTTTACATGTCCTATCCATCAGACATAACATAATTGCAAATGAAACTATGAGCTAGGGTGGTGCAATGGTTTAAGATCTGGAAGATCCAGATTCAAATCCCTAACCAACATGAGGGATAGAAATCAGCGGAAGAGGCTTCTGCAAGTTCCACCACTCCCAGGACTGCCGTTCCTCTTGTTCTGCCCTCCATGAGTACTTCCTCTATGCCCTCCCATCACCCTCCTCACACCCCTTCATCACCCAATACTCACCTCTGCTCTGGTGGCATCCAGGGCTTCTTCTACGGCCTTGATGGGGTAGCACAGGCGTTCCTGCCGGTGCTGCTTCCTCTCCAGGTGGTGCAAACGTGTCTTATGGCACATTTGTGACACCCTCCACCAGTGCTTGGATGGCAGTGCCAGCAGTAGGGCAGCCTAGGATTGGGTTGCCTGCTGGGCTGCAGATCTGAGCAAAACCTACAAAGTTAAAATAATTATGTACAGTTAACCTGGAATGTTTATGCAATAACTCTACAACATACGATGTCTCTCTAATACCTTAAAAGACTAGAATTCATAGCAATAGCATGGTCAAAAGAAAAACCCAAATGAATATGAAAATGAATTTGAAAAACTAGGAGAAATAGAATCCCCTTAGATAGTCAGAGGAAAGTTAAATAGGATTGCAGCTCTGTGGAGATAAAGTAGTTAATATGTAGATAGAGCACTTTTACTGAATTAGTTTGGCTTCTGTTCAACTTCTTGCAATATCAATATTAAATTTCCATTTAAATCTCTAGAACAGATGAGTAAGGGGAGATTAATATATTTTCTGGATTTTTATATACATCATAACTCACTATTTTCTGCACGGACATGAACAGAAGCTTCAACTTGGCTTTAAATAGATGCTTTGAAAATCAGAATACGTATATTGTCCATAGGAAAAGAAACTCTTAGTCTTTACCTGCTGCTGAAGCAATAGGCTGTATAGGTAGCTTTACTGAACAGTGTAAAAACCCACAGCTGCCCCCTCTAAGTTTTGCAACTGCAATTCCTGGTTTTGCCCATCTGGGGGATCATCACAGGTACTCCAAGGTGAGCACGCAGAAATCTTCCTGCTGAATTGGCTTCATTCCCTGGGTCTGTTTACACAAGCAACTATAGTATCTGGTAACAATAGTCCTTTGACCAATTTCAGGTGTGATTTGATCTCATTTAGGGGAGAATCAGAGGCTGGAGAGTCAACTACTGCTGCCAATAATCAAAATTTCTTGGCTCATTGACATTTCACACTCAGCTGGTGCAAGCAAGAGTACCAAATCCTTTTTTGGAGAGTGGAATTCCTATCAGGCCTAGAAATGATAGGCCAGGTCCAGTTCCAGGCAGTTGTATTCCAGTACTTGTGGGGTTGTGGACCAGTAGCAGAGTTATTGTCAGGAACCAGAGATATTGTATTTCTGGAGACACAAGTGACACTGGTGTACCTGGAGGGGCGGGAGGCTAAATGTTGCAGCCTCCCTAATGCTGGTTAAAGCGATCCCCTTCCCCTTGCCTGCAGAGCCCCTAATGGCTGTGAAAGCAAAAACTTTTGCAGCCACAACTGGCTCTGCAGGCGAGAGGAAGGGGCTGCTTTACACCATTGTTCAGGAGGCTGCAGTACTTAAGTGTTTTGCCAGGAAAGCCAGTGCTCTGAGATATGAGGTCACAACCGTATCAGGTGCCACTGTGTTGAAATTTGGGATGCGATGCCACCTGTAGGACTCTGGAGGGCAGTATCCTTCCCTCTATGAATCTGAGGGTGCAATCCTAACCCACTTTCCAGCCCTGACATAAGGGGCAATGAAGCTCCTAGGTAAGGAAACAAACATTCCCTTATTTTGAGGAGGCCTCTGCGAGTGCTGTCCAACTGCAGGATGCTACACATGTCCTATTGGCACAGCTGTGCCAGTGCTGGAAAGTGGATTAGGATTTGGGCCTTAGACTCTGAAGGTGTGGTCCTAAGTTAAAAATATTTCCTTCCTTCCCCCCTCTTTCTGTCTCCCCCACCACCATCAGAAGAAGGGTGCAAACTAACCAAGCTCTGTCTCCATAATGGTGGATAGCCATTACGTGTAATATCTCCCCACACACTTTCATTCAAGAAGAGCAGCTTGAGGGTTCTCTGTTCTACAACTATAGGAACCTCTGTTTCAAAAGATGTGTATATGATCGTGAAACAGTAGGTCAAATACTTTTTTTGAAACCTTAACCAGCCTCTGGTGTATGTTAATTGATAGCAACCTAACCGGGTGGTGGATTTTACCATAGGGAAAGGGTCCTTCCACCCTCTGCTCTGCTTCCCCCGCCCCTGCCTTCCAATACTCAGATCATTTTCTGTTGGATAGTAGCCCTGAAGCTTGAGAAAGCCGTCTTGCCTTTGTTTATTTCCCTTCTCAGATCTACAAATTCATTTCAACAGATTCTTTAAATCCTCTCACATTAGCTAGTTTTGGAACTTGCCCACTGCACAGACTGCTTAGCTTTACTTTCATCCTGCCCCTAGGGTGACCAGCTACAATGGAGGACAGAGTGCCCTTATCTCCAACCATTGTATAGAAGAGGGGATTTTGGCAGGTGCAGTTCAACGTGGAAGGGTTTTAAAAGCTGCATCTGCCAAAATCCCCCCTTCTAGACAATGGTTAAAGGTATAGCCACTGTATCCTTCTCTGTATCTGGTCACCCTACCTGCTCCTATTTGTCATTCTCTGTTGGTCATGATTTATGCAAAAATAAGGGCCTAGCTAAACAGTACTTTCAAATAAGTTCAACAGAATTCTGATGGTTACCCCTCCCCCAAAGCAATGAGGTAGACATCAATTCTCAGCAAAAATGTGGCATCTGTGTCTTTTCCCACCTACAACTATCCTGTTGCAACACACCCTTTCACCACATGGCGGTCTTTTCAAACACATGTCTAGAATCCTGCGGGGAGAACCGGACAGTCAGTGTCAGGCAGGAAAAGGGTTAAGAACCCCCTTCCCTCACTGCTTCGCTAAAGAAAACCACTCCTTCCCAAAGTGACTTTTCTGTACTGGAAGTCATCAACACCATTTTGTAACTCATATTGGCATGTAGCTTTTAGTTAGGCCCTTCGACCATTCCTTTGTGGTCTTGTGCAACCTGCCAATATAGTACCAGAGCAAGGGAGGAAAAAAGCCCAACGAGGTCTTCCCAGACCTCCTTCAGCCATCACAATGACAAAATAATTGTAGGACCAGTGCAGATTAGTTAGGAGAGGGCAGGCAGTGTGTGACAGAACCTAGATGGCTATTAAAGAAGTTGCCAAGTAAGGGCATGCTGTTCTGACATTGCCTTTGTTGCCAATGAATATAGAGTGATTTCTCTGAGTGAATGTCACAGCATCAAAATCTGCATAATTGGAATCTGCCTTGGTGGTGGCTTCATTCGACTGCGAGGCTGCAACGTGTAAGGCTCGTTCACAGTTAGCAAATGGTAACATCAGCAAGCTCCAAGTTAGTTTAGGTGGACAGAAAACAATACTGGAAAAAGAGCTCCCTACTTCCTTGCCGGTTTGTCAATTTCAGTATTTAACATGAATCATTCTTTTCTTTGTAAGTGCATAGAAGAGTCTTTTTTTAATGAACACATTAAAAAAAATAACCCAACACAATTTCAAAAGCAGCCTGTGCTCAAATGTTTGAAAATATTTGGTGTGCAACTCTTGGTGCAGCATTGCAGGTTTAACTGACAATATCATAATGCAGTGGTTCTCAAACTTTTTGCACCAGGACCCACTTTTTAGAATGAGACCCATCAGAAGTGATGTCACTACAGGAAGTGACACCATCAAGCAGGAAAATTTTTGACAATCCTAGGCTGCAGTCCTACCCATGCTTACCCAGGAGTAAGTCCCATTTACTATCATTGTTAAAAGCATATACATAGTAGCCTGTTAAAAGTACTGATGTATAACATTTCCCCAAATGCAGTCACATACCATTGTAGCATCAAATCTAATATATTAAAAATAAAATCCCGTTAGGGAGAAGGGCGGGATAAAAATAAAGTTTTATTATTATTATTATTATTATTATTATTATTATTATTAAAATATTAAAATAAATTGGGACCCACCGGAAATTGGCTCATAACCCACATAGTGGGTTCTCACCCATAGTTAGAGAAACACTGTTATAATGCATTCAAGGTATTTGAACTGCATTAACATCTTAATGCAATACTGATAATGAAACGTTCTGCATCCGTAGTTCACAGACTTTTTAGCACTAGAATCCACTTTTTAAAATGGTATGTTATTTGGGACCCACTTTGCTTTACAAGACAGAATGTCAGAATGCCAGATGCAAGGGAGGGCACCAGGATGAGGTCTCTTGTTATCTGATGTGCTCCCTGGGGCATTTGGTGGGCCGCTGTGAGATACAGGAAGCTGGACTAGATGGGCCTATGGTCTGATCCAGTGGGGCTGTTCTTATGTTCTTATGACAAAAAAAAAAAAAAAAAAAAAGGTTTCAAGTCACTCAAGCATCTGTTTTTATCCATTTTACTATGGTTGGGGGGGTGCGTATGTGGAGCTCCAAGTTCATTGAATTGGGATCATTCTAGTGGCCTTGCATTCCCTTTTGCCTGGCTTTTGATAAGAGCTGAAGTACATGTGGCTCGGTTTTGCTTTCCATATGGCTCAGTTCATTTTCCTATTAAGTTTGGAGGGGGAACTTCATTCTTGAGAGTTTGTTGAGGGCTGATTTCATTGGTTTGGATCCCTTTTGAACATAAGAACATAAGAAGAACCCCACTGAAGCAGGCCAAGGGCCCATCTAGTTCAGTTTCTTGTATCTCACAGTGGCCACCAGATGCCTCAGGGAGCACACAGTTTTGGTGGCTTTGTGTTCCCCTCAGCCTGCCCTTCAAAGTTGATCATGGCACATTCACCTACTCATGAATAACTGCACATGTGCTGCTTTGCTTTGGTTTGGTTTCCATAGGGATCAATACACTTTCCTTGTCAGCTACCAGCCTTGCGAACCACCAAAAACTGGGTCACAACCCACTGGTGGGCCCCAACCCACAGTTTGAGAACCACTGCTCAGCATACATCTGACGCAATATGCTTTTGCCTTTGAAATAAACCAATAGTGTCTACCCACAGCAGTCACCTTCTTGCTGCTTATTACTGAACTCCTGTATGCACCTTCCTGGGAGGGGCAAACCAACTCTGAGCTGCCTGTTGTGTGGGGCTGCTGCAGCACTAAAAATGGCAGCTGTGGCATCCTGAGTGTCCCAGGGAGCCACTGGTGTCTCCTTGGGGGAAAGTGACATTTGTCCCCTTCCCCGGGTAAGGAAAATAGCCCCGCAATGGGACTACCCAATTCTGCAGTGGCTCTATAGGGCCACAAGGCCTGACATGGGGCTCTGGATCTGGCAGAGCTGAACTCCTCCAGTCCCACCCCCATCCCACTCCCTCCCACTCCACAACTTCTCCCCGCCTTCCCCCACCCCCTACCCCGTAACACCTACCTCTACCTCCCCCTACACCCACACTTACCTCTCTGTCACTCAGTGCTTTCACGGAGTACCTGGGGGCAGTCCACCAGCCTCCAACCGGCACTGGCCCAAGCACAGGCTCGCGCTGAGCCAGCACCCATGCTCTGCCGGCACTAATGATCACAGGCATGTTTGCAACAGTGCACGCTGGCGATTGTGCCCTAAGTCTCATTGAACTCAATAGAACTGACTTCTGAGGATGTATAAGCTTGCACTGTAAAACTAATATACTACCTTTTGGAGCTTATCATAGATTGTTACATGTAATTGATTCTGAGGCTATGCATGCTTTTAGTTGTTCTTTGTTGATTTTTCACTAAACCATTCATTTTCATTATTAGAAGCATCTTTAATATTGGGCGCAATCCTAACCAACTTTCCAGCACTGAGGTGAGGGCAATGCAACTCTGAGGTGAGGGAACAAACATTGCCTTACCTTAAGGAGGCCTTTGTCTGCCCCCCCCCCCCAACTGCAGGATGCAGCACATACCCCACTGGCACAGCTATTCTAGTGCTGAAAAGTTGGTTAGGATTGCACCCTTAGTTGTTCATATGTTAAATTCAGCTTCATTTCAGTTTCAGTTTTTTTTTAATTCCCATGCATGTTTGTTTCTTTCATAAGAAAAGCCCTGCTGGATAAAGCAAAAAACCCATCTAGTCCTGCCTCTTGTATTTCACAGTGGCCCACCAGATGTCTCAGGTAACACACAAGACAAGAGGAGACCTGCATCCTGGTGCCCTCCCTTGCATCTGGCATTCTGAAGTAGCCTACCTCTAAAATCAGGAGCTTGTACATACCCATCACAGCCTGTAACCTGTGATGGACTTTTCATCCAGAAATTTGTCCAATCCCATTTAAAAGGCATCTAGGCCAGATGCCATCACCACAACTTGTGGCAAGGAGTTCCACAGATTGATTACACTCTGGATAAAGAAATATTTTCTTTTGTCTGTCCTAAGTCTCCCAACAGTCAATTTTATTGTATCTTCCCTGGTTCTGGTGTTGTGTGAGGGGGAAAAGAACACCCCCCTATCCACTCTATCCATCCCCTGCGTAATTTTGTATGTCTCTATCATGTCTCCTCTCCGGCACCATTTTTCTAGAGTGAGGAGCCACAAACACTGTAGCCTCAGCCCAATAATCATTTCGGTCACTCTCTTCTGTTCTTAACTTTTTTTATTCCCATACATTTTTGTTTCTTTCCATGGTGGCCAACTTTTGTTCTAATAGTGCACTAATAATAATAATAACTAACGAGGTATTTATATACTGCCTTTCTGGTCATCAGATTGCTCCTCTGACTTTATTCAAGGCTTTTACGTAGGCAGGCATTTCTAAATCCCTCAAGGGGATTTTTACAATCATAGAGGTTCTCTCTTTCAAGAACCAACAACATTTCAGATGGATCTTCCTGGTTTGGTCTCACTTCTGGCCTCCAGTTCTCCCATGCAGGCTGACAAGCAACTCCATCTCTCACATGGAGGGCAGCCAAGATGCTTCTTGCTCACACCAAGAGCAGGTGGAATCACTCAGCTCGGCTTTGTCAGCTGCTTCAAGGTCTCGCCATTCTCAGCTGTTCAGGGAGCTAGATGTTGTTATGTTTTTCTGGGGCATTCTGGGAAAAAATGGTGACCTCAATTCAGCCTTCATTGGTGGCCTCAAAAAATGGTAGCCTCAAAAAAAAATTACCATTAGCTCAGCTGCCCTGGTTAACAGGTGAACACCCCAAGCACCCAGTGGTCTTCTACAGAAAACATACAGTTAATCCTCATTGTTCATTGATTCTGATCCCTGCAGATTCACTTGTTCACTTATATAAAAGTACAAACTATTTCTCCACACTTGTGTTTTCTTAGCAACCATGCATATTAGTGAAAAAATTCACTAATATGAATTCACTGAGAGAGAATTAACATGCACTCCACATGTAGTGGAAGCAATGTATTCGTAAATCTGTGCATGAATCTACTCTGGAAAGTGCTATATGTATGGGAAGTGTTCTTTATAAGAATGGTACATGAAATAATAAGTTTACGGTAATGAAAAGTGAAAGTGTATAGTGAAGAGGGTCACAGGAACCTAACTCCATTTTCCCCGATAGGATCAATGTTTCAGTAACCATGGTTTCCATTACCATGGGGTTTTTCAGGAGCATAACACCCATGGTTAGCAAGAACTGACTGTGTATTATCTTGACCGGTTTTATTTACGCTATCTTTACTTGTTGAAAAAGCTTGCTTTAATCGAAGACAGTAGATACTTTGCAGTAATATTGCTTGATTCCAGTCACACTGCATCATGGGTTTTGAAGGCTGCGTAAACTATTTCCATGCATCTACATTTTCAATGCTTGTTAGAATGAAGATGGATTGAGATGGATGGTTGAACTATGCTGAGAATTCATATGAATCTGTATCACTAGGGGCGCAATCCTAACCAGCAATCCTAACCTTTCCAGCACTGGCACAAGGGCAATGCAGCTCTGAGGTCTGGGAACAAACATTCCCTTCCTTTGAGGAAGCCTCCGTGCCTGCAGGATGCAGCACACGTCCCATTGGCACCGCTATGCCAGTGCTGGAAAGCACTGACATAAGGGGTTAGGATTGCGCCCTAAGTAAATACAAGGCAAGTTACTCATGACACAATGCCCAATGCACAATTTCTACCAATTAAAACTTATGCGCATTTAGAGAATTTTGTAAGCTATATTATTAACCTATTAGCAAATTACCCTAATGATTGATCTATTATTTATGACTTCTTTTATTTAAACAATGATTATTTTCATGTCTTTGTTGTACTGTAGATTATTGAAATAAATGAGTTTATTCACAGTATTAACGATCTGTGAAACGTATACATTAATATTCTTCTTCTGACTGAGATATCGCTATACACAACAGTGTTTTGTTTTATTTGTAGTGTTCTGCTTGTTTTGTACTAAATCCTCATCTGACCTTTCTGTACTGTGAGAGTTTGACCTAAAGGTTAAACCTCAAAACTATAGAGTTACATATCACCATATGTCACTGCTATAAAGTACAATTCAAAGTGTTATTCAGTTTTAAAGCATCTAATAGGAAAATAAAGTTTACTGTTCATACCTCTTAGGCTCAGAGACATTTTAAAGAGGATCATTATGGGCAAGCAGTACAATGTCCAGAATGTATTGTGTTGAAGGAGAAATCCACTTATCTTTCACATTTTTTTAAAGTAGCCTTGACACTGCTTTTAATTAGAAAAAGATATTTCAGTATAAACTAAGGGTTATGCCATCTGCTCAGGCCATCTTCTCTTTCATATTTCAACTTCTCCTTTTTGAACCTGAAGTCATGATGCCAAGGCATAATATTTCAATCATAACCATGGCAACAAAGCATGAATTGGTAAACAGCAGATTGTTTCTTTCTGGCATGATCATGAGAGAAGAGTACCAGGTAACATGCAAGCGTGTGTATGCACAGAGAGAGAGAGAGAGAGAGAGAGAGAGAGAGAGAGAGAGAGAGAGAGAGAGAGAATGTAGACTTTCCAGTCTTAACATGTTCTAACTAAATTGTCCAAGAGTCTGATAAGGCTTTAAACAGTGGTATCACTAGGGTCAGTATCATCCAATGCAGTAACTCATGGTTTCACCTCTATGGACTACATCCATCTCTGGAGCTCTGGACATGTCTGATCTGCCTGGCTGGCCATCACCCACCCTCCCATTAGGTAGGCCCAGCCTTACAGCGAGTGAAAGATAGAGGCCAGGCCAACTGGGAGGCCAGGTCTACCATGCAGGAAGTAGGGCAGGAGGGAGGTGGGACCGGTGGAGTCCTGCTCTGCCCTATCCTAGCCACCTTGTCAGGCTGCAAAACCTGACGCAGGGGCTCTCAAGTCTGCACCAGCAAAATAGCCTTGAGAAGGCCCATTGCAGTGCTTGGGGTTTCCTTGAAGAGAGCTCTGGTGGCCCTAGTGGTGCTGCTAATTGCAGCAATAGCCATTTTGGTGCCATTGCACCCAGAGGCGCCACCAGGGATGGGATTGGACTGTGGGACCACTGTGTGGCTGACAGTCTCTCTTCATGCTGACACCAGGCGATGACATCATCACTGGGTGTTGCTGAAGGGAGCTGCTGATTGTGGCTGATCTGAATAGCATCCCTTGAGCTGCAGCAAGCCACTAGGTCTCACAGGTGGATATGAAGTTATGTCATAGTAAATCGGACTTGCTCGGGTAAGTGTGGGTAGGATTGCAGCCTAGGATTGTTAAAAATTTTCCTGTTTAATGACGTCACTTAGAGTCATGACACACTTCCAGACAACTTTCTAAAGTGGGTCCTGGTGCTAAATGTGTGAGAACCACTGTTCTATGGTACTGCTGAACCATTGCTAAATCTTATGCTTGTGTTCTGCAGGGATGGGCACTCAACTTGGGGTGACTTGACTAAAGACGCGCAAAAATGTTTTTGACAACTCGAGTTGTGGATGTCAAGGACCCCGATTCAGTTTGTGACTCAGGACTAATGACTCGAAAAAAGAGTCAGGACTCAAAATGACTCAAGTCACAACTCTATTTTTTTTCTGTGTATTACTTACTTTTTCACTGTTTTTGCATCGTGCTGAAGACCTTGTGGATAATCTGGAAACAGGTATTATGAAGGACAGCAGCAGACATGTTGGGAAGGTAGGTTCCAGGAGGCAGATGCTGGGGGGAGGGGGTAGAGCGGAGAAGGAAAGCTTAATTTTTGTTTTGTTTTTTTGCGGGAAAGTTTTGCTTAGGAAAGCCCTTGACTTATGACTAGACTCATTTCTCAAAATGACTAGTTTTGCTCACATAGAGCTGTGATGGGCATGCAGTGTGACTTGCAAGTCAAATCAAGTCACAGGGTTGCCAACCCAGTTGAAGAGTCCATTAGCAGCAATGGCTCATTAGATTGTTCTTGGACCATTGGATGATACTTTCTGAACAAGCCCCTCTTTGTGTAATGAGGACTGGGATCATGCATGCCCTTTTCTTCCTATAGGTTTGCCCCTTTCCTCCTCCTACTCATAATGATGTGGGAGGACATGTATGCTTTGTTCACAAGATCCTTCTACTTGTCTACATGTGATTAGTACAACTAAGGAAAAGAGGAAAGCACACAGGAAAAGCAGGAGGATGTGGTGATCCCACTTCTCATTGCATAGAAAGGTTACAGTTTGGCAAGTATCATCTGGATGGAGACACCAGCTGGATTGCCGGTGATTGGGCAATATTTCCATCATCTCCACCTAACCAAGAATGCCGGCAAGGAAAGATCAGTTTGCTCCAACTGGATTTAAATACTGGTTAAAAAGTACATTGATTTACAGTGGGCCCTTGGTATCTACATGGGTTCCATTCCCAGAACCTCTGTAAATGATGAAATCCATGGGTTTGGGCACCTGAAATCCTTGGAACATAACAGGAGTGTTGCATCCAGAGGAACATCTGAGGGCCTGGAATGACTCCCCAGCCCTCAGAAGGCCTTCTGAGGCCTCTGGAAGGCCAAAAAAATTGCAATTTAAGGAGCATGGTAATAATCTGGAGAATAATCTGCTTCTCACTCAAGTGAACTGAAAGCAAATCCGTGCTCATATTGGTGGTAGGGTGGAAGGAGGTGGTGATGGCGGCAGGCACAGAATGAAAGCCATCCAGAATCCACCGCCCCCTCTCAATCCGCTGTAGAAGCAATCCAGATGCATGGGCCGGCCTAACAGAGATTATCAGGAAGAAAGAGGAGGACGAATAACTGCAGAATAGTACTAACAAAAATATGAACAATGTTAACAATTTTATTCTTCGGAATAGTTGACAGTAGGGTACACTCACATATATTAGCTTTCCGGTTCAGATTCCACATTTCTGGATTATGTGCAAACATGCACTAAATCCTTGCAAATAAACAAGGTTGTCAACAGAGGCATTCCTGGAAGGGGGGGGGCAAAACTGCAAGTGTCTTCAGGCTCTTGAACACTCGTGTAAAGCGGTTCATCCCCCTCCCCCTCTGAGCCAGCCATGTCTACGAAAGCACAGTGGAGGCATCTCCTCTGCTTTGCTCTTGCCTTCCCAAATGGCTCAGAGGGGGAGAAGCTGCTTTACACGGGTGTTCAGGAGCCTGAAGACACTTGCTGTTTTGCCCCCGTCCAGGAATGCCTCTGGTTGTCAACATCTGAAATATTTTTATGTCCTTTGTGGAATCCCATTTTCCTGGTGGAGAGGAGAACTCCTGGCCCTGAGTAGCTCTGCTAAAGCAGAATGCAGTTTAACATGAAGGTGTGGGGCATCCAATTCATGGTATGACAAGCCCCAGTATGAGGAGAAACGTGGCAGACTGACATAAATGCAAGGTAGTTGGTGTGATCTTTGCATACTTGACAGTATCTTCAAGGGGACTTCGGTTGAGCTGAACTAAGTGAGTATCAATTTTCACCAACAGCGCCTGACAATAGATTGTGGGTAAGTCTGACAAGGCCCTTGGGATGGAATGCTGCCCTCTGCCACCATATGGCTTGAATGGGGTTTCATCCCTGTTACAATATCCTGAAAAGAAAGAATTCATTGCTAAATCGATGTATGGCTTGTGTGTAATCCTATGAAGCTAATGATCTGTGAAGGACAGGTTAAAAATGCTTTTTGTAAATAAGTATATTATGCAGCCTGTCAGCTGCAGTTTTATTTTGTGGCATGTATAACTTTGGGTATGCAATAATTGTATTTCTCTATTGAGATGGTATTAGACGGTATTAGAACAAGGATTAAAGGAATTACTTAGCCACTATGGCAATCCTTAATGTTATTCTTGACCCCAGTCATTGATTGATTACTAAACTTGTTATTTGTAGGGCAATTTGGCCTCTTGTCTAAAGTTTTTACTTAAGGGGAAAAAATGGTTTTTTTTTTTGTAAAGTGCACTTGCTGAAATATTGGATTCACATTCTCCTTCCACATTCTCTCTGTAAGGATAAAAGGTGCCTTTTCTGCACAAGCTGAACCTTCTGAGCTGTCTTCAAGAGCGGCTCCATTAAGAATGCATTGCAGTAGCCAACTCACAAGATTGTCAAGGCAGATTCCTATTCTCCAAGAGTGGTGGCAGCTGAATACATGAGCTTGAGTAGTTACAGGCATCATCCTATCCAGCCCCAAATCATTGTATATTCTGCATTATAGCCCAAGAAAGTAAGGTCTAAATGCCCCTGAAATTAAGGGGGTTGAAGTTAGCCAAGATGAGAGTTCTTTGGATATAAGCCCATGTGTTTAGCATGCCTGTACGTTAGACAAGGGAGTGGACTCTTCACTGACACACCAAATCTTGAAGAAATCATGTAGCTCAGCATCAGAAGAAAGATTTTTAAAATTGAACTAATTTGTCAGAACTAAAACTATTTTGACAAGTTTGCAAAAACTTGAACTCCATGAAAATCATGTGCCCAGAAGCCAAATCTTATCCAGTAGTGTCTGATCTGGTTTTGGTTAAAAAACAATCATGCCCATTATATTTCTTGCTGAGTTTCTTGTAATCATTTAAGAACTATAAAACTTTTAAACGTTTAGAGTTATCCTCCGCAGTTTAAAAATGAACATTAGACCTTTTCATGAAGCGGCATTTGTCCTTTGAAGTTTTGGTCGTAAAAATGAGCTAAGTTCCTCAAAAGGCATAAGAGGGTAAGTTACAAGTGACTTTCTTTTGTAATTTATGGCCACTGTACACGATATTTACATTTTACCAGAGTTTCACCTTGACTGTTTTGCATTTCACTTGCAAAGCTAAAGATGGAATCAAGCCCTTCACTTAGCATTACTAAGGGAATGTTGTTATCACCAATTAATGCTACTGAGAATTGTCACCATCCTTATACTGGATACTGCTCAACTCATCACAAGACTAGGCCAGTTCACAAAGGCTTATGTTCTAATCAATCTGTATGCCTTGAAGGTGACCCAAGGCTCCTTGCTGTGTTTGCTGCTACAGATGAACATGACTAGCTCTCTGGAAGTGTTTACCCTTTGAGGTAGTTTATTATCATTGCCCACTTAGAAGTGGGGAGCTCTTGTGGAACAGAAACTTGCACTGTCATGATTCCTGTGGTTAACCAAACCCAATGCTTCCTTTTGGCAATGCCACAAATAGGTGTCAAGATAGAATGGCAAGGGACGATACAGAGGGGTTCTTGGCTCCCCAGCTGGGATCTACGTTCTCCAAACAGAGCTCAGTCTTAATGTGCTAGAACCAATACAAAAACTTTTGATCCAAGCAAGCTTTTTGTGGTAGTGCAAGAGCTGACGGTATGATGGTCCTTTTAACTGGCTGACTTTAACCAATAGACCAACTGACACAGGATATGGTTCTGGTGCTGGTCTTTGACCTGAAAGATCAAAAGATACTATAAGGAAACCCCAGGGCAGCAAACAGACCTGTCCCAACATCTACTAAGAAAGTTGCTGAGCCGAGAACCAGAATCCTCCTACCTCCCAATGCATGTAGAGCCAAATAACGATCACAGATGAATTTGAAGTTTACAAAAATCTGAAGGTCCTACATGGTAATGGTTAGAGGACCTTCTTGAAACAAGAGCTTCAAGCTCCCCATTCCTGATTTCGCTTAAAATGCTTTGTTCAAATCCCTGCTAAGTCACAAAACTTCCTGGGTGACCTTGGGCCAGTCACTAACTCAGCCTGCCTCACAGCGTTGTTGTGAGGGCAAAAGGAAGGAATAAACTTTGTACACTTCCCTGAGCTCCTTGGAGGAAGGGTTGTATAAAAATATGAAAAAAATAGATAGATACATGTGCACGCATACACAACATTTGCTTACTTGCTTACTTACTAGCCCTGAACGTCTGAGGACTGGATAATGAATAAGCATGTGAGCTGGGGTTTTCAGCCATTTCTCTGAGTCAAATACCACACATTACCACTAGACCACACTGGATTATGTTAATATGGGTATAAAAGTTCAGCATTCCAGTTAAATTTATTGAACCATTTCTATCCACTATTGTCTGAGAGCATGTACATAATTTAAGCACATAGAAAAACTCATGTTGACAGCCTCTGTTAGCTACATACAGAGTCTCCCAGGATACTTCAGACATATCCTCCTGTATGGAGCCCTTAGGCAAATAAGGAAGGAAAGAGACAAGATTTACACTGTGCCCTGGAGGTAAACAGATTCAAACTCTGTCAGACCCACAAGGGAAATGAATTCCAGAGCCATGATTCCTCTGATGAAAATGCTCTCCTTCCTGAATACAGATGCCTAAGTCATAGCAGGACAGGTAGTAAAAGCATTTTAATCGAAATCAGGATTGGGGAGGTTGAAGCTCATGTTTCAAGCAGGTCCTCTAACAATTACCAAGTAGGACCTTCAGACTTTTGTAGACTTCAAATTCATCTGTGATCGTTATTTGGCTCTACATGCATTGGCAGGTAGGGAGGATTCTTGACTCAGCAACTTGCTTAGCAGTTGTTGGGACAGGCGTCTCTGCTGCCCTGGGGTTCCTTTACAGTATCTTCTGCTGGGGAGGGATTGGCACAGTTCAAAACAGCATGCAGGCAAAGCAGGGTTTTGATAGCTCACTGCACAAGCCAGGCAAGATGTGTCTGAGCCCAGCCAAAGGAATTGACTTCGCAGCAAGGCACCACCATTTGCGTCACTGGCCAGAACAAAGAAGAGAAGGAAGTGGGTCTAGAACCCACACTGGCTACTCCACAAAGCTGCTTGCTATCCATCCAGCCACAGCAGGAGACAAAAAGCACCTCATTCGGCATTTAACATTGTCCATGACTACAATCAGACACACTTGCCAGGGAGGCCATAGCATATGGCCTATTGGAACAGTGCTGCATGGGCCAATCATTGGGCTAGAATGTGACACAGGGCATCTATCGCAGCAGCCTACAACACTCACCATATACCATGGCAGCAGAGAACCATGATCACTGAAGGGTTCTCCCCCTGGGGGCTCAAGGAGTTGCAGAGTGAGGAAGATACAAACCCTGAGAGACCCTTCCTCCTGCAGTGTTCCACCCTAAGACCAACTGAGGTAAGGAACAACTAGGTGGGGAAGAAGCCATTTCCACTTTGGAGCCCTTGGTTGGAACCCCTGGAACTTTCCAAAAAGGAGCAGACACTCTCTGCTCACAGCTGTTGCAAAAGGAAGGGACGCTTCAGCAACACAGTTGATAGCAGAGGCACATGTGATAATCTTGGAGAGTCAGATGTATGCCCGCTATTCCCCAGGGGAGATAGATGGGCTACTGCCGTTTCCCGCACCTCTAATTTCAGCACGCTTGGGGTAGTTTCTAGTTTGTTGCCCTGCTGCAATTGTATAGTTATTTATAAAGTGACCTGGTCAAACCAAGCCCAGTCAACCCAATCTGGTGTTTTTAGTTTTTATTGGGGGTGGATGCAGAAGTAATTCATGGCAGAGGCAAGATTTGGACTGAGGAAATCCTGACTCATTCCTCCAGTGATTAACAGTATACTACACCAGCTGTCAAGTTTGTAAATTAAATATTAAAACAAAAGACATCACCAAAAAATGCCCTTTGAGTTTCTAGTCATTATGGTAATTAAACCTACCTGAAAAAAGCTTATAGGTTCACAATATATACCTGGAGCCCTGTCTGGAGCCCTGTCTCTTTATATTGAAGAGTGGGCCATAGAACATTGACAACTGCTACTGGGTTACAAAGCGAAAAGGAGGATAGGGCAAATTGGATGGGACCGTTTGAGCCCCTATCAGCTTATATAGTATCCAGGTAAGCACTAGGATTGAGGGGATGTGCTCCATGAGCACTATATAAAATGGGAGAAAAAGATGTAAGCCCCCTCTTCCCCCCAAATAAAAGGGCCTAGTCAGACATGCCTCTGAGCATGTCATGTGACCTCATGGGTAGGTGGCTTATTTTTGAAACAGCCACTCAGAGACAACTGTGAAACTGTGGCAGGGACAAAGTCCTAACTTCTTCCGCCTGTGCTGCAGTTTACTCTGTTTCATGACCCCTCTGAGCAGTCCAGAGGGGTCATGAAAAAATAAGCAGTCCATCCACTGGTACGTGTTGCATGCTTAGAGGCACATCTGACTAGGCCCTAAGAAGTCCAGTTCCTGCCTGCCTGGATCTCTCAGTGTGGCAGCCTGGGGTGGTTACTGGAGCTAGGCAGTTTGACTCTGTTGAACTGCTCTAGTGACTGCACTGGCTGCCTATTCATTTTTCAGTCTCAGTTCAAGGAGCTAGTATTGATTTACCATATTTTGTATTCGGCTTTCTACCTCAGAGAGGAACCAAAGCAGTATTGACCTTTAAAAGCTGTTCACTGAAATCTAAGTGGCCACCTTCTCCCATACATTCCAGCCCTCCCTCTTAGGTCATCTGTGTGGGCTCAAAACATGTCTGTTTCATCTGGCATTTGGTTGATGGGTTGATCTCCTCTCTGTGCCTCTGTCAGAGTACTGTGGCTTGACTGCTTCTTTCCAGACCAAATAGTTACCACCCTCCTAATGGTGTGTGTGTTTAAAATTATTTCTGTTTTACATTGTACATTTTATTATGGAGCTTTGTAAGCCGCCTTGGACATTTGCTTCAGCACAGGAAAAGTGGGATATAAATCTTTCAAATAATAAAATAATCTTTGAAGAGGGGAATACACTGCAACATTTTGTTCACAATTCCCCATTTGTAGCAAACTTCAATTGCCTATCACTTTAGTCGTAGAATGCAACCACAAGCAAACCAGAGGCTTCTGCGTAATATGAGGTTTCCTGGCTGAGCACAAGTATATGAACTTGGAAATTTAAAGAACAAAATATTTTATGGACTCACCCCCCTCCCCCCCCCCAAAAAAAAACATTGAAGCTTATAGGAACTTTGAGAGTCAGCTAGGCCTTGTAGGATCCTGCGCCAGCTTGCCATGGTCAACTTGCCATGGCCAGATCCAGCCCCTATGCCAGCTGGATGAGGTACATTTGTACCTGGTGGTACAGGAAGTGGGAGAGGGTGGCAGGCGGGCATTCTGGGGTGGTGAGGGGGCATTTTTGAGTGGGGGAAAGGTGGAATGGGAGGTAGATTGGGCTCAGGAGGAGTGTGGGATCCCCTTACCCTATGGTAACATCCAGCAGTTTCCTAACCTGCACTGAATACAGCGCAGGCCACTGCAGCCTGACTGTACTGGCACAGGTTAGGATTGGACTACCCGTTGAGTTCCTTACAGTATTCCAGGAATCAGTGTTCATACAGTGGGGTTAGAATCCTTCCATCCCTTTCCCATCCTCCATAAACATTGCCTCCAATGAAGTGTTTGAGTTTGGGATCAGCTGCCAGTCCCAAAGCTATGTCATGTACAGCACAGGGGGAAAAGGAGTGTCCTTTCTCCTAGTCCTTCTTAAGTCTCCTTCCCCATCTGTGAACAGTAGTGCAAAGCTCCTGTTCAACACTGACTGGAGTTTTGAAAAGCAGCACTCCTCTTAGCAGCTAGTGGGGGTACTCAGCAACATTTTGTTGTGGGTCTCTAATTGTCATAATCTGTGTACCGATATCTGATCAAATTTGTTTCAGAAGACTAAACTTGCTTAATAGAGTTCCTGAAACTGATCAGCTGCCAGGCACAGAGAAGAGTTATATTTTTACAGTATAGCATAACAATGAGTTTAGAAAGACCATCCTGAAATGCACATTATATGACTATCTTCCTGTGGATCATTCCAAACATGTAAACCAAAACTGCATTAGCCTTTGTTGGCTATTTTGATACTTTAAGTTATCCAGAAGTCTTATCTGTCAACCAAATTGTATAATGACTGACTAATTTAATTGAAAGCAGATAGTTTAATGAATGCATAATCGGACCTTCAACAATGAAATCCATTCTTCCTCTTCTGTTCGGCATACACTTTGCCCAGGTAATGGAACTTGATATGCTGAATGTCAAATCACTGTTGAAATCACATGTTGATTATGAACAGTAGGGGGTGGTGTTACATCAGCTAGAGAAAAAAATACTGACATTTCAGGGAGAAAAAAAACACCAACTTTTGTTGCTGTAATGCAGAGAGGAATAACACAGGCAGATGGAGAAACATTAATTGATGACATTCTTATTTTGAGCATATCTAGAATGTTTTGTTCCCATTAAATATCTATCATTAATCAGAAAGAAAAAGGCCACATTTGGGGGGGTGGGGTCGCAGACAACTGCTACACTATTCAGTGCAATGTTTGTGCTTTAAATCAAAGTTTTTGCTGAGACTTTGTGCAAAAATGAAAATAACTGAAAGGGACCACAACCAGCGGGCAGCCCAGTACTGAACTACCTGACGTGCAAGGCTGCAGCGGCGCCAAAAATGACTGCTGCTGCATCCAGCACGCCCCAGGCAACCACCGCTGCCTCCTTAGGAGAAGGGGACTTTGTTCCTGTCCCAAAGGTAAGGCGGGTAGCCCTGCAATGGGGCTACTCAATTCTACGGCAACCCAAGAGTCGGCATAGAATTAAGAGCCTCCATGTTGGGTGGGCTGCCTGACGCGGAGGCTCAGGTTCCGGTGGAGTGAAGCTTCACTGGTCCTGCCTCCTTCCCACCCCACCCCCTCCCCCGGCACACCTCCCTGCTTACCCTCTGCCTTCAGCCTTCCCTGGAACACGTTCTCCTCACCTCCTCCCATCTACCTGTTGCCTGACGATCCACGCAACAACAATGGAGCTCTGGTGCTCTGAGGGTTGCAAATGTGCCTTATGGCATAGGATTGGGCCCTAAGACAGAGTTAATTTAAAGTAAATTAAAGTTAAGATAGAATGGAGCAGTCCACATTGTGCATGTGGGCTAGCTAGATGTACCTAGGATTGCATCCGTCAGTTTGTAGAATGGCTGTTTTACTCTTGTACAGGAGCACTGTGGGATAAATATGGTTCTATTTTTGCAACTATTTCTGCAACCTCTTGCACTTGTGGAAACATGAGTGCTATAAAAGAACAGCACGAACATTTAAGCACTTGCAGAACAGGGCCACTATATTGGCTATTTTCCTGCACTCACGATTCCTTGCTTCCAATTTCAAAAATCCAGTTTATGGATTTAATGCTGTGATGAAATGCCATTAAGTCTAATGGAACTTTTTCCCCTTTGGACTTTACCATTAAGAACATGAAGGTTTCCCTTTGTTGGGGTTTGACCTCTTAGAACTGGTTAACAGACTTCCAGAGGAAGAGATCATGAACATTGGCACTGAAAGAAATGTCAAATCTTCTAGTGCAAATTTGCTTTGAAATGTTCATATTTACAGTCTACCGCAGCAGAGTGAAGCTTGAGCTGCTCTAAGTTCTTGCGGGGGCAGGGGAGGCAAATCCTTGGGATTGCATCGCTGGGGGGGGCGCGCAGGGGCTGGCATGTACTTACCATTCCCTGCAGCAGCTGCCCGGGGGTGCAGGGAGCTCTGCACAACCCTCTGCAGGGCTCCTCAACCTTCAGAAAGTGAAAGTGGAGTGATTGCACCCCACCTCTGCTTTGCAATTGCAAACCGGAAGTGGGACACAATCGTTCTGCTTTCATTTTCTAAAACTCGGGGAGCCCTGCGGAGGGTCATGCAGGGCTCCCCACACCCCCGGGATGCTGCTGCAGGGACTGGTAAGTACATGCAAGTCCCTGAGCCCCCCTTAGTGACCTGATCCTGGGGATCATGTTGCCGCATTCCCCCCACCCCCACCCCCTCCCCTTAAGGGGGCAGAGTCCAGGTCCCTCAGGCTGGGGTGTCACGATGCCCCAGTTTGAGAACCACTGATCTACTTCCATGTTTTGTCCATATAACTGAGATAGAAGTACTAGATTTAGGGATTTAGATTTAGGAATTTTAAGACAAAAAAAGGTGTAAAAAACTGAATAGGTTATGAAGTTATTTAACTTTTGTTTATAAAATTCAAGGCAAACGACACTGAGGTTCATTTATCTCTTCAAATTAAGACTGAATCCCAAGGTGGAATTTGCAGAGGTTTGAAATTCTGAGAGTTACAATGTTGCCACATGTGAGGACTCAACATAAGATCATAAGAAACATCTTGCTCAAGTAGATCATCCAGTTCTATAGTCTTTGTTCAGTATACTATAGTGGCTGAACCAGCTAAAAACTAGGTATGACATTTCTATACTGCCTTTCCCCTGAAGCATTTAAGGCAGATAACAGTTTAAACCAACAGCTTATAATCTAAGAGATGTGATGGCAAAGGAAAAATGGGCAGAAGAGGCAGATTAGCACATGTAAATAGTGACTCTATCATACTGTTATATAATTGACAGCCCAATCCTAAACTGTGCTAGTGCAGCCAGGTGACATGCCCTGCATTGCATCCAGTGCAACTTAGGTGCTGGTTGGAGGTCTCCTTGGGGTAAGGGGATATTTTCCCCTTTACCCCATGTTGAGCCCCAATCACCCCTGTGTGGCTTCTCAAATATGCCCACTAGCTATATAGCTGATGAAAATCTGGGAAACCCAGTGTAATGCCAGGTGGACTGCAGGGAGTTAAGATACGGCAGAAGCCTTCTCCATCAGTGTGCCCCTACCAATCCTGATCTGCCGCTGTACTGCCCCCCCCCCACCAATATACCCTTCTGCACTTTGACCCACCACCCTCTTCCAAACCCCCTCCCAAACAGCCCAGCGCGAACTTACTAGTACCTGCCAGAGCAGGTCCAGATGCTATATTGCCACGCTGGAGTGGGCCTTCATGTCAGCCTAGCCTGTTCATGAGTGCAAATGTGCCTTATGACGCAGTGTCATAACTGTGTCATATCTACTCAGACTTGTTGCCTGCATGGGATTCTGGGGACACTACCACAAGCTTGCGACTGCAGCTACCGGCAAGCCATATATACTGGGCCGAGGAATGCATACATGATAATCCTTCACACAGTGTCAAATCTGGGAGGAAACCAGTCTGCTACAGGACCTCTTGTGGATCTGCTTATCATGCAGGAGTGTATAGGAGCTCAGGGACACAGCTGTGGGGCTACAGCTACTGCAGAAGCAAGTTTTGGTATGCACAGGACACTTTCCATTCTAGTGTGAGCCTAGATAGGATGATGCTGATTTTCTACATGATTTTCTACATTTAAAAGATTTTTAGAGAGACTTAGGAGTGTATTTGATTTTCCATATTACTGTATCTCTCTGACGATGCCACATGGGTTCCATGTGGGACCTGGGCTCCAAAGAGCTGTCTCCATCCTCCCCCACCCTGTTTTGCCCCACCCTGCCCCATTCTGCTTGCCTGTCACCACCCTCTCCCACTCTGTTTCACCCCCCCCTTTGCAAAGCAGCCCAGAAGAAACTTTGTACCCCCTGATAAAACTCCTCTCAGAAGCCCTAAAAAAGTCTCTTAAAAAGTAGACCTTGCACAACCTGCAGCACCTGCCTCCTAGCTGAACACTGTTTAGCATTCATGCATGGTAGCAGAACAGTGTCTTTATCTCCTGCTTTTGGAACCTAATTAGTATTGCAAAAAGCAGAGAGTTGTCAGTGCTCAGGTGGTGGGTCACAATGTGTGCAAGCCTTGTCTAATCCATCCTCTGTTTGGTTGTATTGCCCAGGCTGGGACATTGATATGATTATATGAAATAAAAGAATGCATCCCCTCAGTAGCGTCGCTATATAAGTGCAGGGGGTAGCAAATGCAGCGGGCTACAGCTGCTGAGAGGGGCAACATCAGGGGCTGGGGGCAACATTGGGGCAACTCCGCCCGCATGCGAGCTGCCTTGGGCTGCTGCAGCCCCGCCAGGTGCCCTGGCTCTGCGTTTGGGCAAGAAGGAGGCGAGGAGACGCGCCACGTGTCTCTTGCTGGCGGAGCCTGGATGGGGTCGAGGTGGCGGCAGCAGGCACTGAGCGGAGAAAGTTTGCAGCTCTGCTCCATTGTGCCTGAGGCCTCGGCGGGGGCTTTGGAAGGCTTTCGTGGGGCAATTCAATGTGGGGAGAGGAGGTGCAGGAGGAGGAGGCAGCGGCGACGGGGCCTCCTTCTCCTCCCTCCCTCTGCTGAGAGCCAACAGCTGCAAGCGCTGAAGGCTTCGTTTGCCCCTATCCCATCAGAGCTAGCAGCGGGAGGGAGAATGAGCTGTGTCGCCCCCCCCCGCCACTGCCGCCTCCTCCACCACCATCACCACCTCCTCCTGCAGGCCTCAGAGCACAATCCTATGCATGTCTACGTAGAAGTAAGTCCCATTGTGTCCAATGGGACTTAATCCCAGGAAAGTGTGGACAGGATTGGAGCCTCAGTCAGTCAGGCACAACTTCCTCCTGCCTGCCTGCCCCAAGGCCCAGGCCTTCCTCCCCCCAGCCGCAGCAGGAAACCCTTCCTTTCACTCACCCACTCAGGGTCAATCCTTGGCACATCTACTCAGAGGTAAGTCTCAGTGTAGTCAAAGGGGCTTACTCCCAGGAAGGTGTGGAGAGGATTGCAACTCAGAGCCCAAGCCTGTGCTGGTCTACTCAGAAGTAAGTCCCATTATAGCCAATGGGAATTACTCCCAGGAAAGTGGGGCTGGGACAGGAGCCTGAGAGCCCAGCCCACCTCAGGCATGTCTACTCAGAAGTAGGTCCCATTATAGTCAATGGGGCTTACTCCCAGGAATCTGGGGCTGGGACAGGAGCCTGAGAGCCCAGCCCAGCTCAGGCATGTCTACTCAGAATTAAGTCCCATTATACCCAATGGGGCTTACTCCAAGGTAAGCGCAGATAGGATTGGAGCTTCAGTCAGTTAGGCGCAACTTCCTCCCCCCTGCCTACCCTGAGTTCTCTTCCCCCCCCCCCGCAATCAATGTGAACAGCGGCTTCTCCACAGCCTCCTCTCCCCCCCCCCCCGCAGTGGCTGGACCTGAGTTGTGCCACCAAACAAAACTGTGGTGGGGGGCATGCCCCACCTCCCCTCACATGTGCAGGGCTCTCCTCAATGTAGTCCATTTCCCCCTGTGGCCTAATGTGCCTGGCTGATGGGGTGCGTGCCAGTAGTGGTGACTGCTTCTCTCCCCCCCCCCCCTTGAGCCTGACAGGACTGCAGGAGCAGCCCAGTGTAAGACCTCAGAGGGAATGGAGGTGAAGTAGGAGGGAGCTGGTGAGCTTGGGGGATGTGGCAGATTTTTTAATTTTTCACTTTTTTAAAAAAGTGGGTGTGAAATCAAAACCCAGAAGTGATGTCACTTCTGGATGCGACATCACTTCCGGGGCAACATCTTGAGCTCTGCACCGGGCAGCAGGATCGTTAGCTATGCCACTGCATCCCCTAACTTTAGAAGAACTTGTGGTGTTCACCCAATACCTCCACCCAAAAGCTTGCTAGTAGCATTGGGTTAAACACAGTCAATCGACTCCTGAAAGCCGTCCACCCACCTCCCCTTCCCACTGTGCTGGGGTCTCTAAAACATCTGTTTGGGTAGTTTGAGAGAGGGAGGGCAGGGAGATGAAAAGACAGATATGGTGGATCACAGTGGTGGTGACAGCATCAAGCACCCAGCGAAGCAGGAATTCTTCTCCCAGAGTGAGACAACATGCCCCAGCAGCCCCACTGCGAAATGTATGTTCTGGGTGTCTTTCCAAGAAGGAGGAAGGCCTGTCATTGTCACTGCCACTGCTGTCTGCCTAACCTGTCTTCCATTCTCCCTGCCCCAAGGTAAGTTTTTGACACCCTGGGATCAGCCAGATTGTTGGACTCTTTCAGGCAAATTGTGAGTGATCCCATTACCAAAGCCCAAGGACTGAATCCTAACCAGGTTTCCAGTGCCAATGCAGCTGTGCCAACAGGGCATTCGCTGCATCCTGTGATGGGGAGGGCAGTCACAGAAGCCTCCTCAAGGAAAGGGAATGTTTGTTGCCTTACCTCAGGGCTTCATTGCGGCTGCATCAGCACTGGAAAGTTGGATAGGATTGGGCCCTTAATGGTTTGCACACAGTCCATTGCAAGGAGCAGAAACCATCAAGCCCATTTGGGCCAGGTTTGCCAACAGATTCCCAGGGTTCAGCTCTGGGAATGTATATGTGTGAAAGGAAATTAGGCTTTATGTTCTTTAATCGCTTTGCATAAGGAGGAGGGTGTCCTTGTTAGGCTTAGAGGCACATACAAAACAATTTGTCTTCCACAGTCAAGCAGGCAAACCCTCCCTGGCTAAGTTCCCTCCCTTGCCAGCCTCCATGTCATATTAGGACTTCATAGATATCCTGTTCCCTCAAGCAAAAGCTGTGCCTCCAGACTGGAAGATATGGATGCATTTTATCTTTCTGTAAGCATGGATTGCTTTCTAGCTGTTTTTTTGCACACTGATGGAATCGGATGGACAGAAGTCAGGCAGGCTCACTGATAGGGAAGAATCACAATAGTGATCTCATTCCACAACTCAAGAGTGCAGGATTGAAAACCCCAAAACTGCTGCTAGGAATGAGCTATAGAATGAGAGGCCAGATTGGACTGGTTGTTCTTAAACAAAAATTTCTGGTCCACCAGCTGGGCAATGTAGAAGCTCAGGAAAGGCTCGCTGCACTGCCAGAACTATGTTCCAACAGCACTGTGTGCTTTTACAGCAGTCGCAAAACACAATTTGCTAGTCTGTGCAGCTGGACTGTCACTACCTACGGCAAGTGGCCACGCGCTAGTGACCTCCAGAAAAGCCCCATTGCTGGTAAGTCAGCATGGAAGTGGGGGGTGGGCAGAACAGGGATGGGAGAGGGAGGAACAGGGAAGAAATGGGGTGGGGAGGAGTGTGTTGAAGCTGGGAAGGGGTGGTATCTGCGGCAGCAGCTCCACTGATATCCTATCCCCCTTCTCAACCTCCATGCACCTACCCAGTCCACTCGAACTTGCATCAGAAAAATTGCTGGCACAGGTCCAAATAGATCCATTGTGATAATGGAACAAATGTTCCCTTACCTGGAGCAGATGATGGCCAGAAATAATCTTTGTTCTCACACAGAAACTCATTAGCTGCAAATGATAAAAGAGAACACGTGCAAATCTTTATCATGTTTTCAACATATGGGAGAGTCCAATGATCTCATGCCCACTTAAACTAATTAGTTCCCCCAGTTTAACCACGGGGGGAACTAATTAGCAGACTGCAAAAACTACCACTGTACCCCAGCACCAGCAGGAAGGAGACTAGTAGGTGGCTTGCCTGGAATACTGCAGGGTACCTCCTCCTGTTTCTCCAGGCAGCAGTCCTTTCAGCACCACCTCAGCTCTCCAGCACTCAGCAGTCTCTGTTTGATTAGTCAGTGAGCCAGTTCGTGGTCCATCCTCCAGTCCATCAGTCAGTGTGCCAGTTAGTTGTTTGTCTGCCACTCTGTGAGTTGGTGTGCCAGGAAGTGGTTTGTTTACAGGTCCGTAAGTTAGTGTGCCAGAAAGCCAGTTAGCGAGAGAGTCAGTCCGATAAGTAGACCCTGTGAGTCAATAGGCCAGTAGGTCAGTTTAGCCAGCAAGTCTCCTCTCCCTCCTCCACTCTCTCTCCAACCACAACCCACAAACTCTCCCTGCATCATGTGCTGCTTGTATCCCCGAAGACCTAGTGGCTGCAGCTGTGCAGCACACCTCTGCTAAATGCCCAGGCCTTAATCCCCAGATTCACCAGAGCAAAGGTCCGCTGCTGACACCACATCCTATTTCCTCACAATATCTTCCGTGATTCCAATACAAGCTTCTCCAAAGGTGTCATTTCGCAGTTCAGCAGTTGAGAGGTTCTCTGCAAAGTGACACCTCAGAATCAGTGCTGTTGAAACAATAGCCCACATGATAATTGGGCTCTTCCAGGAACACGGCACCATCTCCCTCTCTCACTCCTCTTGGTCTGCCCTTGAACCCAAAGCATTCCTCACCTTCTGAGGTCTCCTTCCATCTCTTCCTCCCAGAGTCTCAGCAGAAGCAGTGCTGCTGAAAGGGTGGTGCTGGGAGAGCCCAAGTATCATGGGGACCGGATACAGAGCTTCCAGGAGGCACATCCAGCTCATGGTCCTTATTTTTTACACCCATGGCCTGGTCCATCAAAGACAGGTTTGTTCAGCAAACACATTTTTGGTGTAATGATTCACTGAGTTACCCTTGAATCTACTCATAGTGATTTGTGATTTAGAGCGTCAGTTATCCCATTGTCTAAGGACAGCAGCATGCTCGACTTTTGCCAATGTTCAGATTTATTTCCATGTCAGAGAAAGCATGCACTTTGTACCATCTGAAGATGGTGCAAATGTGTTTGTGCAGTGTACACAGCTCAAGACGCCTTGTATTTTGGCTTTGTGACCCCTATACCCGCAGGGAAATATCGCTGTGATGGAAAATGGAGTATGTGAAATGACCCCACCGTACCCAAATAGTACACAGTGGGCGGATCAATAATTGATGGACCGGGGAGAAGAAAGTACAAGAAATAAATATAGCATCTTTCAATCTAGTCTAAAGATAGACTTGAAAGTAGCTGCCCCATTGCTTCACCTTTGTCCTGCCAGACTTACTGATTGTAAGACTTCTGACTAGGGACAAAATGTCTACAAAATATCTAGCGTGCTTTTGGCAATTATAAAGAGTAAATTATGAAAGAACAGTTAGAGATTTGAGCTGAGTAAATAATATATATAAACAGCCTTCTGCAATGTTTTCTCATGCTGTGGTGTGACTTAGAAACCCTACCAAGAACACCTATATTTACTTATTTAACTATCAAAATATCTGTATCTTTCTTTTATATCTGAGAAAGTAGAATTCTCCCCCTAAAGTGAGAGTGGGGGTGAAATTTTTATTAGTTAAAAGATTTATATCCTAAACTTTAGGCTCAGAACCTCCCGACACAGTGCACAACAGATAAAACAATATATAAATAAATATAACACTAAGGGCGCAATCCTATCCTATTCTGGAACAGGCAAGCCAAGTGGCTTGTGCTGTATCCAGCACAGGATAGGAACCCAAAGTGGCTCAGCCAGAGGAAAGGGGAAACTTATCCCCTTACCTCTGGGTAAGGCACCCTGGCACAAGTCCAAGGAGAGTGGAGCAGCTTGAAGCCACTCTGAACTCCCCAGGAAAGGGGTTGGGATTCAGCATAACTCTCCCCACCCAACCACCCCTGGGGCTACCCAGCGCCCTCCCTCTCTCCCCCCCCACCCTGAAACACTTCCTTCCCACCTACCTCAGAGTCTTGCATCGGCTGATGCAAGACCTGTCAGAGCGGAGGTGCAGAGGCTTGTGCCAGCCTCCAGTGGCCAGTGTGCCCTCATGTGCCGGCCTTGGCGACTCACGAGGAGGTGCAAACATGCCGTTCAGCACATTTGCAACCCTTCTGGGCCAGCACAAGGGACCAAATTTTGCTCTGGATTGCACCCTAAATGTGTATAATGACACTGAGCATGACATTAATGTCTCTTTTTATGGGCAGAAAATAAAGTTATACAGTAAGTGACTTGTTCATGGCTAGATTTGTAATGGGATTTTTCATGATGCACCTGAGAATTCGCTGCTTAGTGGAATTCACTTCCTAGCGATCATGGCTTCAAATCCCATTGAAATCAGTGGGACTTAAATACATTTTGACTAAAGACCCAATCCTATCAAACTTTCCAGCTCTGGTGTAGCTACGATGCAGCCCCATAGTAAGGGAATACATGTTCCCATACCTTCAGAAGCCCCCAGTGACTGCCCCTCCATCACAGGATGCAGTGCACATCCCACTGACACACCAGCACCGGAAAATTGGATAGGATTGGGCCCTTGGTCCCATTCCAAGGCTCTGACTGACTGGCTGGAATGTGCACAGTGACATATCAGAAGTTAGCAAAGGGTACAGACTAGACTATGTAACTGAATATATACTTCGGAGCAGCGATTTTCAACCACTGTTCACACTGGTGTGCCTTGCATGGTTTGCAGGTGTACTGTTGGAGTTTGGGGAAGGGTCATATATTCATAGGGTCATAGGAGGATGTGAGCCCCCAGCCTGTGATGCCTTGTCAATTGTCCAAAAAACAACAACACAACAACCTGACATTTTATCATCTTCTCAGTGTGTCATGAGATGAAAAATTGCTGACATAGAGGGTTGGTGTGAGAATAAAGTGGGGAGGAACCCAGAAGTCCTTAGAGGAAAGCTGTAGCCCTGGATTATTTTAAGAGCTAGAAATACTGCTGCCTACCTTAGTAACATGGTCTGTGTGCCACTGCTGACTTGGTGACGTAGCCTGGGAGGTGCCATCTTGCCATTCACTTTAGGTAGTAAAATGCCTTTGGCTGGCCCTGTGTTCTGTCCAGCACAGTTCCTCTTGTTGTTTCTTGAGCATCTGTTTAGGGCATTGCAACTGTTTATGTGCTCTGCACTCATTTTATCACAACTTGAAGTCTTCTTGGAACCAGAGGGCAATCTGAACTCTTTGGAGCTCAGTTTTGCTTGAAACTGGAGAATCTGTCATTTTCAGCTGTGCTTGAACCTCAGCAGTTCCTTCAGCCATCTCTCTCTCTCTCTCTCTCACACACACACACACACACACACACACACACACACACACACAAAAGCAAAAAGATGGTTAGTGATCAAATAATCTTTTCTGTTATTAACCAGCAAGGGAGGCATGCAATTTGTTCTCTGTGCTTGAGAGATGAGAATGAAGGCCGTCTTCAATTATCAGTGAGGACAGATGCTTCAAATGCAAATGCTAAGCAAAACATTTTCCAGTTAAAAAAATATAATTTCTGCAACAGGTCATGAATTCCCATCTTCAGAGCCATCACAGATGCACTTTCTTTGGCAATCTACTACTCATCAGGTCTTCTTGTGAAAGCCAAAGAGCAAAACCTGAGTGGTTTGTGCGGGACCAATACTACTGTATAAGCCTTTACTAAACACCTGCTCCTCTGGTGTTGTTTACCTCTGTGAATTTGCCTGAATTAATTGCAGTGCCATTTGTGGCTCTAAAATTAACCAGCTGCTAGTATTTCCATCGTGAGCATTTACTTTGAGAAATCTATAAATTGGGTGTGAAATTCTCACTGAACTTCAGTGCACAGGGCTAGCAATTCAAGAAAATACACCCTGGTCCACACCTGACATTTCAGAATAGTTTTCTAACGATGTGCAAGGAATTAAGCGTGAGACATATATTTAGGATAATTCACATGGGTAGCACTTTGTATTCTACCCCTTATTCTGCACAAAAATGAGTAGCGAAAGACGTTTTCATACAAACTGCCTGAAAAATTCAGATACATGAGAACCGTGATTGGCGATGTGACTGTAATATGCACCACATATGATGTGCATTGGTTGCTAAATTGAAGAGTTTTGACACCTTCCTTCTACTGATACAGTTGAGATTGGGGGGACAGGTCACTGAACCATACTATTTCAAATGAAATTCATGTTTTGACTTGTGGCCCTGGAGCTGTGCCAGAATATCACATGTGAATGTGGATTCCAGGTCTGGCCTGCCAGTATGAAGCGGCAGTTTGAAGGAAAGTGGCAGAATAGCAAGGGTACCATGCAACCGTGTACCTGCCCACTGCTACCCCCAGCTACCCACTTGGTCTGCCCACCCTGTCCTCACCCTTTTCAATCACTCTCCAGGTGGGGATGGTATTGCCCAATATGTTTTTCTTTGTCATGTTTGTCTACATGCCAAGTGAGCATGACCCAGACCAGTCTTTATTTAGGCTGATGGCAAGGAAGCATCAGGCCCTGCAAGCCTTAGGGGAAAAGCCAAACTTTGGTTCTTCCGAGCAGTTACCTCCCACCTCTGATCTAATAGATGGGTTAGGAGAAGCCTTGTCTATCTTTGCTTGAAACTGGAGATAATCTTTGGGGATAATTCCATGACTGACCACACCTTTCTTGGACAATAGATTTAAACCTGCAAACAGGGCTACATACTAGGCTTTTTCTGACTTTAAAGTAAACAAAGCTCTTAGTGCACAACAGATGCCTTCAACCTTGGCTTCCCTAACCAACTTAGGGCACAAGCCTAACCAGGTCTACTCAGAAGTAAGTCCTATTTTGTTCAATAGGGCTTAACTCTCAGTAAAGTGTGGTTAGGATTGCAGCCTTAATTGCAAACTCAGTCAAGAGAGGTATAGTAATTATGGGACAGGCCTCTTGAGCAACCAAGAAGTCCTCTGCTGCACTCCTTGCAAGGTATATATCAACAGAGGCACCTGTCTCAAACTGGGTCTGGGCCACCAACAGCCACAAAAGAAAGCACCCTGATGAGTTCACCTCACAATAGCATCAATGCTTCTCTGTGAGAATTTTGATCATAAAAATATGGGTCACAAACCCCTTGTGTTGCCCTGTTCATCCCACCACTGTTCACCTGTTGCCCGTGTGCTACTCCTGCCACTGTTCAACAATCATTTGTGTACTTGCTAGCGCTATGTCAAATATCCCCATTCTCTCTGCTACCCAAGAGCTGCTGTGCCGCCAGCAACCAAGTCAGGTGTGGTTGTGGTTGTGAAGAATATTTATAGACCACTTTTCAACAAAAAAGCTCACAAATTGGTTTACACAGAAAATCAAATAACTAAATGGCTCTCTGTCTCAAAATGGGTTCTCAATCTAAAACGATGCAGAAGAGACATAAGCAAAGAGTCACTAGAAAAGATGCTGTGATGGGGTGAAGAGGGATGGTTATTCTTCCCCTGCTAAATATAAGAGGAACACCACTTGAAAAAGGGCCTCTTTGCCCAGTTAGCAGGGTATCATACCAGCCTGCTCTCTTTCATTTGCAACCTTTGTCCCTTCTTCCTGACACCCTTCCTTCAAAGAGAACTTCAAACCAGGGATGTGGGATCTGGGGGCAGCAGGTGAGGCAGAACTGCCACATCATAGTCCATGGAAAAGCACTGCAGTCACCCCTCCCACTTACACCCAAGGAAACTCCTTACATCTGAGAAAGCAGGTGTAAGGAAAGGCTCCTCTGCTGTAAGGAGAGCCTCCTCAGGTGTAAGCAGGCAGGGCAGCTACAGTGCTTTTCTGTAGAAAAATGATGGGGCGGTTCTTCCTCACCTGCTGTCCCCACAACACACATCCCTGCTTCAAACCCCAACTCCAGTACCTGCTGAGATGCCTCACAAGAAAGGAACCCTTCTCCCTGCAAAGCAGTCTCAGTTTGTTTGCCTTGCATCCCGCCCACCCAGAAAGAGCAGGTAAGGCTACCATCCAATTCTCCTAGGTTTGCTTTTCGAAACCATTTCTGCCCTTCTCCCCACCTTTTGACCACTGGCACCCTAGCTCCACAACCTCTGCATGCAAGCTTGTCTCATCGGATACAGATAGGTAGCCCTGGTCACTGGCAACTTTTTAGCAGCCTGCAACTTGCCCCCTTATATTCTGTGTCGTGTGTGCCGACAAATAAATGACACACGAACAGCCCAAGCCTATCCCTCACCCCATTACAGTGTGTAGCTGCACCATGTGTTGCATGGTATGGTGGGAGGGGGAGCCAACCAAAAGGCCAACCCCAAGTAAGTAAAAATATATTTTACTTACCTCTGAGTAAGCCTCCTGGCCACCTATGGGTCTCCCTCACTAGCTATATAGCTGGCATAAGTGCAAGGAATGGAAAGGGACAGACTAGGAAAGAAAGGATAAGATTCTGGCACAAGTTGCTGCCACCAGAATCCATCCCATTCCCTGCCCTCCCTCTCCCCACCAAGACAGGCCCCTGCCACTGGGGTCAGTGCAACCTGGGCTCTGTGACAGTGGTTGTGTATGGAGCTGCCACCTCTTTGTAGAAGCTACCCTGAACAGCTTTGCAACACTGTGATGTTTGCACTTTCACTGGGCCTTTTACAACAGTGTATCAGGGGATGCACTGTCACAAAAGGCCCATAGGATTGGGCCATTAGTGTTCTATGTTTTGCTCCTGAACATGCTCTGTAATATGACAAAGTGACAAAGTGTGGAATGTGTCAGGTTCTGCTCTACTGGGGTTTACTAATAATGGGTGATGAGAGAGGAGGAAGCTGTAGGGCGGGATGGTATCTGAGTGGCCTCAGGATCCTTTTGTCTGCCATCTGAAAACTGAACCAACCTGGGGCACATCTGCACACTCTTTTCTTTCACTCCTTGTTTGATGCTTGATCAACACACAATGCAATGACTAACAGGTGACCTTGACAAGACAGCTATCTCCAAGCACATTCTACTGCTGCCAACGAGAAGCTTACTAAGCTAACGCAAGTGATGGGAAAACGGAGCCTTTCCAGCTACAGCAGCTAAAGTAGCTTCTGCACACCTACTAAAAGTGTGGGTAAAACTAATAATGGGTTAGGCACCATTCACAAGTGATGTTGTCCTTCCCGTAGAATGTACAATGTACATTAGATAAACAAGGCTAAATGGGTTGTGGGTGCACATGCTTGTGGGAAACAGATTGACAGAAAGAGATGGGAATGTGAGTGACATGTAACGCATTGAGATACAAGTCGCACATCAGAGATAATAATAATAATAATGCTGTTGGCAACCTTCAGTCTCAAGAGACTATGGTATCGTGCTCTGAATGGTGGTTCTGGAACAGCATCTAGTGTGGCTGAAAAGGCCAATTCGGGAGTGACAATCCCTTCCACACTGGGAGCAAGTGCAGTCTGTCCCTGGCCTGTCTCCCTGGCTATGGGCCTTCCTTCTTTACCTCTTTGCCTCAGTCTGTTGGCCAAGTGTCTCTTCAAACTGGGAAAGGCCATGCTGCACAGCCTGCCTCCAAGCGGGCCGCTCAGAGGCCAGGGTTTCCCACCTGTTGAGGTCCACTCCTAAGGCCTTCAGATCCCTCTTGCAGATGTCCTTGTATTGCAGCTGTGGTCTACCTGTAGGGCGCTTTCCTTGCACAAGTTCTCCATAGAGGAGATCCTTTGGGATCCGGCCATCATCCATTCTCACGACATGACCGAGCCAACGCATATACCACCTTTCTTGGTTGTCAGATTTCTCCTCAGACTTTATTCAAGGCGGTTTACATAGGCAGGCTGTTCTAAATCCCCTTAGGGATTTTTACAATTGAAGAAAGGTTCTATCTTTCAAGAACCACAACATTTTAGATGGATCTTTCTAATCTGGTATCACATCCTGGCCTCCAGTTTCCTCCCACACAAGCTGACAAGCAGCTCCTTCATCTCTCACATGGAGGGCAACCAAGATGACTTCATGAAGGGAGACCATTTGATTTTAATAAGAGATGGGCATAATCCTCAGCAGTATAGCAAGTTATTTATTTTTTTTTTTTTTTTTGGAGAAGTTAAAGATGAAATTGCAAAAAAGCATACACTTTTACAGTAATTTGTGCTCAATATATTTTTGTATATCTCATAATAACTGTAATCAGTGTAACATAATCAAGAGGAATGCATCCAAATTTTTCTCCATCCAGATTTGTCTATGGATTTTGGAATTCTATATTGCCTGTTCCTGTTGTCAAATTAGAACTGATGCATTAAGAATTTTCCTTGGTTCACTTTAAAAAAAACCAACAACTGCTAATGGCCTAATCCTGTCCCCCACCACTAGCGCTGTAACAAAAAGGTTATGGGGGGAGGGGCGCGTGACCCAAAGGCAAATGAGAAGTAGGTAGAAATTGTTTTTACTTGTTACTTCACTTGTTAAATTGTTACTTACCTCCGCATAAGCCCCCTCTCGGACTCCTCAGACACACACCACCTAATTTGGAGAGAATAAGGAGAGAAAAGAGGGAGGGAGGTTTTCAAAACAGGGGATAAATTCCAGCCTGCACCATTGTTGCCACATCCACCCCCCAACCTCCTCTCTGCTCCCAGTTGCTCCCCCCTCCCTGCACAGAAATTCTCCGACCCTCTCACTCCCCTGTGTTCCTCTCACCTCCTGCTCCCCTCTGCAGCCTGAGCAACCCAATCCTATCCCATTTTCCAGCGCTGGTGGTTGGCAACCTTCAGTCTCGAAAGACTATGGTATAAGCCTACAGCACCCAGTATTCCCAGGCGGTCTCCCATCCAAGTACTAACCAGGCCTGACCCTGCTTAGCTTCCAAGATCAGACGAGATTGGGCATGTGCAGGGTAACAGTACTGCTGTGCCAATGGGGTATGCACTGCTTCCTATGATGGGGAGGGAGTCACAGAGGCCTCCTCAAGATATGGGAACATTTGGGGCATTGAAGTTGCACCGGTACTGGAAAGTTGGATAGGATTGGGCCCTTACTTGGCACCAGCAGTCAGTGTCTTCACCACCAGCAAGCATATGCAGCCACCAGTGACAGTGCTGGTGGCTTCACTGAGCTCACCAGCGGCCTTTGGCAAGCGCAGCAATGTTGTGCTATGTGCTGCAGATCAAGGTATTTCTGCATAGAATTTGACACTTCTCCTGGCTGAACACACATTCTGCTGGTGACCTTTTCCAGATATGATTGGGCCGTAAAAACTGTACGGAGTTTCCTATGCATGTGCAATTTGTTGCATCTTTCAGTTGCTCCAGTTTCCTCTCCCCAACTCCCACACCTGCACAACGCAAATCTATGCATTGATAAAACAATACAAAAGATAAATCAAACATATGGGTGCATTAAGATTCTTTTTTGTATTGTAGTTTTATTGATGCTACGGAAAGCTATTTAGATTGTCAGGATATCACAGGCTGTCTTTGTCCAAACCTCTGCATAATTTCCTTATGCAGCTATGAAAAGTGTTAGCACCTGGGGAAGGGCCAAATCCTATCCATTTTCAGCACCAACGCTGAGCTCTAGCACCAGCGTTGGGTGTCGCAAACATACTTTAAGTCATGTCTGCGGCACCCAGAGAGGAGGTGCTGCCGCCTCTGGGCAAGCATCAGTTAGCACTGAGCCATAATGCTGCATGGAGGGCCAGCCGGTGCTCCAGAAGCACTGGTTGGCGGTAACTAGTTTTGAGGTGGGTGGGATGGGGCAGGGGAGGGCAGAGGAAGGGGAGGAACTGGCGTGGGAGGGAGGTGGAACTGTTGGTACTCTGAGAAAGAAAGGTTCCCTGTGCAAGAACCGAGTCATTACTGACCCTTGGGGTCACGCTACTTCTGCGACGCTTTCATGAAAGACTATAAGTGGGGTGGTTTGCCATTGTCTTCCCCAGACATGGTACCTTTCCCCCAGCAAGCTGGGTACTCATTTTACCAACCTCAGAAGGATGGAAGGCCGACTTGACCTCGATCCGGCTACCTGAAATTCTAGCTTCTACTGTGCTTGAACTCTTCTACTTCTACTGTGCTTGGGGAGAGTTCTTGGTTGCTGCAGCCTACCACTCAGTGCCACACGAGATTCCTGGTGGAGCTCTTCTCCACTGCAAAGCCCGACATGGTGTCTCTCAAGTCTGAGCTGGCAAAATATCCGGTGCAGACTTGAGAAGCCCCATTGTGGGGCTTGGGGCTTTCCCCCGAGGAGACCTCCAGAAGCCTTGATGGTACTGTTGGATGTAGCAGTAGCCATTTTGATGTTGCTGCACTCAGCGTAGCTGCCAGGTTCAGGATTGGTCTGTAAGTCAGGGGTCTCCAAACCCTGGCCCGGGGGCTAGATGCGGCCTGTGGTGAGCCTCTATCTGGCCCGCGGCCAGCCTCTAATCCCCTGAGAGACTCTGGCCCAGTTGACCAAACACAATTGGAGTTTTGCTTGCAGGGTGGGGAAATGGGGGTCCATTTAAGTTGGGCTGTGTTGGTGCTTGGAGAAATCCTGGACATTTGAGCCCATTCATTCATTTGTCTAAGTTCCATCTCTAATGTGGCTATTTAAATTTTATATTTAATTTTTTTTCCAACCCTTGACACTGTACCTGATGCGGCTCTTCTGCCAAAAAGTTTAGAGACCCCTGCTGTGTCAACCTATGGTATGGGGGTTGGAGTGCTCTCTCAGTATCCAGTGGTGCTGCTCCAGAGGGGCTGGATTGAGGCTTGTGTGCCCGCCTCTTAGATAGTAGAAAGTATCTTAGAGAGTGTGTGTTTTCTGTTGTTTTCTGTGCGAGTTGTTGCCTCCATCTTCAACTTTAAGCCATTTGAAATAAATTGCAGCTTAAATTTGAAGGCAATTTCAGGTAGTTTGGTTTGTAGTACAGATCCCATCTTTGATATTTAGCGAGCCTGCGATCTCTTCAGCTTACAAAGTCTGTGTGTCGGCAAACTGGGATGGCTGTGTTTATTCCTTTTTCCATGCATACCTCAAAATGACTAAATTACAGGTATTTTACATGTGTTTTGTGGTTACAAGACAGGTACGGTCCGCTAGTATAATTTATCTTGAAAACATCTTGTTTTACAAAATTACAGAAAAGCACAGCAAATTGCTTATTTCTAAGGCTATGACAAAATCTTCAAAGCCCACAAGATGCCTTCCACAGAAGAACTTCGTCAAGCAATCACCAATTTTCATCAAAGCAGCGGGTTTGAAAAGGTAGAGTACAATTGTGGATTTAAAATTTTTGATAATATTCCATACTTATTAGCTATTTTGTCTTTTGTATTTTGACCTAATTCAACCACCAAGAGTATCGGCCCTTATGTAAGATGAGATACACACACACATATATATAGACTAAATCAGATTAGCTTCAATCAAGGTAATTGTGTAGAAGAAAATTGTTCATCTCTAGCGTGCAGCTGCCATTTGGATCTAGCGTTTGATCCCAAGTGACTGCTAGAGTTTATACAGAGGTTCTTGTCTGATCCCAGATATTATTATTATTTTTATTATTTGAAGACATAAACCTGAACTGTGTTCTCTAGGCTAGCAGGATAATATATTTGGAGAATCTAACCTACTACTGATAACTTCTTAAAAACCATTGCCAGGATGTATACTGTGGCTGTCATCTTTGTGCTATTAAATTATAATATGTAACATAAGAGCTGAGGCTGCGGTGCAGCTTGAGGCTTATGAGGTTCCTGCATTAAATGCCACCTCAAGGATTTTTAAAATGGAAGAGTGGGTTATAAATGTTTTAAATAAATATGCACGTTTGGCATTTGCAAAATTGTCACCGGCTTCCTGTCCTTCTTTTCAAGGATCTAGCAGTGCAATAGCTACTCAGAAGTGAACCTCACAGAGAGCCCGATCCTGAAGCCATCAGTATGCGTGTACTGCTGGCTCCAGTGTCACAAACATGCCGTAAAGCACGTTTGCATCACTGGGGAAGGCGGATGTGCCGGTGCTGGGTCAGTGCCAGTAGGTTCAGCGCCACAGTGCTGGGAGATGGCTGGCCGGCCAGCCATCCCACAGCACTGGCTGAGATGGGGAGGGGGGGGGGAGGTGGCTGGGAGAGGGCAGAATGGGGCAGAAAGAAGGAGGAGAAGTTTGAGCCTGCAAGGGGGTGGAGACAATGGCAGTATCTGCTGCTGCATCTTGAACCCCCTCCCCCTGCAAGCCTGAACCGCAAACCGAAAGGGAGAAAGCAAAGGAAATAATTAGGTTTTTAGCACAGCTGTAACTGGGCAGCAGTAGTGTCCCATTCCTGCCCCCTACCATTCTCTCCCCAAAAGAAAACAGCTAAGATAGAAGCTCCCATTGTTGACATTCAAAATGAACCTCAGAATTCCTTGAGAGAACGAGATGAGTGACTCTAATATTTCCTAATCCCTGTGCCCACAATATACAGGTCCAGCCTTGTTATACACGGATTTTTAATACACAGATTTGACTCAACACGAATGGTCCCTGCAAATGAGAAGGCATGTGCTGATCTTTGGAGAAGGGGAAAAATGCATCCCTTTAAAATCAGTTTAAAAAACTGCTTTCTACTGTTGTAGGGAGACAATCATGCAAGGGATTACAGGTATAACCTAATTATCCATGGATTATTTGGGGTGGGGGTGGGAATCCACAGATTTTTCTATCTCATGTTGATGAGAAGTACACCTGAAATTAAAGGAAAACAATCTTTTAACAATAGCCTTGTTAATGTAAGAGAAGGCAGCTGGCTGACAATCCATGAATCATTCTCCAGGCTTCACTCCTCCCTTCCCCCTGAGCACATGAAAGAAGGCTAAAGAAAGAAAGAAAGAATGGGCAGTGATTATCCCCTATTCTTTCCCCCTTGCTGGGGCTCCTGGTGAAGGGAGGCATTGCTGCTTTCTAGCAAAGCCTAAGCGCCTGGAAAGAGACTGATTGCCTCTGTGTGCATTACAAAAGGTCACCAAGGCTGTTTTTAAATCACCAGAACAAAGGGACTTTTTTTTCTAAACTGATTTGCTTTAGTGCATTTTTTGCCACCCACATGAGTTCTGGGAATGGAACCCTCACAAATAATGAGACACAACCTGTACTGCGGGCCCTGGGACTTCTAATGTTTTACACTTATTTTAATATTTTGGAAGCCACTTTGTTATTTATAAGGAAAAACAATAGATAGATAGATAGATAGATAGATAGATAGATAGATAGATAGATAGATAGATAGATAGATAGATAAAGACCTTGCCGTTTCTGGAGGTCCACAGCCCATTGTTAAGTGGGAACATGCTGACATTTTCTATTTCGTTTGCAAATGAAGCTACTTATGCATACTTGTGGAGGCCCTGATGTATAACCCACTGCTGCATTTTGAGGTGGCCCCTATTAGCTTCCAAGTGGATAGAGATGACCCATCAGAGGTGCAACCGGATGTCACAGAGTATCCTCTAACCCTTCAGATGTTCAGGCCTCATAGGGGTATCAGAAAAGGAGAAATGGGAAAAGGATGCCTTTTTATTTTCCATACCAGGCTTTCTCCTGGAGTGCTGTATAATAGTAGAGGTCTGTTTGGGGTCCCCTTTATGACTTTGCCACTTTTCAACTACTTCCTTCGTTGAAGCCCTTTTGCTTTGTCCAATAGAACTGAATGGGAGTCATTCCAAACAGATAGTCCAATTCCAGTTTTCCTGCGGCGCCCCCCCCCCCCCAGCCACCAATGCAGTGGAACCAAATAGTGACTGCTGCATCCAATGGTGGTGGGGGAGGGGCAGTTGCGGAGATCTCCTCTGGTATGAGAACAATTGTTTCCTTACTCTGGGGTAAGCCTCCACAATTCAGGAGAGTGTCTACTTGGTCCTGTGCTAGCTAAATAGCTGATACAGGTCTGTGTGACCCATGCTGTGGGTTCAGGTCTGGGAAGGGGGATAGGATGTTGATACTGCCAGAACCACTGTCCTGCACCTCTTCCTAGGCTCAATTGGCCCACTCCTGCCTCCATTCCACCCTTTCTACCTCCTCCCCTCTCTCCTGCTGACATAGGGCCCAATCCTATCCAATTTTCCAGTGTTGGTGCAGCTGTGCCAATGGGGCCAATGCTGCATCTTGCAGTGGGGAGGCAGTCCCAGAGGCCTCCTCAAGGTATGGGAACACTTATTCCCTTACCCTGGGGCTGCATTGCAGCTGCACCAGTGCTGGAAAGTTGGATAGGATTGGGCCCATAGTTGCTTCAGTGAGCAGCAGGACAAATGGAGTGAATGGGAAGGCGCAGGTCTTTGCACTGGTAGTCCTGCAAATGCACTAACTAGTGGAATGCCTTTTATGACTGGTGCGGCCTACTTCATGGCAGTTGGTGCCAACAGAGGACAACATGTGGCATCAGCAGATGATTATAGGATTGGGCCCTTAAGAGCCCCACCTGATGTTTTGTGGTTTGACGTGATGAATTGCTAGGAACTTGCTTCTTGAACTATTTGCACAATTATTTACATAAAACAAATGATGGTGCAATATTATTCACAAATTCTCAGGAAGTCTGATAACTGACCACATTAAAAACAACTCTTTAAAGTGCAATTAAAATATTGTTTGTTTGTTGTTGATGATGACGACGACAGTATGTAGTAGTTCCAAAGTCTGATTATACAGGAGATTTTTCTAAATGTGAAATTGTAGGTGTGGTGGGGGATGGGGGAAATTCAGCCACTCTTGCCTTTCTGTATTAGAACTATACACAAACTAAGGCATAGCAAGAAAGAGTTCTCTGTTATGCTATATTTTTGCTAGGATGATTTCCCTTCCTACATAGAAAGCAGAAGTGCAGATCATTGAAAGGCCCATTTAGCAGGTTGGGATAGTTTTCTCAGTATATATTTTACATCCTAAGTTTTATTTTCTCTACTACCAAGTTTTCCTCCTCTTAATTATTTCATACATGACCTAGTTTTTTTTACAGTTAGCTGAACATTTTCTGCCCCCCTGTCATCACGTTGTATGTTTTGCTGTGGGCTCAAATAGTCCCTTGTTTTCATATAAATAAATTTTAAAAAATATTTTTGCTGGATTGTGAAACATTTGGAACTCTGACTGGATGTGCCCATACACCTGGTTTGCTCATTTTATTTGTTAAAAAATGGTCTGTGCCAACATGCTGAAGGTGATTGAAAAGAATAGTACCATTATGCCATTTCTCTGTTCTGAACTCAAATGCTTTTTCAAAGACATCACAGATACTCTAATATATATTGTAAGCACTCTGTGAACTAGGCAAAGAGGCACTTTTTCAAGTGGTTGGCAAAGACTATGGTATAAGCCTACAGCACCCGGTATTCCCAGGGGGTCTCCCATCCAAGTACTAACCAGGCCTGACCCTGCTTAGCTTCCAAGATCAGATGAGATTGGGCATGTGCAGGGTAACAGTTGCTACCTTTTTCAAGTGGTGCTCCTTTTATACTTATTGGGGAAGAGTAACTGTCCCTCTTCATCTCTGCACAGTGACTGGTTGCTGGTCTTCTTGCATCTTTTTAGATTGCGAGCCCTTTTGGTACAGGGAGCCATTTAATTATTTGATTTTGTCTGTAAGCCACTTTGTGAACTTTTTGTTGAAAACTGGTATATAAATAATGACGATGATGATAGGCTTAGTTAAGAGATGGGGCTACATAACACAAAGTAGTTAGACTTGTTGAGTGTCCCATTCAGCAGCTATACTTCACCCAGGTTCTAAGGTTCTAACTAGACTTCTCCAGGTTTCTGGAGACCCCACCACCTGGAAGTCACAGCCCTGGTTGAAAGACCCCTGAGATAAATTCAATGAAGCACTTTGAATGTTTTAAAGTCCTGTAAATGCTAAGTACTATTAAATATTTCTACATTACTTTGATCAGTAGTTTAGAAGACTACAGCTCTTGTCATGTGAAACATGTTTTGTTTTGTTTTTAATAGATAAAGTTAGGGAAAAATATGGAATTGCTAATTATAAGCATTGTTTAGGTTTCCCCTTGTGGCCTGACCACTCTTTCTCTAACTACTTGCGTAAATTAAACAAGTTTTGAAAGCTCCCAAGAACGGCTAAATATGGGCAGATGCACTTAACTACTGGTGAGTGACAGAAGTCAGCCTGCAAGAAACAGTGCCACTAATGTAGCTCTTGATTAATCTCTAATTACACTTTTGTCATCTTAGCAGGGAGACAAAACTATCACAGTTTTTAAACAGACAAGGAACATTTTGGCACCTAGCAACTGACAATTCTTTCATATTAGCTGCACTGGACTCTGAGCAGCTACGGAGAAGGTGGGATCACTGCTCTGTTATTTATAAATCAGCCTTTCCAGAGGCCTTCACAACAGTAGATAAATTAGCAGCTTAACAAGCCATTACTGACTAAAAACATGGCATGAGTTGAAGGCCCAAGTCTGGAGTTAAAGCTAAACAATTGCAACTCAGTTATAATCATGTTTGGATCATGGATAGAGAAGAATGCTGGGTTCCTCCCGCCACCATGAACCATTTAGGTGGCAAACAAAATAGATTTGTTGTTAGTAGTACCACAGTTCTTGTAGCTTCTTGGTCACTCTCTCTATAGCAAGAAATCTATAGGCCAAGGTGATTCATGTGAAAATGTATGAAAATGCAATACAAGCAACACGATAAACAGAAGATTGGAACCACTGAGGGAGACTTTTAAAACTGTGGGTCTGGGACCCACCAGTGGGTCATGACCCAATTTTTGGTGGTTTGTGAAACTGACAAGGCAGATTAGACTACGTACATCAAGCATTAAACAAGTTGCAACTTGGGAGAGGGAGCACTGCTGCCCAATCACCATTATAGCCACAACCCTTGGCAGCAGCCTCTCTAGGGCCTCTAAAAAGATTGGGAACCACTGACCTAAGTAAGGAGCAACAGCAGCAGCAGATATCAACCAAATAGCATATCTTGGAGGAAAGTGGGATTTTATTTGTTGGCAGAAGATGAGTATGCTTCTTGATGAACCATTTTATGGTATGTCCTGTGAAGCTTGGCAGGGCATGCCATAAAGTGGGTGCTGCCTCTCTCTCTCTCTCTCTCTCTCTCTCTTATTTGTGTGTGTTGCTTGTGCATGTGTGAGAGAGATGAGTGTTACTAAGGAAGGCAGAAGCTGAAATATCTACTAACTAAAACGTTTCGAGTGATCTCTGTTTTGTCTTATACAGCCATGTGCAAGTGGTGTGTACACACTCCCCCTCCACAAACTTTTTAACCTATAACTTCAATCATTGGGATAATACACACGTGTAGAATCCTCTCCAATATTTGAGAGAGAAAAATTGCTGCAACAAATTGCTTGAAGACAGGTTTGAATTTGAAATATAGATCAATGTCCAGTACCTGTTCATTTCTATTTTCTCCTCATTTGAGTCTGCAGCAGAGTTTGGGACAATAAAATGTGACATTTTATTTATACATACTTAAGGCCGAACAAACTTACTTAAGGCTGAACTTAAACATACTTAAGGCCGAACAAATAGGAGCCTATAAGACCTTTAGTGTTGGAGGTGTTTTGCTGCTACCATAGATTTATTTTGAAATTTTGAAATTTCTTTGGCACATTGTGGCAGAATGGTTAATAAAGTATATCCAGATTTGCATTTTCTTGCTTTTAAATGTTTTTCACTTTCAAAATCATTTTAGTCTTTTTGAAGCCTACTTTCTTTATCTGACTCAGTCTCAGCCATCACTTCCTAAACTAGTTCTTTTTACCAAGATAACTTGTAGAAATGTGGTTGACCCCTGTAATGTGAAGTTTCAGCTTTCACGCCTCCGTTAAAGTGATTTCTGAGAAGGCCCTCAGCCTGAAACCCTAATACGGGGTGCCCAAACCCCGGCCCTGGGGCCACTTGTGGCCCTCGAGGACTCCCAATGCGGCCCTCAGGGAGCATCCAGTCTCCAATGAGCCTCTGGCCCTCTGGAGATTTGTTGGAGCCCACACTGGCCCGACGCAATTGCTTTCAGTATGAGGGCAACTGTTTGACCTCTCGCAGGAGCTGTGGGATGAGGGCTCCCTCCACTGCTCTCTGTTTCACGTCTGTGATGCAGCAGAGGCAGCGAAGGAAAGGCTGACCTTGCATTGTGCCAGGTCTTTTATAGGTCTTGAGCTATTGCAAGACCTTCATTCATTCATATAAGTTCATCTTTAATATATGCATTTATGTAAACTTATGTAAATTTATTCAAATTTTAAATGTAAATTGATTCTTTTTTCCCCCAGCCCCCAGCACAGTGTCAGAGAGATGATGTGGCCCTCCTGCCAAAAACTTTGGACACCCCTGCCCTAATGCAACCTCAGTTGAGTTGTGGGGAGGACCCAACCCGGTTCCTGCCCTGGGCAGGGAGGAGTTGTTTCCTGAATAGGTCTGCCCCCTCCTGCAGCAGTCCTCTGTCTCTCACCTAGTAGGGGCTACTCAAATTAAATTGCATAAATCTGTTAAAACCTGCAGACCTTGGAGGCATTTCCATCATGCCCATATTTGAACCTTTCCCCTCCCTGCTTTTTCTGCTTAACCTCCAGCCTGAAAAAGAGTTCTGGGGAAAGCTTGCTGACTGGTGTGTGACCTTTAAGTTGGTCCTCATGACATTATTGTGCTCTGCTTTGGGGGTAAATTTAGTTTGAAGTTCAAGCTTTTGCTCAACGTTTTTGTTTAGGCGGATAAAAGGCGTGGTGACAAATGTCTGGCAGCCAAGAAATGAGAGAATTTAGAATTGCATGTAAATATTGATAACGAGGTTTTGCTTCTGTGGTATTTACATTACTATGAATGTTCATTCCTCCCCCATCAGAATTTTTTACTAGTATAATCAGTGGTTGGTAACTATGTAAGGTCCATACACAGTATTGTGTATAGTTAGATATGGGTAGATGGGACCCATCTTAACTTATATAGTTAGACTCCTTAGCCTGGGAAGGCAGCTCATCTGAGAGAAGAAAAACTCATGGAGATCCCAGACCTCCATTGCTTTGTGGCTACATCCAGTTATGGAAAAGGCTTCAGGAGTCAACCTTGAGGCAAAATCCGGAGCCGGAGCCCCTGAGGCAGTTCATGGCTGAACGCAGTCACGTTCTGGCAACTCCTGCGACGCCGCTGGAACCAACCGTATTGGCTTCTGCCTTTCCATTGGACCATTTCAGCGATGTGGAGAGGGGGGATTTGCTGCATGGGTAACAGTCTATCCTCCATATCTACTTTACCCAGGCTTCGTGCACTGGAGAGGACACTCTGTTCCAGAACCACTATCCGGAGCGTGATACCATAGTCTTCCAAGACTGAAGGATGCCAACAACACAATTTATACACCATATTAGTCACATGCATGACTAGATCATTTTCTACCTACTTGAAAATATGCCAATTTCCTTGTGAGTAAGAAAGTCCCCTTTGCCTACTGACATGCCACAGATGTGTGCTTTTTCAATTCAACTTTAAAAATTCCAAATAGTGGTATATCAAGTGTTTCAAAACACCAAAGCACTTGAGACTTGTGTGAACCAGCCCCCCTCACTGGAGAAATACCAAATAGGTGAAGCTAAAAGGCAGATTTGGTACAAATATCCAAACCCATCAGCAATCTATACACATGGTAAAAAAAATACATGCCTGTTACATTGGTGATTTCTACTAGAGCAGGGCTTTCCAAACCCTGGCCCGTGGGCTGGATTCCAGGGTTTGGAAAAAGCTCCCCCACCCCATCCCATGAATGGCACTTATCGTTCTGCAAGCCTGTGCCCAGATCAGCTCAAAAGAAATGCAGCAGCCTGGCAGAATGGTAAGTGCTGTTCAGGACAGGGGACTTTCTTGGGACACAGCAATTTTCAGTTTCCAGTTTGGAGACCTCTGTGCTAGAGGCTTATAGCTTATATATTAATTTTGTGGAGGTGTTACTGTACTTTCTATCTCCCTACATATTATTATCTGCCAGTTATTATTAACGTATAGACATTACTGTGAAAAATTGTTTGGAATATGGTGGACCATATCCCATGAAGGTGTCAGGTGGCATTCTCTAATTAGGCGGTAAGGTCACAACACTGCTCCAAATGTCTCTGAAGAAGAATCTTATTAAAGAAGGAGAGAAAGACAAATAAGACTACCTGTCTCTGCTCTTCCTCATCGTCTTCTTCATTCTGCAAGTGAGAGGCACAACCACGGAGACCTCACGTCTCTCTGTCTGTATGCCACCTTCAGGGAATAATGTTTACTGCATTAAGAAGTCAGAACTGCTAGTTATTTTTAAGCAATTATACTACAGAACGAATGCTGGCGATTCATATAGAAAAAGTAAAATCAGACTATATATATATATATATATATATATATATATATATATATATATATATATATATATATATATATATATATAACATTGTAAAGATGTTGGCTCTAGGAAGCTTTATTGGCTCTAGGAAGTTATTGGCTCTAGAAAGCTTGCCTATATAAACTGCCTTCAGCAATATCCAAAGAGTACTCTGAGAAGGAGTATATAAATACAGTAATAAATATTATTAATTATTATTAACAGTATTTATATACCGCTTTTCAACTAAAAGTTCACAAAGCGGTTTACAGAGAAAAATCAAATAACTAGTCATTAGTCAATAAATAGTCATTAGCTCCTCCAAAGTGCAAAAATGAGCAGCCAAATTCTAAGCCCACTGGCACCCAGGGCTTCAGCAGTGCCAGAATGGCTACTGCTGATCCTATGTGCACCAGGCTAGTGCTGGGAGTCCCTTACCCCAGGTAATGCATTTGCTCCCTTACCCCAGGTAATGCAGCCTTAGTGCCAATAGGTCTTTTTGGATCTAAGCCCGCTTTTGAGCAGGTGCAGCCTGTGTTGGGCTGCCTGAGCCGGGAGGGAGGTTAAGATTCTGCAGCAGTGGCTGCCGCCATCTCCACCCACCTCCCAGGCCTGCTCCTAACCTCCTTCCGCACCATTCTGCCCACTCCTCACCTCCTCCCCCCCATCCCGAGAAGCCTTATAATCGGTTGGTGCTGAAGGAGTACTGGTCAGCTGTCCACGTGGTGCTGAGAGCTCAGCTGTTGAGGTACCAGTGGCCCCCAGATGCTGTGGACATGCCTTACAGCATGTTTGCAACACCCAGCACCAGCCAACGAGGTCATACAACATGCTTTTGCTGGTACAAGGCTGGGCAGACAGCATCTGAACAAAAAGCACAGATGCAGTTGTCCGTAAATTGGGATGTCCATAAGTCAGGATGCCTGTAACCCATGTATATGTACTACATGTACATGTAATAAATAAATAATAAATTCAATGACTTGGCCAAGCAGTCTTCTGTTTAACCCAGCGGTTTTCAAACTCTCAGGGAGAGTTTGAGCTGATCTAAGTCCTTGCAGGAGCAGGGGAAAAGCAGTGACGCGGTCCCCAGAATCATGTCACTCAGGGGGCTGCAGGGGCTTGGCTGGACTTACCAGAGCCTCCTGCAACCTCCTGGGGATGCGGGGAGCCCTGCATGACAGACTCCAGGGCTCCCCAAAGCTTAGAAAGTGAAAGCGATCGTGCCCCACCTTCGCAAAACTGGAAGTGGAGCGCGATCACTCCACTTTTGCTTCTTAAGCTTTGGGGAGCCCTGCAGATGGTCGCACCAGGCTCCCTGCACCCCCGGGAAGTTGCAGGAGGCTCTGGTAAGTCCAGCCAAGCCCCTGCAGGCCCCTGGGCGACACGATCCTGGGGATTGCATCCCTGCCTCCTCCCTGCCTCCTCGCTGCCTCCGCCCCTTAAGGGGGCAGAGGCCAGGGCCCTCAGGCTGGAACGCCCCAGTTTGAAAACCCCTGGTTTTACCCTCCTCTCTTTCGGGATCAATTTTCCCGATTGTTTCTTGGAAATAGTTTACAAGGTTGCTGTTTGTCATCCAGATCTAAAACTCTCTTTATTCCTGGATGTATTTCATTTGGGCGAGAAGGTGGTTGAATTTCCAAGTGGTTCACACACAGCTGGTGGTGGGGATTACAGTTCCTTGGGGGCCTTATGAGCTGGGAGATTCTTGCATACTGAAAAAATGACACAAAGATTATAAATGAAAAAAAAGCCACAAAAGATTATATATAAAGAAAATGGTGTATTCTCAATTTCTGCTCATATCCAAATATCTAAAGTTTTCTTTAAAGATGACACCTCTGTTTTAATGAATTGCTTTCCAAAGGTATTTTTTCAAATGATATGTTTCACTCTGGTGATTAAGTTGGAATAAACAAATCTAAACTTGTATCAATACTGAAAATAATGCCCTTTTATTAACCCCGTGAATTTATTAGGAATGCACAGTTAAGGATTAGAAAGAACTTTTGGCATGGCTGTTTAGGATCATTAGACAGGTCAATGTAACCCTGATCAGTAAATCACTTCAAGGCAGCCTCACTTAACGATTTCTGCCTGGCAATTTGTTTATCAATCATTATAAATCCTTGCTTCAGAAATACATCAATGGTAGGCATTTACTATCATCTCAAAATGCTAGCAGTAGTTAGTTCCTGGATGTTATTGTAAAAATATAATTGCAGTAAAAATATTTCCTGTTCAGCAGATATTTCTGTCAAGTTCTCTATGTGTGTTGGGCAGCCCAATCCTAAATTCCCCCATGTCAATGCAGTGGGGCCAGAGTGGCTTGCACTGTATCCCATGGGGCAGCCATTTTCAACCACTGTGCCGTGGCACACTGGTGTGCCACGAGTGGTCCACAGGTGTGCCACAGGAATTTGGGGGAAGGTCATTTATTAATAGGGCCAATGGGAGATGTGAGGCCCCCACTGGCAGCATGGTGTGCCTTCTCAATTGTCAAAAACCTGGTGGTGTGCCTTGACCATTTTAGTGCCTTGTCAGTGTGTCGTGAGATGGAAAAGGTTGAAAATCACTGCCATGGGGGAATTTTTCAGTCTGGAGGTCTCCTTGAGACATTTCCTTGAGACATTTGTCCCCTTGCCCTGAGAAAAGCTCCAGGCATGACAACAGGTCTACTTGGACCTGTGTTTGCTTAATCACTGGTGCAAGTCCAAGTGGATCTGTGTCAGCGAATCTGGCCTGGGAAGGGGGATAGGGTCTGGTATGCAACAGTGCCACTGACTCTGGCCCCAATCCTGGCACATGGTCTGCCTGCCCCCTCCCCGTCCTCCCCTCACCTCCTCCATTGCAAGAAAATGTGCACAGACTGGGGCTTTTTAAAATGCTTACATTTGACTGGATCACGCCCATCACATACATGCAAATTAGTCCCATTGATATCAGTGGGATCTGCTTCAATTCATATGTTTTTGCTGCCCATTGTTCTAACAAATTCTTGGGTTGTGTTGTTCATGTTCCATTTTTCATTTTTTTTGATGTAAGCCACTTTGAGGCCTGGAAAAGTATGGTACAAATACTCTGAATAAATAAATGACCCCTCTCCCTCCACTATAAATATAGTTCTCCATTCTATTTTGAACAATCAAAATTACCTGAGTACATAATAAATGCATATATAAGTAGCACTTATAATCCTGTATAGGTATGTGTAAGAACGTCTCTGCCCTCAAAATAATAAACAAACTTTAAAGAAAAGATATCCGAGCTCACATTATTATCTGAAGAGGTCTCAATGACATGGGTTTGAATGACAGAAGAGTGAGGTCAAAGGGTTAAAGCCATCTAAAAAGAGAAACATAGGAAGCCCTTGAATCTAGGATCAACACGGAGCCCAGGTACTCTTGGTGCATTCAGGGACTCATCAAGTTAACAATGGAAGAGCAGAGCGATTTGCTCTTTGTTGGAAATAAAGCAACAAAGAATCTAGCTGTGAATCTAGCTAGAAACTAAGGTGAAAGATAAAGGTTCTTCCTTGGAAAACAGACAATGCATGAATAGAACTTCTCCAGTAAATACAATACATGCAGTCAATGCATAAATATTCTATATATGCAGATACAATCAACATGGATGCAAAAGCCTTGTTTGGGTTCACTCATCCTGGGTTGATCTCTCAAGTCACTAGAAATTCAGAAAAACTGATTTTTAAATCTCGTAGAATTGAGAAATACTGGACTTTAGCCATGAGGCTCTTTGATGGCTAAATCCTATCCGGACTGTCCATTGGCAGAGCTCACATTCCATTGATGGAAGGTCCGGATTGCTGTTGTGTCAGCCACCACATCAGTGTGTGGAATGGTGCTACCAGCACCAATCGCTGGTGACAATGCACGTGCACCATTGAGCACTCAGCCACTGCTGGCGCCAATAACTTGGTGGTGCAGGTGGTGGACCATGTTGGGGAAGGGAGGATTGGGGCAGGGATCTGGGTCAATCAGGAACACGTCAAGCAGGAGTGGATACCTGATATCCTATACTCCGTTCCTCACCTTGACACACCCATTTGGGCCCACTCGGACTTGCACGAGCCAAAGGGCTGGTGCAGATCCTAGTAGGCCCACTGGAAACCACAGCATGGTAGAGTAGGTATATAAAACATCTACTCTCCTTTGCATCATGGTCCCTGGCTAGCCTACAGCAAGCAGCAGAGCCCACTCCAGCGATGTTGCACAGTAAGGGCTGCCCAAGGATAGCATTGGACCATGGGTAACTCTGGTCAGTCATTCTCTGTCAGTCTAGTGTATTGAGTTGTTGTGAGGCTACTGCAGTATTGTTGTAAATCTACTTATACCATAGTTGGGCAAAGAGGCACCTTTTGAAGCAGGGGAAAGCAAGTGTCCCTCTTCACCCCAGAGTGGAATCTTTTCCAGTGGCTGATGCTGGTGTCCCTTCTGTATTTTTTTTTTTAGATTGTGAGTCCTTTGGGGATAAGGAACCATTTGATTTATTATACTATGTAAACCAATTTGTGAACTGTTCTTGTTGGCAAGTGGTATATAAATATTATTATCATGAGATTTTCGAACAATAAGGTAGGTGTTTAGCTACCTAAGGTGGGAAACCCCTGCTTCCTCTCTCTCTGCAATCCTCCATTAGCTCCACCCCTGCTCCCTCTCTCTCTGCAATCCTCCATTAGCTCCATCCCTGCTCCCTCTCTCTCTGCAATCCTCCATTAGCTCCACCCCTGCTTCCTCTCTCTCTGCAATCCTCCATTAGCTCCACCCCTGCTTCCTCTCTCTCTGCAATCCTCCATTAGCTCCACCCCTGCTCCCTCTCTCTCTGCAATCCTCCATTAGCTCCACCCCTGCTCCCTCTCTCTCTGCAATCCTCCATTAGCTCCGTCCCTGCTTCCTCTCTCTCTGCAATCCTCCATTAGCTCCACCCCTGCTCCCTCTCTCTCTGCAATCCTCCATTAGCTCCGTCCCTGCTTCCTCTCTCTCTGCAATCCTCCATTAGCTCCACCCCTGCTCCCTCTCTCTCTGCAATCCTCCATTAGCTCCACCCCTGCTCCCTCTCTCTCTGCAATCCTCCATTAGCTCCGTCCCTGCTCCCTCTCTCTCTGCAATCCTCCATTAGCTCCACCCCTGCTTCCTCTCTCTCTGCAATCCTCCATTAGCTCCACCCCTGCTCCCTCTCTCTCTGCAATCCTCCATTAGCCCCACCCCTGCTCCCTCTCTCTCTGCAATCCTCCATTAGCCCCACCCCTGCTCCCTCTCTCTCTGCAATCCTCCATTAGCTCCACCCCTGCTCCCTCTCTCTCTGCAATCCTCCATTAGCTCCACCCCTGCTCCCTCTCTCTCTGCAATCCTCCATTAGCTCCACCCCTGCTCCCTCTCTCTCTGCAATCCTCCATTAGCCCCACCCCTGCTCCCTCTCTCTCTGCAATCCTCCATTAGCCCCACCCCTGCTCCCTCTCTCTCTGCAATCCTCCATTAGCCCCGTCCCTGCTCCCTCTCTCTCTGCAATCCTCCATTAGCCCCGTCCCTGCTCCCTCTCTCTCTGCAATCCTCCATTAGCTCCGTCCCTGCTCCCTCTCTCTCTGCAATCCTCCATTAGCTCCGTCCCTGCTTCCTCTCTCTCTGCAATCCTCCATTAGCTCCACCCCTTGCTACCTCTCTCTCTGCAATCCTCCATTAGCTCCACCCCTGCTCCCTCTCTCTCTGCAATCCTCCATTAGCCCCACCCCTGCTCCCTCTCTCTCTGCAATCCTCCATTAGCCCCACCCCTGCTCCCTCTCTCTCTGCAATCCTCCATTAGCCCCACCCCTGCTCCCTCTCTCTCTGCAATCCTCCATTAGCCCCGCCCCTGCTCCCTCTCTCTCTGCAATCCTCCATTAGCTCCGTCCCTGCTCCCTCTCTCTCTGCAATCCTCCATTAGCTCCGTCCCTGCTCCCTCTCTCTCTGCAATCCTCCATTAGCTCCGTCCCTGCTCCCTCTCTCTCTGCAATCCTCCATTAGCTCCGTCCCTGCTCCCTCTCTCTCTGCAATCCTCCATTAGCTCCGTCCCTGCTCCCTCTCTCTCTGCAATCCTCCATTAGCTCCGTCCCTGCTCCCTCTCTCTCTGCAATCCTCCATTAGCCCCACCCCTGCTCCCTCTCTCTCTGCAATCCTCCATTAGCCCCGTCCCTGCTCCCTCTCTCTCTGCAATCCTCCATTAGCTCCGTCCCTGCTCCCTCTCTCTCTGCAATCCTCCATTAGCTCCGTCCCTGCTCCCTCTCTCTCTGCAATCCTCCATTAGCTCCGTCCCTGCTCCCTCTCTCTCTGCAATCCTCCATTAGCTCCGTCCCTGCTCCCTCTCTCTCTGCAATCCTCCATTAGCTCCGTCCCTGCTTCCTCTCTCTCTGCAATCCTCCATTAGCTCCACCCCTGCTCCCTCTCTCTCTGCAATCCTCCATTAGCCCCACCCCTGCTCCCTCTCTCTCTGCAATCCTCCATTAGCTCCACCCCTGCTCCCTCTCTCTCTGCAATCCTCCATTAGCTCCACCCCTGCTCCCTCTCTCTCTGCAATCCTCCATTAGCTCCACCCCTGCTTCCTCTCTCTCTGCAATCCTCCATTAGCTCCACCCCTGCTTCCTCTCTCTCTGCAATCCTCCATTAGCCCCGCCCCTGCTCCCTCTCTCTCTGCAATCCTCCATTAGCTCCACCCCTGCTCCCTCTCTCTCTGCAATCCTCCATTAGCCCCACCCCTGCTCCCTCTCTCTCTGCAATCCTCCATTAGCTCCACCCCTGCTCCCTCTCTCTCTGCAATCCTCCATTAGCCCCACCCCTGCTCCCTCTCTCTCTGCAATCCTCCATTAGCTCCACCCCTGCTCCCTCTCTCTCTGCAATCGTTCATTAGCCCCATCCCTACTCCCTCTCTCTCTGCAACCCTCCATTAGCCCCATCCCTGCTTCCACAATCTTCCTTTCTGCCCCTCCACTCCTGCATCATCCCCCAGGGGCCGGTGATAAGAACAGGCCCTCAGTTTGGCTGTACGTGCCATAAGAGGCGACTAAACAGCCACCGGGTAGATGGGACTGGTCAGCCTGGGAAGGCAGCTCATCTAAGAGAAGGAAAACTCTGATCCCAAACCTCCACTGCCTTGTGGCTACATCCAGTTATGGAAAAGGCTTCAGGAAACAACTTCGAGGCAAAATCAGGAGCTGGAGTCCCTGAGGCAGTTCATGGCTGAACACAGTCACGTTCCGGCAACTCCTGCGACGCCGCTGGAACCAACCGTATTGGCTTCTGCCTTTCCATTGGACCATTCCAGTGACATGGAGAGGGGGGATTTGCTGCGTGGGTAACAGCATATCCTCCATACCTTCTTTACCCAGGCTTCGCACACTGGAGAGGACACTCCAACTTCGCCATACGGCGTTGGCACAACACGGGAAGCAGCAGTTTACCGGTTATAAGTCTTCACTCGATTGGCGTAGAGTGTGACGCCAGGGGCTGCTTCCGACGGTGGGAGAGATCATTGCATCTCATTGGGCAGCTACCGCCCGCCTTAAGCTGGGCAGTCCCCAGCCAGTAAGGTGTTGCCTCGCCACGGTCCGTTAATCTCATGGGGTGCATGGGGTTTAGGGTGAAAACCGACAAGCGGATCGACAACTCTGCACCATGCAACAGAAAACAGAAAACCCCGTCCCTAAAACTGGGCACCTGGAACGTAAGGACAATTACACCTGGCTTCTCTGATGACCTGCAAGAAATAGACGACGCACACAAAACAGCTGTCATCGACATGGAGCTGAGCAGACTGCAGATGGACATCGTCGCCCTTCAAGAGACTAGGCTGCCAGATTCCGGATCTGTCAAGGAGAGAAATTTCTCATTTTTCTGGCAGGGAAAACCACCAAACGAAACCAGGGAACATGGTGTTGGCTTTGCGGTCAGAAATACCCTGCTGGAATTCATCATCCCACCTACTGTGGGAAGTGAAAGAATTTTGTCCCTGCAGCTCCAGTCATCAGCAGGACCTGTCACACTCATCAGTGCTTATGCACCAACTCTGTCGTCTCCAGCAGAAGCCAAAGACAAATTCTACGATGACCTGGCCACCACTATCAAGAAGATCCCTGTAAAAGAGCTATTGTTCATCCTCGGCGATTTCAATGCTAGAGTTGGTGCTGATCACAGTTTGTGGCCCACTTGCTTAGGTCAGTTCGGCACTGGGAAGATGAATGAAAATGGCCAACGCCTGCTAGTTTTGCTGTCATCATGGTCTCTGTGTCAGCAACACGTTCTTCAACACGAAGCCCCAACATAGAGTCTCTTGGAGACACCCAAGATCAAAGCACTGGCACCAGCTCGACCTGATTCTCTCCAGACGCTCCAGCCTCCCCAGCATCAAGATCACACACAGTTATCACGGTGCTGCCTGCGACACTGACCACTCCCTGGTGTGCAGCAGAGTGAAACTGCAAACAAAGCGACTGTATCACACGAAAAGGGAAGGAAGACCTCGCATTGATACCAGCAAGATCCAGGATCAGAGGAAAGTGGAGGAATTTGCACGAGCACTTGAGGAATCTCTTCCAGGCCCGGCCGATGCAAACGCATCCAACAGATGGGAACATTTCAAGAATGCTGTTTACAACACCGCCTTGTCCATATTTAGCAAGAAGACCAACAAGACGGCAGACTGGTTTGAAGCCCACTCTGAGGAGTTGACACCAGTCATTGAGGAAAAGATGAGAGCTCAAGCAGCATACAAGGCCTGTCCCAGTGAGCGCAACCTGCAGGTTCTCCGAGCTGCTCGCAGCAAAGTCCAGCAGGCTGCCAGGAGATGTGCTAACGACTACTGGCTCCAGCTCTGTTCCCAGATACAGATAGCAGCTGACATGGGCAACATCAAGGGGATGTATGATGGTATCAAGCAGGCCCTAGGTCCAACACAGAAGAAAATTGCCTCTCTGAAGTCTGCAGCAGGCGAGGTCATCCAGGATCAGGCGCAGCAGATGGAACGCTGGGTGCAGCACTACTCTGAGCTACATTCCAGAGAAAATGTAGTCACCAAAGAAGTGCTGAACAACATTGAGTGCCTGCCTGCGTTGGAGGAGCTTGACAGTGAACCAACCCTAGAAGAACTTCACGTGGCCCTGGACTCCCTTGCCTTTGACAAGGCACCAGGAAAAGACAGCATCCCTGCTGAAGTCCTAAAGTGCTGCAAAGAGATCATCATCACTGAGCTGCATGAAATTCTCTCTTTGCTGGAGAGAAGGTGGAGTACCTGAAGACATGAGGGATGCAAACGTCATCACGCTGTACAAGAACAAAGGCGACAGGGGTGACTGCACACTGGTCACTACCCACTCTGCCAAAGATCTCCAGCAGCTCATGGATCATTTTAGCAAGGCCTGCCAAGATTTTGGACTGACAATCAGCCTGAAGAAAACACAGGTCATGGTTCAGGATGTGGACTCACCTCCCTGCATTACAATCTCTGCGCATGAACTGGAGGTTGTCCATGACTTTGTGTACCTTGGCTCAACGATCTCCGACACTCTTTCTCTAGATACCGAGCTAAACAAACACATCGGTAAAGCAGCTACCACGTTTTCCAGACTCACAAAGAGAGTCTGGTCCAACAAGAAGCTGACGGAACATACCAAGATCCAGGTCTACAGAGCTTGCGTCCTGAGTACACTTCTGTACTGCAGCGAGTCATGGACTCTTCGCTCACAACAGGAGAGGAAACTGAATGTATTCCACATGCGCTGCCTCCGACGCATCCTCGGCATCACCTGGCAGGACAAAGTTCCAAACAACACAGTCCTGGAACGTGCTGGAATCCCTAGCATGTATGCACTGCTGAAACAGAGACACCTGCGTTGGCTTGGTCATGTCGTGAGAATGGATGATGGCCGGATCCCAAAGGATCTCCTCTATGGAGAACTCGTGCAAGGAAAGCGCCCTACAGGTAGACCACAGCTGCGATACAAGGACATCTGCAAGAGGAATCTGAAGGCCTTAGGAGTGGACCTCAACAGGTGGGAAACCCTGGCCTCTGAGCAGCCTGCTTGGAGGCAGGCTGTGCAGCATGGCCTTTCCCAGTTTGAAGAGACACTTGGCCAACAGTCTGAGGCTAAGAGGCAAAGAAGGAAGGCCCATAGCCAGGGAGACAGACCAGGGACAGACTGCACTTGCTCCCAGTGTGGAAGGGATTGTCACTCCTGAATCGGCCTTTTCAGCCACACTAGACGTTGTGCCAGAACCACCAGAGCGCGATACCATAGTCTTCCTAGACTGAAGGTTGCCAACATCCAAGGTAGGTGTTATTGAATTAACTGGTTTGTTTTATCCGGACATTGAGTCCTTCTCAAGGACCTGGGATGCCTGACTTTTATCCTGTTTCGCTGTTATAAACAATGTCACAAGATGTAAGCTGTTCCCAGTAAAGCTGCTTTTTGCAGTTGATTGATGGTAATTTCTGTGGCCTATTATTATTATTATTATTATTATTATTATTATTATTATTATATTCACATCAAAATGACAACACAGCTGATAATGATAGCAACATTTATCAGCTGGTAAATCCTCAACCACTCGGACATCTACCTGACACCGACGAAGGACGGATGCTGTGCCAATTATGGCGGTCTTCTGTAATTCGACTGGAGTTATTGCCGGGGCATCCAGTTGTGCAAAGTACTCATTAAATTGTGCTGATATTGTCCCTAGTGCACCAATTACTATTGGCAGCACTTTTACATGCTTCATCCAGATACCTGTCAATTCTGTGCACAGGTCGCGGTATTTGGATACTTTCTCCTGTTCTTTCTCCAAAATTCGTGAGTCACCAGGAATGGCAACATTGCTGATTAACACGCTCCTGGCTTCTATGATGGTAATATCTGGAGTATTGGCCTCCATGCGTCTGTCAGTCTGTATCCGAAAGTCCCACAGGATTTTGACCTCTTCATTTTCTACTACCCTTTCCACCTGGTGTTGCCACGGCTTTTCTGATGCGGGTATGTTGTACCTTCTACATAAGGTCCAGTAAACTAATTTGGCCACATTATTGTGCCGTTCTTTGTAATCGGTGTTGGCTATTTTGGGACATTCGCAAATGAGATGATTGGTTGTTTCTTCTGATTTTTGGCATAAACAACATTTACTGTCATCACTGGTGCCTTGTATTTTTGTCTTCATTACATTCGTTTGCAGAGCCTGATCTTGTGTGGCTAGAATCAGTCCATCAGTCTCCTTCTTGATGGTACCTGTTCTTAACCATGCCCAACTCAAGCTGTTATTGCTCTTACCTTCTATACCTTTAATGAATTGTCCATGTAATGGGTTTTCTCTCCAGCTGTTGACTTGTTTTTCATATTCTTGCTTTTTGTACTCCTCTTTGCTTTCTGTAACTTTCATTAGATTTTCCAACTGAACTGCTTTTATCAACTTTTTCAAGCTTCTCATGATACAGTCATTCAGTCCTCGTTTTTCCTCTTCTACTGTTTGTTGTACTTGCAAAAGCCCCCGGCCTCCGATTTTCCTTGGTAGGTACAGTCGGTCAACATCACTTCTAGGATGCAGCGAGTGGTGAACGTTGTTTATTATTATTATTATTATTATTATTATTAGGTTGAAAATAGACTTTATAAGGTAAGCTGGACACTGTTAAAAAAAAAGGGGCAGATATATATGGGATAAATAAATTTGACCAATGCCAAATGTTTTGCAATTATGATTTCCTGTAACCTTATCCTATCTATCCCTGCCCCCGCCGCCAATGCAGCCACGCCACTGGAGCTCAAGCTGCATCCTACATGGGGGTTGGGGCTGGGTGGCCAGTTTGGCGGTCTCATCCAGGTAAAGGCATATTTGTTCCTTAGCCTGGGGGTACGCCCTTGCTGCACCATTGGGTCTACATGAACGTGCACCAGCTACTTTGCAGTGGATCTGGGGACAGAGAATGGGGATAAGATATTGATGGCACTGCTGTTGCCGATACTGCTCCCTTCCTGGCCTCAATTCACCCCCTCCTAACTCTCTCGGCTTCACTCTTCCCCCTCCCTACCCAATTCCCCCAACAAAATACCCATGCCAGGGCTCCTTTGGAGGGTGCTGGCATGTGGCGGCAGCCACTCACTGCTTCTGGAGGTGGTCTAACTGTGCCGAACAGCATGAGCCATAAACTATGTTGTGCCACTGAAAGATGAGCTCTGGTGGTGTAGCAGGTCCATAGGATTGGTCCCTTTGTGATTTTTTTTTTTTTCAAGAGAGCACCATCTGCTAAATAGGCATGCAAATTGTTCAAACTTGAAAATATTCTTCTATTTTTTGTCCAACTCTTGGGGACCAAGCACTGCCTGGATGGAGCTGTGCAGACTGCACCCCCTCCCTCTCCATGCAATTGAATGACAGCAGGAGCCGTGAAACAGGACCCTCACCATCCATGCTACATGGATCCAGAACATACGCTGGTAACTCTCATATCCATAACATAGATCAGGGCAATTTCAGCAATGGTGTAGAATTAGGTGCAGTCTGTAAGATCTCTGACCACCTTACTTATGCATGGGCAGCCCAATTCTGAGCTACCCAGTGCATGGAGCTGCCACAGCGCCAAAATGGCTGCAACGATATCCAGTGCCCAACGAGGTAGCTGCCAGTGGCTCCTCGGGGGAAGGGAAGCAGCCCCACAATGGGGCTACTTAATTCTATGGCAGCTCTGGGGCTGCAGAAGAATTGATGGTCTGTATGGTCCCACATGGGGCTGCATGGAAGACAGCATGGTCCCACATGGGGCTCAGGATCCAGTGGAGCACAGCTGCACCCACCCTGCCTCCCTCCTTCCCTGCTCCCTCCCCCTGCCAGCCCAGTACTATCCCAGTTGCACGGATGAATGTACTGTGCATGTTGAAAAGTGCTAATGCAGTCATCCATAATTCAGACATCAGTCACTCATGAGCCAATGTATAGATGACATCCTGTACTTTCACCCTGATATTGAAATAGGAACATAAGATTTGCTACTTCTTTAATCAATACAGCTGTCTTCCTACTGCTTACCACTTAAACCATTTGATCCTGCAAAACCAAATGTAGGGGCTCCATATGTTCAGTTTCTCCATCAGAAGGAAGCAAAAAAAAAAACACACAACACACTTCTTATCCTTCTTGTTTTTAAAATCCTCTTGCATAATACAAGTAGACTAAAAAGAAACATTTTTTTGAGACTGTGGTTGCCTTTCTATAAAACCCGGCATTAACTCCGGGTGTCTCTCACACCCGATCTCGCAGCCAAGGCACCAGCTCTCTGTATTGTTTTCTAATCAGAAGGGTCACCAGAGCACTGACTCCGAACAGTGCAAATGTGGAGCTATTTTCTCCCCTATCAGACAGCACATCTATAGATTGCTTAGACAGGCTGACAGGATACAGGGCTAATGACACATGAAACATGCGAGATGATGGATTATAAAGTAAAATTTCAAATCATCCCATAAGTATTCAGATTAATTTGAAGTCGGCTGTCAGGCAGATAAGCTTCCTGTTTTAGCTCTCGAGACAAAAGGCTACTGAGATCTTTAGTCTGTCTTGACAGAAAAGGGGTTTTCTTTCTCTCTCCCCCCCCCCTTCTGCTGCAGCTTTCTCTCCTACTGGCAGACTGTAGATGCAAAAGATCTTGGACTAGGGAATGGGGAGGGTAGAGAAGCATCGAAGGGGTCCCAGTCAGATAAATGGACATCTGTGACAGTCAGCTCTTTGACACAGGAGTCACTAAACCTTGTATGCCTTTCTCACGGGAATGATATACAACTGTTACAGTTATCTCTAATGCATCTACCAACATGCAGTTTGAGACTCATTCACAACTTGAAACCAGATCACATTTTACAGTGAAAAGACCAAGTCTTGAATAGCATAGACTCTCTGGTTGGTTTTTCTTATCACAATTCTTCAATAGCATTAATCAGGTGTTTTGTTTATTAAAGGTTCAAACGCAGCCTCAATGAATAGCTGGTTCATTGTTTCTTACCTGTATTGCACAACCTTGCTACCAAAGGTCAGCTCTAACTTTAAAACAAATCCCTTCCTGGCATTTTTAGGCATAACGGTCTCCCCAAATACAGCAAACAAAACACCAAAACACTATATAGTGTTTACTCATGCTCTACTAAGAAGAGCATGATCATACTGTATATGAACCCCTAAATAATATATATATATATGTATCCCTAAATAATAATAAAACTGGTTTCCATAGCACTCCTCCTGCCAAATCCTTTACAACTGTTCTCTGCAGTAATCATAATAACAATACAGTATAACAAATAGAATAAAACCAAATTTAAAATGAGTGCTAAAACATATTTTAAAAAAGGGGACAGGGAATCCAGAGGGAAAGGAAAGAGAAAAAAGGAGAGTGGGGGGGGGGGTATACAGTAAAGAAAGCTGATAGTTGCTTGGGAAGGTGAGTCACAGAAGGTACATTAGTGGGGATCTGACACTGGCTATTGATATATTGGAAGGCTTTCAGAGATATAGTTGAGAAAGGAACCTGTTTCTCCCTTGCAGGCTTCTCTGCCTCCAATCTTTCTGCAGCCCTACTTGAGAGTCCCACAGTGTGATATAAGGGGTGATGCATGGAGCTGGTTTGATCCTCAAAACGTTGAGCTTAGACCAATGTTTCTCAACCAGTGGTACTCGTACCCAGTGGCGTTGCTAATGATTGTGTAGCCCAGTGCAAAGCTCAAAATGTTGCCCCAGAAGTGATGTCACAACCAGAAGTGACATCACACTCGGGCTTTTTAAAAAGTGAAAATTGGGAGGAACCCACCTCCTCTCCCCAGCAGCTCACAACCCACTTGCTCTGCTGCCTCCCCCCAGTCAGTGGCGTAGCTAAGGCATCTATCTGCTACCTGGGATCAAAGAAGATTTTGGTAGCCCCCCCCCCATGATAAAATCAGATTTAATTAAGGAAATAAATAAAAAGTTATTGGTTCCATGCTGAATCCTAATAACATCTCATTGGCACTCAGAACAGTCTCATAGGTTGGTATGGAGTTAAGCAAATCCACTTTTTGTTCCACAAGACAGTTGTTTTCATTTTCTGGTTAATTAGCCATAACGTTTGATAGAATACAGATATTCTAGTGCAGTTTGTTTCATTGCACTCTGTATTAAATTACCTTTCCAATGATATATAACATGATGGTATTATTCTTGCATCACAAGATTTTCATAATTTTGGTCATTAGTGTCAAGCTCAGCTTGTTGCCCCCCTCAAGCTTGATGCCCGGTGCAACTGCCACCCCCTGCACCCCCTTAGCTTCGCCACTGCTTGTACCACTGGTAGAATTTGAGGTGGTGTCTGGTGGTACATGCGGGACCCCCAGACACCCACCACCTGGTACTGAGACCAGCAACACAACACAACAAGCTTCAACTTATAGGAGGTTCAACTCAAAGCTCCACTATGTGCTCTTCACATGCTAAAAAAGCCCTCCCATCTGCTCTGAGCCTCTGCTCTAGGATACTAGGATATTGGTGTTTGTTGCATTGCATCTGGCCTCCCAATCCAGAAGTAACTGGCAATGACATCATTGCAAGTCAATTCCAGCAGAACTTCTAATTGGTGGACCATGTAAAGTGGTACAGCTGGGGACAAACATTGAGAAATGCTGGCTTAGACCATGTAAGCATGGAGGAAGTCCTGCCTTTTTGCAGTTTCCCCCATCTATCAGGACTAAAGGCCTGAGCAGGGACATCAGACATCTGAAGTAGAGATCGTCTCATATAATTTGATGAACCTTTATCAGTAATATAATATTCTTCTATATCATGATGAAAATGATAATAGTTGCACTGGGTTTTTAAAACCAAATAGTTGTTGGTAGTGGAAATAATAATTAACCATGTTGACATGAGTTGATAATTAAGGACCCAGCAATGTGCAGTTTCCGCATTCATACACACCCTTTTGATGAAGATGCCTACATTTCTTGAACACTTGAGTGAAAATATATAGATACAGATACCAATAAAAGCCCAAACGACCTTATTTTGTGTCCCGAAGCTCTGACAAATGCTGAAGACATGGTTTCAATGTCTTAAGGACGGGCCTCCAAACGGATTATTGATCTTTCATCCCACAGCTCTCTGGGTGGGTATTGAGTATCAGCCGCCTCAAAGGTTGGCGCCAAGCTTCTTCTTCTGCACACCACAAACCAGAATTAATTGCAAATCAATCGAACAAAGTACAACTGATCAGTAAACCAATTAGTAATTTTAGCTGTTCATCCTGTCTTCATTTACTGAGGGAATAGAGGTGGGGAGAGGGACAGTCATTGCTCACCAGCACCATTTCCCATTTATTTTCTGCCTGGCTAAAATTGTCCTTGTCAAAACACATTTTTAAAGAACCATTCACCATGGTTTGAATGTCCCAGCAGCTTCACATTGTATTCAGCATCTTATCTATTCCCTATTTTATTATCTTTTGGAACGCAAAGCTAAATTAAAATAATAATAATAAAAATAATCTGTGTTTGATCTTTGGGGCATTCCTTGCCAACCAGGGCTGGCACTGAATTTTACCTAAAATTCTGTGGCAACATTGAAGATTCCTGCTCAGGTGACAGGAAGTCAAATCAGTTTTGTTAAGATGAGGACAGTATTTCAGGGGACAAGGCAGGTCTATAACAGGCCCTCAGCCAGAAACTCAGTAGAGAAGGGACACAAGATGACCGTGGACAGGAGGGCAGAATCAATGCAGAACCTTAATATAGGTAACTTACAACTTAATTCTGTCCCCCACCAGCCCACAACGTGCAGTGCCACTTTTGGAGAATGTGCTACATATTATGGTGGGGGAGCAACCAGACACCCTGGGAGAAGTAGGTAAACATCTTTTTTACGTATCTCTCCATAGACGCTTTAGTCTTCAATGGATCTCTTCAGACCTACACCAACTGTTTAGCTGACTTAAATCCGAGGAGATTTGGGGACACGTTGGTCTAAGAAAAGAGAATAGGGTCTTGGCATGTACCACTGCCACCAAGATCCTCCCAGTCCCTCCCAACCTTGACTCAGCTTGTTCCCTATCCTTCGAACTGCCCACAATTCTTCCTCTCCCTGACTTACCAGCAGTGGGCACTGTTGGCCATGCATAGCCTTCAGTCTTTTGCCCTGGTGGCCATGGCCTGTAGAATGATGGAGTGACTTTTGTTCTCCAAAAAGTCATTCTAGGACTTATGCAAATGGACCATGAAATCCATCAGCAAGCCCTGGGTAGAACTGGGCTGCCAGTATATTTACACAGCAGTCCAATGCATATTTACTCATAAGGGTGCAATAAAAATAAGCATATTGTTAATAATAAAGCTGCAATTCTGTGAGCCTGGTGAATAATTAAAGCTGCAATCCTATACACGCTTATGTGGGAGTAACAGTTCAATCCTATCCACAATTGGGCTTACCGCATAAAGACAGCAATATGCATTTCTCATTGCCATTAAGTGTATTTGTCACTGTCTGAACAATGGTGAAGGGCAGCTGAGTAGCACCCCAGAATGCCCTGTGGCAGCTAGTAATACTCAAGAAAGTTGCGTGACCCACCAAAAATTGGGTCACAACCCACAGGTTGGGAACTGCAGCTCCACCATCATATATGTGGTCAGTCATTAAATTACATGTTATGTGGTGCATACCTGTATATACAACACTGGATATTTGATCCCCAAGAAAGATGCATGATACAGTCACCTTGCTGAAGCAACACTGGGCTTATTCTGGATAGGTGGCCACTGAGATGCTTCATGATAGAAGAAAGACAAGACACAAATGCAAAGTGTTTTCCACATAGATGGCCCTGTAGCAATAAAAATGAAACAGATTATTGTGGAATAAGTCTGTAAATTGAAATGTTCATTAAGAAATGTGGATCCATGTCAACAGCAGAACTGCTTAGCCAACATTAATGAAACTGGGACATGGGCTGAGTGATTTTCACCGTGCTGCATTGCCACACTTAAAAATGGCCTGATCCATTTAGAGAATTACTACATGCAAACTGTATCTCCATGCGATAGCAGCCAGCATGTGAATCCCTGACCCAAGTCACCGATGAGTGGAAGATGCACAATGACTTTAACTGCAGGAATCAAATCTTGTTTGTGCTCATCAGATTCTTTTACAAGTACATTCCTCAAGAAAAATATTTAGTTGTCTGTTGCTTCCTATTTTAAATCTAATCTTTTTATCACTTGTTTTCTTCTGTGTGTGTGTGTGTGTGTGTGTGTGTGTGTGTGTGCGCGTGCATATATATTTCACTGAAATATTAGACATCATTTGAACTATTCAGCTTACTTTGGCTTTCATCACTAAGAAACTCTAGATACCTTTAAAATGAAGGTAATCACGGGTAAAGAATATGTTCATACTAATGATTTAGTGGGGAAAAGATCATTTAGCACAAAGCAATCTTCACCTTACAGGCGTGAAAGCTGGATGTCACACCTGTTACTGACTGCAACCAGGTGATTGAAATTAACAGTTCGTTTCAATTGTTCTAATTGAGACCAATGGGACTTCTGGAATTCACTCGAAGGTAGCTCAAATTGCTAGCTTCCTTAGGTTTTGGCGATACTGACTTTCACCTTCCGTGCACAGTTTAGTCTAACTTGAAATTGACATCATTGGAAAACACACTCCCGTATTGCCTCAAAGAGAAAATACCACATTAGCGATGCAAAGGAACCCATTTTTATGGAGTTTTCATATATGGAGGCGGATACTCTTACATTGAAGTTACTCACATCCCAACGCAGAGAGACTAGAACATTAGAAGTTAAGAGTATTTTGTGTCATATGGAACTACAAACAAGCACTGTTTTAGACACAGCAGACGTTAGCAGCCTGTCGCCCTTTCCTATTACATTACAACAAGCAGCAACTGTTGCCCTGCACATGCCTGATCTTGTCTGATCTTGGAAGCTAAGCAAGGTCAGGCCTGGTTAGTACTTAGATGGGAGACCGCCTGGGAATACCGGGTGCTGTAGGCTTATACCATAGTCTCTCGAGACTGAAGGTTGCCAACCAAGGCTGATTCAGGCATTACAGCCCAATCCTAACTAAGATTGGGCCAGCACATGGAAGCGTTCACGACAGCAAGACAGTATTAGGCTGCTGTGAAATGACAGCTGGTGGCACATGCAACAATCCATCAATGGGCATTTTGTGCATCCTGCCTCAAAAGGTGGTGGCATTGCAGCCTATCCACCAGAACCCATTGTGGCTACTGGAGCCACAGGTACCAGTAGGGGCAGGGGGTGGGCAGAACAGCGAGGACTGAATGCTCTCCTTTCTGCTAGGCCTTCCATACTTAGTTACTCTTGGGATTTGTTTTTGTATTGTGGGTTTTTAAAATCAATATTTGATATTGTACTGTTCTATAAGGTTATTTTACTATTATTGCAATTTATATTTCACTCTCTCATTTTTCTGTTTTTCAACTGTATTGTATACCACTGTTATAGCTGGTCCCTCTGCCAACTGAGGCTTGATGTCACACACCCACAGTGCCTGATCCAGAAGTAGTTGCGGCAATGCAATGATGCCATTTCTATCAATTACTTCTGGGTCTCAGGCACTTGGAATCACTGCATGCTGCTCTGAATGGCCAACCATTTTTTCGCAGAAAAAAAGTGGTTAGCTGCTCAGAATAGCTCACAACTGCTCTGAGTGCCTACGGGTGTGTGTGTGTGCAAGAGATGCTACTGTAGCAGCGAGGAGGCCTAAGAATGCCCATGGGAGGTATCTTGACATCTTTCCTAGTGTGGTACCTGGGGTCTCTGTACCCTCCAGTTCCCCTTAGCTATGCCACTGTTGTACACTATCTTGAGAGCTTCATTTTTCAGAGAGACGGGCGGGATGTAAATCACTTAAATAAATAATTCATTAAAATAAATGCCGGTTTGAATGTTGGAACTGTCCCACAGACCTACGTAATGATAATAATAAGAGCTAATAACAATGGACAGCCATACCTGATTCTAGCGAAGGTCATGATTCAGCAGCGCAGGTATAACCAGGCTTTCCTTCTGAGTATTATAGAATGCCATTGGATCTTTACCATACACAGCAGCAAATTGTATCTTTATTTAACTGGATCAAGATGAATGTCTTTTGGATTTTCAGATATTTGTTCCAGTAATGAATGCCTTTTGAATCAAGAAAAACGGTTACCTTCATTAGATATCTTCAAAATATATCATGTGTTCAGAAGCAGGTTAACGTTTAACTCAGTTGAAACTCTCTGTTACATGCTGTGAACTATAAAGTATTAGGAAAAAAGCAAATGCCGAGTTGTAAAACATGACCTAGAAGGTGAATACAGTGGTCCTGATTGCCTAATTGGGTTGCTGCAGAAAATATGACTACCCTAATCCTGATATTTTAATTGTGCTACGGGAAGGAACTATTTGAATGTTTTGTGGCCATGAAAACATACTAACAAACTTGCAGCACATGGTTACAGGGGAGGAATACTACAGGCCAGTGTTTCTCAAACTGTGGGTCAGGACCCACTAGGTGGGTCACGAACCAATTTCAGGTGGGTCCCCATTCATTTCAATATTTTATTTTTTATATATTAGACTTGATGCTACCATGGTATTGACTGTATTTGGGGAAATGTTACAGATCTGTACTTTTAATAGGCTCCTATGTAGATGCTTTTAACAATAATAGTAAATGGAACTTACTGGGTAGGTTACACTCCTGGGTAAGTGTGGGTAGGATTTTAGCCTAGGATTGTTAAAAATTTTCCTGCTTAATGATGTCACATCTAATCGTAACATCACTTCTGGTAGGTCCTGACAGATTCTCATTCAAAAGGTGGGTCCTGGTGCTAAACATGTGAGAACTACTGCTACAAGCAGCTGCAGACCTGGCCCCTGTGCTGCCCAGGGGCACAGGACCACAAAATGCCACCCCCCCCCCCGGAGAGGAGACTCACCTCCATTATGGAGCCTCGTGCAATGCCCACTAGCCCTCTGAAAGCCTTCTGAGGTCTTCGGAGGGTTGTTAAACAGTATTTCCTGTTTTCTGACTAAACTGTAAGTATTGTTTAATGTCCCTCTGGAGTTCTCCAAAGGCTTTCAGAGGGCAAGGGGACACTGCACGGGGCCTCCCCGGCTCTTAGAAGGGTTCCAGGATGTGGGCGGAGTTAGCAGCAGCGGTGTAGCAGGCACAGTGGCCGCACGTCAGGCACAGCGCGGCCGCCCGCACAGGGTGTACAGGCATGGCATCCCAGGGCTTTTGCCCCCCCGACCCCCCTGTAGGACCGGAACTGACTACAGGTGTAAAGGGGTGCAGACTGAGACAAATTATGTTGACAATAGATGAACTTCTCTTTGCTTTATTTGGAAGCAGCTTGATGTACATGAGCTTTCGGCATTCCTCTTCCTCTTCCAACAAAATAAATTTGGGTTCTGATTATTGTTTTGACTTTTGTTGCTGTCCCAAAGAAATCCCTCCATTTTCAGAAAGATTTCAACTATATCTCAAAATGTCACTAATTTTTCTGTCCAATTTTGGACGGCAGTCATAACTCTGTGATGTTAAGGCTTCAGGGTCATACCTTGGGAATATATGAACTGTGTTTGAGTGGCCAGGTTTAGGGAACTTACCAATCAGCATGAACTGAATGTTAGTATACTGAAGGTTTTATACTCTCTGTAAGTCTTCCTCCCAAATCAAGTGCCTAGTAAGAGCCCTGCTCTATTCCACCCTTCCCACTCAGCTACAGTCATTGCTTCTCTGATCTGTCAGAAGACTTCCTAAGAGCAGTGACATAGCTAGATCATTTGATAACCTGAGCCGATAAATTTTTGACACCCCCATATGACAAAATCAATCAATCAATCAATCAATCAATTTCATATTTCATACCACCCTTCCTCTAAGGAGCTCAGTGTGCATTAGTCAGTTTTGAGTTAAGGGAATCCACTTTTTGTTACCCACTTTAAGTCAATTGTGTTTTCTTTTACTGGTTATTAGGCTATTGCTTTTGATAGAACACAGATATTTCAGTGTGGTTTGTTTCATTACATTCTGCATTAAATCACACATCGAATGATATATAACATGATTGCATTATTCCTAAAAACCACAATTTCCACAATTTTGGTCTGTAATGGTGTCACACCCCCAAGGGTGTCACCTTACTAACACCTTATTGGTTCCATGCTGTGTCATAATAACATCTAATTGGCTCTTTGAACAATCAGTCTCATTGGTTTGTTTTGAGATAAGGAAATCTACTTTTGGTATTTTTTGTACTTTATGTAACAACGTCTTATTGTATTTTTGTTTTCTGGTGTTTTGACCATAACTTTTAAAAGAACTGAGATATTTCACTTCTTTCTTTTTCATTGTATTCTTCTGTAAATGACACATCGAATGGTATATAACATGATGGTATTGTTCCTAACAACTGCGATTTTTGCAATTTTGGTCACTGGTGGTGTCACCCCCCTGAAGGTGGCACCTAGGGCAGCCCACCCCCCTGCCTCCCACTAGCTACACCACTGCCTAAATGTCCTGACATCATGAACTCTGAACACATGTGCGTGCAATGTGCATATGAACAGAAAGACGTGGAATGCTGTAGGGAAATATGGATGTAATTTTCTAGTTGATGCAGTTGAAACTGATACTGTCAAGAAACTTATCTATAATTTAATATGCTATTTTGTTACTCCTTTATTTATTCTGATTTATAGTATGTTGTGCCAGATTCAGGATGAGTATCAACCAATATGCTCCTTAGGTCGCAATCCTAAAGCACCCTTGGCTGGTGCAAGTCCCTTGTGCCAGACCAGGAGGGTTGCAAACATGCCATAAAGCACGTTTGTGCCTCCGTTTGAGTTGCGGCAGCCAGTGCAAGGGTATGCACCACCAGCCTCCCTGCACTGCCACGGGCCCTGGGATGCGTGAGTTTGCACTGGCCTTTCCAGGCTGGCGCGGGGGCCTGGGGGGGACGTGGGGAGCGCAGGGAGGAGGCATTTCAGGGAGGGCAGGCAGCAGGTGGGCAGGTGGGGAGCAGGAAGCGGAACCAGGATCCAGCACTTAGGCTGGATCCTAGACTCGTTCCCAGGCAGCCCGGGGAGCTCTGGGCTGCTTGGATTTCCACCACCACTATAGGTGGCTCGGATTCAAGTAGCCCCACTGGGGCTGCCGTGGTGTTGCCCAGGGTAAGGAAAATTATTTCCCCTTGCCTGAGGCTGGCCCGCAGTCAGCCCCATTGTGCTGGATACAGCACAGGCCCATTGGTCTGCCTGTTCCAATGCAAGTTAGGATTGTGCTGTTAATTTTATCCAGGACTGTGTGCATATCACAATTGCATTTTTTTGGTCAGTGAGGATTGCACATGGCCCTGAGTTTACTTTATGGTGAAAGAGGGCATAAAATATAAGCAACCCAAGAACATCCTTGTCCAACATCCAGTTAAACCAAAGTATTCCAATGTAGGTTGATTTAATCTTATTGAAGTACATAAACGCAAGTAGGCTTAAATTCAAACACTTCACTTTAACTGTGCTGAGAGATTATCAAATCATGAACTCCAAAGCAGCTCCATTTAAGCCAATTGGCTTTCTTTGGAGTAAGTGTTTCAAGCAGAAACTCATAGTCGTATCATGTTCTTTTTCTTGAAACTGATTAGAAACACAGTATGAAGTTTATTTAACAAGATGCAAAGTTGAGTGTTATTGCATGCTTAAAAGAGAGCTTTAATTCTGTTGCAGTTTTCCCCATTTTAATTGTTAATTTAAACCCGGCTAGGACAAGTAAATGGATACAAATGCATAATTCATTTGTTTGAAGTGTGCACTTACATAATGCATCACTTAATTGATGTTACATTAATCTGACTTGCAGAGAAAAGTAAAAATGCTGCAAATGAGGTTATTTTGCATTTTCTGTAATTGTATATTATGAATGGAATTGATAATTAGAGGTGTGGAGGTTTCTAAAAAGGAAGGAATTCAGTGTGTTGGAAAAACCTTATTTTTTCCAAAATGAGCTACAATGCAAAAATAATAAAAAATAAATAAAATAACATGTACTTTGAAGAACATCCCCTGGGGCTTGTTCCCAGATAGGTGTGAATATCAGATCTGAAATAAATTGACTTCCAGGTTTTGTCCTCAAAATTTTATCCTTCCCAAGATTTAATATATTTTTCCAAATATTTTCAGCAGGCTCAGATATAAAGCAAATATTCTCCAAGAATTTGTGGCTGATTGCTTTCAGTCGACAGTATTTAATAGTTGACATTCAATGGTATTATTTATCATTTCATGGCTGGCACATCACAGCAGTTCTTAATATATTCCAGAAACACAGACATCCTTTGAAGAACCCTGAAAAAAGGTAGTGGCTGACAGCCCAATTCTTCCCTTGAGATAAGCCAGTGTTATTTCCATGTATCCTGGCTCAATGGCAGCTGTGCCAATGTCAACGTCTGCCCATCTATGGATATACCATGGACACTGGTGCAGTGCTGAAGACTGTGTCTATGGAGCTCCACTGTCATTCACATGCTGGCACAACTTCACTGGGGGCCAAAATGGGAAGGAGATTTGGGTGTGATGTGCCAAGGGTGTGGGAGGAACAAGAAGAAGATGCACACCATATCCCACCACCCTGACATAGGTAAAAGTAACTCCATAGGGAACAATGGGGAAGGAAAGGCACCCCAAATGGCACCTCCACTACCCCATCCCACCTATTTTCCTATCACAAAACATATGAAACATACTACATCTGGCAGCCAATCACAGCACACTAAGCTCAATCCAAAAGCCCCTGCCAGAGAGACCACAGCTCAGATGAAAAGATGCATGGCATGCGGTCATGCCTTTCTGGTTTTCAAAGGGGGAACTTTACTTTAGCCACGGTGCAAGGGCTCTTGGCACACAAAGGGAACACTTCACACAATCAAACACTGGTTAATCCTGATAACTTTTTGCTTGTATTTTTTGGGAATTGCATTGATCTTCCCTTACAGAAATTTGCCTTTGGCTGACTAGGCAATTCTCAACTGATGGCACAACCCTATGTGTTCACTGGAACTTAATGTCTATGAAAATGTGTTTAAGATTATTGCATGAGACTGCAACTCTATTCATATTGACTTGGAAGTCATTTCTCTAGACCTCATTGGGGCTTGCGTCAGAGCAGACATATATAGGCTCAAGCTGCAGGACACCTCTTTTTAGATGGTCATTCGATTTATGTTAACAGAAGTGTCCTCATACACACATACACTCAGTTGGTCAAGCTCCATAGTGACATGAAACTTATAGCACACTTTTTTGTGATTTCTGCTAGGGAATGTTTCTGCAGCTTTGTGAAATTGGTCAGCAGCCTTCACAGAGGCATTGCCTCTTCCACAAGTGTATGGTGCTAATTTTAAAACAATTTTTCAAGGGCCTAAGGATTAATAGGGAGTCCGTTTCCTTGGGAAACGGAGTCACCAAGATCCAAAGAGGCAAAATACTACCAGGCAACCCGTCTGGGCCTGAAAAGTTCCAGATTTATTAGTCCTGCCACCTTGAATTTAACTGATAACATGAACATAAAGCAGGGTTACTTATGATGTTGTCTTCATGTTCTACAGCTCCTCCCCCCCATTGTACTCTCTTGCTGAGTGCATTGGAATCAAATGAATCAATCAAACTCTGAACAGCATCTAACGTTTAATCATTCAGAAGGTGCATGAAAGATTGGTAACGAAGTTGGCATGTTATTTTGTTTTTGGAACACTGTCTGTTCTAACTCTCCCAACACTCAATTTTAGTGAATTTCCCCTGGTTCTGGTGTTATGTGAGAGTGTAAAGAGCATCTCCCTATCCACTCTGTCCATCCCCTGCATAATTTTGTATGTCTCGATCATGTCCCCCCTCAGGCGTCTCTTTTCTAGGCTGAAGAGGCCCAAACGCCGTAGCCTTTCCTCATAAGGAAGGTGCCCCAGCCCTGTAATCATCTTAGTCACTCTCTTTTGCACCTTTTCCATTTCCACTATGTCTTTTTTGAGATGCGGTGACCAGAACTGGACACAATACTCCAGATGTGGCCTTACCATAGATTTGTACAACGGCATTATAATATTAGCCATTTCGTTCTCAATACCCTTCCTAATGATCCCAAGCATAGCATTGGCCTTCTTCACTGCCGCCACACATTGGGTCGACACTTTCATCGACCTGTCCACCACCACACCAAGATCTCTCTCCCGATCTGTCACGGACAGCTCAGAACCCATCAGCCTATATCGAAAGTTTTGATTTTTTGCCCCAATGTGCATGACTTTACACTTACTGACATTGAAGCACATCTGCCATTTTGCTGCCCATTCTGTCAGTCTGGAGAGATCCTTCTGAAGCTCCTCACAATCACTTCTGGTCTTCACCGCTCGGAAAAGTTTGGTGTCGTCCGCAAACTTTGCAACCTCACTGCTCACCCCTGTCTCCAGGTCATTTATGAAGAGGTTGAAAAGCACGGGTCCCAGGACAGATCCTTGGGGCACACCGCTTTTCACCTCTCTCCATTGTGAAAATTGCCCATTGACACCCACTCTCTGCTTCCTGGCCTCCAACCAGTTCTCAATCCATGAGAGGACCTGTCCTCTAATTCCCTGACTGTGGAGTTTTTTCAGTAGCCTTTGGTGAGGGACCATGTCAAACGCCTTCTGAAAGTCCAGATATATAATGTCCACGGGTTCTCCCGCATCCACATGCCTGTTGACCTTTTCAAAGAATTCTATAAGGTTCGTGAGGCAAGACTTACCCTTACAGAAGCCATGCTGATTCTCCCTCAGCAAGGCCTGTTCATCTATGTGTTTTGAGATCCTATCTTTGATGAGGCATTCCACCATCTTACCATAGATGTTAGGCTGACTGGCCTATAGTTTCCCGGGTCCCCCCTCTTTCCCTTTTTAAAGATAGGCGTGACATTTGCTATCCTCCAATCTTCTGGCACCGTGGCCGTTTTGAGGGACAAGTTCAAAACTTTGTCAAGAGAGCTGCAACTTCATTCTTCAATTCCTTAATAACTCTTGGGTGGGTGCCATTTAGGGCCATCAGGGCATCAATGAGGTCTGAAACATCTTCTCTTTTAACCTCTATCTGACTTAACTCCTCGGTTAGGAGGGGCCGTTCGGGCAGCGGTATCTGCCCGAGGTCTTCTGCCATGAAGACAGATGCAAAGAACTCATTTAATTTCTCTGCCATCTCTAAGTCTCCTTTTATCTCCCCTTTCCCTCCCTCACCATCCAGAGGGCCAACCGCTTCTCTGGCGGGTTTCCTGCTTCTAACATATTTGAAGAAGTTTTTATTATTCCCCTTAATGTTGCCGGCCATGCGTTCCTCATAGTCTCGCTTGGCCTCCCATATCACCTTCTTACATTTCTTTTGCCACAATTTATGTTCCTTTTTATTCTCCTCATTAGGGAAAGACTTCCATTTATGGAAGGAAGCTTCCTTGCCCTTCACAGCCTCTCTAACTTGGCTTGTTAGCCATGCGGGCACCCTCCTGGATTTAGTGGAACCCTTCTTTCTCTGCGGTATACACCTCTGCCGGGCCTCTATTACTGTTGTTTTAAGCAGCCTCCATGCACTCTGGAGAGATTGGACTCTTTTTACCCTCCCTTTTAACCTCCTTCTAACCAGCCTCCTCATTTGAGGGAAGTCCGCCCGTCGGAAGTCAAGGGTTTTTGTTAGAGATTTGCCTGGTATTCTTCCCCCAACGTGCACATCAAAACGGATCGCAGCATGATCACTGTTCCCCAATGGCTCAGTAACATTTACATCTCTAACCAGGTCCTGCGTACCGCACAATATTAAATTCAGAGTCACCTGTCCTCTGGTGGGCTCCGTGACTAGCTGATCTAAGCCACAGTCATTTAGCACGTCAAGAAATCCGGTCTCCTTATCGTGACCAGAACACAAATTGACCCAGTCTATATGAGGATAGTTGAAGTCCCCCATGATTACAACCCTGTCCCTCCTTGTCACCTCCCTGATCTGTTTCCTCATTTCAAGGTCCCCATCTGATTTCTGGTCTGGAGGACGATAGCACACCCCCAGTATTACATCGCTGCACAAGCCTGGTAATTTAACCCACAGAGATTCTATGGTGGAGTCGGACCCACCTTCAATCTCTACTTTGCTGGATTCTATCCCTTCCTTAACATAAACAGCCACCCCACCTCCAACACGTCCCTGCCTGTCCCTCCTGTAGAGTTTATAGCCCGGGTTTGCGGTATCCCACGGATTCTCCGCATTCCACCAGGTTTCCGTTATGCCCACTATCTCAATGTTTTCCCTTGTCACCAGACATTCCAGTTCTCCCACCTTTGCTTGGAGACTTCGGGCATTTGCATAAAAGCATTTGTACGTGGAATGCACCAGGATGGGCTGCTTATTTGCTCCTTTGTCCCCACATCCTCTCATTGTGCCAAACCGTCTATCACATCCCATCACCCTACCTTTCCCAATTTCTTCTCCTACCCTGCCTTTGTCTTGTTGTTCTCTAACCTTCCCATCCTCATCCCATAGGGATGAGGAGTCCCGAACAGGATGCCTCTCGGCTCCTGTCGGCCTTCCCCCAGGGATCAGTTTAAAAGCTGCTCTGCCACCTTTTTAATGTTATGCTCCAGCAGTCTGGTTCCATTCTGGTTCAAGTGGAGCCCGTCCCTCTTGTACAGGCCCCGCTTGTCCCAAAACGTTCCCCAGTGCCTAACGAATCTAAACCCCTCCTCCCTACACCACCGTCTCATCCACGCATTGAGACCCCTGATCTCCGCCTGCCTAGCTGGCCCTGCACGTGGAACAGGTAGCACTTCAGAGAACGCTACCTTTGAGGTCCTGGCTTTCAGCTACCTGCCCAAAAGCCTAAATTTGGCCTCCAGGACCTCCCAGCTACACTTGCCCACGTCGTTGGTGCCGACATGCACCACAACCGCTACCTCTCCCCCAGCACTGTCTACCAGCCTGTCTAGACGAGAAGTGATGTCCGCAACCTTCGCACCAGGCAAGCAAGTCGCCATGCGGTCCTCACATCCATCGCAAACCCCCTCTCTATGTTTCTAATAATCGAATCCCCCACTACAAGAAGCCCCCAACCCCTCTCCCGCCGAGGAGTATCCTGAGTGCTTGCGGATACGGGCCCGTCTCCTGGAGAAGGGGTCCCCCCCAGGGAATTGTTTCCCTCCTCTCCAGGATGACGTCCTCCAGCCCCGAGACTTCCCCCCTGGGCAGCCGAGGAGCTGCACGCCTGAGATTGGGATGAAGCCTGTTCGTCCGCGGAAGTCTCCCCACAGTCCTCCTCTGCCTGTCTGCGCTTCTCCAGGTCGGCCACCAAGGCTTCAAGGGAGCAGATGCGTTCCCTTAGACCCTGGAGCTCCTTGCACCGAGGACACACCCATGACTTATGCCCCAGAGGCATATAATCATACATGTGGCACTCTACGCAGAACACTGGATAGCCCCCACCCTGCTGCTGGCTGTCTGACTGCATAGCTTTCTTCTTGTTGTTGTTGTTTTATTTAGGGGTACTTTTAAAACCCTACACTGGTTAGCAGCCCTCTTCTCAAGGGACGAGGAGGGGCAGTGTATGGTGCCCTAGCCACCTCGCCCTGCTGCTGAACTCACCCAGATGCTAAACTCTCGTGCCTTACCTGGCACTTAGTTCCCAAGGCACTGGGTTCCCAGAGGCCACATGCATCTGCAGAGAGCCTCACGCGATGGCAGGCCCTAGCTTTATACTCCTGGCTGGCTCCTCCTCCCTCCTTCCTTCCTGATTGAATGGGGGCTGGCCTTCCCAGCTGAGTTTACAAAAGCTCAGGAAGGCAAAAGGCTGCTGGTGGGCATAACCTACTCTGCAGGCTCCTGAATGGAGTGCTTGGATTAGCCTAATGGGGCTCTTATCACCTCCTAAAGGTGGTGATTGCTGAATTTCTAAAATGGACTGTGCCTGGGTGGTTGGGAATTGGCCCTTCCTAGGTTCTTTCCCTCCTAGTTCTGTTCTCTTAGGCTGGACTGTTTTTGTAACCTCAAGCTAGTTTTTATTTGGGTTTGTTTAATTATTTATTGCTCTCTAGATCCTGTGTCCTGTGTCCTAATTTACTGAACTGTTTAGGTTATGTTCTAACTTAGATTAAGTTTAACCTGGGTTAAGTATAGGTTTAATTTAAAATACAGTAGAAAAACCTGCTTTCCACTTTATCCTCCTCCCTTCCTTCGATTAGGTGCTACCTTAGGTGCAGCTAACTTTCAACTTTGATTTAAATGCCTGACCCTTGGGCTCTTACTCACGAGTAGGACTCTGCTCCTGCTCAGAGTAGACCTATGTACCTCCCTTAGGTGCTAACTTTCAACTTTGATTTAAGTGCCTGACCCTTGGACTCTGACCACTGATTGAGAAACACTGGTCTAGATAGACTGGAAAACAGGATTCCCTAGTGGGTGAAGGGGAAGTTTTACATTCTTGATGCAGCTTTGGTGTTGCCAGGCTGGGCCAGAGTGCCATTTAATCCTGCCTTGTATTCAGGAGGTCTGGATCATGACCATTGTTTTCAAGTTCTACATGATTAAAAACCTAGTATCACTTCTGGGAACTCAGAATATGCCATTTTGTCATGGTTGCAAGGAAGTGCTTCCATAGAGCTTTGCTGGGGTGTACAGTGTGACTATTGTCTTTTGGATGGGTGTTGCTGATCTGGGTATGTTCCACTTTGGAACAATGGCAATGTTATTTTTTCTTGATGCAAATATCTGAAGAGTCCTAGTATGCTTGTCAGCTGGTAAAACCATAGCAAATGCCTTAGTTGTTTAAAAAATGTTTTTGTTGTAAATAAGATAAAGACAGTGAAAAGACAGTTTCATGGTCATTTGAAATAGCGGCAGTATCAATAAATAATAGTTTCTCCAAGCATTTGACTACAGTTTAGAAGGCAGAAAAAGAAAGGATGACTCTGCTGTAAGTTTCAAGGGACTTTCAAAATCAACAGTGGTGCATTCTTGCTGGTCTCATAAACGGTAGCAGATTTGTGGGGCAAGTAAGCAAGTATCTTTTTTACTTTGATTACCTGGGAATTATGCATGCTTGCTTTTAGACAGCTTTGAAGGGGTGGGGGTGGGAGGAATGGGTCAATGATGGTTGGTAAGCAGAGCATGTAGGGACTGGGAAGGGGCAATTTTGGTGGCAGCGGTGCACAGCAAAACAACATCCTTCCTGGCCTCGATGCACCTTCATGGGTCCATGTGGACTTGCACCAAGGATATTGCTGGTGCAGGTCTCACTGAGCCAACAGGGGCTTATAAATGTCCACTTGCCCCAAGGAGGCCTCTGTAGGTCAAAACTCACCCATGGAATGCAGCGGGTGCCACATTAGCGCTGCTGCATCATTCTCACACAGGAAGTTACAATAGATTGGACAGTAAAGGGCTTATATCTTTGTTTTTCACATCGTTCCTTCTGGCCTGATTTAGCCAAGCAACTTTTTGCTAGAGCCCACGAGGCCAATTATGACACAGCTAGTCCTGATTGATGGTAAGAATCTATCATAAGGATTAGAAAGTTTCTATTACTTTAGGAATTGGGGGAAATGTATTAAGACACCCAATGCAAAATTTAACTAGGACTTCAGTTGCTTGATGATCAAAGGAAGAAGAGCAATCCAGAAGTGTGAGCCAGATTCCAATGCAAGAACCTGCTTAGCAAGACCATAAGGTCTTCACCTGTCAGCACTGGGCTGCTATTAGTTACTCAGCATGAGTGACAGGGGAGACTAGTCCTGGCTGGCGTTTCACATCAGACATTCTTCATATCTCTGTTTTGTGCAGAATATAAAGTTTCTGTTGTCGGGTGGTATGCCATTTAAGTCCTCTTATTTGCTTAAAGGGATATCCATGATATTTTGCCACATGCATACATGTCTCACAAAAGGTATTCCCCTCCCCCTACCTTTGATCCAAGAAAGAGCAGACTAGGATGTTCATTCTTCTGAAAGTTTTCGAGGCCTCCAAAAAGCATTTAGTAACAAGATCCCACTCCAGGCCTCACACATCTATGGCCGTCAGGCTTTTTAGTCTCCTAGACTGGAACACATGTAATAATAAAATTACTCTTAATAGCAGAAGAGCACATTATTACTTTTTTTTTTTAATGAAAGATAATTTTAACTCTTTAAAACCTAGGCAAAGATAGTTAGCCTCCAACCACTTCCATGTAATTCTTGGGGGGAAAAATGGCTTATGTTCTTTCCTGTCGGCAGTAGTAAATGAGCACTATCAGTTGATTATATGCAATTATTATATAATTACCGTTGTACCATGCCGGGAACAACCCGCTCCTCAGGATAATCATGATTCTGACCCAGAGAACTCCAGATATTTATGATAAAACTCTAGGTATTTATCTGTCTGGTGAAAGTGAGGGGTCAAGTGGTCAGAGAGTGCCTCAAGAAATTACTCCCCAAATGACAGCCTTGCGGTGAGTGTTCATGTTAGCTTTCCGCACCACAATTATAGTGGGAAAGAAGGTGGATGATAGATCACTGAAAGTTGGAGAAAATTATTAATATTTCCTGAGGAGAAAAAAAAAAAATGACAGTTGCTTTGTCTTTCCATTTCTATTTGTTTAAAAAGTATGTTGTCTTATCTACCAGGGAGATTCTCCATGGCAGGTAGATATAAAAGGGAAAAAAGGTTGTCAAAGTTATTTTCTTGTAAAACCCAACTTGATCAAGTAATGTCATACTAGTTGTAGCATTGGGTATAGGGCAGGGTGCCCTGAACTCAGCAATACTTTCTCTAGGACAGGGGTGGCCAAACCTGCTTGATGTGAGAGCCACAAATGATAGATGTTTGAGAGTTGCAAGGGAGATGTTTGAGCACCACAATATTTAAGGAGCATTTTAATTCTTAAATATATTTACTCACCATGAACAGTACAGGAGGGCTGGTCTAGAGGGTAGAGCCTCTGTTAGCCCAAAGATAACATCAGAAGGTTGCCAGTTCGAGGACACCAACAGCTCCCTGAACGGCTGAGAATGGCAAGACCTTGAAGCAGCTGACAAGCCCAGCTGAGTGATTCCACCTGCTCTTGGTGTGAGCAAGAAGCATCTTGGCTGCCCTCTGTGTGAGAGATGGAGCTGCTGAACCGGAGGCCAGAAGTGAGACCAAACCAGGAAGATCCATCTGAAATGTTGTTGGTTCTTGAAAGAGAGAACCTCTATGTTTGTAAAAATCCCCTTGAGGGATTTAGAAATGCCTGCCTATGTTACCCGCCTTGAATAAAGTCAGAGGAGTAATCCAATGACCAGAAAGGTGATATATAAATACCTAGTTGTTGTTGTTGTTGTTATTACAGTACAGTATGGGAAACTTTATTGGCATTATAATTCACCATGAATATTAAACTTACTTTTTAATCCAGTGGGCTCTTTGTTTATACTTGGTAAATGACTATAAAGCTTGAAAAGATTCTTATTTACCTTTTATATTAATTGTGATGCAAAAAGGAGCCCAACCAACATATTTCCAGGAGCGGCACAATATATGTCAAAGAGCTGCATGAGGCTTGCAAGCTGTGGTTTGGCCAGTCCCTGCTCTAGATGGTCTAGGCCTCTGGGGAGGCACTGTCAGGACCAGGGGTATATCTTAGGTGTGGTGAGACAGGGCAGGTGCCTTGGGCTGACTTATAGGGCAGCTATCAGTAGTGGTAGCACCCTCCTTCATGGTGCTCCAGGTGACTTCTTGCCTCTCTGCAGGGGGTACTGGCAGTTTCATGCCCCTCATTCCTTTTAGAGTGCCCCCTTTTCCACGGAAAACCAAGAAGTGACTGCCCTGCACTGCAAGCAGCACAAAGTAGTCACGTCTCGGTCTTCCTGGGGATGCTGGTGACCTTGTACCCCCATTCCTTCTCCTGTGGAGGCTCTCTTTCAAGGGGGTGCGAGGGGAGTGGGAGGCGGGGCTGGGACCTGGCAGATATGCTGGGTCCTAGCCCCTGTTCCCAAGCAATGCATAAATTATAAGTCTTCGGACTTATGTCACCTCCAGAGGTGGCGCAAGTCCAAGGAGATCCATTGGAGCTGCAGTGGCTTACCCAGGGGTAAAGGGAAGAGTTTCCCCTTGCCTCTGGTTGAGCCACTTTGGTCCCCTATCTTGTGCTGGATACCGCACAAGCCACCTGGCCTGCCTGTTCCAGCGCAAGATAGGATTGTGCTGCACCTTACCTGCAAGCCCACCATCAGCTTTAGTTCTCTTGTAAAGGTAGGACAGACCATTAATCTATCTCAAGGAAATGTTGTTAGGGGTGGATGATATTTCTATTATATAGTACTTTGCTATAGAAATAACCAGGACTAAATATGACAGCCACAATCCCACATATTTACATGTGACACTGCTTCAATCACATAGGAAGAAACAGGGTAAAGGTCCACTTTTTGGAGCCAAAGGTGCACACCAGTGAGGACTACTGGAACTTCTTTCCCTAAGATGCATGAATTTTTTTACTGGCTGAGAAATAATCCGGTACCGGAAATAATCTGTTACTGGAAATAATTCTAAGAGATTCCACTGCCTTGGCAACAAAACTTTGCAAATTGCCTACAAAGGGGAATGCTGTGAGCACTTCTGTTTTCTTTTCTTTCTTCACCTAAAGAAAATTATCTTGAACACTCTGCTCAACCTCCTATGGTTGAGGCCTAAAAATTAGTGGTCACAATCTGGAAAGTAATTAAGACCTTCACAAATCCAGACATATGTTACAACATATATTACAATGTATATTGAAAACTACATGGATACCTGCAGGCAATGAATTCTGTAAATAATGCCATATGATTATTAAACAGTCCACATGTTTCTGCACTGGAAATATGACAATATGTACTGATGCATGGAGTAGTTACCTCACTGGGGCACACTGATTCATTGTGCTTCTCCTTAGGAAATTCAAAACTAAAATTAATAGTAGCGTAGCTAGAGGGGGACAAAATGATAAGTACTGCAGGTACTGCAATGCTTTGTGTAAGTGGTCGCTCCCTCTCACCATTGGAGCCATTCCAGGCAGCTGTGGAAACATGAAGGAGATGCCATTTGGTTCAGTGAGTGCTTGTGCATTTCTATTGCTTCCTCAAATGGCTCTGACGGCAAGTGGGAAGGACTGCTGACTGCTGACAAAAAAAAAAAATTATTGTTTTGCCCCCCTCTAGCTACGCTCCTGAACAAAACAATCAAATTATCCACCAAAAGTAGAAAAAATAGGTGCCACAACAACATAAAAATGTATAAAAGCAATCAAGAGGAAATGGAGGGTGGCTTGTTCCCATTGTATTCTAAGAGAAATGCAGCCAATAGGCTCCCTAAAACACTATACGTTACCCATCCGACAAAAAGAACATTGAGATGGGACCAGATGGGCTTCCCAGGTGGGCACAGCTGCATCCTGACATCTATCATCTGTCATTCATCAGGGGCACCTGAAGCAAAATCTAATATTGATGAGATGCACCACTTTTACACAACCTAGATGAATATCTTTGAGAAGGGGCTTGTATCTGATTTTGTTTTGGTCCTTTAGTAACCATTTTGGCTTAGCGCTATACAAATACTTACAACTATTTCAGAAAACCAAGAAATGCAATAGACCACCTACTGGAAGGCAAAGAGGTAGCTCGCCACACTGTGCAAGGAGCCTTAGTTTCAGGACTGATGCCAGTTGGTCTCTCTATACTGGCCTTATACGCTGGTTTAGGTATCACAGATGCCGTGTATGGAAACCCCTCAGTCCCAGCACTTGCCCTGGTGGATTATAAAAGGTTATAAAATGTAGAACAGCAGCACAGAACTCCTGAACAACACCCATGTGAGTGTCTGGCTGAAGACAAGTGACACTTTTGAAAAGAACTGCCAAGAAAAATAAGGCCTCAATGAATCAGCCATTTGCACAGGCTTGGAATAAAAATACTGGGCAATGTTCCAGACTGTTAGCATTGACGTGATCTGCTCCAAACTAAATAACGTCAGGAAACATACAGCGCAATGCAATTTTTTTAGAAAGGTTTTTGAAAGACCACACAGCACTAAACCTGCTTTAGGAACTAATTCTGAGCATGGTTTTTGCCCCCAGTTGCTGAGTGCTGGAATTTATTTTTTCAGTTATAAGTATACCGATGCCATCTCCAGGCACATACAGACCATGGTACACCATTTAAGTCAGTAATCAAGTGCCTCCGATGTAGGATTGTTAGATTCTATGAAGGCCAGGAAGTAATTGACCTTCTAGAATGTCAAATGTGTAGGAGATAGCAATGCAGCTCTTTGCAGGCAGAGTGACTTCTCCACATCCTCAACAGCAACAACAAAATACGCCAAGAAAATGGTAGCAAAATCCGTTCCTGCCTGAGAGTGATACATTTCTGACAGACTTGAAGGGATAGATTCCTTTCTGTTCTTGATGGAAAAAATGACAATAGAACCTGATGTAATCTTGAAAGCTTTCAGGAAGTCTCCAGTTGACAAACGACAACACTCCTCTGATGCTTTAGTCATCCTGTAGAATGTGGAAATAACTTCTAAACACAATTGCACCTAAGCACCTAAGAAGCAGTACTTCTATACTACCACTACATTGTGCAGTGCAGCCAGGGAAGCATTTCTGTGTCTTCCTTTTTCCATGTGGAGTCTACTTAGAAAAATGCCATAGTCAATGGTATGAAAGTCTCCCGAGGTCCACAAAATCAATAGGGTCACACTTCTCACACTCATCTCTTCCTCTTCCAGCACATGTTAATTATTAGGGAATCCAATGAAGTTCCTGTATGATCCCAGTAATATTTATACAGGAGGATGAGATATACATTTTTAGAGGAAAATGCACAAATAATCTCAAATTGAATTATTTCCAGGCTTGTTAAGCACTAAGGTGATACTACTGCTTTTGTTCCTCCCCCCCGCCGCGCCCCCAGCTGTTATTAATTCTCTTTTCTTGACTATTCACAGTGGTGATCCCAACCAATCAGGGGTCTTATAGTCACTGGGATGATTTCACTATTACATAACCTGTTAGGCTATATGATTATGTCTCTGAGGGCAAGGGTAGTGCTGCCTGGATTAATCATATTGATGATCCCATCCAGTCATGAATCACAAACTGATTAATGTCCCAATTCTAGACGGCCAATCATATTTGACTATGGAATGACAACTTGCTAGGGTAAGTGCAGGCAGTTAAGAAACTGAGAAACATGTAAATGTTTTTGAAAGGCATGCCACAATTCACTGGAAAACTGAGGCTTTAAAAAACAAATTATGATTTTTTTTCCCCCCAACATAATTTATGGCCCAATTCTGTGGCAGCAAATCTCCCATTTAAGACAGTCTGAAAGGCACACCACCATCAGGTGCTCTGGTACACCAAAGCAAATGGCCAAAGGCTGTTGCAGAGCCTCACCCACACAAACCTACGTATGCTGGTGGTAGGGCAGGTCATAGGCTCATGGGAGGTTTGGGGGAGGTTCAGAATGGGGAGCAGCCTGGACAGATTCCATCCCCCATTTTCCAGACCGTCCCAGCTCCTTTTCTCTTTGGACATACACCAGCTATCTAGCTGTCATGAGTCAAAGGAGACCAATAGGTGGCCAGAAGGCCTACAAAGGGGTAAGTAAAAATCTACTTACCTCTCTTTGGACTTCTGAATGCTTCCCACCACAGTATGCAGTGTGTGCTCCATTAGTACTGTTGTATGCTATCACATGGCAGGGCACAGGGTTTGGCTCTAAGCTGAAATCCTGTGCACGCTTTCCTGGGACTAAGCCTCACTGAATGCAGTGTGGGTTGCTTCTGAGTCAACATGCATAGGATTGTACTGTAGTTTTATGGGTTACAAGCCATGATGTGCATGTGCAACCTCCTGATCTTAGAAATGGGCTATGTCAGAAAGCCAGATGCAAGGGAGGGCACCAGAATGAGGTCTCTTGTTATCTGGTGTGCTCTCTGGGGCATTTGGTGGGCCGCTGTGAGATACAGGAAGCTGGACTAGATGGGCCTATGGCCCGATCCAGTGGGGCTGTTCTTATGTTCTTATGTTCTCATCCTAATAATGAAAGAATTTAAAATTAAAAAGGAATTTTTTTTCTTTATCAAATATTTTTGTAACTGCATCTTAAAACTCAACTTTTAAGATCTTGAATCACCTTTTTTTTGTTTTCAGATACAGGAGTTTATTAACCACTTTTTTTTCTTTGCATTTATGACTTCTTCCAATGTTAGGTTTCCTGTTTGAAGACAGATAAGAGGAACCTCTACCTTTTTCTATTGGTTCTGCACAATGATAACCTCTCCTGTTTTGCACTTGGTGCTTCTTCTAAGATAAGCCCTGCCAGTTATCTTCTTGGCACCAGGTTCACAATCTCATCTGGCAGTTAAAAAAAATGTTCACACATAAGCAGTATTCCAAATGACAATTGAGAACTAAGGAATCTAGAGAGAGAGAGAGAGAGAGAGAGAGAGAGAGAGAGAGAGTGGGGCATATTGTGGGCCACTAAGAAAAGCTCAGCCGTATGGAACTTTGTTGTAGCATGTCTATCTACTAAGTAGCATGAGATTGCAGCATACAATTACACAAGCATAGGAGGTATTTGGTGATGGGACAACAGAGGGAAGGGGAAATTGTACTACTTGTACCACCTAATTCATTTGAGAGAGACAAATGCAAGTGATCCTTCTAGTAGATGGCATCTATAATTCTCTGTTGGCAACCTTCAGTCTCGAAAGACTATGGTATCGCGCTCTGAATGGTGGTTCTGGAACAGTGTCTAGTGTGGCTGAAAAGGCCAATTCGGGAGTGACAATCCCTTCCACACCGGGAGAAAGTGCAGTCTGTCCCCGGTCTGTCTCCCTGGCTATGGGCCTTCCTTCTTTGCCTCTTTGCCTCAGACTGTTGGCCAAGTGTCTCTTCAAACTGGGAAAGGCCATGCTGCACAGCCTGGCTCCAAGCGGGCCGCTCAGAGGCCAGGGTTTCCCACTTGTTGAGGTCCACTCCTAAGGCCTTCAGATCCCTCTTGCAGATGTCCTTGTATCACAGCTGTGGTCTACCTGTAGGGCGCTTTCCTTGCATGAGTTCTCCATAGAGGAGATCTGGCCATCATCCATTCTCATGACATGACCGAGCCAATGCAGGCATCTCTGTTTCAGCAGTGCATACATGCTAGGGATTCCAGCTCATTCCAGGACTGTGTTGTTTGGAACTTTGTCCTGCCAGGTGATGCCGAGGATGCATCGGAGGCAGCGCATGTGGAAAGCATTCAGTTTCCTCTCCTGTTGTGAGCGAAGAGTCCATGACTCGCTGCAGTACAGAAGGCATCTATAATAAGTTTAGACAAATGTAGGGCTCTGATGAAATGGCACCCTAATTCAGGGTGACCAGGGGCCTAATTCTAATTGTCCCATGGGCTGATGCAAGTCCCTTGTGCCAGCCCGGAAGTGTTGAAAAAGTCCCCTAAGTCACTTTCATGCCATCTGGAGGCTGCCTCCAGTGCGGGGTGGTCTGCGCTGGCAGTGTCGGCCTGAGCCAGGGGTCTGTGGAGGGTGGTGGGAGAGCAGAGTGGAGGCATTATGGGGAGGGGGGAGAGAGAGTGATGTGTTGGTGGGCCAGAGCTGAGTGGGGGTGGGGCCAGGATCTGGGACTTGTTCCGGATACTGACAGCACTCCTGAGTGACCTGTTGCAGATCCAAGTAGACCCATTGGACTGCTGCCATGTTACCTGGGGTAAGGGGAATGAATTTCCTTTGCCCTGGACCAAGCTGCAACCAGCCCCAACCCTATGTTGGATACGAGACAGGTCAGCTGGCCTGCCTGTTCCAGTGTAGATTAGGATTGGGCTGCAGATGTCATAACTGCAAAAGAGGACAAGGCACCCCAAAATGTAGGACGTCCCAGAAAAATGTAGGATGTGACAAAACAAAAGCTACAAACGCTGCTATATTTATTTCATGTGGTTAGTTTAAACACTATATTCCTTATTACTAAATTTAAAAATAAATATGATTTACTGCATATAATTTATTAATTACAAGAAAGCTGTGCACTGGCTATAGGGGCCCGCTCATAGGGAAAACGAGGACATTTAAGTTCTTTTCCAGGACACAAGGCTAAAAAAGACATGTCCTGGAAAATGAGGACATGTGGTCACCCTGCCCTAATAGCAGTGATATATCACAATTGTAAAATATAGTATAGTGTGTCCAAACATTATTACTACGGAAACACTTTTTGATGTTCAACATGAAGTCTGAATGTCTTGTGCTGCATGTGCTTCTAACAGAACCATGTCAGCAAGCGCATGCCTTGGCTTGCCCACCCAGCCTGTGTGCAGAAACCCTCTAAGTGATCTTTCTCCAGAACCAACTACAAGAAATAGTCAATATTTTGCCATTTTTTGAATTATAGCATTTGTACGCTAAACCCCACACAGTCTGAGATAAAAGCTCTGCTTTGCACAAAAAGCACCCCCAGCTCCCGTATTACAACAAAATATTGAAGTGCTCTATTGAGGTGGAGATCTCATTAATTATTTGATGTACAGAAAAAGAAGAGCGAGGGAAAAGAGGGCCCTAGCTAATGCCGTGATGTACCATCTTGAGACTTAAGATCTTTTTAATGTATTCACCAGTGAGGCAGCTGAAAGGGGAAAGAGAGAGCTGAATGGATCCATTAATTTAATTGAAGCAAGCCCTGACAACAGATAAAACATCTCGGGCCCTGCTTCTCTTCAGTCTGCATCAGCTCTATAGTAAACAGTCAATGATCCATACACACAGAAAAAGGACTGAAGATGGACTCTAGAGACTTCAAGGCCAGAAAATATCAACAGGCCTCCTTGTCTTCATACAGCACCACATAAGTATTCTGCACCCAACGTATTCGCTTCATTGTGCAGCAGAACAATTCTGGGGTTTTGTTGTTGGCAACCTTCAGTCTCGAAAGACTATGGTATTGCGCTCTGAATGGTGGTTCTGGCACAGCATCTAGCGTGGCTGAAAAGGCCGATTCGGGAGTGACAATCCCTTCCACACCAGGAGCAAGAGCAGTCTGTCCCTGGTCTGTCTCCCTGGCTATGGGCCTTCCTTCTTTGCCTCTTTGCCTCAGTCTGTTGGCAAAATGTCTCTTCAGACTGGGAAAGGCCATGCTGCACAGCCTGCCTCCAAGCAGAATTCTCAGAGGCCAAGGTTTCCCATCTGTTGAGGTTCATTCCTAAGGCTTTCAGATCCCTCTTTCAGATATCCTTGTAGCGCAGCTGTGGTCTACCCGTAGGGCGCTTTCCCTGCACAAGTTCTCCACAGAGGAGATCCTTTGGGATCTGGCCATCGCCCATTCTCACGACATGACCAAGCCAATGCAGATGTCTCTGTTTCAGCACTGTATACATGCTGGGGATTCCAGCTCGTTCCAGGACTGTGTTGCTTGGAACTTTATTCTGGGGTTAGCGTTAAGTAATTTGGCCCTCCTAAGAAAAAGTTACATTTGGCCATTTTTTTGCAGGCTTCTGAGGAAAGCACTTCATTTTGAGAGGTGGAAATAGAAACTGGGAAGTTGACTTCACCTGGTCTTTGAAGCAGGTTTTCGATATGCTGGTGCTGTCTTTGAGCAGTTTATTCCTGGCAACCTTGTTGCTATTATGAAAAACAAGCACTTGCAGAACACCTGTGTTCCTTCGAGAACTAGCTGTGGTCATTTCTTTCATAATGGCCAGTAGAATTTTACATGGCAGCGATTGATCACATATTGATATCATATAGATCAAGAAAAGAGAAAGAAAATACATTGCTTTTTCTATAGTTTCATGATTTTTAAAATATAAGGCTATATAGAGTTGGTATAAGGACCCCCATGCTTATCAAGGCAGAAGTATCCTTACCGTCAGTGCCAGGCTGACCACTGGCACAGGTATCCAAGGGACACCCACTCGAGCCGGTAAGTCTAGCACAGGGGTAGGGGAGGTTGGGGAGGAGTTGGAAAGGGGAGGGGGAAAGGTGGCCAGAAGAGTAGGTAGTGGGTCAATCAGGCCCTGGAAGGATGGGATCGTCAAAGCTAGAGTGCACTGTTTCCTACCCTTTATCACAGTCCTCATCCGCCAACACAGAGCAACACAAACCTGCATCAGCGGCTGCGGAGGCTCATTCGTTGTAACAAGACAAATGTCCTCTAAACTCAAGGAGACCTTCCAGATCCAAAAACCTCTCACAGGATGCAGTACAGCCTTCACAAGTGCAGCTGCAGGGCCGCACAGTAGTTTTGCAAGGATTGGACTGCTAATTTATAGTAAATGAGTTAAGGGATTTCTTCCCTATATATTTCTATTGGAATCATTAGTTATGTTACCCTACATAATATTTTTGCTATGTTTCCAAAACACAGAAACAAACAGTATAAAACATAATATTCAACAATAACGAACCCATATAATATTTAACGTCATCTTTTAACAATTTATGTACTTTGTAGCTTTAAGGTCCCTGGAGTGTGAGTGCATTCATATTCTGCAACAAAAATCAAAAATGGTTTTATCCCCAATGCTTTAGATCAGTGGTTCTCAAACTGTGGGTTGGGACCCACTTGGTGGGTCGCGAGAAGCTGGCAGCAGCCATCTTGGAAGATGGCAAAAGACCTAGGCGGCACCATTTTGGAAGTGGGCAAAGCCTGGGCATTGCCATTTTAAGCTTCCTGGCATTGAGACGTAACTAAGAGCGGCTTGCACATGCTCAAAGAAAGCAGCGTGCTGTTTTCCCCCAGAAACTGTGTTGCTGCCTTCCAGTTGGACCTCCCTCTGCACTTGCAGGCTTCCCTCAGGGGGGCCAATCGTGGAGTGCAGGCTTGGATTGCAGGCAAAGAAGGACCGGGAGAGACGTGGACGAGCCAGCCAGGCTCCTCCCCACCAACCTTTGTCAGCTTGGCTGCCTTAATGGGATGGGCTGATTTGGGGTTGCAAGACAGAGCAGCTCCCCCCTGCAGCTGGACTGGGCTGGAGAGTGTAGGCGGAGTCCTGAACACAGGGCTTGGGTGAGTAGAGACAGACCCACGTGATCTCCCCTCTTGTGAACCTGCCTTGAAAGCAGCATCGCCGCCACTACCACCCCACTGCTGTTCTGGTCCTCTGTGTGACAAAGTCTCTCCCTCTCTGAAATCTCCTGGAAGCCACGATCCTTTCCTGCCCTGGCTAGCACGTCCTCTCTTTATATTTTTGCTGGGGTGAGGGGGGATCCCTGGTTGCCTGGCTGCCAAGAGAGCAGCCAGGAAGGGGGTGGGGGAGGCTAAGCTTGGCATGTGAGGGGGAGGGAAGCACCCAGGGAGAGTGCTGCTCCCCCAGCCGCTTCTCAGATGTGCACCCTTCCCCTCTTCTTACTTCTCTCTTAGGCTGCAGTTCTGTCTACTCTTACCTGGGAGTAAGCCCCATTGCCAATAATGGGAGTCAATTCTGAGTAGACGTGCTTAGGCTTGGGGAGATGAGGGGAAGCGTCCCTGCTTATCTTCCTTCTGAGGGGGATACTACTGTTTTTTATTTCCTTTATTTACAAAAGCTCAAGCTACTTCTTGTGTTGAGGTGCATGAGTAGGGTGCATTTGTCTCTGGCTACTGCTGAGCACAACATCAATAGCCACATCAATGCTTGTTAGTTTCAAGCGCTATAAAAGAAGTAGCTTGAGATTTTGTAAATAAAGACAGAAATAAAAACAGTAGTAAATAAATACACAAATATTTTGTTCCAGATGTAGTTTTATTGTTTGCTTGATAGCAATGGTAGCGAGGGCAGGGAGAATTGGAAGAAGCTTCTGAGCTGGAATACTGTCTCTTGTCATTTACAGTTTGAGTTTCTAGGCAAGAACGTCCTGCTTGATGACATCACTTCCGGGTCTGACACCACAGTGATGTCACTTCCTGTTTGATGATGTCATTTCTGGCAATGACATCACTTCCAGGTTGCTGACATCATTTCCGGTGGGCCACAGACAGATTGTCATTCTCAGAAGTGGGTCCCGGGCTAAAAAGGGTGAGAACCACTGCCTTAGATCATTTCCTACATCTAAAATTTTCTTGAGGTTTACCCCCCATTCTTGAAACTAATGGTTGACATTTATCCAGTGAGAAATTATTTCATTAGGTTTTCCTTTCTCAAGTCCAGTTAAAATGAGTTAAGATTCTACACTCTGTATTGTATTGGCAACCTTCAGTCTCGAAAGACTATGGTATCGCGCTCTGAAAGGTGGTTCTGGCACAGCGTCTAGTGTGGCTGAAAAGGCCAATCTGGGAGTGACAATCCCTTCCACACTGGGAGCAAGTGCAGTCTGTCCCTGGTCTGTCTCCCTGGCTATGGGCCTTCCTTCTTTGCCTCTTAGCCTCAGACTGTTGGCAACGTGTCTCTTCAAACTGGGAAAGGCCATGCTGCACAGCCTGCCTCCAAGCGGGCCGCTCAGAGGCCAGGGTTTCCCACTTGTTGAGGTCCATCCCTAAGGCCTTCAGATCCCTCTTGTAGATGTCCTTGTATCACAGCTGTGGTCTACCTGTAGGGCGCTTTCCTTGCACGAGTTCTCCATAGAGGAGATCTGGCCATCATCCATTCTCACGACATGACCAAGCCAACGCAGGTGTCTCTGTTTCAGCAGTGAATACATGCTAGGGATTCCAGCACGTTCCAGGACTGTGTTGTTTGGAACTTTGTCCTGCCAGGTGATGCCGAGGATGCGTCGGAGGCAGCGCATGTGGAAAGCGCTCAGTTTCCTCTCCTGTTGTGAGCGAAGAGTCCATGACTTGCTGTAGTACAGAAGTGTACTCAGGACGCAAGCTCCGTAGACCTGGATCTTGGTATGTTCCGTCAGCTTCTTGTTGGACCAGACTCTCTTTGTGAGTCTGCTTTACCGATGCGCTTGTTTAGCTCGGTATCGAGAGAAAGAGTGTCGGAGATCGTTGAGCCAAGGTACACAAAGTCATGGACAACCTCCAGTTCATGCGCAGAGATTGTAATGCAGGGAGGTGAGTCCACATCCTGAACCATGACCTGTGTTTTCTTCAGGCTGATTGTCAGTCCAAAATCTTGGCAGGCCTTGCTAAAATGATCCATGAGCTGCTGGAGATCTTTGGCAGAGTCGGTAGTGACAGCTGCATCGTCGGCAAAGAGGAAGTCACGCAGACATTTCAGCTGGACTTTGGATTTTGCTCTCAGTCTGGAGAGGTTGAAGAGCTTTCCGTCTGATCTGGTCCAGAGATAGATGCCTTCTGTTGCAGTTCCAAAGGCCTGCTTCAGCAGGACAGTGAAGAAAATCCCAAACAAGGTTGGCGCAAGATAGCAGCTGACACGGGCAACATCAAGGGGATGTATGACGGTATCAAGCAGGCCCTAGGTCCAACACAGAGGAAAATTGCCCTTCTGAAGTCTGCCACAGGCGAGGTCATCCAGGATCGGGCGCAGCAGATGGAACGCTGGGTGCAGCACTACTCTGAGCTATATTCCAGAGAAAATGTAGTCACTGAAGAAGCACCGAACAACATTGAGTGCCTGCCTGTGCTGGAAGAGCTTGACAGTGAACCAACCCTAGAAGAACTTCACATGGCCCTGGACTCCCTTGCCTTTGGCAAGGCACCAGGAAAAGACAGCATCCCTGCTGAAGTCCTAAAATGCTGCAAAGAGATCATCGTCACTGAGCTGCATGAAATCCTCTGTCTCTGCTGGAGAGAAGGTGGAGTACCTCAAGACATGAGGGATGCAAACATCATCACGCTGTACAAGAACAAAGGTGACAGGGGTGACTGCAACAACTACCGCGGCATCTCTCTCCTTAAAGTTGTAGGAAAGCTGTTTGCCCGAGTTGCACTAAAGAGGCTCCAGGTACTTGCAGAGCGCATCTATCCAGAATCGCAGTGTGGATTCCGAGCCAACAGGTCCACCACTGATATGGTATTCTCCCTTAGACAACTGCAGGAGAAATGCAGGGAACAACGACAGCCACTCTTTATAACCTTCATAGAGCTCACAAAGGCTTTCGACCTGGTCAGCAGAGACGGCCTCTTCAAGATTCTCCCCAAGATCGGATGTCCACCCAGGCTCCTCAGCATCATCAGATCTTTCCACAAGGACATGAAGGGCACTGTTGTCTTCGATGGCTCCACATCAGACCCTTTTGACATCCGAAGCGGAGTGAAGCAGGGCTGTGTTCTTGCGCCAACCTTGTTTGGGATTTTCTTTACACTCTATATTGGTCTTCTAAATATACAACAACCAACAGCCATTGTTTGGAGCTTCTTGTCTGCTTTCATTTTCTTTGTCCTCAACACTCATCTTCATAAATTTACTTTTCACTGTGGTTTACAGAACAGCTTAAAATCTGGTTTCCAAACTATATTATGGTGTGATGTCTGAATGTAGTTTGTGTTTTTGAAAAGTCAAATAACACATAAATAGTGTCTACAATAGAATAGAATAACCCACAGTTTCTTTAACATAACTCATTACCAAATCTTGGTGCCAAATCATTTCATAATGCCACCCAACATATCTTAAGTCTGGGAACAAGTCAGGCCTTGGTAGAAAGTAAGAGTGGGTCTCTATAGATATGGAAGTTCCTGCTTGCATGTAGGAAAATGGGCCCAGATGGAACAAATCATCTTGCTGCAGAAGCCCAGGTGAAGTTTTCTGAAGATGGGCAACAGTAATTGAGAGCTGGGTGCAGGTGCAAGAAGAGGGAAGCTATCTTACCCTGGGCCAGCCTGCACATGCAGGGTTGCTCATGCAGCGGCCACTGCATCCTACAGGCTGGCTAGGCCCCAGTCAGCAATGGAAGAGTAAGTAAATATTTTACTTGCCTACTCAGCTAGTTCCTGGGCCCCAATAGGCCCAGTTGTGTCCATATCAGCTATTTTGCTGGTGTAAATCCAGTAGGCCCAAGGGGGCGTATCAGGTCCATGGCAGGAGCATAAGCACTTGGTGGCTGGTGTTCTATCAAAATCCCCCCTTCCCATCTCCAGCCAACCTCTGAACCATTCTTGGCCCAATCCCCAACTGTCACATTCCACCCATGATCCCTCCATCTCCAGCTTACCTGGTGTAGCAGATGATTTGCAGGCTACTAGGACCCATGCAAGGCCCCATGGACTTTGTGTTTGTGATAGCTCTACAGAGCTACTTCTGTGCAAGAGGATCATGAGATAAGTTGGTGAATCATGAGATCCACTAGCATATCTGGCCCATAGTATTGGGCTAATAGACTCATAAGCCTTAATACATGTCAAGTGAGGGGAGAGAGAGGCAGCTGAGCAAAAAAAGCATTCCAACTAATCAACCAAGATCTATAGTCTAGATCAGGGGTCTCCAAACCCCAGCCCGGGGGCCAGATGCGGCCCACAGCAAGCCTCTTTCCGGCCCGCAGCCAACCTCTTGTCCCCTGAAAGCCTCTGGCCCACTCAACTGAACATGACCAGAACTGTGCTCTGATTGTGTCTGGAGGGTGTTCTGAGGGCCAGAGAGATTGAATGAATGAGCCCATTCATTCATTTATTCACTCATCTAAGTTCCATCTCTAATTTATCTATTTAAATTTTATATTTAAATTTTTTTTACGGCCCTCCACACCACGCCAGATATCTGATGTGGCCCTCTGGTCAAAAAGTATGGAGACCCCTGGTCTAGATCCATAGTCTCTGTGAGTCACTTTGTCTTTGTTTATACCAGGGTGTCCAAAGTTTTTGGCAGGAGGGCCACATCGTCTCTATGACACTGTGTCGGGGGCCGGGGGAAAAAAGAATTAATTTACATTTCAAATTTGAATACATTTACATAAGTATACATAAATGAATACATTAAAGATGAACTTATATGAATGGATGAAGGTCTTGCAATAGCTCAAGGCCTATAAAAGGCCTTGCACAAAGCAAGGCTGGCCTTTCCTTTGCTGCTGCTACTGCATCACAGATGTGAAACAGCAAGTAGTGGAGGAAGCCCTCATCCCACAGCTCACACGAGAGGTCAAACAGTCACTCTCACACTGAGAACAGTTGCATCGGGCCAGTGCGGGCTCCAACAAATCTCCGGAGGGCCAGAGGCTCATTGGAGACTGGGGTGTCCCTGAGGGCCACATTGAGAGGCCTCAAGGGCCGCTTGTGGCCCCAGGGTCAGGGTTTGGGCACCCCTGGTTTATACTAAGACCCTGCACATGCCTGATCTCGTCTGATCTCAGAATCTAAGCAGGGTCAGGCCTGGTTAGTACTTGGATGGGAGACCACTTGGGAATACCGGGTGCTGTAGGCTTATACCATAATCTTTCGAGAATGAAGGTTGCCAACCTAAGTACAGGGAAAGTTTATGGATTGAAAAAGGAAAATAGACCACATTAGAAAAAAGAATATGGAGTCCAGGTGTCATAAACAAGGTTGGATATTAATGTCAAGGATATTTTAAAGGATAAATAAGCAAACAAAAAGAAAGAAATGAACAAAAATTATAACCAAGGACACAGTCATCCTTGAAAATCAATACCCTAACAATTATAATTTATTCAAAGAGAATGATGCAATACAAGCAGGTATTCGTTTACCTCCTTCGCTTCCAACCTTAAAACATCAAAGCCCACAAATCTTAGTCATTCTCACATAGTGTGTCATTTACCTTCGACATTAATGAGATACTGGCATTGGCCCAAGTGTGCATGCTTTGTTTTGTGTTTAAATAAAAATCTCTAAATAATGCAGAGAAAATAGTACCTTCAAGCAGATTACAGCATGGCATTAAGACATCACTTTCTCTGCACAAAATGGATACAATAAATCACCCATTGATGTCTGAAAAGAGTAAAAAGTTATGTAAAAGGTGGTGTTCATTATTTCAGCTCATAGAACAACAAAGGCATACTGTGGCAGGTAAGGATGGAATGGCATTCAAACTCCACTGAAAGTTGGTCTGGAATCATGGCTTCTAGTGGGGCTGGAAGCGTTTCTGGTGAGCCCCAGACCTACTGCACTCTGGTAGGATGCTGGCCCTTATGGGTTTCCTCGAACTTGTGCCACCTCTTGAGGCTTGAAGCTGCTCCGTTCTCCCTGGGAATAACTGAGAATAACTGCTTGATCCCAGCCCCGCCTCCCCACCTACCCCCGGGGCCGCCCACCACCCACCCAGGAACACCTCCCTCCTGCCTCTTCCCAGCCTCCCTTTCTTTGTTGTGTCGGCCCACCTGGCAAGCAAGCAAGGAGAAAACTGGCATGGAGACTTGCATTGTCCTCCTCAGGCCTTCCTCCTGAGGAGGTGCAAACGTGCCTTATGGGACTTGCGCCAGCCCAAATACAGGTCAGGATTGCGCCCTTAAGCTACAATCCTATCCACACTTTTCTGGGAGTAAGCCCCATTGACTACAGTGGAATTTACCAGAGTAGACTTGCATAGGATTGGGCTCTTAGCCTCTAGTGCAACATGTCTGTGAAATACCTTATTGTCAACGCTTTGTTGCTGTATTCTTTTAATATCACATTAATAACAACAACAACAACAACAGCAATAACTAGGTATTTATATACCGCCTTTCTGGTCATCGGATTACTCCTCTGACTTTATTCAAGGTGGTTTACATAGGCAGGCATTTCTGAATCCCTCAAGGGGATTTTTACAATCATGGAGGTTCTCTCTTTCAAGAACCAACAACATTTCAGAATGGATCTTCCTGGTTTGGTCTCACTTCTGGCCTCCAGTTCTCCCACGCAGGCTGACAAGAAGCTCCATCTCTCACATGGAGGGCAGCCAAGACGCTTCTTGCTCACACCAAGAGCAGGTGGAATCACTCAACTGGGCTTGTCAGCTGCTTCAAGGTCTCGCCATTCTCAGCCGTTCAGAGAGCTGTCGGTGTCCTCGAACTGGCGACCTTCTGATGTTATCTTTGGGCTAACAGAGGCTCTACCCTCTAGACCAGACCTCCTGCCCATTATCATCATTATTTTAGCAAGCAAAGTGTATAGGCCAGGATCAGCTAGTTCTAAATGCCTGAGGGGATTGGGCATCTGCTGTACCCAAAACAGCTTGTGAAACTAATAGGTTGTGAGATGCCCTCACCTATGGCTTGGGGTGTTTTTCATGCCCTAGCTAAGCATAAACCAGGCCTGCTCTACTAATGACTCCTGCCCCTCCAAGTCAAATACAAATCCATCACCCATGTATGATGATGGATAAAATGGAGTTTAATCTTCTGTTTGTGCTGTCTGCCTGGAAGGAACAAACTGCCACACAGCATATGGTTGCACTCAGTTTGGCTCCTCACATTATGCATGCTTGTGTTACACTGTGTGAAAACAGTCTAGAGAAAAAATCCTTTATCTCAACTCTGTTTGTTGAGTTTTTGTAGCAGTCTGAAGTTTCATAAGAACCAAAGTCTCTGAAAAACGTTTTGCTGTCCACGGGGTTGTCCATTAATGTTATGTCATGCTCTCAGCCATATTCGGCTCTCACTTGCTTCATTCCTGCTTCTTGTTGACTTCTGTTTCTTGCCAAATACCCAGCCTAACTCCAAACAAATCGCTATTCATCTTTGGGATTCAGCACTAGATTCAGCATGATTTCCATCTCCCTTCCGTTCCAGCCAAATGCCAAAGCCCATTATAAAGTCCTGAAAATTAGTTTATAATGGAAGCGCTGACAAAACCTTCAAATATTGGCATGTGCAGTCCTTTGACAATTATGCAAGCAAAAGATGGGCAAGATTGAGACACAATTGTTGAATCGAGGGGAAGAAAACTACTCTCATTCATCCGTCCCATGCTTTCAAGAGAACGGCCTTGGGAAAGAAAAGGTTAACGCTGTGAGATACTGAAAGATGGCAAACAGAATAGGCATCGTTCATCCCAACTGTTCCCTATTTGCAAAACCCAAAGCTAGAGGACAGATTGAATTTCTCCCATTAAGGACCATACTATGCAGAGAGGTTGCTCTGTGTGGATTTAATATTAGGCATTGTGGCCAAACGAAAGAAAAGAAGAAACAGGAGCCAAATTGTGCGAGACCTTGATATAGATACTCTCTGCTAGCTCATTTCTTACTAGACGGGGCTTGTTTGCTTCATTTCAGCTTGGCTTTCAACAAAAAGGTATTGTATGAGGATCTCGCTAAACAATGGTCTTAGCCACCTTGGAGCTGTAGAGACAAGCTGTGTGTATAAACATGGGATTGGAGGAGCTGCCCCTATAAAACAGTCACAGGTTTCAGGAATGCTTTTATTGCAATGTATGGCCAAGTAAATGTCCTTATACCTATGCTAATCATTTCAATATGCCAACAGTTGCTGGATGCATGTGTGGGGAGGAGGGGGGTTAAGTGGTATTAAAAATATGCATTTTGCATGTATTTGCAATTTTTACATTATCAATCAACTTGCAATCTTACCGTGTAGCTGAAATTTCTTCTTAATACAGAACTGCAATTTCTAGATTTTTGACAAGGGTTTTGTTTTTGTTTTTTTGTTTGGTTATTTGGGAGGAGATCCAGTCACAGTGAGTGGTAGTTGCAAATGAGGGTGTGCATCTGTTAAGTGAAAGGGGGGCTGAGCTGAGCACGCTCTGCCTTGACTAACCATCGTGCATTTCCTTTGAAGAATCCAATGTAACATTCATGGGGTTTTCTCTACGCTATCCTTACAAAAATCCTGTGAAGTAAGTTACAGCCCAATCCTGAGCTGCCTGGGGCATGTGGATGCAGCAGCGCAGAGAATGGCTGCCACTGCATCCTATGCGCCTCAACTGCTGCGAGCGGCGCCTTGGGAGAAGAGGACTTTTGTCCCCTTCTCCCAGGTAAGGGAAGCAGCCCCACAATGGGACTACTCACTTTAAGTAAAGTAAAGGCATTCATGTATTTCTTTACTCAGCGTGTGGTCGGTCTGTGGAACTCCTTGCCACAGGATGTGGTGCTGGTGTCTAGCCTAGACGCCTTTAAAAGGGGATTGGATGAGTTTCTGGAGGAAAAATCCATTATGGGGTACAAGCCATGATGTGTATGCGCAACCTCCTGATTTTAGGAATGGGTTAAGTCAGAATGCCAGATGTAGGGGAGAGCACCAGGATGAGGTCTCTTGTTATCTGGTGTGCTCCCTGGGGCATTTGGTGGGCCGCTGTGAGATACAGGAAGCTGGACTAGATGGGCCTATGGCCTGATCCAGTGGGGCTGTTCTTATGTTCTTATGTTCTTATGTAGGGTGCCAAGCCCGCACGAATGCCTTGGATCTGCCTGCCTCCCCCTCCTCCAAATGCCTCCTCCCTGCGCCCCTCCCTGCCCCCACTTACTGTGCTGCGGCTCGACGGTCCATGAGACCACCGAGCAGTGGAGGATGGGTGCCCGCTTGGCGCTAGCCCAGCATCGGCCAATGCTGGGCCAGCACGGGCGCTGGTCCGGTGGTAAACCTCACAGGCGTGCTTTATGGCACGTTTGCGACAGTGTGCTCCGGTGGAAAGTGTGCTCCTGTGGAATGCTATCTCACACTTAAAGGACCACAGGAAGGGTAAGATTTGGCCTTGGTTGACAAAAATCCTTTTACTCCAATTTCCCTTCTACTTGCCTCTCCGTTTCTTTTTAACCACTAGGCACAGTGGCTAAGAGAACAAGCTACGAATTCGAACTTTCCCCATTTTGAATCTTGCTGTGACCATGAACTTATTCAGTAACTTTAAGCAAGCCACAGGCTGAAATCCTAGACAAGTGTCCCTGGCAGTAAACCCCATTAGACACAATGGGACCTACTTCTGAGTAGACATGCATAGGATTGTACTCACAATCACTTAGAATCAGCTGCAATGTGAGGATAATGATAATTCCAAAAATATGAGTCCAGAAATAAATAAATTGGTACATCTGAAAATAACGGTAAACTTGGTATTCTCTCCCCCGCCCCCAGCACACACTAATAGCATAAGTATATTTGCTGCCAAACCTCTAAAAGGTTTTAATGGCTTCCAATAATGAAACCAAATAATGGTTTTGAGAACTATTGGTTGAATTCACTATTTATGGTACGAAGATAGGTGTCCTCATTGCTGTGGCCATTAGTTTTATGTTGATGACACATCCATCATACTTGTCCAATTATTCATGGCCTACTTTCATGCTGGACCTTCGTCTGTATCTCACAGTGACCCACCAGTTGCCTTAGGAGCACACCAGACAACAAGATACTGCCACTCCCTTATATCTGAAATTCAGAGATAGGCTACTAGAGACAGGCTACCAGAGATTGCATATAGTCCCATATAGTCAACCCAGAAGCTGCAATTTAATCATCATGACTTGTTACCTGTGATGGACTTTTCCTCAACAAATTTGTTCAGTCTCCTTTTGCAGTGGTTCCCAAACTTGTTAGCACTGGAACCCATATTTTAAAATGACACTCTATCAGGACCCACTTAGTGTTACGAGAGTTAGAAAAAGTTTCACTTTACCAGCCGCTCAAGCCTCCGTGTTTGTTTTTCTTTTTCTATGGGAGAGAACCACCTTCTGGAGCATTTGTTGAGCTCCACATTCATCAGATTGGGACCATTCTGGTGGCCTTGCATTCCCTTTCACCTGGCCTTTGATCAGAGCCAAGGCATACTTACTTACTCATGAGTAAATGTGCATGTGTGGCTCAGTTTCACTTTCCATACAACTCAACACATTTTTTTCCTTATCAACCTGGAGGGGGAGACTTCCTTCTGAAGTGTTTTTTAGGGGGCCTGCGTTCATCTGATTGGGACCATTCTGGTGGTGTTGCATTCTTCTCGACCTGCACTTTGAAGTGGACTGAGGCACAGTTGCCTACTCGTGAGTAAATGTGCAAGTGTGGTTCAGTTTCACTTTTCATAGGGCTCAATACATTTTCCTTATCAGCTATCACCTTGTTTCACTTCCAGGACTCACCAACAATCAGGCTGTGACCCACTGGTGGCTCCTGGCCCACAGTTTGGGAAACATGGTTTTAAAGGCAACTGGGCCAGGTAATATCACAACATCCTGTGGCAAGGAGTTCCATAGATAAATTGTGTGCTGATAAAAACATATTTCCTTTTAGTCAGCTACAGAGCTGCCACAGGTCTGAGAAAACCCAATGTGGGATGAAAGGTTTACACAGGGGAAAGGGAATTGAAATCTCCTTTCTCCTCCAAAGCCTCCCATTCCACTCCCAAACTGGATACAGCATGCTCCTTTTGGGTATGGCTGTACCAGAGGGGGGAAGAGAAATGATGGGATTGAGCCCTTGGTTAGGAGTAGGCTGAAATCTTATACCTAGTTACCTGAGATCAAGGCTGCAATCCTATCCACACCAGGGAGTAAGCTCCATTGACTATATTGGGTATTACTGCTGAGTAACCATGCATAGGATTGATCTATAAGTCTCTCTGAACTCAATGGAACTTACTTCTGAGTAAACATGCCTAGTATTTTGTTGTTAGTAAGGGCAGAAACTCTGGCAGAATGGTGTCATTGAAATGTCACTTGAGCCTGTGCCAGAAAATTTTTTTTTTAGGTGAGTTAAAGAGGTAAGAATTCTAATGCTTTTCACACATGGAAAAACTAGCTTGGTACCCATGCTTTGCTACAGTATTTAACTACTTTAGATTCATTTTTACTCCAATAAACTTTCCTTTGATTGCAATGAACAATTTAAATGTAGCACAACTACATGGGGATGTCAGGCAGCACACTGTAATTATTAAAAGTCATGGTTCCATCAAATGACATGATCAACACCGCATTCATGTTCAGGTTTAAATTTCCTTTAATTTGAAACCTCACATTATAGTTTATAGACTTCAAGAAGGCAAATATTTTGAAATTTCATTATTTGGGATTCAACCCTTAGTTGTACCCCTTGGGGGATGGATTATCAAAAATGTTTCTTAGCAAGCACCTAGGACCCAAAAGTAACTTGCTTGCAAAATTTCAACTTCTTAGGGCAAAGGGTTCCGGATATCAGTGATCAGTCAGTCAGTGAGTGATATTCTGTATTTTTATATATAGAGATGGTAGATTCACATTTTTTAAAAACACCAATAACACATTCATGTTCAGGTTGAAATTCACTTTGATATTTCATGAAATTTTTAGAGATCTGTACATAGAATTCAAAATTTATAGATGTTTTTATTTAAGAACAATCAAATTATAATACTTCTGGCATGATAACATTTTTTTGTTTTATATATTGCAATTTTTGTTTTTTGAGTTGGTTTTGTAATATAATAGCATGGTACCCATGCTTCACAAAGGTGTTCACAAAAATAAAAGAAAATTAATAAAGAAAAAGTATATATAGTTTAAATAAAGTGAAGTGTGTTGATGCAGAAAAACAATGAAATTCGAACAATAACGTTTGATGAAGAAATAAAAAAGAGAAAATGGTAGTGAAAAAAATAGCACGAAAAATACCTTCAACCTTTGGGTCTCTACTTAAAGTCCTCTTTATAGACCACATTGGTGGTTCTCCCCTCAGGTGTTAGGATCACCTGGCTGCTGGGTGAGCTCATGCTGGAGCAGGGCACATATAACTGCCCATGTGAGAAGCAATCCTCCCTCAAGTCAACCCTTCCGCCTTCAACGACTGCCCCTGGAACTTGTTGATGGTCATAGCAAAGCAGACCTTGAGGGGAAACTGCAGCCTCTTGAACTCTGATGGTATGAATGGTATGTATGGTATAAACACCGACTTCCCCCTTCCTCTGAGCTGGTGAACACTGTGGCCTTGATGGTGTTCTTGTGGAAGACCTCTCAGCCTAATGCCATTGCAGAGTCTGGGCTGGTTGACGTTCTGCAGCAACATGACTGGAGCCCCCACTTTGAGGAGAAGCTTGTGGGCTGGGAAGCCAGGAGGGTTGAGGATGTTGAGGAACTCCACAAGGTAGTGGACTGCGTCATCTGTTTGTACCACCAAATCCATAGACCTGTACTCCATTTCCACCCCTTTGAACAAGTTAAGTGTTGTTAATTACAGCAGCCTTGTCATTCTTGGGGGTCAGAATGGTATGCTTGCACAGCCAGTCCATGAACTTCTCCTTCATATTGATGATATCATGGTATATCCTGACTGTGAGGTGTGCTAGGGTCATCACTATTGAGCCCAGGCCTGCAGGGGTGGGAAACTTTCCCTCAGACTAGGGATAATCGCTATCCCCTATTCTGAGTAGGAGTTGGGAGAATTGCCCAGTGGAGACATCGTCTCTCAAGTGGACCCTCATGTTCTTCCTGAGAGAGTTTCCAGATGTGGGGTCACAGATGTGTTGCCTTGACCTAAACCTTAACCTTGTCAGCTCAAGTTCCCCTTAGCACTACTGGCAGAGTCTTCTGGAAGTCTCCAGCCAGCAGTATGGTGATCCCCCCCCCCCATTTCTCCATCATTGGCCCTGATGTCTTTGAGAGTTATGCTCAGTGCCTCAAAACCCCACTTGCGTGTCATGGTACCCTCATCCCAAACAATGGACTTACAGTCCCGTATTCCTTGAACCATGTTGCTTTATTTTGAGATTCTGCATAGGGGTGTTTCTGCATGGATAAGGTTGAGGGGCAGCTTGAAGGCAGTGTTGGCCATCTTGCCTCCCTCCAACAGCGTAGCAGTGACAGCCAAGGTGATGCCACGATCACTCCTTACCTTCAGCAGGAACAAGTTGATGAGGAAGGTCTTCCCAGTACCCCCAAGAGCATCCAGGAAAAAGACCTGCCCAGCACCTGACTCAACTGCTGCATGGTGCATCACAACATTACTCTGTGCATATTTCCTTGCTGCATCCTTAAATTGCTTTCTCCTTTTAGCAGTGGTATATCTGGCATGATGTTTGCCAGGAGCCTTCTTGGGAACAGGAAGAGGTAATGGCTGTGAAAGATGAGGAGTTGGGCTGAGGAAGGGGTGGTGTGGTGGACACTTCTTCACATACACATCAAAATGGTCCTTAGAAAGGTCCTGTGTAAAGTGTAGCCTCCTCAAGGGGTGACCTTCAGCACCGAGACTCTCATAGAGCTCCCCATTGCTGTAAACCTTGAAGACAAAACTTGAACAGTTGCCCAGCTTGCATAAACCACCATAAGTAAAAGGTTGGGACATGTTAGCAAGATACTCAGCAGAGCTGGTGTGGTTGTCCCCCTCACTGTTGTGGGACATGATGGACAACTTCTCCCAGTTGTCCACCCTGTGCCTCACAATTAGCTCATGCATCTCTTTAGCCATTAGCTGAGTGTCATACATGAGATAAGAGGAACTGGAAGAAACGGGCTCCATCTCCTGTGATGGGGACAATAGTGTGAGACACCATCTCCATTAACAATTAAAAATGCAATTGCCATACCACAAAGGCTTAAGTTGGTCTATTAGACACAGACTTCCCTTGTGCAGTAGCACAGGAAAAAGGGTCGGCCTTGTCTAAGTTGGCATGTAGGACATAGGCCGCTCTCAGACAGTAGCACAGAGAAAAAAGCCAGCCAGGCTTAAGTAATAGGAAGGGTTCTATAATTCACACCTAAATCTAGATTCGCACCTTTAGGGGTTGATTAGGGCAAAATCCTGAGTTATGTTTTTAATTTGTATCAGTAACCTTTGTAAGCAAAAACCAAGTTGATATCTCAATGGGCCTAAGAGATATTGAGGAATCCGTGAAAACATATTTTACCCCTTTTCACCCCCTTAGGGGTTATTTCTAAAATCCCTTCTTAGTGGGTACTTATATCATGGAAGGAATGTACTCCCCAGATTGCTTGTTTCTAGGTCCAAGGGTTTGGGCTGAGTGTTGATGAGTCAGGCAGGCAGGACATTTGTTTATACAGGTCCAGCCTATTTATACATGGATTTTTTATATACGGATCTGACACAACATGAATGACCCTTGTAAATGAGAAGGAATGTACTGATCCCTGGAGAAAGGGAAAAATGCATCCCTTTAAAATCAGTTTAAAAAACTGAACAGTCCTTTAACAATAGCCTCCTTAATGAGAGAGAGGGGGGGCCCTAGCTGACAATCCATCAGTCCTTCTCTCTCCAGGTGAACCCTCCCTTCCCCCTGAGCAAGTGAAAGAAAGGTGATCACTTTGCATTGGTGAAGGGAGGGACTGAGTGAAGCATTTGAAGGAGGACTGATTGATGGATTGTCTTCTTAATGATTCTTATCTTACATCACAAAGGTCAGCAAGGCTGTTTTTAAATCACCAGAGCAAAGAAACTTTGTTTTTTAAATTGATTTGCTATAGTGTGTTTTTTGCCATCCACGTGAGTGCTTGGAATGGAACCCACGCAAATAATGAGGCTCAACATATATATATATATATATATATATATATATATATATATATATATATATATATATATATATATATACAGGTTCATAATGAGGCTCAACCTGTATATATACATATACATATACATCTCTATAGATCTAGCTATAGATCTAGATCTAGATCTATCATATCTATATATGATATCTATATCATATAGATAGATCATATCTATCTGAGGGATAGATCTATATCATATATATAGATATCTATATATATATATCATATATCTATATCTATATCTATAGATCTAGATAGATAGATAGATAGATAGATAGATAGATAGATAGATAGATAGATAGATAGATAGATATCTTATTTGCCATATATACTTGTGTATAAGTTGAAAAATGTATCCCTTAAAATTAATCCTAACAAGAGTATATACAGTAGATACAAAACTTGAGATTCAGATTAGTTACTTAGAGGCTTGGACTAGATGACCTTGTTGATTCCTTCCATCTCTATGATTCAATGATTCGAATTTTTGCAAACAGCACATGTAGCTATGAAGAAATGACCCAGTCCTAATTGTAGCTCACTGACGCCTTCCTGAATGATTTCTTTCCTGATTACATAGAGTTTGATTTTCATTTTTACAGAATGCACTTATTTTATTTTTTTAAATGAAAGAAATCACATGAAAAACAGATTTCCTGATTACCGAACAACACACTCTTCGAGAATAAATGTTGAGTAATATTCCCTTTAAGTCTGTGTACTGTGTGTGCTTCAATGAAACCAACTTATACGCTGACTGGATCCCACAGACATTCAGAAGTCTGTAAATTCAATAAAGCCCAGCTTTTTTTTCAGTTTGTTTGCATTAAATGGTGTGCTGTGCAGTTTGCCTTCATCAATCATTACGCTGAGAATGAAAAGTCAAACATGTTTTGCTGATGAGCTATTCAGGGTGGTAGATATAGCGTCTCCCCACGGCTGCTCGATTCAGCACAATTTATTCTCATCACAGTTGAAAGATTGTTTAGTTTGACTGGGAGAGAGAAGGGCTCATCCCAGCTAATCCTGAATTATTGCCCCAATTTTGCTGCCTTTTCCTGAACATCGTATCAGACTTCCCTAAGCTTTGAATCAACTTCAGGTTTTGTTTATGTCTTCCAGACAGAATCCTCATCTTTCTTGGCGATATTCAGCACATGGAGCTTGTCAGCTTAAACTGCTGACATGACCCCGATTGCCGGGGAATCCATCACCAAAGAAGAGGAAACAGTGTCACCTGGCAGTGTTCTCACCTGGCGCCCGACAAGAGAGCTCATTTTTAACAAGTGCAGTTTTATTGCTTTCTAGTTGGGAAAAAATGTGAAGGTGGAAATCTTTTAAAAGTAGGCACCATTTGTTAGTCACCATATCCTGAAACCCTTGGGTTCCATTGCATAGCTGTGTCAAGCTCCTGGGCCCCTTTTCACACCTGCAAAACTATGTTGACATTCTTGCCAGTTTTTCTCAAGTCAATAATGGCAGGTCATTATATTTGCTAGGCAAAATCATATGAGAAAAAAGATGTGGGGGAAAAAATTTAAAAAGCTGCATTCAGTTTTAACCCATATGCATAAGTGAAAGTTCTTCACTTCCGTGCCTGTGTGATATTTCAGTTCTAATACATTTTTAAGACTGTCAAAACATCCATACTTTAATGTTTTTGAATTCACTTGGATTTTAATTCACCAAGAAGGAATGAACTTAGTTATCTAGGGATGGACTTACCAACTTGAAGGGCTGTAGGGCAAGCAGCGGTGAGCAGCGTGATATCAAAGAGGTTGGTGTTTCCTGGAGGGGCCAGGACTGTTGCAGCTGGGGTGGATGGTTGTATTGGCTGTGGCCTCACAAGTAGTGCCTGGGTAGTCTGCGGGCCTGGGCAGTGGCAGCATCACCTCCTTCCAAGGTACTTCCAGAACCTGCATTGTGTGATGAAGAGTGCTTTCCTATGTCAAAGACAACAAGGTCAGTGATAATGAGCCAGCGTGACCAGATACAATGGAGGACAAAGTGCCTGTACCAGGAGTGTCCAAACTGTTTGGCAGAAGGACCACATCATCTCTCTGACACTGTGTCGGGGCCGAATTAATTTACATTTCAAATTTGAATAAATATACATAAATGAATATATTAGAGATGGAACTTGTATGAATGAATGAAGGTCTTGCAATAGCTCAAGGTCTATAAAAGTCCTTGCACAAAGCAAGGCTGGCCTTTCCCTTGCTGCCACTGCTGCATCACAGACATGAACCAGCAAGCAGTGGAGGGAACCCTCATCCCACAGCTCATGTGAGAGGTCAAACAGTCATCTTCACACTGAAAGCAGTTGCATCTGGCCAGCACAGGCTCCAGCAAGTCTCCGCAGGGCCAGAGGCAAAAGAGAGCGACTAAGATGATTACTGGGCTGGGGCACCTTCCTTATGAGGAAAGGCTACAGCGTTTGGGCCTCTTCAGCCTAGAAAAGAGACGCCTGAGGGGGGACATGATTGAGACATACAAAATTATGCAGGGGATGGACAGAGTGGATAGGGAGATGCTCTTTACACTCTCACATAATACCAGAACCAGGGGACATCCACTAAAATTGAGTGTTGGGCGGGTTAGGACAGACAAAAGAAAATATTTCTTTACTCAGCGTGTGGTCGGTCTGTGGAACTCCTTGCCTCAGGATGTGGTGCTGGCGTCTACCCTAGACGCCTTTAAAAGGGGATTGGACAAGTTTCTGGAGGAAAAATCCATTACGGGGTACAAGCCATGATGTGTATGCGCAACCTCCTGATTTTAGAAATGGGTTATGTCAGAATGCCAGATGCAAGGGAGGGCACCAGGATGAGGTCTCTTGTTATCTGGTGTGCTCCCTGGGGCATTTGGTGGGCCGCTGTGAGATACAGGAAGCTGGACTAGATATGGCCTGATCCAGTGGGGCTGTTCTTATGTTCTTATGTTCTCCCCAAGGAAGAAGTGCAGAAAGTGTGTTATGTGTTTTTATTCCAAGGGCACATTTTTTATAAATTACAGTTTATAATAGCTTTAAGAGTGTAAGGTATTTTGGTTTTATATTGCCAGCAGATGCAGTCACAGTCATTACACAGTCAATTAGAAGTTAAAAATGTTTTTGTTTTTTGCAGTTTTTGGGGTTTTGTTTGTTTATTTTTATTTATTTATTTTTTACAAAAATGAGATGTACAGAAAGTGGTGTTATGTGTTTATATTTCATTATCAGCAAAAATTCACTTCTCTATGTATGAGCATTGATTTAGCAAATTTGTCACACCAGATCATTCAAGATTGTGAAGAACCAAGAAGCTGATAAAGCACTCCTAAAGGATCTCTTCAAACTCCACTGACAGCCCAATCCTATCATGAATGGTGCTCAGGGTGGCCAGATGCCATAAACGCAAAAGAGGACAAGGCACCCCAAAATGTAGGAAACCCCCCAGAAAAATGTAGGACATGACAAAATAAAAGCTAAAAACACTCCTATATTGATTTCATGTGGTTAATTTAAACACTACATTACTTATTATTAAATTTGAAACTATATTACGTATAATTTATTACATATAATTTTATTAATTACAAGAAGGGTATGCATTGCTTGCAGGGGACATTTAGGTTCTTTTCTAGGACAAGAGGCTAAAGAAGAGGACATGTCCTGCCTTCAGCAGTTCTTCAACATTTTTGTTGCCTACACATGAGAGAAATCAAATGTTATTCCATCTCTAACCTAAACCTAACCTAGTTTCATATTTTTCCCTCCTAATACAAACATTGACACTAAAGTCATTATTCAGAACAGCAACAGTGACTAATACAGTCCAGGGTTATTTCCATACACCGTTGTACAACTTTACCTGGTTTATAAGCAACTTCTATCACAGCAAAGGTCTTTGGTGTCCCTTTATCTGAACACAAGTAACCTACTGCCTGTAAATTTGGGGACAGAAAACAGGACATGGTTTGTCACTGCATTGAATTCGTTAATTGAGAAGTAAATGATTCATCATTGACTTATGTATGTTAATTTCCTTCCCTTGTTAAGTAAAGTCATAGGAATTTTAAAATATTTGATCAATCAGATTGCTAAATGAAGTAATTCTGCTTCAAAATCTCTAATCACTGGTGGCCCTAACAAATTAGTTGATTAATTTACTTGCTAATGGCTTGACTATTGAATTTTACAAAATCCTTTTTAATTGAAGGCTGGTTGCAAACACTGAGTTTTAACAATGCATTATTTGTTCTTTATACCCCCAACTGCACACCATGTTAATAATAGCCCAATCCTAACCAGCCTCTGCACCGGCAAAGCGAACATTCCACCAGCATAGACTGTTGCAAATGTGCCTTAAAGTAAGTTGTGACAGTGTGAGCGTAGCACTTTGTAGGCCGACTGGGTCTGGGAGGTGGCGCAGGGTCAGCGGTGCCAGTGCATGTCATACCCTATCCCTCTTCCCAGGCCTGATCTGTTGATTGAGATCAACTCGAACTTGCACCAGCTGTATAGCTGGCACTGGTCTGAGCTGACCCATTGTGCAGCCTGGATTCACCCAGGGTCAACAAATGTCCTCTTACCCCAAGGAGACTTTCCACCTGCAAAACGTTCCCATGCGATGCTGTGTAGCCAGAACCAGTGTGGCTACATTGGTGCGAGGAAGTTTAGGTTGCATTGGGCTGCCCATCATTTTTTGGTTCTAAGAATTTTACATAAACAGACTTTAAAGCATAGTAATATTTAACACTTTGAGCGACTTGCCTGGAATAGAATCTGAAAATCTGGGAATTTTAGAATAACTACCCCAATTAACTTCACTTTAGCCTTGCATCTTACATCAAGTAACATTAGATGAGGGGACATAAAGGTCAAGGGGAGTTACGTTGCTTGTATTCCTCAGTGCAATTGTGGACATTTCAGAATTCCACATTGTGTATCCAAGTCCGAGTTTGGCTCCCTGTATGCCAGGCTAATGTGTGCTGCAATGCAGTAGGGGAATCGTTCTGCATACCAAGAACAGCAAGGCTGTTCCTATTGCTACTTCCTGCAACTTCATCTGTTTCCTTCAGGCTATTCAGTTTCTTCAGTGCTGGTTTGTTGTGTTACATTTTCCTTCTCCCCCAAACCCTTGGGTTTTACAATTTGAGAAAGTTCATTATTCTGAGAGAAAGAGCAGCTCTGCATATATAAATGGGGAGTGCAAGTTCTTTATGCCTCCAAGAATCATATAATTAATAGTAGAATTTAAAGGGACCTTGGAAATAATCTAGTCCAGTCCCCTACTCAGTGCAGGCAACTGTCAGAGCATCCTTATTAGCAGGGATGGCCTTATGGTGACTTGATTTCTTCAAATTGGGCCCTGTACTTTGGGGGATCCCACACTGGTGTGGCGGACGAATTGCCCCCTGCCACAACTGGCACATCCCATCTGGAAAGGTGGCACGGTGAGTCATCTCCTCCTCCTACTCCAAAGAAAGTCCCATTATAGTCAGTGGTGTTTACTCTCAGGTAAGTGTGGCTAAGCTTACAGCCTTACCTTCTAGAAACCCTCAGGAGAGAGCTGAATCCTGGGGAATGAAGGTAGCAACCAATACTAACTAAAAGCGAACAAGGCATTCCCAGAAAATAACAATAGGGAAAACAATGATTTATTAGTGTCCCTGCTAAATAGGCACAATTGTACACAAATTGTAGAGATGGGGAATCGAGACTCAAAGACTCGACTTGCGTTGCAAAAACACTTGTTTTTCATGACTTGTAAGGGACTGACTCATGACTCATGACAGTGACTCAGAAATGAGTCATGACTCGTACAGACTTGAGTACTGACTCTCTTTAGTGTGTGTCTATGTGTGTGTGTGTGTGACTAGACTAGAGTGTGTGTGAATGCTTGCTTGCTTGTTTACTTTTCTCCCCCTGCTCCTTCTGTGTCAACTTGAAAGACCTCATGGGTGATCTGCAAGCTGTCTTTCAGACTAACAGCAGCAGCAGACATGGTGGGAGGAGGGTAGGCGGTTCCAGGAGGCAAGGCCAGGAGGGTTGCAGGGAGGAGGAAGGCTTAAGGTTGTCGGTTTTCCTTTTTTTCTTTTTTGCTCAAGGACTTTACTCATTTGTTGAAATGACTCGGGAGTCGAGTCAGAATGACTTGAAATTTTCCATGAGTTGAGTCGTGATGGTGCATGCAATGATTCATGACTCTGCTCTAGTCATAGGGTCACTGACTCAGGACTCAACTTGATACTCAGTGCTATGACTCTGTAACTCAGTGATTTTCAATCTTTTTCATCTCACAGCACACTGGCAAGGCACTAAAATGGTCAAGGCACACTATCAGTTTTTTTGACAATAGACAAGTCACACTGTACTGTTAATGGGGGTCTCACATCCCCCAATGGCCCTACTAATTAATGGCCCTCTCCCAAATTCCTGGGGCACACCTGTGAACCATTCGTGGCACACCAGTGGTTGAAAATGGCTGCTGTAACTAATTGTGAGTTGACCAAGGTCACCCAACGAGCAGCAAAGACTTTGCTGAATGAAGATTTTAGCTCTGCACGCTAGCCAATGCATCAGAGTGTCAGTCAAGTACACAAAATGAATTTGATTGTAACATTATCTGTATTCCAACAAAGCTTGTCATTGAAAGCATGCAGACTTTTGTACAGAATCAAAACAGGAAGGAATGTTTTCATTGTGGAGAGCCCTAACACTGAAATGCCATTATGAGCTTGGTAGGAAATCATCCAAAGGAATACGAGTCGGGCAGCACATTACTAGGAATTTTAAAGGGTATTTATCCATTGCAACTTTGTCATCAAATATTGCCTGTGGCCTATGGTTATCGTCACTGTGCATTTACATTTCAATTGGAGAAAAAGACACCTTCTTTTTGTCTTCTCTGATTAACATTTTGAAGCTCTGTAATTTTCTTGCTGTTTGGAGAAACAAAGCGCCCAGGCTCACCGAGAAAACCCATTCAACAAGATATAAATATTTGCTATTCAGAAAACCTCAATGAGGGTTTAGTTATTTTAAACTCAAAAAAGAAAATGACTAATAATGATTGGTTTCAGCTAATGAAATGCTTTTATGCAAATAAGTGAACCTTAAATATGACCTGGAAACAAAAGACTGCTTAACAGTTACTATTAAGCAATACATTAGGAGATCAATTAAACAGAACTTCTTTCTAATGAACAAGCTGTTCGGCTGTTGCCATGGATACTTCAAAAGAGAAAGCACCAGAATGCTAATTTGTAATTTTAAGACCTAAAAACTATTAGTAGGCTGGTGGTGGCTGGCTAAAGAGGCACAAGGTAAAGAATAACTAGTGATGGGTGAATGCCTCTTGGTTCAATTTTGAACTGGATTCCAAAAGGCCAAACTATATAGAAAAATATTTTGTTTTCTAAGCCCAAGTGTGTGATTATGTCACATCCTTTCATCACTGATCTCAATTCCCCACTTGTCCACCCTCTCTCTTCCCTTCTTTTCCCAACTTACTTGACAGCAGTAATATAAGTCAACAGTAGAAATGGTAAGGTTCTTCTGGGGACTTCTGTGTGAAGCCAACCTTTTTGATGTCTAGAATGCTGCAATGGCACTCTCCCAGATGCGAAGGAATCTAGGGAATGTGCAGCTCAAAGGGACCTTCATCAAGGCGAAGAAACAACATTGCCACCTCCACTTGCGATGTGGTTTGCTTTTAATCAGAACTGCTTCATTCCCCACACAAGGAAACATCAACCGCCCTATGAGAAAAAGGAGCAGAAGAAACCAGACAGGCATATCCCCCCCCCCCCCCACAGACCCCTTTACTTTTTTATTTTGCTCATACAGTAGTTCCTCAGTATCCACAGGAGATTTATTCTAAGAACTGTTGCAGATCCCGAAATCCACAGATTCTGGGGTCCACATTTAAAATGTTTTTAAAAGTACAAAAAAGTTTTAAAAGCATATTCCTTACCTTAGCTCAACACACTGTGCTGGCTTCAGGTCTGCAGGATAGTCTCTGGTGCTCCTGCAGGCCACTTCTGGGTTGCACCAATGTTTATGACCCCCTTCTTTACCCCTGGTATACCTCAGAATGAATCAATGTATATTTCCCAAACACTTCTGCAATGCATTCTGGTGCAAGCCAGGGCCAAGAGAAGGGGCTGCAGGCTTCGGCACAATCCAGAAGTGGCTTCTGGGGTCACCAGAGACTGCCCTGAAGCCCTGCAGCCAGCATGATTTGCAATGCTAAGAAATGCACTTTTTAACTTAAAAAAAAACTTTTTTCGAAAGGGTACACTTTTTAAAAAGTGTTTTCAAGCCATGGATGTGGCTTCTGGGAACCCCAGAGATGGTTCCCCACCATCTGCAGATGGTTAAATCCATGGATGCTTAGGCCACAGAAAACAAGGGATAAATATATATGGAAAAAATACTATAATATAAGCCATCTTGGGCACCCCCAAATGGGGAAGGGAAAAGTGAGATGTAAATAAATAAATAATGCACTCAAACGTTCGAGAGGACCAGAGGCTCATTGGAGCCTGGGGTCTCCCCGTGGGCTGGATTGGGAGTCTTCGAGGGCTGCAAGTGGCCCCTGGGCGGGGGTTTGGGCACCCCTGGTTTAGCGCAATTAAGAGGATATTTTATACTTCTTGAATGAAATCTCTCAGGTCCTCTGCATTTGTGTGGCACAAAACTTGTGGCACTAAAACGGGCATAAAATTGTTCAAAGCTGGCCAAACTCCTGGGCTAACAATAACCCAGTGAGGTAGAGCTGCCACCAGTCAGGGGAAAAAGAAAAGGAGAGAGAAAGATGGAGAAAGAAAAGGAGAAAGACTCACAAAGTACCAAGTCCCATTTCTTCGCAAGGACTGGCAAACTTGCAGTCATGAGATTTCTGTGTTCAGAAACCAGATTTATGTCCCAATCCTATGCTGGCCATTGCCCTGCAATACAGCAGTGCTGAGATGGCCTATGCTGTATCCCACGAGGACAACGAGCCAGCTAGAGCTCTCCCCAGGTAAGGGAATATCGGTTCCTGTACCCCGTATTGGGCCCTCCCAGACTCTATGGGCCTACATAGTTGGGTGACCCTATGGGATTACTCAGATCTGTGCCAGTAAAATCACTGGCGCAGATTTGACATGTAGGGCTTTCAGGTGCGGAAGGGGTGATAGGACGGGGTGACAACTGAGGCTGTGGACCTTGCAGACTGAACTAGAACATTGGGGAGTGAGAGGAGCAGAGACTGGCACTTCATTGGTTAAGAGAGGCATGCTATCAAGGTATCATTGGTTAAGAGAGGCATGCTATCAAGATATCATTGGTTAAGAGAGGCATGCTATCAAGATATCATTGGTTAAGAGAATCATTGGCTATCAAGATATTCATTGGTTAAGAGAGGCATGCTATCAAGATATCATTGGTTAAGAGAATCATTGGCTATCAAGATATTCATTGGTTAAGAGAGGCATGCTATCAAGATATCATGGGTTGGCCCTGATGGGAACAGGAAAGAGCACAAGGTTTTTGGCTATGGTGCCTGTAAAATATGGAAACATATTGCAACCTGAAATCCCTCAGGATCCAAAAGATCGGCTCTTTTGCCCATCTTGGACATTGTACTGTCATATGGTTTTGCTGAGTTGTTTACTTTTAGCAGGAAAAGTGTGACAAACAAGCAAATGAAAGAACTCGTTCTTATGTTCCTACAGAGGCTGGGTAAATCAAATTGAGGAAATTATGATTTTGCCCTACTTACAACACATATTCATGAGGAGCTGAGGGAGCCTGAGAGCTGAGATAACTTTTTGTACTGTCTGTTTTCCCCTCTTTTTGTCTCTCTGGAAACACTTGAAAAGAAAAGGAAACCTTTTCAATATGAATGTATTTATTCTGTATTCAGTTGTGGTGTTTTGATTTTTGTCCCTATTTTGTTTTATTTTTATTAATATCTGCATTCAATTTTGTTATTTTTTTCATTCAATAATTTCAATAGCTCCACAGTGAACCACAGAGTAACAGTCCCCCCCCCCTCTTTTATTAGGGAAATATTGAGCTGACAGACATAAAATAAAGGCTGATTTAAGCAAATCAGTCTGAGGCAGTCTCTATAGAACACTGGCCAAGTAAACGGAACACAAATTACTCTAAGTAATTGGTTCAGCTTTTTGTGACCAAACTACACTCGCAAGTGTTTCTGAGTCTGCAAAATTCTCCGCAGGCCACTCATCCAGTCAAGTTGAAAAGACAAGCTTTTCTTTCTTCTCTTTTTTGCATTATATTCACTATACTCAGGGGCCCATTTGAAGTCAGTGGAAAATTTAAAATTACAGTGGACCACCATTAGCACAGAATGAATTAATTTTGAACATGCATGTTCCACTGATTGCACCCGTTTTTGAAACAGAAACATTTTACAGTAAAGATTAAAACATTATGGAGAAAACTGGCAGATTTCAGCGTTTGGCTGTTTTGATGATAGGCACTGCCGGTTAGCACATTCCCTTGGTATATTTTTAACAAGTATAATTGCAAGGATTATAGTAGTTTGTAGGCTCATGATGTTATTTGGTCGAGAGACCTACTGAAATGAAGGGTGTGCCCTTCTGCTGTTTCCTTTCATACAAAGGCCACAATCCAACAGAGACTTTGGTTTGCATAAATCCATTTACAGCAATACCTCACTTTACTTTCAGGATGCGTTCCTAGAACATGGAGTGCTAACCGAAACAGCACTAAACAGGGTCATTTTAGGTTAGTTGGCAACCTTCAGTCTTGAAAGACTATGGTATCGCGCTCTGAATTTTAATATTATCTCTTATTAGGTAGGTCAGGGGAGTCCAACATTTGGCAGCTGGGATGCCACATGACCCCCAGCTGTGCCAACCCAGAAGGAATTGGTGAGATGTGGTGACATCACTACCAATTACTTCCATGTTCTGAGCCTGCCATTCAATCTCCCTGCTGCACCATTCCGGCTTATCCTTCGGAGGAGAAGCTGGAATGGTGCAGCAGGGAGACCAGAAAACTTTTGAAGTGGGAGTAGGTGGGGGGCTGTGGCTGGGGTTTTTGGGGCCATTAAAAAGGACCCTGTGAGCCTTGTGTTGAACATCCATGAGATAGGTAAACATCATGAATTTTAGTGAGAATTTTTTTTTTATGGAATGTCACTAATTATATTTTAGAGTCCTCCAAGTTGCTGCAAACTTCTGGCCATAACTTCTTCCACACTCTGTTCATGCAGTTTTGAGCCACTTCATTCCAGGCTGATATTATTATGGCATTCATAATGTTGTGGTTATTCCAAAATTGCTTGATGGATAATTTATCCTCACCACCTGTTTTCTTTACGAGTTTCTTTAGTGTGCAGTGAATGTAGTAAGCATTAAAATTTAATATTAATCCCTGATCCACTGGTTGTATTAATGAAGTGGTGTTGGGAGGACAGTAAACCACTTCTACAGGAATGCAAATTCAAAGTGTGATTACATTATCAGGGTGGCCTGGTGCAACATCAAGCAACAACAATGCTTTAGGTTCATTGTAGCACTCCTAAACAGCACTTCCCAGGTGGGCAAAATTATGAAGCAAACTAATTTTGAAAGATAACAATTATCATCCGAACCTTCTTGTTTGATTCCCAAATCACAGGTAGATTTGGTTTTCAAATTCCTTTCATTACTCCTGGTTTAGCATCAGTTTTAACTTAAAGTCACCTTCAGCATTGCTCCCTAGCAAGGCATTCTTCTGCACCAGAAGAAGAAGAAGAAGAAGAAGAAGAAGAAGAAGAAGAAGAAGAAGAAGAAGAAGAAGAAGAAGAAGAAGAAGAAGAAGAAGAAGAAGAAGAAGAAGAAGAAGAAGAAGAAGAAGAAGAAGAAGAAGAAGAAGAAGAAGAAGAAGAAGAAGAAGAAGAAGAAGAAGAAGAAGAAGAAGAAGAAGAAGAAGAAGAAGAAGAAGAAGAAGAAGAAGAAGAAGAAGAAGAAGAAGAAGAAGAAGAAGAAGAAGAAGAAGAAGAAGAAGAAGAAGAAGAAGAAGAAGAAGAAGAAGAAGACCACCACCACCACCACCACCACCACCACCACCACCACCACCACCACCACCACCACCACCACCACCACCACCACCACACTCTGTGTTACATATGCAAGTTATGCAGGATTTCGATTTCAAAACAATTGGCCCCGTTTTATGGCTGGCCAGTAGGGTGGTGGATCGAAATCTACCATCCAATTGGCCCTCTAGTTTAGGGATTCATCAGCACCAATCATGGGGAATCTGGGCAGAGCCAATGGGTATAAAGCCAGGGGTGTTTGCTTTGTGTTTTCATTAACAGAAGATGAAATAAATCTGTTGCACTGTTATCTCTATGCCTTCCTTATCAGGTCAGCAGGGGAGGATAGCCCTTGCTTTCCCGATAGCAGAATGGCACGGGAACATAGGGAGATAGCAAAAGAAGCAGGCAATCCCAAACAGAGCCAAGGAAGCAGACACAGGTTTGTTTGTTGCAGAAGCATGTATTGGTAAAAGGAGCAGGAAGAAGAGTAGTCAGTCTAATGGTCCAGAAGTCAGGGATACAGCAGGTCACAGTCACAAGAAGGCAGTCCAAAATCAGTACACAAACCAGCAGCATGGCACGCAGAAACTCCACCACAACAACCTACACCTTGGTGTCTGTGCTTGCCCCATATATACCAGGGCCAGCCAATCAGAGTAGGGCGACCCCATAGTCACAAGGCAGTCTTGTGACCCACTCTGATTGGCTGTCCAGTGGTGCATTGCACCACTCCACCATAGCCTACGTGACTCTGCACACATCTTCCCAGAGTCATGTGACTTCCACCTGCAACAGGTGCAGCTGATTGCATCAGCAGTGCTGCCTTGCTGATTGCTTCACACCAGGCCCAGATATCAGGACCTCCTGCCACATCTTGGCTAATAACAATCTCAAGCCTGGGATGCCAAAAACCTGACATTCCTTTATTTGCATGGACCCACTATTTAAAACCTTGTTTCATTTACATTAAAGGCAAGTTCAAGAGGATAGCTGCCTTGCTTGATGATGGCTAGCAAGAGTTTCAGGAAGTTCCAGGGCTGCCTTTGTATCCACATTAGCCATTTCACCAATGATATGCATGCAGTGGAGGTTACTGCGCTTTTAAAATCTATCAAATCAACCTCTACTAGCTTTAAATGTTTCTGACACATCTCCAGTTTCTTCATGAATATGTGTGAAGATGCTTCTTTTCTATTATTATCAGTTGGCTTAAGGGTATGTTCCATTGAATGTGATCAAAGTGTTTCACGGATTTTTGTCTCGAACAACAGCAATAATTTCTCATTCTAAAAAGTGGGTCCTGGTGCTAAAAGTTTGAGAACCACTGTCCTAATGTAAAAAGTGTATAGGTAACACAATAAAAATAAGTGAACAGCCCAGAATATTGAAAATGTTAAATAGAAAAGAAAATGACAGAATGATAGACTGCAGGAGGGGAAGCCTGTTCTAGGAGGCAGCTGAAAAATGACAAGAAAAATAGTCCTGGGTTGCTAGTGAACATTTTTATACAACTGAAGGATATTAGGTCTGTTGATATTCTCCAAAGATCCTCTTTCCCTTTTCTTCCTTTTCTTATGAGTAATTTAAGAAAATCACATTAGGTGTCTATCTAATCAAGGCTGGTCTATGATACTTTTTTTTTTAAGTGTACATAAAAGAAAAGAAAATATTACTAAACTGTTGTACTTTCAGAATTTTTAAAGAATGGATATTTTACACAAAACTTTGGGAAAAAGTATGCAATTCTGTAAATATAATGGTTGCATTTATTTCTGCCTTTTCACATGCTTCAAATAGATCACACAATACAAGATAAAACAGTATTTACAGTGGCACAGTTTTTCTTTCTGAACTCTCTTTGCAGCTAGACAGAAAATGCCTTCTTTCAAAAGAATAGATTTTGTCATGTCTGCAGCTATTGGAATTAGATTTTGCTATCATGGTAAATGTGCTATTTACCATAGAAGGTAAATATCTTCCCACAAGTAGAAAGGCAGATGAAGAGAAAGTATCTGAAGCTGAATACATCCATCATTTTGGTTTATTTGGGGGAAACTACAAGTCTCAAAGTGTTGCTCTTACCTTAGCCCCAATAACACAGTTTGTGGGATCTATCTATCTATCTATCTATCTATCTATCTATCTATCTATCTATCTATCTATCTATCTATCTATCTATCTATCATGAAATTGAGTTCATGAGAACATTCTCAGATGTTTCTCCTTGAACACTGGAACACTTAAAGCACACTTTTTTTCTCAATTAAAATTAGAGGTGAAGTTCACTTTTACCTGATAAGGACAACATTAATAATATTCATGAGTAAGAATTACCCTCGAGGGATCTTATCCCTTATGTTTCCATCATAGGGCGCAATACTGAGGCACCCACTTATGCTGGATTCCAACCCTTGTTCTCAGGGAGTTTGGAGTGGCATGAAACCACAATGCTCTCCTCGGACTTGTGCCACCACAGGAGGTGGCGCAAGTCTGAGGAGACCCATTGGGGCAAAGGCGCCTTACCCAGAGGAAAGGGGTAAAGTTTCCCCTTGCCTCTGGCTGAGCCACCTTGGGCCCCTATCCTGTGCTGGATACAGTGCAAGCCTCTTGGCTTGCCTGTTCCAGTGCAGGGTAGGATTGTACCCCAAGTCCTTGTTCTAGGCATGCCTCCTAATTGGGAAACAAGCCTCAAGGCATGGCTCATGCTGACTCAAAACTGACAACCACTTCTGAGGGTGAACAATTTTGCCTTCCTCCTCTATCAGGACTGAATTAATGCCTGCATAAGATGGGATGCAGAGATGGAGCAAAATGACCCAGCACCAACAGACTGGAAAAGGACAAGGAAAGATAAGCAAATCATGCAGCAGAGCAGATGGGTGGGTGCAATATATTCAACTGATTGAAACCACTAGCGGTTCTCTATGCCACACAGTTTGACCAGTGTTGTGTTATTAATTTTGAAACCTGCTTTTTCCAAGAACAAAAATGTGGAAGACCCAGATTTTATATTCCTTGATTTTCAGGATTGTTTGGTTACAGGCTTTATATCCCAATCCATAACCACTGCAACTCTTGTTGTAGGAAGGCACTGCCACTTAAGAAAACCTTGAATTCACCTCTGACAGGGGGCTGTGATTGTCATGATGATAATAGGGGTGATTTGCAAGTTCAGTTTCAAATCATTAGATTTGGACCTTCCTTATTCACACATTCAAGTCCTCACTTGGTGTTGAAGTCATCAAGTGATTAGCATGCTTGTGTGAACTCGTCCCAAGCCCAGGTCGCTGGATGAAAAAGGATGGGTGAGTTGTAAAGTCAGAGCCTCCTCTCACCCCTCTGTGTTTCATAAACACAGCAAATACATCACTCTAGAAGTCTTCTCTCCGGGAGGGGCCACAACTCAGTCGAGAATCATCAGCTATGAATGTAGCAGGTTGTCACCCAGGCCTGGCCCCAGCCACACAGGTCTACGCAGGAGCAGGGGTCTTCTTGGGAGTAGGAGAGCAGAGAGAGTACTTCCTGGACACAGCCCCTAGGCACAAGGTCTCCCTGGGAGTAGGACCCAGGTTGATCACATGGCAGAAAGGGGTGGAGCCCTCAGCGCTGGCTGCTGGGTTCATGAGGAGCCCAGCAGCCAGAGGGAGATGTTGCTCCTCCTTGGGCTCCTTCCTAGGGATGAGAGCTGGAGGAAAGTTTGCCAGCCCCACACTCTTGCGGAGGCCTGTCTCTGGCTTGGGAGAGGCTTCCAAAGCCCCTTCGGAGAATGGAGTGTCCTACTCAACTGGGATGACCTGCCCCAGGCAGGGTGTAAGGTTTTCCACCCCAGTGAAGTGGACCGGATATCAGGAACAGACTGCGCTAGATCTAGCGCCTGTGCACTAGATCTAGCCAGTTGTCCCGCCCCCTCAGGCCAGCCATCCAATCAGCTGACAGCAAGCCCTGCTGCCAGCTGATAGGGGGGCAGGCATGGCAATTTTTGCTAGCGCGCCATACAGGAGCGCCAGCAGCCCCTCTGTAAATGGATAAAGCACTGGCTCCTGCATCGTAACAGGGGCCAGATGAGTGTAAAGAACTTAACGCGAATAAGCCATTGATGCAGACCCCTTTTTAAGACTCCGTGACTTCTTATCGGATGCGGTAAGTCCAGGCACCCCCAACTCTCCCCAGCAGTAATTCCTCTCCCTGAGCCCACCAAGCAAGGGTTCACAATGGAGGCGACACAGGTCTACAGCAGGGCAAAGAAAAAATCCTGTTTGAAAACAGGGAGAGCTGCTGCCAGTCTGTGTCGACAACATGGACCTTGATGGACCGATGGTCTGATTCGGTATGAGGCTGTTTCCTACATTCCAGCACAACTGCTCCAGTACATGCAGTGGGAGGGGAAGGATGTAATTTCAACAGCAGCGATAAGACAGCTGAAATGTTGCAGAAGTACTGTGCTGCACAGGAAAACACTCACAACCCTGGCTGAACATTTGTCAAAATTCATGTGGGCACAATACCTTCCATTTTTTGCAAACAGAAGTGTGAATAATGAAAAGTTACAGAATTTCTATTTATTGAAGCCTTTTTCTTTTGAGATGCTGGCATTCAACTAATCATGATTTCCGTTCAGTAAAGGCAATGCAGGAAATATATCATTAGAGCCTGATTTTTTCTTTTCCCCCAGCCATGGAAAATGTCATTTATAATGACACAACAATGCCAGATATACTGAGTGAGCTCAAATAATATGTACCTTTTCTTTAAATGAAGAGAATATTCAGTGTGGTTGTTGGAAAGAATGTTTTCCCTGATTTTATAGATTGACTTTTCTGCATTGTGTGTTGCTGTTGTCTTAGGGAGAAATCTTTGCCTAAGAAGCTTATGATACAGTCTAAGAAGAGCCTAGACCCAAAATTTTGGAGAATAACAGTATTTAAATATATTCAATTAAAGGAAAACTTTATCAAAACAACTTTTTTTTTTTTAAATAGCTGATGCCATTTCAATTTGCAAATATTTATAAAATATGTTGAAGTTTCATACAAAGTTACCTATTGGCCCAATCCCATCCTGGGCCCACTTTGCAACAGTGTTTTGTTCCAGGCATACTGGTGGGAAGACCGCAGGAATGCCTGCCAGGCCAGGTAAGTCCAGCACAGTGGCAGGGGGAACAGTGTAGAGAGGGGAGGGGTGGAACTGGGTGGGGGAAGGGTGGTGACGAGGACAGAGGTTGGCATATTGGGCCCAGGAGGAGGGTAAGGTCAGTGGTGCCAGTGCACACCATATCATATTCCCTTTCCCAGGCCTGATCCCCTGACACCGATCAATGGTATAGAGCTGGTGCAGATCTGAATTGCCCTGTTGCAGATGCTGGGGCTTACCCAGGGCAAATGGACAAATATCCCCTTGCCTTAAGGAGATCTCCAGCAGCCAAAATTTCCCTTTAGGATGTAGCCTGTGCCACTGCAGCACGATGTGAGGAGTTAGTTAGGATTGGGTTGCCTGGTAATTAAGAATCTGTATAGGTGTATATCATTTAACATAAACTATTCATAAACTCTTCGTTAATGGCATTTTAAAAAAAATCTGCCCCTAGATAAACGGCGACGGTGGCCATTTCTAAGTAGACAAGCATATAATTTTACTATTCTAATTTACTGTGGCTGGCAACTCGTTTTGCTTTGAAATGATTTGGGATTGTCTGTTATCTTTCTAAATAATCCTACTCCATTTGGAAGAAAATTTATTCAATACCATCTGATTTGGGGGAATGAGAATAGAGAAAATGAAAGTAGAGTTGGAGAAGAAGAAAGTATGTGGAAGGTTCTAGTATTTTTAATGAGTTTGGATGGGAAAAAAAAAAGTCTGCAACCTGATCAACAGTAAACACAGTCATGGAAACAGTTTTGCTGCTGCCGCGGGCACTAAAGTATTGATTCGGTACCACCAGGGCTGTTTGCTGTCGCCTTGGAGCATTCAAGCAGAAAAAACAATTATAGACAGCTCTCACCAGGCATACAATGCATGGTGGAGGACCTAGTGGCAACCACACGCCGAAATGGTCTTTCGGTGTTAGTTGGGTGTCAGACAGTAACCTGACCTGGGAGCCAAGTACAGCTGCTCTCGTTTAATGTCCTTCAAATTTCATGAAACGCCATCAATAATTGAAGACCCTGTGTTGTCTGCAGCGTTAACCGTTTCCTCACAAAAGGCCTTTAGTCAGTTGCCTCTCCAAAATTATGGCCGCCTCTGACCTTTACAGGGGAATCCATTAAAAAGCAAGACATTTTTTGGCCAGCCCCACGTGTTCTTGTGGTACTTCTCTCAGAGCGACTATTGTTCAAAAAAGGGTCTTGACACATCCCTCCACCCCCCAAAAAGGCTAAATTATACGTGAGATAACTTTCTTGTTGAGCATTTGTCTTCGAAGGGAGCCTATGTCCTCGGAGCTGGGATTAGGATACTTTTGACTTGTTTATGTTAATAAAATTCTTCTGACTGCTCTGCTTATAAATTCGACTGTCAGGAGTATACCTATAATTTTAGTTCTCAGAAAAAATGTTTTGTCAGGAGAGTCTGTGACTTTATTTATGAACTACTTTCCACAGAGAAGTTAAATCTTAACTGATATGCCTTGCCTTTCAGGGTGCCATTAACTCGCTGACACTTCACAGCCTATGTTAATCAAAATTGTTTTAGCTGCCTTTGAGAAAGGGGTGGGGTGAAAATCCCAGACAAATACACCTCTCCCTGTCAGCGCAAGCCTCTGCGTTTTAAAAAATAAGAGTTACACTTCTTTCCCTTGATATTCAGTATCACGTTGGAAGCGTAAAAATTTCTTGAGTTTTCACCCAGCCATTTTTTTTGTCCGTAGTCGATTTAGCAGCATTTAATGGCAATAAATTAATTTTAATTCTGTATGAATGTTAAGTTTTTCTTTTTTTCATTCAAAGAGAGAGAGACATAGCTGTAGGACCTTGCCTCTGTTTGACGCCAGATTAAGAGCCCAATCCTGAGCTCTCTAGCACTGGCAGTACAAGTGTACCACCAGTATACCCACCAGTCGCAAACGTGCTGTAAAGCACGATTATAGCAATTGGAGAGAAGGGATCATCGGTGCTGGACCTCAGAGCTGGGGAGAGTTGCCGCAGGAACGCCAGATAGCACTGCCAGGCGGTTGTGCGGCTTTTCAGGGTGGAACTGGGTAGGGGGGAGGGGAGGATTGGACTGGGAGGAGGTGGGGATAGCAATAGACTCTGCTACTATATCCTAAGCTGCCTCCCTGGTTGAGCAGCCCAACATGGGCTTCCTTGAGTCTGCACCTACTCAAAAGCAGGTGCAGGTTCGAGACCCATTGGCACTGTGGCGGCGTTACCTGTGGTAAGGGAGCAAATGCTCCCTTGTACTAGTCCAGTGCCGATAGATGCAGCCGTGGCCATTTTGGCGCTGCTGCCTTCTTTGGCACTGGGGAGGATAGGATTGGGCCACCTGTCTCTAGTATGTACAAATTATTCTTGCAAATTATCTGATTTCATTAGCACATGCACAGAAGATAGCTTCTCTATAGGAAATAATGGAAGACTCAGCAAAACTTTTCCCCATCAAAAATAACTGTGCAAATACTTTAATGCTGTCAGGTGACAGGCCGATATACAATTTAAAACAAATAAAAATAATAGAATTACAAGCTATTAAAATCCCCAAAGCAGAATAGACACAAGCAAACATGCAGTACTTCTCATTTATAATGTTTCACATCATAATTAAAGTATCCTAATAAATAAGAGAATTCTAACAATACCTCTATACTTCGCACTGTGTGACTTGGTGGCTTCCCTGGGGGAGACATCCCACCCATAATGACACATGATCCACACTAGTTTTCACTCTTCAGGAACCAAAAGAAAGATCCTCTGGGAAGACCTCAAAGAATGCCATTCAATTACAATGGGAAAGTTTTAACACAACTGATTTAGGGCCCAATCCTATTCAACTTTCTAGCATTGATGTAACCGCAGTGCAGCCCCCCAAAAAGGGAACAAACATTCCCTTATCTTGATGAGGTCTCTGTGACCCCCTCCCCACCACAAAGTGGATTGTGTGACCCATTGGTACACCTGCATTAAGCACTGGGAAGTTGGATTTTGCCAGTACAGCAATGTCAATGGGGTGTCCTGTGATGGGGAGGCAAGCATAGAGGCCTCCTGAGAGTATGGGAACATTTGTTCCCATACCTTGGGGCTGCACTGGGGCTGCATGGGGCTGGAAAGTTGGATAGGATTGGGCCCATAGTCTAGTAATTAAGAGCAATCCCTGGTTCATATCTATCAGCCTTTCCCCCTTCTCTACCACTACCATGACCACTGCATCCAGACTGCAGTCCTCTCTTTTTTGCCATACAAGACGATTGTCCTGATTGATTTTGATGGAAGTAAGGCAAGTGTAATGCTGACCCTGTTAAGTGCAGCCTCTTTGATTTCTTCCAAATTGAATGTGGTCCATAGTGGACATGCCTTTAAACACGCTATTGCTGTTCTGTAGAAATCAACAATCTGGATCAGTTCTGTGGCAGAGGATGGGGGTTAATCCAATTCCCTGCACCACAGCCCCAATGAAAATTCTTCCCTTCCCCTCCCCCCCCTCAAATCTGCTCTTTACCCCAGGAAATAAATTGCCATTGGCACCAAGGAAGGTGTTGCCTTGACTCTACTGACCCATGGCAAAGCTCATAGAAATGCACTGCAGCCTTCCCACAACATACAGCTCAATACTATCCTCCTCCTCCCTTCCCCCTATTGTTGCAGCTGTGCCAAAAATGGGTGTGCTGTAACCACTGGAATGGGTGGATCAGGAAGCTTCATGAAACACCCTTTTGAGACCATTGGCAATGGAATATTCCAGCCATTTGAAAAAAAAAAATCATTAAGTGCTCTATGCATTTGATTTTTCAATTGACGCGGGACTACCTGAGCCCTGAGATAATGCTTTTACTCCAAGATAGTCTCTTTGGTCTCTTCATCATACCTGTGTTCCAATATGACATGTGGCAGGAGAAGCCCCAGAAATGTTAACACTACATGTTTTCCAGGATTCAGCATGGTGAGGTGGGATGTCTGTGCCATCACTACTCATGCTGAAAATTCTCTTTGAGTACGTTCCCGTTGGATAGTAGCCCATTTAATAAAAGACAATGAGTTTAACCAGAGCCACAAGCTAATTAGCCCAAAAGTTGAGCGAACTAAGCGAGCAGCTTAAAGAACCTCCCAAGAGTTGGCTTTCTACCTCCAAGCATCTTAGCTAATGTATCCCAGAGCAGCCTGCATTCGTTTGTCACCAATGCTGGTAGAACCCCATCTGCCACTCACTGATGTCATGCCTTCTGTTTGTAACTGTTGATGGACCCTATCAGTTCTTTACTAGTTCCTTCCTTGTGGGACCCCAGTTGTCAGTTTCTGACCCCAGTTACAGTAAAGGACCAGAAGTCAAGGTTTGCTTCCTCAGAGATGAACACACTGAAGAGAATTTTACCCCAAACTACTTGAAATGTCATGCATTATTAACTTATTACATTAAAGCATCATTAATGTTCTGCGTCAAGTCAGTTATCAGGAATCACACATGACTTAAAAGTATTGCCAGAACTTTCCTAATTCACCCTATGTGTTGAGTGCCTCTCTCTCTCTCTCTCTCTCTCTCATTTTTTGTTTTTGCTGTGGACCTTGGGAAAGTCATACTTAACCACTGTGATTAGCTTTGCAAAAGGTCTGCAATTTAGGTGTGCGCCACTCAACAGGGATAAATTTTCCAATCCCTTTTATGCGATTAAGTCATTAAGTGAACATTCAGTCCAATCTATTGCCTTTGTTGTGTAAATAGACATTCCCTGCCAGACACTAGCTGGCTGCACAGCTACTAGAGACAGATTGCTTCTTCTTTGCATTAAGAGCCTCTCTGTTGTGTAAACAGACATTCTGCTGCAGGCTATGGGAAATGTGATTGCCTCATTAAGAGCATCTTTATTGTGCTTTGACCATCGTCATGCATGTGGTCTGTTAAGCAAACAGTTGTTAAGTGGCGCACACCTGTATTAAGACTTGGCTGAAACTACTCACCATGTAGTGCATGCGGTTCTTTTCCACAGTATCCAACTTGGAATCACCAGGAAGTCATAAACAAGGCATGAAAGTAACAGCCTTCCATCACTGCTGCCACCCATCAGCTAGTAGTCAATGACAGAAGACCCCAGAAGTCTCAAGTAGGTATTCTGACAGCAGACCAAAGTTCTAACTTCCAGAGTTCAGAGGGCCCAATCCTATCCATACAGTATGGCACGGCAACCCCTCTGTCATTCTGTGAAGAGCTACCACTGGTGTAAAGGTCAAAACGCTAAATACTGGCAGTGGTGCAATACAGACCAGCCATTGACACAATCATGGTGGCTGAGGGGGAGTATCCGCACAGATCAGGGTGGGGCTCAAGCTGGGATGGAGATGAATCGGGGTAGGATGGGGAACATCTTGGCTGTAGCAATGTCTACCAGATCCAGAACCCTTGTCCTGGGCCTGATATGCCCCCTTTGACCTAGCAAAAGAAATCTGAATATGTCCAGTAGGGGCCAGGGAGGTAAGTACAATTCTTCTTTACTTGCCTCTCCTCATCAGCCTGATGGCTCATGGGATATAGCAGACACTGCGCTGGGGACCGTAACTCTTGGCACCAGTGGAGGATAGGACTGGGCCATAAGAACAGGCACCAGGATAGCCTTGTGGCAGGACCTCAAGCTCAAAGGGGCTTGCTCAACTTAGGGCACAATCCCTTTCCAGTAAGGGTACTTTCCAGAAAGGGTACTTTCCAGCACTGGCATAGTGGTGCCAATGGGACATGTGCTGCATCCTGCAGCTGGGTGGCACTCACAGAGGCCTCCTCAAAGTAAGGGAATGTTTGTTCCCTTACCTCAGAGCTGCATTGCCCTTATGTCAGTGCTGGAAAACACTGACATAAGGGGTTAGGATTGTGCCCTCAGACACTCGCTAAACTTAGAGCTGCAAATTTAAACAAATCTAAGCTTTTTGCCACCGTGACTGGCTCTGAAGGCAAAGGGACCATTTTACCCCAGTGTTTGGGATGCTGCAGCACTTAGCACTTAGCTTATTGCCTCCCCTACAGGAATGCCAATGAGTGGTGTACATAGTTCCTTCCCTCCTTTGGTCCACATAACAACCTTGCAAGGTAGTTGAGGCTGAGAGAGAGAGAGAGAGAGAGAGAGAGAGAGAGAGAGAGAGAGAGAGAGAGAGAGAGTTATGCCAGACTCTTACCATTGGATCAATGACAAATTTTCTCTTGTGCAATAGGTCGGAAAGTAGCAGTTCTAGGGTCTCCTAACTTTATTTTGTCTGAAGGATTGTGTACCGCTAAAGATGGTTCATTCAGTGAGAACTTCAACTAGTCCTGTGACGCTGAGCTCAGTCAGTGTTGCCTTCATGTTCCAAGTGCGGATGGTGCCAAATAGCATTTGTACCTGGCAGTTGATATTAGAGCACTGCACTCACATGACTTTTTGTCTGGACTGAACCATACAGTAATTTATTAGCAAAAACTGGAAGGCGGAAATAATTAAAGCATGAACATGACAGTGCAGCAGAAACAGGCCTGCACCACAGTGATGAACACTGTGGCATAGAACAGAACAGGACAAGTAGCGTAGCAGTGAAAATACAAGCTCATAACTGAACCAGGCAGGCTGCACCAGGTAAAAATAAGAATGGCTGCCACTGTGACATTATGAACAAGACAAGACTTGAATGGAAGAATAGTCTTGCTGAGTCAGACCATGCCCAGTCTAGTCTAGCATCCTGTTTCCAGCAGTGATAATCCAGACTCTTCCTGAAGCTCATGAGCAAATGGCGATGATAATGATGAACATCTCTCAGGGCCCAATCCTATGCCAGCTACTGCTAGCAGAACAGGCATGCACACGGTCACAAAAATGCCATAAAGCATGTTGCAACTAATGGGGGCCACTGCTGGTGGTGGAGAGGCCTGTACTGGTAGAGGTTCACCAGCACAGGGCCATAGCTAGGGGGGTCCAGGGGGTTTTTGCTCCCCCCAGCCAGCAGTTTGCTCCCCCCCTAGAATTTTTTCGAAACCTGTTCTCTTTTTGTCTAATCTGGTGTCAGTTGGGGATGATTTGAATCCCTTTTTGCATCTTTTTTCGTGGGCGATGGGAGAGAGAGAGAGAGAGAGAGAGAGTGCATGTGTGTAGAGTGAGTAAAACAAGGTCCTGGAGGGCTTCTTGGAAGTTATGACCTCTGGCCTCCCTGCCCCCATCCAGAGCACATGGAGAGTGGGGCTGGTCAAGAGAAGCTACAAAGAAGGTAGGGAGAGATTTCTACTTGTACTGGCAGGTGGGGTGGGGAGGGTGTTATTTCTTCTACTGTGGAACATGCTAGTTACTATAAGGTATTGCCGCAGAGGGGCAGGAAGAAACGTTTCTGTTCGGAGAAATCATGGGGTTTTTGCCTTTCATATATATATTTAAAATTAATGGCTGCTGCTTGGGGATTGGGGAGGCCCTTTTTCTGGTGGAGAAAGCATGGAAAGCATTTGAGCTAAAGAGAACCAAGAACTGTGTAGAAAAGGTTCTAAGCAGGGGCAGATCCTGGGGATGCCATGGGTGCATACCCCCCCCCCCCAACTGTCCTGCCAACAGGGAAGGGCACCCACCAGGATGGAGAGCAAAACTGGGTGTTAGGGAAACATCCACTGGGTGGGTGCCAAGGAGATTGGATGGAACAGGAGCCCACGTCTACCCAGCCAGCAAATAGCCACAGAGGCTGTAAGTTCAATCTGGAGTCCAAGTCCAGCAAATAGCCGCAGAGGCCTGAGGAAGGACATGATTGAGACATGCAAAATTATGCAGGGGGTGGATGGAGTGGGGAGAGAGAGATACTCTTTTCCCTGTCACATAACACCAGAACCAGGGGACATCCACTAAAATTGCTTGTTGAGAGAGTTAGGACAGTTAAAAGAAAATACTTATTTACTCAGCGTGTAATTAGTCTGTGGAACTCCGTGCCATAGGCAGTGGCGATGGCATCTTACCTAGATGCTTCTAAGATGGGATTGGACCCTCATTGGAAAAGTCCATCATTGGTTACGAGTCATGATAGGTATGTGCAAGTTCCTGATTTTTGAAGTAGACTACCTTGGAATGCCAGATGCATGGGAGGCCACCAGGACACAGGTTTTGTCTTGCTGTCTTTTGTGCTCCCTGAAGCATTTGATGGGCCACTGTGAGATACAGGAAATTGGACTGGATGGGCCTTTGGCCTACACAAGGTCTGTGTGCATTTGAATCTGTGCCAGCAACTGAGCTGGTCAAATCTGAGTAACCTCATAAGGGCTGCCTGGTCCCAACACAGGGTAAGGGAACTAGTGTTCCCTTACCATGAGGAGACCTCTGGCTGCTCCCCTGGCCTTGGAGGATACAGCGGCAGCTGTTTCGGTGCTGGCAGTCAGGAGAGGATTGGTTTGTTGTTTATTCCCCAACATCTTGTTCTCAGAGATTCCTGTAAACATTGAGATTCCAGTTAACTCTTATAGTTTATCCATAATAGTCTTCCTCAATGTATGCATACAATTTATATAATAATATATATAGCACCTTTCTACAACTTGTATCCAGGCAGTGTACAGCAAAACATTAAAAAGCAATACATAGGTAGTTACAAACAATATATAACAAAAAAAAAAAAAAAAAAAATACAGAAAGTCAGAAAAGCAGTTCATTCCAGCCCATGAACTCAGGGAAACAGGGTTGTCTTGAAAAATCACATCTAAAGGTAGAAATTGAAGGGTTCAGGAAGGTCTCCTGAAGGAGGCAGTTCTACAAACTAGGTGTGGCAACTGCCAAAGCTCTATCCTGCCTCCCCACCAAAGATGTTTCAGCCAGCAAGGAAACCTGGAGCAGTGTGTCTCCAAAGAAGGGAGCAGATTCATATAGTGGTCCTCCAGGTGCTCTACCATAGCGGTTTCAGGCTTTAAAGGTCAAATCCAACATCTTGCACTCCGGTTCATCAAACCCTTCTCCAAAGTCATCTAAATTAGAGGCCAGCACCACTTCTTGTAAACTCCATAGGTCAATTAAACACAGTAGCATTCCCAGAGGGGGGGAGGTACAGTGCTAAATTTTGCAGGTGCTTCAATCTGCTGTTAAGCAGCTCTTCCTTGCCTTCCTTGGTAGGAGTGGGCTGTTAGTTATAGAAGTATGAGAAAGATGGGAAGAATGAAACATTTCTATCAATTCCATCCATACCATTCATAATTGTATGGGTCTCTATTTTCTCCTAGTCATCTTTGCCAACAAAAAAATGCTCCAACCTCTTTAGCAATTCTAGGGCACTCCTATTTCTTGCTTTCTCCAGTTTTTTTTCTGTACCATTTTCCAGTTCTGTGATGTAATTGACAAAATGGATGTTTGAGCACTGACATCAGGCATCATGCCATAATTCAATGACTGAAATGTCAAATGCTCAAAGATATGAGGATTCAGCAAAGCATCCACTGAATTTTTGTGGGGGAAAAAGAGCAAAATTAAAAAAAAAAATCCAGAAAAGGAAAACATCATAATGTTGCAGACACTGTAACTTTACACATGCATCATTTTTCCTGCAAAGTCATAACTCCCGGTAGACTAGGTACGTTTCAGTGCCCACATGTCTGTTGGTGACAGAATTTACATACATCAGGACTTACGGTCAAATTGGCTTCAGGCCTGAGAATTCTAAGACAGACTTCATGTTAGCATGAAAATGAATGATTTACATATTTATTGCTTGTGATTTGTGCATCAACTGAACCATCAGGAACGTTCACAAGATGTTACGTGAACCAGAAGAGGGAATAATTCATACAGCTTCAAATGGGACATGAAGGGTAAAGAATAAAGGGATGTATAAATTGATTAAAGGGGAAATGTGGAGAGAACATGAAGACATGAATGCATATACATGAGGATTAGCTAAGAAGGGACCTGTACAGTATTATGTTTCATCTCTCTCTCTCTCTCTCTCTCTCTCTCTCTCTCTCTCTCTCTCTCTCTCTTCCCCTCCTCTTATGGGTTCTAAACTGTTGGTTGATTTGGTCTCAAATAATCATATATATCAACAACATTGCAAATCGGCTTATAGGTTCTCAACTCTTTTTAAATCTGCAGTTGCAGAATTGAGTAATTTTACTGATATATTTTTGTTTGTATGGGTTCTTAAGAGTCACAGGGACTGGATGCTTGAGTTGGAGACAAGATCTAAGGACTTTCTAAGGAATGTGTCATAGTTTTCAGAGGGCAAAGAAAATGTAGAGGCTTGGTATCCAGGGGGTTCAAATAACCATGAAAGCAGTTTATGCACACATTGCTCCCTTTGACAAAGCAAACTATACTGGGAGCAAGTCTAATTTACCCAACTACAGTAGGTATGTGAATGTTGCAACTCATGTTTGATATCTATTAAGGGTAGTGGAGATCATAGAATGGGACATGGAGAGTCCCATTAGGGCCCGATCCTAAACAGTGCGCGCCAGCTTACTGCCAGCGCACAGTCGCAAACTTGCCAATAAGCACATTTGCGAGGTCCTAGCACTGGCAGAGTGCTGGTGCTAGCTTAGCACTGGTGGTGCTGGGTTAGCTCCAGTGGATCACCGGTGCTCCACTGCTTGGTAGTCATGCGGACTGCTGAGCAGTGGAGAGAGGCATGGGGGGAGGTGGGGAGGAGGCGTTCTGGGGTAGGGGGAGGTGGGCAGAGGGCAAGGAGAGGGTGGGGAAGTGGCGTGCTGGGGAGGGAGCAGGGCAGGAGGGAGGCAGGTCTGGTGAAGCTAAGCCTTCGTTTTGGGCCTCTGGCCCAACATGGAGACTCTTGATTCTACAGTGACCCAAGGGTTGCTGTAGAATCGAGTAGTCCCGTTGCGGGATTATGTGCCTTATCTGAGGAGCTGCCAGCATTGCCCAGATAGTGGTCAGGATGCAGCGGCAGCCATTTTCAGTACAGTGGCACCCTGTGAGCCAGGCAACTCAGGATTGGGCTGCCAGTTTCACTTCCCTGAGGAGTGCAGTCAGTCGCTGGCATCACTAGGAAGGTGTGGGGGACTGCGGCCGCACCAGGTGACGCACTGGGGGTGACGTCCCTGGGGGATGACACGCTAACATCGCGGGATTAGGAGCTACCGTGTCGTGCCATACACCATTGGATGCGGAATGGCCAGCAGAGTGTAGTGCAAAAAATGGAATTGAAATTGCTCCTTTCGTTCAAAAGTTATGGCCAAAAAACAGGAAGGAAAAAATGCATGGAGCCCTATGGAAAGTGAAAGTGAGCCATACTGCATGTTTACTCGTGAGTAGTCTACTTGCTGTAGTGCGTTGGAAAGGGCAGGCTGAGAGGAATCCAATGACACCAGAATGGTCCTGATCCAATGAATGCAGCCCCCCAAAACACCCAAGAAACTCTCTCCCTCCCAGCTGTGAGTCTGAGCCCTAAACGAAGCCACGTGGCAGCGTTTACTCGCAAGTAGGTGGACTTGCCTTAGTCAAAGCAGGCTGAGAGGCTTCAAGGACATCAGAATGGCCCTCATCCAATGAGTCCAGCCCCCCAAAACACCAGAGAAGGAGTTTCCTCCCTCCCAGCTGCCTCCCTCCCAGTCTATGGAGCCCTATGGAAAGCAAAGCAGCCTCACAGTTGTGTTTACTCACGAGTAGGCAGACGTGCCTTGGCTGTTGGTCAAGCCAGGCAAAGGCGAATGTGAGGACACCAGCAGGGTCCTGATCCGATGGGGCTGCTCTAGAAGGCAGCCTCCCCCCCTAAAAAGAACAAAAAAGAGGCTTGAATGGTAAGGGGAAAGTTTTCTATTTTGGACTTGTGAAACCAGGTGGGTCTTTATTCTGATGTGCCTGAAATAGAAGAACTTTAAACTGGGCAATGGGAGGGCTGAAGAGCTCACTGATTCTTTTTGGGGGGTTGTTATTGCAGGCAGGCTACCGAGTAAACTCCATTGACCACTATGGAACTTACTTCTGAGTTGACATGCATAGGATTGGGTTCACAGGCTGCAATCCTAACCACACTTTCCTGAGAGTAAGACCCATTGACCACTATGGGACTTACTTCAGAGTAGACATGCATAGGATTGGGCTCACGGGCTGCAATCCTACCCACACCTTCCTGAGAGTAAGCCCCATTGAGTAGATTCACTTGGAGGAACAGGACTGGCTTCCCCTAATTTAATTATTTTATTTTAATTTAATTATTTATAATTATTTATTTTAATTTGCTTGATGATGTCACTTCTGGCCATGACATCACTTCCAATGGGTCCTGGACAGATTGTCATTCTAAAAAGTGGGTCCTGGTGCTAAAAGTTTGAGAACTGCTGCAATAAGATGTTGACACAGGTGTGTGTGCGTGTGAGACTGTACAAGTTTTCAAAATCACTAAAATCAGAATTTGGAGGAATAATACCATCATGTTACATATCAATCAATGTGTAATTTCATGGAAAATGCAATGAAACAAACCACATTGAAATATCTGTGTTATAACAAAAGGTACAGCCAAAAAACCGGTGTGGGCGGGGCGATGGTCCATCACCACGCCCACTTGGGGCATTTCCTCACCCACTACATGGGGTGACGCACAGGCCTCCCGCAACGGGTGACGCAAATCCTAGTGATGCCACTGCAATCAGTCAACACATCAGAGTAACCCAGGAGTCTTTCCCATAACCCCAAAATTCTCTCAACCTGTTTATGAAAGAACACAAAATTAATAAATTAGGTAAAAAAAAATTGTATAGTTCTCAGTTGCTTGTTAGAGTTCTATCACGGATTGCATATTTGAAAGATCACGTTTGCATCCCGTATATACAAATAAGGCAATCATCTTTTTCATAAATGCAACAGTCAGACTGGATGATGAATATCTCTCATTTACAGATTTTTTTATTCCTCTGTCACACTACGAAATCATTTCTGATAGCTGCCATTGTTCTGCCGCTTGTATTGACTAAACAGGTACATGGGCGTACACGTTTCGTTCTTGTTAAAGTTTAATCATTGCACCAAGCTGATAGCAATTGAAGTTTATCAGCTGCACAAAAGCCTCATATTTAACTTCACTATTATTTTATTGGACATTCATTTATAAGAATTTCCTTGCTAACAACCTGCAAGCCTTCTGACGACTTCCTCCTGCAGCAGCATTCTTTGAAGTCTAGATGTTGTCTTGAAATAACAGTACTTCAAAGGGGACATATCATGCACCAGGACCAGGGCATTTTTTTCCTGACCTATATCTGATATGGTTAGTAGTTAATAATCAAGTGAAGGAACTTGAAACGGTATTTGTGAACTAAAAACTGTGCTTAGTATGAGAAGTGGTGTAACCATATAATGCAACTCTTTCAATTATATATCCCTTTTAAATAAACAAAATTCACCTTCCATTAATATGAAGAATAGCTGAAAGAAGAACAAAGGATGCCAGTGCTATTTTCACAGAGGGATATATGGTTTATCACACCCTTGCACAACCAACATTTTCCCCAAATCCAAGATCCTCCTGAAATTAATGATGAGGACACGCGCATTCACCATAAATACGGAACATTGGCTGCAGTCTACCTATGTCATCTATTTCAGAGCAGCCTCAGTAACCCTTTTCTGCCCAGCCCACAGGTGTACGTATATGATCCCTGTTGCATATATGCAACGTTGGCTTAAAGCCTATGGAAACGCTCAAGAATAAATGGTGATCAGATGGGAAGTACAAAAGGAAATGGCATTTTCAATTTTATTCTAGATGCAGCACCTGAGCACAGCCTTAATTAGGTATTGGCAACCTTCAGTCTCGAAAGACTATGGTATCGCGCTCTGAAAGGTGGTTCTGGCACAGCGTCTAGTGTGGCTAAAAAGGCCAATCCGGGAGTGACAATCCCTTCCACACCGGGAGCAAGTGCAGTCTGTCCCTGGTCTGTCTCCCTGGCTATGGGCCTTCCTTCTTTGCCTCTTAGCCTCAGACTGTTGGCAAAGTGTCTCTTCAAACTGGGAAAGGCCATGCTGCACAGCCTGCCTCCAAGCGGGCCGCTCAGAGGCCAGGGTTTCCCACTTGTTGAGGTCCATCCCTAAGGCCTTCAGATCCCTCTTGCAGATGTCCTTGTATCGCAGCTGTGGTCTACCTGTAGGGCGCTTTCCTTGCACGAGTTCTCCATAGAGGAGATCCTTTGGGATCCGGCCATCATCCATTCTCACGACATGACCAAGCCAACGCAGGCGTCTCTGTTTCAGCAGTGAATACATGCTAGGGATTCCAGCACGTTCCAGGACTGTGTTGTTTGGAACTTTGTCCTGCCAGGTGATGCCGAGGATGCGTCGGAGGCAGCGCATGTGGAAAGCGCTCAGTTTCCTCTCCTGTTGTGAGCGAAGAGTCCATGACTCGCTGCAGTACAGAAGTGTACTCAGGACGCAAGCTCTGTAGACCTGGATCTTGGTATGTTCCGTCAGCTTCTTGTTGGACCAGACTCTCTTTGTGAGTCTGGAAAACGTGGTAGCTGCTTTACCGATGCGCTTGTTTAGCTCGGTATCGAGAGAATGAGTGTCGGAGATCGTTGAGCCAAGGTACACAAAGTCATGGACAACCTCCAGTTCATGCTCAGAGATTGTAATGCAGGGAGGTGAGTCCACATCCTGAACCATGACCTGTGTTTTCTTCAGGCTGATTGTCAGTCCAAAATCTTGGCAGGCCTTGCTAAAACGATCCATGAGCTGCTGGAGATCTTTGGCAGAGTGGGTAGTGACAGCTGCATCGTCGGCAAAGAGGAAGTCATGCAGACATTTCAGCTGGACTTTGGATTTTGCTCTCAGTCTGGAGAGGTTGAAGAGCTTTCCGTCTGATCTGGTCCGGAGATAGATGCCTTCTGTTGCAGTTCCAAAGGCCTGCTTCAGCAGGACAGCGAAGAAAATCCCAAACAAGGTTGGTGCAAGAACACAGCCCTGCTTCACTCCGCTTTGGATGTCAAAAGGGTCTGATGTGGAGCCATCGAAGACAACAGTGCCCTTCATGTCCTTGTGGAAAGATCTGATGATGCTGAGGAGCCTGGGTGGACATCCAATCTTGGGGAGAATCTTGAAGAGGCCGTCTCTGCTGACCAGGTCGAAAGCCTTTGTGAGATCTATGAAGGCTATAAAGAGTGGCTGTCGTTGTTCCCTGCATTTCTCCTGCAGTTGTCTAAGGGAGAATACCATATCAGTGGTGGACCTGTTGGCTCGGAATCCACACTGCGATTCTGGATAGACGCTCTCTGCAAGTACCTGGAGCCTCTTTAGTACAACTCGGGCAAACAGCTTTCCTACAACGCTAAGGAGAGAGATGCCGCGGTAGTTGTTGCAGTCACCCCTGTCACCTTTGTTCTTGTACAGCGTGATGATGTTTGCATCCCTCATGTCTTGAGGTACTTCACCTTCTCTCCAGCAGAGACAGAGGATTTCATGCAGCTCAGTGACGATGATCTCTTTGCAGCATTTTAGGACTTCAGCAGGGATGCTGTCTTTTCCAGGTGCCTTGCCAAAGGCAAGGGAGTCCAGGGCCACGTGAAGTTCTTCTAGGGTTGGTTCACTGTCAAGCTCTTCCAGCACAGGCAGGCACTCAATGTTGTTCAGTGCTTCTTCGGTGACTACATTTTCTCTGGAATATAGCTCAGAGTAGTGCTGCACCCAGCGTTCCATCTGCTGCGCCCGATCCTGGATGACCTCGCCTGTGGCAGACTTCAGAGGGGCAATTTTCTTCTGTGTTGGACCTAGGGCCTGCTTGATACCATCATACATCCCCTTGATGTTGCCCGTGTCAGCTGCTATCTGTATATCGGAACAGAGCTGGAGCCAGTAGTCGTTAGCACATCTCCTGGCAGTCTGTTGGACTTTGCTGCGAGCAGTTCGGAGGACCTGCAGGTTGCGCTCACTGGGACAGGCCTTGTATGCTGCTTGAGCTCTCCTCTTTTCCTCAATGACTGGCGTCAACTCCTCAGAGTGGGCTTCAAACCAGTCTGCCGCCTTGTTGGTCTTCTTGCCGAATATGGACAAGGCGGTGTTGTAAACGGTATTCTTGAAATGTTCCCATCTGTTGGATGCGTTTGCATCGGCCGGGCCTGGAAGAGATTCCTCAAGCGCTTGTGCAAATTCCTCCACTTTTCTCTGATCCCGGGTCTTGCTGGTATCAATGCGAGGTCTTCCTTCCTTTTTCGTGTGATACAGTCGCTTTGTTTGCAGTTTCACTCTGCTGCACACCAGGGAGTGGTCAGTGTCGCAGGCAGCACCATGATAACTGCGTGTGATCTTGATGCTGGGAAGGCTGGAGCGTCTGGTGAGGATCAGGTCGAGCTGGTGCCAGTGCTTTGATCTTGGATGTCTCCAAGAGACTCTATGTTGGGGCTTTGTGTTGAAGAATGTGTTGCTGACACAGAGACCGTGATGACAGCAAAACTCTAGCAGGCGTTGGCCATTTTCGTTCATCCTCCCAGTGCCAAACTGACCTAAGCAAGTGGGCCATGAACTGTTATCAGCACCAACTCTAGCATTGAAATCGCCGAGGATGAACAATGGCTCTTTTACAGGGATTTTCTTGACAGTGGTGGCCAGGTCATCATAGAATTTGTCTTTGGCTTCTGCTGGAGACGACAGAGTCGGTGCATAAGCACTGATGAGAGTGATAGGTCCTGCTGATGACTGGAGCTGCAGGGACAAAATTCTTTCACTTCCCACAGTAGGTGGGATGATGGATTTCAGCAGGGTATTTCTGACCGCAAAGCCAACACCATGTTCCCTGGTTTCGTTTGGTGGTTTTCCCTGCCAGAAAAATGAGAAATTTCTCTCCTTGACAGATCCGGAATCTGGCAGCCTAGTCTCTTGAAGGGCGACGATGTCCATCTGCAGTCTGCTCAGCTCCATGTCGATGACAGCTGTTTTGCGTGCATCGTCTATTTCTTGCAGGTCATCAGAGAAGCCAGGTGTCATTGTCCTAACGTTCCAGGTGCCCAGCTTTAGGGCAGTAGTTTTCTGTTTTCTGTTGCATGGTGCAGAGTTGTCGATCCGCTTGTCGGTTTTCACCCTAAACCCCACGCACCCCATGAGGTTAACGGACCGTGGCGAGGCAACACCTTACTGGCTGGGGACTGCCCAGCTTAAGGCGGGCGGTAGCTGCCCAATGAGATGCAATGATCTCTCCCACCGTCGGAAGCAGCCCCTGGCGTCATGCTCTACGCCAATCGAGCAAAGACTTATAACCGGTAAACTGCTGCTTCCCGTGTTGTGCCGACGCCGTATGGCACAACATTTTCAATTTTATTCTAGATGCAGCACCTGAGCACAGCCTTAATACGTGTTATATATTTGAAGGCTATAGAACAGCAGTTTTCAACCGCTGTGCTGCGGCACACTGCTGTGCCGAGAGGCTGCTTCAGGTGTGCCGCGAGGCCAAGGAGTCAGGAGAAGACTCCTTGCGTGGGAGAAGCGGCCGCTTGGAGCCTTGCCCGGCAGCAGGAGAAAAAGGGGCAGCCCGCGAAGCTCCTGCTGTTCCTGGTGCCTGCCGCGTGCACTGGTTGGGCAGCCAGCCAGGCAGCCAGAGAAACCTGGAAGAGGTCCCGGTGGACAGGAGCGTGGAGGGAGTGAGGACGAGCCTGAAGGTGGAAGCAGGAAGGGAGCCAGAAGCAGCTGGCTGGAAAAGGATCTTGGAGAGACCCTTTTCCTTGCCTGCAATGCCCCAAAGTGACCCTCCCTGCATTGCCTCCACTGGCAAGGCTTTGACAGCAAGGGTGCTGGGCCACAATCCTATCCACATTTACCTAGGAGTAAGCCCCATTGACTATAATGGGTTTACTTCTGATTAGACGTACAGAGGCTTGGTCACACTCTTTCTTCAATACATGAGCAGGCAAGTGATGCTTTACTCTTCTCCCCCACCCCACCTCCTACCCTCCTGCACACACATTCCCTCATCATAATTGCAGTTAACCCCTCTCTTTCTGCCCTCCCCTCCCTATTCCCCACCTTCCAAAGTCCAGAATCAGGTGCCTGCATTCTCTCTCTCTCTCTCTTCCCCACGCCCCACTGAATCCTGCACTTGCTTCAGTCACATCTCCTCACTGCCTCACATTTCTCCAGTATGTGTTAAGTCTCACCTCTCTTTGCCAGCACTGCCTGGCATATCGAAGCATATTAATTGATAACAGTTTGGTCAGTTTGAACAGTTTGATTCAAAACATTGTTCCTCCTTTCCAGAAACCACATATACTTCCCTCTCCAAGCTTGGGAATTTCTTTAATTGTCATGTAATGATCTAAAGCTGCAATCCTAACCACACTTTCCTGAGAGTAAGCCCCATTGAACAAAATGGAACTTACTTCTGAGCAGACCTGGTTAGGATTGTGCCCTTAATTATATTAATTAAATTAATTGTAACATAATAATGTAATTAAAAACTAGTAGTGTGCCATGACAACTTTAGTGCCTTGTCAGTGTGCCATGACCTGAAAAAGGTTGAAAATGGCTGCTATAGATGGTGCAAATAGATTCCATATTAGTTGCACAGGGACCAGTTTTGGTCATGATAAAGTATGTTATTGTAGATCTGTGTTCTCAGGGTCTACATACTTGTGCGTCTGGCATTGACAGTAGGTCAGCTCATGCAACAGTATGCCTTTTATTTTAAAGCTTCTAAATATCTTTATATTCGTATCCTGCTTTTTGACACACCACTGAGGAAAGAACAGAATTGTAAATGCCAGTGAGGAAAACAGGGCATCGAAAGCCATCAGGTTTCTCCAACAGAATAAACTGCCATCTACCTTATTTTAAAGATTAGATGCTGAATCTGTTTTGCACTATCTTGCGCTTTCTTAATAATAGGAATATAGATGAAACCATTGCAGCAAAGTCAAATTGCATTTCAGCATGTGTCAATCTGTGTGATGTTGCCTTAATGTTTGCAGTGCAATACACCAGCAGTGTCCCGTACTTGGATGGGAGACCGCCTGGGAATACTGGGTGCTGTAGGCTTATACCATAGTCTTTTGAGACTGAAGGTTGCCAACCATGCTAAATTTAAAAAACAAACAAACAAAAAAGATGGATGCAGGAGTTTCCAAAGAAATATATCTTTGCATATCAGTGCTGAGTCAAAGCAAAATTTATACAGGCACAGAGGTAAGAATAATCTGGGATAACTAGGTTGAACTAGCTATTAGGAGAATGGGTCTGAGAGAAAAATAAATCACACCCACAAGAAACAAATAAGTAGGGATGGGAAGGAATTGATATTGTGGGAAAAATGGAATGCTGCACACTGTCCAGAGCAAGGAACAAGCTTTGTTCGGGTGGGGGAGAGGCATTCCAAGGTGGGAGAGGGTGGGGGATGATAGGGTGGGGGGAACCGGGGCGGGAGGGGGGCAAGATTGGCTGTGCTCTGCTGGATCCAGAACTCTGTGTCAGGCCTTCTCACCCAACACGGAATTTCTCAAGTCTGCCCTAGCAAAACAGCCAGTGCAGACTTGAGAAGCCCCATTGTGGGACTTGTGGCTTGCCCCAAGAAGACTTCCAACTGCTTCCCAACAGCTGCTGAATGCAGCCAGTAGCCATTTTGGCACTGCTGCTTCAGAAGGCACTGGGAAGTTTAGGACTGGGCTTTCAGTCAGCTACTGCTTCACTGACAATTCAGAGCTGTCACCCACAGTCCTTTGCATGACTTTCTCTCTTCCTCTATCTGTTGGGAAGTTCTTCACCATGTATCGAAGAAAAGACTCCAGGAAGTCAGAGACAAGGGAAAGAGTGGAGAGAAAAGTCAAAAGAATCAGCCAGTCTTTAAAGCTGCTTTGCATAACTTTGTTTCAATTTGGAGTGCACTGAGTGGTGGGCTGCACTCCAGTGCTGAAGCAGTGGGACTTTCAGCTCAATTCGATGCTTCCCAGCACCTGGAGGAACCGTGGTGCAAAAATAGTGACTTCTGTATCCTGCAGGTGCTGGGAAGCCGCTGGAGGTCTCATCGGGGAAATGGGATTTTTGTCCCCTTACCCTGAGAAAAGCCTAAGCCTTCGCAATGGTTTTCCTCAAGTCTGCGCCAGCTAATAGCGCAGACCTGAGAAGCTCCATAAAGGGCTTGCAGGCCTGACACAGAACTTTGGATCCCGCAGGGCAAGACTCCGCCAGTCCCACCCTCATCCCAGGCTAGTTCCTTCCACAGTTGCTTTCTCCCCTTTCTCAAAAAGGCGATCTGCCTACTGGCAGCAAGACTTACCACTTGCTACACTACTACATCTCCCCAGCACCAACTGGCGCTGGTGCTCCCTCCTCACCCAGTACCATAACTGTACTCTATGGTACATTTACAACACCTAGCAATAGTGCTAGGCTCCAGTGCTGGCTGTACAGGGCCATAGGATTGGGCTCTTAGGAGTGTGATTCTTTGCAAACCAAATGCACATTCCCTAATACAGTACATAATTTTGATAGTTTGTTTCTTTGTTGTTAGTTGCCACTTTTTTTGTTTTTGTGTTATTTGGTTGTTTGTGTTTGAGACTTTCTTGAAGTCTTTTCAATACAGTGGGGTGAAAAGTGGGGTAGAAATCACCATTAACAGCAATTAAGTGAGCCACTTTGTCCCAACTATTTTAACAGTGCAATCATATGCATATTTACTCAGAAGTAAGTCCCACTGTATTCAGTGGGGCTTATTCCCAAGTAAGGCTGATTACTGCCAAAGTCCCACTGCTTTCCATGCAACCTAACCCCAACTCACTTGAGATGGATCAGAGCTAGTATGTGTTTAAAGTTAAACGATAAGGAGCAACTTTTTATCCGGCAAGGAACAGTGTGTCAAATACACTGACACATCCTGCTGGTGTGATATTTGGTAAATTGTTACTATTTGCCGCCTATCCAAACGTCATTTGATGTTCACAGTGCAACGGATTCTTACAATAGCTACGCTATATCACTCCAGGACGTTTGTTTAGTTAACTTCTCAATAGGCGTTGATAATGTTATTATTTTTGCCTATTGCAATGAAAAAAAATGAGAGATAGAGGGAGCTTTTGAAGTAGGCATGATTACTTTATTTAAAAATTACACATTTGAAAGATAAGATTCCAGCACAAGTCAATATTTCTTCTTGAAGGGTGGTGATTGTGTATTATCTGTACACTTTGAAGCTGTACCTGTGTGAACAATCAACGTAGTTGTTTTGTCACCATCGTCAGAGTTGGTCTTTTGTGACTTTCCCCCTGTTTGCATAGGTGAAGCTGGGGAACATTTGTTTCTCCCCTAGCATTTGCTGATAATTCAGTTTGTATTGATAATTGATTTCATTTCACATCCCTTACAGCTAGAATTGTTGTCTGGGTTGTATGAGAGAGAGAGAGAGAGAGAGAGAGAGAGAGAGAGAGAGAGAGAGAGAGAGAGAACCATAATTCTGAAATATTATAGTGGTGTACCTACATGGCTAATTAGATAGCATTAATGAATGCAGCTCATCAATCAGACAAGCAACAGAGCAGTGGCATAACTAGAGGGGGTGCAAAACACTAAGTTTTGCAGGAAGCCTCCACAGGGCTCCCTGCGCCTCCAAACATCTTCAAAAAAGGGGGAAAAGGCACTTCCAGTTTCACAATGAAAACCGGAAGTGCCTGTTTTCCCCCCTCCTTTTTTTCTTATATTTGGAGACTCATGGAGCCCTGTGGAGGGCTCACCAGACCTTCCAAGACAGGATAACCAGATACAGTGGAAGACAGAGTGCCTATACCTTTAACTATTGTATAGAAGATGTATAGAAATGTAGTCACCGAAGAAGCGCTGAACAACACTGAGTGCCTGCCTGTGCTGGAAGAGCTTGACAGTGAACCAACCCTAGAAGAACTTCATGTGGCCCTGGACTCCCTTGCCTTTGGCAAGGCACCTGGAAAAGACAGCATCCCTGCTGAAGTCCTAAAATGCTGCAAAGAGATCATCGTCACTGAGCTGCATGAAATCCTCTGTCTCTGCTGGAGAGAAGGTGGAGTACCTCAAGACATGAGGGATGCAAACATCATCACGCTGTACAAGAACAAAGGTGACAGGGGTGACTGCAACAACTACCGCGGCATCTCTCTCCTTAGCGTTGTAGGAAAGCTGTTTGCCCGAGTTGTACTAAAGAGGCTCCAGGTACTTGCAGAGAGCGTCTATCCAGAATCGCAGTGTGGATTCCGAGCCAACAGGTCCACCACTGATATGGTATTCTCCCTTAGACAACTGCAGGAGAAATGCAGGGAACAACGACAGCCACTCTTTATAGCCTTCATAGATCTCACAAAGGCTTTCGACCTGGTCAGCAGAGACGGCCTCTTCAAGATTCTCCCCAAGATTGGATGTCCACCCAGGCTCCTCAGCATCATCAGATCTTTCCACAAGGACATGAAGGGCACTGTTGTCTTCGATGGCTCCACATCAGACCCTTTTGACATCCAAAGCGGAGTGAAGCAGGGCTGTGTTCTTGCACCAACCTTGTTTGGGATTTTCTTCGCTGTCCTGCTGAAGCAGGCCTTTGGAACTGCAACAGAAGGCATCTATCTCCGGACCAGATCAGACGGAAAGCTCTTCAACCTCTCCAGACTGAGAGCAAAATCCAAAGTCCAGCTGAAATGTCTGCGTGACTTCCTCTTTGCTGACGATGCAGCTGTCACTACCCACTCTGCCAAAGATCTCCAGCAGCTCATGGGTCGTTTTAGCAAGGTCTGCCAAGATTTTGGACTGACAATCAGCCTGAAGAAAACACAGGTCATGGTTCAGGATGTGGACTGACCTCCCTGCATTACAATCTCTGCACATGAACTGGAGGTTGTCCATGACTTTGTGTACCTTGGCTCAACGATCTCCGACACTCTTTCTCTCGATACCGAGCTAAACAAGCGCATCGGTAAAGCAGCTACCACGTTTTCCAGACTCACAAAGAGAGTCTGGTCCAACAAGAAGCTGACGGAACATACCAAGATCCAGGTCTACAGAGCTTGCGTCCTGAGTACACTTCTGTACTGCAGCGAGTCATGGACTCTTCGCTCACAACAGGAGAGGAAACTGAGCGCTTTCCACATGCGCTGCCTCCGACGCATCCTCGGCATCACCTGGCAGGACAAAGTTCCAAACAACACAGTCCTGGAACGTGCTGGAATCCCTAGCATGTATTCACTGCTGAAACAGAGACGCCTGCGTTGGCTTGGTCATGTCGTGAGAATGGATGATGGCCGGATCCCAAAGGATCTCCTCTATGGAGAACTCGTGCAAGGAAAGCGCCCTACAGGTAGACCACAGCTGCGATACAAGGACATCTGCAAGAGGGATCTGAAGGCCTTAGGAGTGGACCTCAACAAGTGGGAAACCCTGGCCTCTGAGTGGCCCACTTGGAGGCAGGCTGTGCAGCATGGCCTTTCCCAGTTTGAAGAGACACTTTGCCAACAGTCTGAGGCTAAGAGGCAAAGAAGGAAGGCCCATAGCCAGGGAGACAGACCAGGGACAGACTGCACTTGCTCCCGGTGTGGAAGGGATTGTCACTCCCGGATTGGCCTTTTCAGCCACACTAGACGCTGTGCCAGAACCACCTTTCAGAGCGCGATACCATAGTCTTTCGAGACTGAAGGTTGCCAATACTACTATACTACTGTATAGAAGAGGAAATTTTGGCAGGTGCAGCTCAACCTGGAAGGGTTTTAAAAACTGCACCTGCCAAAATTCCCTCTTCCACACAATAGTTAAAGGTATCTGTCCTCTGTTGTATCTGGTCACCTTGCTCCTCGAACCCCTTAGGACTCTGGTGCTGGAGGCCAGCAAGTGTGAAAAACCCCTCCCATCCCCAGAAGCAGCATGATCCCAGAGATTGCATTGCTGCCTTCCAAGGCTGGGAAAACCCAGCGGGGCTTGACGCGAGTTGAGTTGCTGAGTCACTGCCCCCCATGACTCGACTTAAAAAAGAGTCCTAACGGGGGCACTTTCGGAGTCACCCTTTAGTGACTCTAATGAACTTTAGTCTAGTCGTTCCCCCTTAAAAAGCCTGCCATGGAACAAACAGGGCTGCTGCCGGGGAGCGAATGTGTGTGTGTCTCAGAGTTCCCTTTACTCACTCCCCTGATGTCCCCACCCATCTGTAAAGAGGGCAGGAGGGGTGGGAGGGACTGCGAGAGAGCCAGGACAGAAGTGGCAAGAGGGTCACAAGCAACAGCTGTGAGGTTTACCAGGATGACCCAATCCTTGCAGCTCTACTCAAAAGCAGTACCACACTCAACCAGTCATTCAATGAGGGTCCCCCTCCCTCCCAAGTAACAACAGAGCCATGCCTGCAAGGCATGATTGCCATGAACTCTTCCCTTCCCTCCTCTCTCTCCCTGGGCTAAGTCTCCCCTTTAAAAACCAACCAGGGGGAAAAACAGGGCTGCTCCTGGGCTCTGTGTTTGTGCGGGAGTTCTCTTTAACTACTCCCCTGCTATCCTGTCCCATCTGTAAACAGGGCGGGAGTGGAGGGTGGGACTGAGTGAGAGCCGGGACAGAAGCAGCAAGAGGGAATTTGGTCACACACAGAGCTGGGAGGCTTACCAGGATGTCCCAATCCTTGCAGCTCAACTCAGAAGTTGTAGCTGCTCATGCAATGAGGCTTACCCCTCCCCCGCACCTCCTCCTGCCACCCTCATCCAATGGAAATAGGAGAATACCAATCCTTTGTCCAATGATCATCCATGCCTTCCTTCCTATCAGAGATGGGAAAAGAGTGCCCGGTCCTGCTCACATTAACCCTTTCCTGCCTCCCAGCTGGAATTCCCTGCCGCTCGCCATTGGGATGCTTGCCCCGTAAGGTTTTCCACATGGCAAAAACAGTAAGCAAGTACCCCCAGGTAGACTTGAATCAGCATGCGTGGGGACAAGTGCTGAGTCGGGGGGCCATGCGTCTTTTTCAGAGTCTTCTACATGCACGACTCACGAATTGCTGAGTCACCCAAAATCATGCATTTCTGTGACTCAGGTGTGAGTCACTGGCAGTTCCCAACACTGCTGCCTTCCCCCCCTCCATGCCCCTTAAAGGGGAAGGGACAAGTGCTTCACAACTCACCAGTTTGGGAAGCCCTGCTCTACTTTGTAGTGTATGCAGTGTTAACCATACCCAGCACAAAGTAAAAATGAAAAAGCAATGCATCCATAAAATGGCTCTGGTGCCACCATTGTTCCTGAATTATTTTTTGAGCCAAGTTAGTAGTGGTCGGATTAACTCCCTTTGGGATCGAGTGACAAAGAAAATGAATATAGAATCACACAAACATTTTCACAAACACCTTTACAAAATGAAGAAAAAAAACCTTACACTTCCCAACCCTGTAACAGCTTGTTCTTATATTAAAATGGCCCCAAGGACGCTTCCCCCCTTCCTTTCTATGACCGTGTTTATTGTTTTCTGTTCTGTCTTTTTAAAAACAAATTTGAAAATGTCAAAATGTGGGCAGAAAAGTCTCTTTTCCTTCCAAGAGTATCCCGTTATTTCAGTCTTTAAACACAAAGCATGAATTGGGCTTTCAGCTCTTGGCATGACATGGAAGCATAAACATTGTTTCAGGTAAGAAAGAAAATCAAACAATTATGGCTTGATGTTTGTGAAAATTCCTTTAAAGTCTACAGTCTATGGGCTATAGGTATTGTCAGGAAAAAATGCACCTTGCTTGACTTTGCAAAAGAGAACACCAAGACTTAATGAGCCAAGGAAGGCCCTAAAATCCACTGCTCTGTTATTTTGTTGTCCATGGGATTTAATAAGCAATGTTATTGTATTCATTGTTCAGTGTCCTGGAAGGTGGCCTCTTCAAGAGGAAACTAAAATACAATCACAAAGCTTGATGTGCTTGTGTGCTCCATTTCCCTCTATGTACACTGTGTGGGAAATGTATAATCCTTTCCTTTCAAAAACATGGCATTCCTAAACTGGATCTGAATTCATGCATCACATTTCTTAAAGAGGAAAAAAAAGTATTTAAATAATTTCAGTATTTTCCAAGTGGTCACATCGGGTTTTAACGGCACAAAACTATCCCAATGCTAATCATGCAGGACTGATTATGCACAGAGAACTGTGTTTTTCCCCAGTCATTTAAGATGATGTTTTCTCTATAAATATATTTATTTAATTGGGTTTTCAGGAGTAGAACCTGCCTTTTTTTCCTAGAAATGTCCCCAGTCTTAACTCTGGGCTGCAACATTTCACAGTGGAAGTTGATATTGTTAATACTTTATTTGGTCAATACTTTGGTCAAAAAAGTGGTCAATACTTTGTTTTTGTTCATCTTGTTTATTTGGTGCTAAGTGCCTGACTGAAAAGCAAAAGGGCAAACCAGTATTATGGTGGTTTACTAAACTGATGGCAAGAGGCCATAGATTGGAAGGCCACATTTTTCACTGGAACCAGGTAATCACCCCATCCCGACTTAATTGATCCATGGAGTTCATCACATTTGAATCGTGAATTTGAATGTTTCACATTCAAACATCACATTGAACATCACATTTGAATGTTTTCTCCTTAACTGCAAAGGAGTTTTCATTCCTCCAATATTTCTGTGCCCCCTCTCTGAATTCCTGAGCTTTGGAAGAACAACTTTGGTAAAACAAAGGAAGGTTTCATTAGTCCAATAGTCCTCACCACCCCCGTCTGAGCTCCATCAAAGAGGAAGGTGAGAGGGGCTGGATCTCAGCAGCAGCCGTGCACATTGGATCCTATCCCCCTTTCCCAGCCTGGACTCACTTCCAGAAGCGCCTCAGATTTACAGCAGCCTACAAGACCCACTGGGGACCAGGCAGCTTATGGGGAAGTGGAAATTTTCTTATTACTGTCTTCCAGGTTTGTTGCCTAGGCTGTAGCTAGCCCACAGCCAGTGGCATTGATAGGTGGGTGCAAGGGATGTGGACTGCACCAGGTGATGCAGTTGCGGGGGTGGACACCACTACTGGCCAAAATTGTGAATGTCTTTGCGTTTTCAAATATTATCATCATGTTATATATATATCATTTGATGTGTAATGTAATGAGGAATGCAATGAAACAAACTGTGTTGAAATATCTGTATTCTATCAAACGTTATAGTCAATTAACCAGAAAGGGAAAACACAATTGCCTTATGTGACAAAAGTGGATTTCTTTAACTCAAAATTGACAAATGAGACTGATTGTTCTGAGAGCCAATGAGGTGTTATTATGACACAGCTGGGAACCAATAAGGTGTTAGGATGAGTCAACTCTCATTTCCATGAATCACAGCTAGCACTAGAACTTATTATTAAGTTTTGTAAGTGCCATAAAGCTGGGCACTGGTTTTTTGTTGGTTACTGATTTGTAAGGTGACCTGTACAGTTAGATATTTAAATAAAATGAATGGAGGTGACACAAACCCCAGTGATGCCTCTGCATTTAGCCTGTGGGTATGAGATTGGAGTGTATTCTGTATGGTGTGGTATGGGAGGAAGTCCGTCGTGAGGATGATGCAATGAGCTCCTGCACTGGGTGACGCAAAGCCTTGTGGCACCTCTGCCCATAGCTTACTGAGCATAGCATTCCGAGCTTGGGTTGTGTTAGTAGGATAGGACTGGGCTGTTAGTTATGCCTCACATACACACTTATGTAGCTGCAGTTGTTTTTCCTTTCATGCATATGTCTCACATACTATTACACTTCCAGCCAGACATTTTACACTGTGATGCTCACAGTGCACACAAGCTCTGTGCTGATTTCTGCACCACACATAATGGCAGGATGAGTGTGATTGGCAGCTATGGCTGTGGTGTGTGCCTCCTTCCCCTCCCCCCCCATTAGTTGCTCATTTCAGGTGCCTTTCTCTCCACTTCCTGTTTCATGCTACGGTCAAAGGTCATGAATGGGGGTGGATTATGCAGTAAGTACTTCAGTGACACTGAGACAGGAAGTGGAGGGTCCCACTATGCCTTGAACATCTTTGTGGGTAAAGAAGCAGAGGACATGTTTGGGGTGCATGGTGCATGCTCCCTTGATGACCTTGGTCATCACTCAGTGGAAGAAGGCAAGTATAGGGTAAACACAGATTGCAGAACATCACACTGGCCCCTCTCAAGCAGTGGAAAGTAGCCAGTAGTGTAGCTACAGGGGGTGATGCAGTAAGTATTGCAGGTACCACAATGTAGGTGGCCACCAGAGCCATTCTGGGCAGAGATGGCAACACACTGCATGTTGCCGTCATTGCCCAGAATGACTCCAATGAGTGGGAGGGGCCATTTACATAGCATATTGTGGCACCTGCAATATTTACTGTGCCGCCACCCCCTTAGCTATGCTACTGGAAGGAGCCATCTGAAAAAAGCATTTGTGTATCATAATGCACCTTTCGGTGAAGCTTGCAGACCATCTCCCATTTTTCTTCCAAGGAAAAGAAAAAGTATTTTGATCCATGTTCAAGTCACAGTACGTTCAAAGAAAAGGAAAGGAGCTGCAAAATTGATTTCTCCCATGCTTGCAATAATACACTTGGTTCCTTGCAATGAAGTACTTTAAAGTGCGTACTTTGAAATCTGAATCTGAAGGCAACTGCCGTGCTGGCACTTCAATCACAATGCCGTCTAAATGGGAGCGCTAGTTATCTGCAGGTACCACTAGTCAGGGAGAAAGGCAGACTCATTAAATAATGTTCTCTATTTTGTGTAGGTTTAATTCTCCCCCACCCCATACCAGACCTACTTATAACTGAAAGGGGAAAAAAAGAGGCATCTAAATATAGCGCTTAATTTAAACTTTTTAGCAAAAATGATACTTGCTACTAAGGGTACAAAAGCAAGAAGAATTCCAAGCTTGATTTTCTTTCATGAAGTACTCTTAAATAACTCAATGGAGAGCCACTTCATGTGTTACAAAATTAGCATGTATTTGCAATACGCTCTGTGACATATCAGAGGACTGTATGCTTAACCGTGCTGCAGGGTCTCAGGGCCTATCACAGCTCTATGCAATACATAGGTGTAATGCATGTATGGCTAAGAGGCATGTATCCCTCTTGTTCCCTGTGTGGAACTTAACAAAATGGCATGAGGGTTCGGGCACTAGTCAATGGTCCACACCTAGTCTAGCTGACCGCTGAACCTCCCAGAACTGGTTGCAGTGTGAGTTAGCCAAGAGGCTCTGTGCCTGATACCCTCAAATACAAATCAGAACATCCCTCATGAATGCCTGTGGCTGCAATCCTATCCACACTTACCAGAGAGTAAGCCCCATTGACTAGAATGGGGCTCACTTCTAAGTAGACAGGCATAGGATTGGGTTCTGTGTCATTATGGGTCATTTGGGATGCTCCCACTCATTGATGGGTTGGGAGGGAAGGAGAAGCAACCACCGTATCACCCATCGTTGATATGCTGAGAGGTTTGTGGGCTCAACATGCAGTGAAGCCTCTGTGGCATCTCAGCCATTTATGATCCCCTGAAGTGACCCCCAACATAATCAAACCAGGTGGCGCAGATGATCTTATTCTGGTAACCTTATACTGAGTGAGTCCAGTGATCCATCTTGTCCATAACCATCTAGTATAGCTGCATCTTACAGGGATCTTCTCCAACACTACTGCAGAAGACTCTTGCTGTGATCTGGACCCTGGGCCTTTCACAAAGTATGTGCTTTATACCTGTGCCATGTGCCCGCTCTAAATTGTAACATAATTCCATCCCACACCATCCCTTTTTTTGGTGGGCACTGTTTACTGCACTATGGCCCAAACCTAACATTGCTTTATGCTGACATGAATGCACATTGTGCTGACTTCCTTATGGCTGTCACAGCTTGGCCAGTGTGCTGGGCCTGGCTGCCGCCGCAAGTGGTGAGCAGCTAGATCCACAATCCGACAGACCAAGAGCACCCGCTGGAGGTGGTAAGGTTTCACAGGGGGTGGAATGGGGCAGGGGAGACTGGAACAGGGCAGTGCTGGGGCAGCAAGGGTGAATTAGGCCTCAGAAGGGGGCAGGTTCAGTGTCTGTAGTGCACTCTAAATCCTAACCCCGCTCCCAGGCCTGAGCTGCCTTCACGGATCGACTCAGACTTGCACCAGCTATTGAGCTGCTCTGGGTATGAGTTTACCCAAGAGGCCCACAGGGGCTTACTCTGGGGCAAGGGAATAAATGTTCCCTTACTCCAAGGAGCTCTCTGGAGGCTGAAATTCCCCCTGCAGGATGAAATTTTCTCCACATCAGTGCAGTTATATCTCAACATGGAGAATTAGGATTTGGCTGCAAAGCCCTAACCAGGAAGACCAGAGCTTCTTGTGAATATATGCACTTGGGTTCCCTGAAGAGCATCTTCAAATATTCAGATAGGTACACACATGTGACTACAACACCTCCAAAAAAGCACATGATGGGGGGGGGGAGAATTAAACTAGGCTATATCGGTACCTTTGAACTGGCACTGAGAATAGCCTCCCATCTGGAATAATGGTAGAATATATGTAGGCAATGCGCAAGTCTTATCTCAGGATGGTGTATAGTTTCAATCAAGCAAGGCTGAGCAATTAACGTATCACAATTTTTATTTTATCACATTTTTCAGACGCTGCCTTGTGGAAGCCGAGCCACTGCATACATAGGAGGAGTTTTGCTTTGATTTAGAGCAGAATATAATTAAACTTTTACCTTCAATTCTGACAGAACGTGCTGTACATCCTAAGAGCGGCACCAGATCTGGATGATTTGCACTGAAGATAATATTTGACATCTCTTTATCTTTCTGATGGAAGCCTGTTATCTGACACACAACACAATCTGCAGGAGCAGGCTAAGTTTATTGTGTCTTGATTGACAGATTACCAAAGTGATAGACTTTGACAAACAGAAGAGCAATGTCTTGATTCAGTCGGAGACGAAGAGAGCGTTTAGGAATGCAAGCAGCCACACAATAGGAAATCCTTTTGAGCTTGCTGCCTAGATAATATTTATATACAAACACAAATATGACAGGTACTTCTTTGCACACATTGTGCAACTGGGAATGACGTCTGAGAATTTCAAAGCACTTGCACGATGATAATAAGTGTAATCAGGCTTACGGCCCAATCCTAATGGGGCTAAGTGGCAGCGGGATACGAGTTCTGCTGGTGCTGGCTGCCGTAAAGCAGTCAGCACTAGGCATCAAAGGGACCCCAGAAGCAAGTGAGCTCACTCCAAAGCAGACTGATGAAGCTGCCAATGGAGGTAAGATGGTGGCGGTGGCAGAGGGCGTACAGGGGTGGTGGGTGGGTGTGCAGAGGGCAGAATGGGGCAGTGACGGAATGGGGAATGGAAAGATCGGGTATGGGAAGGGGGTGGATTAGTGGCTGCTAAATCCAAAGTCCTTCCCCCTGTCCAATGCCATGGTGTAGGTTCATGCAGACCAGTGTCTTGCCACAGCTGCTCCCCACTGGGCCTCATGCCCGCTTAAAGCTGATTAGTTTCCCTTGTTTAATTCACAAGTGCATCAAGCAAAAGTCAGAGTCAGGTCCCAGTCCACAGATTCCAAGTAAGTCAGTCCGATCAATGAGAGTTGCCAAATCAGAGTCCAGAGCCAATATGCCGAGTCACAGTCCGAGGTCAGTCAGTCAGTCAGTCTCCTCCAACATACACTCCTTCTACAACCCAACAACCCTTCCTGCTTCAGGTGCTCCTTATATCCTTAGGTACCTAATTGCCTCTAGTGGCTGCAGCTGTGCAGCACACCCTTTACTGAAAGCCCAGGCCTTAACTCTTAAAGGGGCCACTGCAGACACCACATTCTACCTCCTCGCCAAATCTTCCGCGATTCCAATACAATCAGCACCAGCAATTTTGCTACACCCACACTACCCCCCCTCTGCCCCACTACAGATGCTTACCCTCTGCCCCACTACAGATGCTTGGGCAGGGGTGTCCAAACATTTTGGCAGAAGGGCCACATCATCTCTCTGACACTGTGTTGGGGGCCCAGGGAAAAAAAGAATAAATTTACATTTAAAATTTGAATAAATTTACATAAGTGAATATATTTGAGAGGAAACATATGAATGAATGAAGGTATCGCAGTAGCTTAAGGCCTATAAAAGGCCTTGCACAAAGCAAGGCCAGCCTTTCCTTCACTGCCACTGCTGCATCACAGACATGAAACAGCAAGTAGTAGAGGGAGCCCTCATCCCATAGCTCAGGTGAGAGGTCGAACAGTTGTCCTCACATTGAGAGAATTTGCGTCAGGCCAACAAGGGCTCCAGCAAGTCTCTGGAGGGCCAGAGGTTCATTGGAGACTGGGTGCTCCCCGTGGGCCTGATTGGGAGCCCCCAAGGGCCACAAGTGGCCCTCGGGCTGGGGTTTGAGCACCCCTGCCCTTGGGTAAGGGAATGATTATTCTCTTACCCCAAGGAGACCTCCACAACTGCCCCCCCCAGGATGCAGTAGTAGTTTTTTCAGTGCCACTATATCAGTGTGTGTGTGTGGGGGGGGGGGGAGAAAATAGAATTGGGCTGTTAGTGAGTGAATCAGGGATTCTGCTTCTAAATATACAATTGGCCAAATCCAGCCATTCAACCAGCTTCCTGAGATCATGGGGGAAATGCAGCATGTGAGTTCGGAGCATGTCTTACACTGGCCTACGGAATTGCTATGATCCTCCTAATCACAGCTGCTCAAAATAGGGCCAGTCTGATTGCATGAATGATGGCAACATGGTTTACTGGTTCAAATGCACATTGGGACAAATAATCCTATTTCTGCATATATGCTGATGGAGTGTGGCCTAACTCTAACTGTAGCCCTTCTCAGGCATTCAGGTTTCAGACCTGAAAAAGGAATGGAAGTGTGCTGGCTGGTCATCACCTTCACTACCAGTGTGCTCTGTGGCCACTTCTTGATTCCCCCTACATTCAGTACTTGTCAGCAGAAGCAAGCACCTATTGTGGGGAAGGTTACTACTCACATTTTAGCATCCTGATTACTCAGAGTTCTAGAACAGTGATTTTCAACCAATGTGCTGTGGCAACTGGTCCACAGGTGTGCCACAGGAGTTTGCCACAGAATGGTCCACAGGTGTGCTGCAGAAGTTTGGGAGAGAGTCATTTATTACTAGGGCCATTGGGGGATGTGAGCCTCCACTGGCAGCACAGTGTGCCTTGTCAGTTGTCAAAAAAAGAAAACAACCTGATGGTGTGCCTTGACAATTTTAGCACCTTGTCAGTGTGCTGTGTGATGTAAAAGGTTAGAAACTGCTGTTCTAGAACAGGGGTGCCCAAACCCTGGCCCAGGGGCCACTTGCAGCCCTCAGGGACTCACAATCCGGCCTGTGGGGAGTTCCCAGTCTCCAATGAGCCTCTGGCCCTCTGGAGACTTGCTGGAGCCTCTGCTGGCCTGTCGAATGCTCTCATGAGGATGACTGTTCAACCTCTCATCTGAGCTGTGGGATGAGGGCTCCCTCCACTTCTTGCTGTTTCACTTCTGTGATGCAGCAGTGGCAGCAAAGGAAAGGCTGACCTTGCTTAGTGCAAGGACTTTTATAAACCTTGAACTACTGCAAGACCTTCATTCATTCACATAAATTCATCTAATAAATTCATTTATGTAAATTTATTCAAATTTTAAATATAAATTAATTTTTTCCCCAGACACAGTGTCAGAGAGATGATGTGGCCCTCCTGCCAAAAATGTTTTGATACCCCTGTTCTAGAACATGGGAAGAAATTATCCCTCCACCTATTCAGTGCTTGCCTCTGTAAACAAGATCTGAATATGGAGAGAGCAGGGGGTATGACCAGAGAGCATTGGCACTGGGGTTATGTCTAGCTGGCACATTCCCAGCCCCCACTCTCCATGCATTCACCTAAGCATGAATTTAAATGCTATCATTAATGCAGTGCAAGCCCTGTTGGCACGGCTGCATCTTCATCTATGGTGGGGGATACAATCGGACCATAAGTGCATCTTCAGTACTATCTTTGATCTTTTTGGTGGCCTTTGTTTGGAACTTGTCCAGTTTCACAATATCTTTTTTGTGACTGTGTAATCAGAACTGTTCATAGTATTTGAAAAGTCATCATGCTGTTGTTTTATGAAATTGAATAAAATGTGCTCTTTTATTTTCAATCCCTTTCCTAATAATTACTAGCATTCATTTGTTTTACCAATGTGCAGTAACCAAGTGCACAGCAAAAACAATGAAAAACAATAAGGTAGAAATAATCAGCCAATAAAGAACCAGTAAATCTATACCCCCAAAACATATTTAACAATATTTAACATATTTAATCTAATGGTAACATTTTTTCTAACATGAGGCTTATGTTTCAACCTTTCAACCCTTGATGTTTTCAATAAGCATGATATACATGGCCCTGATGTAGTGATTTTTCACCACTGTGCCATGGCACATTGGGGGAGGGTCATTTATTAGTAGGTGGCCATTGGCCACCTACATTGGCCATTGTGAGCCCCCCACCGGTAGTGTGGTGTGCCTTGGCAATTGTCAAAAAATATGGCGTGCCTTGACCATTTTAGCACTTTGTCAGTGTGCTTTGAGATGAAAAAGGTTGAAAATCACTGCCTTGATGTCTACTGCAAGTAGGCCTCAGGACTGCGAGAGTAAAAAGCTCCCTTCCCTGTTCTGCAAGGAGTGATTCCAAGAAAGAGGTAAGAAAAAAGGATAATTTTCCTTTTTCCCACGCTCTTTCCTGCTACGTAGCAATAAAATGCTCAGGTTCAGGTTAGGATGAGCCCATTAGCACTACATGGCACATCTAGGGGATGCTTCAGGAGGTTTGGAAAGAAAAAAGTTCCACTTTCCACCCCTTTCTGAGCCCTCACCCCCCACTATACAAGACCCTAATGCTGCCATTAGGCTCCAATTCCAGGAGCCCTGGAGCCCTGATTAGGAGTACCTGGGGCAATCCTGCAAGATTTTGTTGCAGGTTCCCCCATATAGCTTGAAAACAAGAGCTGCTCAGTGTGTAGAACCAGCATTATAGATGTACTCAAGTAATAGCAACTCACTATCTGAAGCTCAGGAGGCAGATTGCAAACTGGTGCTCCTTATGTTGATCACCCCCTTTGATTCATCAAATGCTAATGACTAAGATCGGTTACAAATGAGGCCAAGTTGTGAGGAAATTGAAACTCAGGCATGTTCGGTCCTCTTGAAAGTAGCAGCTGAAATGCACAAGCCTGAAGTGGCTTCTCTTTCAGGCGCTGAAATCCAGGAGACAAAATGATACTATTTCACCCCAGTGGGCTACTGTCTCTGCTCCCGTTTACTTTTATGTCATTGTGCTGCTTTGACACCAATAATAGGTTTAATATGTTTTCTCCTCTGATGTTATTATTGACTCATGATTCTGCTCTTCTCTAGGGAAGGGGGGGGGAATGAGAAGTCATACTGCTGTGCTATTTTATGTAGCTCTACAGGGAACCCCATGGCTACAGCGTACTATGGAAGCATGTCATCTTAAATCAATAGACAGCAAGTTGGCCTTTAGCAAGTTGGTTTGGTCATTTTACTTTTATAAATCAAGCCTGCAATTATAAGACTATCCCTGATGAACCAGCAGTTCAGTGTTATCTCAGATATTCTACCACTGCACAATTTTATTTAAAACTTGGATGATTTGTAAAATATTAGGGTTCATTTTGCACATGCAACATTCTATGTTTTACAAGCTATTCAAACTGGATGAATGCAGTACCTTCTTTTCATAGCAGGTGGTGAAGATAGTTCTCCAAGGAAGCTGGTTTTCAGGTCTCCACCCTGAGATAATATGGTGAAAGCAGTCCTTCCACCCTTAACTTTAGGGTGGGGGGGGGACTCTTTTCTTAGTCACACTGGGGAGGCAAGCTCCTGATGGACAGTGGGCTGCCCATGGGGTGGAACTAAGGTGGTGCTTTCAATATGCAGGATCCGTCTTGGCATTCTGATCCCTAAGGCTGTTGCACTCCAGCTGACTCACCCATGGAATAGTTCCAGTTAGCTGGTTGCCCTATGGGCTGAGTAAGAATTTTTTGTTTCCCACTTGAATTGTGGGAATTTTTTTCCCCACTTACCTCAAACTTTCATTGATATTCTAGCTAGGATTAACACTACTGGCAGGTACACGGTGGGACGGGGTGTAGGATTAGTGATCCAGTGTGCACCTTAAGATAAGTAGGTGTCAAAAGGAAAACCAGAACTGATTTTAAGAAGCTGTCTGGTTCTAGAATGCAGGTGAGCCCTCGGACTGGATTTACAAAGCATTATAAGCAACTTAAATGACCACTTTGCGGAAATTCACCCACCTGGTGATGGTGATGAACTACAAAAAAAAAATCATAACTGGAATTGCATGCACTTTTATCATGTGTAAGAAAATACCTTTATAATGGTAACAGGGAAAGGACCACTACAAAAACAAACAACAAAACCACACTTCCTTCTCCATAATGAATGAGCTTCCTTTAATACTAACTCTCAGGAATGACTAGACCCTGTGACTAGTTTAGTTTCCCAAGTAATGTAGATAGCCAACTACCCTTTCTTATCTCTACCCCAGTCACACTAGCACACTGGAGGACTTCTAGGAAAACAGGGTGGTTCTTCTCAACGTCTGTGACCCGTTTTGGCCCTCTCAAACTCGGTTACCAATCAAATGATGCGCAAATCCCACTGACCATTGGTTCACATGTATAAAGAAGTCTTGGAAGGGATTTTGAATAACCAGTTGAAGTGGTCACCTGTTCACCAATCAGAACTGCTGGTTAATGATACCTCCTGGACCATTTGATAGTCCTAGCACACTCAAACCCCCACAGTTTCATCATCATTGAATAGTTGGTGTTTATTATTGAGTCTGAGAAAACCATGCCTTCCCTCTCCCTCAGTGCAGCCTGTGAACAGCAGGCCCAATGCAGTTTATCAGTGTTTTCACCAACCCCACCAGCAAAATTTAACCTCGAGCCTGAGGTTCTGTGTACAATCAAGCAGCCCAGTGTGCACTACTGCCATCAAAGTGTGTGTTGCATGCTATGGGCTGATTGGGGACCAAACAGCCTAGGAGAAATAGAGAAAGACATTTTTACTTATCTCCCTGTAGGTTGCCTGGTCCCCAATGGGTCTCCTCAGACCTATGCCAGCTGTTTTGCTGGCATAAGGCTAAGGAAACTCTTGGGGTGAGTACAGGCCTGGAAGGGGGGATAGGATCCAACATGTGTGGAGAGAAGCCATGCTGGTCCCAGTTGTGTGAAGGAGGGAATGGATGGGATAGGACGACCCAATGACTCATGCTTTATGCTTTGTCCTACCATGCTTTCGAAAGCACATGAATGCCCCCATGATGCCTGGGAACTGGGCAGCTAATGCACATGAGACCTCCTTTTTGTCCTGTCCCCTGCAGTTATCCAATATTGCTGATTTTGCAGAGAAACAACTGGAGTTCTCAGCCCTGTCTTTGCCAAAGAATATTTTCAGCAGACCCGTACAGTACTTACAGACCATTACTTGACTACGGGCACAATCCTAACCGGCAGTTATGCCGGTATAGGAGCCCCTGGAGGGTCGCAAACGTGCTGTAAAGCACGTTTGTGCCTCCATAGGAGGAAGCTGCATTGGCGCATCCAGATGCGCCAACGCACAGAGGCTGGCGGAAGCCTCCATGGCAGCTTCCTCCCCGCCGCTTGTGCCAGTGCATCCGTGCCAATGCAAGCAGTGAAGTTAGGCATGGGGGGGCAGGGAGGAGGCGGGAGGGGGGCACTTCTGGGCGAGGGTAGGGCGGACGATGGGTGACCCCAGGGGTGGGCGTGTGGGGAGCCAGGGGTGGGGCTGGAACCCGGTGGTTATGCTGGATCCCAACCCCAGTCCCAGTCTGCGGTTTCCAGCCCCAATGGAGCGGACTGGATCCCAACCCCAGTCCCAGTCCCAATGGAGCAGTTTCAAGCCTTTCCGCTCTCCTTGGACTTGCGCCACCTCCAGAGCTGGCGCAGGTCCAAGGAAACCCATTGGGGCATGCAGCCCTTACCCAGGGGTGAGGGGAAGAGCTTCCCCTTGCCCCTGGCTGAACCGTTGCAGCCAGCGAACCTGCGTTTGATGCCTCCTGGGTTACCTGCTCCAGCGCAGGTTTGGATTGTGCCCTTAAGCGTACACAGATTTTTGTCATTTCCAATGTTATTCTTAAAGAGTCATATTTTTGTGCAGCTGAAATTTTCCAAAATATTGTAGTACCAGAGATCAAATATGGGTTTGTGTTTTTTTTTTAATAGCAATGAGTATTTATTTTGGCGCTTCTTGTGTTCCCATCTCTCCAAGAGACATTATGAGGGGGCACCTGACTAAAAAGTACTTTATGTGCTTTTAAGCTAATTATGAATTAAGGAAGCACATCTCTATTTCCCTGACAGAGAAGGAGCCCTGCAAGAGAGATATTGTAACTCCTCTGAGAGCAATCTTCCCTGTCTAATGGCTTTTTCTCTAGAACAAGCTATGCTGATTATCTCTCCGATATAATGCAATAAAATGGGCAGGAGGGAGGGGTATTGTTCATGCAGAAGTATTGCTGAATGTTGCACAGCCAATTACAGGATACTTAAACACAAGTGAACTAGAACAGGTGGATTGAACAACAAAACAGAATACGGCAAGTCAAGAGTTGAAGGAAGCAGGGCAAGGAAAATGAATGAGCGCCAGGGAAAGGCAGTGCGGCAAACATTTGGAAGCAAATGTTGAAGTGATGGATTTGGAGTTCCACCCTTCAGATCTGGCAAGCAGAGGTGGCATAGTAAGAGATAAATAAGTAGTATGGAAGGATGTGATATGATGGTGATGATCAGCAGCTTAGCTAGAGGGGGTGCAAAGTTTTGCAGGGAGCCTCCCCTCCATGTGTACGCCTCCATGTTGCTCCCCCGCCTGGAATGGCTCTGAAGGGGAGGGGCCACTTGCACGCCACGGGGAGGCTCCCTGCAAAACTCAGTGCTTTGCACCCCCTCTAGCTATGCCGCCGAGGTTGATTGTTACGGATGGCTGCTGCTGCTACTACTGTTAAACAATAAGAACAATGGAAAGAATAAACAAAGATATGAAATTTATCCTGAGTTAGGCCATTTGTCCACCTAAATCAGCATTGTCTCCTGTGATTTGCAGTGGCTCTCAACCAGAGGTAATTCCCAGCTGTACCTGGAGATGCCAAGGAGGAATCTTAGAACTTCTGCAGGCAAAACAGGTATGCTCTCACTGAGGTCTTCAGCTCTGCCCCTCAACAACTGTGTCTGAGTATCCATGTCTGCGTGTGAGTACATTTGTTTGAGTTTATGCATATAGATGTGTCCTATTCTCATGACATATCCATGGTGAGTGCATATGCATATGGAGGGCGGAGGAGAGTAGACTCCACCCCAAATCTGTACACATTCCATTGAATGTCTGCATGGTATGTGCACATGATGTACAAATGCATACAGTGTTCTTTCCTCATAACCTAGGCAAATGCTGTACCCTGGGGGAGAGCAGCCTTCTGATTCTGAATGCTGTGATCTTGAAATGCTTGTACCATGGTGGGAAGTTTTAAGAGCACATAGAGGAGGGGCTGGCCAAAATGCTCTTTTAAACACTTTAACCTATACAGAGCTAAGCATTCAACTGAACACACATAGGTCCATGCCTATGGAAGTTCCGTTGCCGTTTATCTGTCATGAGAACAGCCTATAGAAGGAGAGGGAGCACTGGGAGAAAGGCTGAAGAGCAAAACAGATCTCCTTCCGTGCTCTGCCCTGTTCTATGACTTCTACAATTTCTTCTGGGTCCCTCACCACAACACTTTATTGGGATATGTTCAGCTCCTTTTAAATTGGAAACAGAGAACCACATTCCACTTCATCAATATAGTCCATTTCATAACATGCTATAAACAGGGAGCAGACCATCTTCTCTGGGTGGCTAGACATATCCACTACTTTCTCTTGTTATAGAGTGTCAGGGCCTGATCCAGACCTGTGCGCTCTGGCTTACTACCGGCATGCACTGTCACAAATGTACTGTAAGACATGCTTGTGAACCCTTACTTCTGGTTCAGTGCCAGAACTAGTCCAGCACGAGCCCGCACTGGGCCAGCTGTGGCGCTGGGCCCATGTTCCACAACCCAGCAGTCACCCGGACTGCCTGGCGGCAGAGAGGTGAGTAGGGGGTGTGGGGGGAGGCAGGGAGGAGGTGTTCCAGGATGGGGGGAGGTGGGGGGAGGGCAGACAGACAGCAAGGAAGAGACATGGCAGGAGAAGGTAGCGGGGTAGGAGAAGGGCAGGACCAGTGAAGCTTGGTTCCAATGGATCCCCATGTTGGGCCGCATGGTCTGATATGGGACCCTCCTTCTGTGCTGGCTCAATTGCTGCCACAGAATCGAGTAGCCCCATTGCAGGGCTACTTCCCTTACCTGGGGGAAGGGGACAAAAGTCCCTTTCTCCTAAGGAGGCGGTGGTGGCTACCTGAGGTGCGTTATGCCGTGGCAACCATTTTGGTCCCATGGCAGCCCTGTGCTGTGGGCAGCTCAGGATTGGGTTGTCGGTCCCTTTTTCTACCTCATACCTCAGCACAGAGATGTAACTTGATAAAATAATGTTCTGATGCAAACTAAGGTGAAGCAGCTTGGGCTTTCATTCCCAACTTATATCCCCATATGAGCAAGACCAGAAGCTGACAATGAAAAGGCCAGGCATTTTGTCATCATTTCAAAAAGGATATTGTTCCCTTGACTTCCTGTCCACTCTTTTCTGTTCATGGGAAAAGTGGAATGTGGCCAGGGTCTTTGGCTAGTTCTGCACTTTGGTTCTCATTTGCTTACTCCCACTCACATATGAATGAGCACTACAGCACATGTGAAATTTACTTACTTATATTCCTACACCATCTGTATCCTCTCTATCACAGACATACCACGGTACCTTAAGAACATAAGAAGAGCCTCTCTAGATCAGGCCATAGGCCCATCTAGTCCAGCTTCCTGTATCTCACAGCAGCCCATCAAATGCCCCAGGGAGCACACAAGACAAGAAGAGACCTGCACCCTGGTGCCCTCCCTTGCATCTGGCATTCTGACATAGCCCATTTCTAAAATCAGGAGGTTGTACATACACATCATGGCTTGTAACCCATGATGGATTTTTCCTCCAGAAATTTGTCCAGTCCCCTTTTAAAGGCATCTAAGCCACATGCCATCAACACATCCTGTGGCAAGGAGTTCCGCAGACTAACTACACGTTGAGTAAAGAAATATTTTCTTTTGTCTGTCCTAACTCTCCCAACGCACAATTAGTACCTTACAAACTATAAACATGCAATCAGCTTCTGTTGGGGATGTCAGGTGACATTTCTTGCACACGTTGACCTTTCAATCTGTGCAGCGTGCCACACTCTGGAATTTGGGTCAGAGTCATCCAACTTATTATGGATAACGTAAATTTTTCAGTTTTGCATTTCCGGACTTTGAAGTACATTAGCTGTGTAAACAACTATGCTTTGCACTTAAAGGAAGTTTGTTTTTGATAAGAAATTAACTTTTATATTTTAATGTTTTGAGTAAAATTACTGAACACCAACAATACCTAATGTACACAGAGCATGATCCATCATTCCATGAATGAATGAAAGCTTAGAATACTAACTTACAGCAAAGTGGAATGAGAAGAGATGGGTGATTGGATATATGGGATACATGCTAAGATTGTATTAGCTAGCATATTGCAGTTTTTGCACACCTGAGGAAAAAACAGGGAGGGGAGGGGAGGGAAGAAAGAGGGAACCACTGAACCCTATGCTAGTATTATCTTGTGAACATAAGAGGTTGTTGGTTTTTCTCTAAAAAGAAAAAAAAAAATCAAGGTATCATTTTCAATCCCAGAGGATTTTTGTTGTTTTAGGAAATAGTGCTAGAGGGGAAAAATGTTAATTGAATCTTCTCATTTACACCTTCCATCTGTTTCCATTCCAGCTGCATCTGCTTAGATACATGAGAAGTTGGCCAGTCTGGCACTTGATGGATCTCTACTGATTACCAAAGTAATTTCATAAAATTGCTGCAAAACGAGACAAACGTGAAAGAGGTCAGTTTTTACTCTATGGAAAAATGCAGGTCTTCCCCCCCCCCCCGCAAGTCATCAAAACGAGCATCAATAAATATTTTAAAACTCTCAGAATCTGCTCAGTGGGACAGATTTTCTGCTAAGTGTGTTTAGGATTGGAGACTAAAAGCTGTTCCAACACTCGATCAGGAGTTTCCTATCCTTTTTGCCCTTGAAAAATTGCTCAGAGTTCATGGAAGCCCAAAGAGGCTAGTTTGGTGAACAAGCCAGTGGCAATGAGTATGTGGAAGGGATGTCACAATTGCAGCCAGCAATGCTGTCTCTGGACAGATTACTGGAGCCTATGCATATCCAGCTGTATGTGTGTTGGTTCTGTCCAAATGATCTGTACCTGGGAAGGGCAGGGGGAGTATGCTCTTGATCAACTTTAATTACCCATTCATTAATTACCCATGGAATTTTGTGGACTGCCAGTGGGAGCTGGTTTTTCTTTCTCAAAGCTGTGGGCATGGAAAAGTTGATCCACATCAGGACCAATCTGTGGTCCCAATATGGATCAGATCACTCTGTGGTTACTGCTTTTGAAAGAAAAATCAAGCCTATAAGTATTAAGGATGAACTTAACAACATTAATGATGTTGCTTGATCCTTAGGAGCAGCCACCTTAGGTCGTGGGGGGAAAAATAAAGTGTTCTTTCATCTTTTAGCTACCAATATATGAATTAGACCCCAATCTTAACCAAGTTTTCCGCACTGACACAGCTGTGCCAATGGGGCATAGGCTGCATCCTGCAGTGGCTGGCAGTCATGGAGGCCTCCTCAAAGTAAGGGAATGTTTGTTCCCTTACCTTGGAGGTGCATTTCCCTTACCTTGGTACAGGAACGTTGGTTAGGATTGCACTCTTAGGAAATCTGGCCCGCAGGGAGTTCCCAGTCTCCAACGAACCTCTGGCCTGTTGGAGACTGTTGGAGCCTGTGCTGGCCCGCAACTGCTAGTTGCAACCACCAGACATGAGCTGCGGGCCAAGTTAGAGCATGGCCTTTTATAACCTCCAGGTGTTTCTGCTTCCCCCTGGGTATTTATTGTAACCCCCACCCATTGCATCTGAACAACTTCTGTCTCCATGTGTTTCTGGCTTGGTCTGTATGTTTTCACTGTGCAAGAGGTGTGTGGAAAATAGTTCATAGTTCTCATTTGGTTCTACAAGCCTGTATTATAGTTCTCATGTGTATTATAAAGAAGCTCAGTAAAATTCATTCATTCATATAAGTTCCACCTCTTATGTATTCAAGTAAATTTATTCAGATTTGAAATGTAAATTAATTCTTTTTTCCCCTGCACCCGACACACTGTCAGAGAGATGATGTGGCCTTCCTGCCAAGATGTTTGCCCACCACTGAACTAGAAGAACAACTAGAAGACAACTAGAAAGCAATGTATGATCCACAGACAGCTCACTGAGTTCTGTTTTTGAAAAATGGCTGCTGATACATGCAGCACTCTGTAAGTGGCCATTTTGGAAGTGCTGCCACAAAAGGCGGCAGCACTCCCCATCCTTGCTGGACCTGCCCATCCATTGCTGGACCCCACCAGAACAGGTAAGGCAGCAGTGGGGGCAAGGGGTCAAAACAGTGCATTACAATTTCTTTAGGATCATTCTCTATTGCAGTGATTCTCAACCACTGTGCCGTGGCATATTGGTGTGCCGCAGTTGGTCTGCAGGTATGCTGCGGGAGTTCGGGGAGGTTCATTTATTAGTAGGACAATTGGGGGATTTGAGCCCCCTACCAGCAATATGGTGTGCCTTGTCAATGGTCAAAAAACTTATGGTGTGCCTTGACAATTTTAGCACCTTGTCAGTGTGCCATGAGATGAAAAAGGTGGAAAATTGCTGCTCTATTGTGTGTTTCTTTAAAGGAAGAATCTTGTATGAGTGTGCTTTGCGCAGCAAGGCACAAACACCACATATGGATCTGGTCAGCACATATTCTGAATTTTTCTTTTTAATTCAGTCATATGCAGAAGTAAGATATGAGTCCAAAAGCAGTTAAGAAAAATATTTACAGCCAATCCTAGGCATGTCTACTCAAAAGTAAGTCCCACTGTTTTCAACAGAGTTTACTCCCAGGAAAGTGTGCATAGGATTTCCGCCTTAGAGACCTTGTGGAACCTTTTATTGCAGTGTTTCTCAAACTGTGGATCAGGATCCGCTCGGTGGATCATGAGCTAATTTCAGGTGGATTCTCATTCATTTCAATATTTTATTTTTAATATATTAGACTTGATGCTACCGTGGTATGAGACTGCATTTGGGGAAATGTTACAGATCTGAGAAAATATTACAGGTTACTATGTATATGCTTTTAATAATGATAGTAAATGGGACTTACTCCTGGGTAAGTGTGGGTAGGATTGCAGCCTAGGATTGTTAAAATTTTTCTGCTTGATGATGTAACTTCCAATCATGACATCACTTCTGATGGGTTCTGACAGATTCTCATTCTAAAAAGTGGGTCCCAGTGCTAAAAATTTGATGTTTTATTGTGTTCATAAGCCCATTAGGAACCACACATAAAAAGCATATTTTTTCCTATGAAAAGGGAGCGCATAAAGAATGAATGGGTAATCTCTTCCATTCTGTATTCACATATGTAAAGGCAGGTATTTACATTCTTCATATGCTGCAGGAGGAGAGCTGAGGTCATGCAGCACATGAATACAATAGCCAGAAAGACAGAAAACAAAACCTTTTGAAGGGATGGGGAGGGGGCCATGCAATCCCTTTGGCTTTCAGTGCTGTAAAATAGTGATGGAGAGAATCAGAGACAGAAAGAACAGAACTGAAAAGCTACTTTGGTGTCAAGGCTGATGTCAAGATCCTAGCAAGTAGAGACAGAAAAAAGCGAAAGGATGGTGTACTGAGAAGAGTTCCCTTGCTGAAGAGAAACACTCATCTTCAAGAGATTTAGCTAAATACAGACAAGGAAGGAAGGAAGGAAGGATTGGTTTCTATATGTCAGAGCAGAGAAGAGGCAAGTCACAGATTTGAGTGACAATTTAAGGTTTGTAATAATTATCATACAGGATGATGAAGGAACAAGCACCTACTTTTGGAGCATCAGTTGCATTATTGCATCAATCACATGCGTTGATGGTGGCGACCTTCAATTGTACAGTCCTGTCAAATACAAGGCAAAGTTTTTTAAATTAAGGAGCATATTTATGAAACCAAATAAATCATAATGACAAACTGTACTGAGATTCAGAACAGAGGCTGCTCTTGAGACAAGACAAAAGTGATTAGAGAAGTTTTTTTTTTTTTTAAATTGGAAGTAAGGGAACAACTCTGTGGGGTTTGCTGTGAAAGCCACAAAACAAATAAGTGAAATGAACATTAATAATATTCCGAAGTGTGCACTGTTCATAAAGACCTTGTCGATCTTAGCTAAATGTTCAAAACAAGAACATAACCTTCCTTTCTTTGTAACTTACAACTGTGGTACTGAGTGTATTATCATATTTGCTGTAGTTTTTTCTCAGTGCAGAGGGAATTCCTTGAGGAATTTGTGCCAGCCAATCTGTTTCCTCTTGACTCCTCAACAATTCAACAGTAATTGCCCCACTGGTCTACTTGCCTTACAATTCAAGGGCTCTTGGTAAGTTGAAATCAGGTGCTTAAGGAATGGCCATCTATCTTGCTTGATCTTAGCTTTACAAAACCACACAACATTTTCAGTGATTAACTTCATCTTGTCCCCTAAGCATGCTCAGTCTATGAAAGTTATGCTTACTATTTATTCCCATTTAGATCCCATGGTTTAACAAAAAATATCATGGAAATAGTAAAAACAATTCAGCACAATCAAATAAATCTAAAAACCACAATAGAGAGATTGCCAAATGTAAAATCATAAGAAAAATCACAAAAATGCCATCACCATCACCAGCAGCCACATCAGGGGAGCCATAACAGAAAAGGCTTTGCCTTACATACACAACATGGGGTAGCTGAGGCACCTACCCTGTGGAATTGTCTTCCACAGGCTGGAAAAACTGGAATATAAATCTTTAAGCTAAATTGAAAAAAAAATATAGTTCAGGTTTGTGTCAATCCTATATTTGTGCCAGTTTCTTCTTGATTCCTTCAACAGTAATTGCCCCATTGCTGCTTCCAATTCAAGGGCTCTTGGTAACTTGAAATCAGGTGCTTAAAGAATGGCCATTCATCCATCAGACCTCAAAAATGTATGACTTATATGTGTACTGTGGCCTGCAAAGTTTTAGGTGCCTGGTAGTTCCCTATTTTTGCAGCATCATGCAAGCAACAAACTGAGAAGTTTTTCATATAGGTACTCCCCAGATGTATGTGAAGTTTCAATTCCGGACAACTTTACTCAAGTTGATTGTGATGCAAGTCAGAATCCCTGTTCCAGTTCATACAGTGGCAGAGCAAAGATGCAGTGCTGGGCCTGGGGAGGCAGGGGAGGCAAAAGCCCCAGGCGCTGTACTGCACCACAGCACTGCCACTGCCACCTCCACCCACCTTATCCCCTCCACCTGCCCTCTGGAGCTGTTCAGTGGGCAGGTGAAGCCCTATGCGGAGTTCACAACTGCTCCAAAAGCCTTCTGAGGCCTCTGGAGCACTCATAAGCAGTACTTCCTGGAAACCAGAAGTACTGTTTAAGAGCGCTCCGGAAATCCCAGGGGTGGGGAGGGGGTGGCGTGATGCAGGGAAGCAGCATTGCAGACCTGAGTCCTGGGACACCACAGGGAGCAGGCCAGTAACAGCAAAGATGGGAGTGAGAGGCTCAGAGAGATGTATTGCTACAACTGCTGCTGCTTCTGCTGCTGCAAGTTCCCAACTTAGATAAGTACGTAAACCAGCATTGGTGTCAGCTGCAGATGGAGGGTTGCCATGGATGGAGCTCATTTTCTACCTATCCCTTCCTACCTATCCCTTCCTCTGGACAGGCAATTTAAAGGGAGGAAACATGGAGCATGCTGGAAACTGTCCCAAATTAAGCTCACCTCCTGGACTAAAAATGCATGGGAACGATCCCAACTCTGCGTTTCTTTGTTTGTTTAAAGAGCCCTTGTGGAGGAAGGGGTGAGATCTGTAGGAAAGAGCTGCATTCTGATCTGAAGCCTATGCTAGGCTTAAGCACAGTCAAAATACATAGAGCAAGTCAAGCTCTATGTAAGTCAGGGAGCTACTTCATAAGGCTTACTGATCCTCATTCAACTGCAGTTAGGCAGTGACATGTATCTAGGATGTTTTGTGGGCCTAATCTGTAGCACATACTTTTCAGTATGGGGTAGACAGTAAAGATAAAAAATTTCAGTAAGCATACAAATGCCCAGAAGTGGTGTGTGTGTGTGTGTGTATATATATATATATATATATATATATATATATATATATATATATATATATATATATATATATATATATATATATATGAGAGACAGAGAGAGAGAGAGTCAAGCTGCAAAAAAAGATCACTAGCTAGCCATATTTTTGTTTGTTAAGTCCTAATGAACTTATACAGTCAGTTCTTTTTATATGCCAATTCACTATCTGCGAGGGGCAGAATTGCTACCTTCTCTTATTATCCACACCTCTGTTCTTGTTATCCACTATGCAGAGACCTTCTGGTGGCTGAAGGGATCTTCAGAATAGTACCTGTGACCAGCGCAGACCCCTTTGGAAGAAAGCTTCTGCTGGTCATTTTAAAAGGATCTGCAATAGTTGCTGGTGCATTCTGAAGATCCCTGCAGCCTCTGGAAGGTCTCTGCAACGTTCTGAGAAACTTCGGCACTTTCTGTTGCACTCTGCTGGCTTCCTGAGGGTCTCTGCTGGATCTTCTGATGGCAGGGAAGGCACCTCTTTCCTCCCTAGGGTATCTCTTGTACCTAATCCCAATGATCCCATAGGATCAATGGTTCATTATCTGCAAATCCTCTATCCACTATGGTTTCCAAGAACATAACCCTAGCACAGGGCTCTCCAAACCCCGGCCTGCAACCTAGAACCTTGGAAAAAGCCTTCTCTGTCCTAAGTGGTGCTTACCATTCTGCATCTCTGTGCCCAGATCAGCTTGAAAGAAATGCAATGCCGTGGCAGAATGATAAGAGTTGTTCAGGTCAGGGAGGACTTTTTCAGGACGCAGCAGTTTTCAGTTTGGAGACTGCTGTCCTAGCTGATAAGGAGAACTAACTGTATTTCTCAAAGGTATATGAGCCATTTTGGATAATATTCTGACTGGTCCATATGCATAAAGGAGGAATGGGAGCATGCACATCTCTCTCCTACCCTGCAACAGCCCCTAATTGCACCAGGCACAACTGAAGCTCTTCCAAGTTATTGTGGTCAGAGAGGACGGGCAGCCCAACCTTTGAGCCGCCTGGTATGCAGGGCAGCAGTGGCACCAAAATGGCTGCCACTGCATCCTATGGACACTAGGCAGTCACTGGCAACCCCCAATATCTCCTCAAGGGAAGAGGACATTGGTCCTCTTCCCCTGGGTAAGTTAAGAAGCCCCACAATGGGACTCTTTGACTCTGCACCGGCTATTCAGCTGGCACAGAGTAAGGCAGCTCCGTGTCGGGCCAGGAGGGACTATGGATCCAGTGGAGCAGAGCTTTTGGCATGTTTGTGACAGTGCACACCAGTGCTGGGCTGGCGTTGGGCCAGAGTGCATTGCATAGGATCGGACCCTAAGAGATCGTAGCACATTTGTACTATGTTCAACATGATATCTAAATCAATGCTATTGTTAGTTGTTTTATCTGCAAAATACTTGGCAAATATATCACAGAGGTCTGCTTTCTAGCTGATTTCCTAGAATTCCATGTGACGAAGATCCTTCACTGTTTGGAAAAAGTCCACCATATAACAAGTTCATCAGTCAATGGTGGCAGAAAATGTCATTGTTAATATAGTGAAATACAGAGGTTCCAGCTCAGATAATGTTAGAATTATTTAAGTCCCATTAAAAGCAATGACGTAAGTTAGGGTCAACTAATTGCCTAGTCCCTATCCCCTACCATTTTATAGCATGCAGCCACACCAGTGGAGGCAGTCCTGCATGCTATGGTGAGGGGGAGTGATTGGAGAGCATGAAGGAGGCAAGTAATACTATTATTTTACTTACCCTGGTAAGTAAACACCCATCACCTATGGGTTTTTTCAGACTCACTCCAGCTACTGGTATACATCTGGTGCACGTCCAAGGAGAGCCAGAGGGCAGGGTAGGCAGAAAAATGGGTGAATATCCAGCATGCATGACTGCTGCTAGATCCACACCTTCCTCCCAACACCGCTCCCAGTTCCCCTCCCCAGAGGCCCTTTTTCTCCCCTCCTTGCCTATAACTTGTCCCCACCATCAATTTACCAGCACCTGTGGAACCTCCTGGAGCTGCTACTGCATGTGCTGCACCTCTCACCATTTGGTCCAGCAGCGCTTGACAGTTTTTGCACCACCGTCAAGGACTTAACGCTCCTAGAATACTAGTTCCGGCAGTGGAAGTCTCCAGCAGGGTTGGGGCCTAACGGAAGTTAAACAGGACTCCAGATGAAGGACATTCACAGCCCACTCTTACCCAGGACTTAAGGTGGTGGATCTTGTGATCCACCACTGTAAGTCCCGGACTGATGGTGCGAAAGTCGCATTGCTGTCATTCATGCTTGGACCACCAGAACAAATGGCTGGAGACCCTGCACACACAGTCAGGAGGCCTATGGGAAGGTCATGCAAGAGATAGCTACAAAAGCCAGGAGTAAACGAAGTCTTTTATAGCCCAGTCTTAACTAAACCTTCTCCCACCAATGCAGCCATGCCAACGGAGCATGCATTGCATCCTGGGGATGTCAACAAATATTCCCTTGTCTTGGAAGAAGCCTCCACTGCCTCTTGGAACAAGTCTCCTCAGATTTGTGCCAGTCATTTTGCTGAAGAGAGTAAGGGAATGAAGAGAAGAATTGAGATGGGATCGTGGCACATGCCAATATCGCTGGTATCCACTCCCTCTCTCTCCCATTCCTCTCCCTCCCTGCTCCGTTCCCTCCCATTGCCTGCTCACTGTGCCAGCTTATCTGCACTCCCACCAGCAGCCAGCAGAGGCAGCAGGCCTCCAACACTGTAGAGCCATTTACAGCAGCAGAACTGTGCTTCCACTGTTGTAAAGTCCAGTTGGGATTGGGGGTGGGGGGGTCATTCAAATCGATGTAATTCCTAGCATTTTCAGAGAAGTGCAGTACAGAAATGTACAGAGTTACAGGCAGAGATATGGAAAGGAAGAGCTACTTTGGTGACAGGGTTGGTGTCAAGACCCTTGCAAGTCTTATAGACAAGTGATGGATGGATGGCTGAATGAACGGAAAACTGAAACATTTATCTTACCCAAGAAAAACACTTGTCTTCAAGCGAGGTAGTGAAATGTTGACAAAATAATTGGCTTGAAGAAGTCAGGGTAGGGAAGGAAGGAACAGTAAATGAGGCACAAAGTTGAGTATCATCAGAAGCTGAGTGGAAGCTTAAGGTTAGTGTTAATTACCTGATAATATAGCCTAGAAGGACATAGAAAAAAGTAGAAGGACAAGCACTCCCCTCTTCACATTCAGGTGTTTACTTCAAGGCCTCAGCCTTTTTGAAATCATTCCACCAATGTTCAGCTCCTTCATTTCTGACCTCAGGAGTTCATGGCATCCACTTTCAATTATATATTCCTGCAAGGCACTTAAGAAAATGCGCATATTTTGTAAATTAAAGGGGCATGTATGTTATACCAAATAAGTAAAAATCAGGAATTTATGGCTTACTTTTTTAAGTTCTGTTCCTGGTGGAGACGGGGGTATTCCTGATAGATGGGAATGTCCCTCGTCGCATCCTGTAGGCAGGTCAAAACCCAAAGGGTGGAGCTCCCTGTGCGTGGGGACCAGGACCCAGGCTAATAGCCGAGCCACAGTCCTCAGAAAAAACAACACTTTATAACGTGAAAAAAGTTAACTTCATAGAAAAACGGTGAGGAGACACCCAGGATAGAAAATGAGAGTGTATTAGACCCCAAACAAGCAAAACTAACCCCTCATTGTGTGTTCAAATCTTAACCTGGACCAGAACGGTGCTGAGTCCAACGAGAATAGAAAAATGGGATGGCGGAATGCCCGGTCTCCACCAGGAACAGGACTTACCAAGGTAAGCCATAAACTCCTGAATTCCCTGGTGGAGACAGGGGCATTCCTGACAGATGGGATCTCCCTGAGCAGTAATCCCTGAGTTGGGCAGAATCAGAAACAGAACACCTTAAACCTTAAGCACCTTTTGGAGGACTTTACGTCCAAAGGCAGCATCCACAGAGGTGTGAGAGCTAACTTTATAGTGCTTCAGGAAGGTACAAGGTGATGACCAAGTGGCTGCTCTACAGATCTCAGACAAGGAGGCAATGCCATTGAAGGCAGCCGAAGTGGCTGCCCCCCTCAGCAAATGGGCTAGGATCCCTTTAGGAGGTTGGAGTCCCAAGGCTTCATAGGCCACAGAAATGCATGTTCTCGACCACCTAGCCAGAGTCACAGGAGAGACTTTCCTCCCTAGTGTCCTACCCTCGTGGGCTATGAATAGAGCATCAGTCTTTCTAAAAGATTTAGTGCACTTTGTGTAGAATCTGATAGCCCTATGTACATCCAGCATGTGCCAGGACCTCTCTCTTAGATGACTGGGATTCGGACAAAAAGACAGTAGGACTAGCTCTTGTTGCCAGTGGAAAATTGAATTGACTTTGGGCAAGAAGGATGGGTCGATCTGGAGAACCACACTGTCCTTATGAAAGACGCAGAGTTTGGGATCAATAGACGGGGCTCCCAGTTCCGAGACTCTACGCGCAGAGGTGATAGCCACAAGGAAGGCAGTCTTTATGGAGATCATTTTTAAAGGAATTGTAGCCAGAGGCTCAAAGGGGGCACTAGACCCCCCTGTAAGAACTGTAAGAACTTTGAAAAGGTCCCAGGTTAGTACCCTGTGAATGGGGGGAGGGTTAAGAAGAGCCACCCCCTTTAAAAAACGCTGAACATGGGGATGCATCAGTAGAGACAGATGGCCTCCTGCTCCCAGAGTGCCTTGAATTGCCGCCACCTGGCGCCGCAGGGTGGAAATCTTGAGGCCCTTCTCCAACCCGTCCTGTAGGAAGTCAAGAATAACAGAAACTGACTGGGAAATGGGGTCAAGATCCTTTTCTCTGCACCACGAATGAAACCTCTTCCACATGATTCTGTAAACCCTTCTTGTGGAAGAACATCTAGAGGATAACATGGTGGAGATGACCCTCTCAGAGAAACCTACACGTTTAAGCTCTAACCTTTCAACTTCCATGCAGTCAGATGGAACCTGTGTGACTATGGATGATGTAGTGGGCCCTGGGAGAGAAGATCTGCTCAGTGAGGAATTTTCCAAGGGGGGAGAACTGACAACTGTAGGAGGTCTGGATACCAGGGTCGCCTTGGCCAGTTTGGGGCGACTAGGACCACTGACACCCTGTATAGCCTTATTAGTCTGAGCACTTGTGCCAGAAGAGGAACCGGGGGAAAAGTGTAAAGAAGACAAGGCATTGAGAGCATGTCAATTGCCTCTGCTCTCGGATCCTCTGTCCTGGAAAAGTACCATATTTTTCGCTCCATAAGACGCACCTGACCATAAGACGCACCTAGTTTTTAGAGGAGGAAAACTTACTTTTAAAGTAAGCCTGTCCTCCCTCTGTGGCGCCTGTGCAAATGAGGACCTTGCCCCTGGTGCGGACCTTGCCCCCTTTGTTCTCCGCCTGCCCTCCCCCTGTGGCACCTGTGCAAATGAGGACCTTGCCCCCCGGTGCGGACCTTGCCCCCAGTATTCGCTCCATAACACGCACACACTTTTCCCCCCACTTTTTTGGGGGGAAAAAGTGCGTCTTATGGAGCGAAAAAATACGGTATATTTCCACTTGGGCATTTTTGCTTGTGGCGAACAAGTCCAGGACTGGGAGGCCGAAGCGGGTTGTGATTTCCGAGAGGGTCTGAGGATGCAGACCCCATTCTGCCTCCGCAAACCTTCTCCAACTTAGCCAATTCACCTCTACATTTGATTTTCCTGCCAGGTGTTGGGCACTTAGAGATAGAAGATTTCTTTCTGCCCACTGAAGAATCAGGCTTGCCTCCCTCATAAGTTGCCTTGACTGTGACCCCTCTTGGTGGTTCAGGTAGGCTTTGGCCAATACATTGTTGGTCCTGACGTGTTCCTGAAGAACAAGAGGCTCGAAATGGGCAAGAGCTAGCCAGATCGCTCTCAATTCCAGCAGATTGATGTTAAGGGATGCTTCCTGAGAGGACCAACACCCCTGAACCAGTCTTCCATTCAGATGGGCTCCCCATCCTAATAGACTGGCATCTGTGGTAAGAACTAGTTTGGGATAGATGTGGAGACTGACCCCTCAGGCTAACCGGCTGTTGGTCATCCACCATTGCAGGTCCCTCTTCAGAGGCAAGGGGACCTGAAGCCTGATCTGGGACTGTCTCTCTATTAGATTTGCATAAGGGGACAGATCTGCTGCAGTTTCCGAGCATGAAAGCATGCCCAATTGACTAGTTGGAGGCACAAGATCAGTATCCCCTGAAGAATGGCAAGTGACAGTAGTTCGGTGTGTGTGGCCCTTGGCCCTGGATGAGAACTGGAGAGCGTCCAGGGAGGAGTCGGCTGTGAATGCTACTGCCAGGAAGATCTTTTTGAGAGAGTCCTTGAAAGCCTTAGGAAGAGAAGGGTTGGAGTTAGAGAGCTCATCAAGTGGCCCTCGCAAAGATAGAATTGGCCGCTGCCACTCTCAGGGCAAAGGAGGGGGCTTCGAAGGCTCTTTTAAGAGCGGCCTCGATCCTCTTATCAGAGGGATCTCGAGGTCCTCCCTCCCCTTCGGATGGAATGATAGCATTGGTGGCCAAAGCTGCCACTGGGGCATCCATGGAAGGTGTCCTAATTTTCTCAAGAATCTCTTTGGGGAGGGAGTAGCATTTGTTGACTAATCTAGCATCCCTCCTGCCACGCAAAGGTGTTTTCCACTCAGATTCCATCGCTTTAAGGAAGGCCTCAGGGAAAGGGATTTCCGCCTGGCGGAGGGGCCGTTGGGGAAACAGAGGCCGACCAGAAGTGGAGAACAGTGCAGCCGAGCCAGATTCAACATCTGTGGATGCATTGAGGCTCAAGGCTCTGATTACCTTCTCCAACACCCTGGGTAGGAATTCTGCCGGAAAAAGGTGATTCACGTTGGAGCCAGCACCTCCCTGGTCCTCCCCAGACAATTCTCCTTCTTCTCTAGAGGAGTGTTCCTCAGAAGAACTGAGTTCAAGGCCCCCATGTCCCATGGCAGCAACTGGTGAGCACTTGGACTTGGTAGCATGTGTGGCTTCCCGTGGCTTAGAGTGTTTAAGTCTTTTCTTATGCCTGGGGGCATCAGAGTCTGAGGCAGAGGGAAAATCAGACCCCTGCAGGGCTAAGGGTGGGCAGGAAGTCATTGGAGGACTGCAATGGTTGAGCGGCAGAGCTGTGTGCAGCCAACCTGGCATCTATAAGTCCCTCCAGCCATTGTATAATGTGTTCTCTGTCTGCGCTCCCAATGGAAGAAGGGGCTGCAGGAGTCTTGGGTGCCTTGTGAGTGGGTGCCAGAGATTTGGCAAATCTGGGTATATGTGAAGTGCCCAGGGCAGGGAGGCTGGACTCAAAACTTGCATCAGAAGACATGGTGAGATCAGCAGAAAAAATTAGCAGTTAAATTTTTTTTTGGGGGGAGGGGTAATTTATTGGGGGGGGCAGGGGCCAAAAAGTACCCAACAATTTAACAGCCTCAGCCAAGACACCAAAGGGGGTACTTCAAAATTCAACCAGACCAGGTCTCACAACAGTCGTACCAGCCAGAGCCAAGACACAAACAGGGTCCCTAAAATGGCTTCCCAGCCCTTGTTGGTTACAGTTACAACTTACAGTTTTGGTGGGAAAGGCAGGAACAGGCACCAGCAGGTACCAGCAGGCAGCACAAAATGGTGCCCGCGCCTCCATGGAGGCGCCTGAAGCTGGGGTTCGTGGGGCAGACCTGGACGCTCAAGATTTGTGGAAGGGGCCTGCCTGGTCTCACCCAGGACGCTGCGTTAGCGCTGGGGAGACCTGGGGGAGAATCCGCAGCCCTCCCTTCCCGGCCACCACCTCTGAGATGCGCGGACCAGGCGCGCCAAGAGGGCTGCTGCTGCTGCTGCATCCCCGCTTCAGGGACCTTGGAGCGGCATGGCATGGAGGCAGGCTGGAAGCGCTGCTGAGTAGAGCGTACCTGCCCTCTGGAGAAGCCTCCTGCCGCCCCAGCCGACAAGCCCAAGGAGGGGGGGAGGAGAAGGTGCGGGAGAGGAGAAAAAAGGCACGCTGTGCAGGAGAGCTCCAAAGGGCGACGAGCCTGTGTGTGAGGCAGGAACTATCTGAGTACTGGTCCCTGCGCACAGGGAGCTCCATCCTTTGGGTTTTGACCTGCCTACAGGATGCGACGAAGGATATTCCCACCTGTCAGGAATGCCCCTGTCTCCACCAGGGAAATGAAACACTGCAATGAGTTTCAGAACAGAGGCTGCTCTTGAGACAGGGCAAGAGTGGCTGGAAATGGAGGAAGAAAAGCATTTCCAAATCAAGGGAACAAACCGCTTCAGCCGTCGCTGGGAAGGCTGCAAACACACATAGGTGACATGATCACTTCTTTGAATAAAACAGAAAAACATTCAGAAATGCACAGTGCTTTGTAGTACTATGGAAGGCTTTCTTAAGTTTATCATGAAAGAGCCTCTGAGCTTTGTTTTAAAGCAGAAATATGCTCTCTTTCTGCACAATAGCTTTTGTCTTGAATGAGCCTTGCACTCTGCTACACTCTTTTCTTCAGACGAGGTGGAGTTCTTCTTTCTTTAGAAATTTATTCTCAGCTCCTCTTAGCTTCCTCTGCCTTAGTAGCAGACAGGGCAGTCTTCTGAAAACACAATAACACTTTTCTCACCCCTTACATGCTTATTTTTCTCTTGCCAGTTTCTCTTTTTTTTAAATGTGTGTCTATAATTACATCCATTTCGAGCCCAATCCTATTCAGGCCAGCTGAATGAATGCGTTTTCTGACAGTGGAACTTACAGCAGTCATAAAATTAAATCTAGCAATGTGCAGAGTAATGTGTTCCAGGGGCACCAGCAGGAAGGCCACAGCATTCCTGCACCCACTAAATGAGTGCTGTGGACCTGCAGGTAGGTAGGATGTTGGGGGCAGTGGGATGGGTTGAAGGGAGGGAGGACAGAATGGGGCAGTGACAGAGCAGGGGTAGGGTGGATCAGTCTGGGAAGTGGGTAGGTTTGGCAACAAACCGCGGCCGCCATATCCTTCCCAGACCTGATCCTGCAGTGCAGCTCCATGCAGAATTTGCAAATTTCCATTTGAATTCCATGCGAATTTGCTAGCACAGTTCCAAGTAGACCCCTCCATGTTGCAGAGGCTTAGCCAGAAGCCTGTACAACTCCCCCCTCCCCCACCGGATGCAGCAGTAGCCATTTTGGTGGTGCTAAATCAGTGGGGGGAAATCCCACTGGTCTGTGAATGTGAAATCTTTATTGTCTATATTGATTTCTGGCTGTAATTATGTTTTGGAGCAGTATGTGCATTTCAGAACATTGTGTACCACACTATCTTAAGCCTCTTCCTCTTGTCAATGCTATTCCCATCAGTGGTTGGCAAAAAAAAAAAAAAAAAATGATTCCACTGCTAATGCACTGTGTTTTCAGTTAAAAAAATCTCCCTATATCTATGTGCTATCACAGCTACTATGGTTTCATCTTATATGAAGATTCTGTTCTAGGCACCCTTAAATTGAGTTTTATGCAAGCTGGAACCAGGGCTCAATGATCTCCGACACTCTTTCTCTCGATACCAAGCTAAACAAACGCATCGGTAAAGCAGCTACCACATTTTCCAGACTCACAAAGAGAGTCTGGTCCAACAAGAAGCTGACGGAACATACCAAGATCCAGGTCTACAGAGCTTGCGTCCTGAGTACACTTCTGTACTGCAGCGAGTCATGGACTCTTCGCTCACAACAGGAGAGGAAACCTGGCAGGAGAAAGTTCCAAACAACACAGTCCTGGAACGTGCTGGAATCCCCAGCATGTATGCACTGCTGAAACAGAGACGCCTGCGTTGGCTCAGTCATGTCGTGAGAATGGATGATGACCGGATCCCAAAGGATCTCCTCTATGGAGAACTCGTGCAAGGAAAGCGCCCTACAGGTAGACCACAGCTGTGATACAAGGACATCTACAAGAGGGATCTGAAGGCCTTAGGAGTGGACCTCAACAAGTGGGAAACCCTGGCCTCTGAGCGGCCCGCTTGGAGGCAGGCTGTGCAGCATGGCCTTTCCCAGTTTGAAGAGACACTTGGCCAACAGACTGAGGCAAAGAGGCAAAGAAGGAAGGCCCATAGCCAGGGAGACAGACCAGGGATACACTACACTTGCTCCCAGTGTGGAAGGGATTGTCACTCCCGAATCGGCCTTTTCAGCCACACTAGACACTGTTGCAGTTCCAGAACCACCTTTCAGAGTGCGATACCATAGTCTTTCGAGAGTAAAGGTTGCCAACTACTATGGTTTCATCAAACGTGTCTGAAGTATCGTAGCAGTGACATCTGAACAAAAAAGGTCGTCCCACTATGGAATCATTCATTAGCTCCGTTCAAATTATTTTGTGACTGCTAAATGTATGGAGGAAGTACATAGATCACACTTGCTGATGATAGCCCCAAACATGATGGTGTCACTGCAGCCAGTCTTGATGCAGTTGCTGAGAGTTGGAGCAATGCTGCCCACTTCATGAGGTGGGCAGCATTGCTCTGAGAACAGCAGGCACCCATGCTGTGACTGGCTGTGCCAACACAGCCAGTCTCACTGCCGTCGCTCAGAGCAATACAGCTGGCTTCTTCCAAAGTGGGCGGCATAGCTCTGACCCAGAGCAGACTGTGATGCTGTGAGCGAGGGGAGCAGGGCCACGGCAGGGGCAGCATTGCTGCCCTCTGTGGAGTGCTGCCCAGGGTCCTGTGATCCCTGTGACCCCCCTCAAGTATGCAAGTGAATGTGTGCACTTTGTTGAGCCCCTTCCCTATGGGTTGTGGCAGTTGTTGATGTCCAGAAGATGTGGGGAATGAAAGTAGGTGTGTTGGGGCTGTCAACTTTCCATGGAACCTTATGCATTCTTCTTTCAGCAAAGTAAGTTACTAGACAATTACTGTGGTCTTATCACTGGTGAAGCAAGGGACAGTACTCCAGTAGACTAATTTAACCTGTTAGATTCTTTTCTACAAGGACTTTCATCTTATAGGTCCACAGGATAGTCTTTCAGGCCCATCAGACATTGGCAATAAACTGGGAATGTGAATATAGAGGCTCCAGACTCAATGTGAGGGCAAAAAATAATTTTCCCTCTCAGTTCCACAATTCTTTTTTTTTTTTTTTTTTTTTATTGTTAGGGCTGCAAAAATATACCTATGCTACAAAGCCTGCACAATATTAATTGATGGTGCATTTAGAAACCTTCAAATTATGTCCTTGTTATTACTGAAAAGTGCTATAATTCATGCATGCACCTTATTTCAAAGACCCTTTGTTATCAAGAACACCTAAATGCATCTTTTAACCAGCCATTGTTCCTGATAATAATCATTTCTGTCAACACCAAAGGTGATATGAGAGCTTGCCATCTTTCACCCACCTCCCTTCACCAACTGCATCTTACAACATGTACAGGAGCCTATGATTAGCATTACTTATAGGATGGGACATAGCAAGTCAAGCAGGGGAAATGTATAATAGAACTATACACCTTTGCGCACTTCTGGGCTGAACCGTAATCAGAACTGGTGATCAGGTTGTGAAGTGTTCAGATTTCTTTCTTGCTGTTTTTCACTTGTAGGTTAGAAGTACAGCCATTCTGCCAAGTAAAGCTCATGGAAAGTTAGAAAGATAGATTTGCAACCAGATCAAGAGAAACTTTCCCCATTTCCATCTTTGCTGATATACTTTAAAAAAAAAGAAAAAAGGTGAATACTTTGAAACAGTGTTTGGAAAAGTGATTTTTCCAAACACCTGCATCATGCAGACTGCCTCTGATAATGCATGCAGAATCTTGCAATCTTCTGCTCATGTTATTTCGGGCGCAATCCAAACCTGCGCTGGAGCAGGCAAGCCAGGAGGCTTGTGCTGCATCCAGCGCAGTTTCGTTGGCTGCAGCGGCTCAGCCAGGGGCAAGGGGAAGCTCTTCCCCTCACCCCTGGGTAAGGGCTGCATGCCCCAATGGGTCTCCTTAGACCTGCGCCACCTCTGGAGGTGGCGCAAGTCCGAGGAGAGCGGAGCGGCTCAAAGCTGCTCCGTTCTCCCCGGGGATGGGGGTTGGGATCTGGCATAACTGCTGGGTCCCAGCCCTGCCCCTGGCTCCCCATGCGCCTACCCTTGGGGCTGCCCAGTGCCTGCCCTCTCCCGCCCAGAAACGCCCCCTCCCGCCTCCTCCCCGCCCCCCATGCCTAACTTCACCACTTGTGTCGGTGTGGATGTGCTGGCACAAGCGGCAGGGAGGAAGCTGCCGTGGAGGCTTCCACCGGCCTCCGTGCATTGGCACATCTGGATGGGCCGATGCAGTTTCCTCCCATGGAGGCGCAAACATGCTTGTTGGCACATTTGCAACCCTCCAGGGGCTCCTATGCCGGCATAACTGCTGGTTAGGATTGCGGCCTTATTCATCTAAAAAAAACACACACACAAAATCTCATTCCTGGAGGGGGGCAAAGCAGTAATTTTCTTCAGGCACTGGGATGCCCAAGTAAAGCAGTCCCTACCCCTTTGGCTTCTGAGGCAGTTGCAGCTGCAAAAGTAAAGCGAAGTCGTCTCCTCTGCTTTACTCTTGCCTTCCCAAATGCTTACTGCCCCCCACCAGGAACGCCTCTGCTATCAACATAAATTAAGACAGCAAAATATATAAATAAATAAAAGCACCTCATCTTTTCCTTAAAAAAAAAAAAAAAAAAAAAAGACAACCTGTAGTGTACATCAGGGATGTGCCATGTGGGAGTAGCAGGTGAGGCAGAACCACCCCATCAGTGGAATGCAAGCATTCCAACCACTGTTCCAAGCGCATGAGTTGTGAGTGTTTGTGGAGCCCAGGAGTATCAGCCAAAATAAGAACAAAATAAAACAGATTAAATAGCTCTTTTTTAAACAGCATTAAAAAAACAAAAACGAATTAAAAGATGATCTCGTAGCACAGATAGGTCATCAGATTTAGTGCCATTTTATACATCAATATGTCTAATTGTCTAAGTATTTGCATTTGTAACAAATGTATTTTATATACAAATGTGTGCATAAAATGTATGCAAGAAATAGGGCCTTCTCAGTAGTGGCACCAACTATGGCTATGGAATTCCCTTCCCCTTGACTTACAAACTGCTCCCTCTCTTGAAACTTTCCGGCGAGGCCTGAAGACTTTTCTTTTCAGACAAGCCTTCTGAGTTCCTGGTCTTTTTAACAACATTTTTTTAAACACCTTTTAACACCTGGTTACAGGCCATGCATCTCCCCTGGGGGCTGGGGATAAGAATAGGCCTTCAGTTTGGCTGTACTTGTCGTAAGAGGCGACTAAACAGCCACCGGGTAGATGGGGCTCGTCAGCCTAGGAAGGCAGCTCATCTGAGAGAAGGAAAACTCTGATCCCAAACCTCCACTGCCTTGTGGCTACATCCAGTTAAGGAAAAGGCTTCAGGAGTCAACCTCGAGGCAAAATCAGGAGCCAGAGTCCCTGAGGCAGTTCATGGCTGAACTCAGTTACGTTCTGGCAACTCCTGCGACGCCGTTGGAACCAACCGTATTGGCTTCTGCCTTTCCATTGGACCATTTCAGTGACATGGAGAGGGGGGATTTGCTGCATGGGTAACAGCCTATCCTCCATACCTACTTTACCCAGGCTTCGCGTACTGGAGAGGACACTGTTCCAGAGCCACCATTCAGAGCGCGATACCATAGTCTTCCGAGACTAAAAGATGCCAACATGCATGTACAGGCCATGGGTCCTTTTATAAATTGCTGCTGGCTGCTCTTTTAAATTTTTTATCTGATTGCTATTTTTAAGATGTCTGTTAAGATGTTTTTATCTCGTTTTAAATTATGTTTTTTTTAATGTGTGTTTTTAATTATTGTTGTGAGCCGCCTTGGGTCCCTTCGAGGAGAAAAGTGGAATATAAATAAAGTAAACAAATAAATAAATAAAATGAGCATCCACACACACAGTATGAATAAGATGTATTTCCTGGTTCACATTCTTAACTATGTCCACTTATATCGTGGACATGCAGTGTGGGAGTGGCAGGTGAGGAAGAACTGCCCCGCCTCAATCCTCTGAAAATGCCACCGCAGAAGCTGTGAGTTCGCAAACACTCACAACTCATGCAATCTGAATAGTGGCTGGAGCGCTTGCATTCCCCTCTGGTGGGGCAGTTCTGCCTCAGTTGCCACTCCCACACTGCACGTCCCTGATTTACACTACAGGTTGTCTGTCGAGACAGAAGTTTTCTGGCTGGTGTGATAACTTTCACACTTTGCATTTGGGAATGACTTTAGAGAGATGCCTTCCCACACAAGGTGGTACAGCCCCTACAGGAGGACTACGCCACCTCAGAAACACTTTTACATGAGTCCTTCAACAGCACCTTATCAGTCCAATGTGATGAAATTGGTTGGCAACCATCAGTCTCGAAAGACTATGGTATAAGCCTACAGCACCCGGTATTCCCAGGCGGTCTCCCATCCAAGTACTAACCAGGCCTGACCCTGCTTAGCTTCTGAGATCAGACAAGATCAGGCATGTGCAGGGTAACAGTTGCTGTGTGATGAAATTGTTCTTAGTGAAAATCACTTCAAATGCCAAATTGTTTTAAAAGGCAGTTTTACAGAAGTCTATGATCAAATTTACCACTACTCCCCATGCATGACCCAGAATTGGCACTGAGAATGAAAGCTCAGTTCAAACACACAGAAAACTCTAATTGCATTCCTACTCCTACCTGATTTCTGTAATGACTTATACAGATTTAATCAAGAGTCCTCCACACCCCCTGCAACCCCCAAACTTTCTCTTACATTTTTCCCTTCTTGTTTGGCAACTGTCAGGTTTGAAAATGCTGAGTGCTGCACTTGCTGGGAACCAATAAAAAGTCAGCGACGAAATGTCAGGCTCTCTTAGACTTATTTAATCACTATGAGTGGAGTGGAAGGCAGATTTTGATTAAGGCCAGCAAAACCGATCAATAGAGTCCTTGAACTTGCATAAGTCACAACTGGCTACTTTCAATAACAGTGATAGCTTGAAACAAGGACAGAAGGTCTCTATTCTAGTATCCCAGACAGCGGATATGAAGTTATATACAGCAGCATGTTCCACGCTGTGGGGCTTCAAAGGTGCAGGATTATAATCACATCTTTTCTGGAGATTAATCTTGAGAGATTTTCATTGAGATCTACAGGTTCCCAGTTCAGAGGCCAGACTGACTGGGTGGGGAAATCAAAAAAATGAAAAATGAATGAATGATTTTTCAGGTTAACCAAAAAATATTAGAATAGATAAGGAACAGATTCAGGTGCAATTCTATTCATGTCTGCTTGGAAGTAAATCCCATTTTGTTTATTGGAACTCATTCTTGGAGAAGTGTGTATAGCATTGCAACTTTTTTTCAAAAACCCAATGGTCTCTGAAGTTGTTGTTCCATGAATAGAAGAACTTCCATTTGTACAAAAGGAGAAATGTGATATTCATCAATCCCCCTTCCTTCTACATTCCCATGAATTTAATGAAAATCTACTGTAAGGATTGGGGGAACCTCTAGAACGGGGGTCTCCAAGCCTTTTGGCCAGAGGGCCACATCAAATATCTGGCGTGGTGTGGAGGGCCGGAAAAAAAATTTAAATATAAATTTTATATAAATACATTGGAGATGGAACTTAGATGAGTGAATAAATGATTGAGTGGGCTCATTCATTCAACCTCTCTGGCCCTCAGAAGACCCTCCAAACACAATCAGAGCACAGTTCTGGTCATGTTCAGTTGAGTGGGCCAGAGGCTTTCAGGGGTTGGCCGCGGGCCAGAAAGAGGCATGCTGTGGGTCGCATCTGGCCCCCAGGCTGGGGTTTGGAGACCCCTGCTCTAGAACATGATAACATGAGGCATGGAGATTGGAGCAGGAAGGGGAAATCGGCAAAAAGAAAAATTCAATGTACATTTTTTCACTCACAGAAAAGCAAATTGGGATACAATCAAATAACAGAACCCCCCCCTCCACACACACACACACACACACAAACACACACATTTGTGGGTGTATGTGTGAACATAAAAAGAGAAGACAATTTCATAGTGAACACCTTCAAGGCGGTTCAATATACCCTTGATATAGTAATCCAAGTTCAAGAAAGAGAGAAGGTCAGGGTGGAGGTGTGCTACTTTGGTATCTTCAAGATCCACTGAATATGAGACTTAAACAAACAAGAAATTACTTTCATTGATTAAATGTAGATTGAATTACTAGGAAAAAATGACAGGCCCTGCTAAGGTTATGTCCTCTAGTCATTGTTTAACTCAGCGTGACAGATTCAATCTGCTCAGCCCAAAGGAAGGCCAAAGATGTCACTCATGGCTTCGACACAATACCAGAGCCTTTTGACGAGCAAAATCGAAAAGTTGCACTTTATCAACGCACAGCCTGGAGCCAGTGTTCTCATTCAGGCTTGTGTTAGCAGAACAATGAGCTACAGCAGGAACAAGGCCGTGCCGTATAATAATTGTAGGTATCCCACAGGCAGAGCTGCCGTGGCTTTTAAGATTTCACAGAATGTGTCTTGTAGGCATGACCTAGCAGTGTAGGGGGGGTGTTCCCCCTTTCTTTTCAACTTTTTCCAAAAGCCACCTAGGAGAAACGTATAAAGCATCTTGATAAGGGATATATTTTCTCCTATAGGGGTAGGTTGATTACTGTAAGCTACTTGTCTTTATTATTTTTTTTTATTTGCTTAAAAAAAAATTGCTAGAAAAGAAGTCAAGTATAGCGCCAGAAGTGAAGATAGACCTTTCGCTTTATCCTGCTAATTTGTGTCACCTTATGTATTGATGGTGGGGGGAAAAATGAAGCAGAAAATTAAGTCTGAAAGGCGGTTTTGTCCCGCTGTCACTTTGTACAACATTTAGTTCAGCTGACATGACACTCTGCCTTTTGTTACATAAAACTGTCACACTGTCCCCTTCTAGTTAGCCACAGTTGCTGGCCAAATCAATAAGGTCTGTCAAAACTGTCAAATAATGAAAAGAGCTTGCAAACATCTTCTTCTAAAAGATATGATTTTCTTTTCTTCTTTTTTTCATAATGTTGCAGCAATCATTAAGAATGTACCTCAATTAATATTACAGGCTAAAATATGTGGCAGGGGAAAGTTATGTGCCTGCTTGTACAAACTTTATATAAACCTCCAAAATGGTTTTTAAAGTGACTGCTGTACTTATCCACTGCTCTTGTTTCAGTGCCATAAAAATGCAAAATTATATTTCAGAGAATTTCATGTTGGATGGTGGATGGCTTTAGGCTGCCTAGTTGTTCCTAAATCCAAGGTAAACCTTGCGGATAAAATCCATCTTTCATGTGAATACTCATGATAAAAGTGATTATTTTTCACATTTCATGCCATCTTTCCTCCAAGGAGCTCAGGTAGGTGGACATAATTCCTCTCCTTTTGTGCTCACAACAACCCTGTGAGGTTGGTGAGGCTGAGAGAAAGTGACTGGCCCAAGATTACCCAGGAAACCTAATGGCTGAGGGCGGATTTGAACCAGGGTCTTCCAGGTCTAAAATCCAAATTCCAAACTACTACACCGTCCTGGCTTTATGGATTCTTGATTTGTTTGGAGAGTCCAGATGTATTAGAGGCAACAGGACAGAGGCAAAATGGGTCTGTACCAAGGTTGAAAGAATGGGGGGGGGGTGACTTGGAGAGACCAAAAGAAGGAGAGGATGATTGAGGATCCAGTGAGCTCTTCACAGAGTAAGTCCTGGAGCAAGGAGTACAGTTGCTTGCCAGCTTCCTTTTCACTTTCTTAGGCCTTGAATAACATGTTGGGGTGGACTGGAAGGAGGATCTCCATCGCACACGTTCATAGTTTATACAGGAAATCTTCCTACGTGTAAAGAAAACCCCTACTCACTTTATTTATAGGCTAACAAATCAGGATATTTCCTGCTGGAATAACTCTGGGTAGAAATGGAAAGGAATTGGAAAGAATATGTCAAAGGTGAAGTCTTGTTTATTTATTGTTCATTCAAAAAATGAATATCCCACCTCATCCACTACGCCCCAAAGTGGCTAGCAAAATAAGAAGGATAGCAAAAAACACTCACACTCATTAGAAACACAAAACAAATCAAACCCAATGGTTAAAAAGCAGCAGCTAAAACCACTGTAGACTAGAGAACGAAATATTACAGCTAATTAAAACTATGAAAAGGGGGAGATTAAAACAAGTAGGCTAACTGATGTTATTGAACACCCGAGAAAAGGAGATGGAGGTTGCCTGATTCTGAACAGACGATAGTGATGGTGCCAGCATGTACTTAAGCAGAGGGTTTCAAAGCTTAGACTGAGAAGACCCTTTCACCAGTCACTACCTGCCTTAGTTCTGAGGGCAGGAGCACCCGAAGAAGAGACTAACAGCCCAGTCCTGTGTTTCTCAACGCCCAGGGCTACAGTGGCCCCAGAATGGTTACCACTGCATCCTATGGGGCTGAGAAGCAGCACAGGGTATACTCGGGGAATGGGAGCTTCTGCTATTGAATAGGCGCAGATTCAAGGAGACTTCTGTCGGGTCTCCTGGGCTGGGAGGGGAGTTATATTAGCAGGGCCTGCCTCTATCTCCACCCCCTTCCCACCCCACTCCCTCCCAGTTGGATGGCTGGCATGACCCTTACTGTCAGAGGGTAATATGAGAGCAGCCAGTTCACAATAACAGTTTCTAAATTTAACCTCATAATGGTGAGTTTACTACACATAGGGCGCAATCCAGCCCTTGACTTGTGCCGGCCCTTGCACTGGCTCAGGAGGGTTGCAAATGTGCCGTAAGGTATGTTTGTGCCTCCTCAGAAGGAAGCCGGGCCAGCGCTTAGAGACGCGCCAGCATGTGGAGGCTGACACAAGCCTCCGCGCCGGCTTCCTCCATACTGGCTTCCTCTACGCAGGTTGCATCAGGCCAATGCAAGGAGCAAAGGTAGGCAGGGAGGAGGCGGGAGGGAGGCGTTCTTGGACGGGGGAGGACAGGTGGTGGGCGGCCCTGGGGGTAGGCAGGCGGGTGGGGAGCGGGAGGCGTGAACAGTTATGCCAGATCCCAACCCCCATTTCCAGGGACCAACTTCAAGCTACTCTGCTCTCCTCAGACTTGCGCCACCTCAAGAGGTGGCACAAGTCAAGGATACCATAGGGGCCAGCAGCCTTTACCCAGAGCTAAGGGGAAATGTTTCCCCTTGCCTCTGGCTGAGCCGCTAATGGCCCCTATCCTGCGCTGGATTAAGGACAAGCCTCTTGGCTTGCCTGTTGCAGTGCAGGATAGGATTGCACCCATAAACAATTTGATATCAATGTGAACACCACTCAGAATAGTGTGTAAGAACATAAGAACATAAGAACAGCCCCACTGGATCAGGCCATAGGCCCATCTAGTCCAGCTTCCTGTATCTCACAGCGGCCCACCAAATGCCCCAGGGAGCACACCAGATAACAAGAGACCTCATCCTGGTGCTCTCCCCTACATCTGGCATTCTGACTTAACCCATTCCTAAAATCAGGAGGTTGCGCATACACATCATGGCTTGTACCCCATAATGGATTTTTCCTCCAGAAACTCATCCAATCCCCTTTTAAAGGCGTCTAGGCTAGACGCCAGCACCACATCCTGTGGCAAGGAGTTCCACAGACCGACCACGCGCTGAGTAAAGAAATATTTTCTTTTGTCTGTCCTAACCCGCCCAACACTCAATTTTAGTGGATGTCCCCTGGTTCTGGTATTATGTGAGAGTGTAAAGAGCATCTCCCTATCCACTCTGTCCATCCCCTGCATAATTTTGTATGTCTCAATCATGTCCCCCCTCAAGCGTCTCTTTTCTAGGCTGAAGAGGCCCAAACGCCGTAGCCTTTCCTCATAAGGAAGGTGCCCCAGCCCCGTAATCATCTTAGTTGCTCTCTTTTGCACCTTTTCCATTTCCACTATGTCTTTTTTGAGATGCGGCGACCAGAACTGAACACAATACTCCAGGTGTGGCCTTACCATCGATTTGTACAACGGCATTATAATACTAACCGTTTTGTTCTCAATACCCTTCCTAATGATCCCAAGCATAGAATTGGCCTTCTTCACTGCCGCCGCACATTGGGTCGACACTTTCATCGACCTGTCCACCACCACCCCAAGATCTCTCTCCTGATCTGTCACAGACAGCTCAGAACCCATCAGCCTATATCTAAAGTTTTGATTTTTTGCCCCAATGTGCATGACTTTACACTTACTGACATTGAAGCGCATCTGCCATTTTGCTGCCCATTCTGCCAGTCTGGAGAGATCCTTCTGGAGCTCCTCACAAGCACTTCTGGTCTTTACCACTCGGAAAAGTTTGGTGTCATCTGCAAACTTAGCCACTTCACTGCTCAATCCTGTCTCCAGGTCATTTATGAAGAGGTTGAAAAGCACCGGTCCCAGGACAGATCCTTGGGGCACACCGCTTTTCACCTCTCTCCATTGTGAAAATTGCCCATTGACACCCACTCTCTGCTTCCTGGCCTCCAACCAGTTCTCAATCCAGGAGAGGACCTGTCCTCTAATTCCCTGACTGTGGAGTTTTTTCAGTAGCCTTTGGTGAGGGACCGTGTCAAACGCCTTCTGAAAGTCCAGATATATAATGTCCACGGGTTCTCCCGCATCCACATGCCTGTTGACCTTTTCAAAGAATTCTATAAGGTTTGTGAGGCAAGACTTACCCTTACAGAAGCCATGCTGACTCTCCCTCAGCAAGGCCTGTCCGTCTATGTGTTTTGAGATCCTATCTTTGATGAGGCATTCCACCATCTTACCCGGTATGGATGTTAGGCTGACCGGCCTATAGTTTCCCGGGTCCCCCCTCTTTCCCTTTTTAAAAATAGGCGTGACATTTGCTATCCTCCAATCTTCTGGCACCATGGCCGTTTTGAGGGACAAGTTGCATACCTTAGTCAAGAGATCTGCAACTTCATTCTTCAATTCCTTAATAACCCTTGGGTGTATGCCATCAGGGCCCGGTGACTTATTGATCTTTAATTTATCAATGAGGTCTGAAACATCTTCTCTTTTAACCTCTATCTGACTTAACTCCTCGGTTAGGAGGGGCCGTTCGGGCAGCGGTATCTGCCCGAGGTCTTCTGCCGTGAAGACAGATGCAAAGAACTCATTTAATTTCTCTGCCATCTCTAAGTCTCCTTTTATCTCCCCTTTCCCTCCCTCACCATCCAGAGGGCCAACCGCTTCTCTGGCGGGTTTCCTGCTTCTAACATATTTGAAGAAGCTTTTATTATTCCCCTTAATGTTGCTGGCCATGCGTTCCTCATAGTCTCGCTTGGCCTCCCATATCACCTTCTTACATTTCTTTTGCCACAGTTTATGTTCCTTTTTATTCTCTTCATTAGGGCAAGACTTCCATTTACGGAAGGAAGCTTCCTTGCCCTTCACAGCCTCTCTAACTTGGCTGGTTAGCCATGCGGGCACCCTCCTGGATTTAGTGGAACCCTTCTTTCTTTGCGGTATACACCTCTGCTGGGCCTCTATTACTGTTGTTTTAAGCAGCCTCCATGCACTCTGGAGAGACTGGACTCTTTTTACCCTCCCTTTCAACCTCCTTCTAACCAGCCTCCTCATTTGAGGGAAGTCCGCCCGTCGGAAGTCAAGGGTTTTTGTTAGAGATTTGCCTGGTATTCTTCCCCCAATGTGCACGTCAAAACGGATCGCAGCATGATCACTGTTCCCCAATGGCTCAGTAACGTTTACATCTCTAACCAGGTCCTGCGTACCGCACAAAATTAAATCCAGAGTCACCTGTCCTCTGGTGGGCTCCGTGACTAGCTGATCTAAGCCACAGTCATTTAGCACGTCAAGAAATCCGGTTTCCTTATCGTGACCAGAACACAAATTGACCCAGTCAATATGAGGATAATTGAAGTCCCCCATGATTACAACCCTGTCCTTCCTTGTCACCTCTCTGATCTGTTTCCTCATTTCAAGGTCCCCATCAGATTTCTGGTCTGGAGGACGATAGCACACCCCCAGTATTACATCGCTGCTCAAGCCTGGTAATTTAACCCACAGAGATTCTACGGTGGAGTCGGACCCACCTTCAATCTCTACTTTGCTGGATTCTATCCCTTCCTTAACATAAAGGGCCACCCCACCTCCAACACGCCCCTGCCTGTCCCACCTGTAGAGTTTATAGCCCGGGATTGCGGTATCCCACTGATTCTCCGCATTCCACCAGGTTTCCGTTATGCCCACGATGTCAATATTTTCCCTTGTCACCAGACATTCCAGTTCTCCCACCTTTGCTCGTAGACTTCGGGCATTCGCATAAAAGCATTTATACACGGAATGCCCCAGGATGGGCTGCTTATTCGCTCCTTTGTCCCCGCATCCTCTCATTGTGCCAAACTGTCTATCACATCCCATCTCCCTACCTTTCCCAATTTCTTCTCCTACCCTGCCTTTGTCTTGTTGTTCTCTAACCTCCCCATCCTCATCCCATAGGGATGAGGAGTCCCGAACCGGATGCCCCTCGGCTCCTGTCGGCCTTCCCCCAGGGATCAGTTTAAAAGCTGCTCTGCCACCTTTTTAATGTTATGCGCCAGCAGTCTGGTTCCATTCTGGTTCAAATGGAGCCCGTCCCTCTTGTACAGGCCCCGCTTGTCCCAAAACGTTCCCCAGTGCCTAACGAATCTAAACCCCTCCTCCCTACACCACCGTCTCATCCACGCATTGAGACCCCTGATCTCCGCCTGCCTAGCTGGCCCTGCGCGTGGAACAGGTAGCACTTCAGAGAACGCTACCTTTGAGGTCCTGGCTTTCAGCTTCCTGCCTAAAAGCCTAAATTTGACCTCCAGGACCTCCCAGCTACACTTGCCCACGTCGTTGGTGCCGACATGCACCACAGCCGCTACCTCTCCCCCAGCACTGTCTACTAGCCTGTCTAGACGAGAAGTGATGTCCGCAACCTTCGCACCAGGCAGGCAAGTCACCATGCGGTCCTCACATCCGTCGCAAACCCCCCTCTCTATGTTTCTAAATGTCATATGACAGTATTCTTTTCTATTATATCTCACTGATGCTTTCAGCCCTCCAGAGCCACTCTGCTCCATGCATGCAGGCTGAGCCAAAATCAGACAAGAGCATATTGAGTGCCCTGGAGTCATTCAGCATCTCATAGCCTAACCCATGTCACAGTGTTGTTGTGACAAAACAAGGGGTGGAAGGAGCCATGCACATCAGCTCCCTCAGATGCAGCTGGGAACTGCGCCAGGAGTGACTGCGGGAGTGCAGCCACTCTCGACGTGGTTCTCTGCTGATCAGAAGCCCCCCCCTCTTTTATAGAAAGGGGAGGGAGTGCAGCCCTCAGATTGGCATGGAACCATGCCAACAGAGCGAGTTGGCATGGTTCCTCCAAAGCCGGTGAGAGGGTGGGGGAGTAGATCATGATGCTGCCCCTGAGCACTTAAATTCCTGGCATCTGGGGCGTTTGGACCCCTGCCCGCGAGGTCTGCCACTGCCCAGCCAACTCCTGAAGCTACATAGTAGTCCCTTGTACAGTGTACAGCAACCAAGCAGTGTAGTAGGTAAAGTAACTTGCTCCATCACTGCCAATTAGGGAAAGAAGGAGGAAGAGCTTGCCCAAGTCTCTTCCTCCTTTCCCACATCTCCCAATCAACTGGGTCACTTTTCTCAGACCCCCTGGATGTTAAGGATCTCTGGGAACAGGCACCTGCCTGCCAGTTCATTAGCTTGCCAGCTGGCAGAATAACAGATCAGTAAGCTGATGACTGGGGCAGGGAATATGCAAGGGGGAAAATATTTGAGGGGGGATCCTGGCCATGGGGGAGGGTTAACCAAATATGTATGTGTTTTGCATACACATGGGGATTGCATACACATCAGTGTCTCCCATTTCCTTTTCCAATCCAGGGAGTGAAAGGAGAAGGAGGAGCAGTAGAAGCAAGTAGGCAAAGCAGGTGATTGCTTTGGTTTGTCTCAGGGATGGGCCAGCCCTGATGACTTGAAATCCTCTGTGCTTCAGTACAGTTTTTGTAAGATTTCCAGTAGCTGCTATTTCCCTGGTCTTGCATCAAAATTCTGGGGCAATGCCTGTTGCTAGGGTTGCTACCAAATCGATTCTCAAATTATTGCAAAGGGACACAAGGATATTTGGGGGGCAGGGAGTCCTTATGATCCCCAACAAATAAGACTTTATATGAACTTGTCTGCAAAGTTGATACAGTAAACTACATATTTAAGTAAGTATTTTGCAACAGGCCAAAAGTTTGCAAAAGTTTCGAGGCCTTTTCAGCCACACTAGACGCTGTTCCAGAACCACCTTTCAGAGCGCGATACCATAGTCTTTTGAGACTGAAGGTTGCCAACAATTTTGCAACATATCACACCAGCTGCTTTGGTAGCAAGTTCTCTTTTTGGAATTTTATCTTAAGAAAACAAAACTTAACAAACACAAACTTAGAAAACCTTGAACATACACGTTTAAAACATAGAACAAGTCGAAAACATAGAGCAAATGTTCTAAAACATAGCAAGTCAAAGGGTGCAATCCTGGGTTGCCCTTGGAGGGTCACAAACATGCCATAAAGCACGTTTGCGCCTCCTCAGGATGAAGCCATGCCAGCTTTACTGACTTCTCTTTAAGAAGATTCATAAGTTTATCCATTTCAGCTAAGTTCAGTGTCTTTACACACCATTCTTCAACTGAAGGTATCTCTGGAGCCTTCCAATATTTAGCATAAAATATCCTTGCTGCAGTTGTCATATATAAAAATATAGTTTCAAAATCTTTCTGAATCCAGTCATCGAATATTCCCAACAAAAAAGCTTCTGGTTTACCTTGAATATCAATTGCATTTGCTGGTGTATCAAAGTCCAATATTTTTTCACTTTGGTACATGCCCACCACATATTATAAATCAATCCTTCTTGCTGTTTACACTTCCAGCATCTGTTTGGTACATTTTCATAAATGTTCACTGATTTAGCTTTACCATATACCATCCATACATCATTTTGTAAAAATTCTCTTTAAGATTAACATTTAACGTAAATTTCCAAATTTTGGTCCACAAATTTTCCCATTGCGCTATTAATATCTTGACCAATATTTCTCACCCATTATATCATAAATTCCTTAATCTGTTCCTCTTCTCTCTCATATTTTAACAATAACATATGCATTTTAGTAATAGCATAAGTAATAGTTCTAAACAAAGTTGACTCCTGAAGGCTGCAATCCTAACCACACTTTCTTGAGAGTAAGCCCCATTGAACAAAATAGGACTTACTTCTGAGTAGACCTGGTTAGGCTTGTTCCCTGTTAGAGACATACATTCTACAAAACCATATATTTTCTTGTCCATTTTGAATCTCTAAAAAAGCTGCATATATAATATTGAAACCACTGGCAACTAAATCTTTTCTGTAATAATTCCTCTCTTGTCTTCATCCTATATTCCACTTGTGAAAAAATTATTAAATTTCTATATAATAACCAAGTTTCTGTCAAACCTATATGATGACCAAGTAGGAAGTTCTTGAAACAGTAGTTCAATACAGAATTTTTTGGTGATGGAAAAAATCTGCGACTTTAAACTGTTGACAATGGAAAGGAAATCAAAAGAAACAGCAAAATCCATCAACTTTACTATTGTTTCCCATGATCAATGATAAATGTTACCACTGACCAAACACAATGTTCATAGCTTGGCGAAAGAACTATAATCAGTAGAAAGACAATACTGTACTAACTTTTTCAGAGTGGTTTACGACTATAACTACTTGTGAGCTTTCTCATTACTGGTTATCATCAAGGATTCCCAATGCTGTATAATTCTGACTTCTCTAACAATTGTAGCAAATGATGATAATGCACGGTCCAATTATAAAATCAAGATAGTTTGTCTTAACTTTATGAAATTTTGCACAAAGCTTCTGCATCATGAAAGCTTTAAGCGGGTGAAATATCAAAAAGAGAAGCTAAGAAGTAGCTGAAATATAGCCATTTAAAAGTTTTATTCCCCTTAACATGCAGTTTTGATCAGAATGCAACCATTTTTGTGCACTTACTACTTTTGAAGGAAGGTATAGAACAGTGACCATCAAACTCGCAACTGCTGTGTTGTGCAGCAGAACAGTAAGCACTGGTGTGAATGGGGATCGATTTAGGTCCCCGTTTGAACCAGCACTTACCGTTCAGCCGCGTGGCTCAGAAGAAGCCCCTCCATCTTTGTCACTCAATGCTCTGAGCAGTCGCATCTGTAGCCCTCTATACCAGCAGGCTTTGTGCCTGGATTTCCAGGAGAACACAACTTCCCAGACAGTCAAGCAACAAAGATGGAGGGGCTTCTTGGAAGCTTGGTGGTGCTCACAGTGGGTAGGGATTCATCATCACGCTGGATAAGGTCTGCAAGCCGTGGCTTTGTGGACGCTGATGTAGAAGGAAGACCAGGATAGCATCACTGGATATTTTAAAAAGCTTCACTTTATTGGAAGGGCATAATGCAAACCTGAGGGCTGGGGGGAGGTGGGAATCAACACACAAAATATTACTTTCAGGCCCCTTGATCATTATCCTCCATGAAGGCCTCATAAGCTCATTCTCACAACAGAAAGAGGCCAGTCTTTTAATCCAAGTGACTGCCCCTTACCCTGGATGGATGAAACTTATGGCTCAATCCTATCTCCCACCACACTGAAGCATGCAACTGTGTCATGGAGTTGTGTACTGCATTCTGTGGTGGGGGAGCAATCAAGAGGCCCGCTCAAGGTATATTTCCCTTACATTTACATAGGCCCCTAAGGGCTCATGGGTGTCCCCAGACCTACACCAGCTAGATAGCGTGCTATCTAGCTGGTATGGGTCTGGGGAGAGAAAGGGGGTGGAGCGGGCTGAAAAATGGGGGATAGGATCCGACCTGAACATTTACTGCCAAGATCCAGCTTGCTCCCCATAACCTGCTTCTTTTATTCCCCACAGTATCATTTTGAGCTGCTATACCCAGTGGTCCAATCTGCGCGTCTTCCAAGTTTGCAGAGGGAGTGCCACATGTCCCATTTTGGGAGAGAAGGAGAAACAGGCTGCTATAGCTCCTCTTCAAAAACATGCTACCAACCAATTGACTGGCAGCATTCTTCTGCCTTGCCTCTTACAGGGTGGAGATGAGACAAGGATGCTCCCGCCCACTATCCTGTTGGCAGAGAAACAACATTGTGATATGCTCAGCACACACTTGCCACTATGATACTCACTGGTGATTGTTCCATAAGCTTTTTACTAGGAGTTATATAAACACGCAACAACGATAAGGAAATACCTTTCCTGAAGCTTTAAATAAATGGCAAGCATATACCCCGAGACTTAGATCTTTTGGCAGATCTTTCTGGGTAGCGCTATTTTATTTCAGTGCTCAGCAACAAAAAAAGTAAGAGCAGGGCACAGCATGTAATGCTCAGCCATGCAGTGGCTGGATCGTGCAGCATGGCAAAGCTGCTTTGACACATTCCTGCTAATGTTCCCATTCTTAAACTGACAAGCTACTGCTTGCATATTATAAACTGCAGGCTGGTATTGTTGCTCAGTCTCAAGTCAGAATGATCCACAGGCGTTTGCTGGAGTGCAGAAAAGGAATTTAAAAAACAACAACAAAGAACCAGGCAAATCATACAGGTAATCTGCTGCAAAATTGGGAAACTGGTTTGCTACTAATAAAGTTGGTTCTTATAACTTCAGTTGTGATTCTAGGCCACAGCTAATATTTCCAGTTGCTGAATGTGTGTGTGGGGGTGGGGGGTGAGTGAGTGCATGTGTACAGGTTATGATACACTAGGGTGGGCAAACATTTTGGCAGGAGGGCCACATCATTTCTCTGACACTGTGTCAGGGACCAGGAAAAAAAAATTGATTTACATTTCAAATTTGGAAAAATGTACATAATTTTACATAAATGAATGCACTAGAGAGGAACTTTTATGAAAGAATGAATTTTACTGTGCTTATTTAAAATACACATGAGAACTATAATACAGGCACGTAGAACTACATGAGAACTGTTTGCCACACACTTCTTACACAATAAAAACATACAGACCAAGGCAGAAACACATGGAAATATAAGTTGTTCAGAAGCAAGTTATTGGGGGGGGGGGTGTTTGGGTTTAAAATCATGCCCAGGGAAAAGCAGAAAACACATGGACATGAATTGATGCACTTGCGACGTGCTTCAGTGTGCTTTTGATGTGCATAGATGTGCTTTTACTAGACTTGCAGATCAAGCCAGAAAAGTGAAGGGGGGAGTATAAATAACTCCTGATCACACACCTCCAGCCTGAGTATGCAACTCCTGAGCACAAACCACCAACATAGTTGCGGGTCAGCACAGGCTCCAACAGTTTCCAGAGGGCCAGAGATTCATTGGAGACTGGGGGCTGGCTCCCTGGGGGCTGCATTGGTGGTGGTTGCAGGCCACAAATGGTCCCCAGGTTGGGGTCTACCCACCCCTGCATTAGAGGAACTGAAAAAGGGCCATTCCCCCTTAAGGGAAGTGACTCAGAAATGGGTTCCCCAATGGCTGAAGAAATTGCACCGGCACCGGGAGCAAGGGGTTTTTTATTAACTTGGATGGTCGTACTGGCCTCTGGGAGGGTCTGGGCGGTTCGTAGTGAAAATCAGAAGTGGGCTTAGATTGCCAATTGGAGCTATTTGGAGCAGTGGAGTGGCCTGCAGAGGGAACTGCAAGCCCCCCCCCCGACCCTCCTGGAGGCCAGCACAACCCCCCAGGTAAGTTTTAAAAACAACCCTTGTTCCTGGCAGTGGTGCAATTGGGGCCTCACCTTGCCCCACAAATACTTCCCATGGTTCCAAAGTTCAAGTATGACTTGGAAACCACTGGTGTGGTGTGTAGGTATACGAAAAGGTCTCCAAAACTACTTTATTTATTGCACTGATACCTTTCCCTTCCTCTAAGGGGCTCAGGGCAGAATACAGTTCTTTTTGCCCCTCCTATTTATTCTCACAATAGCCCTGTGAGGTAAATTAGGTTGAGAGACAGCCTAAAATCAATCCAGTGAGTTCCATGGCTAGAGTGGGGATTTGACCCTGAAGCTTCCTAGTCATAGTTCAACCATATCACCACCCTGGCTATAATTGATTCCAAGTGATAGAAAATAAATAAATAAATAAATAAATAAATAAATAAATAAAGAAAGAAAGAAAGAAAGAAAGAAAGAAAGAAAGAAAGAAAGAAAATCAGAGAGACAAATTGATTTGTAATTTGAAATCAGCAATAAATAGATACATTGATAACATCATTGTTTTGTGAACCACTCCACACTGGTATGACTATTCTAAAATATTACAAAATTATAAATGTTTTCTTCTCAAGGCCACAGTCAGTTTCTTTTTTTCTTCTTCCATATCTGACTTGTGATTGTTTATGAAAAATCAAATCAGGATTGTAAAGAATTTTGGCTGAAAAATCTGTTATTCGAGTGACTGATATTGACTCAAATTTCTGATTTGATTTTTTTTTTAAGTTTAGATTATTTCTAAACTTAAACTTATTTCCAAACTAAAACTTGATTTTTTTTTTAAGTTTTAGATTATTTCTAAACTTAAACTTATTTCTAAACTAAAACTAAAACTTAAGTTTTAGATTGATTTCTATGGCTAAGAAAGTTGATTCATGACAGAAATACTGTCCCATCTCTTAAAATGTCTCAAAAACCACCTCACCCAACCTCATCAATGAAGGCCAGTGAAGACCTAACTAAAGGTTCAAGTTTATGAATATATTTCATTGTCATTCCCTTATAAAGTAGTGCGTTTTTTTAATCAGAACTAATGAACCATGTTAGGTGCTTGATTTCTTAATTCAGAATGACAGCACAGAGATACCTTTTGGAATCATATTAAAGAACTGTATCCCTTTATACCCTCCTAAGCACAAAAGAAAAAAAAATTGTACACAACTGCTTTTAAAATATACATATTTCTTTTCAAATGTTCCTATACTGCACTGGCTGGTTAATTTGTATCTATGAGTACAAAGCTATAAAACCAATAACTTTCATGTGGAATACTGTATGTGAGCTACTTTGACTCTCAATAATATTTACCATGGTTTGGGTTCTGAACCTGATAGTTTGTAGATGGCAGGTCTTCAGTATAATTTAGGCTACCATTTGCCCTCAAGTAGGCCTATTTAAAGTATAATTGACTGCCCTGGCAATTATTGTGAATAGCAGCTGTCTGCTGCTGAAAAGGGCCATATATATACAATGAGAGAGAAAGGATCAAATACAAGTGATAGGGGGAAACAGCATAAAGAAAATATCTGGATAAAGTATTTTACACCAGATGTTACAGTGGGAAAGGCATAAGGCTTATTCGACATTTCCAATTAGGGACTATTAAAAAAAATGAATGAAAGTACTCATCTATTTATGAAAAGCAGCTGGTTCTGGCCCCTAAAGATAAAACTGGCAAAAGTTGCATTTGTTCTAAAATTGTTACAGCTTCACAGCCTGCCTTTTCTTTGCATTTGCCACAGAAAGCCATTGTTGTATCAGGTACCTTTTGCACCACACAAAAAACACCTTGCTTTGTTTTTCTCCTAAATAGCTACATAATTAGATGGATTATTTCATGTGTCTGCGTGAGTGTTTGCTGAAGAGAACAAGCCAGATAAATTAGCACTTAGCCAAACGCACAATAGCACATAATATGCCCTTGTGTTTCATATAAAGCTGTATTTTTCATTCATGGCTGGTTGGCAAAACTGACTTTGCTTTTGAAAATGACAGGTGGTACTCTGGCGCACTCGGCATGAAGGAGGGGGGTGGAAGAGGGTGAGAGAGAAACAGCCTTCCCCAGGATATATTAAGTTCTGTCAATAGTGCCAGCGATTCAGTATGCAAACTAGGACTGGTGATTTCTTCTAAAAATGTCGTCTTTTTTTTAATAGGGGAGGACATTCATTTGCATCTTTTTTCTCTTGACATCACCAACCGCACTGAATAGTTGAGATTCTAGGCTACGCGTTACACTATGTCCCGCAAAGTCTTCTATCTATTTTAAAAGAGGCTTATTTTAAGGCAAGTGAAGTTCAGCATGTTTCAATAAACTTTCAACATTCCATATCAGGAATCAATAGCTCTGCTCCTTTCTTTTGGGGTTATTAAATTGCAGCTGCGACATTAGCCTTCTTTATCTAATTGATTATCTTTTCACAGGGCTGAGAAAATCAATGGCAGTCAATGGCACTGGTCTGTTTTCCCTTAATAGATGTTTTCTTCTAATTGGTTACCCAGGTGGCTGCAGTGAGCTCAGTATGTTTTCTGATGCTCACAGTACGTTGTGGTGCTTGTAAACTATTTTACCATGTGCAATGGTTATTGATTTTATAATGAAATCTTTAAAAAAAAATTCAATTGAAATCTGGATCATAGATCAGAATTCTTAGGAATGCTGAGGACAAATGGGAAACTCACTTTGAAACCCCTTCAAGATCTGATCCAATTAAGTGTGTCTTTAGAAGTATTGTTCGGTTTACAAATTTGCCTCAAAGTCACCAGTTTTCATCACTGAAAACTTCTAGAGAGTTAGACTGCTAGTGTTTCTCATGCCTGTTTTATTCTAGCACTGAAACACCTTCCCCTTCTGTTCAACAATCTGCTTCTTTTCGTTTTACTATGCCCACATTTCCAAACCAATTTCTTGTTCAGTCCATACAACATGCTGTCCTGCACAGTGCCCAGCATATTGTTGGACCTATAGTTTCAGTTTCAGTACCTTTATTGGCAAACAGTTACAATACATACACACTTACATATACAAGAAAAAAAAACTTAAAAGAGCTGACTAGAGAACCATAACATACCAAACTAAAATTGACAATTATAAAGCACGGACTTCAAGAAGTAGGGACACGCTTCAAGTTGGACGCCACTATTTGTGAAATAAATGGACCTATATAAATGATAATATAAAAAGTGGAACAGACAAGACATATGGAATGCCTCAGGGAGATGCCTCAGGGAGCTCGCAGACAATTGCCACACTCTAGATCCATCTTTTCTTTCAGAAATTCAAGATGATGATCCTGAAGAATAAGAATATTGATATGTACTGATTTTTGGCAAAGAAAGAAAGAAAGAAAGAAAGAAAAACTGACATAGTAAAAGGAATGAGATGATGATTCCCTGTCCCAAAAGCAAGATTTCAACATCTAAAATGGCGTATGTGCCCCCTTATTCTCAAAAACTCTCATCATGTAGGTTAGTTAGACTAAGAAATAGAGACTGACCCAGGGTCACCAAGTATTTGGGCAGGAGGTCTGGTCTAGAGGGTAGAGCCTCCGTTTGCCTGAAGATAACATCCGAAGGTCGCCTGTTCAAGGCCACTGGCACCGTGAACAGTGAGACCTTGAAGCAGCTGACAAGCCTAGCTGAGTTATGCCGAGTTATTCCACCTGCTCTTTGGCCGCTGTCAGCTTGTGTGGGAGGAAACTGGAGGCCAGAATGTGATACCAGATCATAAAAGATCCATCTGAAATGTTGTGGTTCTTGAAAGACAGAACCTTCTTCAATTGTAAAAATCCCTATTGGGATTTAGTATAGCCTACCTGTGTAAACCGCCTTGAATTAAAGTCTGAGGAGAAATCTGAGGACCAAGAAAGATGGTATATAAATACCTGTATTATTATTATTATTATTATTATTATTATTATTATTATTATTATTATTATTATTATTATTATTATTATTATTTGGGTTGACTAGGTTTTTGAACTTGGTTCTCTCTCTCTCTCTCCAACAGTCCAATCCTATACATCAGTGCTTCACAAACTCTCTGGGAGTTTGGGAATGGTTGTAAGTTCCTGCAGGGGAGGGGTGAAGGCAGTGACATGATCATTGGATTCACCCCCTCCTTCACCCAAAATGCCCAATGTTCCCCCTAAAATACCCCATTATTCTCCCTCTGCTCACTGCCCCCTTTCCTACCAAATTAGCAGCTCCAGTGGAGCCTCCTGGAGCTGCTGCCCTGTATGCTGCACTACTTGCCATTTGAGGCAGGAGTTAGCAGCACGAAGAGCAGGCCTTGTGCTGCCAGAATGCTAGTTCTGGCAGTGCAAGTGCAATAGGACTCGGGCCTTAGCTTAGCAATCCTAGCTAGGAATATTAGATGTACTAACTAGTACATCTCAGCATCATCAGATCCTCAGCATCATCAGATCTTTCCACAAGGACATGAAGGGCACTGTTGTCTTCGATGGCTCCACATCAGACCCCTTTGACATCCAAAGCGGAGTGAAGCAGGGCTGTGTTATTGCACCAACCTTGTTTGGGATTTCCTGATGAAGCATGCCTTTGGAACTGCAACAGAAGGCATCTATCTCCGGACCAGATCAGACGGAAAGCTCTTCAACCTCTCCAGACTGAGAGCAAAGTCCAAAGTCCATCTGAAATGTTTGCGTGACTTCCTCTTTGCCGACGATGCAGCTGTCACTACCCACTCTGCCAAAGATCTCCAGCAGCTCATGGATCATTTTAGCAAGACCTGCCAAGATTTTGGACTGACAATCAGCCTGAAGAAAACACAGGTCATGGTTCAGGATGTGGACTCACCTCCCTGCATTACAATCTCTGTGCATGAACTGGAGGTTGTCCATGACTTTGTGTACCTTGGCTCAATGATCTCCGACACTCTTTCTCTCGATACCAAGCTAAACAAATGCATCGGTAAAGCAGCTACCACATTTTCCAGACTCACAAAGAGAGTCTGGTCCAACAAGAAGCTGACAGAACATACCAAGATCCAGGTCTACAGAGCTTGCATCCTGAGTACACTTCTGTACTGCAGCAAGTCATGGACTCTTCGCTCACAACAGGAGAGGAAACTGAACGCTTTCCACGTGCGCTGCCTCCGACGCATTCTCGGCATCACCTGGCAGGACAAAGTTCCAAACAACACAGTCCTGGAATGAGCTGGAATCCCCAGCATGTATGCACTGGGGATGACGCCTGCGTTGGCTCGGTCATGTTGTGAGAATGGATGATGGCCGGATCCCAAAGGATCTCTTCTATGGAGAACTCGTGCAAGAAAAGCGCCCTATAGGTAGACCACAGCTGCAATACAAGGACATCTGCAAGAGGCATCTGAAGGCCTTAGGAGTGGACCTCAACAAGTGGGAAACCCTGGCCTCTGAGGGCCCGCTTGGAGGCAGGCTGTGCAGCATGGCCTTTCCCAGTTTGAAGAGACACTTGGCCAACAGACTGAGGCAAAGAGGCAAAGAAGGAAGGCCCATAGCCAGGGAGACAGACCAGGGACAGACTGCACTTGCTCCCAGTGTGGAAGGGATTGTCACTCCCAAATCGGCCTTTTCAGCCACACTAGATGCTGTTCCAGAACCACCATTCAGAGCGCGATACCAGAGTCTTTTGAGACTGAAGGTTGCCAATTGCAAAACTAGTACATCACACTAGTACATCACACTTGCTGTCACATAAGGCATGAAGGCAATTGCCACTGCCATTGATGCAGTCACTTATGTGGTGTAGTCACAATTACCACTTCAGCATTTTCTGTTCAGACGTATTCTGTTTGTATATATGGAGGTTCTTTTCACCTGTGGCTACTTACTGAAGACAGACCTTCCCTCTTTGCAAATAGATTCATGCTAAGCCAGCAGGACTACTTCTATTTTAATTTTGCACGGGCTCAATGCAACACAGAAAGCTGGCAGGGATTTTTCATGAGCTGGCCATATCCCATCTCCAAGATATTATATTTATGAAAATATTCCAAAATCAAGAAAAATCCAAAATTCGGACCACTTCCCAACTTAAGCAGTCCAAATAAGGCATACTCAACCTATAATGTTCTAGGTTTGCTATGTGTTACCCTTAAGATCTGGACACTCAGGGCTTGTAGCATTACAGTCATGCCCTGGTATCCCTGGGAGTTCCATTCTGGAACACACACACCCTTTGCAGGAAGATGAAACCATGGATGTCCCCCACCTTCTGGAGGCTCTTCTGAGCCCCACAGAAGCCTGCATGTGTCTGCCCGCTGTCCCTGCAGGGCTCGGAATGACTGTTTAGACCAAAAAAAGTCATTTCTGGTTTTCCTGTAAAACCAGAAACGATATTTTTATGCCTTTAAAAGGCATTGGGGGACCGGGGTGTGAGGGTGTGGGGGGCCGCATCTGTGGTTAAGTGAAACTGCGGATATGGGATCTGCAGATATAGAGGTCTCCCTAGCCCACCTCCATAGGTCCCTTCCTGTGCAATACAGGATATCCCCTTTAAACACAAAATAGGGGCCCGTCATGTTTCTTAAGTTAGAATCTTCTCTCTGCTTCATTCTTATATCTCCCTAGGGGGGCCAATGCCAACTTGTCTTTTTTTCTTCTTTCTCCAAGTTGGCCCTCATTTCTCTTAATAACTGGGTGAACCCTGGCCAGTCCTGCCTTGCAATGGTCCTGTATGTAAGATGGGGGGGGGTCCATCCCCTCTCATAGAAATTGGCAGGTCCCCCCCCCCAAGCTGGGTTGTCTTCATATTGCTGTCTTAGTACCATCTCATCTGGCAAGATGGGGATTTGAGTGCCGCCTTGCCTGGCCTGGCAAGACAAAGACAACTCAGTCAGTGGTGGTAGCATGCACAATGGAAGGGTTTCCCCAGCCATTGGTAGCGATGGAGGAGGCTCCTGGGGAGGCGGCACTTTGCTTCGAGTGGGAAAAGGAGCATTCGAGCCACTTCCCCATCAGCAGGCAAGCACATGCACCTGGGTGTGGCAGCACCTCACCAGTCAAGGCGAGGATGACCCAATTGGTGGTGGCAGGGCAAATGATGGAAGAGGGTCCCCAGCCAGGCCCAGTGGCAGTGGTAGCAAATGAAGCGGGGCCTATGGAGATGGGAGAAGGGCCACAGAGCAAGAATAAAGCTCTCCCTGAGGAACGCTTGAAATGAAATTTCAAAGCAATTTTATTTTCCATAAAATTATGACACCTAGTTCGCCAAAAAGGGCTAGATAGACCCACACCCACTGCCACCCCCCAAATTACCTGAAAAGCTCAGCAATGTAAATCCAGAAATCAAAGGGGCTGTAAATGCAAAGCAATTGAATAATAACTCCCGGTCCAGACCACATGGAGACCACATGGAAGCAACGGGGAAAACATCCTGTGCTCACAAATACAAGCAGAATGGTTCCTGCTGGAGGCTGGGCAGCCCTTATTCATTATTTGTTTTCAACATTTTTATACCGTCCTTCCTCCGAGGAACTCAGGGTGTTGCATGCAGCTGCTCTCCTCCTTTCATCCTCACAACAACCCTGTGAGGTAGGTGAGGCTGAGAGAAAGTGACTGGCCCAAGGTCACCCAGGAAGCTTCATCACTGTGCCAGGCTCCACCTCCACTGTGCAGGGATAGAAAGATTTTAAGAGACAGATATTTTTCTCAACCTTGTGTCTTCTCCCCCAGCACAAGAACAAAAATAAGGAAGCCACTGATTGAAACTGAGACAGGATTTCAGACTGGGCAGGATGCTGGGAAAACGTTGCTAAACTGGGACAATCCCAATCAGACTGGGACATATGGTAACCCTACTCAATCTCAGCCTATCCAGGGCTGCATTTCCACTACAGCTTGAATCCACTTTCAATGTACTCTATTTCCCCAATGCATTCTGGAGACTGTGGGCCAAATCCTATTTGATTTTCCTGTGCCAATGCAGCTGCAATGCAGCCCCGAGGTAAGAGAACAAACATTCCCTTATCTTTAGGAAGATGCCATGACTGCCCTCCCACCACAGGATGTACCACATGCCCTGTTGGCATAGCTACACTGGCACTGGAAAGTCAGATAGGATTGGGCCCTGTAGTTGGTTAAGCTCTCAGCTTCCTTAACAAAGGCTTTTTTTACCTAGAAAAAAAATCAGGAAGTGACATTTCCCAGCAGGATGATTGAGCTATCTCATATCTTGAAATTATGAACAAGATTTGCGCATTTTCTCTTCTGTCATTTGCAGCTAATGTGTTTTGATATGAGAACAAAGTGCTTATTTCTGGCCATAATCTGCTTAATGATGTCACTTTGTACTTAATGATGTCACTTTTTCTGGCCCTCAGCAGGTGCCATGAATGCTATTCGGCCATCTGTATGAAATGAGTATGACGTCCTTGCGCTATAACTCAAAAAAAGAACAGGTCTCCAGAGCTTCTAGCTTCTAGCTCTGGAAGCTTAAAAAAAAAACAAAAAAACTCAGCCAAAGTACAGTTGTCCCCCCCCCCCCCCAGAATTTTTGGATGAATAGAAGTGCTTTGAAAATGGATTCAAGCAGTAGTGGAAATCTAGCCCAGGTCTTCTCCAATTAGTACAATTAGTACAACCATGGGAAAGTGAACCTTGCTCCTTCAGATCAGAAGTACTAGGCCCCAGTAGTGGGTCACCCAGTTCATTTCACAGAATTCTCAGAGCCCAATAGTCAGCTCCAGCCCTCCTAGTTTAGTGTGTGCCTAGAGAACACATGGCATTGGATCAAGTTTGCATGTGTTTGAGCATTGTTTGAAGGTGAAATTAATAGTATGGAGTACAACTATAAGTCTGGAGCACAGCAGAGAAAAGAGAGAGAGAGAGAGAGAGAGAGAGAGAGAGAGAGAGAGAGAATTAAAATACAAAGAACTTTGTTTCAAAATCATCACATTGTAATGAGGGGGATAGTGAAAACCAACCATTGGATGCCTGTGCATTGTTAGAAGAAGAAAAAGCAAATGAGGAGGACTTGGCTGAGGTAGAAGAAAATAAACACAGCAGAACTACTCAAAGTAAGAAAATTATCCCATTCTGATTTTTTCATCTGGGTTACACTGGTGCAGAATGCATGGACCCTGAGCCTGCCCATCCATGACACCAACAGAAACTCTTGCCACAGGTGACCACTTTCATTCACCTGCTTGCCTACTCTGATTCTCCTCTTCCAATTTCTGGGATTAGAAGAGAAAGAGGGGGACAACATGGGAGGAGAAGAGAGCAGTGGACTAGAGTGTTGAAGAAGTAGAGGCTGGCATATCACTAGGTCATTTGGCAGACTGCTTTAGGTATCAGGAGGTCTTTAGGTTTAGCACGTAGCACACACAGCCATGCTTATATTAAAACTAAATCAGGCTCATGTCTCCCAACAAAACCTGCATTTTTAAGCATCTTGCAGTGAAAGCTGGTGTAATATAACACCTGGCAATACCGCAGATGGCTTTAAAATGGCTTTGAGAAGTTTCAAAATCGTGCGGATAGCTTCAGAATACAGCTGAGACCTTCAGAAGCCTCCCACACCAATTTTAAAGCTTCCCACTACTATTTTAAAGCTACCCATGCTATTTGCAGGCATTCTGAAGGTCTTTGCTGCCATTCTGAATACAGTGGAGACTTTCACATATACCATGGATAATAGAGAACAGGCAATGAATACTGCAAGGTAAGTAGCAATCCTGCTCCCCGCGAATAAATTAATCCGTGGGTCGTAAATCCACAGGTAGTGAGAATTGACTGTATTTGCTTTGTTTCATGGCTGTTCTAGGACGCCTCTTGTTTTTGGCAGTTTGGTGTTGGCTCTTGTTGCAGAAAACATTTGCGCGGTTATGATGCTGGTTTTGTCAGAGCCATTGGGCTGAAAACAGAAAAGGGCGCAGGACCAGAAGCAGTCTGGAGGACAAAGGGACACCGAACAGCATAGAAGCAATGGGCATTTTCCATGAGACAATTTCAGTATCATTACAACTGTTTTCAGTCACTTGTTAGGTTGTATTGAATGTGAACATAAGAACATAAGAACATAAGAACAGCCCCACTGGATCAGGCCATAGGCCCATCTAGTCCAGCTTCCTGTATCTCACAGCGGCCCACCAAATGCCCCAGGGAGCACACCAGATAACAAGAGACCTCATCCTGGTGCTCTCCCCTACATCTGGCATTCTGACTTAACCCATTCCTAAAATCAGGAGGTTGCGCATACACATCATGGCTTGTACCCCATAATGGATTTTTCCTCCAGAAACTTGTCCAATCCCCTTTTAAAGGCGTCTAGGCTAGATGCCAGCACCACATCCTGTGGCACGGAGTTCCACAGACCGACCACGCGCTGAGTAAAGAAATATTTTCTTTTGTCTGTCCTAACCCGCCCAACACTCAATTTTAGTGGATGTCCCCTGGTTCTGGTATTATGTGAGAGTGTAAAGAGCATCTCCCTATCCACTCTGTCCATCCCCTGCATAATTTTGTATGTCTCAATCATGTCCCCCCTCAAGCGTCTCTTTTCTAGGCTGAAGAGGCCCAAACGCCGTAGCCTTTCCTCATAAGGAAGGTGCCCCAGCCCCGTAATCATCTTAGTCGCTCTCTTTTGCACCTTTTCCATTTCCACTATGTCTTTTTTGAGATGTGGCGACCAGAACTGGACACAATACTCCAGGTGTGGCCTTACCATAGATTTGTACAACGGCATTATAATACTAACCGTTTTGTTCTCAATACCCTTCCTAATGATCCCAAGCATAGAATTGGCCTTCTTCACTGCCACCACACATTGGGTCGACACTTTCATCGACCTGTCCACCACCACCCCAAGATCTCTCTCCTGATCTGTCACAGACAGCTCAGAACCCATCAGCCTATATCTAAAGTTTTGATTTTTTGCCCCAATGTGCATGACTTTACACTTACTGACATTGAAGCGCATCTGCCATTTTGCTGCCCATTCTTCCAGTCTGGAGAGATCCTTCTGGAGCTCCTCACAATCACTTCTGGTCTTCACCACTCGGGAAAGTTTGGTGTTGTCTGCAAACTTAGCCACTTCACTGCTCAACCCTGTCTCCAGGTCATTTATGAAGAGGTTGAAAAGCACCGGTCCCAGGACAGATCCTTGGGGCACACCGCTTTTCACCTCTCTCCACTGTGAAAATTGCCCATTGACACCCACTCTCTGCTTCCTGGCCTCCAACCAGTTCTCAATCCACGAGAGGACCTGTCCTCTAATTCCCTGACCGTGGAGTTTTTTCAGTAGCCTTTGGTGAGGGACCGTGTCAAACGCCTTCTGAAAGTCCAGATATATAATGTCCACGGGTTCTCCCGCATCCACATGCCTGTTGACCTTTTCAAAGAATTCTATAAGGTTCGTGAGGCAAGACTTACCCTTACAGAAGCCATGCTGACTCTCCCTCAGCAAGGCCTGTTTGTCTATGTGTTTTGAGATCCTATCTTTGATGAGGCATTCCACCATCTTACCCGGTATGGATGTTAGGCTGACCGGCCTATAGTTTCCCGGGTCCCCCCTCTTTCCCTTTTTAAAAATAGGCGTGACATTTGCTATCCTCCAATCTTCTGGTACCGTGGCCGTTTTGAGGGACAAGTTGCATACCTTAGTCAAGAGATCTGCAACTTCATTCTTCAATTTCTCAATAACCCTTGGGTGTATGCCATCAGGGCCCGGTGACTTATTGATCTTTAATTTATCAATGAGGTCTGAAACATCTTCTCTTTTAACCTCTATCTGACTTAACTCCTCGGTCAGGAGGGGCCGTTCGGGCAGCGGTATCTGCCCGAGGTCTTCTGCCGTGAAGACAGATGCAAAGAACTCATTTAATTTCTCTGCCATCTCTAAGTCTCCTTTTATCTCCCCTTTCCCTCCCTCACCATCCAGAGGGCCAACCGCTTCTCTGGCGGGTTTCCTGCTTCTAACATATGCTTCTAACATGTGCTATGTTCCAAGAAGATGGGCATTAGAGAATAGGATTAAGGAGATAATGCAGTGAAACACACTGAATACTCAGCATAAGTGCCACATAAATACTAAACATTGCTTTAGAGAATTCAAAATCTGCATTGGCCTTTGCCCTACACTGCCGGATGTTATGCTTGCCTCCCCTCATGCCATGGCAATATAGCTAATGCACATTTATCAAATGGAGACAAGACAATGGAGAATGTGGACTGCCAAAACCACTGGCATTTGAGCTTGTTGCCAGTGCTGGTTGGCTTTCTGACATTGCTGTTAAGGTGTAAAAAGAAGCAATTAGCATGATAAAAAGGAGCTAAGGAAGCTGTACCTACAGCTGAGAATAGCCACATAAGACCAACAGTGTTGTTGTTGTGGCTTCCCATGTGCAGCAATGGGCATCCAGGTGCTGGGGGGGGGGGGCTGAAAATAAGGCATTTGACATCTGACACACTGACCTTTTCAACAAAGGTCAGACACATCATCTTGGTACTTAATGACTGCCCTCCTGCCTCTTGACATGGTTGTCTGAGAAGGAAGCTTGTCTCTGTACGTTAACATAGCTAGAAATATTAGCATGTGGTAAGTAAGATTGGAGAGATATAGATACTAAGACCATCTGATTTCAATGACATAATTTCCAGTCGGTTCATTCTCATCACTGCCTGCCGAGCAGAAGCCCATGTTGGTCAGATTGAGCCTGAATGATCCTTGCAATACACCAGGTGGCAAAGTTGGAAGGTTATTCCAGCAATTGTGGCTCAGGGAGAAAATGTCTGCTGGACTTACTTCATTGTGTGTGACTCTGAAGGGACATCTTGGTAAGAAATCTAGAGGGTGCCAGATGGCATTTGGAGAGTCAGAGGGGGGCAGTGTGGTAAGTACAGCAGACGCCGCAATGTGCCATGTGCAATGTGCCTGCGCACTGCTGTTGTTGCCCTGAATGGCTCATATGGTGAGTGGGAGGGGCTGCTTACAGGTGTGTTGCAGTGCCTGATGTACTTACCCCTCCATCCCCCCATCTGGCTACGCTACTGCGTAGAGAAGTGCAACTGGCAGTTGCCATTCTTGTTTTTGATCTTGGCATCCCCTTTGAATTGTTGTACATAATGGTGTTGCCTCATTCTGAGAGGATTTATGAGGACAACTTGTGGCTACCGCCTGCTAAACGGAGTAGACAGGGAAGCGTATCACACCAAGCATACAAAACAGCAGTGTTTGTGGTTAAAAAAAAAAAAAAGAAAAGGTGAAGCAGGACACACTTGATTATTTTGTCTCCTGACACGCTCTAGTTTTAAGCCAAATTTCTCTGTAGAGACTTTTTGCACAGACTTCCTAATAAGAAATGGGGTTCTGGCAGGAGTGAATATGACCCCCAAGCAATGCAATGGGGGCTAAGGAACCCCAGTGAAACTTAAACTGACAGCGCAATCCAAATTCTTCCTTCGACTGGTGCAGTAGCCACTGCACTCGCTGAGGGTGTCACAAACATGCCATTAATCATGAGCAAACAGCGAGGCAGGGAAGCTTATGCTACCCCACCAATGCAGCATTTTGAAGATCAGCCACTGGTGGATGCAAGAGACATGCTGGAGGGTGAAGGGTGGAACAAAGGTGGGGGCGTTTCTGTGCAGGGGAGGACAGAATGGTGGGAGGGGCCAGGATCAGCAGAGCAGACCTCCACTGTATTCTCCCTCCAGGGCCTTCGTGCCCTACATTGGGCTGCTCAGATTTGCAACAGCTGTTTAGCTGGTGCAGATCCAAGTAGCCCCATTGGGCAGGCTGGGGTGTTACTTGGGGTAAGAGAGAAAATATTACCTTACTCCAAGGAGACCTCCAGCCTACTCCCAACAAGCGCTGGATACAGCCATGTAGCCCCGCTGTACCAGTGCTAGTTAGGATTGGGCTGTGAGTTTATTATATCAACTACACTGGGACGTCTTCTCAGCCAAAAGGTGGGACAGAAATCAAGTAATCAAGTACATGAGTAAATAAATAAGGATCCCTATTACTGGGCCATGCAAAGGTTTTATATTTGTTTTGAAAAATTAATCCTTCTCTGGACTCCATTCCTTTGGGATACACTTATGAGTATCCCCTTCATGCTTCACATCTGCTTTGTGAGATAATACAGTAAGTCTAAAAAGTGAGAATACAAATATTGCGTAATTGAAACATATCTATTATGCACACCATATAATTTAAAGGGGGAAAAAAGTTCATAATATCTTTTTTCTATTGATTTTTTTTTTTTGCCCATTTAAATTATATGGTAGATATAACTCAAGGCAGAACGTGATATATTTAAACTTGGTCATTGTATTTCTTGAGCATGATGCAAAAAAAAAATAAAATAAATTATAATCAGGTTGCAGATGTAATAGGAAAGGATTGTTCCAACTAGCTATTTTCTTCGGAAGAGAATATTGGTGTAAGTACCTGCTAATTTGCAGCTCTCCCACAGCAAGAACACAATAGGGCAAGAGGAGAGAAGGTACTTCACATCAAACCTCCGGCTGCTACAGTGGAAAGCAAAGCCTTTCCATTGTTTTTTGTGTGTATTAAAATATGTTGAGTTTCAAGGGGAATATTTTTTTAAAACAGATGCTAGGTTTGTGGATCATGGGCAAATGAATGTAAGATATGGTTATTTATATATCAGGCAGATCTTGCCAAGAAATGGCAGTGAAAAAGTGAGAGTTGTCTTCTAACCTACAAAATCCAATTATGGGCAATGGAGAAGAATAACGCATGGTTCTAAGACAGCGCTTCCCAAACTTTTTCTCTTTGGGACCCACTTTTTAAAATGGTAACGCACAGACAAAAAAAATGATCTAGAAAGAAATAGTATATTAATTAATAGTATACTAACAACAGTAATAAATTATTAATTAATAATAATTGGGGTCCTGTGCTTTCAAGGCTGCTAGACATCTTACATGTAGTATGTTTGTATAGTCATTTTGCTAGACTGTCCCTGGAAATGAAGTTCAAGGACTGTTTCCCTAAACCAGTGGTTTTCAAACTCTCGTGGAAAATTTGAGCCACTGTAAGTGCTGGCGGGGGGGAGGCAGCGGGGGCAGGGCGAAGGCAGCGGCGTGATCCCCAGGATTGTGCCGTTCGGGGGGGCTGCAGGATCTTGGGTGCACTTACCCAAGCCTCCTGCAGCCTCCCGGGAGTGCGGGGAGCCTGGCGCGACCTTCAGCAGGGCTCCCCGCAGCAGTGAAAGCGAAAGTGGAGCAATCGCGTTCCACTTTAGCTCCTGCATCCCCAGGAGGCTGCAGGAGGCTTGGGTAAGTGCACCCAAGCCCCTGCAGCCCCCTGAATGGCGCAATCCTGTGGATCGCGCTGCTGCCTTCTCCCTGCCTCCAGGCTGCCCCCGCCCCTTAAGGGGGCAGAGGCCAGGGCCCACAGGCTGGGGCATCACAATGCCCCTGTTTGAAAAGCCCTGCCCTAAACCTTTACAATTCCAGGGTACCCAGAAGGCCGAACTGTGGAGAGCAAGAAGTGCAGTTAGGAACTTCCAGGCCAGATAAAAGGCTGAAACTGGTCTCATACATGATCTACTGGCCTCAAACGTGATCAATTACTCACGAAACAAGGAAAATGTGACATTTTAATTTGGGAGTATACAGATTATCTCACACCACAACTGAACTTTTAAACTGGGCAAGGGTTTTTTTTTTAAGTTGTGTTTTTTTTTTAAATAAATATTTCAGAAACTTTTTGTAACCCACAAAATATTGGCTGGCAACAGCCTGGTGGGTCCCAACTCTCAGTCTGGGAAATATTGCTCTGAGACAAAAATAGGGCATTTACCTGCCTTTGTAACTGAACACCTGTATATATAGTGGGCCCTGTGTAACCATGAGGAGGGGTTGGTTCTGGAACCCCACAAAGATGACAAAATCCACAGGTGCTCCAGTCCGCAGTTGTAGCACAAGGAAAATTTTGGACATTTGCAAAATTGCGTAGATTGCCTGAACTTGTGTAAATTGCCTAAACTTGCATTAATAACTCATTTTTGCCCATCCCACAGGGATACACATTTGGTCCCTGTTGCATATATGCAGCATTAGGCAGATCAAGGCAAATGCTGCAGCCAGAGACATCTGTAAAATGGCTGGGGGCTATAGCAGGGTAGGTCAATTTTTTAAAAATATATTTCAATCCCGGACAGTTAAATCTATGGATACAAGGCCTGTGGATAAAGCAGGCCCACTTGTATTCCATATGTATCTTAAAACATGAGGAGGTTCATATGACTTGCAGGGTCACTCCTGCAAATAGACTTATACCTTGTGTAGGCTTTTATATAGGAAGTCACGCTTTGAATGTGGTCTGGAAGCTAATCTGAAGCCAGTGCAGAAGAATGAGCTGTAGACTAATGTGAGTCCTCAGATAACTGCTTATCAGCAGGTGAGCAACAGATTTTGCATTGTCCAAAACATCTTCAAGTGCAGCCTTATTTTTTTGCCTGCCCAGCTCCAGAGTTTGAACACAGGAGATAGCAAATGAATTTAACCATGAGATGCATGTTTTTTGAAACATGCAAGTCAACCTGTAACTTGACTGATTAAGATCACCTCCACCCTTTTAGTGTAGGCCTATTTGCTGCTACATGTGGCTAGGAGGCACAATATCCATAGGCCACCTTGAATGGCATATGACTTTAGCATTAATTAATATGACTGGTCTTTGCTTTTCATGTAATGATATTTAGAGGAGGCCCTTTAGGTATCATCTGCTATGAGTCAGCCATCACTGGGTCAGTGAATTAGTAAAGAGTGACTCTGTTTAGTATGTAGGAATCACTTTGAGAACTTTGGTGCTGTTGAAAAGTGGTTTATAAATATCAATATTAATATCAATAATCAATAAAAATAATAGCTACTATAAAACACTGAACATTATACGGCAATATCTCACCAGTTTCTAAAATCTTTGGAAGAATTCAAACTAGTTAGCACCTAAAAACCCCAGTACAAACTCTTGGTACATTAACAACAACAACAACAACAACAACAACAATAGAACAGAGTAAGCAAAAAGTCTCCTTCTTTCTAGAGATGAGAACTGTACCTGAGTCGAATCTTCTCAAATCGGAATTTTTGGCTCAAAATCTTGGGGTGGGGTAGACAGGAGTGAAAAGTTGAAATCAAAACTTATATTTGCCTTATAAATATTTGCCTGATTTGTTCTTGGAGGTGTTTGAAAATTGTGTTATTTACCTTGCTCAGAAGTAAGCCCATTGTGTTCAGTAAGACTTAGGCTGCAATCCTAACCACACTTTCCTGAGAGTTAGCCCCATTGAACAAAATAGTATTTATTTCTGAGTAGACATGGTTAGGCTTGTGTCCTTTGGCTATAAATCTTTCTTACTTACCAGAAACAAACACCTCTACTTATATGGTACGATAATGCCTATCTCCTCCCCCACTCAGTAGTACAGCACAAGGAAGCATGGTGTTAGCTCAGTGCTCTGTGAAAGCCAGAGACACAGCTAACAAACCTTAACACATGGCTTGTGCCTTCCTCCATCTAAGGCTTAGATGAAAAATCATCCTCCTTCTTGAAGCAGATTGATATACACAATTATTGATAGAAAAGAAGTAACATATATGAAAAATATTGTAATTTACAAATCATGTCACCAGCTAAGATTTTCACTCTCTGACACTGAAAAATATCCCTTGACATCAAATTATCAACAGAACTGATTCTGTCTATAATTCTTCCTTTTATAAAGTTGCTCAGTAAGTAGAATATGAATTCCCCACTTGACATATAGGGCAGATATTCATTAACTTGGGTAAGCCAGGTTTATATGGAGATCACCATGTGTGCCATTTAATGCCAATAGCAGGGAAAAGCCTGAAGGTGACTCGAATAATGTCTTTGATAGTCAAAATAGTTGACCTTATGTGACTTCAGTAAGATCCCTGCTGCATTGGGTAGTTCATATTCATTGTACAAAAGAACCTCATTCTCTCTCTCCGTTGCATGCAACTGTGTTTTTTGTAACAAGGTCAGCTGTTAGCAGAGCAATGTGTTGCTTTGTGTGGCTGCCAAGTTTTAATTGAAATGTTGTGATAAATTTCACTTGCAGGTCAGATGCTATTTTCTGGTTAAGGAGAGGTCAAGCTGGTCTCTTAAAGAACCACTCTTGGTTTTTATAGTGTCCAGTGATTTGTTCTTGGAGATTGATTTACCGAAGATACGACCCACTTACTCTCAGCTGACCTCTTCCAAAATTGTCAAGAAAGGGCTTCACCTCTAACCACTGGTTGGAAAAGAGTATTTTATTAAACTCGGTTTCATTTTATTAGTGTGAAGATAGGTCTTACCAAATCAATAGAACAGGAAGCATTCACTTTATTGCTTTAGACTGGAGACTCCAAAGGTTACTCAAGATAAGCAGAGGGACAGGCATCTAGCAAAATTGAGGATGGTAAAGGAAAAGTCTGGAGGCTGACGCACAGATGTGCGTCGGCCTCTCTTCTCAGATGGTCGTGCAAAAGTGCTTTACAGCACTTTCGTAAAACTCTTCAGCTGATGCAAGGGTCTTGCTCTGGCCAAGGGTGCCCTCTGGATTGTGCCCTAAAAGCACCAATACCAGTATCTTCAGAAATGACAGGGACATCTTTCTACCTTCCCTCTAGATACAGTTAATTCCATGGCTGCCACTGAAAATGGCAGTGCCATGCCAAGGTAACTCTCTCTGTAGCATGTAATGGTTTACTGTATCTAGTTAGGGATGTATAGAACCCTCCTGGGAAGCTGAATTTGCCTAATGGGCAGCCCAATCCTAACTGGCCCTGAAGCAGGCAGGCTGGCCGGTCTGCTCCGCATCCAGAGCAGGCTTGAGGCTGAAAGTGGCTCAGCCCAGGACAAGAGGAATAGCTTCCCCTTCCTCTGTATTGTGCTGCAGCAGCACCAATGAGGCTACTTGGATCAGCGCCACCTAAAGAGGTGGCGTAGATCTAAACAGCCCAGAGCTGCCCAATACCGGGGTTAGGATCTGGCACAAGTGTCAGATCCTGGCCCCACCCCAATTGTTACCCCTCTCAAGCCTAATAGGGATGTGAGGATCTGCGTGGATTACAAATGTACAATCAACAAGGCTCTCCAGCAACATGCGTACTTGGTGTGGGTCATCAGCAATCTCCTCTCCTCCCTTGCAGGCTCCAAGGTTTTCAGAAAATTGGACTTAGCCCAGGCTTATCAGCAGTTGCCAGTGGATGATGACACAGCAGAGGCACAGATGATAGTTACCCACCGGGGTGCCTTTAGGGTCAATCGCTTACAGTTTGGCGTCTATGTTGCACCAGAAATTTTTCAGGGCCTCATGGACACTCTCCTCAAAGGAATTCCTGGGGTCATTCCCTTCTTTGACGATGTGCTGATTGCTGGGGCATCAGATTCAGAATTTGCCAGTCGCCTTCGCGAGGTCCTTCGCCGCTTCCAGTCTGCTGGACTTAAGGTAAAGAAAGAAAAGTGCAGAAGAACTTTCTGGCTCCGAGCCTGAAAAGGCTTACTGCGGCAAGTGCGGGCAATATGGCCCCTTCTTCCGCAGGCCTGACAAGTCACATCAGGGAACTGGCAACTCTTGACGTTCATGTGGCTCCCCACAGTTGGCACAAGGACCCTGGCTGGAGATATCGGAGGCCTGCCGGACCCTGGGTCTAGGTGCTTGTGGTTCCTGGTGATCATTGCGTCTTGACATACCTCAATTAATTCATAGTACCTCCCCTTCCTCCAAACTGCCTGCGGCCATGTCCTCATGGTGGACTGCCTTGGCTTTTCGAGTTGTGGCTGGGCTGCGAGAGGCACAAATCTCCCTTTCTGCATCTTCTGCTTTTTCAAATGCCAGTGCCTCCTTGACAGCCTCTTGAAAGGTCAGCTGTTCCTTTGCAAAGAGCTTCCTCTGAATCGTTTCGTCCCGGAAGCTGCATACGAACCGGTCAAGAAGCATTTCTTCCAGGTCTTGGAATTCACATCTTCGTGCAAGATGACGAAGCATGGACACCTAAGCTGAAACAGTCTCATTGGCAGCCTGATCTCACTTGTAGAAGGCATGGCGGCATGCAATATGGGACGGCTGGGGTGAGAAGTGATTCTGCAGGAGGCCCATGATATCCTTATAACTGGTATCCCTTAATTCTGCTGGTGCCACAAGATTCTGGGCGATTTCAAAAGTGGCAGAGCCACAGACGCTGAGCAAGGTGGCCCGCTTTAGGGCAGCATCTTTGACTGCGTTGGCCTCCAGGAAGAACGCAAAACATTCTGCGTAAGTGTCCCATAGCTCTGGGGATGCTGGATCGAATTCCCCAATGTGACCTTGGGTGGTCATGGTGGCAGCTCAACAGATGTATGGAACCCGGTCCTCTTTCTTTGTCTGGGGCGACAATTCCCCAGTGGTGCATCAGCTCTAAGTGGATCAGCTCTTGGTTGTTAAGCATGGAGGAATAGGATCCCATCCTTGTTGCCAGTGTTATATATTGGGTCCAAGCGAATAAAGGAAGGCATAGTGATAACAGCTCAATACCTTTATTCCATCTTCAGAACCTAGCAAAATATAAGGCAAACCCCTGGCTTTTTATAGCCTTTAACTCCACCCAGACTTCCCGTGATTGGTGCAATTGGAACCTTAACTAGAGGGCCAATTTGGATGGTAGGATTTCGATCCATCACCCGATTGGCCAGCCTTAAGTCTGGGCCAATCAGTTATGCAGGATTTCAATCCTGCATAACTTACATACATAACATTGGCATTGGTGCCCAGAACGGGCCACTTATAGAGCACATTGTGGTACCTTCAGTACTTACCATTCTCCCCCCGCCCCCCGCAGCTATGTTACTGGACCTTCAGCTGCCATCATCTGAACCTCAGAAAGAGAAACAGAGACATCAGAACGGATTGACTTCAGCTGTCAAGGAACATAAGAAATATTGGTATCTAGTGCAGCATTCTGGGCCTAACACCATTCAGTTAGATGCCTTTGGAAATTATGTTTCACAACCACATAATACATGGCTAGGGACTTTTGACATCATAAACCCTTCCCTCATTGGAAGCAGTATTTCAACTCTCCCAAAACAGAGTGGTCTCAAAACGGTCTCCCATAATAACGTGGATAGAAATAGCAAAATAAAGTACCAATCAAATGTTAAATCAGATTATTAGCTTGCAAGTGACGCTTCAAAAAGTGGGCAGCTTTCCTAAATCTTATGGAGAGATTCAAGGCAGCTAAGTCAGTCAGATTTCAATTTGAAGATCAGTACCTCTGTTGAAAGCATTGCAAAAACAGGAGGAATTTGAACTTATTCTTCAGGAGAAAAAACTTCTGGGGATGCCATAGCACAGTGTTGTCATCACTGCCCAGAACGGCTCTGAAGGTGAGTGGGAGGGGCAACTTACATGGCACACTGTGGGGCCTGCAATACTTGCCACATGCCCCCACCCCACCCACCCCACGTAGCTCTGCTACTGGGTGTGTGAGAGCCTGTTTTTAAAGTACATCTTACATTTCATAATATTGTGTCACTTTTTAACATAACATAACCATTTATGATACGAGGGTTGCCCAGAAAGTAATGCACCATATTTTTTTTCTTCAACAATTATTTATTGAACACAATGAAACTTACACACAAGAAAGAATGATGTTTCTTCTACACTCCCTATTTTTCCACATAATCTCCGTCCAGTTCTATGGCCTTCCTCCAGCGAGACACAAGGGCATGTATGCCCTGTCGGTACCACTCCTTGTTCTGGTCACGAAGCCATTTCTGCACTGTGCGAATCACCTCTTCGTCATCCTCAAAATGTCTTCTGCGAATGGCATCCTTTAATGGCCCAAACAAGTGGAAGTCTGAGGGAGCTAGGTCAGGGCTGTAGGGTGGATGGGGTAACACAGTCCAACCCTGTTTAGTGATGTGTTCCGAAGTCCTCAAACTTGTGTGAGGCCGAGCGTTATCATGTTGAATCAAACATTCACCTGGGTTGTTATGGCGCCAAAGTCGCTGGAAGCGCTTCTTGAGTTTGGTTAATGTGTTCACATAAGCTTCAGAATTAATGGTGCTGCCTCTTGGCATCACATCAATGAGTATGATGCCCTCACAGTCCCAATACACAGTGATCATGACCTTACCAGTGGAAGCAGTTGCTTTGAATTTTTTCTTCTGTGGAGATTGAGGATGACACCATTCCATCGACTGTTGTTTTGTTTCGGGCTCAAAATGGTGAACCCAGGTTTCATCACCTGTCACAATCCTGGACAAGAACGCTCCCCCCTCATCTTCAAAACGTTTCAGCAACTCAGAAGAAATGTTTTTTCTGAGAGATTTGTGGTCCACCGTAAGACAGCGCGGAACCCATCGTGCACACACTTTTGAGTAATCAAGAGCACAGATGATTGCATCCACACTTCCTTTGCTGATTGACAGCTTCAGCGCCAACTGCCTAGTCGTTATGCGTCGGTCCTCGCGAATGAGCACATCAGCAAGCTGCGTCTTGTCAGGTGTGACAGCCGTGGATGGCCGCCCCGAATGCTGCAAATCTTGGAGCTCTGCCGAACCGCCTTCTAATGGCCCCACCCTCTGTGCCCAGCGACTAACCGTACTTCTGTCAACTGCAGATTCTCCATAAACTGTACACAAACATTTGTGAATGTTCCCAACAGTTTCTTTCTCCGCAGTGAGAAATTCAATGACGATACGCTGCTTGTAATGTACATCACTTACAGACGCCATTTCAAAACACTGCTGCAGCTACGCTATCTGTCTGAAGAAACAAAAAATTTGTGTGCACACTCCTGAAAATTCAAATAATGTATATCTAAAGTTTCTCATTCGTACCATTACTGTAGGCTGAGAAAAAAAATTACTTTGGTGCATTACTTTCTGGGCGACCCTCGTACAATTTCATTAGATTCATGAGCTAGAATCAAGAAAGCGACCTCAGCAAACCTTAAATGCATTTAAGATTTTTAGGCCTTTTTCCTTTGCACGGCAGGTACCCATGCCATATCATAAACTGGCTCTGAAACTTCTCTGAGAAAACAGCAGCAACAACAACAAAACCCTAGTGCTGTGCAAAGTTCCCTGAAAAAATTTCATTTGTCAGATTTGGCTTTGTTTGAAAAAGTATCTGATGTCTTTCAAGAGAGGAAACTCAGGGAAGAATTCTGAATTTCATTTTTTTTTTAAATGATGGAGCCAATCCTTTGATAAACACATGTCCAAATATCTCCCAGATGTGCAGAACTAGTAGTGTAGGTCTTTGACATCCGGCATAGGATGTATCTGAGACTATTACAACCTTTCAATGGATTCATGATCCAAATTATAAAGATTTGAATGTAAATGGTTTAAACTTAAAGCCCAATCCTAAGTTCCCATGCAACTATGAAGCGGCACTGGTGCAGACTTCACTGCATCCTGCAGGAGAATTTAGGTTGCTGGAAGTCCCCTTGCCCCAGGGTTAGCTCTAAGTGGCCATAATTGGTCAGCTTAGACCTGCAACAGTTATATCACTGGTGCAAGTCTAAGTTGATCTGTGCAGGCAGATTGGACGTGGGAAGGGGGATAGGATACAGCTTGAGCCCAATCTGCCCGCCTCAGCCCTTTGTCACTGCCCTCCCCCATCCTGTTCCACCCCCTCACTTCCTGTCCTCCCACCCCTGTGCCAAACTTAGGCTTTGGCCTTCCCACCAGCAAGACCATACAATGAAGGATTCTATCTGTAAGAGAAGGGTTCTGGGAGCACCCTGTAGAACAATAATTGTAAAAAAAAACTCATTTGTACTCTACTGTGGAGCTCTGTAAGTTCTTTGGGCATTTGCTTTGACATGGGAAAGGCAAAATATACATTTCTCAAATAAATAAGTCAACTAGAAGCAATGATGCAGAGCACTTGCCAGTACTTTTGTGATAGAGTGGCTGACGGAACACATGTTCCACTGGTGCAGGGATCCGATAGGATTGGGCAATCAATTTTGTAACGTTTGCATTTTATTATTTCCAGTTCTGATCAAAAGGAAAAATAGAACTAACACTACCGTATCATGCTGGTAGTCTTTTTCAAAAATGGAAACATGAGAGTTTCATTGTGTGCTGCCAATTCTTCACTGAGATTCAGTTTTGAAGCTTTTCATCTTTTTGCGTGGAGTAAGAATCATGCACATCGCAGATGCAGTCCCTGCATCTTTGTGATCCTTAGCAGATGTCAGCTGTTTACAATGTACAGGTTGTTTTTAGCACTCAGGGTAACACACATGAGCGGTCCTTAAGAACACAATTACTTTAGCTCTTTATGGTGGTTGATCAGCTCACAGTACAATGCTAATCAAAGTAAGACCAACTGTCCTTTATGGCATCAGCTGCTCAGTCAAAGCTGATGTTTTGCCACTGAAACCAAGTTGCTTTCTTCTTTTTTTGTTTGCCGGGTAATTAACAGTAATGATGTCTTGCAGCTTGGCTTTGTTTCAGGAACTCCAGCTTGTTTCTTTCAGATTTGGGTGGAGTCAAACAGATAAACATTCGGTGGCCTCATGGCCACAAGCATGGTGGCCGGCTTGTTGCATATACCAGCAGGCAGTTCCATGCCTAATTACCTTCCTCTTTTCTTCCCCCTACAAGGCAATAAACATATAGGCTACAAGCAATCTCTCTCATAGTTGGAAAAAGAGGGAGACGGAGAGACAGATCTTCACAATTAAGGCATGGGCATAATACAAGCTTCTTTAAACAAACAAACAAAAAAAGCTTTTGACCTTCAGGTTTTCAAATTAAAGGCCACTTCTTCCATCCCTAGATGGAGAAACATTCTAGATAAAGTTTATTCAAATGAATGAATTTAAAAAAGAAAAAAAAAGAAAAGAAAACAGTACAGGCAGGCAATCTGATTGTGAAATATGGGAGAAATTCAATTACCCCGAGTTATACAGCTGAATGGCTTCTTCTTCCCTTTGTCTGGTCATCAAAGCTAATGTGACTACTTTAAACAAAAGATATTCAATTAAACAGAAATACTTTCAATGAACTGTAAGCCTGTAGCTAAGTGGCAAGGTCGGGAGCACATGTCTGGTGGGATATGTTTAGCAAATGTCTGGGTTTTTTTAAATTATTTATTAAATAGCCTTGACTGCTTTTTTTTTTTTTTTAACTAAAATACATTTAAAAAAATAAAATTATCTGTTGAAAAGAGAGACAAGATTACACATGGAAAGAATGTTCACATATTCAGAAACGCTAATTAAACTGATTAATTTTGTGTCAAGAAATCATGTTTGAAAAGAATGGGTTTTCTCGGGATGACAATGCTTTACACTATTTTTTTTTCACCTCGGTGATACTGATTTCAATGAAAAACTATGCTTGGATAATACTTTTTTTTCAAACAAAGAGCAAAATTCCACACCTTCAGAGCCACTGTGGCTCACAGACTCCTGACTACGAGATGCTGCTTGTATTCTATACCTTCAGAAGCATGTCAGATCAGATCTAAGACTTCTGCATCCTTTCCCTAAAACCTTTTGCTCTTCCTTTGCATATTTAGAAAGTGCATTTAATTTGGAACAATGAAGGTAACTTTTAGGTAGACAGTGGCAGAGAATGGAATCCTTCCTTGTTGACTTTTTAAAGGCTTCAGCTGGTGCAGAATATGGCCGACTGCCTCTGGAAGCCAGTAGGACTTCTGGCACATAACATTAAACATGTTATGCGCCATAACATGCAACATAACAGACTGCTGGCGCATAACATTAAAAAGGTGGCAGAGCAGCTTTTAAACTGATCCCTGGGGGAAGGCCGACAGGAGCCAAGGGGCATCCGGTTCGGGACTCCTCATCCCTATGGGATGAGGATGGGGAGGTTAGAGAACAACAAGACAAAGGCAGAGTAGGAGAAGAAATTGGGAAAGGTAGCGTGATGGGATGTGATAGACGGTTTGGCACAATGAGAGGATGCGGGGACAAAGGAGCGAATAAGCAGCCCATCCTAGGGCATTCCGTGTACAAATGCTTTTATGCAAATGCCCGAAGTCTACGAGCAAAGGTGGGAGAACTGGAATGTCTGGTGACAAGGGAAAACATTGACATAGTGGGCATAACGGAAACCTGGTGGAATGCAGAGAATCAGTGGGATACCGCAATCCCGGGCTATAAACTCTACAGGAGGGACAGGCAGGGGTGTGTTGGAGGTGGGGTGGCCGTTTATGTTAAGGAAGGGATAGAATCCAACAAAGTAGAGATTGAAGGTGGGTCCGACTCCACCGTAGAATCTCTGTGGGTTAAATTACCAGGCTTGTGCAGCGATGTAATACTGGGGGCGTGCTATCGTCCTCCAGACCAGAAATCGGATGGGGACCTTGAAATGAGGAAACAGATCAGGGAGGTGACAAGGAGGGACAGGGATGTAATAATGGGGGACCAATTATCCTCATATTGACTGGGTCAATTTGTGTTCTGGTCACGATAAGGAAACCGGATTTCTTGACATGCTAAATGACTGTGGCTTAGAGCAGCTAGTCACGGAGCCCACCAGAGGACAGGTGACTCTGGATTTAATATTGTGTGGTACGCAGGACCTGGTTAGAGATGTAAATGTTACTGAGCCATTGGGGAACAGTGATCATGCTGCCATCCGTTTTGACATGCACGTTGGGGGAAGAATACCAGGCAAATCTCTAATAAAAACCCTTGACTTCCGACAGGCAGACTTCCCCCAAATGAGGAGGCTGGTTAGAAGGAGGTTGAAAGGGAGGGTAAAAAGAGTCCAATCTCTCCAGAGTGCATGGAGGCTGCTTAAAACAACAGTAACAGAGGCCCAGCAGAGGTGTATACCGCAAAGAAAGAAGGGTTCCACTAAATCCAGGAGGGTGCCCGCATGGCTAACCAGCCAAGTTAGAGAGGCTGTGAAGGGCAAGGAAGCTTCCTTCTGTAAATGGAAGTCTTGCCCTAATGAGGAGAATAAAAAGGAATATAAACTGTGGCAAAAGAAATGTAAGAAGGTGATACGGGAAGCCAAGCGAGACTATGAGGAACGCATGGCCAGCAACATTAAGGGGAATAATAAAAGCTTCTTCAAATATGTTAGAAGCAGGAAACCCGCCAGAGAAGCGGTTGGCCCTCTGGATGGTGAGGGAGGGATAGGGGAGATAAAAGGAGACTTAGAGATGGCAGAGAAATTAAATGAGTTCTTTGCATCTGTCTTCACGGCAGAAGACCTCGGGCAGATACCACTGCCCAAACGGCCCCTCCTGACCAAGGAGTTAAGTCAGATAGAGGTTAAAAGAGAAGATGTTTCAGACCTCATTGATAAATTAAAGATCAATAAGTCACCGGGCCCTGATGGCATCCACCCAAGAGTTATTAAGGAATTGAAGAATGAAGTTGCAGATCTCTTGACTAAGGTATGCAACTTGTCCCTCAAAATGGCCACGGTGCCAGAAGATTGGAGGATAGCAAATGTCACGCCTATTTTTAAAAAGGGAAAGAGGGGGGACCCGGGAAACTATAGGCCGGTCAGCCTAACATCCATACCAGGTAAGATGGTGGAATGCCTCATCAAAGATAGGATCTCAAAACACATAGATGAACAGGCCTTGCTGAGTCAGCATGGCTTCTGTAAGGGTAAGTCTTGCCTCACGAACCTTATAGAATTCTTTGAAAAGGTCAACAGCCATGTGGATGCGGGAGAACCCGTGGACATTATATATCTGGACTTTCAGAAGGCGTTTGACACAGTCCCTCACCAGACGCTACTGAAAAAACTCCACAGTCAGGGAATTAGAAGACAGGTCCTCTCATGGATTGAGAACTGGTTGGAGGCCAGGAAGCAGAGAGTGGGTGTCAATGGGCAATTCTCACAATGGAGAGAGGTGAAAAGCGGTGTGCCCCAAGGATCTGTCCTGGGACCGGTGCTTTTCAACCTCTTCATAAATGACCTGGAGACAGGGTTGAGCAGTGAGGTGGCAAAGTTTGCGGACAACACCAAACTTTTCTGAGTGGTGAAGACCAGAAGTGATTGTGAGGAGCTCCAGAAGGATCTCTCCAGACTGGCAGAATGGGCAGCAAAATGGCAGATGCGCTTCAATGTCAGTAAATGTAAAGTCATGCACATTGGCGCAAAAAATCAAAACTTTAGATATAGGCTGATGGGTTCTGAGCTGTCTGTGACAGATCAGGAGAGAGATCTTGGGGGGGTGGTGGACAGGTCGATGAAAGTGTCGACCCAATGTGTGGCGGTAGTGAAGAAGGCCAATTCTATGCTTGGGATCATTAGGAAGGGTAATATTTTAATCGGCTAGTATTTTAAAACGGCTAGTATTTTAATGCCGTTGTACAAATCGATGGTAAGGCCACACCTGGAATATTGTGTCCAGTTCTGGTCGCCGCATCTCAAAAAAGACATAGTGGAAATGGAAAAGGTGCAAAAGAGAGCGACTAAGATGATTACGGGGCTGGGGCACCTTCCTTATGAGGAAAGGCTACAGTGTTTTGGCCTCTTCAGCATAGAAAAGAGATGCCTGAGGGGGGACATGATTGAGACATACAAAATTATGCAGGGCATGGACAGAGTGGATAGGGAGATGCTCTTTACACTCTCACATAATACCAGAACCAGGGGACATCCACTCAAATTGAGTGTTGGGCGGGTTAGAACAGACAAAAGAAAATATTTCTTTACTCAGTGTGTAGTCGGTCTGTGGAACTCCTTGCCACAGGATGTGGTGCTGGCGTCTAGCCTAGATGCCTTTAAAAGGGGATTGGACAAGTTTCTGGAGGAAAAATCCATTATGGGGTACAAGCCATGATGTGTATGCGCAACCTCCTGATTTTAGAAATGGGTTATGTCAGAATGCCAGATGCAAGAGAGGGCACCAGGATGAGGTCTCTTGTTATCTGGTGTGCTCCCTGGGGCATTTGGTGGGCCGCTGTGAGATACAGGAAGCTGGACTAGATGGGCCTATGGCCTGATCCAGTGGGGCTGTTCTTATGTTCTTATGTACGATCCAATATACCAATCCTCTAGCATCTGCTTGGCAAGGCACCTGGAAAAGACAGCATCCCTGCTGAAGTCCTAAAATGCTGCAAAGAGATCATTGTCACTGAGCTGCATGAAATCCTCTGTCTCTGCTGGAGAGAAGGTGGAGTACCTCAAGACATGAGGGATGCAAACATCATCACGCTGTACAAGAACAAAGGTGACAGGGGTGACTGCAACAACTACCGCGGCATCTCTCTCCTTAGCGTTGTAGGAAAGCTGTTTGCCCGAGTTGCACTAAAGAGGCTGCAGGTACTTGCAGAGAGCGTCTATCCAGAATTGCAGTGTGGATTCCGAGCCAACAGGTCCACCACTGATATGGTATTCTCCCTTAGGCAACTGCAGGAGAAATGCAGGGAACGACGACAGCCACTCTTTATAGCCTTCATAGATCTCACGAAGGCTTTCGACCTGGTCAGCAGAGACGGCCTCTTCAAGGTTCTCCCCAAGATCGGATGTCCACCCAGGCTCCTCAGCATCATCAGATCTTTCCACAAGGACATGAAGGGTACTGTTGTCTTCGATGGCTCCACATCAGACCCTTTTGACATCCGAAGCGGAGTGAAGCAGGACTGTGTTCTTGCACCAACCTTGTTTGGGATTTTCTTCGCTGTCCTGCTGAAGCAGGCCTTTGGAACGGCAACAGAAGGCATCTATCTCCGGACCAGATCAGACGGAAAGCTCTTCAACCTCTCCAAACAGAGCAAAGTCCAAAGTCCAGCTGAAATGTCTGCGTGACTTCCTCTTTGCCGACGATGCAGCTGTCACTACCCACTCTGCCAAAGAGCTCCAGCAGCTCATGGATCATTTTAGCAAGGCCTGCCAAGATTTTGGACTGACAATCAGCCTGAAGAAAACACAGGTCATGGTTCAGGATGTGGACTCACCTCCCTGCATTACAATCTCTGTGCATGAACTGGAGGTTGTCCATGACTTTGTGTACCTTGGCTCAACGATCTCCGACACTCTTTCTCTCGATACCGAGCTAAACAAATGCATCGGTAAAGCAGCTACCACATTTTCCAGACTCACAAAGAGAGTCTGGTCCAACAAGAAGCTGACGGAACATACCAGGATCCAGGTCTACAGAGCTTGTGTCCTGAGTACACTTCTGTACTGCAGCGAGTCATGGACTCTTCTCTCACAACAGGAGAGGAAACTGAGCGCTTTCCACATGCGCTGCCTCCGATGCATCCTCGGCATCACCTGGCAGGACAAAGTTCCAAACAACACAGTCCTGGAACGTGCTGGAATCCCTAGCATGTATTCACTGCTGAAACAGAAAATTCACTGCATTGGCTTGGTCATGTTGTGAGAATGGATGATGGCCAGATCCCAAAGGATCTCCTCTATGGAGATCTCGTGCAAGGAAAGCGCCCTACAGGTAGACCACAGCTGCGATACAAGGACATCTGCATGAGGCATCTGAAGGCCTTAGGAGTGGACCTCAACAGGTGGGAGACCCTGGTCTCTGAGTGGCCCGCTTGGAGGCAGGCTGTGCAGCATGGCCTTTCCCAGTTTGAAGAGACACTTGGCCAACAGTCTGAGGCAAAGAGGTAAAGAAGGAAGTCGCATAGCCAGGGAGACAGACCAGGGACAGACTGCACTTGCTCCCGGTGTGGAAGGGATTGTCACTCCCGAATTGGCCTTTTCAGCCACACTAGACGCTGTTCCAGAACCACCATTCAGAGCGCGATATCATAGTCTTTCGAGACTGAAGGTTGCCAACATGATGATAGCATCTGCACCAGCTCTATGTATTTTGTTCTGGACACAATTCAAGGGGTGTATTTTGACCTATAAAGTGCATACATACCTTTGCTTCCACATCCCTTTTGTTTCATCCCAGTCTTTAAGATCACCTAAGAGCACCCTCTTGACCACAAAGTCTTCCCCCTTGTCTGAAAAGCAAAGGTTTTGAGGAGCATTCTTGGTGGTTGTCTCACAGCACTGGGCTGGCCTTTGTTTATTTGACTGATACCTTCCTCTTTCCAACCAATTTTAAAACAACATAAACAATACTGTGATGAAAACAGCAGGAAGCAGCCTAGAAAGGTAAGCACTATTAAGTCCAGATTAAAACAAAGAATTTTTTTTCTTAAAGATAAAAGACTTGGATTTTTAAAAGTGCTGAACAGACAAAAGGGTTGACACTGGGTAAGACTCTCTAGGGAATGAGTTCCAGAGATGTGGGGTGCCCAGAAGTGTCTTGAGGGGGCACCCGGTGTGGCATTAGGGATGCCATCACCCCTGTGTCATGGTGACACCCACTTTGGCCAGCCCCACCCCCACCAGACCATGCCTGTGTGCCAGTCACAGAGACATTGAGGAGATGGGGGAGGGGATGGGTGGATCAGACCCAGGAGGAGCGCAAGTTCAGCCTCACTGGTGCCTGCCAAATCTAAACCCCCTTTCTGGGGCTGATCCACCTTCACGGGTTAATGCGATATCACTGGCACAGGTCTGAGTTGCTCCATAGAGGCTGCTGGGACGTACCCCAGGTCTCCTTACTCCAAGGAAACCTCTAGCAGCCAACACTCCCCCGTGAGATGCAGCAGAAGCTGTTGCAGTTGCATTGGCCCATGTGGGGCTAGATAAGACTTCACAAAATTCTGAATAATTGAGTTGTAGCAGTTTGAACACTTTGCTCTGATTATTATTATTATTATTATTATTATTATTATTATTAACAGTATTTATATACCGCTTTTCAACAAAAGTTCACAAAGCAGTCTACAGAGAAAAATCAAATAACTAATGGGTGATGCAGACAGGTGCTCTTTGTGATAATCTCTATGAGAATCCTCATATATGTTAAATTTATTATTTGGGCAGTTTAAGTTATCTCAGACATTCAAGGTGATTGCAAGAGTGTGCCTTTCCATTAGGGTCAAGAAAACCTGTTGTTGTTGTCATCATCAGGATATCATTATCCATCAGCATCAGCAGCAACAGCAGCAGCAGCATCAGGGCAGAAGGTTTGGTCTAGAGCAGTGGTTCTCACTCCTTTAGCACCAGAACCCACTTTTTAGAATTAGCATTTGTCAGGACAAACCGGAAGTGATGTCATGACCAGAAGTGGTCATGGGGGCAGGAGTCAGAAGTGAGCAGGAGGTCTGGTCTAGAGGGTAGAGCCTCCGTTAGCCTGAAGATAACATCAGAAGGTCGCCAGTTCAAGGACACCGGCAGCTCCCTGAACGGCTGAGAATGGCAAGACCTTGAAGCAGCTGACAAACCCAGCTGAGTGATTCCACCTGCTCTTGGTGTGAGCAAGAAGCATCTTGGCTGCCCTCCATGTGAGAGATGGAGCTGCTTGTCAGCCTGCGTGGAAGAACTGGAGGCCAGAAGTGAGACCAAACCAGGAAGATCCATTCTGAAGTGTTGTTGGTTCTTGAAAGAGAGAACCTCTGTGATTGTAAAAAATCCCCTTGAGGGATTTAGAAATGCCTGCCTATGTAAACTGCCTTGAATAAAGTCAGAGGAGTAATCCGATGACCAGAAAGGCGGTATATAAATACCTAGTTATTTATTATTATTATTATTATTATTATTATTATTATTATTATTATTATTATTATTAAGTGACGTCATCAAGCAGGAAAATTTTTAACAATCCTAGGCTGCAATCCTACTCACACTTACCCAGGAGTAAGTTCGATTTACTATCATTATTAAAAGCATCTTCACAGTTGCCTGTTAAAAGTACAGATCTGTGACATTTCCCCAAATGCAGTTACATACCATGGTAGCATCATCTAATATATTAAAAATAAAATACTGAAATGAATGGGAACGCACCTGAAATTGGCTCACGGCCCACCTAGTGGGTCCTGACCCACATTTTGAGAAACAGTGGTCTAGAGGGTAGAGCCACTGTTAAGCCTGAAGATAACATCTGAAGGTTGCCAGTTCAAAATCACCAGAAGCTTCTGTGCGCGGCAAAACCTTGAGAAGCTGACAAGTTGAGCTGAACTGCTCTTGGGTGAGAGACAAGCAGCTGCAGCTGTTTATCAGCATGGGAGGCCAGAATGATTACCAGACTAAAAAGATCCATCTGGAATGTAGTTTATTCTTGAAAGGTAGAACTTCTTAGATTATTGTAAAAACCTCCTTGGGGGTTTAGGGAAAGCCTGCCTATGTTAACCGCCTTGGATTAAAGTCAAAGGAGCAATTTCAATGACCAAGAAAGGCAATATATAATTTGTGTCTGCCATGCATACAGCTTGTAGTGACAACACTTCTCTAATCATTGTGGAGATCAGTTATGTGTGAGGCACATTGTCATGCTCATGTGTGTGATTTCGTGAAGCCCTTTATATTTGATTACTGCAAGTTCATTTACTTGTGGTGTGGTGTGATGTGTCCTGCATGTTGCAACATGTTTTGAGGTGCATGTGGTATGTTCTGACATGTGGGCAAAGTGTTTAAACATGCATGGCATTTTGTGGCACTGGTTTGCATGGGGCTTGTTGCAGCATGTGTGTTCTGTCATTTCTGTGTCATATTGTCGTGTGTCGAACTCCTGCTTCCTAAGAACATAAGAACATAAGAACAGCCCCACTGGATCAGGCCATAGGCCCATCTAGTCCAGCTTCCTGTATCTCACAGCGGCCCACCAAATGCCCCAGGGAGCACACCAGATAACAAGAGACCTCATCCTGGTGCCCTCCCCTACATCTGGAATTCTGACATAACCCATTTCTAAAATCAGGAGGTTGCGCATACACATCATGGCTTGTACCCCATAATGGATTTTTCCTCCAGAAACTTGTCCAATCCCCTTTTAAAGGCATCTAGGCTAGATGCCAGCACCACATCCTGTGGCAAGGAGTTCCACAGACCGACCACACGCTGAGTAAAGAAATATTTTCTTTTGTCTGTCCTAACCCACCCAACACTCAATTTTAGTGGATGTCCCCTGGTTCTGGTATTATGTGAGAGTGTAAAGAGCATCTCCCTATCCACTTTGTCCATTCCCTGCATAATTTTGTATGTCTCAATCATGTCCCCCCTCAAGCGTCTCTTTTCTAGGCTGAAGAGGCCCAAACGCCGTAGCCTTTCCTCATAAGGAAGGTGCCTCAGCCCCGTAATCATCTTAGTCGCTCTCTTTTGCACCTTTTCCATTTCCACTATGTCTTTTTTGAGATGTGGCGACCAGAACTGGACACAATACTCCAGGTGTGACCTTACCATAGATTTGTACAACAGCATTATAATACTAGCCGTTTTGTTCTCAATACCCTTCCTAATGATCCCAAGCATAGAATTGGCCTTCTTCACTGCCGCCGCACATTGGGTCGACACTTTCATCGACCTGTCCACCACCACCCCAAGATCTCTCTCCTGATCTGTCACAGACAGCTCAGAACCCATCAGCCTATATCTAAAGTTTTGATTTTTTGCCCCAATGTGCATGACTTTACACTTACTGACATTGAAGTGCATCTGCCATTTTGCTGCCCATTCTGCCAGTCTGGAGAGATCCTTCTGGAGCTCCTCACAATCACTTCTTGTCTTTACCACTCGGAAAAGTTTGGTGTCATCTGCAAACTTCGCCACTTCACTGCTCAACCCTGTCTCCAGGTCATTTATGAAGAGGTTGAAAAGCACCGGTCCCAGGACAGATCCTTGGGGCACACTGCTTTTCACCTCTCTCCATTGTGAAAATTGCCCATTGACACCCACTCTCTGCTTCCTGGCCTCCAACCAGTTCTCAATCCACAAGAGGACCTGTCCTCTAATTTCCTGATTGTGGAGTTTTTTCAGTAGCCTTTGGTGAGGGACCGTGTCAAACGCCTTCTGAAAGTCCAGATATATAATGTCCACGGGTTCTCCCGCTTCCACATGGCTGTTGACCTTTTCAAAGAATTCTATAAGGTTCGTGAGGCAAGACGTACCCTTACAGAAGCCATGCTGACTCTCCCTCAGCAAGGCCTGTTCGTCTATGTGTTTTGAGATCCTATCTTTGATGAGGCATTCCACCATCTTACCCGGTATGGATGTTAGGCTGACCGGCCTATAGTTTCCCGGGTCCCCCCTTTTTCCCTTTTTAAAAATAGGCGTGACATTTGCTATTCTCCAATCTTCTGGCACCGTGGCCGTTTTGAGGGACAAGTTGCATACCTTAGTCAAGAGATCTGCAACTTCATTCTTCAATTCCTTAATAACTCTTGGGTGGATGCCATCAGGGCCCGGTGACTTATTGATCTTTAATTTATCAATGAGGTCTGAAACATCTTCTCTTTTAACCTCTATCTGACTTAACTCCTCAGTTAGGAGGGGCCGTTCGGGCAGCGGTATCTGCCCGAGGTCTTCTGCCGTGAAGACAGATGCAAAGAACTCATTTAATTTCTCTGCCATCTCTAAGTCTCCTTTTATCTCCCCTTTCCCTCCCTCACCATCCAGAGGGCCAACCGCTTCTCTGGCGGGTTTCCTGCTTCTAACATATTTGAAGAAGCTTTTATTATTCCCCTTAATGTTGCTGGCCATGCGTTCCTCATAGTCTCTCTTGGCCTCCCATATCACCTTCTTACATTTCTTTTGCCACAGTTTATGTTCCTTTTTATTCTCCTCATTAGGGCAAGACTTCCATTTACGGAAGGAAGCTTCCTTGCCCTTCACAGCCTCTCTAACTTGGCTGGTTAGCCATGCGGGCACCCTCCTGGATTTAGTGGAACCCTTCTTTCTTTGTGGTATACACCTCTGCTGGGCCTCTATTACTGTTGTTTTAAGCAGCCTCCATGCACTCTGGAGAGATTGGACTCTTTTTACCCTCCCTTTCAACCTCCTTCTAACCAGCCTCCTCATTTGAGGGAAGTCCGCCCGTCGGAAGTCAAGGGTTTTTCTTAGAGATTTGCCTGGTATTCTTCCCCCAACGTGCACATCAAAACGGATCGCAGCATGATCACTGTTCCCCAATGGCTCAGTAACGTTTACATCTCTAACCAGGTCCTGCGTACCGCACAATATTAAATCCAGAGTCACCTGTCCTCTGGTGGGCTCCGTGACTAGCTGATCTAAGCCACAGTCATTTAGCACGTCATGAAATCCGGTTTCCTTATCGTGACCAGAACACAAATTGACCCAGTCAATATGAGGATAATTGAAGTCCCCCATGATTACAACCCTGTCACTCCTTGACACCTCCCTGATCTGTTTCCTCATTTCAAGGTCCCCATCCGATTTCTGGTCTGGAGGACGATAGCACGCCCCCAGTATTACATCGCTGCACAAGCCTGGTAGTTTAACCCACAGAGATTCTACGGTGGAGTCGGACCCACCTTCAATCTCTACTTTGCTGGATTCTATCCCTTCCTTAACATAAAGGGCCACCCCACCTCCAACACGCCCCTGCCTGTCCCTCCTGTAGAGTTTATAGCCCGAGATTGCGGTATCCCACTGATTCTCCGCATTCCACCAGGTTTCCGTTATGCCCACTATGTCAATATTTTCCCTTGTCACCAGACATTCCAGTTCTCCCACCTTTGCTCGTAGACTTCGGGCATTCGCATAAAAGCATTTGTACATGGAATGCCCAGGATGGGCTGCTTATTTGCTCCTTTGTCCCCGCATCCTCTCATTGTGCCAAACCGTCTATCACATCCCATCACCCTACCTTTCCCAATTTCTTCTCCTACCCTGCCTTTATCTTGTTGTTCTCTAACCTCCCCAGGGATGAGGAGTCCCAAACCGGATGCCCCTCGGCTCCTGTCGGCCTTCCCCCAGGAATCAGTTTAAAAGCTGCTCTGCCACCTTTTTAATGTTATGCGCCAGCAGTCTGGTTCCATTCTGGTTCAAATGGAGCCCGTCCCTCTTGTACAGGCCCCGCTTGTCCCAAAATGTTCCCCAGTGCCTAACGAATCTAAACCCCTCCTCCCTACTCCACCGTCTCATCCACACATTGAGACGCATTCCTGTTAATGTCCATTTAATTTCCTCTCTGTAGCATGCAGGCTGATTTTCAGTTTAGCAAGAATGTAAAGAGAGAAACATTTGAGTGTGTGTGTGACTATGAAACTAAAAGGTACTTGTGATGGGCACACGGGGGTGCTATTTATACAGTGCCCCATATCCGCAGTTTCCAGTATCATGGGGGGGGGAAGGGCAAGAATACATCCCCTGCAGATGCTAGAGCCCATCTGTACTCTTGAAAGATGTCATATAGGCACATATATACATACCAGAAACATTTTGATGATACTCATGTCAAATATTTGAAGGCATATTTTGGAATAGGTGTACTTGCCTATTATTATTATGTGCATATATATAGAATTCTATGTGCATATATCTATAGAATTCAATTCTATCGAAGCACCCAGTAGGAAACCTGTTCTCCAGGTGACTCTCCTTTGCAGTATTTTGCATTTTCTTGAAAACCTTCCTCAGCCGCTACCTTTCCATCATTTTACTCTGAGCCAATAAATAATTCAACGTGCTAATTTGACAGATGACTCTCCAGGAGCCCTCTACCATTATCAACATCATTAGGCCATAATATGCATGATGGGCAAAGACCATTCAGCAAATGTCCTTCACGTGTTTACCCCTAAAGAGCTTCACTTTGCACAATTAACTAATGAAGCATTATGGGTTCCCCGCCTTTCTGTGCTATTTCAATTTATCAATGTAGATAGAACAGAATATATATATATATATGACTTTCTTTTTTCACAAATGTGTACTTATGGGACAGCTTCAGTCCTTCTCAGGTAAATGAAGGAAAGAATAAAAAAAAAAACAGAAGTTGCAAAATAATTATGAATTCAGGTCCCATCAATTATTTTTCAAACAAATGGTGAAGATGCGTCTCTCACTGGCTGGTCCAGTAAGACAAATAGGGCAAAGGGCTGGAGTCAAATTTCCCATCACATAAGAAACAATGCAGAAGATACAAACTAGTGATAAAGGCAAAAATGTTTTGCACTCATTTTAGTGGCCTATATAAGAGACACTTTAATTGTTCCTTGTGTTTCCTCCTTCTGACTCTATTGACTAGAACTGCATGTGAGGTTAAGTGTCAACATTTTGTCGCGGTTAGAAAGGGTGCATGCACAATTTTCAGTGCATAGAGGCTGTTCCTAGGCAGAGATGATTTCCTTCTCAGTAGCAAAATTGATACTAGGTGAACACTGTACATCTCTAAGATCATGATCAGACAGACATTTCAACTGTAACCTCTTGCATGTAAACTCCTAAGCCTTATCAATATCCAGACTTGCTGCCATGCAAACAATGTCATCTGTGAACTGGCTGTTTGTGCATAGAAGTCTGAATTCTGCCTTTCTTCCCCTTCCCCAACTGAATGGGAAGGCCATGCCTGTTGGACAAATTGCATACATGTATCTACATGAATGCTCAGCTTATATGGGACAACTTTGGTGGTGGTGGTGCACGCTCCCCACCCCCGTCAAACTGGTCTTGAATTTGCTGTTTAAGCAAATGTGAATTCTGTTTTTTTTCCCCTTAAAGAGGTTATTTTTAAAGAGGTTATTTTTATGTACTAATTTTGATTGTTTAAGGGCCCAATCCTATCTAACTTTCCAGCCCTGATGCAGCCATGTCAACAGATGTGTATTGCATTCTGCAGTGGGGAGGGGCAGTCACAGGGACCTCCTTAAGGTTAGGAAATGTTTTTTTTCCTTACCTCAGGGCTGCATTGAGGCTCTGTTGGTGCTGGAAAGTTGGATAGGAAAGTTGGACAGGGCCTTAAGACATGATTTGATAGACATTTCCTTGAGAACGATTATTTTTTCCAAACTTGTTGGAAACAATGAGAATAGTGTACCAACTCATTTTGCAGCTGTTCTTTTTCTTTTACTTTCTGTGCCATATCAACCCCTGAAACTGGCAGACCTTACATTGGCCAGGCCTATTAGAAAGACTGCAGCAACTGTTACCTTGCACATGCCTGATCTTGTCTGATCTTGGAAGCTAAGCAGGGTCAGGCCTGGTTGGTACTTGGATGGGAGACCGCCTGGGAATACTGGGTGCTGTAGGCTTATAGCATAGTCTTTCGAGACTGAAGGTTGCCAACCAACCATTGGACAGACTAGCAATCCAGTCATCTCCCTCTGCTTGATCACCAGAGCAATGTGTTCCACTTGCTACACTACAGGCTGCAGCTTTTCTGCCTCAAGCCACTGACCTCAGCACCCCAATGCTGAAAACTTATCTCTGGTATAACTAGTATGAATCTGCCCTCACTCTGCCAGTAATAACTTGGAACATAATATCATTGAAAGAAATGGTTTACCTACCTTCACAGATAAATGTCAGAGCATACTACACCTATTAAGACATCATTCTGTTCATGGACACCCAAAGTCCCAACCATGCTAACTGGGCAAAGAGGCACCTTTAAAATGATGTTGTATTTGGCAGAGGGTGAGCAACAGTTCCTCTTCATCCAATATGACATGTTTTCCAGTGGCTGTTGCTGGTGTCTCTTTTGCGTCTTTCTAAAATGGTGGGCCTTTGGGGGTCAAGGAACTGTTTATTGATTTGTTTAGCTAAAGAACTACTTTTTGTTGAAAAGCAGTATATAAATCTTCTTAATAATACTATGGCCCGATCCTATCTGTGTAAGTGACCAGCAGAAAACATTTTCAGCTGATGGTGTCTGCCTTACAGTAAAAGGGGCTCCAGCAGGGCACAGAGTAGCATACTGCAGGGGCACCAGTGGGAAGGCTGGAGCCTTCCAGTGCCTGCCATATAATCACCAACCACCTGCCAAGGCAAGTAGGATGGCAGGGAGGCAGGACAGGGTGGAGTGTGTGTAGAATGGGTGCAGGAGAGGGTGGAACAAGGGGACAATGAGGGCAGGGGAAGGGTGGATCGAGACAGGGAAGGTGGATTCAGCAAAAGCAATGCTTGCCACATCCTAGTCCCCTTTCTGGATCCAATTCCACCGTGAGAGTTGATACAGACCTGTGCCAACTAATTCACTATCATAGGTCTGAGTAGATCCCTCCATATTGAGAAGGCTTACCCCTGGGTAAGGAAATGAATTTTCCCTTACCCAGAGGAGACCTCCTCAATGCCTCCCCCATTGCATTCTGCTGTAAATTCTGCATTGAATGGTATGCAACATGATGATATTATTCTTAAAAACCACAATTTCCACAATTTTTATGACTAGTAGTGTCACCACCACCACCCCCCTGAGGGTATCACCTTACTAATACCTTATTGCAGTAGTTCTCAAACTGACTTTTTAGAATGACAAACTGTCCAGGGCCCACGGGAAGTGATGTCATGGCTGGATGTAACATCATTAAGGAAATTAGATAAAAAATTATAAATAATGTAAAACAAACAATTAAATCAGGGAAGGCCAGCCCTGTTCCACCAAGTGAATTTTCTCTGTATCCTGCCTGCAGTAACAGCCCCCTCCAAAAAAAATTACTTGATGCCCAGGTCAATTTGTTCTTATATTCAAAACATATCGCTGTCAGGACCCACCGAGCTTTACAAGTCTTAAAAAGAAAAGAATTCACCTTACCCTCTTAAGCCTCTGTTTTTTCTTTTTATTGGGGGGGGGGGGATGGTGGCAGTTGCCTTCTGGAGTATTTGTTGAGCTCCACTTTCCTCATATCGGGGCCATTCTGGTGGCTTGGCATTCCTCTTTGCCTGACCTGACCATGCGTTCCATAGGGCTCAATGCATTCATCAGCTTGGAGGGAGGAACGTCCTTCTTGGATGTTTTGGGGGGCTGGGTTCATCCGTTCAGGACCATTCTGTGTGGTTGGATTCCTCACACCCTGCCCTTTCCAATGGACTAAGCCAAATTTCCCTACTTGCGAGTAAATGCACCACATGGCTCAGTTTCTCTTTCCATAGTGGTCCATGCTTTTCAGACAGTTGCATTTTTGTTTTCTAGGTTTTTTGGCCATAACGTTTGATAGAATGGAGACATTTCACTCTGGTTTTTTCACTGCATTCTGCTATAAATTCTGCATCAAATGGTATATAACATGATGGTATTATTCCTGCAAACCGCAATTTTAGCAATTTCACTCCCCCACTGCACATCACCCCCCCCAGCGCGCATCACCCAGTGTGGACCACACACCCCCTGCACCTCCCTAGAGATGCCACTGCAAAGCATACTACACGAAGCAAATCCCTGTACATATTTTTAATTTTAAAAGCATGCAAAACGTGGCATATCTCGGCCTTTAACAAAAAAAAAATACGTATTTTTGCTACCAAAAAAAATTATAAACTTTGACAGCTTTGGCTAATGGCAGCAGGCAGGTACTTGAACTGAAAGGCTATCATTATTTTAAATTAAATGCATTATTTTTCATTCACCATCCTCATTATAAAATAGAACCGTAACAAAGGAAACAGAATTAAAATAGTAATCAGATGACTTTACAGTGGAAGAGCAATTTGGCATGTGGAACTGCATGCAGATGTGCCAGGTTCCTTGGCAAATTTTCAAAGCTGATGCACAGTGTGCAAGAAAATTAGTGTTCATGTTTGGGGCAAGATTTATGCAGTCACTGCAGCAGAAACAAATGCAATCAGGCTGCTCAGTTGCCAACAGCATAAGAATTGGCTCAGAGAAAGTGCCGGAAATCTCATTCACAATTGCAGAATTACATTCACTTTAAAGACCTCGATGAGCGGATAGGCCAATGTACCTATAATGTTCATTTTAAGTGGTTACACTGTGCAGTACTACTATACTACTCAACGCTTCTCATTGTGAATACTTGATGTTGAGAGTGTACTACCAGGAATCTGTTCTCAAATGGCCATAGAGGTTTATACTGGATGTGATAGTGCTTTGTCTTGGTATCTGTGAAATCTAATCTCTGTTGTAATCTCTGTCCTATTGCAGTCATAAAGATAAATCAGAAAGCACTCTTATCAAACTTACCGATGTGCCATCGTCTAACACCAAGTGAGCACAGAATCTCATTCCCATCGGTTGTTCTATAGCGGGGTGTCCAAACTTTTTTGGCAGGAAGGCCACATCATCTCTCTGACACTGTGTCAGGGGCCAGGAAAAAGAATCAATGTACACTACAAATTTGAATAAATTTACATAATGAATATATTAGCGATGGAACTTATATGAATGAATGAAGGTCTTGCAATAGTTCAAGGCCTATAAAAGACTTTCACAAAGCAAGGCTGGCCTTTCCTTCACTGCCACTGCTGCATCACATATGGGAAACGGCAAGTAGTGGAAAAAGCCCTTGGCTCGCAGCTCATGTGAGATGTCGAACAGTCGCCCTAACGCTGACAGCAATTGCGTCATGCCAGCATGGGCTCCAGCAACTCTCTAGAAGCTCATTGGAGACTAGGGGTTCCCTGCGGGCCTGACTGGGAGTCCCCAAGGGCCACAAATGGCCCCCGGGCCGGGGTTTGGGCACCTCTGTTCTATAGTAGCCTGAATCTCTTTCAAAGAATCATAATACATTTCTGTATTATCCAAAGCAAGGATGCCCCCTGGGCTGGGGTTTGGGCACCTCTGTTTTATAGCAGGGGTGTCCAAAGTTTTTGGCAGGAGGGCCACATCATCTCTCTGACACTGTGCTGGGGGCCGGGGGGGGGAAAGAATTTATTTACATTTAAAATTTGAATAAATTTACATAAATGAATATATTAAAGATGAACTTATATGAATGAATGAAGGTCTTGCAATAGCTCAAGGCCTATAAAAGACCTTGCACAAAGCAAGCCTGGCCTTTCATTTGCTGCCGCTACTGTATCACAGACATGAAACAACAAGCAGTGGAGGGAGCCCTCATCCCACAGCTCACGCAGGAGGTCAAACAGTCTCCCTAATGCTGAGAGCAGTTGCATCGGGCCAGTGTGGGCTCCAACAAATCTCCAGAGGGCCAGAGGCTCATTGGAGACTGAGGGCTCCCTGAGGGCCGCATTGAGAGGCCTCGAGGGCCGCAAGCGGCCCCAGGGCCGAGGTTTGGGCACCCCTGTTCTATAGTAAGCCTGAACCTCTTTCAAAGAATCATAATACGTTTCTGTATTATCCAGATCAAGTTGGGTTTTAGGAATTGAGATAAACGGCCAAATCCTCTCTTTCCTCTGCCATAGTACACAGCTGTGCCAAAACATTTTTCTTTGCTCCTCTATAAGCCCCTCAGTTGCCAGTGGGTCTCCTCAGACTTGCGCCAGGTCTTTAGCTGGCTCAAGTCCAAGGAGACAAAGGGAACACGCCAGGAGGCTCCTGAGGTTATAGCATATGGTGCAAATTGCTCATGCCAGGATATATCCCTTCCTGCCTCTGACATGCCCCATTTCTCCCCCTGATCCACCCCACTCCTCCCACCTCCTGCCCTGTCCCACCCACCCTGCTAACTTACCAACACTGGCGAGGCAACTTGCTGCCACCACCTGCAAGCAAGGGTGCAAAAGCCCCAGTCGCTATGCCGGTGGGCCTTGTGAGGGCAGCAGCACCGTGCCCACTGAGCTTTTGCCCACCATGCAACTGCTGTCTGCCCTCTGGAGCCATTCCGTGGGCAGGCAAAGTCCTGCGCAGCTTACCTAACTGCTCTGAAAACTTTCTGAGGCCTCCAGAGCAATCGTAAACAGTACTTCCGGTTTTCGTACTAAAAACTCCAGAAGCTTAAGAAAGCTTTCACAGTGGTTAGGAATGCCGTGCAAGGCTCCATGCAGCTATGTAAGTATCCCAGGAAGGTAGTGTGATGCGGGGGGCGGGGGATAGCAGCACCATAGGGCAGTGCAGGTCTGAAACCGCATGCAAGGCAGCCCAGAAGCATGCAGCTGCACCCAGCCCAGGGTAGAAACAAAATTTCGGATTCCTAGGTACCAGAGGAATGAAACGCTTTCAGACTTGGATTACTAGGTATAACAACTAATAATTATTGATATGAAAGCAAACTGTGAGACTGAGAGCCCCCAAGCCTATGCATGTCTACTCAGAAGTAAGTCCCATTATAGTCAATGGGGCTTACTCCCAGGAAAGTGTGGATAGGATTGTAGTCTGAGTTATGTTTGTCATCCCCAAAACATTCTAACCTGCAGTTGCATAGAACTGGTTCATGAAAGGTTGGCCCAGGTTCTTGCATAGTGACCTGCTCAACATACAAAAAAAAAAAAAAAAGTGAAAATGTGTTTAAATTCATCCCCCTCCCTTTAGAAGCTTCAAGCCCAACATATACTAGTAGTTAACTAATGATAAAAGGGCAGCTGCCACAGGGGAGCAAGAACAAAAATCAACAATGAGCCCAGGCAACAGGACTTACATGGTCCTGACTCATGTCATGTTGTGCAAAACAATGGCATTTACACTCCCGTATGGCCCTCACTAAGTACTGGACATGTGGCCTTTAAAACAGAAAAGCTCTCATCTCATCCCACTTTCTCCCAGTGGTCCTTTGTTGGTTCACAGCAAGGATCTGACTTTATGCCCTTGATCCCTCTCTACAAGGGAGGGCAAACTCAATTCAATTTGCCTCCCTGCCTTTTAGTAATGAAGCTACGTCCACGTGAGCAAGCCCCATGATAATGTACAACAGATGGGCAGTTTTGTGCCTAATTAGATTCCGGACAGCTTGTTTGCTTGTAGTAAATGTGCGTATATTTGCCGATTTCACACTTATTACAGTGACAACAGATTAGTCAAAGGCAAGGAGAGAAAGCTACATTTTTCCCTATTAAGCATTGATGTAGGTCTGTTGAAGAGAACCCCTTGATAAAACCCGTATGTTCAATTGAATTATTGTTATCAATCACTGTCCTTGTGGATCAAATAGCACAAACTCTGACTGAAGAAGACAATGCGTGTTCATATCGGTTCTTTTCTTCCATAGTTCATATTCATGATAACCTAAGATTTTTGATGTTTCGATTCACTTATATTCTTGGATCTTTTCCATTTGAAGTTTACAGTACAAAGGGAACTGCTTCAAAGAACCTTTTAGCAGACCCTTGTACTGCCTCATACATATTTATTAGCTCTCACATTTATTTACAAATTATAACGCACCTCAAGACGGCTTGAAGCTCTACTAGCAAAGTTTGAAAGGCATCTTTGGACAAATCCAATAATCAGAAATAAGGTTTGTCAAATCTATTAACAGTCGCCCGCACAATATTTGAGGAAAAAAAAAATTATTTTGACCAACGCTTAATGGAATTAAGCCTGTAGAACTTGCTTCCCTCATCCCAAGCCCACCAGCTATGTTTGGTTTGCCGATATAATCATCTGCTTTCAAAGTGCTGGGTAGATGGCAAAAATAAGAGACTCATAGGTGGCTCGTGGACTGCCTGCCATTTGGTGGATCCAAACTGCTGTAGTCCTGAACTATAGTCGGAGGAACAGATTTTGAAAGTCGGAAAAGGTGCAGAAGAGAGCAACCAAAATGATCCAAGGACTGGAGCATGTTCTTAATGAAGCAAGACTACCACATTCAAGGTTTTTAGCTTGGAAAAAAGTTGAATAGAAGGAGGGACATGACTGAGAGCTCAATCCTATACCCCACCATATTTCACCATGAAGCAGTGCCATTGAGAGCCAATGGTGGTGGTGGTGGGGTGAACAGGCAGCCAGTGAAAGGTAAGTAAAAATATTTGCCTAGCTATCAATGGGTCTCCACAGACCTATGCCAGCTATTTTGCTGGTGGTAGTCCAAGAAGAGGAAGGGGATGGATCTGGGCCGGGAAAGGAGAATAGGATTCATGCCACTAGGTTCCAAACCCTCCCACCTTTGAATCACCACCCCCCAAGTGGGCCCATATCCTGCCCTGATCCTCCCTTGAATGGCCCCCTCCATCACCTTACCTGCTCTGATGCACTGCACTGGCATGGGCCATTGTTAGAATTAGACTGTTATAAAATAATGCATGGTAAGGAGAGAGAGAAGTTTTTCACCCTCTCTCATAATACTGGAATCAGGAATCATCTAATGAACTTGATGGGCCTTTGGCCTGGTCTGGTGAAGCTTTTTTATTTAACTTTTTCTGCTGTGAGACCCAGAGCTGTTTCCTTATTCCACCCACTGACTCAAACGGAGTTACAAGTTTAGGAGAACCAAGGTCAAATCCTTGCTCAGTTATGCAACAGCCCAATCCTATTCCCAGCAGCTCTGCTGGATGCAGCAGCACCAAAATGGCTACTGCTGCATCCATTGGCACCACCTGGGCCACTGGAGGTCTCCTGGGGGGGAGGGGACATTCGGGCTTCCCCCAGGGAAAGCCCCAAGGCCTGCAATGGGGCTTCTCAAGTCTGCACCAGCTATTTTGGCTTCATCAGTCCCACCCCTCCAGCCCAGTTCCTCCCACCACATTGCCCTCTCCCCACTCTCCCCTGCTCCAGACTTCATCCCTCCATCGCCAAGGCCCTCACTGCTGCCTGGAGCTCTTACCCTGCTGCAGGCAGTGTCTGTTTGGCTCTGGGTTCAGCACTGACTGGAGCTAGGCCAGCACTGGCCCTCACTGCTTGCTGGGCGTTGTGGATGTGCCTTATGGCATGTTTGTGACACGCAGTGCCGGTGCTGGAGCTCTGCACTGGTGTTGCCCCATGTTAGGATTGGGCCCTAAGTGGCCAGATGGCCTTCAGTCAGTAACCCAGCCAACCAACCTATCCCACAGGGCTGTTGAAAAGGAAAAATTGGGGAAGGAAGAAACCATGCGGATCACCTTGAGCTCCTTGGAAGTAGGATGGAATAAACATGCAAATCTATAAATGCAAATAGGATTTCTGTTTAGAGCCATATCCTATTCAATTTTCCAGCACTGATGTAGCTGTGCCAATGGGGTGGGCTCTGCATCTGCTGTGGGGGCAGTCATGCAGACTTCCTCAAGATATGGGAACGTTTGTTCGTTTACCTTTCCCACACTGAGGCGGCATCGGCACTGGAAATAGCCACTGTGATGTTATTGGTCCTTGTTTTGTGGTGTTTACTGTTTTTGTTTTACCTTTTAAATTGGATGCCCCTCAGAGAGGTATGCGCTGGACAGTTTGTCAGTTAAGCACATACATACCTACATGCAGACATAGAAGCAATTGTGTAAATGGGAAAAAAATTAAACAAGCAGACACCATGCGACACAGAGGTGGACTATAGGCTTCTGAAGATCTAGCAGGCCTAATTCTGTGCTAGGTTGGAGACCTTGTTTTTTACCAACCTAGACAGTAAAAGAGGAAAATTTGTAATTAGAGGCTGGATGAGAAGTAATAAACAGCAGTCAAAAATATAACTGAAATGGGGGGCGGGAAGCTATTCTCTCCTTCTCTCTTGCAAGCATAGTAGCATATAGAGGACAGTCATAGAAATGATGCCTTTAATTTAGTTTTGCAGTTTCCCACTATCCTGTATTAAAGGCAGACTAATAGAATTTATAGAAGTCGAACCCTTTTAGACATCTGCCTTTGTATTTTTTTTATTAAGTCCATACTTGCACAATCTACTTAATGTCAATTTTGTACAATGGTTACACTGCACAGAGTATTTTATTTTAAACCTGCAGGACACAATGATAAATTGATAATTGACCCCAAGGCCATGGCAAATAAAAGAGTCCCTGTTTTTCATTAGTACAGTATTACTCAGTTGTTCAGGAGAGAAAAACGAAGAGGTAATCCTAATTGAGTTCCGAGGGCTGAACAATTAAGAAATTGTCCATGGTTTTAATTGTATATCTTTAAGATCACAGAATTCCTCATTCTAAATAATACAAATAAAAAATGTAGCATCATGCAATTATTTAACATTTCCCTTCACAAACAGCAGTTTTCAGCAGGCTGTGTTTTGCGACGTATTGATTAGTGAAGATGCTCAGATACCAATTCTCCATTTACTTTTCTTTGGTTGTCGCTAATCTATCATATTGTAGGAAAACTGCCAATTTCCGTACCATTTAGAGGTAGATATTGGGTTATTCACAAAACAAGAATGGATTTTACTCTTGCCAGTGTAGGGTTCAATGATAAAATTTAGGCTCATTATAACGAATGGTGGAAAAAACATATAAAGCTCGCAAGCCATGAGCGACTTCCAACCACATAGGAAATTTTGTACGAGCTCGGATGGTTTTCTTTGTAAAGAATTCCAAGCAACTCTATTTTCATTTTTAAAAGCAAGTTTGTGGCTTTCATGATCCATTACAGACACAACCTGCAAATGTTGGCAGGGATATACGTTACATTCTCATGAATCAGAAAGCATATACTAGGATTTTCAAAATGCACTTTTGGGCCACACTACATGTGCCCATTTAAAGCATTATTAGCTCTAATTGGCTTAGGGCACACTCCCAATATTCTTGTGGTCTGCTGCAAGTCATATGCCATAAGGCACGTTTGTATCTCCTTGTGAGTCAGGGAGGCCAGCACAAGGATGCGCGCCAGACAGTGGTGTTGCTAGGGTGGTGTGGGGGGCCTCACCAGGTGACGTGGCGGGGGGGTGATGCGCCCTGGGGGCATGATGTGCTAAAATCGCGGCTTTAGGAGCTACCCCATCATGCCATACACCATTGGATGTGGAATTCCCAGTGGAATCAATGCAAAAAATGGAATTGAAATAGCTCCTTCAAAAGTTATGGTCAAACAAACAGAAAGAAAAAATGAATGGATCCCTACGGAAAGTGAAAGTGAGCCATATCGCGCATTTACTCACGAGTAGGCATACTTACCATAGTCTGTCGGAAAGAGCAGGCTGAGAGGACTCCAAGGGCATCAGAATGGTCCTGATTCAATGAATGCAGTCCCAAAAAACACAAAAGGGAGGAGGTCCCTCTCTCCCTCCCAGCTGCAGTCTATTGAGCCCTAAGGAAAGGGGAGCAGCCTTACGGTTGCATTTACTCGTGAGTAGGTAGATGTGCCTTGGTTGGTGGTCAGGCCAGGCAAAGGGGAATGTGAGGACTCCAGAATGGTCCTTATCTGATAGAGCAGGAGTGCAACAAATGCTCCAGAAGGCAGCCTCCTCCCTCCCAACTAAAAAGGACAAAAAAAGAGGCTTCAGCTGGAAAGGGAAATGTTTTCTACTTTGCACTTGCAAAGCCAGGTGGGTCTTTATCTTGATGTGCTTAAAATAGAAGAACTTTAAACTGGGCACTGGGGAGGGCTGGAAATCTCACTGATTCTTTTTGGGGGGTTGTTATTGCAGGCAGAGTAAGCTTCATTGACCACTATGGGACTTACTTCAGAGTAGACATGCATAGGATTGGGCTCACAGGCTGCAATTCTACCCACACTTTCCTGAGAGTAAGCCCCATTGACCACAATAGGACTTACTTCAGAGTAGATTCACTTGGTGGAACAGGACTGGCTCACCCTTATTTAATTATTTCTTTTATTTTAATTATTTATAATTATTTATTTTAATTTGCTTGATGATGTCACTTCTGTCCATGACATCACTTCCAATGGGTCCTGGACAGACTGTCATTCTAAAAAGTGGGTCCTGGTGCTAAAAGTTTGAGAACTGCTGCAATAAGGTGCTAGTAAGTTGACATGGGGTGTGTGTGTGTGAGACTCTACAAGTTTTCAAAATCACTAAAATCAGAATTTGGAGGAATAATACCATCATGTTATATATCAGTCAATGCGTAATTTCATGCAGAATGCAATGAAACAAACCACATTGAAATATTTGGGTTCTAAAAAAAGGTACAGCCAAAAAACCAGTGGGGGCGGGGCGATGGTACATCACCACACCCATTACCTGGGGCGTTGCCCACCCCACTGCATGGGGTGATGTGCAGGCCTCCCTCACCGTGACGCCACTGGCGCCAGGCTCCCCACACCAGATCCCTGTCAGCAATGGGTGAGTTAGCGCCAACTGAGTCAAGCCAGCACAGGGGTCTGGCGAGGGTGTGGGGAGAGCAGAACAGAGGCATTCTGGGGCAGGGGGAGGACAGGCAGCAGGTGGGCCTGTGGTGGGCTGACCTCAAAAAGGGGTGCAGCCAGGATCCTACAATTAGGCTAGATCCTAACCTCCATCACAAGGAACCAGGTGCATTGCTGGGCTGCTGGGATCTGCACCACTTCTTTAGAAGGTGCAGATCCAAGTAGCCACACTAGGGCTACTGCCGCATTACTCGAGGTAAGGATAATTCTCCTTGCCCTGAGCCTAGCATCTGGGCGAGTTCAGCAGCAGGGCGAGGAGGCCAGGGCCCCATACACTGCCCTTCCTCTTCCCTAGAGAAGAGGGCTGCTATCCAGTGTACGGTTTTTAAAAGGACCCCTAAATAAAACAACAACAACAACAAAAAAGCTATGCAGTCAGACAGCCAGCAGCAGGGTGGGGGCTATCCAGTGTTCTGCATCGAGTGCCACATGTATGATTATATGCCTCTGGGGCATAAGTCATGGGTGTGTCCTCCGTGCAAGGAGCTCCAGGCTCTCAGGGAACGCGTCCGCTCCCTTGAAGCCTTGGTGGCCGACCTGGAGAAGCGCAGGCAGCCAGAGGAGGACCGTGGGGAGACTTCCGGGGACGAACAGGCTTCGTCCCAACCTCAGGCGTGCAGCTCCTCGGCTGCCCGGGTGGGAAGTCTCGGGACTGGAGGACGTCATCCTGGAGAGGAGGGAAACAATCCCCTAGGGGGGATCCCTTCTCCAGGGGATGGGCCCGAATCCGAGCGCACTCGGGATACTCCTCGGCGGGAGGGGGGTCGGGGGCTTCTTGTAGTGGGGGATTCGATTATTAGAAACATAGAGAGGGGGGTTTGCGACGGATGTGAGGACCGCATGGTGACTTGCCTGCCTGGTGCGAAGGTTGCGGACATCACTTCTCGTCTAGACAGGCTAGTAGACAGTGCTGGGGGAGAGGTAGCGGCTGTGGTGCATGTCGGCACCAACGACGTGGGCAAGTGTAGCTGGGAGGTCCTGGAGGCCAAATTTAGGCTTTTAGGCAGGAAGCTGAAAGCCAGGACCTCAAAGGTAGCGTTCTCTGAAGTGCTACCTGTTCCACGCGCAGGGCCAGCTAGGCAGGCGGAGATCAGGGGTCTCAATGCGTGGATGAGACGGTGGTGTAGGGAGGAGGGGTTTAGATTCGTTAGGCACTGGGGAACGTTTTGGGACAAGCGGGGCCTGTACAAGAGGGACGGGCTCCATTTGAACCAGAATGGAACCAGACTGCTGGCGCATAACATTAAAAAGGTGGCAGAGCAGCTTTTAAACTGATCCCTGGGGGAAGGCCGACAGGAGCCGAGGGGCATCCGGTTCGGGACTCTTCATCCCTATGGGATGAGGATGGGGAGGTTAGAGAACAACAAGACAAAGGCAGGGTAGGAGAAGAAATTGGGAAAGGTAGGGTGATGGGATGTGATAGACGGTTTGGCACAATGAGAGGATGCGGGGACAAAGGAGCAAATAAGCAGCCCATCCTGGGGCATTCCGTGTATAAATGCTTTTATGCAAATGCCCGAAGTCTACGAGCAAAGGTGGGAGAACTGGAATGTCTGGTGACAAGGGAAAATATTGACATAGTGGGCATAACGGAAACCTGGTGGAATGCGGAGAATCAGTGGGATACCGCAATCCCGGGCTATAAACTCTACAGGAGGGACAGGCAGGGGCGTGTTGGAGGTGGGGTGGCCCTTTATGTTAAGGAAGGGATAGAATCCAGCAAAGTAGAGATTGAAGGTGGGTCCGACTCCACCGTAGAATCTCTGTGGGTTAAATTACCAGGCTTGTGCAGCAATGTAATACTGGGGGCGTGCTATCGTCCTCCAGACCAGAAATCGGATGGGGACCTTGAAATGAGGAAACAGATCAGGGAGGTGACAAGGAAGGACAGGGTTGTAATCATGGGGGACTTCAATTATCCTCATATTGACTGGGTCAATTTGTGTTCTGGTCACGATAAGGAAATCGGATTTCTTGACGTGCTAAATGACTGTGGCTTAGATCAGCTAGTCAAGGAGCCCACCAGAGGACAGGTGACTCTGGATTTAATTTTGTGCGGTACGCAGGACCTGGTTAGAGATGTAAACGTTACTGAGCCATTGGGGAACAGTGATCATGCTGCGATCCGTTTTGATGTGCACGTTGGGGGAAGAATACCAGGCAAATCTCTAACAAAAACCCTTGACTTCCGACGGGCGGACTTCCCTCAAATGAGGAGGCTGGTTAGAAGGAGGTTGAAAGGGAGGGTAAAAAGAGTCCAGTCTCTCCAGAGTGCATGGAGGCTGCTTAAAACAACAGTAATAGAGGCCCAGCAGAGGTGTATACCGCAAAGAAAGAAGGGTTCCACTAAATCCAGGAGAGTGCCCGCATGGCTAACGAGCCAAGTTAGAGAGGCTGTGAAGGGCAAGGAAGCTTCCTTCCGTAAATGGAAGTCTTGCCCTAATGAAGAGAATAAAAAGGAACATAAACTGTGGCAAAAGAAATGTAAGAAGGTGATAGGGGAGGCCAAGCGAGACTATGAGGAATGCATGGCCAGCAACATTAAGGGGAATAATACAAGCTTCTTCAAATATGTTAGAAGCAGGAAACCCGCCAGAGAAGCGGTTGGCCCTCTGGATGGTGAGGGAGGGAAAGGGGAGATAAAAGGAGACTTAGAGATGGCAGAGAAATTAAATGAGTTCTTTGCATCTGTCTTCACGGCAGAAGACCTCGGGCAGATACCGCTGCCCGAACGGCCCCTCCTAACCGAGGAGTTAAGTCAGATAGAGGTTAAAAGAGAAGATGTTTCAGACCTCATTGATAAATTAAAGATCAATAAGTCACCGGGCCCTGATGGCATACACCCAAGGGTTATTAAGGAATTGAAGAATGAAGTTGCAGATCTCTTGACTAAGATATGCAACTTGTCCCTCAAAACAGCCACGGTACCAGAAGATTGGAGGATAGCAAATGTCACGCCTATTTTTAAAAAGGGAAAGAGGGGGGACCCGGGAAACTATAGGCCGGTCAGCCTAACATCCATACCGGGTAAGATGGTGGAATGCCTCATCAAAGATAGGATCTCAAAACACATAAACGAACAGGCCTTGCTGAGGGAGAGTCAGCATGGCTTCTGTAAGGGTAAGTCTTGCCTCACAAACCTTATAGAATTCTTTGAAAAGGTCAACAGGCATGTGGATGCGGGAGAACCCATGGACATTATATATCTGGACTTTCAGAAGGCATTTGACACGGTCCCTCACCAAAGGCTACTGAAAAAACTCCACAGTCAGGGAATTAGAGGACAGGTCCTCTCGTGGATTGAGAACTGGTTGGAGGCCAGGAAGCAGAGAGTGGGTGTCAATGGGCAATTTTCACAATGGAGAGAGGTGAAAAGCGGTGTGCCCCAAGGATCTGTCCTGAGACCGGTGCTTTTCAACCTCTTCATAAATGACCTGGAGACAGGGTTGAGCAGTGAAGTGGCTAAGTTTGCAGACGACACCAAACTTTTCCGAGTGGTAAAGACCAGAAGTGATTGTGAGGAGCTCCAGAAGGATCTCTCCAGACTGGCAGAATGGGCAGCAAAATGGCAGATGCGCTTCAATGTCAGTAAGTGTAAAGTCATGCACATTGGGGCAAAAAATCAAAACTTTAGATATAGGCTGATGGGTTCTGAGCTGTCTGTGACAGATCAGGAGAGAGATCTTGGGGTGGTGGTGGACAGGTCGATGAAAGTGTCGACCCAATGTGCGGCGGCAGTGAAGAAGGCCAATTCTATGCTTGGGATCATTAGGAAGGGTATTGAGAACAAAACGGCTAATATTATAATGCCGTTGTACAAATCGATGGTAAGGCCACACCTGGAGTATTGTGTCCAGTTCTGGTCGCCGCATCTCAAAAAAGACATAGTGGAAATGGAAAAGGTGCAAAAGAGAGCGACTAAGCTGATTACGGGGCTGGGGCACCTTCCTTATGAGGAAAGGCTACGGCGTTTGGGCCTCTTCAGCCTAGAAAAGAGACGCTTGAGGGGGGACATGATTGAGACATACAAAATTATGCAGGGGATGGACAGAGTGGATAGGGAGATGCTCTTTACACTCTCACATAATACCAGAACCAGGGGACATCCACTAAAATTGAGTGTTGGGCGGGTTAGGACAGACAAAAGAAAATATTTCTTTACTCAGCGCGTGGTCAGTCTGTGGAACTCCTTGCCACAGGATGTGGTGCTGGCGTCTAGCCTAGACGCCTTTAAAAGGGGATTGGACGAGTTTCTGGAGGAAAAATCCATTATGGGGTACAAGCCATGATGTGTATGCGCAACCTCCTGATTTTAGGAATGGGTTAAGTCAGAATGCCAGATGCAAGGGAGGGCACCAGGATGAGGTCTCTTGTTATCTGGTGTGCTCCCTGGGGCATTTGGTGGGCCGCTGTGAGATACAGGAAGCTGGACTAGATGGGCCTATGGCCTGATCCAGTGGGGCTGTTCTTATGTTCTTATGTTCTTATGAGCTGCAGTCAGAACCTTCTGGCCTGCCTGTTCCAGTGCTGGTTAGGATTGGGCTGCCCATTGTTCTTTAGTGAACAACAGTTGCATCAGCCGCCCTCATCCCGGTGCCATCGCAGACAATGGCTAAGCAACTTTATCTACCTCACAATGGTCCTGAACCAGTGGGAGTTCTGATGCAGCTGTTAAGAAAAAAAAAATAAGCCCATCCTTAATAATGTTTTAAATGTCTCATATAGTTTGGAACTTCATTTGTCATCATTTTTGTCTGCCTCCTATGCCTCTATAGCAGTTCCTTGAATTTTTTTGCCCTCCTCCAGTTGGTGTTCCCCCCTCATTGTGTTCCCCTTTTTTTCTATTATAGTTTTGTATTTTCCATTGTATATTGTATGTTTATTTTTATTTATTTTTAACTCTATAAATTGTAAGCCACCCTGGGCATCTACTTTCAGCGGAGGAAAGGCGGGGTAGAAATAAATAAATAAATAAATTGACAGTGAAGCCCCATAAGAGCGGGCGGGAAAATGGGAGCACCTCATTGGCTGCTGCACAAGGGGAGTAGCTGGGGGGGCTGATGTCCTGAAGGCTGTGTGCCTTCTGGAGTCAGTCTAACAGAATTTTTGAGCCCTCCCTCCCCAAACAATCTGAGATTAGCTGGTTGCTCTTTTAGGGGGCCAGGTAGGAATTTTTTGTCACCAGTCTGATTGGCCTTGCTTGATTATTTTTTCGCCTACCCCAGAATGGTATGGTAGGGTGTTGGGTTATATGTTTAGAGTTATTTGCCTTTGGTCACTTGGGCAGGTGATGTGTGGACAGGGTAGCCAGGGCGGTAGGAAATCCGGCATATGTTCAGAGGTCAGTAAAGTTGGGGGGTGATCCAGGTCTGCTCAGATGATACTTGTCCAAGTCACTGAGGCTGGCTGGCAAGCCCCCAGACTGCATTGGGCAGAGGCCAACAGTTGGCATGGCCTCTAGGGTATCTGCTCATCCAGCTGCCTGGACCCTTAGGGGTTGGTGTTCTCTCAGGCAATGACTGAGGGAGCTTAGAGCCAAGATATGATGCCCGTGTAGCCTGGGGGAGGTAGACGGCTAGTACCGTTTCCCCGAAATTTAGTAAAATGCATGTGGGGGGTGTTTTAGATTGTTTATGCCTTGCTGCAGATTTTCTGATTGTATTAATAAAGTGACCCTTTATCCCAAGCCTTTGTCTGGCGTGCTCATTTCAGAGGTGCAAGGGTAAAAATACATACATACATGTATAATTTTTAGGTCCATCACATGATTTTGAGATATACATACCTACCTACACAATACATAATTTTTAGGTCTGTCACATGATTTTGAAATTTTCAATCTTGAATGCTGATCAAAGACATATATCAGTGTAGATCTACTAGCTTTACAGCCCATTCTAGACCAAGTTGCCTGCCAGTGGAATGCACATTCCACTGGCATTGCCAGTGGGAGGAAGTGCTTGGATACTGCCAGAAGCCACATGATTGTACACTCTGGCACCACAGGCCCAAATGATGCAGATACAGTTGCTGATGATCTTGCTCCTGGGCCAGTGGCTAGACCACCGTCGGATGGAAAAAGGTAAAGTAAAAAGGTAAAGCTGGTGGGAGGAACGAGGTGGAGGGAAGAATGAGGGAATTTCTGAGCAGGGAGAGTGCTAGAGGGGAAGGTGGGATGAAGGAGTGAGAGGGTGAGTTTGGTGGCATGAGAGTGCAGCCAGAGCCTCTCCCTTTTCACTGCCTTTACATGCCTCAGTCCTGCACCAGCAAAATAGCTGGACAGGACCCAAGAATTCCACAGGGCAGTGTTTCTCAAACTATGGGTTGGGACCAACTAGGTGGGCTGCAAAGCCAATTTCAGGTGGGTCCCCATTCATTTCAATGTTTTATTTTTAATATGTTACACTTGATGCTATATATATATATACACGATATACGACTGCATTTGGGGAAATGTTACAGATCTGTACCTTTAACAGGCTACTACTATATATATGCTTTTAATAATGATAGTAAATGGGACTTACCCCTAGGTAAGTATGGGTAGAATTGCCTAAGATTGTTGAAAATTTTCCTACTTAATGATGCTATTAACCCACGGAGCCAAACTGTTCAAGGTTGTCTTTTCCTTCCAAATCAGGGCCCTTGCCCTTTGGAGAGTCCAGGAGTCCTGATCCTGGCCAGGCTCCTCTAGTTACAAAGGTATGACTCCCCCAGCTCCACAGGTCTCCTTTAGCATGAGCTCTAGCGCTGCCTGGTGAGTGGTTCCTCACAGTCAGGGAGGGGAACCCGAGGTCAGAGGAGGGGGCTCAGGAGGCCCCAGTACCTAGTTGTCCTGCACTGGCCCCTCAGGGATGGGGTTTCTGGGGTGCCCTTTTGGTGCCCTCCACCACGGCCAATCCCCCTTCAGCTAGAGGGTGCCCTCCTTCCAGGCCTACCAGGGCTGCTCTTCCTCATCCCTGGCCTGTTCCTCAGACCTCTGAGGGAATGGGTGTGGGTGGGTCTCCTCACCAGTAACTGGAGAGCCTCCCCTCCCTTGGCCTGCTGGGCTCCTTATGAGCCCAGCTCCCTGACTCTAGAGCCCCACCTCTTCTGCCCGTGTGATCTTGCTCAGGTGTTGAGGGTTACCTGGCCCTACTCCCAGGGTGACCTCTGGCCTGGGGAAGGCATCCTGAAGGTACTTATCCCTTTCTCTGCCTGCTGAGGGGTTTTTCCCTCCTGAGGGTTCCCTTGCCCCCAGTGGCACCAGCAGTGTCAGAGCTGGGCCCTGGTGACACACTGCCATATGGATTATGCGAGCTTTTCCCTGAGCAAGTGAGCAAAAGTTCACTTACTCCGTGGAGACCTTTCCAACCTCAGAATGCAGCATGCACCTCCTTGTCTCACCTGCACTGGCAGGGAGGGGGGATTTCGATTGGATTGCTAGCTTATCTCACAGAGACATAAATTTAACCAACTTTAATCTGCTTTAGCCCCAATTTTTTTTTGTTCATTTGGTTTGTCTGGCTTGTAAATCAGCTATAAAATAAATAAAGTGATTCAATATGCATTTATTATTATTATTATTATTATTATTATTATTATTATTATTATTATTATTATTATTATTATATTAATAAATTAATTTTATTTTTTATTTTATTTTATAATATTTTTATTATATTATTATTATTTTATTTTATAATATTTTATTATTATTTTATTTATTTTATTTTATTTTATTTATTAAAAATTAATAAATTTTTTAAAGTAGTTCACAAAATGGTTTACATAGTAAAGTATATCAATAAATCAATAGATCTTAAGTAATTCCTCTCTAGAGCAGTGCTGTGTAGGGCTAGGAAAATGCGGATAGCACCTTCTCCTGCCTGGTTGGGGCTGGGAACAGCTCTCAGAGACTGCAACCCAGGGATACAGGCAAGGGGTGAACCTATGAACAGGTTGTGAATGTACGTCACCCACCTGTAATAAGGGAGCTAGTCTCTCCCATCAAACAACCACTCTTGATCAATACTCCAAGGAGAGCAGAACAAGCCTGGGTCCTGCTGGTCCTGCTGGCAGAGCTCTTATTTCGCCAGTGGAGAATGTAGGTAGGACTGGGTTGCTAGATTGATAACCGAGACCCAAGGCTGGCCCAAGACTTCCTAGTGCCTGGGGTGGTGTTTCAAATGTGCTGGCAGAGATAAGCACCAACACACACATTATTCCAGAAAGTTTATTTAAAGGAAATAGTCTTTGTTGGAAAGGGTGGATGCGCATTGTGAAGTTCGTCTGCGCAGCTCCATAACTTCTCTTCAGAGGAACCAACATTATGGAGCATGCCTTCATTCGAGGATAGAAAAGACAGGAACACACTGTGCTGACCTACCACTCTCTACTTAGCCTTACTGCCCCTGCTGACAGACATGCAATAGTACTGCATTGCTGTGTACCCCCCCTCCCCCCAAAAAAATGCTCCACCTACTTGATGATGTGTCATCCTCTGCTTCTCTCTTGTCCTGGATTGGCAATGGGAGAGAGGGAAGAAATTGAAAAGGAAGTGTGGAGAAAAGGAGAGCATTGGACTAGACCAGGGAGGTCAAACTCGTTTCATACAGAGGGCTGAAGTTAGCATTCATGCTGCCTGCTGAGGGCTAGAAGTGATATCATTAAGCAGATGATTGCCAGAAATAGGCACTGTGTTCATAGAAATTCATTAGCTGCAAATGACAGAAGACAGAATTTTGACAGAAGGGCAAATTTTGTTCATATTTTCAAGATACGTGAGAGCCCAGTTATCAAGCTGGGAGAGCCCAATTATCATGGAGACTGGAGACTGGATATCATTGTTTCCAGGGGCTGCATTTGGCCTGCATGCATTATGTTTGACACCCCTGGGCTAGAGCATTTCAGATGTTCTATCCCACCACTTGGCTCTCCTTCGTACCCCTCCATCTGCTTCTTTCTCTTCTTCCTTTTCCAATCCAAGTGGCGAGAGAAGGAGAAAGTGTGGATCAGCGGACAGAGGTGGGTGACACTCAGCCAACCTGTTGCTTGAGGCAAACATCTCAGTCAGCTTTCAGTCAGCTGAAACTACTCTTGGGTAGAAAAGAGTAGCAAGATCCAGGAGCTATTTGCTCCTTGGCTCACTGTTCAGCTGAATTTTGCCTGTTCTGCTCTAACGATACTCCTTCTAATTGCTTCCAGAACATCTTGCAAGATCGTACACCCTAAAAGTGCAAAGATACTGTGGGGATGAGGGTAGGGGTATAAAGTTGCCAAGTCTTATAAGAATTTATTCCTGGAGGCCTGAGTAACGTATAAGGGGTGTGGAGGCTTTTCCTCAGAAAAAGAAAAAAAAAAGTTATCTTACCTTGAGAAGGCCTTCATGGTTACATCCCCCCTAGACACATTGGCATGGCTGCATCAGTGGGGGGGGGGGCAGTTATTAGGTAGGATTGGACTGCTTATCTGCCAATCTGACCACTACACCACACTGGCTGTTGCATCCGGTCACACTAATCAGCTTTCTTTGAACTCACATTGTTTTTTCCTCCAAATATGGAAATTTATTTATGCAGGTATTTATATATACTGCCTTTCTTTGGTCATCAGATTTCAAAATCTGATATCAAAAATGCCACATTAACTAAAGCCCTATGCAGACATTATACATTTGCATATGTTAGTGCATGGTCAGGAGTGCGGGGGCTGAGAACGAGAGATTGTTAGCAAGCTAACATTTTTCATGACAGCAGAAGAACATGTCTGATATGGATTGAGTCTCAGAGCAGATGAACAGCAATGCTGGAAATCCAAACTGAACGTAATGCGTGTGGTGGAATAGGCTGTGTTAGTGCTACTCAATCCATGTCTTCTCCCGTCTCCCTTTGGCTTCTTCCTACATCCTCTGGCTGCTCTGTGATCTCCATATACAAGGCATAAATACAAAAGCATAATCTTCAGGATTTGGTTGGCCAGCAAGCTATTGAACAAAATCAAACTTTCGCTGTGTGCAGCAACAAGAACGACACAACTCATTTATCTCTAAAGAAGATTGTGTATCACTTGTTTCATCTGGGCCGAGCTCAGGAATGAGAAATAAAAGATGGGAATCCAGGAGAAGTAAATTCACAGCAGAATTGAGAAATATGATAGTTTTAGTCTTCACCCCTCTTCTGACCGTGCCTTTCTCTCTCCATATTTGTAATGCCTTTACCTACTTTAAATAGCTCCTTCCATCCTCTTTCCCCATCCCCGCCTTCCGATGCAACATTTCTGCAATGAGAATGCTTCTCACATTCTTTTCAAGGAAGGCAGTGTGCAAGGGATGCGAGAACCATGCTTGAGATGCTATAACTTAGTGCATGAGGCATCCATTTGGAGGAAGGAAGGCTGAGATCCAGACTCTGCCAAGCAGAAAATCTCCTTCAGACAGGCCGTCCCGCCCCCACCCCATGTTTCATAGATCTGTCTAGCGGCATCAAGCATTTTAAGTGTATATCAATATTTTCATTACAGAGACCTCATTGGCAAATATCACAAGAGGCGAATAATTTTTCAACTGGCGCCTTCTTCTGTGGCAGCCTGCGGGGTGGCATGACTGAGATACTGCCGTGTTAATTGATTAGCGCACTTCAGATTGTGCCGGGTGTGCGGCCCACTCCCCGAAACAGTGATAAATGGCCACCTTTGTGTGAAATGGTTGAGGTGGGACCACAGCTCCCTTTGACAAACCAGAAAATGAAAAGATGACGATTGGATTCTATTGACTCGCCTCCTTAGAGCAGTTGTGCTTCTTCCCAAAGGTTAATTGGACTTGAACTCAAGAAATTAAGAGGTCACCTAAGGTCACAGTGACAGCAGGCAAACTTTTAACATGCTGCTAATAATATTTGGCAGGAGGACAACATGTTAGGGGGCACTTCGTCAGGTGCTGGGCATTTTTCCAGCTATTGCGCTTTAAAAGAATCAGTATTTATCCCTGTTTCTTTGGCAAAACACTAACTGACAAGGATTGCAGCATTAATGTTTTGACAGCTGCTGTTTTAATTAATGTCCCCAAATTAAAAGCCAAAACAAAACAGAGATCTGTTTTATTTTGAAATGGCTCCTAAAAAAGTGGGTGGACCCGGCAAAGAAATTAAAAAATCAAAGCGTTCCATGACAAGAAACACTCCCTAATTATACAGAAATCAAGATGTTCTTTTGGTCGGTGGTACCCAGGTTGGGAAGAAATTCATGTTTTCTAAGGCTTCTATGTCAATGGAAACATAAGTCTGTGTAGTACGTGGTGGCAGAAGTGACCCCCACAGGTGTATTACAACAGTGTACCAAAGCTGGCACTAATGCTTTATAGTGCTTTCATTATAAGAACATAAGAAGAGTCCTGCTGGATCAGATCAGATCAAAGGCCCATCTTGTCCAGCATCCTCTTTTCCACCGTGGTCCACCTGTTGCCTCCGGGCAACCCACAAGCAGGAGATGAAAGCATCGCCTTCATTTGTCTCTGAACCTGGAGGGAGCTCATGGCCATTAAGGCTTCAAGGTTAATCAAATTCTAATCGCAGCTGAACCAGTTTGAGTCAAATCAAGTACAGCCATCATGAAAGGTAAGAGGGCTGAATTTCATCGCTTTGCTCTTTCAGCCATTTTCAGTTATCGCCACATTTCAAATTAATCCAATGTGCTTTCCTCTTCCGTCTGCTTTCCTCCAACCTTCCGTGACGTTCAACAGCATTCTTATATTAATTCTTTTTATTTCTGCTTATTTAGGTTTTGCATGCATTTACGTGTCTTATATAGTAAGCTGTTTACATTTTTTGCCAGACAAAATAAATGTGCAAAATCAATAACGCTTCCATACTCTGGTCCCTAACCAGCAAAAGTGCAACATATTCCCATATTGTCAGAGAGTGAGGCGCAGGGCATGCCAGCTATCAAATACAATCAATACAGGTTGACCCTCCTTATCCTCAGGTTTGGGACCTGTGGTCCTGACCCGCATCTGGAGGGCCTCACCGAACTTCCCAGAAGTGTCTTCTTGTTACAAGCTGGGTTGTGTTCTGAGGCATGAGCTCCCCACACCTCAGAAAGTCTCCCAGAGTCTTCTGAGAAGCACCTCTGGCTTGGCAAAGAACAGAAAGTGCCTCTCAGAAGCTTCTGGGAAGCCTTCTGAGGTGCACAGAAGCCACATGTGGCCTCCCTGCAACTCATAACACTCTGGATGTGAAGAGACTTCTGATCACGCCTGGAGGTCCTCTGAGGGGACCCCCCCCCCCCACGGATCTCAATATCCATGAGTTTGGCATCCGTGGGGGAAGGTGTTTCAGGAACAGATCTCCTCAGATGCTGAGGGCCAACCTGTGTACCACTGCATGTCCTCGTGCTAAATACTACTGTATCCCTTTTACAAAGTATTGTCAAATATCAAATTCTGAAAGCAAGTGATATATTAAAACAAATAAATAAATATATAGTGATATCTAAAAAATAGAATATCAGACCTCAAAACCTTGTTGCAACTCTGTGTGATCATATGAAGTTGAAGTCCAGTACTGTCTGCTCAGATCAATGACAGCTCTCCAAGAGACTTGCTACCTAAATTGCAGGCAGAGCGTGTGGTCTATCACTAAGCTACAACCCCCCATTAAGATAGGCTAAGTGACTTGTCCAAGGTCATTAGCTGAGCTTGTGTGGCTGAGCAGAGATTTGAAACCAGGTTTGAATCCAGGTTTCCCAACCTTAAGTACACCACTCTCTAGCATCACTTCCCTAGCACTGTGCTTTGCTGCTTTCTGAATATACTTCTGACAGTGTGTAGATTTCACATTGGATCACTGTGTTCTTCTATACCAACTCGCAGATTATCATCCAGGGGATACACATGACACTACTCATGGATGATAGATTGTAAGGTTGAACAAAGCCTTAATAAATCCTGCAGCCTTTTCATCCAATTTGAGAGAACAATCCAGCTCCTGCTGAGGAATGGAATTCCAGTGTTGGTGTCATTGCGTAAGTGAAAAGGAACCTCATGACTTGAGAAGATAGTTGAAACTCTGAGTAAATGAACCTTAACTTTCTGGAAGCTACCTCATAATGAGTTGGTCCACCTAGCTCCGTTTTGTCTATGCTGACTTCCATGCAGCAGTCAGGGATGTACAGGATGTACAGGATGTACATCGTGCCAAGTCCTGAGTCTGTACCTCCCTTGACTCGAGTCACCCATGAGTCATAACAGCAGCCGTTGCAACTATTTTTCAAGTCATTTTGACTTGAGTCCAAGTCTTTTCATGAAACAAGTCGAGTCGCGGAACAGACAAAAAAAAGCAGAGTTGCAAGCACACCCAAAAGCGAGTCTTGACTTGAGTCTATTCAAGTCTTTTCATTTGTAGGGTAAAACCCCTGAGTCCTGAGTCAGTGCCCAAATTTTTGACAAGTGTGACTCAAGTCCATACGAGTCGTGAAAAATGTGTGTTTTCACAACTCGAGTCCAAGTCATCCAAGTTGTGACCCATCCCTGGCAGCATCTCTGCAGGCTGGGGTCCTTCCCAGTCCTACCTGGAGATGCTGAGATGCTCTTCTGCCTGCAAAGCACGTGCTGTAGCACAGCCCTTCTGCAGAACTAAGCTCAGCAAGTCTTTATACATCAGGTTTGGTGTTGGCCTTTTGTTGTCAGGCGGAGATGACTTTCTTTTGTTCCCCATCTACAGGAAGAAGTTCTGTTCATCTGTGCTTTCAGCAGCAATTCAATTTGTTGCAGATGCTGCTCAGATGTTGAGTTTGGGCTTCTTAGTGCGACCTATAAAAAATAATTTCCTCAATCTGGGGCCATATTGTAATGCTTGAGTGTACTCTGAGAGTGCCCTAATATGGGATCTGCACAGCACATTACTTCAGCTTACCAGATGGTCTGAGACATTAGCACAACACAATGGGGTTATTTGTAAAACGACATGGAAAGTAATGTTTATGCTAATAAAACATATTCAACTTATTCTGAACAAATTCCAGTAGCCTTTGTGTGGTTGTTCCAGCAAGTCCTTGCCAAGCTTCCTAGGAAGAACAATCTGTCACAGAATGGTGTAGAAAAGGACTAAAAGAAGAACATGTGAATTCCCTATTGATTATGAAAAACAGCCATCAGCTGTGAGATATTAAAGCCCATACATCTACAAATACATCCATAGGAACCACAAAGATGGGCCACTCCCAGTGTAGACCATTTTATTTCATTGCACGTCTACATACAGAAGGATAACAGACATGAATGATTAGGCCACAGTGTGAACTGTGGTGGTCTTACAGCCCAAAAAAGGTAGCAGACATGAAAAATTAGGCACAGTCTGAGCTTGAGTGTGCCTAAACCCCAATCCTAACTGACAGTTCTGCTGATGGAATGTGATCCAACAGAGGAGCCACCCATCACCAGCCCTGATAAGTTGGTGGTGGTGGCAGCAGGCGGTGGAAAGAATGGGACAGAGGGGGAACGAACAGGGCAGTGTCTGAGTGGAGAGGGGGTTTGGGAGGAAGCAGAATGGGGAAGGGAAGGAGATTTAAATCTGGTAAAGCTGCTTCCTGGGATTTCCAGGACTGGGCGGGCCCAACACCTCCTGACAACATGCTTCATCAGAAAACACCGGAGCCACATTTTTCATTGATTCTTGTTCTGGGAGCATTGTCATACTTGTTCATGACAGCGGCTTTGAAGAAAGGATCGTGGGAGATGTCCAATGGAGCCTTGCTCGTAGGATGCTGCAAAAGCACTGACAACCTAACAAAGGGCTTGCAAAAAGACTTCTCTGTTGCAAAGACTTCTCTGTTGCAAAGCTTTGCTGCTGTTCTCAGGTGGGTTTGGTGAAGGGATGGGGACAGATGGGGAGAGGGGCCTTCAATGGAACTGCATCTTGGAATGTTCTTGAGTGGAACTTCAAAGAGTGATACATCCTGAGAGCTGTGAATGACACACACGCACAGACACATGTCTACTTTGTTTTTAATGCCTTATTCCTTCTGTACACCACTTTTGAGACTATCAGTTGGAAAGGCATATTCATATTTTGTAAAGAAATACAAATAGAGTTTGCAATGTATTTGTCACCTCCTGGCAACTAAGAAGAAACACATGACTTTGGAAGACTCCACTGAGATTCTTCCTGCCTTGTGTGTCTATCCCCACCTCTTCATCTGCATAACTTCTCTAGTGGTTCATTTGGAATGATTCCTTTCTCTTCCAGGAGTTTCACAATAGCAACAACTGTTGGACAAGAATGGGAGATGATCGCAGTGACATTTGTTCTGTTGCAGGATCCAGGATTATTAAACCAAGCCAGTTGAAGAAAATCTTATTTACTTGTCCCTTTACTTGTCTCCTTCCATGGAGAAAACAAACTTATAGTTGTTTCATCACTGCCAGATCTATCCCCTTCTGCAGTCTCCCCACCCTGTTCTCTTCTCCCCACCCGGTATTGTCCCCTCCCTCCTTCATTTAGCCCTCTCTCACCCCTTCCTCCGCCATTGTACCTGCCGTGGTGGATCCCTTTGGATTCATTGATGCTAGAGCTCTGGCAGTGCGCTATGCTGTGGGTTGTGGCAGCATGCTTTATGGCTGTTTTTTAGCCGTCAGCACCAACAGTACATGCGCTCTGATAGCAGCAAGGCCCAGTAGGATTGGACCATAACAGCAGCCACTTCTGGTCACATCCAGGAGATCCTCTGAGGCCTTCCAGCTACAGGCTTGGCATCCACAGATGCTCAAATCCATGAATGCCAAGCCAGTGGATAAGAAGGGCCCACTGTGTATTTTTCTTTTTCTTATTCTAACCACCTTTTCAGTGCTGATGCAGCCATGCCAATGGGTATGCTGCATTATATCGGAGGCAGTCATGGAGGCCTCCTCAAGGTAAGAAAGTGTTTATTCCTTTACTTTGGGTCTGCATTGTGGCTGCATCGGCCCTGGAAAGGTAGATGGGGTTGGGCTGTGATTTACTGAAATGACTGAAATTATTTTTAAACTATAGGCTTAATTCTGAATTTTTACGTCCCCCTACAGTGAATAAGGTATGAACCGTAGCTTACAGTACAATCTTTGCTGTAATACAGCTAATGAAGAATCCCATGAGCAAGAAGGAAAAAAAAAAGGAAAAACCTTGAGTTGGCAATTAAAACGATAAAAAAGTAACTTAAAGCTCTAGAGAGCTTTCATTCACATTCACAAAGGGCAAATAAATCTTGTCTTTATTTCTGTTCATTCATTCCCAAAATACTTTTACTTTCCCAACTCAGGGAGTGAGTAGACAGACAGATAGGTGGGTTCCCGCCACCCCCATTGGAGTTTTTGTATTTACAGGACATTTTATTCATTTTTAACCTGATTTTGTTTTAACTGTGGAATCCCCCTCCACCCCTCCCCTCTAGCTCCTCCTCCCAAGTGTCTGGAATGGATTATGTTCAAAACAAGAATAAATAAATTTGCCTTATTCTAAGTCCTCTTTTCTGTGTGCCCTGAGAGGAAAGCCCTGAAAGTATTTGCTTCTTAAAAGACTGTCTACTTCAGTGACAATGACGGCCTCCCCAGTCTAAGATATTTCAAAGGATTTGGATGTATCTGGAATTTAACCAGCAGTGGAACTGGACCAGCTGATGCCCAGGGTGGGGTGACATGATGATGCCATCATGTTACCCCATGTCATTGTGTCATGCACACCCCCCCACTCCAGGATGTCATCCCCTTCATCCAGAATGGCTCCAGTTTGGATCCAAATGGACACAGGACAGGTGGGAGGGCCCATCTGTGCTCTACTTGTTGCTCTGAGCACAAGGGCGGCAAGCGCTGCACACACCCTCAACTGCAGTCAGCACAGTAAACCTGTGAAGTGACAGTAACACCCCCCTGCACCAGGCTCACTATGCTACCGCTTGGATATACATACCTAGAGGAAGGTACAGCAGCACTCCTGTAAAACATTTCGAACTGTTCCTTCTGCTCCCAAGCTAAGAAAGATTTTTTTTTTCCCAATGGATAATAGCCATGGTAGATAAATGGAATCTCCGTGTACTTCTGATCAGCAGGCAACAGAGACAATTAACAGGGAATGGTCATTATGTTCTGGCTGGCTACTATTGCAGGCAAAATGTTGCTGTCATTGATGGGCAGGCTCTGATCCAGAAAGACTCTTTTTTCTGTATTATGTACATCATTTTGCCATACTTACTTCAAAACACGGGCAGCCCATCTGCGGTTTAGTCATCTTCTCTGTGTCATCCTTCCCTTTTTCAGCTCAGTGTTCCCTTCTTGGGACAGAGAAAAAAAAAGGGGAAAGAAAGCGAGAGATGACAGGAGGGTCAGGGGACACTTCCCTTCCCTTAGAGTCTCTCTGCAGTGCCATCTGCAATCAGATAGTTAGCATGTCAGTTCAATCTCCCAGGATCCCTTGAGTGCTGCTCAGTCAGTCATGAGGAAATACCTTGTGTATTGGCGACGGCTGTCCCCGAACAACGCCCAGTAGCTCCGTCGGGAAGCCAAAATGGGGCAGCAGGCATCACCTTCACATCAGTGGATGTTAAGTGAGCTCTCCATTGATGTGTCTTGACCTAATAAGAAAACACAGTGAAAGGGCCAGGATGGAGAACAGGTGCTAACCTCGACTTGTCCTGTTGTTTCCTTTGCTCTTGATAATCAGAAACTGTTTTTAAACACATATATAGATTAGATTTTTTTTTCTTTTAAAAAACCCAGCATGGAATTTCTTTTATGCAGTATGAGAATACAGCCACTAGATGACACCAAGAGATAGTTCCTATAGGCCCAATCTTAGATTCTTTATTCAGCTGTCTGGTCTAAAAAGGTGAAATTCTTGCTGAGACTGTAATTAAGATTACAGAGACATGCAAATTAAGCAATGTTGCAAGTATTAAAAGTTGCCTTCCTTGGGTATCACCAATTACTGTCCTAGAGCGCAAAAGTGGCTGGGATTTATGCGCATTTGGACAGCAGATTTCAAACATGCCTTTTCATGGCTTGTCGACATGTAACTTTTCATTCATTGCTATGGCAAAGGCATCAGGTGTCTTGGGGAAGCAGGGATGTAGAAATCCAGAAAAAGAAACTGACAGCAAGAAAGGAATTGGAGTACCCAAGGCCATTCTGCACAAACAGCTCATCACATGTACCAGAGTGCCAAATGTTCATGTTTCAGCATTCATTGTGAAAAGTGGACTTTAAAGGGATACAGCCTCTTGAGAACCCCTCCTTCCTTGCAAGCCATGGTCTTTTGCATTATGCCCATTCACATCTCTGATACAATTTTAAATGCTTGCTCACTACAAGATCCTTCTTCATAAGGAGCCTGGCATACTAGGGAGAAAGCACAGGTTTGAATAACTGGAAAATGCACAAGAAATTTCAAAGGTTTTTTTATAGTCCATTAATGAAGCAGCCTGGCATCGTTCCTTGGCAAGATGGAGTGGGGGGCAAGGTTCAGTGATAGAGCATGTGCAGAAGGTCCTAGATTTAATCCATGATATCCCCAGGGCTGCTAAGAGCTGGCAAGATGCCTGATTGGCACTCCCCTTCCCCAAGCACACAAAAGACTTGGTTGAAACAGGGCCATGATTTATTCCATTACAAGGCTGCGCAGCGATTGGTGCATTGCAACGGGTCCTGACTATACTCTGCCCCCCTTTAGTGCAGGCACCTAACTAGGAGGAGAAAGTTCTTGTCTGAGCCCTCCTTTTGGGCGAACCACCCTGACTCAGAACCTGAGCTCGCCCAAGACTCCCCTAGGTTCTTCATCACCAACCCCAGGAAACGGGGTTCAGCCAGCTGAATTGTTCTGGCCACCCTGAGCCGGGGAACCATGAAGGTGAGCATCCCAATTCCATTCCAGGGTCAAGTCAGACTGCCCCCGATCCGGGTAGCCTCGGGGCTCAGCACTGGCCTTAACCCGGCCTGTTGCTTGCCTGAAGTTAGACACTGGTTCCCTATTTCTCCTCTAGTTCCCGCACTACCCTGCCAGACACGGCCAACCTGGCTGAAAGACCCACAAGAACCCCAAGGGGACAATCAGGGGTAGGCAAAAAAAGCTTCACCCCATGGCCAATCAGGGGAAAAACCAAAAATTCCTACCCAGCCCCAAAAGGCGACCAGCTAGGCTTCTGACTGTGTTTAAAGGGCGGGTGGTGGGTTCCACTGCTGCTGAGGATCAAAGAGGCTGGGAAAGCATGGATGCCAGCCTTTAAACTACGCCCCAGCTTGCCCCCTCCCCCGACCAATAGCTGTTCACCACATCATGCAGGCGGGGAACCGGACAAGTTTCCCTCCACCTGTATTAACAGCTGGAGGGCTTTTCTTCTTCCAATAATGCAGGGCAATCCAAGTACTGGCTTTCACTATCTCCCTCATTACTATGTGAAGATTTTGAAACAAAGCCCTGGTGAGAAAAAAAAAAAAAAAAAAAAAAAACTTGCTTGGCCTTTCCACCACATTTCTCTTTTTCTTTTCTGTGCCCCTGACTTACATTTGTACACCACAATGCCAAAGCACATGTAGACTCGATCCAAGTCCATGTGTTCTAGACATACACCAAATTAAAGTGGTGGGGTTTACTAATGGGGCTAGGAATTCTGTGGACTGAATTGGATGACCTATTGCTGGATTTTGATCTGAAGGTGTAAGTTTCAATTTCCTGTGTTCCGATTGTACTGATACATGGAGAAGACCTGGGCTGCATTTCCACTACAGCTTGCATCCACTTTCAACACACTTCTATTCTCCCAGTGCATTCTGGGGGCACTTCAAGGAATCTGAGAGTGATTAGAGCAGCCGTTTTCAACCACTGTGCCGTGGCACACTAGTGTGCCGCGAATGGTCTGCAGGTGTGCCACGGGAGTTTGGGGGAGGGTCATTTATTAGTAAGGCCATTTGGGGATGTAGCCACCCACCAACAGCATGGTGTGCCTTGTCAATTGTCAAAAACCTGATAGTATGCCTTGACAGTTTTGGTACTTTGTAAGTGTACCGTGAGATGAAAAAGGTTGAAAATCACTGGGTTAGAAGAAGGGTCAGGCAAACACGAGGCCCGCAGGCCAAATGTGGCCCCAAGAAGCAATTTGCCTGTTATAATTGAGCTCTCTCATATCTTGAAAATATGAACAAGATTTGCAAATTTTCTCATCTGTCATTTACAGCTAATGAGTATGTGAGAGCATACTTAATGACATCACTTCTTGCTTAACGATGTCACTTCCAGCCCTCAGCAGGCATCATGAATACTTACTTTGGCCCAATGTACAAAATGTGTTTGATAGCCCTGGGTTAGAGTTACCCTTAACAAACTACAGTCACCATAATGCACTGAAGGGGGGGGGGAGAAGTGCATTGAAAGTGGAAGCCCAGGCCCCGGGGATTTTGCCCTTTCTGCCCCCTCACTCCTCAGGCCTGGGTATCTACAATTAGGAAAGTCTGAAAGCCTGGAGATCCATTGCCTGTGTTGGCAATAGTGTACAGTCGTTGGATTCAGTATAAAGCAGCTGCTGATGTTTGCAGGATTATTCCAGAGCTGAGGGGCTACCAAAAAGATTGCCTTCCCCCAAACACTCAGTGTTTTACTTCATGTAGAGAAGTGTTTCTCAACATTTGACCCCTGCCATACCACTTTGCATGGTCCACCTGTTGGAAGTACCACCAAAAGTGATGATGTCTTCACCAGTTGCTTCCAGATGGCACTACAGGTGCAATCAGGTTTTTTTGCGCATACAAAAGCACACACTGGAGGTCTGCCCATCAAACTGAGCCTTCTACCACTGTTTGTCATGTTGCATTGCTGGTCTCCCTGCCAGGCAGTGAGTGTCCGGAGTTCTTGCGGGTACCACCAGACACTGCCTCAGTTACCACCAGTGGTACCCATACTGCTGGTTGAGAAACACTGATATAGAGAAGGAATCTGAAGCCAGGCCTGTTCTAAGGACGTCAATGAATAAGAAGATTCAATAAGGAATAAGGCGAGGATGCCAAACATAAGGCCCATGGACCAGATACAGATCGCAGAAGCTCTATATCCATCCCCCATGATAATTGGGGTCTCTCATATCTTGAAAATATGATCAAGTTTAGCATATTTTCTCTTCTATCTTTTGCAACTAATGAGTTCCTAAGTGGGGGAAAAAAATGTATTTCTGGACATTGCCTGCTTAATGAAGTTACTTGCTGCTTATTGACATCACTTTTGGCACTCAGGAGGCACCATGAATGCTACTTGACCCACTGTATGAAATGACTTTGACACCCCTGGGGTAATACATATTGAGCCCTTCTTGTGCTTTGCAGGACAACATTCTTGCCACCCTTATTCACTGTAACTGTAGGGGCTTTTCCTTATTTTTACTATGTCTGTTTGGGAATCCCTGTGACATTTTCCTTTCACATGTATCCAGGTAACATAAGAGCTTTGAGCCAGGGGTTCAGAGCAGTATGCTGCAACTCTTACCTACCTCAGTAATATCTATAGAATTTCTGAAGGGTCAATGTGAACATTGGGAGGAGTTAATAGTATATGCTCCTCCCACATTGTCCACTGGTGCAGAAAAAAGTGGAGTTGCTATATGAAATGGAACTAATTATCACATGTATTAAAAAAAAATAAAGAGTTTCATCAGGATCTGAATGTATAACATGCTGTACACATGACTCCGGTATCTGAGCTAAGAAATGGCAGCCATTGAATAAGGAGAAATTGGTCTCTGCATCAACGAATTCTTCCTCCAGTGGAGAAAATGACCATCTCTCAGGATACACTGCTGCTAAGCTGAAAAATCACCATTCTCCAATAAGAGAACTTGAAGATCTTGGTGTGACTTGGCTGAATTTCAATTTATAATTAAATTTTATTCTGGTAGTTTAGGAGTCTATCAACACAAAGGTTTTCTTTCCCACAAGAAATTAGTAACTTGCTGGAAACTGGTGTAATTCCCAATTACAATGATTATGAATGGTCACTGTGCTTCTCATGTATACATTTTAGCTTTGCATAGAAATGTCACTGTACATTTTGGATTTCATGCCCTGTTGGCACTGTGCTCACCATGTGAGTGTGTGCCAACTGAGGATACTCTTCAAGATCAAATGAACTGACCTCTTGTTCAGAAAAGCTTTGGGCTACAGCAAGTCTGTTATTCATCAAGGTGACACAAGACGGCATTTTATGGTTCCTCCTAGTCTCAACCTTATTCACACAGAGAGTATGAAAAGCCAAAGCATGAGCCCTAACTTTGCAGCCATTTTTGCAGGCTGAAACAGGCCTTCTCCCCCTTTGTCCAGATGTGGAGGGGTAAGCCTATTAATGGGTGATATTTTCCCATGGTGCAGTAGGCCGGGGCAGGGGAGCAAGGAACAGGGAGATGTTCCTTCCACTGCCTTTGCAACACAGGGATGCTCCCTGCCAATTGGAACTTTGAACAGTTCCCAGCAGAATGTGGGAAGTTAGGGAAGTGTTGGCCAATGAGTAGGTAAGTGTTGTGAATTGTGAGCATCCATTGGTGGACTTGCTTCTTTTGTGGATGTGAACAGGCATGGAGAAAGCCAAATGAATGTACATTAAAGAGAAGATTCAGGGAGCATCTTTTGTGGCCCACACCCCAAACGCAAGCTAACGTTTCTTATTGGGAACATTTGGGCTCACTTTTCATGGAGAGCCTTATTGAAATCTATGGGATTCCATGATGGTATCAATCTAAATGTAAGAAGAAACTTGAAAGATGAGGAATCTTAAGTGCAGAGTCAACCCAGTGTAGAAACTCTGTCCTCTCTTCTTCCCCCATCTCCATTGTCCAAACGTATTCCTATTTTGAGCTGACTCTCTTTTCCTTGGATTAACCATGGTTCAAATTAGCAACCAGCTGGACTTTATGCCAGTGTTTTAGAGTATAGGTTAAAAAAAATCATGTAGTCATCTAATTCCTTTTCAGTGTTCCAACAGATATTTTCTTTACTCTCTCTCTCTCTCTCTCTCTCTCTCTCTCTCTCTCTCTCTCTCTCTCTCTCCATTTACAGGTGCAGAATTAAAGAACGCGTTCACTCACTATATTATTGATGCACTTAAGTGGAGTGTTCCAAAGCCTATAATTACCATGTAGGCTTATGGCCCTGAAGTAGACGGGGATAGTGGTACTGCATATCCATGATTTGAAGGACATATAGGGATGATTATAGAGGCAGTACTCTACATCCATTGCAGCCCTTTTGTGTTTAGCTGGTTGTCATGGCAAATAATTGGATAGAATTTAAGCCACTTTCTTCCAAGTGGGAAATTCATAATTTTACCCTCCACCTAATTCTCGACGCACTTTTAAAGAATCTTAAAGTTTCTACTGGAATGGCATAGTTCTGTGGGAGAAATATCTACATGTACAAAGAAGACAATCAATAACATGGGGCTTCTGTGATTTATTTTCCCAACTGTCCCTGTTGTCTGCCATGGAACAATTATACCCTATCAGAAAGTTCAAAGATGAGCTGTGTTGTCTGTCTCAAAATTATGTCATCAATCCCCTGGATAAATTATAGACAGGTGTTTAAAAGATGCTCTTAATTAACACGACATGCTGCAGGAATGTATCTTAAATCCATTTTCATTCCTGTGAGGTGCTATATTCAGATGGTATATGTTTGGTAGGTAGAGTGTAATATATGGAAAATCCAAAGCAAGTGAACTTATTCTGTGTGGTGTTGAATGGACAGATCCAGTGCCAGTGACATGCACCAAGTTTTTGTGCATTAAAAAACGTATGCAGTGGTTACAGGTAGCAGAAAGAGATGTGCATCCCCATCTATATCCAAAGGCCAATAGGAAGGTATGCTTGAATGTAAGTTGAGATACACACCTGTGTTTTATCTGTGTTTTACACATTTATCTGCATGTCCCATTTCTGCTAAGCTTGTGTTAGCAGATCCAGATGCACCTGGGTCCTGAGCTAGTGTCAGAAGCCACAGAGACTAAAATCTTATGCAGTGGTTACAGGTAGCAGAAAGAGATGTGCATCCCCATCTATGACATTTAGCCAAGAGACATGTGCATGGGGGTGTTGCCACTTACTCATTTCGCAGGGTCAGGGTATCTGACGGCCCTGATCCTATTGAGTGCCATCACCGGTGGAATGTGTATTCTACTGGTGCATGCTGCAAAAGCGCTGTAATATGCTTTGCAGCAGTGCAAGCTTCAGGTGCGCTGGTGGGAAGGCTGCAGCCTTCCCGCTGGTGCCGGCAGAGTGACAGAGACCCACAGAGCAGGTGGCCCAGGAATGGGGGGGGGCCAGAGGTAGTGCGAGGGCAGGAGGGGGCTAAACAGGCCAGGGGGAAGGCAGAATGGGGAAGAAATGGGGTGGGGTGGGCAGATTGGTACCAGGAGGGGGTGAGATAGGTGGTGGCATGCATGGTGAACCCCAAGGCCCTTCCCAGGCTTGATCCGCCTGCATGGATCAACAAAGACTTGCACCAAGTATATTGCCTGTTCAGGTCTGAGTTGACACTTTGTAGCTACTGGGACCTACCCCACACGTTACCAGCACCGCTGCATCACCACATGGGGTTTAGGTTGGATTAGGCTGTCAATCTTATAGCCTCAGTTCACTATCTGTAAAATGGGAATAATATCAACTTATCTCACAGATACAGTAATAGAACTAACAAGAAAAGTACTTAGTAATCTGAAGGTGCTACTGAAATTTCTAGCATGTGTTTTATTGGAATAATGGATTTCACTTATTTTTAATTCACTCTATGTTTTTGTGGGTTTTTCTAGCCTTATAATATTTATTTCAGTAGTTTCTTATCATTATTGCATCACCTTCTTACCTTAGTTCTCATTTTTCAGCCTTTGACCAAACTGGCATTTTGCATAGTTTTGATCAGGGTTTTTTGTTTGTTTGTTTTTAAACTTAAAGTCCAGTCCTAATTACAGGCTGCCCACTATTTAGCTGCCACGAGTTCGAGTAGAACAACAGGGGTTTGTCACAACAAAATAAGAGTTAGGAATTACAGTGCTTCCACCGCCCTACCCACTCTCTGCCCCCACCTGTAACTTACCTGCACCGGCAGAGGCAACGGTATCCACCAATCTTCCAGCATGGTCACCTTTTGCAACAGTGCTTAGAAAATGGGTGCTGTCAGCCATTTTATGGCAGTGAAAAGCCTTTCTGTTGCCGTAAATGGCTTTGCACGCCAACTCAATTCTCGTTAGAACTTGGCCAAACAGCTGCAATCCTATACACACTCTCCTGGGAGTAAGCCCCATTGAACACAATGGGACTTACTTCTGAGTAGACATGCAAAGAATTGGGCTGATGCTTATGAAAGAATTTTTCATCTGGCAAGGTGTTCCTTGCCTCACTTGCAACAAGGAAAAATCAGAGTTTTGACACCAAATCCTATAGGAAACAGGTAGGTGAAATATCCATTTAGCTTTCTTCAGAACCAATAATATCAATTTGGCATTATTAAACTGGAAAAGTGTGAAAAGATCCCAAGTTTCCAGTGAAGTGGATCAGAACCATTTTTAATATTAAAAATATTAAGCAGTGTTGATATAGTTTAAAATGCTTGTCTCGTTAGCCATTATTCTCAAAATGCTGTTTCCCCATAAATTTGGGTGAGCTGATTGGAAATAGAAGATTATTTCCAAACAATTGCCTTTTAGGGATAATTTACTGTTCATATAACTTTCCCTCCTCAAGGCAATGCAAAAAACAGTATACTTTGACCTACCCCTATATAGCTGATGATCTTAGACTAAGAGGACCGGTATTTTATGTAACTCATATGTTTCCTATAGCTATAGATTTGATATAGTTGATAGTCCTAATTTTTTTTTTTAAATCCAAATGGCTGTTTTTCTTTGGGGAAAATGGTATATGGGGTAGGGTTAAACCCTGTCACCTTGTGCCACCTGACCTGGATCATCCCATCCACACCTTAGGAGCACTTGTTTGAAAACAAGATGGGGAATCCCAAGCACGATTTTCTAGGTTCTATTGAACCTGTAAGTAAAGAATAAGTGAAATAACTTTCAGGGCCTGTAGCTCACCTACAGCCCAATCCTATCCTCACTTTCCTGGGAGTAAGCCCCACTGAATCTAATGGGACTTACTTCTGAGTAGACATGCGTAGGATTGGGCTGTTAGTCTTGATACCAGAAATTATGTTACTAGAAATCCAGAAGACTGAACATGAGATTATGCAAATACAAAAGGTGCACTTTAGTTTCAAAAATATTCTCCCTTCCTTAAAGCTCTTCTGCAAAGATTACCATGATGTGAGTTCCATTCTGCTGGCAATGGCTATAAGCACATGAAAGTGGTCTTGCTGGATCAAACCCCTATCCTTTTGGCCCAGCATTCTGTTTCCAACATGACCAGTCAAATAGCAAGCTGTGACAGAAATGACTATCCCCCATTTTTTTTAATCTCTAGAAACTAGTGCTGACTCTGTATATATATTTATTTTTATTTAAGATATTTCTGTTCTGCCTTTTCTCCCACCTGGGGGCACCCAAGGCAGCTTACAGCAAACATAAAAATACAAAAAAAAATAATTAAAATATGAAATAAAAACAGTGTGTACCAAATATTAATAAAAACCAGTGACATGGGATAATGACGACTTGTTAAAAACCTTTTAAAAAGCAGTAAACAAAACAGAAAGTGCAACCAATATCCAAGGGATCAGAGAAACAAACACCTTAACAATGAAAAGCAGGGATATACAGTGCAGGCGCTGCAGGTGAGGCAGAACTGCCCCATCGCTGTCCATGGAAAAGCACTGCAGCTGCCCTGTCTGCTTACTTCCAAGAAAGCTCTCCTTACACTTGCTTTCTTGGGTGTAAGGAGAGCCTCTACAGTTGTAAGCGGGTGGGATGGCTGCAGTGCTTTTCCATGGACTATGATGGGGCAGTTCTGCTCACCTACCACCCCCTTGCAGCATGTCCCTGATGAAAAGAATCAACACACTTTGATGGAAAAGCCAAACTAAAGCCCTTGTCCAAAGGATAACAGGGAGGGCTTAGATCTTAACTCAAAAGGGAAGGAATTCCAGAATTGGGTCACCACCACAGAGACATCCATAATCCTTGCTGCTGCAGACATGACCTCAATCAAGGGTTGCTCAAGTAGGAGGGCAGCTTTGCTTGACCTAGGAGGATAAACCAGGACGTATGCGAATAGGGCATTATCCAGACTGAATAAATGTGACGCTCGCATGGGAGTTCAGCATTATTGTAAGTTCAACTCTTCCAAGAGGAATTGAATTATTGGAGAAATGAGAAATACTAGCTCTTCATTCACAACTTCCACTTTCAAAGGGTTGTGCCTCAGTCCATTGTTCTTCCATTTTAATTTCACTTTGTGTTTCCCCTTCAAGCATACTGAATTAATTGTCACAGGCAATCCTTCACAGTTTGTTTTTTTGGAGCTATTGTGTCTTGCTGCTCTTCCTCTCCAGGGTGAACTTTATTCCAGGACCTACTAGACTTTGCACTTGCATTTTGACACCTTGGTAGGTCAATGTTGAACTGACACTTCAGGCACTTGACCTCACCAACTCATCAGATAATTCACAATAGTAAAAGGCACAAAAGGGATGAATTGGAAAACTGCCACTTCTGGAAGGGAAAAAAAAAAAAAAAAAAGATGAATAAAAAGTCTTATTAGGGTGGATGCACTTTTGCTGGAGTCATTCACAGACTATGGCCTACAACCAAAAGGAAAAGTCATACTCACTGGAGTGGTGGGCTACATGTCAACATTCAAGTCCAAACATTCAAGTCAATCTGCCATTTTGTCCCAATGCCAACTTAACATTTAATTTTAAGGGGTGTTTTTTTTCAGGCAAAACTTTGAGGTCAATCTTAAATATTAACTTTTAGTAGACAGTAGTTGCCCATCCTCTGAATCTTCTCAGACACATGCCAGCTACATAGTTGGTGTAGGTCCAAGGAGACCCATTGAAGACCAGGTCCAATTACAGACTTTGAAATTCACAAGAGGGAATAAAGCAGTGTAGCTGGTAAACACAAGAAGGCTAAGAATTTGTGTAAGGGTCCGCAAAACCTTCTGCCCTGAACGATGCACAGGATAGTAAAAATGGGTTGCAACTGTTGCTATTTTCAAAAGGTTCTCTCTGGTCTAATGGGGGGGGGAAGCCTACACAAACTGAGACTTACCAAGTAATGAGGCTGGTCAAATGCAATTTCTGTAAGTGCCTACTAAATACATGGACCTGCCAGTCTAAGGTTACTCTTCATATTTTGGATATGATGTTTTTGAGGGGCCAAGAGGAGGGTGGTAACATTAGGGTAGCTGAACTCAATACATGGGCTGCTAGAACTGGCCTCAGTCCAGGCTGCATTCAATCAAGGGGCTGTGAGTTCAGGCCAGATCACCTTAACCCGATGGGCAGCCCAATCCTGAGCTGGCCGCGGCACCCAGGTCCAGCAGCTCTATGGTGGGCTCCCGTCAGATCCTGTGCCTCCCGCACTACCAAGGGAGGCTCCTTGGGAGAAGGGGACATTCGTCCCCTTCCCCCGAGTAAGGTAAGCAGCCTTGCAATGGGGCTACTCACTTTAGTGCGACCAAAAGGTCGCCGCTAAAGTAAAGGTGCTTGTGTAGGGTGAGCAGCCCTGCCCAAGCGCATTGGATCCTGCGGAGCTCAGCTCTGCAGATCCACCTCTCTCCCACTCCGACACACCTCCTCCATGCCCCTGGCCACGCCTCCCCCTCCCTGGAACGCTTCCCCCATGCTCCCGGCCACGCCCTCACCTCCAGTTCTGCAGTCCGGGAGACCGCTGAGCCATGGAACCTGGGCACCTGCCACACGCCAGCCCAGCTCTGGCCGGCACTGGGCTAGCTCTGGCAGTAAGCCCCGCAAACATGCCTTATGGCATGTTTGTGAGTGTGATCTGCGCCGTGGAGCCGTGCCGCGGACCACAGGATTGGCTCAAAATAGAAGAGGGCAAAGAAGGAGAAGGATTTAAGGGAAGCCACAGCAGGCATAGGGAGTAGAGGTATGGGAGGAGCACAGGGGAGACTTCCAGCTGTGAGGCAGGAGTGCTTTGCCCCTCCAGCTATCCTGGATTCCCAAGCCCAGTGACCCTCTGGGACCCCACCCCTCTGAGCTGGAAGACCCTGCAATGGAGGCCTGCAGGGTGTATCTTCTGGGCCCACACTCAAAGAGTTCATGAGCTGGAAGAGGGAACTCAAGGGATCAGCAAGAAGGAGGAACCCAATGACTGGGGAAACTGGGGCCTTTGGACAGAGGCAAGAGATATTGGTGCCTCCATGCCGAGCAGCCAGTACTGGATTTACATGTAAGCTAAACAAGCTACAGCTTAGGACCTCACCAAGTCGGAGGGCCCAATCCTTTCCAATTTTCCAATGCCGGTGCAACTGTGCCCATGGGATGTGCACTGCATCTTATGGTGGGGCAGCAGTCGCAGAGGCCTCCTTAAGGTACGGGAACTATTCCTTTACCTTGGGGCTGCATTGTGGCTGCACTTGTGCTGAAAAATTGGATAGGATTGGGCCCTAAATCTGGCGCTGGTAGCAGCAGAATTTTGACACCAATAGGCCCACATGAACCACAGTGAGATATAGCGCCTGGTGATCAGGGAGTCCTGGGAGAAGGACCAGTCCTGGGCCAGTTGTGTGTATAGGCTGGCTGCCTAATAAATAAGAAAGCATAATTCAAGCAAGCAACTGGGAAGCTGTTTTCCTGACCTCAGAGCCCCTGGCCAGGAGGATGAGCATGACCTACCCATTCAATGTTGAGCTTCCCCCATGAGATGACCTGGGGCCTGGGGGTTGTAGTGGATGCCTACAACAGTCAATGAGATAGATATCCATGTTATAACTAAATTTCATATTAAAAAATAGAGGAAGAAATGACTTGGTCCCACACTTTCCTGCCTCATCATTTGTCCTGCACTCCCTGGGCACACACCCTACATTGACCCTTGGGGTCACAGGAACTCAGGGTCCACTATGAAGCAAAGAGGACTCTGAACAATGCAATTCCTCATAATAACATAAGAACAAACTTGCTGGTCCACCAAGATTAGGATTTTGTTTCTTACAGTAGCCAATCAGATGCCTCCTGTGTGATATGCAAAGGACTCCAAGGGAGTGCAAGGATGAAGGACAAGGGGAATACCAGGGACATGCACAAAAGCCTCACTTCTTGAGCTGATGAAGCTGACTGGTAAAGCTAATAGGTTACTTGCTCCAAAATTCCAAGTCCTTGAGCCACCCTATCTCTTGGAACCCTTTGAAGTACGAGTTGAACTGTGAATAACATTTGATATGAGCTCCTCTCTCTCTCTCTCTCTCTCTCTCTCTCTCTCTCTCTCTCTCTCTCTGTGCACGCGTGTGTGTTCATATGAATGTGATGAATGTGTATACAGGGAAATCTTTCAGAGGAGTTGCTTATCATAAAATAGGGCCATCTCTAGGTCAGAGGGAGACATCTCCTGATAGCCACAGACCCAGACATGTAGGGTTTCTCTGTCATAGCATGCTCACTATGTACATGCAACACATGAACAACAGTGATTCTAGGCTTTGTTTTGTATCATTCCCTCCTCTTTATTTAAATACAGCTAAGATTTTTCACACTGGGCACTTCTAGAAGTGATGGTCCTATAACTTAAAAAAAGTTGAATACGGTTGACAAGGGAAATGTAGCCTCTTGAAAATTTCAGATGCTGGCTTTCTGAAAATAGCGCCATCTTCCTGTTGCTGCAAACAAAAATGGCAAAAATGTTCACTACCAGTCCCTGATTGCCATCTTCATGGCTGCCTCCAATTCTCCACTTCCACATTGGAAAATGGTGTGGGTGGCATTGCTCAACGCATGAACATGTTCACATTTGAACATGCAAAATGCAAGTCAGTGTGATGTCATTATTATTATTATTATTATTATTATTATTATTATTATTATTATTATTATTATGCTTTATTTTTACCACGCCTTTTTCCCCGAAGGGACTCAAGGCGGCTTACAAAACAAGGTTAAAACACGTTAAAAGCACAGTTTAAAACAGATAAAAAATAACATATTGTAACATATTGTAAAAACAGTAGTCAGATAAAAACTAGTCAGATAAGAGCATAGTGCAGCAAATTGAAAAAGGATCAGACCTGTAAACAGATGTTAAAAAAATATTAAGAGATGTTAAGAGATTTTAAAAAGGCCAGGAACTCAGAAGGCTTGTCTAAACAGAAGGGTCTTCAGGCCTGGCCGAAAAGTTTCAAGAGAGGGAGCAGTTCTCAAGTCAAGGGGAAGGGAATTCCATAGTGTTGGTGCCACTACTGTGAAGGCCCTATTTCTTGCCGCTGCCCCACGTACCTTCCTAGGCTGCAGCACTTGTAAAAAGGCCTTCTCTGATGACCTAAGAGGATGGGCTGGATCGTACGGGAGTAGGCGGTCTCTGAGATACGCTGGCCCAGAGCAGTATAAGGCTTTAAAGGTCAAAACCAGCACCTTGAATTGGGCCCGGAAATGAATGGGCAGCCAGTGCAGCCACTGGAGAAGCAGACTGACAGAGTCAAACCGCCTACCTCCAGTAACTACACGGGCCGCAACATTCTGCACTAGTTGCAGTTTCCGAACCGTCTTCAAGGGCAGCCCCACATAGAGCGTGTTACAATAATCCAGCCTCGATGTCACCATGGCATGGATCAACGTGGCCAGGTCTGCACGATCCAAGTACGGCCGCAGCTGGCGCACCAGCCGAAGCTGAGCAAAGGCCCCCCTAGCCACAGCCGCCACCTGGGAATCCAGGAGCAGCTGCGAGTCCAGGTGGACTCACAGGGTAACACAGGATGGTCAGAAAGTGATTTAAGTGAAAGAGCTTAAAGACTGTGTTTATTGAAAGGTTGCCAGTCTGCAAGTCTGGAGAAAATATTGTAAAAGAAAGAAAAATCCACTTAAATATGGAGAAAGGGTGAGGAGTTGGGAAAATGAAAACACTACTCACAGCAAAGCACGTCAGTCCTTTATAAATGGAAAGCAGAAAGAAATGGGGCATATCTAGCAGTGGCAGCAGCAGCAGCCGCCGTGTCTCATCCTATTATGCATCTATCTATTTCCTGTTAGTGGGGTGGAGAGGGTCATTCATTTCTTACCTCCTGAATCAGCCTCTGCACTGAGCATCACAACAAATGAAGAGAACAGGGCAACGAGGGGCAACTGTGACAATGCTATGGAAAATTAATCTAAAAATCTTCTTGGCATTTGCAGTGCAGTCACATTGCTGAAAGACGTCTGGCTGCGGTCACAGAGATGGCGGGTGGGAAAGGTGGAGGTGTGCACGTTCACCTTCCCTTTTCTGCAAATGCAAAGAAAGAAAGAAAGAAAGAAAGAAGGAAAGAAAGAAAGAAAGAAAGAAAGAAAGAAAGAAAGAAAGAAAGAAAGAAAGAAAGAAAGAAAGAAAGAAAGAATCTCCACATGCAATAAATGTAGAGCTAGCCCAAAAGTAGGGGCATATTTTGCAAATATATTCAGCATCATCTGCCAAAAGGAAGGGCTGACCTTTGGGACTATTTTTCATATACCTTTGCAGGAAAGTACAGTCTCTGAAAGCAGTGAGCAATTTTTTTCAGGACAAGAAGAAACATGGCCCTTTGAGAGAGCAATCCTAAAGGAGCACTCTGCCGGTGAAATGGATGCTGCACTGGTCTAGAGCAGGAGTGGGCTAATATTGGCAGAACGACCACATCATCTCTCTGTCAAGGTCCGGGGGAAAGAAAAGAATTAATTTACATTTCAAATTTGGGCAGGCGGTCTGGTCTAGAGGGTAGAGCCTCCATTTGCCTGAAGATTAACATCCACAAGGTCGGCAGTTTGAGGCCACCGGCACCGTGCGACCTTGAAGCAGCTGGTAAGCTGCAGCTGAGCTGTTCCATCTGCTCGGAGCGTGGGAGGATGGAGGCCAGAATGTTAAACCAGATCGGAGTGTAACATCTTGAATGTGGTGGTTCTTGAAAGAGAGAACCTTCTTTCAATTTGTAAAAATCCCTGCATGGATTTAATAAGCCTGCCTGTGTAAACCGCCTTGAATAAAGTCTTGAATAAAGACCAAGAAAGGCGGTATATAAATACTGTATATTATATTAAATTTGAATAAATTTGAATAAATTTACCCAAATGAATACTTTAGAGACAGAACAATATGAATGAATGAATTTTACTGAGCTTATTTATAATACGTATAAGAACTATGACAGCCTGCAGCTCGTGTCTGGAGGTCGCAACCGGTAGTCATGGGCCAGCATGGGGTCCAACAGTCTCCAGAGGGCCAGAGGGTCATTGGAGACTAGCGAAGGCTCCTTGCGGGCCGAATTGGGGGACCCCAAGAGTTGCAAATGTCCCCCAGGCCAGGCTTTGCCCACCTTTGGTCTAGAGTGTTGCAAATGTGCTGTATGGCATGTTCACAATGACTCAAGAACCAGCAGCACCAGTGGGGAGGCCTGCACTGCCCTGCTGATGCTGTATCCCAACAAAGGTCTGCCAGGGAAGGCAGGATTTGCACTAACTGGCACAAGGGCATGGGGAGGGTGGCAGGGAGGTAGAAGGAGGTGTTTCAGATTGGGGGAAACAGTCACGAGAAGCAATTACTGAAGTGTGAGTTTTAATTTTGGGTTTTTCACATACTTTGAAGTTCCCTGTTTCACACTGAAAACCAAAGCCTATGATAAATCAGTGCAGCAAATAGTGCATGTCAGTGGGGCTAGGATGAGTGTTGCTGCAGGGGTGGGGATGGGGGGATGTCTGTGCAAATGCACACCTGCCTCTTGTAGAAGCTACTGAACCGTGATCTTCCTTGCTGGATTAGGGTGAACTTGGGGTGAATCTGTGTTGGAAAGACTGGATCTTGAAAACAAGTTGTTTCAAGTTGCACTACAGTTGATTTTGTATCTTCTCTCCCCTCACCTTGAAAACAGATGCAGGGTCGAACAGGTGTTTGAACTTTAAGTGGAGAGTTGCATTGTAAAAATATATGCCGGATTTCATTCTGTTGCCTCAATACTCTGGGGAGATATTGTGTTACACTCCACTTTACATCTTACCTGGTTCCCTTGATAAAATAGCATAGAAGTTGAGCTGAGGTTCAAATTGTCCTACAAGTGCACATACATATCAAATATTTGATTTCAATATCTCAGTCTTTAAGGTAGGTGGCACTTTTGCATCTCTCCTGACTCACTTAAACCAGGGGTCAAAGTTGAACTTCAAACTTGAAATGCAGAATAACATCCTGAACATGGATACCAACATTTGTTCAGATATCTCATTTGAGACATCCTATTGTGCTGCCTTTTACATTGTTACTGGCTCCTTTGCAAATGGGTGCAGGAGTTGAAGTGTTGGCAGATTTGCTACACCAAAGGCTTTCCTGATAACACAAATCAACTTTTATTCCACTATCCAAGCTTTCAGTACAAATACTCTTTGCAATGCATGACATTGTTCCCGGCTGCCTGGAAGATGAATGCATGGTTTGTACTGCTATTCAGACCTGAGACATATAATAGAGTCCTGAATGTGTACACCAAATGCAACTTCTACAGCATAATGTTTAGGAGATTGATCATGTTACAGATTAACCAAGAAACAAAGAAATGGAATACTGGGCATTCTTGAGGCATTGCTGGGGTAGGTGTTTTGCTCCTTTCCCCATACCTGAAGTCAAGCAAAAATAAGGCAGTCCATTGGTGCTGCCATGGGCATGAAAGTGGTGCCCAGGTAGCCTTTGGGAGCCATGTTTGTCACTGCTGCTTAGTGTATGCAGGAACCCCTCCTCTAAGGCTGCAATCCTACATACATTTTCATGGGAGTAAGCCTCACTTACACCAATGGGACTTACTTCTGAGTAGTCATGCAAAGGATTCTGCTGTTAGGAGTGTAAATTGAATCTCAAAGGCAGCTTGGCTTGCTAAGGATGATGTAATTCCTTGATCCCTTATTGGGTTGCTGTTGATGAACTAGGATTGTCAAGGATGTTGATACCCTACAGCTTGGAAGCTCTTATGAAAGAGATTCCCTGCCTCACAGGTAAAAATAGCTAGCTATCGCCTCCAAGGCAGAAAACCCACTCTAAAAGCAGGGAGGAGTATCAGGAAAAGTTAGGACCTGTTACAAGTCTGGGTAAATTAATTCATAAATTGAGATCCGTTTTAATTCCAACCCCCGTGTCTCACATCTTTATTGGAGGTATGCAGGCAATAACAAATGGGCTAATTGAGCCAAAAACCATGCTCAGTCAATGCCCTTTGCTTTTCCTCTCAAAAAACAATTAGTTACAGTTTCATCCCGAATTGTTCTAGCATGTGATGGACAGTTTCAGATGGCAGACCTCGCCTGCCCCTCGCCCCCGGGCAAAGGTCCACAATAGCGTCCCCCCCCCACAGGATGCCGCTGCTCCCCTACATGCAAAACCACTCCCCCTACTTACCTGGAGCTCACGGATTTAATGGCAGGTCTGCCACTGCAAAAACTATCTTACGTGAAACAGTACAGTTCCTGTGTGGGGGCTGCACCACATCATCTATTAGGAAAATAAAATGAGATCACTTGCCTCTATCTCCTTATTTCAACATTTAGGGTATGTAATTCTCTACATTTGAACAGCACCAGAAAGGAGGAACATGTAATCTCCAAAGGCCCTATAGCTGTTGCCTTTGTCTGCATGAATAATACACCTTTGTGTCTTTATGCACAGTGCTACACAGTGAGCTGATGATAAGAACTGCCCTCTATTTTCAGTGTGTCCTGGCCTTGCATATTACAACAAAAGGGTGAATGAAATTCAATCATTGATGGAAACTCTTTTGCAAGATTTCCCCAGCCCCATTCCTTCTCACAGTGAAGTGGTAAGAAGTGCAACAAGCTACGGTAAGCTAGTCCCTAGGCTGAAGATAACCACACTTCACCAATCTGCTTATCACCACCACCGCCACCGTTAATGTCAGATCATGTAATTTGCATTTTCAGTGTGAATAAGCTTCACCATCATACAAAGGAAGCCTTTATGAACTCTTCCACACTCCACCAGAAGCCATTATTAGTGTCATATGAGCTCTGACTATAGTGACTGTAACTCAGCTTGTATCTGTTTGTAAAACAGAAGGTATATGTGGGCAGGGGAGCAATCCTCAAGCATGCAGTATCAAGCAAAAAAAACAACAACAACACAACCCACCTATGAAGGTGGTTTTCTTTCATAAATCACTAGGAAAATTGATGTCTCTTTTACTTGTGAAGAATATTTAGGAGACCTCTGGAGGTGGTCAGTGATAGCTAGTGCATTGTAAGTGTTCTAAAACAGAAAGACTTTTCTGCCATCAACATAAAAGGATTTGGTTGGTTGGCAACCTTCAGTCTCGAAAGACTATGGTATAAGCCTACAGCACCCAGTATTCCCAGGCGGTCTCCCATCCAAGTACTAACCAGGCCTAACTCTGCTTAGCTTCCGAGATCAGACAAGATCAGGCATGTGCAGGGTAACAGATTTGGCAAATTCACAAAAAGAACAGTTTATCAACAAGCCATGTACCTAAATAGAATTTTCATCACCAGATGCAACTATACTTCTGAATAGAGGATGCTGAGGGCAACTCACAGAAAAGGACTGTAGAGTGTTTGTGCTAAACTTGTGACCTTCTCAGAGATATCTGGCTGTGTATTGCTGGACTAGTTGGACTAGTTTTAGCCTGACCCAGTGGAGTTCTTATGTTCTGAAAGAAGCATATAAGCAGGCACACTCAAGAGAGCAATTCCACATATGCAACATTCTCCTTGTATAAGGAGGAAAAGAGCTTTCCCAGATAAGACCAAAGGTCTATTGGACCCAGCATCATGTTTCTTACAGCCAGATGCCTTCAAAAAGTCCACAAGGCAAGGCATGAGGACCACAATCCTTATAAAGCTGGCATCACACAGCTGTTTGACATGTATAAAACACTTGTTGGGGTCCTGTGCCCCAAGGCGCCATGCCTGTGCACAGCCACACTCTACTTGACCCTAGCAACAGTTCTGCTACTGCTCCCCCATCACTCCGTAAACATCTTGTGGGTTACTCGGCAGCAGGTTGCGCTACTCCTTCCTGGGTACTAGTTCAAATTTCTTCCATGTTCTGTCTCTGTTTGTTTACAGTGACAAATGCTGATGACAAGGAAGGTCCCCACTGTGATTGCTACCCTGAAACATTCCAAGGTGATGATTATGTGGAAGAAGATCTCTTCCTGTAGCCAGATTTTGTTGCTACAGAAAAAAACACAGATCACAGGGAGGGTGGGGTTTCATCACTATGGGCGCAATCCCACCCTCTTCTGAAACAAGCAAGCCAAAAGGCTTGCACTGTATCCAGCACACAATAGGGGCCCAAGGCAGCTCAGCCAAAGGCAAGGGGAAACATTTCCCTTTACCCCTGGGTAAGGCGCCCTTGCCCCATGGGTCTCCTTGGACTTGCACCACCTCCTGAGGTGGTACAAGTCTGTGGAGAGCAGAGCGACTTGAAGTCGCTCCGATCTACCTAGGAACAGGGGTTGGGATCCAGCATAACTGCTGGATTCCAGCCCCACCTCCCGCTCCCTACCTGCCCTTCCACCCCCAGGGTTGCCTACTGCCTGCCTTCCCCCTCCCTCCCCCTGCCCAGGAATGCCTCTCTCTTGCCAAGGGATTTGTGCCGGCCCATGGGCAACTCAGGATTGTGCCCTATGTCACTTGGGGTGGGGCTAAGCTCAGAAAGCTGTCGTGTATGTTGATATATGTTGATGCATAACTTATGAACAGAGCTTATTTAGAATGTTTCCCATTGGTTCAATTCTATTTAGGTTTAGGATGGAACAGCTAATATAAATTACAGTCATGTGCCTCATGGCAATGTTCCAGTGTGCAACCAATCGCATAAACAATGGTGGTCTGTCCTAACTCTCCCAACACTCAATTTTAGTGGATGTCCCCTGGTTCTGGTGCTATGTGAGAGTGTAAAGAGCATCTCTCTATCCACTTTATCCTTCCCATGCATGTCTTCCTCCGGCAGCTGGATCTGAAAGGTTATGCCACCCATGCTCAGGTGGCATACTGGTCCATGTTGAGCCAAGGTCTCGGAGGACTGCGCTCAGAGTCTAGGCATGCCCCTGAGCCGTCTGCCAGGATGCTCTGCCTAAAAGGGGGAAGAACGTCAGCTCTGTCCTTATTTATTCAAGAGACATGCTGGGCAAAAGTGTCTGCATGTTCATTTCAAAATGCCTAGAGAAGTGAAGCTCTCCCCAGACGCTTACAGAGTCCCAATGCTGGTTGCAACTTGGAACTTACAAAACTAACAAAATACCAAGAAACTAGCAACTACACTGCTGCATTGATTTAATGGTGACCGATGGTCGGGTCAAAGGGTTCAACCAATGAAATAAACAGGGGGGGAGGGCTCTAACTGGTGCCGCTCCCCTTTATGGTTGCTGGCGGAGTCAGTGCATCCTCTGCAGCTATCCCATGCTCACCCTCAGGGTCCAGATCGGGGCCAACTCCACCCTAAGGTGTGCGGAGACTGCTTGCTTTATGCTGCAGAGCCAGCAGGCATGTGCTTGTAAACGATTGCCCCTAGTGAAGTTGCCGGCCGAACTGCCTTTAAAAGTGTGTGGGATCTGTACCCATGGCACATCCCCCAGCACCTAGGACTACTAAGCCTTGCCACTAGCTATCAGGTGACTGCTACCTTTCCAGCTCCCCCAAGCCCCTTTGGGCAGCATAACCAGCCATGCCTCGAGCCCCACTGTGGGATCCTCCAGCCTCCAGTGGGGTTTTACTAGGTAGCGAAAGTCCTAAATCTAGAAATGCTGCTCACAAGCATAACCCTGCTGAGCACAATACACCATAGCCCTGACTGGCATGGTGTCTTATGTCCCCATATTCCACATTGGCTGGCCCTAGAGTGCACATCTAAATTACGGCTGAGGCATAAATCAAAATCCCTTTAGCCAAATTGCCCAATATTTGCAACTCCCTCCCCTCTCCAGCCAAGGGAGGGACAATATACGTTGGCAACCTTCAGTCTCGAAAGACTATGGTATCGCGCTCTGAAAGGTGGTTCTGGAACAGCGTCTAGTGTGGCTGAAAAGGCCAATTCGGGAGTGACAATCCCTTCCACACTGGGAGCAAGTGCAGTCTGTCCCTGGTGTCTCCCTGGCTATGGGCCTTCCTTTGCCTCTTTGCCTCAGACTGTTGGCCAAGTGTCTCTTCAAACTGGGAAAGGCCATGCTGCACAGCCTGCCTCCAAGCGGGCTGTTCAGAGGCCAGGGTTTCCCACTTGTTGAGGTCCACTCCTAAGGCCTTCAGATCCCTCTTGCAGATGTATCGCAGGTGTGGGCTACCTGTAGGGTGCTTTCCTTGCACGAGTTCTCCATAGAGGAGATCCTTTGGGATCTGGCCATCATCCATTCTCACGACATGACCGAGCCAACACAGGCGTCTCTGTTTCAGCAGTGCATATATAGTAGGGATTCCAGCACGTTCCAGGACTGTGTTGTTTGGAACTTTGTCCTGCCAGGTGATGCCGAGAATGCGTCGGAGGCAGCGCATGTGGAAAGCGTTCAGGGGGGCAATATACCTGTAAGATACTAGGAGTTTCTCAACCATCCTGACCCACCAGACCCCGGGCTGCTCCTTGTCAGGAGCACAGTCTAAGTTGCCCAGGTTTCTTGGGGGAGTGGGGGAGGCAGCAGCCATAGCCACCCATGCAAGCCAGTAAGGTGCTCCCTTTTAGGCCACTCCAGGAGGGGCTGAATTGGGCTGGGGGTAGTGCCCTCCTACAGGCCGGTGCAAGATGGGAAGCCCCAGCTCCTTGCATCCCCATGTGCCCCTTTAGGAGCTACTGGATCTGTGCTGGCTTGCACTCACAGGAGCTCATCTTATGCCTGTATACTCATCAGTAAGTCCCGTTAAAATCGATGCCCATGAGCAAAGAAGGAAGGGGGGCTGTTGCTGTGTCCTTAAATTACCTCTGCTCCCCCCAGCCATAGCCCTCCGCCAATCCCCTCAGGGGAAGGGGCTTGTGTGTTCCAGCCAGGCCATACAAACTCCAATCTCCCTGTTGTAATTGGGCGATCAGGAAACTCTTTCCCCTGATCTAAAACCTGGATTAATAAACCCAATGAAAAGGCCTGTGGAACAGGAATAGGAGCAGCCCACTCTCACTGTTACGGATGAGCTGTGACTGTTTTCAGTGACCCTGGTTTCATGTGGGTTATAAGCAGACGTGCACAAGCAAACCGCCGTGGCAAACAGTATGGTACAGTTCATTGATCACATTGTATTTTCTCGGAGTATCAGGAAGAAATGTTTCATTTCACACTTCATTTACAACTTGCGGCGATAAGCCCAGAAGTCTGCCTTCGTCCTTCAGTGCAAAGGGGCTGCAGTATCCCTACAAAGGACTGTATCAAGCGAGGCACACTGAGCAAAGGCTTATTGCACCACAAACCCACACAGATATTATGGGAGTTGTGACTGAAGCATTTAATGCAGAAGGAACAAGCACAGCTCAGCAGCTACTGTTACAAGGAGTCCTTGGCAGAGCAAACTTTTCGATCCACAGAACTAGCAGTACTAAGAATTGTGCCTAGTGGGAAGAAAGCTCTATAAGTGGCTCAGAACCAAACAAATTGGTGAATACATAACATGACGTGGTGTTTTGTGTGTGTGTTTTAAAAGGAAGCAGGGCAAAATTGTGGCAGGGTAAGGGCAGGATGACCAGACATCCTCTTTTTCCTGGACGTGTCCTTTTTTTTAGCCTCATGTCCTGGAAAAGAACTTAGGGGAACAATCCTAACCAACTTTCCAGCAACGAGGTAAGGGCAATGCAACTCCGAGTTAAGGGAACAAACATTGCCTTACCTTGAGGAAGCCTCCATGACTGCCCTCCAACTGCAGGATGCAGCATATGCCCCACTGGCAATGTTATGCCAGTGCTGGAAAGTTGGTTAGGATTGTGCCCTTAATGTCTTACTTTTCCCAGTGAGAAGGCAGTGCATAGCCTTCTTGTAATTATATTATATTATATTTAATATAGTTTTAAATTTAATAACAGGTAATATAGTGTTTAAATCAACCAATCAATAGATGAGTGTTTTTAGCTTTCATTTTGTCATGCCCTATATTTTTTCTTGGATGTCCTACATTTTGGGGTGCCTGGTCCTCTTTTGCGGTTATTACATCTGGTCACCTTTAGTGAGGGGTTTTAGCCTTTGCCCCTACTACAATACCCACAGATCCAAACCATTCCCCATCTGCCCATTGAGTAAACACATATAGAAAATGCATTAATAGAAGAGTTGGCAATGAAATGCTGAAAAACTGAAATGTGAAATAAATTTCACAGCTCTTTCTATGATGAAAAATCTAAGAAGTCAAACAAGTTTCTATAAGACAAGAGAAATTTGTCTTATAACAGTATATTAAATACTGTTAATACTGTTATTATTTTGGGGGGAGAGGGGGGGTCCAGCATGTCCTTAAATACAAGAATTCTAACTGAGGGAGAAATTGCAATTTTCCCCGTCCCAAATTATCCTACTTTTATTACAACCACAAAAAACAAGTCCAAATCATGGTAAGAAGCATTCCCAAGAGTGCTTAAAGGTCAATTGTAAATGATGACAGGAAGAGGAAGAGGTGATGAAAGTGCTTTTTGAGTTTTCAAAGTGCTTCACATGCAAGCAAATGTACAGAGAGTTAAATGCATCAGATTAACCAATTCATGCACATCAGCAAACTACATTCTTCCTTGAAACCTTGCAAATTTCAGAGCTTAAAGCTCATTTCTGCCTCAGATCACTTCATCTTGCACTGCTAATATCCACATGGAAGTCCTTTGAGGGGGACGGTCCCTCTTCTGAAAAAGGAATCAGGAATATAAAGAACCAGCATAGCTGTCTTTCATGTTGCATGGGCGAGAGGGAACAGACACTTCCCTCAAGTTATCCACAGCTGGTGAATGGTCTCTTGGAGACATCCACATTGCCACCTGGCACATGACAAAATATGCCTCAGGCTACCTGCCTACTTCACATTGGGCAAGTTAGCCTCAGAAATCAGAGAACTATAAATGTCTCATTGGCCATTCACAGGTTTTGATATACAGAAAACCTGAATGGAGATGAAGTATTCAGTTCCTTTGTTATGAATGGCAGCTTGCCAGAGACTGGGGGAGACGGGACAATAAATTATTTCTTTTAATTGAGGTTTCATTCCTATTTCAATGGTAGAAGTACTTGAGCTATAGCAAGTGGAAGGTGGAGGTGCAAAATGCCCATTGGCTAGTGTCTGTGATGTTGCTAAGAACACTGACACTTTTGTTTTCCACCCTTTACATTTTGTGTGTGTGTGTGTGTGTGTGTGTGTATATTCGGTGTATAGTTTTTCCTCTGATTGATCACAGAACCTTGATCAATGAGTTTTATCATGGTATGTTACCACTGTGTCAATGACAATATTTTACAACTGTGTAAAGCAAGTACAGTAGTTGACTTCCAGCAGTGCACATACACATTGAAAACAATGGTTTAGGGCCCAATCCTATCCAACTTCCCAGCACCGATGCAGCCATGCCATCCTGTGACTGTGGGGGAGCAGTCATAGGGGCTTCCTCAAAGTAAGTGAATGTTTGTTTGCTTTCCTTTGGGCTGCATTGCAGCTGCATTGGTGTTGGAAAGTTGGATCGGACTGGGCCTTCAATTGCCAACAGTTCTGTATAAAGCCAGTATGAAGCCACTCCAGAAAAAGTTACAAACAACAGAATTACTATTCCCCCTATAATGAAGCAACACAGCCTTAAGGCTGCACTAATGTGAAAGCAAAATTTCTGGCTTACCAGGGTGACAATGACACAGTTCTTTTTTCTTTTTTTTTTAAGAGTAACCTACTATGGCCATAAGTAGAAATGGCAACAAGGCCATTTGCTGGCTGTTCCTGACAGCCACCATTTCTCTTTTCCAAAATGCCCCTTGCAGAGCCTTGTGTTGGGGCATTCTGGGAAAAAAAATTACAACCTGAATAGATGGTCCTGAATGGCTCCTAAAATGTATAGGTCAAAATGATATCAATGTGAGGAAAAGCAAAGCTTTGGAACAAGCAAGCAAGCAAGCAAACAAACAAACAAATTCACACCCATGGAATCTACATTACTCTGCTCAGACATATGCCATTAGTATTTCTGAAACAAAATATTCCAGCTTTGTTAACTTTCCAAAATATTTCATTTCCAATCAATGGAGAACTTTTCCTGGATCACTACCATGCCAGGAGGAGCCAAGATCACTGATGGGACATACAGGGAGACTATAAAGCCAAAGCAGCCCCAAACAAAGTCATTGAGGCACTGCTATTCTTTTCAGACCCAGGGCTCACCTTAATGACAGTCTGCAGCATAGAACCCAATTTTAATTTTTTCTCCCCTCAATGATGCATGAAAAAAAAAATCCAGGTTTACTTTTCAGGCTGACAAGATACAAGGAAGGATAAGAGGCATATTTTACCTTTAATAATTGCATAGCAAATGGAATTTTAGTAGATGAAATTACCCAAGCGGGTGTATGAAAGGCTTTGCCTGTTGAATCCCTCTGTTTACAAAAGGCACAGCAGGCCTGTTGTTTTCCTTTGTTTTTGATTATCCTCTGTTCTCTTTTTTGGGGGGAAAAAATACTAAAAGCGCAATCCACAGAAGCACTTGAGTCAGCTCAAGTCCCTTGCACCCAGGAGTGTCACAAACATGTCAGATGGCTCCTGGAGGCCAAGTCCAGGCTCCATGCCACCTTAACTTGGTAAGTTTGTGCTGGCTGAGGGCAGCTGGCATGGGGGGATTGGGAGGGTGGTAGGAGAGCGGAACAGGACATTTTTGGGCGGGGGACGGTGGGGCCTGTTGATGGACCAGGCCCAGAAGGCATGTGTGACTGACCTGGGCAACTTAGGATGGAATGTAACCCTCCCATCCCGGCCAGTTCAGCATCACACCAGGCTGTTTGGATTTGCTGGTGCAGATCCAAGTAGCTTCATAGTAGTGGCTGGTGTGCAACATGGGGTAAGGTAAGGAAATAAATATCCCCTTACTCCGAGTTGTACAGCAGCCACCTCCTAACCTGCATTGGATATGGCACAGATTACTCACTAGGTCTGCCTATTCCAGCGCAGGTTAGGATTGGGCTGCCCACAAAAGATGAAAAAAGTGATATATTCTGTCACTCAATTCAGGTTAAGTTGAGGGCCCTGATTGTGAATCAGGATCCACTTTAGGTCTTGATTCACAGCTCAAGATCACAAAAGTAACTGACAAACAAAAGATTAATTCAGTAACTGATTATCAAAAGATTAATCCAGCAACCTGAATAAACTGTGCAAATTGCCGTGATTGCCATGATTTTACAAATTCTGAATATGTTTTGCTTATTTTTTTCTTTCTGGGGGCACACAGAGCCACCTGTGAACTTCAGAAATCTCATTGAGCTCCCCCCTCTAAAATTTTACCAATGCCAACATACCTTTGGGCTGATCCCATTTGAAGTGTTTGCTTGTTTATTATCGCTTGTTTATTACGGCCCAGCTTGGAAGATACTTTGACTGCTGGTTCCTACATGAGCGTTATACCATCCCATTCATTCTTTCCAGATCTGGATAACCTCCTACATGAGTGGCTAATTCTCCTTTAAATATAGAATTAACTGCGAGTGTAGCAGAACCGTCTGGTCAAAATGATAATTCATGAGATTAATAAACTGAAAAGACCTGGCATTCTGGAAAATGGGTGGCTCATGCACACTCACAGTACAAATGACTGGCATCCTCTTTTCGATACAAAGTACCATCCGTACCAGCCCGAAGCTGAAATGCCAAATTCTGGGCCAATGCCAAAGTCTAAACTTGCTTAATGGTATCATGGCACACACAAACCTGCCTAGTATCTATAAAACTGCCCTCAATGATTCTCTCTTCATCTTCCCATACAGCTTAGTTTAGGACAGGGGTGTCCAAACTTTTTGGCAGGAGCGTCACATCATCTCTCTGACACTGTCAGGGCCAGGAAAAAAAAGAATTAATTTACTTTTCAAATTGGAATAAATTTACATAAATGAATATATTAGAGATGGAACTTATATGAATGAATGAAGGTCTTGCACAAAGCAAGGCCAGCCATTCCTTTGCTGCTGCTGCAGCATCACAAACGTGAAACAGCAAGCACTGAAGGGAGCCCTCGTCCTACAGTTCACGCAAGAGGTCCAACAGTTGGCTGTCCCGCTGAGAGCAGTTGCATTGGGCCAGCATGGGCTCCAGCAAGTCTCCATAGGGCCAGAAGCTCATTGGAGACTGGGGGCTCCCCGTGGGCCTGATTGGGAACCCTCGAGGGCCGCAAGTGGCCCCAGGGCCAGGGTTTGGCCACCCCTCGTTTAGGATATCAGCATTCTTATCCAAAAGCATCTTTTTTTCCTTAATTAATTACAAATAATTTACTCATAATTCAAAAGATATCGTGGATGAGGCTGCCTTTCCCCCCTGTCTTTTCTGAGGTTCATTCTTACGACATGGTCGATGTGTTCATGTGAGCATGCACAGCTATTTCAGCACCTTATGACAGGCCATAATAAGCATGACTCCGGGGATTGTAACAAGTTCCCTTTCTCAAGAGATCCAGCTGCTCATGAGCTCTTGCCTGGAGCACTGGGACTTGGATGCTCACTTGTAATGGGGGTTACAAATTGTCACCCAGCTGGTGGCTCCTTCCTGACAGGGAAGGTTAGTATGGGCCCCATGACAGCACAGAGTGCTGAAACTTCACTCTAAGTGACGTGAGGCTCCAGATGCTAGCCCTTTTAACCTCTTTCTCTCGCTCTCCCTTCCATATGCTCACAGAATGAATGCATTATTATTACAGCCATTCTCATTCTACAGCCGGTGGTCATTTGGAAACACAATCAGAGATGGTACTTCCCATTGTCATAAGCCACAGCAGGACACAGTACACATGAGAGCATCTTATATTGCTGCTTGGTGCTTAGTTTAGCGCAAAATCAGGCATGTTGCCCTGGGTTTTGTGCAGTATTCTACACAAAAGTGTTGCCTGCACTTTTGCCACGATTCCCCTGCTCAGCAATGTGTAATGTGGAGTTCAGCATGAGGACTGTGTTGCCACATGAATTGTGTCAATCAAATGAGAGAGGAACAGAACTGTTTGATTCCACTCCCAAACATTGGACAGAGAATGAATGGCTACCATGAGTCCAGAGTTGATTTGCAACATCAAGGCTTGAATCCATTCCAGAAACGCTTCTAGCCTTCCCACACCTGTGCTTTCAAACTAGATTCTGGTTCAGGCTGAACTCCATTTCATCCGGAGATCAGTGCACTGGAGCCTTGAGATATGTCCCAAGCAGGCATTACCATACAGAGAAATGTATGATCCAACCAGGTGATGAAGTGAGCTGCCAGTCAGTCCTGGAGGGGAAAGTGAAGAGAATGTGGTTTCTCACTGTTAATGCTGATAGTTGAACACTGAAAGTCTATGACAGGTTAATTAGCAAGCGAGTTTTTCGACTTGCTCTGTAATGTAGCCTATATGCCCTACCCAAGTCCACCATTCCTTAAATACAGCCCCATTCTAACCTGCTATGGCCTGCACCATATACAGCACAGGGTAGGAGGTGGTTGTTTTGCAACTTGGAGTAAGGAGATATCGCTGATGGAAATATGAGCAGCCCAGTATAACACTGGGCTGGCTGGGAGGGAGGGTTAGGATCCAGCCTAAGTTGCCAAGGCAGGTTCCACCCCTCCACCACAGCCCAGTGTAACACCACCTGTCCCCACCAGCCCACCCTCTTCCCACTCACAAAAGCCCCATTCTGCCCTACTGCCACCCTCTCCAACTGCCCTTGGCTGGCATGAACTCACCTGCTCCAGGTGGCACGGAGGCCTCCAGGCAGTGCAGCATGTTTGCAACACTCCTGAGCCAGTGCAGGGGGCCTAGGACAGCTCAACTGGCACTCAGGATTGCGCTAGCACCTATTTGGACAGAGATATAAGAAATTGTGAGTGAGGCATTTTTGAGAGGTCCCCACCTACAGCTCTCTCCATGATGAGTAGTCCTCTTCTATAAAATCTGTGCTGAAAGATCTCTTTGAAATTGGAGCTACAGCTAAGGCATGGGATTTACAAAGAAAGCACATATTAAGATAAAGCTGGAGATAATACTTTAAAAATACTTAAAATAAAGACAATTATTTAGATAAAGACAATACTTAAAAATGAAAAAGAAAGGAAATAATCAAAATTTGCTGAATATTCAAATTCTGTGGGAGCAAGGTGACAAGATGTCATAACCACAAAAAAGGACAAGACACCCCAAAATGTATGACATTCAAGAAAAATGTAGGACATGACAAAATAAAGCTAAAAGCATGTATATTGATTTCATGTGGCTAATTTAAATACTATTATTAAAACTATATTACATATAATTTCTTAATTACAAAAAGGCTATGTGCTGCCTGCAGAGGCCCACACACAGGGGAAAGGAGGACATTTGAATTCTTTTCCAGGACATGAGGCTAAAAATGAGGACATGTCCTGGAAAAAGAGGATGTCTGGTAACCCTGTGTGGTAACCCTGTGTGGGAGCCATGCCATACATCCTTGCCAGAATCTGTATGGCATATGTTGAGAGATGGTAGTGGTATCTATTAAACGAATTGCATTTTACCTTTAATTTACTCTTTTGGTTTGCAGGCTGAGACAACATGTTATTCCAGCCACAGAAATGTCACTCGGGATGTAAATCTGCTCTCTCCCACCTGCCACTCCTTCACATCACATCCACAGCCCACGCTTTGCAGCTGTCCAGCCAGGCCCTGCTATCCAAGACTCCACTGAACATGCCGTTCCGCCCTCAGAAGCAAAACACTCATTCCCGAGCATCGAGTCCTTGAATACTGCCACGGTGCTCAACAAGCTTACTCCAGGTGAAGCCAATTAAAGATTGAAAGTTTCACATCCATAAAATGCATGATCCTTCTGGCCTTCAAATTGGCCTTTTTTCCCTCCCCTTACAGAAATGAATATGAGTCATATTTGTTCTAAGTTATGTTAATTTGCACACCTGAGCCTTTTCAGGGGATGCAGCGCTGGTGCACAGTTATGGTGCCATTCACGTAAACCTAAGTTATGGTGGTGGGGGTGGGGCTGTTAGGAGGCAAACAATATACACCCCGGAGTGCAGCATTCTTTGGAGAAAATCAGAGTTCTTAGTTAATGGATCCCAACCTGGGCAGCTGCCGTCTCATAATTACATCTTTGAGAATCCTCATTAACCAATCAGCATTGCTTTGTGCCAGTCCCTCCATCTTTAATGGAGCTAATCAATTCTGCACAACCTCTTCAAGCAGTTCAGCTAACACTGAAAATTGTATTCAAATATATCCCTTCAGTACCAATATGTTTGTTTGCCTGACAGTAAGTATACACAAGGAGGCTGAAATCAAGCTGGGAACAAAGAAGGGTGTAATATACCCACATATTCCACCTACTCTTTTCTGCCTATCTCATGCCCGATTCACATCGCAATAGTCAAGGTGAAAAATTCACCATGGGATTATCTCTCCAAGCCCTCCGTTCCAATTATCATATGATAAAAATGGTCCTGTGAAAATGTTTATCTCTGCCCACTCCTACCAATATCACCAAAGTTATGACCTGGATGAGAACAAATTACACTGGAATTTAATCCAGACAAAAATAGGGGGATTATCGACTGAGAATTTTGCTGATCAATGTGAAAGTATGCAACCTGGGTTGGATCTGTGGTGGGTCTGATGGGATGAGCTCCAACTTGCTCAGATACATGACTCTATACCATGTTGGGAGGGGGCAGGTAATACCTCTCCTACAGTGCAATCCAATGTGTTTCTACTCAGGAGTAAGTCCTAATAAATTCAATGGGCCTTCCAGGGAAATGTGTGGAATCAAGACGTAACTCTGAGGGCAGATCTTGGCATGAGATCTGGCTAGCTCCAAGGCATGGTGAGGCTTTCGCAACCTCATCCAGCATTTCAGGCTCCCAGGCAGCCACCTATCCTTAGAGAGCCCCAAATCATTGGGTGAGCACACAGGGGCCAGGCTTCCAAGGAGTGACCGTGGTATGGGCTGGTTTCAAAAAAAAGTCCTGGGGAACAGGGCTAATGCCCAGGATGGACAGCAAAACGTGGGGAGTGGTCGTGCAAGTGGCAGGGTTTTCATGCCCTGGTATACTGGGATTTAGAGGAAATGTCATCCCCTGAGGGCTGGGGATAAGAATAGGCCCTCAGTTTGGCTGTACTTGTCGTAAGAGGCGACTGAACAGCCACCGGGTAGATGGGACTCGTTAGCCTGGGAAGGCAGCTCATCTGAGAGAAGGAAAACTCTGATCCCTAACCTCCACTGCCTTGTGGCTACATCCAGTTATGGAAAAGGCTTCAGGAGTCAACCTCGAGGCAAAATCCGGAGCCGGAGTCCCTGAGGCAGTTCATGGCTGAGGACAGTCACATTCTGGCAACTCCTGCGACGCTGCTGGAACCAACCGTATTGGCTTCTGCCTTTCCATTGGACCATTTCAGCGATGTGGAGAGGGGGGATTTGCTGCATGGGTAACAGTCTATCCTCCATATCTACTTTACCCAGGCTTCACGCACTGGAGAGGACACTCTGTTCCAGAACACTATTCAGAGTGCAATACCATAGTCTTCCGAGACTGAAGGATGCCAACAAGAGGAAATGTCAATGAAATTTCAAGCTCTTCACATTTTCCTTTATTTTCATTAATGTCTTGGGACCACCTAAAAATGCATCAAGGACCACTGATGGTTTCTGGACCATACTTTATGAATCGGTGGCCTAGAAATTTCATGTTATCAGAACACACATCCTCGAAGACGGACAGCTGAGTGCATTTTAGCCATCTTTTTTTTTATGTCCCTGCAAGAAACAATTGTATATATTCCAAATGGTGTTGGAGGAGTGGAGGGAGCAGGCAATGAATAAAAAAGTGTGGTAAAAGCAGGTGCACCTTGTGTTTATATAAACTCATTAGCACTCTTTTGACACAGCATGACCTGAACACATACTTCAAGCTACTGGTAGCATGGGAACAATATCTGAGTGTGCCAGAGCAGGGTTCATTCAGACCCTGCAAAATTAACACCAGGTTATGAATACGCTTGCCACTGGTAATTAATCGTGAAAATTGCTGGAGGACTTCTCCCACTGTGATGGATATTGGCAGAACTATTTACTGCTAATAGGCCTTGTTTAAGCACACCCCACCCCCTCCTCCCCTATTCAGATGAAACTTACAATAGACAGTCCCCCAGTTAGATCACATTGTGTATTCTTCTCCTTCTGTGTTCTTGCTAGCACTGAAGAAAACCCCTGGCATTTGCTGCTGTGATGCTCAAAATCTGTATTGTGATTTGCTCTTTCCAGACAGCTAAACCAGCCTTCCTTAGAAAAAAGAGAGGAAGATAATTTTGCCTTTGGGAGCTTGTTTTCTTCACTCATCTAATGTTATCCTACATTTGGTTGCAGTAATTGGGAGACATCACAAGGGCTGGCTTGCATATTCAGAAGTGTATAAGAGTTTCTCCAAAACCAGAAAGCGCTTTTTCTGCTCCACAAACTCTTTGATATATGCATCATTTTTAACCCATCTTCCTGGGGTTTTGTTTAGTCTTTGCTTTCCTTTAAGCCTTAAAACAATGGAAACAAAAGGATGTTATCCCCTTTTGGTATTAATTTTCATTTTTTGCTGCTACAGACAAACATGGAAATAAATTGTAGGAATGATACCCATGTTTTGTTCGAAAGCATGCAAACCTGGGCATAAATCTGATAAATCATGAATTACGCAATACCTGCGGAATTCCAGGTACTTGAAATTCCTACTGCAGATTTGATTTTCTTAAGGCCAAATCCCATGCTGGGGAAAGGCTGCATCAGTCCTGGCAGCAGAGGGGAAGGGCACCAATCACTGGGTCAATCAAAGGCCACCACAAAACCAGAAAATTCAGCTCAGACATTCCTGGGGTCATGCCAGTTGGCCTCCAGAAGGTCCTCCAGGTGAATAAGTTCTATATGTCTGGGGACACTGCTAAAACAACTGTAACCTTCTGCAGATAATCCCCCAGGCTTCACCCCATGCTGGTGACAAGCCTCTTCATTTTGGCCAGCTGCAGTTGGACATCCGCCTGCTGGCTAAACGTGGGACTTGACGCCCTCTGCAATCCCCCTCTGGCCAGCCAGCAGATGGCAACTGAGTCAGCAGATAGCAGCTAAGTGCAGAACCTGAATATAGAGGAGTGATAGCAAGGCAAGGTGGGGCTATGCCTGGGCATTAATTCTCCACGGTCATCAGGGAGGATGCATGCAACCCTGGCTTGCAGGATGGGCTTCCTCCAATAATGGGTCCCCATAGTGACAGCACCTGTATAGCTTGAACACTCAGTGGCATGGAGCCCAATGTTACCACCCCTGGAGTGATTGAGATAGCTGTGCTTGCACTCCTCTAGCCTCTGTGGAAGCCCTCCAGCCCCTGAGCTGCATGAGGAGGCACAACTGAGGATGCCTGTGTCTCTTCCCCCCAGAGGTTATTGGTCAGGAGGGAGCAAGGCTGTCTGCCACCCCCTCAACCAAACAGGGTCCCTTACTGCTGCTGCAGCACCCACCACCCAAGGAAGCGATGGAAGAGAAGGTGGCTGATGATAGCGGAGTGGGCCAACCATGAGGATAGAAGCCATGGCTCCAGGGCATCCCAGCAGCAACAGAGGTTCACATGCCTGCCATAGTGCCACAGTAAGTACTCTGTAGCCTCTTGGCTGGTGTCGTGACAGACCCCACACCCTACAGATGATTGGGTGGGTGCTGTCCTGGGACAGGAAGTGCCATGCCAGGGCTGGTCCTCATGCAACCCACGACCAGGCCTCACAGATACAGATGTTGCAATGAGTAGAATACAGGAGTAGAAGGATTGGGGATAGGGCACTACTCTAACCCCACAACTTTCTCCTTCTGGAGTAACCATAGTCAAATAGAAGGCTGAGGCAGCTAGTTGTCACCCATAGGCTGACACAGTCCCCACCCATGTCCTAAGGGCCAGCCAGCCACCCCTCTGGCCACAATGCCACACTGCTCTTAAGGGCTGAGACATCAAATATCTGGATATCATGGACACTGACTGGGAACCTGGCCATGACCTTGGTGAAGAGTTCCCCCAAGTTCTATCATTCCCCCGTGCCTAGAGTCACACATGCATACCACGTGCCCTTCCTGGATTCACCTTGCCTTTAATTCTCTGTGCTTTCTTCATTGTCCTCCTTAGCTCTCCCCTTAGGCAAGAGAAAGCTATGAGTCACAATGAACAGCTGTTACATGGGTCTGGCCCTGCCCCATAACCCTCTGTGATCATCTCTGTTTCTTGTTACGCATAATTGTTCTAGTCATGTCGAAGGCTCTCACGTAAAACTTTTATATGTTCCAAGCCTGATTTTTTAGAAAGAAACTTGGACTTGATAGTGAAAGATGTTGAATGTTCAGGAAAAGGAAACAAAGTATCATTCAACAAAGGGTTTGGGAGCTAGTTTGGTGATTGGTGGGGATTAAAATATATCTGAAGAACAAGTGTAAAGAAAAGGACATGTTGCCTACAAAAATCAGTCACTAAGGAGGTAATATTCAGCCACATTCTATTAGCATGTTCTTCCCTTAAAAGGGTATTACATTATTTAGATTCACACATGTAGCAAGTGTGTGTGTGTGTGTGTGTGTGTGTGTGTGTGTGTGTGTGTGTGTGTGTGTGTGTGTGAGAGAGAGAGAGAGAGAGAGAGAGAGAGAGAGATGTGGTTTGTAAATTTTTTTACCCTTTTCCTAATTTAATACATTTTTGACTCCGTTTTGGGAAGGAGAGGGGCCGCTTGCACCCTGCGTTGAGGCTCCCTGCAAAACGTAGGGCTTTGCACCCCTCTAGCTACGCCACTGTATGTAATATACTATGGTGCAAGACCTAAGACCCCAGTTCTATCCTCCACCAGCCATGGCAATGCAGCCATACCCAAAAAGGTGTGCGCTGCATCCAGCAGCCTCAAAAAGGAGGGGATAGGATCTGGCATGTGCCATTGTGCCAGCACATTCAGAGGAGGAAAGGGGACAGACAATTCATTTCTACAGACAGAACTGCAGAACCCAGGCGAGCTTTCCAACAGCGTTCGACTGCTGTGCTCCAAGCCCCCATAGCACACCTGCAAACATTTCATGGCGGCACACTGGTAGAAAATAGCTGGTGTAGACAAATCAAGCGATGCCTATACATGTGTGAACCAACGCCCCCACCAAAACAAAAAACAAAATCGAGAGTGAGTCCCAGGTGTTGCTGCTTACATGGGAACATAAGAACAGCCCCACTGAATCAGGCCATAGGCCCATCTAGTCCAGCTTCCTGTATCTCACAGCGGCCCACCAAATGCCCCAAGGAGCACACCAGATAACAAGAGACCTCATCCTGGTGCCCTCCCTTGCATCTGGCATTCTGACATAACCCATTTCTAAAATCAGGAGGTTGCGCATACACATCATGGCTTGTACCCCATAATGGATTTTTCCTCCAGAAACTTGTCCAATCCCCTTTTAAAGGCGTCTAGGCTAGACGACAGCACCACATCCTGTGGCAAGGAGTTCCACAGACCGACCACACGCTGAGTAAAGAAATATTTTCTTCTGTCTGTCCTAACCCACCCAACACTCAATTTTAGTGGATGTCCCCTGGTTCTGGTATTATGTGAGAGTGTAAAGAGCATCTCCCTATCCACTCTGTCCATCCCCTGCATAATTTTGTATGTCTCAATCATGTCCCCCCTCAGGCATCTCTTTTCTAGGCTGAAGAGGCTCAAACGCTGTAGCCTTTCCTCATAAGGAAGGTGCCCCAGCCCCGTAATCATCTTAGTCGCTCTCTTTTGCACCTTTTCCATTTCCACTATGTCTTTTTTGAGATGCGGTGACCAGAACTGGACACAATACTCCAGGTGTGGCCTTACCATCGATTTGTACAACAGCATTATAATACTAGCCGTTTTGTTCTCAATACCCTTCTTAATGATCCCAAGTGATGTCAAAGTGCCAACTGTACTCCCCAGCCTGACTGCAGATGGTGGCTGCCTCTTGGCATTTAACAGTGCCAGGCACCTTTATGACTGATGACCTACCTGAGCCTGCGGTGCATGAACAAACATGGATGTGTGTTTTCACACACATTTTATGGCATGCCCTTCTTCCCTTTCCTTTTCTTTGAAATTGAAAGGCAGGAGGTCTGGTCTAGAGGGTAGAGCCTCTGTCTGCCTGAAGATAACATCCACAAGGTTATCTGCCTGAAGATAACATCCACAAGGTTGCCAGTTCGAGACCACCGGCACCGTGCGACCTTGGAGCAGCTGACAAGCTGAAGCCGAGCAATTCCATTTGCTCTGAGCGTGGGAGGATGGAGGCCAGAATGTGAAGCCAGATTGGAATGAAACACCTTGAATGTAGTAGTTCTTGAAAGAAAGAACCTTCTTTGAAATTGTAAAAATCCCTATTTAATAGGGATTTAGATAAAGCCTGCCTATGTAAACCGCCTTGAATAAAGTCTTGAATAAAGACCAAGAAAGGCGGTATATAAATACCTGTTATTATTATTATTATTATTATTATTATTATTATTATTATTATTATTATTATTATTAAATGTCACCGATTATGGCCTAATCTAATCTCTTATTTATTTTTTTGGCAAAAGAATAAAAAAAAAGTGAAAGTGGCAAAGTATGACTGAAACACGACCTCAGCATTTGCTTTCCATGACAGATGTAACAACTCCAAAGGAACCATTAGAAGCCATCATGACAAAAAAAAAAAAAACCATTTAAGAAAGTGAGCCTTTGTGTGCTTTTTCACAATAGACTGTGTAATTACAGCATATGGGGCAAATAGTATATGTTGTCAAAATTAGTATGCATGCCAAAATACATGTTTACCCTAACGACTGTAACGAATTTGAAGTACTTATTTTGGTCTATCAGGTAAATAGCACAGTTCTTTTATATGCAGCACAAATGTATATTATTATGTGGTATGTGTGTTATTACATAATAGGCTGTAGCAGCTTTGGGAAAGATAAAATATTCCACTGTATCAATAGAAATCATGTCAAAATCCTTGACACTTCTGTTTTCCGTGTGAAAATGTGGCCTCTGTTCAGGGCTGTCCATTTTCTTCCCTGCGAGAAAAAAATGAAAAAAATGAAAACCTTACAAAATGCCAACAAAATGCTAGTTTGATCTTTCAAACGTATTCACAATTAAGCATGATGCGAATAGGTTTATTTTACATGGGAACACACAACTGGATATTTTTCTTCTGACCCAAATAATTAGGGCTCCAGCCTTTAATCTCTTAATCAGTTAGATCCATTGATTAAAAACTTGTCTCCCTGATAAACTGGGAAACACATTTTGAGAAGTTAATTATGTTTAATATAAATACGTCACGTAAAAAAAAAAAAACTGTAGAAAGCAGACAAGGTGTTAAAGTGGAAGGAAGCCCCTTTAGATGCAATAGGCCTTATTCACAAGGAAGTAAGTTTGCAAAGCTTTGCCATAGTTGTAAAAAAAAGGTAGGTTAGGAAGTCCAGACCCTTCAGATCATCAGGAGGAAAGTTTGAGCTGAGCTTGAGCGCAGAAAAGCCCTGAATCTAAATAGCTGATCTCCAGTTTAAATGCATCATTTGCCCCTTTATGGTTTTCATTCATCCTGTTCTATGGAAAGGTGCTTTGTCTGGCTAGGAACAGAGTCTGAAAGCTGATCAGCCTTTGTTATACATTGAGAAGCTGCACGTCAGATTATTTAGACTCTGAGCAATTTCCCATGCTTGCACAAAAGCCGAAAGCTGAAAATACAGAAATCATCATGCCAGACAACATTTTCCACTCGTAAAACTATCATAAAGTGTCGTTTGCATCCAAAAGACAGGGAAGAGACCATTTGTATTGCAGGCCGAATTGCCTTTGCTTTTCTTTGTCGCACTTAAGTGTCATTTTAAGCCTGGGGCAGGAAAGACTTCCAGTGACCTGTTCTGACTGGAATTGTGTTTAAGGTGCTCTCTTCCAAAATGCTAGGCAGGATCCCTTGGCTTATCAGTGTGCAAAAAAGTCTAACAGATTGCAGACTCAAATTTCCCCTTCCGGGCAATGTCAGGTTTGTCCATTGTTTTCTGTGACAAAGGGTGAATTTCAAGAAGAAAAAAATCGGCAGCTTGGATTTCTTCCTCGCTTTCTTCCATATCACCCTCTAGGCTAGTAATTAGCATTCTTCAGCTCCTAGAAATTGCCCAAAAGGCTGCTAGAAGCGGTGAGCTCGGAAAACATGGAGTTCTACAGTGGGATCTCTTGCCTTGAAGTTGTACAAGGACTCTTGCTGGGAGTGCAAAGGCACAATTAAGCAATGTCTGTAGGGGATGATTGCCCATGGCATTTGCGATTACAAGCGTGGCATACAGGATTCATCCATTCCAGGCTTTGTTGACATCAGTGAATCCATATGGCAGGAGAAACTTTACAAACGTACTGTGTGGCAAGAACTCCCACAGGAAAACAGCACTTCATTTGCTGCAGTTTGCTGTGCTTTCCTCTGCAGAGCTGCTGCTCATGTTTTCCTTTGCAGTTAAATCTTTCTCACCAATGATAAGCTCATCTAGTTATCACAGTTCAACTGGGTACCAAGCGATCAGCTGTGCAGTATACATCTTGCCAGTAGCATAGCTATTGGGGGGGCAGTGCAGTACATACTGCAGGTGCTGCAATGCGCTGTGTAAGCAGCCCCTCCCACTCGCCGTTGGAGTCATTCAGGGCAGGAACAGCACTGTGTGTTGCCATCGCTGCCCAGAATGGCTCCAACGGCAAGTGGAAGGGGCAGCTTTCATGGTGCTTTGTGGTGCCTGCAATACTTAACACGCCACTCCCCTTGCAGCTATGCTACTGCTTCCCACCTGTCATTTTGAAAACATGTGCACCTCAAAATGTTACACATATGGTCAAAAATGTGGATATCAGTGATCAGATTGTATAACTCTGTTCTTGTAACAGTTGCAGTGGTCACCTCCCCCCCCCCCCATCCTAGTTTTGTGCTGGTGCTAATCTTTACTGGACTTAACAGACTAGGACCAGAATACTTCAAGAACTGCCTTCTCCTGTATAAATCACTAAGCCCATCCATGACATAAACAATGTCAAGTGGCAGGGGAATGGCAAATTCAGGGTGCCTATCACCCAAGTCCACCACCACCTTCCTCCAGCCCACCACAGATGGCACTCACTCACTCACTCACTCACTCACTCACTCACTCACTCACTCACTCCCTTCCTTCCTTCCTCATATGGTCCCTTTAAGAGACTGTGCAAGGAAGGAACAAGAGGAGAAGGCAGGAAAGCAAATCACCACTTCCCATACCAGAAAAACCAAACAGGCTGTGGCAATCTGCCTCATTCATCTTGCTGCCTCCTCCTATGGCTCTTTTAAACTTACAGCCCAATCCTGAGCTGCCCGGTGCACAAATGGCTGCCGCTGCATTCTGTGGGCATTCGAGCAGCTGCCTGCGGCTGCCAACGCTTCCTCGGGGAAAGGGGAGTAAGGAAAGTAGCCCCACAGTGTAGAGTAAAGGGCTCACCCAGAGCTCTGGGCGGCACTCAGGCACCAGCCCAACGTGGGCTCACGCTAAGCCTGCTCCAGCACTCGGCCGGCACTAACCCCCACGAGCATGCCTTGCAGCATATTTGCAACAGGGTGCGCCAGCAGTGAGCCAGCGGGCATTGTTCAAGATTGGGCCCTTAAACATTCCAAAAACAACCGCTTATCCTGCTTCTTCCTGCACGGTCCTTTCTTACAAGACAGGAAGTGTGGGTCATGCTGGGGATTCCAGCACAGCTGCCCATTGTCATGCCACTTCCTATGCCTGAAAGCACTGTGTAGGAAGTGGTGACCCATTCCCCTAACCCCGCACCTCACGCCTTCCTCACACAGTCCCTTTAAATAAAACAAAACTTACAGGGCATGCTGGGAATTCCATGAAAGACGCGGACTTTCTGTTCCGTCAGAAAGGCTTGCAGAGGAAGGAGTGACATGATTGCCTTTTTTGTTTCTAGTTTTTTTTTGTGGGGTCGGCAGCACCAGCACTGACAATTGTGGGTCAGGACAGCATCAGGTAACAGTTCCAATTGGGCCATCCCTGTAATCAATTTAGCTTCAGAAGCTCTATTCTCTCTGTCTCACTGGGGATAAAGTTGGAGGGGATGAGAGCATTTTCAGTAACACCCAGCATGGGTAACTTGTTCTCCCGTCCGATGGTAACCAACGCACCCCCTTTCACTCCTTGGACATGCGCCAGCCAAATGTGTGGTGCAGGGCTGAGAAGACCCACTGGCAAATTTTCCCTTATCTCTCCCAAGCCTCCTGATCTGCCCCCTCCTGCAGGATTCACTGCTAGTCTCCTTGGTGTGATTGCATCAGAGTGGGGGAGGGAAAGAATGGGGTTGGACTATTAGATGGTAAAGTCCTTGGGGAGGAGAGAGGGATTTTTTGTTTATGAAACTCGGTAAGGTGCTGTATACATGGATGGCATTGTATATAAAGACTAGTTCTGCTCATTGGCTAGAAGCAGGAGTGCAAAAAACTATCCTGCTGAAAGCAGGAAGGATATGGGGTAAAAGAAATCCATGCCAAGATGTCTCTGCAGATGGCAGTCCTTGAGCGAGCCCTGTGCTCACCAGCACTTGCAACGGGATGCCACTGCTGCTGACTGCTGGCACGCACAGTGTGGCTTGTGAGTGTGGCAAGCACATGGGGGATCCAGGTGTTTCAGGAAACATATTGCCGAAGAGCTTAGGGCAGCCCCTACAGGAGTTTTAAGGTTGAGTATCAGCAGAGTCCACTACACATGCAGTAAGGTGATAGAACCCAGGTGGCCGAATGGCCTGTGTGGGCTTCAGACTGGAAGTGGGAATCACATTTTTTATTGCTTTTTGATGTCAAAGAATTTACTGCAGGAGGAAAACTCCTATAGTAGGAATAGGGTTGGGCTAGGCAGTTTATTTCTACTGTGCTACTGTGTTTCTACTTTCAGGGAAGGTTCTGCGATCCTGGAGATTGTGTTGCTGCCTTCCCCCTTTCCCTGCCCCTTAAATGGACAGGAATAGGGCTTCCCTGGCTGGGGCATCATGACACCACAGTTTGGGAAGCCCTGAATTTGGTGGATGCTGCTTACAGCCAAACCTACCCCCTTCCCAGTTGTGTTCCACCCTCCTCCCTGCCCTCCCCCGCCCCATTCTGCCCACCCCACCTCCCTTCCATCCCCTGTGTGATTTTACCTGGTCAGCAGGTGTCCAGAATCTACTAATAATGGGGATGAAACTATATTTTATTGAACTATCCTGACGGCACAAGAAGGCAAAAGCACATACCGATAGCAGGCGATTGTGGGCCCAATCCTATCCAATTTCCCAGTGCTGGTGCAGTTGTGCCAGTGGGGTGTGTGCTGCATCCTGTGGTGGAGGGGCAGTCACTAGGCCCTTCTTAAGGTATGGGAACATTTGTTCCCTTATCACGGGGCTGCATTGTGGCTACACCGGATAGCTGGAAAGTTGGATAGGATTGGGCCCTCAGCTGCCTACAAAACTGAGAATTTTTAAACTTAAAAGTATGCAAAGTGTGTGAAATCTATAAGGGCACAATCCTAACCCCTTATGTCAATGCTTTCCAGTACTGACATAAGGGCAATGCAGCTCTGAGGTAAGGGAACAAACATTCCTTTACTTTGAGGAGGCCTACGTGAGTGACACCCAACTGCAGGATGCAGCACACATCCCACTGACACCGCTATGCCAGTGCTGGAAAGTACTGATATAAGGGGTTAGGATTGCGCCCTAAAATGCACAGCAACAATATACGCATGCGAAAGCACACAATGAAATAAATACCTGGATAAGAATGGCTAGATTTAAACAACATGCGGTAACCGTGTTTCAGAATCTCAATGAATCCAATGGTGCGAGAAACAACATACCATTGGGGCTGGAGAAACTTAGACTTGGTAAGCAGCCCAAAGTTCTTATTCCAATATTTTGTTGATAGAAGGTAGCATGTGCTAGAAGTAAATGTGTTTCCAAATGAATCAAGTCAGAGAATCAATCTTTTTAACACATCCCTGAGAATGCATCCCAGCACGGACACAGCTTTAGGGGTTAACCTGTCCAAGCTACTGAATTTAGGAAACCAAACTTTTCAGCAGACCATGACCGTCAATACCTGGCAGACCATTATTCTCCTGTCCAGAAGTGTCACTAAGGCTAGTAAGACAGATATCTGAACTAGGCAGGGCCACGGGGTAGTGACACTGGATATCTTCCCTATCAGTGGTGCTCAGCCTCGGGGTCACGACCTTTGGGTGGGCAGGGAAGCTTTTTTCAAGGAGCTGCAAAAATGACCTAGACAAACTAAGCCTTGATTTTTTTTTTCCTTTAGGGAGGTTTATAGGTGGTTGAGAAGATTACCTGGAGAATGTAAATGGCTGCAGTTACAGCACTTAATGACTCAGCGGGCCGGAGGCTGCGCTTGGGGATTCGGAAGGGAGCGGCATGCAACATTTGCTGTGTTCGCTGCAAATGAGACGTGACTTTAAATAAGGCTTTGAATCCTGTACTTGAGCTTTCCAATGTGTTTACTTTAGTCAAAAGCAGACATGCCCCTTCCCAATCCAAATAGGAAATATGGCACAACCTTTCCCCTCCCCTATTGTTTCCCACTGAAAATCAACCCCTCAGTGCTGTTTGCCCCTGGAGCCCGCAACGTACCCGCAGGGGCGACGATACAGTATGTTAACACTGTGTTAACATATGTATGTTAACATATGGGGGACACACAGAGCTGCTGCAATGCGCCCCTCCCATTCATTGCCATCGCGGCCCCAAATGACTTTGATGGCGAGTGGGAGGGGCCTATTACACAGCATGTTGTAGCACCAGCAAATACTTACCATGCTGCCCTCCAAACAACATTACTACACTACTACCACCCGTAGCTACACTATTGCCTGGAGCTGCTATCTACTCCAAACAGCTTGGGGGGGCAGAATTATCAGGAGAAAAATGGTTCAGATGAAAGAATTAAATTGTCCTCACCTGGGCTGCACTTCCAATCTCAATTGTTTCCACACTACCCTATCCCACCCCACGCACCCTGTGGTTGCTTTTGTACTGCAGCAAGAGCCCAAGCATGGGATTCAAAGATGTGCTTAAAGTCCCAAATCATTTGGTGGTTTGCCATCTTCTGGAAGTCACAGCACAGACTTTGCACCATGAACAACTGTTGTGTCTAATGAAGCTCTAAAGGTGTCTGCAGAATCCGTGCTATACTGATGAATAGTGGGATGTGTCCGTGCACAATGCATTAACTCTGCTCTGTCTCCTTCAGTACATCACTGCCTTCAGATTTTGTTCCCCTTTCTTCTCTTGGACTAGAGCCTGATATGTGTGTGTGTGTGTGTGTGTGCGTATATGGGTGTGTGAACACTTGCATGCGCAAGCGTTATGTGGACAATGATGTGGTGAAGTGAACTGTACCACTTCAGCCTGGGAGGGGAGGCCATTTTAAGGGCTAAGGCAATCAGTAAGATCTTCAAGCAGGTAAACAAGGCAGGTTTAAGGAGATAGGATTGGCTGTGAGGTCAGTCACTTGGGCAAAAACATTATACTAGCACATCTATCTGGAGCACCTGCTCCTTTGAGGTCCGTGTTAGCTCAATTAGGGCCCAATCCTATCCAACTTTCCAGCTCCAGTGCAGCCGCAATGCAACCCTGAGGTAAGGAACAAATGCCCCCATACCTTGAGGAGGCCTATGTGACTGCCCCTCCCCAGGATGCAGTGCATGCCACATTGATATAGCTGCACTGGCCCTGGAAAATTGGATAGGATTGGGCTCTCAGTCTGTACTGTGTCTTATTCCAGGTTTTCAGGGAAGGCATGAGTTCTGGAAGCTATTTCTGAATTATTTCTAAAAATAATTTAACAAAAATCGAAAGTGATTCTGGGGTTAAGGCTACTGGAAAGTAGCACTCTTCAACCTGGAAATCCTGCTTCATAATCCTATGTTTTTCGAGACAGGTCGTGACCTCTAATAGTAAACGCATTTCCGCACATGCTCTGAAGCTCCTCACCCCTACCTTCACATCTTCCAGGACTTAGCCATGGGTTTGAGGGCAGATTCCAAGGTTTGATAGATCTCTGCAGCTGAGTGCCATGAGTCCTACATTCAAATTAAACTCTGACTCCAAAACTCTAGATTCCATCCTCCATTAACCCATTTCTGCCCAGCCCACAGGTGTGCACATTGGATCCCAGTTGCGTATATGCAACGTTGGGCAGAAATGGTTTAAGAAGCAAGAGATCTGGAATTTGTGTGCCTTAAAACTAACACTGGACATGAGACATGTAATTATTTGATTTTAGCTGTAAATCGCTTTGTGAGCTTTTTTGTTGAAAAGCGCTATATAAATATTCTTAATAATTAGAAGAATGATAATAGGCAGCCTTGGTCAAACACCGACTGTTTGGGTAATTTTTGGCCAATCAATTTGCCTCCCTTTTCTCATCTGTAAAGTACAAGCAATGACCATTTATCTCACAGGTCAGCTCCATCATGAACACTGCAAAATCTGTATCATGTTAAAACCTGAGCTGTGCATTACTGATATGTAATAATATTTTTATTTGTTGTTGTTTTTTTCCTACTAAGCCTCCAAGACTCATTAATGGACTGTGTAATTTTACATAGCTATACTATAATATAAATGCCACTAAAACAATGTTAACCTAAAATCTGGGTGGGTCTTAAATAAATTTTGCCCAAGAACAAATATCAATAATATCTCCATTCAAGGATGGTGTGAATCATAGCTTCAAGGTGCACTCAAGAAACAACACTAGTCATAAATCAGCATTTCTCAAACTGTGGGTCGGGACCCACTTGATTTCTGATGAGTCCTGCAGAACCTCTAATGAAAACATGGCTGATGGAAAGATCCGAAAAACAATTGCCTGATGTCGGTTGGCAACCTTCAGTCTCGAAAGACTATGGTATAAGCCTATAGCACCTGGTATTCCAAGGTGGTCTCCCATCCAAGTACTAACCAGGCCTGACCCCGCTTAGCTTCCAAGATCAGATGAGATCGGGCACGTGCAGGGTAACAGTCGCTCCTGAGGCTTTTCATACATCAAACAGATGCTAACTGCCCTGCAAACAGCTGAGCTCCTCCAGTTTGCAATCTCGTGTATATATAGGAGTTAAATGTTGGACAGCCCAACATTCCCTAACCCTAACCCATTCTGGAATGGGAAGGCCTGCCCTGTATCCAAAGTTGTGTTGGGACTGCCTATGACTCAGCCTGGAGCGAGGGGAAAGCATTCCCATTACCAAGGGTAACATCCCAATAGCCCCAATGGAACTACTTGGATCTGCGCCAACTAAAGAGGTGGCGCAGATCTGAGCAGCCTAGAGCTGCACCAGGTTTGCCGGGGGTGGGGTCAGGATCTAGCCAAATGCTGGATCCTGGCCCCACCCCACCCCGCGCTGCCCCAGCCCACCTACAGGCCTGCCCTCTGCTCAACCCTCCCCCTGCCCCAAAACACATCCATCCCACCCTCCCCTTGCCCTCCTCAAACCCCAGCAATAGCCTAACTCGACCAGTGTGGCTTTACCATTGCACTGGCTCCGTGGGGCTCAGGTCAGCCTCCTTTCTCACACAGTGGTGTGAAAGTGCCTTACTGCACCTCTGATCTGATGCAAGTTTTGCACTGGCCCAAGGCCCAATCTGGATTGTGCCCCAAGTGTCTTTTTTCTGGTCTTTTTCTTTTTCCAAGACTATTAATGACAGTTAGTGGGAGCAGGGCTGCCTCATTACCAGAAATGGATCTTTTGTTTGTTTTGCAAATAAATAAAATATTACTTGTAAATAAATAGATAAATAAATAATTTCTTTCTAGATCACCTTTTTAAAAAAAGTCTCATAAAGCTAGGTGGGTTTCGATAGGGTGTCATTTTATAGAGTGGGTCCCAGTGCTAGAAAGTTTGAGAAGCATCATAGCTCTTGGCTCATATATAATGGCCACATTTTTCTTTTAGTCTCTATTACCTTAAATACAGTTTAAACTTAGTTGTAGATGATCTTGCATTTGTCCAGTAGAAGCAGTCAAGATCAATTATGCTAGTGAATAATCATATCACTGGTGTTAACATACTAGTCAACTGCCTGTTATATTACTGGACTGAAATCCTATGCACATTTTCCTGGGAGTACTCCCCACTGAGCATCATGGAACTGGCGTCCAAGTAGACATACATTGGATTGCACTACTAGTTAACTGCCTAGAAGGGTAGGCCTCCTAGTGATGAAAGCAATCCACACTCACTCCTTTCTCATACATGACTACACATTTTATTTATCTACACCTTTTATTTATTCACTGACCACCCCACTGGCCAGACTTGTATCAGTAACCACAAACAAACACACCATGCTATTGTTGGCATCCATCAGTCTCGGAAGACTATGGTATCGCGCTCTGAATGGTGGTTCTGGAACAGAGTGTCCTCTCCAGTGCGCAAAGCCTGGGTAAAGTAGGTATGGAGGATAGGCTGTTACCCATGCAGCAAATCCCCCCTCTCCACGTTGCTGAAATGGTCCAATGGAAAGGCAGAAGCCAATACGGTTGGTTTTAATAACCATCAGGTAGTGATTGACATACTGCAGTGGTTCCCAAACTGGTGGGTCACAACCCACCAGGGGAACTGGAAGCAGGGCATTCCCCCTTAAGGGGAGTGCCTTGCAGCGATGACAGTGGAGCGATCCCCAGGATCGTGCCATTGCCAGGGAGAAAGGAGTGTTTTCCCACTTACCCACAGCAGTGCCAGCCTCTTGGGTGGTGCAGAAAGCCTGGGGTCACTTCCGCAGAGCTCTCCAAGTCTTGGAATGTTTCAAAATCATGATCGGAATCCACTTCTGATTTTTAATTGCAAATCCAGAAGTGAGTTCTGATTGCGATTTTGAAGCAATCAAAAGGTTTGCCCTGTGGAAGTGCAAACAATCAAAAGGTTTGACATGTGGCAGCATGTCGTGGGGGTCATGTTGCTGCCTTTGTCCTGCGCCCATAAAGACTTAGGTGGTTCCCAACTTCCATGTAGGAATTTGAGGACCACTGCCATTGAGATTTCCTCAGGAATGTAGGATGATCTGGCTCTTTCTGTTGCCACACTTGACTGCCTGTAACTCAGTGAGAGTGCTCACGCTTTGTGTACAGAACGCCCCGTGCTCGATTCCTGATGTCTCTAGGGAATGGTCCCTCTTTGAAACCCTAGAGAGCTTCCACCAGTGGGAGTTGATAGTACCATGCTGGATGGACCAATGGTCTGACTTAGTATCAGGCAGCTTCCTCATTCCACTTCACTCATTCTCTTCTATATTCTGCAACTATACATTATATTTCTATATCATTTAATATTATATATGAAATGCTACATGTTTAAGCTCACCATTATCACATTTTATTCTGTGCACTAATAATAATAGACATTATGAAGAAAGACATATGAAACATTAAACACATTTTGATGCAGGTTACTGAAAAAAAAAATGTCATCACCTTGCTTGGTCACTGGGGCTTGGTGTATGGAATGTATTATGCCATTGCTCCAGCAGCTACACTGGCTGCCCATTCCTTTCCAAGCCCAATTCAAGGTTTTGGTGATGACCTTTAAAGCCTTATACAACATAGGACTGGAATCCCGCAAAGTCTGCCTTTCCCTATATATTTCTGCACATCCCTTGCAGTCATCAGAGAGGTATTCTTAGGATACCTCCACCATCTGAAGCCAGGGGGATGGCAGTGAGGTATAGAGCCTTCTTAATTTTTTAATTAACAATTAACTTCTTAACTTTTATGCTGCTGTATACTATTTGACATTTTATCTTTTCTATTGTTATTTTTTTTAATTGTTTGAACGTTTTTTAAGGTTTTTAATATTTGATTCTGATGTTTTATCACAATGTGTTCATGTGTACACTGCTTCAGGTTGTTAGAAAAGCAGTACAGAAAGAAAGAAAGAAAGAAAGAAAGAAAGAAAGAAAGAAAGAAAGAAAGAAAGAAAGAAAGAAAGAAAGAAAGAAAGGTCTTGAGATGTGTAAGCTACTCTTTCTGCCTAAGGGCACAATCCTAACCAGGTCTACTCAGAAGTAAGCCCTATTTTGTTCAATGGGACTTACTCTCAGGAAAGTATGGTTAGGATTGCAGCCTAAGCATATTAAAATCAGTGAGAGCTAGGGCTTCAGCCTGGCATATTTTCCAACACCAAGGTTTTAACCCTATGAAGTATGAATAGTGTTCCCTGATAATGTTCAGAATGCCTTTCCCTTACCATTGGCTATATAGAGTTGGTCCTCGCACATCAAAGACACAGGGAAGGGTACCCAGATCAAGAACTTTTCTTCCAAATGAACTTGAATCCCAAGATTGCAGTGGTGAGAACTTGGGAGGATGGAGATCAGGGAAGACAATATTTTCAATGAATAGAGTGCCCTTGGGGTTGTCTGTTCAGTGCTTGTCATGCTTTCTCTGACATTGTTGATACATACATTCCCCTTCCACTTTCCATGGTACATACTAATATTTCCACCCTAACTCTACGCTCACCATTCAGACTTGGAAAACTGTTGACACATCATTGTCGACAGAATTAATAGAGAGCCAAGCTGTTTCTCTCCTAAATGGAAAACTTTTAGTGAGAGTCGGTGCTCTATAAAATGGCATTTTCTCTTATCAAAGATCCTTTAATCTTAAGATCAATGTTACAGGATATGTATAAATGTGAGCATTTATTACCTATATTGATTACCAGGCATACTTTGAAAATATGAAAATACTGATTACTTTAGTCACTAAAGAGTCTGCCCTAAAGATGGATAATAATCCTAAATGGATGCCTACACATTTTTTCATTGGATTTGTACCAGGAAATCAAAGAACTTTTGAAATGAACAGATATTAGTATCTATTATTCAAGTAAGGAAGTGAAAAGCCCACATTTCAGTTTTCTTGAAGCCAATAAATAACTTTACAAAGGTGACTGAATGTGTATATGTTAGTCAAATAGAAAGAAAAAAAACTAAGTAAAAAAAATGTGGATTTTTAGTGAAAGCCAGATGCGGTGTCCCAGAGGAATAAATTAAAATAAATGATTTAAAAAAGAAAAAGATTTGAAGGGAAACTGCCCTCTGAATACATGCATTTAACCTGGCCAGAAGAATCACAACATTAAACCCAAATAGTTTCTGTTGGTTCTCCTTGCTCCTGTAAAAACACAATATTTGTAATACTCAGGCTCTTACTTGAAGATTTGAATTAACGCTGATGAGAAAAGTTCAAGACAATATAGAATGACCTCTCTTCGTGAAAGCAAGGAGCATATCTAAAGACCTTTGGAAACAAAGCATGAGCTGCTATGAATTAGAACCATATGGAGCAAAAAACAAGTCACTGGAGTAAACATTAGTTGATGTTCATCGTGAAGATCAAAAGCACTCATAAAACCATCTTCTACAAAAGAATCTGGGGTTAAGATCAAATCAGAAAGTTAACTTCAACTCTACAATGCCTCTTGGTTTTTACAGCTATTTGACTGAGACAGACCTAAGAACACAGTGCTGGTTCTCACTGATAAATGCCTCCTTGCAATCAGGTGGTGAATGGTTAGCATTAAGTGGGATTGGCAAGAGTTCAGGGTGATTTGCCAACTCCCCCTTTTATTCTTACAACAACCTTGCAAGGTAGGTTAGGCTGAGAGATGATGTGCCTGGCCCCAGTGTCTTCCTGCAGATTTCATGGCTGAGGAGAGATGTGGACCTGGGTCCTCTTGGTCCAGACCCTTCTCCAGCATTAGCCATTATGACACACCTCTCTAGAAAAGCAGATTATGGAAGAATCACCATGAGAACATTGACAGGTACATGATACAGCCTGCTTCACAGTAACCATTCTCCATGACTGGCAGCAGCTTGTATACAATGTAGATAGTGAAAAATAAATAGCTAGAAGGGGTACATTAAAATTTTACACTTTTGCAAAAACTGTATACCTCACATATAATTAACATCAGCATAAAATATTCAATGTTTTTTTTTAAAAAAAGCAACAACACAAACAGCAGCCTTTAAAATGTCATTGAAAAAGAAAAAAGACTAAAAAGAATACCTAGAGTGGCAGCTTCAGATAAATTCTTTTATTGTGTTGAGTGGGGACGGAGTTCCAAACTTAGGAAACCACCACTGAAAAGGCCCTTTCCCTAGTCCCTACGCTCCTAACCTCTGAAGCCCAGGGCGTGTGGAGAAGAGCCTCTGATTTTGATCTTATGAGACAATCAGGTTCATGTGGGGAAAAGCACCTTCTGGCAGCTGATTTCTAACCTGGACTGAGTTATAAAGATTTAAACCAACATTTTTGTGTGCACTTAAAGCAAACAGCAAAATAAGAAGGTCTTTTAGACCTGGTGAGATATTTTCTGAACAAACAATTCTGGTCTGTAAGCTAGCTGCTGCTACTGTATTTTGAGTCAGCTGTCTCTCCTGAGTCGTTTTCAAAGGCATGAGATTGCCCTGGGTTGGTGGTCTAACCTGGATATTTCCAGGCACAGATAACAGCTGCCAGGCTATTTGAGACATTTAGTATTTTGTCTAATCAGAAAATAGCCAAATGTCTCTTTTACACATATATACACAACACAAGCCTTTTCAGTTACTGGACTGGATATAAACTTAATGATTGAAATGCTCGGTATGCATTACACTTCCTATTTAGACTACACTCCTGTTCATACTTACCTGGGAATAAACACAATTAAATACAATGGGACTAACTTCTACATAGACATGCATAGGACCTTACATCTGGGTAAGGTTCTTGGTGTCTGTAAGTCATTTTGTGCATAAGTCCAACATCACTGTTATCAGTAATGAACACTTTGTAACCTGGGAAAAATGTTTTGAGGTACATCTACAATATAGTACACTACTATGTGACTTTAGCTTGAAAAAAAGCTAACAGGCAAACAGTGGGAATGGTCAGGAATGCTGGGAATGGGGACTAATATCATCTAATGAGTGGCAGTTGAACTTAATGACCATCCAAATTGGTATGTTCATATATTTGAAAGTTTGTAAGTTGAAATTTTGTTAATAGGGGAACTTCTGTCATCCAGAAATGGTGTCCAGGTGATGAGAAAATTGAGGACTTGGACTTTTCCAGTGCAAATTTAAATAGATGAGTAGTATACTTCCCATGATTATGACGTTTGAGCACAATCCTAACTATGTGCTCAGCCATAAAGCACATTTGCAACTATACTGGAGTCAGGGAAGCCAAACCAAAGACACACAATGGCCTCCCTGCACCAGATCCAGGCCAGGCAGAGTTAAGTAAGCTCCAGCCTAGGCTGGCATGCGGGGGTTGGCAAGGGTGGCTGGAGAGCGGAATGGGGATGTTTCAAGGTGAGGGAGGTGAACCAGTGGGGAGACCAGGCCCAGGAGGGGGTGGGAGTGGTCTGGGTGATCTAGGCCATATCCTAATCACCCTCCCCACCAGCCCTGCATTACACCTGGCTGCTCAGACTTACACCAGCGATTTTGCTGGCACAGTGGGTAGTCCCATAGGGGTGACTGCTGCACTAGACAGGGTATGGGGAAATAAATCCCCTTACTCTGAGTGTGTGGCAGCCAGCTCCTCCCCTGATACAGTGCAGGCCACTTGGCCTGCTTGTTCCAGTGCAGGATAGGATTAGGCTTTTAATGCATTGTTAAACCATCGATATGTGGACTAGGACCCTCGTACAGTAGGACATTTTAGGTTTGATATTGAAATGGCTTTAATCTGACCTTAAAATAGTGATCATGCAGCAACTGTTACCCTGCACATGCCCAGTCTTGTCTGATCTGAGAAGCTAAGCAGGGTGAGGCCTGGTTAGTACTTGGATGGGAGACCGCTTGAGAATACCAGGTGCTGTAGGCTTATACCATAGTCTTTCGAGACTGAAGGTTGCCAACCAAAATAGTGATCTTAGAGTTAGACATTGTGATGTCTTGCAGTGCAGATCTAGTACACTGTATTCACCCAGCTACTCATTCTGTTCGCATTTGACTTCAGTTCTAGAAATGCTTCAGTCTCTTTTACAATCTCACAGAGCTTCTGTGTCAGCATCACCCAGTTACACCTCCCACCACCAACAGCACAAATTAGCATTTGTGCAGCATCATTTCTCAGCAAATATTGCTGACACTGAAGAATCTGAACTGGTGTCAGAACTGTTGCAAAACATCTGATTGCAGGGAAGCAAATGCTTTAAATGAGGTTAAACGAGTTGACAATCAGTAAAGGAGTGACGAGGTTCCACTTTGGGGAAGAAAAGAAAAATACGATTCATGGAGGAGTGACTTGTGACAATATTTTCTTTTGTCTTAGTGGTCTCCATAGCGAAAAAAAGATTTCCTGTCCAAGACTGAGTTATAGTTCCTATCCTGACATCTGTAGTAATCCTTTGTATTAGTACTCCCAAAATAGCAGAATGCTCGACAGTCGTTTACAGTCTTGGCTTCATTTTGAGGGGAAAGAACTGGAGCTTCATGGTATACTATTTAAATCTCTTCAGATACAAATGTCTTTTAACCACATGGGGAGGAACATTAGGAACCAACAGTCAAACGTACCATTTACCACTGAAACGGATATAATGGATCCTCGTGGAGTCAAACAAACAGATCTCTCATAAGAACATAAGAACAGCCCCACTGGATCAGGCCATAGGCCCATCTAGTCCAGCTTCCTGTATCTCACAGCAGCCCCCAAATGCCCCAGGGAGCACACCAGATAACAAGAGACCTCATCCTGGTGCCCTCCCTTGCATCTGGCATTCTGATAGCTCTCTCTCTCTCTCTCTCTCTCTGCCCAACTTTCTGTTTTCAAATGAAAATTCTTTAACAGTTTTATTGTCCAGAAGGGCCATTGCAATACAAACTGTGTGTGTGCATTATACAGTAGTCCTCAACTTGTTGAGACCTGTAACCCACTTTTAGCCTCAATTTGTAACATGAGACCCATACTTAAATATTTTATCATACATGTCCATCTTACTGTTTTCTCAGTCTCTCTCTCTTTATCCTGTTTAAAGGCAACTCCCACTAACAAGGAAGACCACAAAAATAGTGGTGTTGCTCAGTGGTGTCACTAGGGTTCGCATCACCCGGTGCAGGAGGCCAGCGCGTCACCCCCCTGCAGTGGGCAGGGCAATACTCTAGGTGCTGGTCGTGGTGATCTACCATCGCCCGCCCCCACTGGTTTTTTGAGTGTACCTTTTGATAGAATAAAGATATTTCAACGTAGTTTGTTTCATCACATTCTGCATGAAATTACACATTGATAGATATATAACATGATGGTATTATTCCTCCAAACTCTGATTTTAGTGACTTTGGTCACTAGTGGTGTCACCTCCCCCCAGGGTGTCAACTTACTAACACCTTATTGGAGCAGTTCTCAAACTTTTAGCACTGGGACCCACTTCTTAGAATGACAATCTGTCCAGGACCCATCATAAAGCGGATTAAAATAAATAATTATAAATAAACTAAAGTAACATCAATGGCACCAGGATGAGGTCTCTTGTTATCTGGTGTGCTCCCTGGGGCATCCCTTTGTCTCTGCTGGAAAGAAGGTGGAGTACCTCAAGACATGAGGGATGCAAACATCATCACGCTGTACAAGAACAAAGGTGACAGGGGTGACTGCAACAACTACCGTGGCATCTCTCTCCTTAGCGTTGTAGGAAAGTTGTTTGCCCGAGTTGCACTAAAGAGGCTCCAGGTACTTGCAGAGAGCATTTATCCAGAATCACAGTGTGGATTCCGAGCCAACAGGTCCACCACTGATATGGTATTCTCCCTTAGACAACTGCAGGAGAAATGCAGGGAACGACAGCCACTCTTTATAGCCTTCATAGATCTCACAAAGGCTTTCGACCTGGTCAGCAGGGATGGCCTCTTCAAGATTCTCCCCAAGATTGGATGTCCACCCAGGCTCCTCAGCATCATCAGATCCTTCCACAAGGACATGAAGGGCACTGTTGTCTTTGATGGCTCCACATCAGACCCCTTTGACATCCGAAGCGGCGTGAAGCAGGGCTGTGTTCTTGCACCAACCTTGTTTGGGATCTTCTTCACTGTCCTGCTGAAGCAGGCCTTTGGAACTACAACAGAAGGCATCTATCTCCAGACCAGATCAGATGGAAAGCTCTTCAACCTCTCCAGACTGAGAGCAAAGTCCAAAGTCCAGCTGAAATGTCTGCGTGACTTCCTCTTTGCCGACGATGCAGCTATCACTACCCACTCTGCCAAAGATCTCCAGCAGCTCATGGATCGTTTTAGCAAGGCCTGCCAAGATTTTGGACTGACAATCAGCCTGAAGAAAACACAGGTCATGGTTCAGGATGTGGACTCACCTCCCTGCATTACAATCTCTGAGCATGAACTGGAGGTTGTCCATGACTTTGTGTACCTTGGCTCAACGATCTCCGACACTCTTTCTCTCGATACCGAGCTAAACAAACGCATCGGTAAAGCAGCTACCACGTTTTCCAGACTCACAAAGAGAGTCTGGTCCAACAAGAAGCTGACGGAACATACCAAGATCCAGGTCTACAGAGCTTGTGTCCTGAGTACACTTCTGTACTGCAGCGAGTCATGGACTCTTCACTCACAGCAGGAGAGGAAACTGAATGCTTTCCACTTGCGCTGCCTCCGACGTATTCTCGGCATCACCTGGCAGGACAAAGTTCCAAACAACACAGTCCTGGAACGTGCTGGAATCCCTAGCATGTATGCACTACTGAAACAGAGACGCCTGCGTTGGCTCGGTCATGTCGTGAGAATGGATGATGGCCGGATCCCAAAGGATCTCCTCTATGGAGAACTCATGCAAGGAAAGCGCCCTACAGGTAGACCACAGCTGCGATACAAGGACATCTGCAAGAGGGATCTGAAGGCCTTAGGAGTGGACCTCAACAAGTGGCAAACCCTGGCCTCTGAGCGGCCCGCTTGGAGGCGGGCTGTGCAACATGGCCTTTCCCAGTTTGAAGAGACACTTGGCCAACAGTCTGAGGCTAAGAGGCAAAGAAGGAAGGCCCATAGCCAGGGAGACAGGCCAGGGACAGACTGCACTTGCTCCCAGTGTGGAAGGGATTGTCACTCCCGAATCGGCCTTTTCAGCCACACTAGACGCTGTTCCAGAACCACCTTTCAGAGCGCGATACCATAGTCTTTTGAGACTGAAGGTTGCCAACTACTAACATCAATAAATAAGGGAAAGCCAGCCCTGTTCCACCTGTTCTACAGAATTTTCTCTGTAGCCTGCCTGCAATAACACCCCCCCCCCCCAAAAAAAAAGAATCATTAAGATTTCCACCCCTTCCCAGTATCCAGTTCAATTTAAGTTCTTATACTTCAAGCATATCACTATCAGGACCCACCTGGCTTTGTAAGTCTGAGAGCCCAATCCTATGCCTGTCTACTCAAAAGTAAGTCCCAATTTAGTCAGTGGGGCTTACTCCCAGGAAAGTGTGGCTAGGCCTGCAGCCTAAAACAGAAAAAAATTTAACTTTACCCTGTCAAGCCTATTTCAATCTTTTTATGGGGGGGACTGCCTTCTGGAGCATTTGTTGAACTCCTGTTCCATCAAATCAGGACCATTCTGGTGGCCTCGCATTTCCCTTTGCCTGACTTGCCCAGCAGCCAAAGCACGTTTGCTTATTCGCAAGTAAACGTGACCATGTGGCTTAGGTTTGCTTTCCATAGGGCTCAATACATTCGCCAACTTGGAGGGAGGGACCTCTTTCTCGGGTATTTGGGGGGGGCTACATTCATTGGATCAGGACCATTCTGGTGTTGTTGGATTCCTCTCAGCCTGCCCTTTCAGATGGACTAAGGCAAGTTCACCTACTCACGAGTAAACACGCGATACCCCTTGGTTTCTCTTTCCATTGGGCTCCATGCATTTTTTGTTTTCCAGTTGTTTGCCAATAACCTTTGATGGAAAGGAGATATTTCACTCCCGTTTTTTGCATTACATTCCGCTTGAAATTCCACATCCAACGGTATATAACATGATGGTATTACTCCTAACCACCATGATTTTAGCACGTCACCCTCCCAGTGCACATCACCCCCCTCTTGCGTGCCACCCGGTGCAGCCCGCACCCCCCTAGCGACGTCACTGGTGTTGCTGCCCGCTTTTGGGTGGGGCATGACCTAGCTGTGGTTTCAACTTGTCTATTGAAAAGCAGTGGTGACCGGTGAAGTCCACTTTTCCTCTATTGCTCTAGGGCAGTGTTTCTCAACCCGTGGTACAGGTACCACCAGTGGTATTTGAGGTGGTGCCTGGTGGTACTCGCAGAACTCCTTCATAGATTGATTCGTCCTCCATTGTACCACTTCACATGGTCCACCTATTCCCTTTCAAAGTTAATGAACTCAATCTATCTACATCTGGGATACACAGGAAAATTCTCTTTATTCCATTAGAGAAATGGTCCAGTTCTGCTACAGTAGCATTCCCAGAGGGGAGGCACAGCGCTTAGTTTTGCAGGTGTCTCAACACGCCATGTAAGAGGCCCCTCTCCCTCCCCTTTGGAGCCATTCTGAGCAGTAAGAGCAAAGCGGAAACATCTCCTCTCTCCTACTCTCACCACTTGGAATGGCTCCAAAGGCTAGGGGGATGGGTTGTTTACATGGCGCACTGAGGTGCCTGTAAAACTTAGCGCTGTGCCTTCCTTCTGAGAACACTACTGTTCTGCTGACAATAAACAACAAACTGATAATAAGCCATAGTAAGCTATGGGTATATGTGCTCTGTTGCTCCTGGCCTTGCATCCTCTTTGGAACATGAGATTGAAAGGTTCCACTTTTGATTTTGATCAAAAGTGCAGTTTCCTGTTATTCTGAATTCTGAATTCAGGATACTGTGGTTTGTTCTAACTGTGGTTAATTCACAAACCAATCAAACAATTAGCTTGGAAGAAACAAGGAATGCGCTTTATTCAAAAACCAAAAAAGGAAGCTCTAACCAACTCTCTTTAACTGCAAGGGAGGTGAGGGAAGGAGAGAGCATGTGAGCCTGGGGCTTGTGTTGTCTTGTTTGTGATAATCTAATCCAGTGATTTTCAACCTTTTTCATCTCATGGCACACCGACAAAGTACTAAAATTGTCAAGGCACACCATCAGTTTTTTGACAATTGACAAGGCACACCGTGCTGTTGATGGGGAGCTCACATCCCCATTGGCCTTATTAACAAATGACCCTCCCCAAAACTCTCGCGGCATACCTGCAGACAATTCACGGCACACCAGTGTGCCATGGCACAGTGGTTGAAAATGACTGATCTAATCAGTGGTTTGATGATCATCTGAACTGAGCCAATCCCCTTATCTCACACTGGCAGCAATTCAGAAAATATTAAATGTTCCCACGTTCCATTTGAATCAGTGAGAGGACACACTGGACTTGTTCAGATGACACTGCTCAACCAGCCTGCCCAAGAGACAAAGAGTCAAGAGTTATTTGCTTCACGTTAACAGCTTATCATTTGAAGTTTCCCTTGTGTGTAATTGTCACATGATGGCACAGGGCTATACATGGGCTGGTTGAATTCACCCTTCCCTTCTCACATGAAGGTAGTTAAGGTGTTTTTAAGCTTAAATAGTACAACTTCCTTGCCTTCCATTCTTTGTTAGCTACTATTCTACTCTGCTCTTTGACAACACAAGTCCTATATAATACAAAACAGTTTCATATTCACAAGAGAAAAAATACAGTGTAATCATATTATGTCTTGATTCATCTCTTCAAACAAGTTCATACGTTGCTGAAGCCAGAATTTCTCATGATGATAGTGTTGTGAGCTTGTACATATGCTCATCAGTGCATGCAGGAATCATGAGTACATCTTTATTGAAGGGAAGAGACTGCCTGAGTTCTGGATACCAAGAGTAGGGATGTATATGTGTGCATCCAATTCTTACACTACTTCCTACATACCTTATGTGCAGAGGCATCCACCTCGGTTTGCATCATCCGGTGAGAGAGCTTATTATGTACATCACCCCCACGATGGTCTTCTTCTTGTACCAGAACATACAGAAAAAATTGCAATATATGCACAGCAGTGGCATCTCTAGGGTTAGTGTAAACTCCATGAGCTTTGTTTGTTTGTTTGTTTGTTTGTTTGTTTGTTTGTTTGTTTGTTTGTTTAAATATATAACAGTTCAAGTCCCCCAACAAATCAATAACCAATAAAAATCTAGTAGCCAACTTGATGACACTCACACAACTGAATAAGAGTTCTAGTATTAGTTCTGAGACATGGAAATGAGAGCTGACTCATACTAACACCTTACTGGTCTCCTTCTGTGTCATAATAACACCTCATTGGCTCTCGAAACAATCAGTCTTATTTGTCAGTTTTGCGTTGAAGAAATCCATTTCTTTGTTACATAAAGCAGTTGTGTTTTCCTTTTCTGGTTATTTGGCTATAATATTTGATAGGATGCAGATATTTCAACAGTTTGTTTCACTACATTCTGTATTAAATTACTCTTCAAATGCTAGATAACATGACAACATTATTCATAATTACAAATTTTCCAAAATTTTGGTCACTAGTGGTGCCACCTCATGCGGTCCACACCCCTATACACAATTGACAGTGTGTGTCTGTGCCCCACCGCACGTAGAGAAAAGTCAATTTTACTATATCAGCTAGTCTTTATGCCATAGTGTAAGTGCAGTAAGGAAGAACCAGGGTCTTTCACTTTGAATACACGGTTGTCTGCCAGGCCTTTGTTTTCAGGTCACTGAAGGTAAGTTCAAGGCACTTTGACCACATTTAGGATGTATGTCTCTGTTCACCATTAATTGCAATGAAATGGGTGGAGGATTCCGGTGGATGATGGCCATGGAGAATTCAGTGGATACCATGTGGCATTTAAGGAACATTGCTCTTCGCTCCTGCAGATGACACAGAGTCAACATAAAGGAGGGCATTTTTCTGTTGTTGCTTCTTCTAACAAAAGATCCAGAATTTCAACATTCAGTGCACTGTAGGATCAGACCTCAATATACCAAGTAGTACTAAATTTTCTTGTAGAAGACATTTTGAAGCCAATCACTCTACTCACTTGAGTAACAAAAACAGAAGGATGGGTTTTTTTTTTTTCATCATAATAATCTAACTGGATAGACATGTAAATTGTCAGGTGTCATCTACAGTCTTTGTTTGGTTCTGAGATATGAAAGTCCTCCCAAAATTGTAGGCAATCAATTTACAGGCATTTTCTCAGTTACTATTGTTCTGAGCATGGGAACTAAAAGCATCGCCTACCGCATGTATCATACTCTCTCAGTATAGTCATCAGGTCTTTCTTGCTACTGCACAATAGGAAAAATGCCACAATAGGGAACCCTCTGAAGCAAAACTACTCTTAATAACATCAAGCTGAGACACAATACTTTGGCCACAGTTATTTTCCTTCTTGCTTAGTAATGTAATAGCTTTCAGTGTGACAGACCCACGTGTTCTGAAGCACAGGGTGTATACGAATTAATCTTCTGACAGCCCACTAGCTCTCTCTCTCTCTCTCTCTCTCTCTCTCTCTCTCTCTCTCTCTGCCGCCACACGTTGGGTCGACACGAGAGAGAGAGAGAGAGAGAGAGAGAGAGAGAGAGAGACTGTGTATATATGGGTGTATAGGCATTTGCCTTGAAATTAAATGAAGTGAGAAAATATCAAATACTATTATTGAATTTCTGGAAGATAAATAATCTATTTTCTGGATGTTCAACAGCACAATCCTATGTGTGCAGACTCTGAAGTAAGAATGTGCTGGAGCCACACCCCTGAGTCCTGAGTCTCTGCCCTCTTTATGAGTTGCAAATGAGTCATAATGGTTGGCCTTTGTGACTCATCCAGAGCCTTTTTTAGAGTCACTTTGACTTGAGTCCTACTCTTTTGGAAAAGCAAGTCAAGAGGGGAGTCAGGCATGGCTCAGTAAAAAATAAAAGGGGTGCATGTCAGATTTCTCATTTACACTGCCCTGATGTTCCCATCCCATCAGTAATATACTGAAGTCCTTCAACCACCCTTCTCCCCCGCCCCCCCATGTCCTGGCTACCCCTACCTTCCTCTGGTTCCTCCTCCCAGCCTCGTGCAGACTTTCTCCTTCTATCTACCCCCAGCCCTGCCTCCTGGAGTCAACCAATCCTCCTCTCACCAAGTCTGTTGCTTGTGCTGCTTTGGATGTGGCTTCTGGGGCACTCACCAGGTCTTTCAGGGTGCTGCAGAAACGACGAAAAAAGTTAGCAGACACACAGCAGACTGGGCTGGCAAACTGATAGACTCAAGTTCTGAAACTTGAGTCTACAAGTCAGAATTCATTTCTGAGAAAAGACACAAATCATGAGTCCATTCCGGTTCAAAGACACAGGTAACTCGAGTCCATATGAGTCACGAAAAATGCATGTTTTGTGACATGCTCTGAAGTGAGTCCAATGAGTTCAATGGGACTTCCATCTTCAAATGCATAGGATTGCTCCCCAAGAGCCCAATCCTATCCAACATTTCAGCACTGATTTCACTCTGAATTGTGCCATCTGAAAAGCTGATGCATGCCCAAGTAGTTCCACTGGGGATAAGGCAATGGTGGAGTAGGTAAGTAAAAAGTGTTTTTTCTGGTCTCCAGCTGATCTACAGCACGCAGCAGAGTCTGAACAAGCACCACTGTACACTCTCGGCTGGCCCAGAATAGGATTGGGCAGTTAGTGCTTTTAAGCATTTAAGCAAGTTAGTGCCTTAAGCATAGTGCTTAAGGGTCCCTGCAGGGAGAAAGGTGGGATATAACATAAACTGTGGCAAAAGAAATGTGAGAAGGTGATACGGGAGGCCAAGAGAGACTATGAGGAACACATGGCCAGCAACATTAAGGGGAATAATAAAAGCTTCTTCAAATATGTTAGAAGCAGGAAACCCGCCAGTGAAGCGGTTTGCCCTCTGGATGGTGAGGGAGGGAAAGGGGAGATAAAAGGAGACTTAGAGATGGCAGAGAAATTAAATGAGTTCTTTGCATCTGTCTTCACGGCAGAAGACCTCGGGCAGATACCGCTGCCCGAACGGCCCCTCCTGACCAAGGAATTAAGTCAGACAGAGGTTAAAAGAGAAGATGTTTCAGACTTAATTGATAAATTAAAGATAAATAAGTCACTGGGCCCTGATGGCATCCACCCAAGAGTTATAAAGGAATTGAAGAATGAAGTTGCTGATCTCTTGACTAAAATATGCAACTTGTCCCTCAAAACGGCCACAGTTCCAGAGGACTGGAGGATAGCAAATGTCACACCGATTTTTAAAAAGGGAAGGAGGGAGGACCTCGGAAACTATAGGCCGGTCAGCCTAACATCTATACCAGGTAAGATGGTGGAATGCCTCATCAAAGATAGAATCTCAAAACACATAGACAAACAAGCCTTGCTGAGGGAGAGTCAGCATGGCTTCTGTAAGGGTAAGTCTTGCCTCACGAACCTTTTAGAATTCTTCGAAAAGGTCAACAGGCATGTGGATGCGGGAGAACCCGTGGACATTATATATCTGGACTTTCAGAAGGCGTTCAACACGGTTCCTCACCAAAGGCTACTGAAAAAACTCCACAGTCAGGGAATTAGAGGGCAAGTCCTCTCCTGGATTCAGACCTGGTTGAAGACCAGGAAACAGAGAGTGGGTGTCAATGGGCAATTTTCACAATGGAGAGAGGTGAAAAGTGGTGTGCTCCAAGGATCTGTCCTGGGACCGGTGCTTTTCAACCTCTTCATAAATGACCTGGAGAAAAGGGGTGAGCAGTAAGGTGAGGGGTGAGCAGTGAGCAGTGAGGTGGCTAAGTTTGCAGACACCAAACTTTTCCGAGTGGTGAAGACCAGAAGTGATTCTGAGGAGCTCCAGAAGGATCTCTCCAAACTGGCAGAATGGGCAGCAAAATGGCAGATGTGTTTCAATGTAAGTAAGTGTAAAGTCATGCACATTGGGGCAAAAAATCAAAACTTCACATATAGGCTAATGGGTTCTGAGCTGTCTGTGACAGATCAGGAGAGAGATCTTGGGGCAGTGGTGAACAGGTTGAAGAAAGTGTTGACCCAATGTGTGGCGGCAGTGAAGAAGGTCAATTCTATGCTTGGGATCATTAGAAAAGGTATTGAAAACAAAACTGCTAATATTATAATGCCATTGTACAAATCGATGGTAAGGTCACACCTGGAGTATTGTGTCCAGTTCTGGTCGCCACATCTTAAAAAGAACATAGTGGAAATGGAAAAGGTGCAAAAGAGGGCAACTCAGATGATTGCTGGACTGGGGCACCTTCCTTATGAGGAAAGGCTACAGCGTTTGGGCCTCTTCAGCCTAGAAAAGAGACGCCTGAGGGGGGACATGATCGAGACATACAAAATTTTGCATGGGAAGATAAAGTGGATAGAGAGATGCTCTTTACACTCTCACATAACACCAGAACCAGGGGACATCCACTAAAATTGAGTGTTGGGAGAATTAGGACAGGCAAAAGAAAATATTTCTTTACTCAGTGTGTGGTTGGTCTGTGGAACTCCTTGCCACAGGATGTGGTGACGGCATCTGGTCTGGATGCCTTTAAAAGGGGATTGGACAAGTTTCTGGAGGAAAAATCCATTATGGGTTACAAGCCATGGTGTGTATGTGCAACCTCCTGATTTTAGAAATGGGCTATGTCAGAATGCCAGTGCAAGGGAGGGCACCAGAATGAGGTTTCTTGTTATCTGGTGTGCTCCCTGGGGCATTTGGTGGGCCACTGTGAGATACAGGAAGCTGGACTAGATGGGCCTGGGGCCTGATCCAGTGGGGCCGTTCTTATGTTTTTATGATATAAACAAAGTTAATAATAATAATAATAATAATAATAATAATAATAATAATAATAATAATAATAATAATAATAATAGTGCACTGAATTGTGGTCCATAATCTTGAACTAAAGGAAATTTTAGTTACTAAAATCTAAACTAAAGGAATATTTACTTGAGCAGCTCTTCCCCAAGGCATCTCTAAGATCAAAGCCTGTTCATATCCATACATAGACATATTCCAGCAATGACATAAAACTATCAACTCCACCTATTGGTTTTGCTACACGGATGCTTGTTTCCTATGGCTGCACAGCTGACAGTATCTTTTTGTATGAAATGGGATGAGGCTTCCTTCTGGGGATCAGGTAAGGAAGTTGTGACAGAATATGGATTTGTGGTTAAAAAGACATCCTTAAGGCTGTTCATATGCCCCATAGTTAGGACCAATTTTTCCTAAACCAAGCGGAGGTGTTTGGGACAGAATTATGCATCTCTGTTCCATTTGTCAGGATTGGGTGGCAAATTTGCCTCTTTTAAACCACGGAACTGGCAATTAAAAATGTGCGTTCAATTTCCAATTTATGTTCATCACTATATTTGTAGCGTTCCAGTTCTATTCTGGTTCAGACAAAAACAGCAATGGGTCTGTTCCGCTCTGACCTTGCACCGGTCGGAGGACAAAAAAGGGGGCAGGCTGCCTGCAAGGACAGGATCCTGTACATGCCATTGCCAGCAGATCAATTCCCTCTCACAAACTCTCCACCCCATTTCTCCCCCTCCCCACCCAGTTTCGCTCCCTCTTTTCTCCTGTTCCAATATTTGAAATTCGCAATTTCTGGCATTTCCAGACTGAGGCAATGCCAGATGTCATATTTTTCCAAATAGGAGAAAGTCTTCATTGCTGTAACTGTCAGTTTCACTCAGAATTTTGTCAAGTTTCCAAAGTCCTCAGCAGCAATGCCTGCAAACCAAAAGTTGTGCTGGTGAGCTTGCTGAGCTGGTTGATAGAACTTTCCAGATCATCAGGTACCAGATATCACATGTAGATATCTTCTACTGCATGTAGAAGAAGATATAAAGCATTAATCCTACAATTGCAAATGGAGTGTCTGATAAATGAACCATTTATTTTGAACCAATTATCACTCCTTATGTTTTGGGGTTCAGTATCCAATTCTGATTTAACTCTACAAAGAGATCTTAGGTTCAAGTTCAGTTTTGGTTCATGGCATAACCCTCTCTAAAACACTGTATGGGTTTGGGTTCAGATTCAGTTTGACTGCCTGGCTTAAGTCAATTCAGGAGGGCATAATGGCTGTAATCAATCATGGATTCGATCAAAAAAATCAAACCACAGAGCTCTTTTGGGACTATTTTTTTAAACAACAAAATACTTCTAATAAATTAGATTTTTAACAACATGTATGCTAATTCTTTGACACAGCCATGGTCTTCTCACCCGAATAAATATATGTCAAATTGTCGGATTATTGCTGGCCATGAAAACCCACAGACATATACAATTAGATTGTGTGTTTAGACAGCTAATATGCAATTTGTATGATTTGTACCCAAATGCTATATGCAGTGAATATTGCATGCCATAGATAGATAGATAGATAGATATAGAGTAGAATACACTATTTTGCTTCTAAATGGGTGGTAACCAAGATATCTAGTAAAATAAATATATGTGGCAAATGACACATGCCTTTTAATGATACTTGGAGTTCATGTGAAGTTTGACAGTGCAATAAAAGTCTTATCTCTGCTTCCCCCTGTTATTGCACAGATTTAAACTGCAGTCTCGGAGGCAGTTTTACTATCTTTTTTCAATCTGTCCCATAAAAGTGAGACTTGATTTGCTTAGCATGAGAACAGATCAATAAAAGCTAAGTTATACAGCAGATTAAATCACTAACTTCAAGATCAAAGATGTTGCTTGTGCCTCGTATTGGAAAGACGAGATGAAAAGTGCACTTCAGATGCACTGTGGATGTTTGCAGAACTCCAAATAAGTCTCATCCTTGCACAACATATTAAATAATTGCTGCATCGCTCTTTTTCTTTGCCTTCTTTTTGGTGGCAAATACCTTTGAAGGTTGCCATGATTTTTCACAAGCCCCTCGGAAGGATTCTAAAACAAGGTCATTTATTGTATTCTGTTATCTTCATTTTCTAACATGTAAGCAACTGATAATAGAGGTAATGTTTTGGGTACTGTTTGTGAGCTATTTATACATTGCCATCATTGCAGATGACACATGATAGCACAAGCAAAATAACTCACTGTATTACTAAAACGATTTGTGGATGAACTAGGTGACAAAACAGGCCCAGGGGGAGGGCAGCAGGGGCATATGCATAACGGAAAGATTTAGATATTTTTTAAAAATTGCCCCCAATCCACCCAAAAGCCATGGTAGCATGCAGGTGAAATCCATCAGTCACAGCTAGTAGCTTAAGGAACCTCACAAATGGTAGGAAGAGAGATACCAAGGATGACTACTACTACTACTACTACTACTACTACTACTACTACTACTACTACTACTAATAATAATAATAATAATAATAATAATAATAATAATAATAAAAATAATAATGTCACTACCAGGTGGCAGTACAGTAGAAAAAAAGAACTGGAAAAATAGCAAAATATAGAAATCTACAAATTGAAATTGAATGGTTGTGGCAGAAGAAGACCAGAGTAACCCCAATGATGACTGGCATCCAGTAAAGCAACTTTATTTGGAACAGCTTATATTTTGTGACAATATTTAATAATAATAGGAACAGAACACACCAGATATAACGGTGGTTTAGAAGAAACCAGTGATGTGGCCATTCTAGAAGATAATTGAATCGAAAAGAATGTATTGCTCATTCCTGGGGGACCACTGCAAGGCATCACCCCAATGTTGGCTGCTTATTGGCATTGCACTTGCATAAGCCTCCTGTTCAGTTCACCCTGGCTTTGCTTCTCTAGCCACTGGCACTGGGGCTGGGTGGACACTGATCTAACATCAGGATGCCACACCACTGGTAATGGGGCATTACAGGAAAGGACTGTGCCAGCAGTACTAGGAGGACTGTGCCAGCATGGCATTGCCTGGAAAGGGATAAGACAGGGTGGTCATTGTGCTGGCATTAGTACTGTGTAAGCATTGCATTGAAATAGGACTGGGCTGTGAGTCTCAAATCAGAACAGTCTCAAAACTATAGCCTTCTTCTTCTTCGATTACATTGAAACATAACCATTCCACTGATTTTGTTAATCCCTGTTTTGCCATTTTAACTAGTCTTCTGCTTTTAAGGTAATTTACCATACCAGGTTTTAAATTAGTGAGATCTGGCCAGTAGCAGATCTCCCCAGCCCCGCACCCTCAGGCAAAGGTCCATGGCGGCACTGCCCTCCGTGGGATGCCACCACCCTCCTGTACACAAATCCTCCCCCCCCCACTTACCTGGAGCACACAGTGCCTCACATGACTCCAGGACGCGTCTCCAGGACAGTTTCTGACCCCTTCGGGAGCCTCAGAGAGGCTTCCGCGGGATCCTAAAGGTGCACGAGGCTCTGCGCCCAGGTCATTTGTCCTTCATGTGAATGGCAGGATATCTATGTGTCTGTCTGATTGTATGTCTCTTGCTGGTATAGCATAGTAATTGGAGAATGAACTACAAATCAAGATATCCCTGGTTCGACTCTCTAATAGAGATGGAGGGCTGTGTACACTCAGAAAATGTCACACAAAAACTATCACATATAAAATAGTTATTATCACACTCTCCATTTAATTCCATTGTGGGAGAAAAAGTAATAACCATTGATATTATGTCCTATGTGTTCCATATGTTCTTATATATGATACACAGTATGCAACACTTGGAATATAATATCACCGGACAAAATATATATAGATAGTGTTCTTATATACAGAAACTGTGTATCAGTTTACTGGTTCTGTAGTATTTGAACTATTTGTGATGAGAGAGAGAGAGAGAGAGAGAGAGAGAGAGAGAGAGAGAGAGAGAGAGAGAGAGAGAGAGAAATTCTATATTACATAGTATCTAGCTCAGTGGTTCTCACACATTTAGCACTGGGACCCACTTTTTAGAATGAGAATCTGTCAGGATCCACCGGAAGTGATATCATGATGGGAAGTGACATCATCAGGCAGGAAAATTTTTTAACAATCTCAGGCTGCAATCCTACCCACACTTACCCAGGAGTAAGTCCCATTTACTATTGTTGTTAAAAGAATATACATAGTAGCTTGTTAAAAGTACAGGTCTGTAACATTTCCCCAAATGCAGTCACATCCCATGGTAGCATCAAGTCTAATATATTAAAAATAAAATATTGAAATGAATGGGGACCCACCTGAAATTGACTTGCAACCCACCTAGTGGGTCCCGGCCCACAGTTTGAGAATCACTGATCTAGCTGCCTACCTAGCTAGCTATATAGATAGATACTATATATTAGATACTATATACTATAGTATCTATACTGCATATATGTATACACACAAAGTACTATAGTAATGTACACAAACTTTGTGTGTGTGTACATACACTTTGTATTGATTTACTGGTTCTGTATTATTTGACCTATTGGTGATAGATAGATAGATAGATAGATAGATAGATAGATAGATAGATAGATAGATAGATAGATAGATAGATAGATATAAAAATCACCAATAGTGTAAATACTTCAAATAATATATATTTGAATATGTACTCAAATATATATTTATATATTATATAAATATAATACTACAAATGCCGTCAGAAGCTTTCTTATTATTAACAAAATGCATGGCAGACAAAATGACCAGAGAGAGGACGGGAAGAAGAAAGTTTTGGTTGACAAGTGAAAAGAGAAAAGTGCACCTAAACGCACTGTGTAAGTGGCCCATTTGTCATTGGAGCTGTTCTGGGCAGTGACAGCAATGCTCAGGCGCTAACTGAACCAAATGGCATCTCCTGCACATTATGCCGCTGTCTGGAACTGTGAGTGTGTGTGTGGGGGGGGGCTGCTTACATGATGCATTGTGGCACCGACAGAACTCTCCCCTTCTCTAGCTATGCTACTAAGAGAAAGGAGGCCAAAGGCAAACAGATACCAGTACTTAATTTGGGGGAATAAGGATAAAATATAGTATTTTTTTTATCTGGCAAAAATATTACCGTAAATGTGGGTGATATGCTGCCTAATGGGTCTATGGGTTGACGTTGGAATTTTTTTAAGGTTGAAAGCCATTGTCCTGTGTATTTCCTCTGTGCCTGCTGTATTGTTGGCATGCCTTATTGCTGTAACCTTCTTGTGAGTGAATGCTTCTGCATTGCTGTAATAAATATTTCTGTGCCTGTGCAGAGGTCTGGTCTTTCAGGTGCCATTGTTAACACACACGTGCCAGTTCCTTTCTCTTTGAGATTTACTAGGTAATGACTATTATTTTCTTCAGGTTCTAGGCAGCAATTCCCTTTCTGGTGTGCCCAGGTTAGAAAGGCATATTAGCCTGTCTCTGTCTTTATCTATGCCATCTGCATTCAGGCCTGGAGGATATGAAGCTGCTACCTGAGACATAAGTGCTGGACTCCTTTGAAAAATTTTTTGGTGTTGTAGAAATATTTACTATTGACAACTTGAAGGTTGCCAAGCTGCAGGTAATGTTTTGCCATCAGGTTTAGGTCAAAATGGTAACTGACTTGAGAGACACTCCAAACCTACCCAACTCCCCACGTGGTACTGTCTGCTAAATACCATAGGGGTGTTTTGGCCTCCACAGAGTGAGGGAACATTTGTTTCCTTCCCCGGGGTAAGAGATATTGCTGACACAAGTCCACATTGACCTGTAAGGGTGGATCATACCAGGGAAAGGGGTTAGGATTTGGTGGGGGCCACTGATGCCATATCTGCCCCTGACCCACCCACCTCTCCACTTCCTGTCCTCCACTATCTTCTTCCTGTTCTTTCCACCCCTACCCCTTTCTACTCCTTCCCTGCCTGCCTCCCAGCCACTGTGTGGCCTTACCTCAAGCGGTTGACTCCACCATCCATTGCCAAATGGATCTGGCTGCTCACTGATAGCGGCCAGGCCATGCTGATGGCTATTTAAGATGGGGCCATCAGTGTTTTGTTTGTGCAGAATTAATATATACATGTGTGGGGAAATATATACATGTGTGGGGAAATATATACATGTGTGTGGAAACCAAATCACCCATTTCCCCAATCAGAAAGATCCTGGGGAATTTGGGTATGTTGCCACCAGATGGTAATCTCTTATGGCAGTATTTCTCAAACTGTGGGTCAGGATCCACTAGGCCTTGAGCCAACTTCAGGTGGATCCCCATTCATCTCAATGTGCATTCTATTTTGAATATATTTGACGTGATGCTGCCATGGTGCGTGACTGCATTTGGGGAAATGTTACAGATCTGTATTTTTGATACACTACTATGTATATGCTTTTGACAATGATAGTCAATGTGGTTTAATTTGGGATAAGTGTAGATAGGATTACAGCCTCTGAGATATTTGGAATATTTTTCTTAAACAAATCAGCAACTGCTTGGGAGGGTTAGGAGGGTTCTTCTTTATTTTAAATAATTTTTTTAAACTTATACTTATTGTAAACTTCTAATTTACTCAGGGCCCAATCCTATCCAAATTTTCAGCACCAAGGCAGCCGCAATGCAGCCCTGAAGTAAAGGAACAAACATTCTCTTACCTTGAAGAAGCCTCTGTGACTCCCACCCCCTTTCCCTGTAGGATGCAGTACATACTCTATTGGTATGGCTGCATCGGTGCTGGAATGTTGGATAGGATTGGGTCCTTGAATTTGGATTTGATTTGATTTTGTCGTACGGGGAATGTTACAAATTTCCTGCTTGATGATATCACTTTCTGCCATGACATCACTTCCAGGTTAATGACATCACTTCCAGTGGGTCCCAACAGATTGTCATTCTAAAACGTGGGTCCCAGTGCTAAAAAAGTTTGAGAACCTCTGTTTTTTGGTAAAGGGGTCTCAGCAAGGTGTCCAATCCCAGTGCACAGCTCAATGTCCTTGGTATACATGTTATTATAAATACACAAACATATTAAAAATACATCCAGGCAGACAATATACAAATTGTCTTTCTCTTCCTTATGCCAAATGCAGTAGGAACCGTACTTTCCAACTTCTTCCTAAGCACCCTGAAATTTTTGAAATGCCTTGTTCAAGGGATACAGTTTTCCATGTACACATTTGGAAAGCTTTTCCCCATGCTCCAGATATTAACAACAGGGTGTCTTACTTCTCTAATTCTCACCATTAATGTCAATTTATACATCTTTGCCAACACTGATGCTTTTAGAATCAATTGGTTCTCATTAATAACATTATTGTAGGCTTTTATATTAACATAATAAAACATATTGACATCCCTCCATTTCAAAATCTATTGTTGAACAGAGAAAAGATTGGGTTGCTTGACTTCTTTTCAGGATTGAGCTATGAACAATTTAGCTACCGATAATTCAAAATCATTCCAGAAATTGCAGCAGGGACAATTTTTATCAGACAGCCCAATAACACATACGTGGGAGCAAGTGGAATATTTTCATTACGCATTACCACTATTGTCTTCTAAAACAATAATATTGTCAAGAAATATGATACAATCTTGACATAATGTAGAACTGATTTTTGGTGCATTGTATTTAAAGTCTGCTTTGTCACAGAACTCCGGCTATACAGACTGGGCATCCCTTATCTGAAGTGTTTGGGACCAGAAACATTTTTGATATAAAATGTTTTCTTAATTTGGAATACTTGCATACTTGCATATACATAATGAGAGATCTTAGGAATGGGGACCACGTCTAAACAAAAAATTCATTTATGTTTCTTATACCCCTTTTACATATGTTGTAGCATATGTAGCATATGTTTACATATGTTACATATGTTTACATTTATGTTTCTTATACCCCTTTTACATATGAATTTTATACAACATTTTAAATAATGTTGTTCATGAAACAAGGTTTGTGCTCTATTTGTGATTTTATCAAAAATACAGTTTGTGATTGTATATCTTTAGGCAAAAAACGAAAAATAAAAGTTAACGCTCAAAAAAGTTAGGTATTTTGGAATACCTGTTGTTATGTATATAAGTTATGCAGGATTGAAATCCTGCATAACTGATTGGCCCAGACTTATGACTAGCCAATCGGGTGATGGATCGAAATCCTACCATCCGATTGGCCTTCTAGTTAAGGTTTCAACTGCACCAATCATGGGGAGTCTGGGCGGAGCTAAAGGCTATAAAAGCCAGGGGTGTTTGCCTTGTGTTTCATTGCCAGGTTCTGTTCTGAAGATGGAATAAACATATTGAGCTGTTATCTCTATGCCTTCCTTTATTCGCATGGACCAACTATATAACACTTGTTATTTCAGATTTCTGGATAAGGGATGCCCAACCTATATAGCCAATTCTTATGTCATATCATGTATTGCCTATAGGGCTGTTCAACCTGGAAAAACATCCTGCCTTATTGGCTGAGGGACAACTGGGACAGTTTGTTTGTTTGTTTATACTCTGCCTTTCTCCCCGAAGGGCACCCAGTTGCCAGATAAGCATTGGTTCTCAGTGGGGGAAAACCTTTATTCATAAATGTAAATAAATGTATAGAGAGTGAAAACTGAAGTATAGCCCTTTTTTTTTTTAGTACATATTTATTTTGCACAAACCTACATTGCAGATGCAGGCCTACTGAGTTTGATGGAAGTCTGAAGCTTGTGCAAATATACACTGTGCAATATATATACACTGCAATATATATACACTGTGCAAATATACACTGAAGCTTGTGCAATATACATTGACTGTGGCAATTTCCTGCAAATGTGAGCTGCTTGCTGCGCTGCTTAGCCTTGGTCTGTCTTGTCTCCAGGTGCTAAGCCACAGCAAGCTGAAGGGGATGCTGTCCGTCTGACATGTACAGTGCCAAGCTGATACTCTTCCTGCTTAGTCCCTCACTCCCCATCTCCTTTTCTAGTTTAGATAAGCAGCACTGGTGAGGAAAGGGTGGAGAGAAGGATGGACAGTGTATACGCTTTGAACAGGCTTGACTTATCTGTTACGGATCATTGCCGAGAAGGCAGCAAAGGCAATGGCATGCAAGCAAGCAAGCAGAGGAACAAGCTTCTGCATGCTTAGGCCAACCACTGTGCTCACAATCATTGGGTGGCAGTAGCAATATCGGGGCTTGCACCAACCTACCTGGCCGAAAACCTACCTACTTGCCCAAACCCACTGCCTGCTCATTCACTAGTTGAAATATGCTGGCATGAAAAAGAGGATAAGCGGTGGCTGGCATGTGTGTGTGAGCTCAAAGGGGCTACATTTTACTCTGTGTGTACATGCACACTGATTGTGTGTGTGTGTGGTTTTGTTTTTTGTTTTTTTTTGTCATTTTTATCACATTTAAGTAAATAAACATACAAGTATTATGAGCCAATAATAAATACATACAAGCAGCACATTCTTTCAGACGCCTGAAATTTGGATGACATTCATTCCGCTGTGCATTCTTAAAGCATAAATAACATGAATGAATGGATTTAATTGTAGTAATTACAGTGATTTACTGTATTGACACAATATTATGGGCTTAATGGCTCTGCTATTCTCTTTGATGTACACATATAATTCCTATGCACGTTCTGTGCCTTAGGTGAGTCTTCTCAAGACAGTGTGGGAAGTTGCTGAGGGAAGCGCAAATGTTCTTTCCTCATACCACAGCCCAATTTTGTGTTGTCTCAACTTGGACAGTAAATAGTCAGTTGGCCCTTCTCTTTTACTCAAGATACCCAAGAGAATAGTCTCCTAATTTCTGTAAACTTTTGTATCCCTGGGATTTCTCTAGTGTGATTTAAGTCACACTATAGATCTAAAGGCTGTTTCTCACATAAGTTTTTAAAGGTATGACTGCACTGTTCTCACATATGCAGTACAGTTATGCCTCAGCATCCATGGAGCTTTTGTTCCCGGAACCCTACTGATGCCAAAACCTGCAGATAATGAAATCCACTGGTCAGGGCACATCAGACCTCCTAATGTGACCAGAGTTGCACCCTAGTAGTGTCCAGAGGGTGTTCCTGGAGAGGCTGTGCGTAGCCTCCCTGGGCCTCAGAAGGCCTTCTAAAGACCTTAGAACGTCACTTCTGTTTTTTGGAGGGAAAACTGAAAGTGACATTTTAAGGTCCTGGGATGCCTCCCTCAGCCACTGAACGTTCTCTAGACACAACCAGAGTCATGCCCAGAGGATTCAGGTCAGTCTGATGCACTGGGTTCATAACCTGCACATAGTCAAACCTGTAGATACCGAGTCGGCAGATAAAGAGGAACTGTACCTGCAGTATTCCCTTGTTTGGCAGTATAATCCCAAATCTGATATACCTAAACAAATCTCAGATTGGCAGGTCCAATCATGATTGGCAGAATGGTGTTTTCAATATCCCTTTTTCCTGAGCCATTTCCCAGGGATGGGAAAATCCAGTGTGGCTTGACTTGAGTCAAGTCGCCGAGTCACTGCCCTCCATGATTTGACTCGAAAAAGAGTCATAATGGGGGCACTTTCCAAGACTCTGACTTACCCTTTAGTGACTCTAATGGACTTGAGTTGAGTTCCCCCCCCCCCTGAAAAAAAAAAAAGACTGCCACGGAAAAAACAGGGCTGCTGCCGGGCTCTGTGTGTGCATGTCAGAGCTCTCTTTGAACACTCCCCTGCTGTCCCCGCATATCTGTAAAGAGGGCAGGGGGAGTGGGAGGGACTGCGAGAGATCTGGGTCAGAAGCGGCAAGAAAGAGGAGGATGGTCACTTGCAGCAGCTGCAGGACATACCAGGATGACCCGATCCTTGCAGCCCTTCTCAGAAGTAGTCCCACTATAGCTGGTCATTCAATGAGGTTTGCCCACAATGGAATAAAGAAACCATGAGGTTGGAAAGCAGAATCGGGCAAATGAGTTTTCTTCCACCTCCCTGGGCTTCTACAAGCAATTGTAAGGCAAGAAATTCCTTGGGCTGCTCTTCCTCAGCCGATAAAAACATCCAAATGCCTATAATTTGTCCAGTGATCATTGGTTCCTTCCTTCCTATCAGAGATTGGGAAACAAGCTCACTTCTACCTCCCCCCCCCACCCGAATTCATTAACCTTTTCCTGCCTCCCAGCTGGAACTCCCTACTGCTCACTGGTCAGAATGCTGGATCCACAGTAAGCAAGCACCCCCCAACACAAACAGACTTGAATCAGCATGCATGGGGATGAGTGCTGAGTCAGAGGGACCCAGACTTGAGTCTTTCAGAGCCTTCCACATGTGCAACTCATGAGTTGCGGAGTCACCCAAAGTCATGCATTTTTGCAACTCAGGTCCGTCACCTGACTTGAGTTCCCAACACTGTCATTTTCCCATTGAAAACTACCTTCCAGAGCATTTCATCCCTTTTCACCTAAACTTGTAGCAGCTTTGGGAGGGGCAATTTTTAATGAGGAAATGGCATAGCAAGAAAAGGTTAACCTCCACTCCATATGCTCTGCAATCCTGATCCAGATCTCTCTCTCTCTCTCTCTCTCTCTCTCTCTCTCTCTCTCTCTCTCTCTCACGCACGCACGCACCCCACAGCTGCTTTTAGTTAAAACAAAACAAAACAAAAACCCTAAAAATTGGGGGAATTCCAAGAATGGGATCTCTCATTTCTTTAAAGAAACATCAAGCTTGGTCCCTTGGTATGGCCTGTGGGGTGAAATATTTCTGTAGAGGAAGCACCCAAAAAAGTTCTTCTAATGGACAATATCACAAATATACGGACTCATTCTCCTACAGAGATTTCAACATTTCCAAGTATTCCTTATGAAGTCAGGTGAGCATGTGGGCTTCATTATCTTTAGAATGTCTCACCTCAATTCAGCCAGGGAGATCCACCCACAGAAGCAGCTTTCTTCATGTGTAGCTGATGTAGAGGCACATCTGGTTGTACATTTCCTTCTGCCTCTCAATACTCATCTGGGCCCTTATCTAGGTAGGGTTTTTTGAGCCAAATTGGAACATGCATCGCTATTGATGGCTATTGTATGTGACTAAGTGCATGGGACTAGAACTGAATCAGGGTCATGGTAGTGTTGTTCTTTTTTCTCTTTTCCCCTTGTAGATCATCACCACAGCATCATATTTTGAGAACCTTTGAACTAAGGAACAACAGACAATAGGCTTGAACAATTTTTGTTTATAGGAAAAATTGAGAAACCCCACACAATCATCTGTTACTTTCTTCTGGGTTTATAAGTTACAGATTTCTTTAACTTTCAGAGCCTTTCCTCGCAATCATTTCAATGAAATGGCTTCATGAGAAGCACAGGTACCTTTTAGGAGAAATAAAAGATAAGAATCTTAGCCCTCTCGTTCCATCTAAACCAGGTTTATGTGGCCGACGCCAGAGGAGGAACTGACAGATAGTGGTCACCATGCCAATTTGTGGTTACTTTGGTCATGCCGTAATTCATTCAGCAGATGTGTGTTAAGCTTTATAAATTCCTCAACAGCCTTCTTTTTTTTTTTTTTTTTAAACAAAGAAAAGGAAGTGTTAATTGATAAGGGAAGTCCCATTGATAAATTATTTTAATTTCTCTTATTTAGTTAGTTGTCTTTCCCTTTTTTATCATTCTTATTAACTTGGACAGTTTGTCATGGAGGGAATGAAGAAGCTCAGCCTAAAACCCTTTTTGAATGGGAAACAGCAAAAATGAAACTCTCATTTTCCTTCCATTTTCTAATACTTAAGGTTTATGATAACGCCATGTCTCTAACAATCTACTTTAGGCAAGAATAAAATTACACAAAGCCTTGCAATAAGAAAACATACACACAGCGATGAGAAAAAGTGATCTAATGCTTATCTGTTGCTACTTATTGTTTACAATAATTCACCACTGCTATAAATTGAATCTCAACTCCATTCTCATGCAGGTACACACACACACACACACACACACACACACACACACACAACCCAGTTTGTGACAGACAGTTCCCCATGCTAGGTTTCCAGTACTAAAAGAGACCCAGCTGAACATATAGTCCTCCTGAGGCACTTAAATGTTCCTGTTGGCAACCTTCAGTCTCGAAAGACTATGGTATCGCGCTCTGAAAGTAACTTAAGGGTAGCTTATACCTTAAGCAACTGCACCTGATGCCCTCTCAACTTTTTCTTGAAAACTTTCCAAGGAAGGAGATTCCATAATGTTCGTAAACATCTTGCTCTAGTGCTGAACTGTTCTTGCAGTCAGAGAATTCTTTGTACTACTTAATTCAAGGGTAGATTATCAGATTGCGTTTCTGTATTGAGTCATGCATTTGTTGTCATGTCCAGTTTCACTCAAAGGTATCACCTTTGAAAAATAACATGGTGGAAATTCTCATTTCTTGCAGTAACACAAGTGGTTTCCAAACTGTGTGCTGCAGTGCACCAGGGCAGTGCAACACACTCACAGGGGTGCCATGCAGCCTCTTCTTTCTGGCTCACCTGGCCAAGATGGTGCAATAATTCACATGATGGCACTGCCACAATAGGTGCCGTGGAGAAGAGGCACCGAGGCAGCGGTACGTTTGGGAACTCCTGAATAATGCCATCTTGTTAGGCAGGCCAGAAATACACATGACATATATTAAGGCTCTACATGTTATGGAGATAAATGACCCAATCCTAACAAGCACCTACACAAGTGGAATATATGGACTGCTGGCGCACACTGCCACAAAAGCACCAGGAAGTGCTTTGTGGCAATGCATGGCCCAGGGGGACTGGCAGGATGGTTGAAGCATTCTCACTGGTGCCAGCAGAATGACAGAGGCCCGCCAGAGCAGGTAAGTCCAGTGCAGGGGTGGGGGGAGGGCAGAGCAGAGAGGAGATGGGGTGGGAGGTGGTGGATTGGGCCTGATAGGGGGCAAGATCAGTGGCACCAGCATGCGCCGAATCCCAAGACCCTCCTTGCATGCATCAATGTGGACTTGTGCCAGGGATATTGCACAGATCTGAGTTGACTTGTTGTGGCTTCTCGGGCTTACAAATGCCTTCTGACCACAGGGAGATCCCCACTGCTACATTGCTGCATGGTTATTTTGTTGAATTGAGCTGAAAGCATATACATGATTGCTGGTCTCCGCTCACAACAGGAGAGGAAACTGAACGCTTTCCACATGCGCTGCCTCCGGCGCATTCTCGGCATCACCTGGCAGGACAAAGTTCCAAACAACACAGTCCTGGAACGTGCTGGAATCCCTAGCCTGTATGCACTGCTGAAACAGTGCCTGCGTTGGCTCGGTCATGTCGTGAGAATGGATGATGGCCGGATCCCAAAGGATCTCCTCTATGGAGAATCCGTGCAAGGAAAGCGCCCTACAGGTAGACCACAGCTGCGATACAAGGACATCTGCAAGAGGGATCTGAAGGCCTTAGGGATGGACCTCAACAAGTGGGAAACCCTGGCCTCTGAGCGGCCCGCTTGGAGGCAGGCTGTGCAGCATGGCCTTTCCCAGTTTGAAGAGACACTTGGCCAACAGACTGAGGCCAAGAGGCAAAGAAGGAAGGCCCATAGCCAGGGAGACAGACCAGGGACAGACTGCACTTGCTCCTGGTGTGGAAGGGATTGTCACTCCCGGATTGGCCTTTTTAGCCACACTAGACGCTGTGCCAGAACCACCTTTCAGAGCGCGATATCATAGTCTTTCGAGACTGAAGGTTGCCAATACAATACATGGAGAAGCAAGAAACAAAATGAACAGCTAACAAAAACCATACTGATAAGGAGTGTGCACAAAAGAGGTAATTGAATATTAAGCTAATTGGCATGAAAAAACAGTTCACACTAAATGTGATATTTCCCAAGGGTAGATACTTTTGTTCTATAATTAGAAGCAGCAGAAAATGACTGAACTCATTAAACTAGAGTTCCCTTTGCAATTTGCCTCATTAAAGGATTTACAGTTTTGCATCTATATCAAAGTTACTGGTGCTTAGTTTAACTTCTCACAGAGGACAAAAGAAAATCAAGGTTAATTGACTTTTTAATAATGAGTATCTCAACTGAAATTATTTGCTGGGAAAGAAACAATTACAGCATCCCTTTGAAGGGATGCATTTATCATGCAGTTAGGAGAACCAAGTACACTCCAAGTCGATAATCAACAACCTCACTGGGAGTTTGGCGGGCATCCTGCCAATGGATACAATTCGCATTGGTTATGGTAATATTTTTGTTAATATTGCAAGTTAATTATTACAGGCAAAATGCAGTCACCATGCATGGTTTGTGAATAATACATACGGGACTCATTTGCATGATGTTTTTAAGGGTATTAGATGGTGAAGGTATGGACCTGTTCCCTCACCAAGGGAAGGAACTTGGCAGCTTGGTGATGGATGAAACTAGCAAATTCTTCTTAATAGGAGCTAAGCAGGAAGGTGCTGAAACATGTCATCTGTGAAAAGCCAGGCCAATTCATTTGTTCATTCTGAATGATCTCAAGAGTGGAAGTTCCTGTCTTGGAAAAAAAAATGTGCAAAAATTTCTGAAGGAAGGTTCAAGAGTTTCAGGAAAACCAATAACATTTCTCAGGATGATGTCACAACTCCTGAAATTATTGAATTTGAATGAAAGTCAATCCCATTGGGGAAAATGTTCCCCCCCCCAAAAAAAAAAAAAAATATTATCATGTGGACATGTGCCTCTATTTGCTGGGCAAAAGTGCCACCACACTAATTACAGAACATTTGCACACCCCTATTTCTGATTCGGATGACTATATGACTTCGGGCACAATCCTTACCTACTTTCCAGCACTGGCATAACGGCAATGCAACTCCAAAGGAAGGGAACAAACACTCCCTTACTTTGAGGAGGCCTCCGTGAGTGCCACCCAACTGCAGGATGAAGCACATGCCCTGTTGGCACAGTTATGCCAGTGCTGAAAATTTGGTTAGGATTTAGGCCTTTGTCTTCCATTGAGTCTGGTCTTTGATGCTCTAGACCAGAACTGTCTGGCAGTGGCTCTCTGAAGTCTTCCCTTGTCCCCTGAAATCTTTTCAACTAAAGATGCTAGAGACTGAAACCAGAACTTCTTATATGCAAAGTTTTTGCTCTGTCATGGAATTATAGCCCTCCCTAGGACGTCAAGACTCTCCAAGTAAATCCATGACCCAGTGCCAGAGGCAGGTTGATGGAAACCTGGGGCATAGCCCTGCACTGGCTCCTCAATGATACTCTAAGCTCTTTCACCCTCGTCCAGCTTATTAGCAAGGATGATGGGTCGCTCTTCCCAAACTGTCCACCAACTAATGGGAGCATACCTTAGAGACCTCATGATGACACTGAGGCTCTCAGAGGACACTCCCATTCATAGAAGGGGGTGATGGCACAGCATGTCTCTCAGTTGACCTGCACCATCGCTGCAACGGGTATTGCAGGGTTCAGATGATGGCCTGGCAGGGTGGACCCCCTGAAGGGCATAGGCTCTCAGACCAGCTGACCCCATATGCTCATACGTTCATACTTTAGTATCTTGATATAAATGTGGGCAAATTACTTAGAATATAACATGCATCAGTGTGTGTCTGTGTGTGTGTGTTTCAAATGTTTTTGTCTGAAAGTTAATTCTAGAAGGGCAAATATCAGTCTGAGTATTGTTTGCAGTTTTTCAGGGCACTTCCGCAGCAGATAATCCAACTTTGTTGCTGAAATATTGAATAGATGAGAACAGGAGAACATGGTAGACTTCATAATTCAGCTGTTTATTACTAACAACTCACTGCAAAACACAATGCAAAAAAGAAACAGAAACTTCCCTCAGTTTTCTCATTGGACCATTTTCTCCTGAGGTTTTCTGGCCTTCCTCTTTAAATGGCAGTTCTTAGCAAGATGAAAGTGTTTGCGAAATAATCACAGTTAAAATCAAGTCACAGTTTCCTGAGTTTGGACATAATAGGAAACTATGGTTTATTTCAAGGGTACCAAAACATTTTGGCAGGAGGGCCACATCATCTCTCTGACACTGTGTTGGGGGCTGGGAAAAAAGAATTCATTTACATTTAAAATTTGAATAAATTTACATGAATGAATACATTAGAGATGGAACTTATATGAATGAATGAATTTTACTGAGGCTGTGATGCACAAGAGGCAATCAGGGATGTGCTTTTTACAGATGAAGCCAGAAAAGGGGGGGGGGTTAACATAACTCCTGATCATATACCTCTTTCGCAGAAATAAAACACATGGAGACATAAATTGTTCAGAGGCAATGATGCACATGGGACATGGAGGTGGTTAAAATAATGCCAATTAGAAGAAATCAAGGATTTGCTTCAAGATTAGTGGAACACACCATTCTTCTCCTCTTCATAGGTAGGATTAAGGGTGGCAAGCACATGGCTGGCTCTGGAGTACCTGAAGCGACAGCCGCAGAGACTTGAAGGTCTTCCAATAGCACAAGGCCTATAAAAGGCCTTGCACAAAGCGAGGCTGGCCTTTCCTTTGCTGCTGCTTCACAGACATGAAGCAGCAAGCAGTGGAGAGAAAACTCAGCCCACAGCTCGTATTGGGTAGTTGTGTCAGGCCAGCGTGGACTCCAGCAAGTCTCTGGTGGGTCAGAGGCTTGTTGGAGACTGAGAGCTCCCTGCAGGTCAGACACTGCATCCCTGAGGGCTACAAATGCTCCCGGGCCAGGGTTTGGGCATCCCTGGTTTATTCGAAACAGAAACGAGAATATTTCAATGTCCTCTCCTTGTGCACAGAGGAGGAGGAGGAAAGGGTATGGGGAGCCCATAAACCCTAACGCAATACTTTGGACCCTGCTTGTGCGCTTAATGCTAAACATGGTTTAATATTATGTATGAAAGTAACGTCATTTTTTTCCCCCCTATGGATGCTTTCTCTGTGCAGCAGATTATTTTCATCTCCTTCATTTTCATGAAACAGCCGGAGCAGAGCGGAAGTGACGGCCAGCATCTAGACTGGAAATGAATGTCTGTTTCAGTTCACATCACAATGAACCGGTGCAATCCATCTGCAAAAGGATAAAAATGGCTAATTGTTTTCTTCGTGTCCCTAATGATCTGTTGACAAACATCCATGATAAGAGACTTGCCAAACCAGATGCCACGAAGCAATGAGAATTTTTTCTCTCCTAAGGAGTTCAGGAAATGCAGAAGAATAACAAGGGTAAGTCGTCGTCGCAGCTTTGCAGAAAGCAAGAAAAAGAATCAACAGGAAAGATGTCTAAAGAAACCACTGAATAGTGCCTTGCTTCGCTGCTTATTGTACTGACGCTATGCAAAAGGGGTGCAAGGGGAAACTTTTTACAGAATAACGGTGAGTTTCAGAAGCACATTCAGCTTTCAAATTCTCTGCAAATCCCCCTCAGACATAATAGCAGCAATGTAACAGCCAGAAATATATCCAGTTGCTAAGGATGCTGTAATGCTTTCAGTGATTTTTAGTGACAGTATATCTGCAATGCTGCTGGAGCAATGTTTGGTTTCGCCCTCTCACTACCCCCTTTGTTTTTGCAGCCGCAGGCAGGCAACACCGTCAAGTGTCTTGAGCCTCTGGTGGGCTGCCATATCTATGTAACAACTGGGTTGCATTTTGACTTAGCAAGTCACAAGTTGCTCAGTACGAATTTATTTGCTCGTGTGAATAGTGAAAATTCAACAGATATCACCAGGAACAACATGACGTGAGATTGGTTTCGTCTTTATTTGGAATCTCATCTGACTGAACCTTGGCTGACTGTCAAGTAATGTACAGGAGGGACTGTCAGGGGAGGATCCAAACTCACCGTGCATCACAAACAGGAGATCTCAAGTTTGATCCCTAGTATCTACAGCTGGGGAAAAAAAATAAAATCTGTTGGAAATCCTTGAGTAGCTCTGCTAGTTAGAGCAAGCAATACTGCACTAGATGGGCCAGTGACCAAATGCAGTAGAAAGCAGCTTCATACAATGCTTCAAAAAAGTATAGTTCAGGAGCAACTTCCATTTTTCACCGTTTTCACTTAATATTAACAGGTGTGCCAAATTCTGCACCCTTGGTAACCTGTTTGTGAAAATCTCTTTCTTATTAGTGTTATTGATAAGATATTTATGGACTTAGTGTTCCAATACTGAAGAAAAACACACATCATACATTGAACTTGTTTATGTGCCTAATTGTGGTATAATCTATTTTACATTTAAGTAATTTCTCATGTCATACCTCATACCCAGTTAATTGCAGTCACAGCATGTTTTCTCACAGACATGTTTATTTAGAAGCAAGTTCCACTGAGTTCAGTTGGATTTACTTCCAAGGAAGTGTGTATAGGATATACACACGGAGACATCTCTGTGCTCTTTCAACAGATGTGTTACGCGTTCATATTCTGTATCTTTGGCTTGAATCAAAATGCGCAAGCCACCTGTACAAAGGGGCAGTTTCTGCTGCTGACTCCCTCCAGGTGAAGTGTCCATTCCCAAGGGTTGACTACTTCTCAGTATCTTTCAAGGGTGCTGGAAGCTGCAGTGGGGAAGACATAGGAGAATGACCTTTTCCACATGGAACTTTGGTTGTGGTCCATAAGATCCTGGCAGTACACTACTTCTCCTGAACTTTGCTACAGACTCTTCAGGATAGAAATGAGGATGAGTGAGAATATTTGAGACCAGGGGAGAAGTATTAACGCTACCAGTGTGCATCGCTTAACAACCTTCCACTTAATGACAGAGTGCATATACTATGGTGGTCAAAGCACAACAAAGAGGCTAAGGAGGCAGACAGATCTCCCATAGCCTGCAGCAGAATGTCTGTTTACACAACAAATAGGCTCTTAATGCAAAGAAGAGACAATCTATCTCCAGTAGCCTGTGCTGTAGAGTTTGGCAGGGAGTGTCTGTTCACACAACAAAGGCACTAGATTGGGCTGAATGCTCGCTTAACAACGTAATTGCATAACAACGGGGATAGGAGAACGTATTCCCATTGTTAAGTGAAGCATACCTGTATTTGTTTCCATCATCTTGTTCAGCCATTCCAGCAGCATAGATTTTTATTTGTGCTGTTTAATTTATTGTGGCCCTGAGGCTACCGAAGCCATGTGCTCTGTGGAGAACAAATGCATTAAGGGCTCTTGGGGATTGCATCACTAAGCCCCACCCCTGCATATGATGCGTAAAAGCCCCACCACCTGCCCTTAAATGTTTGTCTGCAGAGACAAATGTGGGATGTGGGGAGGGTTTCTCTCCATGATGGGATGCTGGAAGGATCCAGACAAATGCTTAACATGAAGAGTGTGTGTCTGTGGAGGGTTCCCAAGGAGTCCCTCATGTTATTATGCGTAGTGTGGGCTATGATGTTGTATGCGTTATGTCTTATGCATGTACGGGCGTATGCACATATGTAAATGTTTTTGTGTGAATGTCCATAAGTGCATACATTTAAAAAGTGAACCTGGGGCCAGACTCCGCAAGCAATACATTGTGTATACTGCTGTATGTGCATTGAATATAATATGTGAATAACTACCCATGTGTAGTTCAATTGTCTGTGTACAATTGTCTGTGTACACTGTACGCAGATTGAACATGCATATAGTTCAACATGCATGTATTTGCGTGCATGTTTACACCTAGCCCTGATGTGACTTACGTAGAGAAAATATCACTCCTTTATGAAGCGAAGAAATTCTGCCTTTTTCATTCATCCATAGGGGCTTATTTTTTTATAACAATAAGGATAGAGAATCAGTGAATTATCTGGAAATATAATTGTGCCGATGGAATAATAATTAGATGTGGCCTCAAATATTGGAGAGAGATGGGGGCAACTATTTATTTATTTATTTTTAAAAAGGTTTAAGCTCTCCCAAGCTCACATCCAGAGACGGTTCACATCTTTCTTATTAACCTTGCTAAACACAGAGTGCCAGCAGTAGTTTAAGGACAAACAAAAGAAAATGCACCTTCATGCATGCATGCTTAACATCCACATTCTATCCCCCACCAGTCCATAGCATGCAGCACCACCAATGGAGCACCTGCGACATGCGATAGTAGCGAAACGCTATGGGGGGGGACACAAGAAGGTCTGGAACAAGGAAGTAAAAATATTTTTTACTTATTTCCTTGTAGGCTGTCTGGTTGCCAGTGGGTCTTCTCAAACCCACACCAACTGTTCTGCTGGCCTAAGTTCAAGGAGAGTCAGGAGAATATGTTCAAGGCCTAAGTTCAAGGAGAGTCAGAGTCCTGGCTGGAGAATATGGATAGGACTCAGTATGTGCTGCTGCCACTGAGATCCAGCCCTCCCAATGCCAAATAGCCCCTGCTTCCTTCTCCAAACTTCCCCTATACTCCCCCAAGTCACCCATGACCCACTCCTGCCACAATCTTACCTGCTCTGGTGTGGCCTGTGTGGCCCATTGTTGGGCATGCAGAGCCTCCAATCATTTGCATCCGAAGGCAGTGCCTTTGCATCTGAAGGTAGCTTTTCCCTTGTCATAACTGGACTTATGGCAATGTATCACATAGGCCCAGGACAAGATTGAGTCATAACTTATGGAACTTGCCTCATGATGTGGTTGACGCTCACTCAGGTGACTTTAACAGAGGATGAGACAAAAAGATAATTAGCCACAATTAGATACATGAAACCTCCATGTTGGGAAGAGCAACAAGCCTCTAAATACAAGTTTGTTTTTTTTGGGGGGGGCATGCAGTACGGGTTGCCTCAGTGCCCAGTCTGTCAGGCTTGCCAGAGATGCCTGATTAGAGGCTGTTGAAAAACAGAAACCAGACTCAATGGAAATCTTGGTCTAATCCAGGCAGAGCTTTTCCCCCCTTCCCCAGTTCTTAGCTATATTAGCAGAAGACACTTCATGTTGTCACAGCAATACATATCTCTAGGTTTGAGGTGTTAACTAATTAACAACAGAGGCATGTGCAGTTGGTTAAGGTTTCCATTAAGTCAAATGCAGAAAGCATTAGAAGCCTTTTTGCCCTTTTTCTTTTTGTGGAATTGTGCACCTTTTATATAAGGAAATGGGGGGGGGAGCCTTAACATAAAGACGGACTGGTGAATCACAAAAGAAATTTCTTTATGGAGCTTGTTTCCATATGAAAGTACCAACATAAATGGCTTGCAATACTATTTTTTTTTATGAATTGTGTCCTAAGTGCTTATGATTGTCCCTGGTATTCAGTGTTCAGTCATTAAGTAGCTTTGAAACAACAGGAGGAGAGAAAGGAAACATTTTGTACCTGTGGTACTCACTTGGACAACACAGTTTAGCAAAACTCTTTCCTCTTTTGGGGTCTAAATTATGCAGGGACACAATGATGTATGAATTGATGAAAAGGCAAATAATATATTTCTGAGCCATTAATAGTCAATGCCTCACTCCAGTTACAGGTGTGGGGGGAGAATGGCATTGATTTTCTGATCTGAATCAAATTCTCGTCCCCATTTTTGCCAATCCGACTGCTGCTTTGACGGAATCAGGCTGTGGGGGAAAAATAGTGGATTCTCTTCAGATCTCAAGATAAATAAGTCATGCTTCTTCTTCTTCTTCCCGCACAATAGTAACCCCTTTGGAGAGAAAAACTGGTTGTGCACCCTGCCTACGTATTCAGGCAAAATGGTCATTGTGCACAAAAGCTTCTTTTAGTATATATTACAAGAACACCCCATTGAGAAGAAAAGAGGATGATGCCGCCATTATCTTGGTCTTCTTAACTTATTTCCCCCCCCCCCCTATAACTTTGTACCTGAACTAAATGAGACAGGAAAACATGGAACTTTAAGGAAAGTTCCCTTTGCTTCAAATCTGCATCGCAAAAAGAATAAGAAAACTAAAAATGGAGAAAGGCGCTTACATACCCTCTCCCCCAAGCCAGCTACAGTTATACAGAGACCTCCATTCTGGATGAAGACACAATGGCTAGCCACACTACTGAACAATGTGCCCTTTCGTCATGCTGTTTGGCTCCCCCTGTGTTCATAACTTCTCTGCAGAGACAAGCACTAAATGCAAGAAAGGTTTCTCCCTGCATTCAGTGGCGTTGCTGGGCTGGCCAGCACCCAGTGCGGAGCTTATCTCGTGGAGCGTCAGCATTCTGAAACTTCAGGGGTGACATGACGATGTTATCATCACATGATGCGTCACCACCAACTGCTTCCGACTTGGAGCCAATCTGAGAGAAGGGCAGGTGGGAAGGTCCTTCACATGGAGAAACCTCTGAGTGCAGTGCTCCACTTGCCGCTCTGGGCCTTGTCACTGGCAGCACAGCGAAGGCCAAAGGCTCTCCACCTGTACCCCCAGACCATGTCATGCTGCTCTCCCCCCCACAGTGCCCCATCTGGATATTAGTCACACCAGCCTCGTGATGCCTCTACCTGCACTCCAGAACCTTGGGCAGCCAAAGTTCTGGTATGTGGCGTGAAATGCTTTTGACATTCAGCACTTGCTACCGAAGACAAGAGAGTCAGAGACATGGTCAGAAAGCATAGTGGTGTCAGGGAGTGGCTTCCACCATGATCCCACACAGCTCTCATTTGGCTCGTTCCTACAGATAACATCTGAACAGGACTTCAATAGGATATGTGTCAGTGAATATGTGTCGTGTGAACTATGGGTGTGTAAAAGTGAATGGGTGCCTATGTGAGCATGTGAATGATAAAAGGGATTGCAAACAAGCAAAAAGACACAACTACATTTTGGGCTCTTGCCCAGTATATTCTCCAGGTAAAAGAGATGTGGCCTTCATTATGAAGGTTCCATTTTGGAAGGAGGAGGAAGATAGTGCAGGCATGGACTAACATTCACAACTGTGGATCAATGTGATGATTGTATCAATTTCAGGTTCTCTGTTAACAATAGGTGCCTGATTGGATACCACTGGCTTTATTGGGAAGTAAATGGGATATAATACCCCTTCCAGTGCATTAGTTGTTTCTGCTGATTGGATGAAAGATAAATTTCACATGGAGGACAGTATGAGTCCCATCACTCTTACAATTACCTTGAACACCAGGGAATGAGGCCCTGTTGCTGCTGCCTTTTCGAGCAGCAAATTAGTAAGAGTTTCTTGTCTTGTTATCCGTAGTCTATACTGCAGCTATACGACCTGGAAAGATGAAATAAAAACTAGGTAAAAGCCAGTAAAGTTTTGATGTCATTACACAAAGCTGAATTAAACCAAGTATGGAGGTGACAGCTAGAGGATTAATAGTTAACGTGTTCTTCAATAAATTATATGTGTCTAGCGCAACTAAAATCAGTGACTTTCAACATTTTCAGACCGAGGAAATACCAGGAAGCCACAACCTGCAAAACAGAACCCACTTTTAATTTTTACCTTTCATTATTTTTTTTCTATTTATCTATGCCTTTATCTGCCTATATGCCTTCCCCCTAGTGGTATTCTTCTCTTCTACCTCCTTATGTCTCCTTTTCTTTTTCTACAAAAGATGGTTATTATCTATTTGTGTGCCATCTCCAATCTTCTACCTATGGACCTGAAGCTCCAAGAACTACCCTTATAAAACCTGGGCTCTATAAGAACTTTTCTTTCTTTCTTTCTTTCTTTCTTTCTTTCTTTCTTTCTTTCTTTCTTTCTTTCTTTCTTTCTTTCTTTCTTATTTGAGCCCCTTTTGCTCTGTTAGACCTCACCAAATGACAAGGCTATTTTGAAGCCATAAACCTCCATGCCCCCATGTAGTTATGTTGTGCAGCCAAAGAAGACTGAAGAGAAAATGAAGTCATAATCAACAACAGCTGTTCATGCCAAGCATTCCCAAAGAACCTCTGTTCAGTTTATTTATTTATTTCTAAGCCCACCCTCCCTCCTCCCACTACAAACAGAATCATTAGAGATCTTTATGATTTATCAGCTTAGGTAAACTGAGGAAGCCTCAAAGTGATCTTTGGGGACTTCTCTGCTGCCCACATCAGGACGTGACCTCCAGAAAGAAGCTGGTGATTGACATGGGCTTGATTGCTGTTTGCTTGTTACGTTCGGTGGTCAGGATCAAAGTGAAATGACAGTAATTTTCTTTACTCACATATCATTATTAACTTGGTGCAAGGTTTTGTCATCAAAGCAGGGGGATGTGCTTTGTCCTTTAGAGGCTACTATTAAAATACAGAATGGAAAGATCACATTTTATTGGTTTAGCCTTTCCCTGCACTGCCTATAAAAACAGACAGTGCTTTAAAATGTCTCACTAACATTCATTTTCCTGAGGGTGGAGCTGACCTCTCATCGTTTACAACCTGGCTGTTAGTTAGGACCAATTAACTTTGACTTTGTTGTAAGGATGGCCTAATCTGAGGTTTCATCTTAAATATGTTGAAGAATTACTATGGCCAACAGAACCAATTAATATTCTGGAGGTTTACAGGTTGGCTTTATATGGACGTTTTCTGTTCTGTGGCCTCCCTGCCAAGAATACTTTTTTCTTACCGTAGTTCCTAAACATATTTCCCTGGGAGTCGGTTCTGTTCATTTCAATGGAAATGATGAAGCCAATTCACACAACCCTGAAAGGAGGGTGAAAAATGAGTCATGTAGATGCCAGCTAAGTATGGGCACTGGATAAATTGTCAGGTGATCATTTCACTGTAACCCTAAATTCCCTAATTTTTTTTTTTTAAACTTGAGTTGACATTTTAAATTTCTGCCATACATCCGAGTGGAAAATTGGGTTTAGGTTTGTAAGTACATGCAGTCAATACATACTGGTAAATAGGTTTGTAAATAAATACAATCCATTTCAATACTTGTCCATACTCACAGTCTGTTATATCACAGTCACCTAAATAACATTGTTCAAGAAATTTCTTCAAGTGGTCTGAATCAACAGTGCTTGAGTCTGCAATGTGTCTGGCCAGTTGTTCACCTAGAGCAATTGTTGTCACTTTAAGTGCTTGGACAACAGTACGAAAAGGTGCAGCACTACAATGAGAATGAAAGGCGAGCAAAAGGCCTTTGTGTTTGATGTCTCAGGTTTGAGCTACAGACAAGGTCTGTTACTAGGAAGTAACCAAACTCCTGCAGACTCTGTATGGTCAGTCTTCAGTGTCATCTTCAGATTCAGAAGATGATGGATATGAAACATCAGATTCAGCAGTTGGTAGACCATATGAAACTTTTGGATTGACTGTGACCTAGCACAGGTGCCTTCTGATCCTATGCTCTGATCCTCTGATCAGAGGATCCTCTGATCCAGGGGTGTCCAAACCCCGGCCCTGGGGCCACTTGTGGCCCTCGAGGCCTCTCAATGCGGCCCTCAGGGAGCCCCCAGTTTCCAATGAGCCTCTGGCCCTCTGGAGATTTGTTGGAGTCCACTCTGGCCCGATGCAACTGATCTCAGCGTGAGGGCGACCGTTTGACCTCTCATGTGAGCGGTGGGATGAGGACTACCTCCACTGCTTGCTGTTTCATGTCTGTGATGCAGTAGTGGCAGCAAAGGAAAGGCCAGCCTTGCTTTGTGCAAGGCCTTTTATAGGCCTTGAGCTATTGCAAGACCTTTATTCATTCATATAAGTTCATCTTTAATATATTCATTTATGTAAACTTATGTAAATTTGTTCAAATTTTAAATGCAAATTAATTCTTCTTTTCCCCGGCCCCCGACACAGTGTCAGAGAACTGATGTGGCCCTCCTGTCAAAAACTTTGGACACCCCTGCTCTGATCCTTCTGATCCTATGCTTCTGATCCTATGCTAAATAGCCTGACACAGCACAATAGCAAAAATAGAAAGCACAGAATGGAGGAGAACCATTGCGGTCCCTGTGCCCTTACTTGGGGGAAGCGGACAAAAGTCTCCTTCCCCCAAGGAGGCCTCCGACAGTCCCAGTTGTGCTGCTGGATGGAGCGGTATCCATTTTGGCACTGCTGCACCCATTTGATTGGACTGTGAGTTTGTAGGAATCATCAGATGATAGGACTGTGCTATGCCTGTGAAAATCACATAGTAGTGGTATCTAAAGAGCGTTAAATTGCCAAAAATGGATGATATTCTCAGAGAACTTTTTTGCAGAACAGCAGATAGAGAGGATTTGGTGGATTGTGTCCAGAGCCACTTAGAAAGCATTCATTCTAATAACATGTTATGGCTTACTGTGGCTTTTTAAAAACAGTTCTGTAATGAGAATTAAATAATTTGCCATCATTAATTTTTCATTGGATCATTAATTTTCCTAGTGCTCACTCTGCAATGACTTAAAAAAATTATGTTATCACTTTGTTTTATGCATTGATACAAATGTACTAACAGTATTTCACATGCCTTTGACAGCATTGTAATTCCAAATGGACAAGCAAAGCAGAATTTCATGTTTTAATTACACTGGAATGACAAAAGTGACCTTATCATTACTACATATAAAGAGAAGTAATTTGCATTGGGCAATAACTTTTCAGTAAATAAGCATTTTTAGCAGCCAAAAAGAATAGGTGGAGTTTATGTAATGGCCATGAAAGTGGTCTTAATGTGATCTTCTGCGTTAATATATCAATTAGATCAATACATTAAGCAGTGCTGTAACCTAAGCAAAAGTTAAATAATTCAGGTTGTTGAAAAATATTAAGGCTATTGTGCTATAATTGTTCCTTTCTAAATTATTGTTTTTGTTAAAGCTCCATATTTATTGACTGCTAACATAAGGCAAAATCCCTTTTTGAAACTTATTGCATAGCAGTGATGGGCTAAATGAATTTTTGTAATGGAAACAAACGATTCTCAAATTGGCATTTTTCTTCTTTTGACATTCATTTTTTTCTTCTGCTTGCTCTTGTCCCTAGGCCATTTTCAAAAATTTTCAAAGGCAAACTTGCTATTTTTGTATATCCTTACAGGTCTTTTTACATTGATCAAGATTCTGTTTCATCCAGATTCAACTGAATGTCGGTGAACATTCTGTGGCATCTCAACAACATAGCCAGTGGTTGGATGAGTGAAGAGGAAGGGGCTCAAAGATAAAAAGACAGTAGGGCAGTGGGAGGAGTGGGGAAAGGGCTGGGCGGGGGAGGAACCAGGATGGGAGGGGGGTGGGACTGGTCGAGTGCAGGCTTGAGAAGCACCATTGCAGGGTTTGGGGTTTCTCCCAAGGAGATCTCCAGCAGCCTCAGTGGTGAGGCACTGGATGCAGCCTTTTGGCACCACTGCGCCAGGTGGAGCCACCACCTTCAGAATTGGGCTGCCAAGCATCATCTCTTTTTTAAAAAAGAAAAAAAATTGCCATTATACAATAAATTTTATGTTGCAATCAACCTGTTAATTTAGTGAATTGAAGTTCCAGACATGAGCAGTCCATACTGCAACAAGTATTGATCATTCTGCTTCTCCTTCTCATTAAGACATGGTATTTCTTTTAAGCCTTCTTCCATGAATTTGTTGGCATCCTTCAGTCTCAGAAGACTATGGTATCGCGCTCTGAATGGTGGTTCTGGAACAGAGTGTCCTCTCCAGTGCGCAAAGCCTGGGTAAAGTAGATATGGAGGATAGACGGTTTCCCATGCAGCAAATCCCCCCCTCTCTCCACGTCGCTGAAATGGTCCAATGGAAAGACAGATGCCAATACGGTTGGTTCCAGCGGCGTCGCAGGAGTTGCCAGAATATGACTGTGTTCAGCCATGAACTGCCTCAGGGACTCCGGCTCCAGATTTTGCCTCCTGAAGCCTTTTCCATAACTGGCTATAGCCACAAGGCAGTGGAGGTTTGGGATCAGAGTTTTCCTTCTCTCAGATGAGCTGCCTTCCCAGGCTAATGAGTCCCATCTACACAGTGGCTGTTTAGTCGCCTCTTACAACAAGTACAGCCAAACTGAGTATTCCATGAATACGTTTCTAATAAATAAATAGTCTACAATGAATGAACATAAGAACAGCCCCACTGGATCAGGCCATAGGCCCATCTAGTCCAGCTTCCTGTATCTCACAGCGGCCCACCAAATGCCCCAGGGAGCACACCAGATAACAAGAGACCTGCATCCTGGTGCCCTCCCTTGCATCTGGCCTTCTGACATAACCCATTTCTAAAATCAGGAGGTTGCGCATACACATCATGGCTTGTACCCCGTAATGGATTTTTCCTCCAGAAACTTGTCCAATCCCCTTTTAAAGGCGTCCAGGCCAGTTGCCATCACCACATCCTGTGGCAAAGAGTTCCACAGACCAACCACATGCTGAGTAAAGAAATATTTTCTTTTGTCTGTTCTAACTATAAGAACATAAGAACATAATGCAAGGTACAGAAACATTGCTACAGGTTCTAGGCAGGGGCTATGGTCCAATGATGCAGCCTGTGTTTTGCCCATGCAAGGAGATCCTCCGGCCCACTCTTTGCATCTCCAGCTAACAAAGACATCAGATAGCAGAGCCATTGTTGTCCGCTACCGCTCAGATGCGATGAATTTGTTCCTCAGAATTCTTTTATGTGAATTTCATGGAGAACATTCTCTCGTTTTTCAGGAGCTGGCAATATTTGACAAAATCTGACAGTTTTCATGCAGTGGCAACCAGTATTCAAAAAGATAATACCCTGCCATGTTACTGGGGGGGGGGGCACAAGGATAAAACTCTGCCCTGGACTCTCCATGGCACCACACAATGGTGCATTGTGTGCTACTGCCGCCTCCACTACTTAGGGTACAGTGTGATCAAGTAGGTTTGGGTGGATGTAGCCCATTGGCCTCTGCCTACCTTTCTGACCTCTGACACTACCCCCAAAACAAGATCAGAAAGGTAACTTGCAAAGTTGCAAAGTTTAGTAATGTTGCAGAGTTTAGTAAATATAACAAATTCAGTCACATCACAATGCCTACTCAGAATTAAGCCCCATTGAGTTAAATGGGACTCACACCCAAGTTAGTGTGTACAGCCTTACAGCCCAATCCTATTTTGGAGATATAGTAAATGATGCGGCACCTCTGTAGTTGGCATGCCGTGGACAAGCGCAAAGGGAGCCACCAGCAGGCATGACTGATGGCAACTTGATGTGTTAATGGCCCACACAGAGAAGGTAAGGCATTAGAGGGAGTCGTGGGTGGAGGGAAGTTCAAAGATGGTTCAGGGCAGGGAGTGGATAAGGGCAAGGGGTGGGCTAGAGGGGGTGAATCTTGGCAGTAAAAATGCACTCCAGATCCTACACCTGATTTTCCAATCTGCCCACCCCTTTCCTCTCCTCCAAAGAGCTGGTGTGGGTGCAACATTGTGTTGGTCAGCTTAAGAAGTGTCTTCAGAAGTGCCAGCGGCAGTGGTAGCAGCAGTGCCAAATTCAAACACTTTTCCTGGACCTTATCTTGTGGCATGTGGGATGTTTGTTCCCTTACCCAGGGGTAAGCCTGTGAGATGCGGACGGGTCTACTTCGATCTGTGTCAGTGAAACCGCTGGCATAGATCCCTCATGCCACGGGATCAAGTCCAGGAAGGGTGTTTGAATTCAGCAGCTGCTACTACCACTAAACCTGGCAGACCAGTCCCAGTCCCAGTCCCAGTCCCAGTCCCAGTCCCAGTTCAGTCCCAGGCTGCTGTGGCCCACACATTGACTGCAATATTTCTGAAGGCCAACGATCTCTCTCTCTCTCTCTCTCTCTCTCTCTCTCTCTCTCTCTCTCTCTCTCTCTCTCTCTCACACACACACACACACACACACACACACACACACAATGCTCCAAATGTGGTGAATTTTAACATTTGGATGTTCATGATGTTCATCCCAGCTGAATTGTGTGATTGTCCAGTCCATAAATACATCTTTTCTTACCTTTTGGACATACATCAGTCAACGCCAAGATCCCATTTGTTGATTGTCAACATTCACAGGTATCTCTCCTGTGTTTGGGGCCAGTCACGACGTTTGTCAAACATTCACGGGCATTTCGAACCCTTTGCATTCGACCCTTCGAACAAAGTTGCATGTGACGGAGGTATAAAATCGCAAGGCATCCCATTCCGATTAACACTTTTCCAACGGGGTGGGGAGGAGACAAAAGCATTTTTGTTTTTGCTCCACGAGACCAATATTTAAAGGGTGTTGATTTATGTAAATCAATAATTTATCAACTTGTTCTCATTCTCCGCTGCCAGCCAGATGCTTCTGGCCTGGCGTTGCCAGACAATGTCAGCTGTGAAGCATAATGGGCTTGTGCTGCATGTAGAAATAAGAACATAAATATTTTAAAATCCTGCTACAGGAAGTAAGGGGAGTTGGCGGGGGGGGGGAGATTTTACTGGTTTACGGTGAGACTAGCACGGGTCTACATATTTTATGGCTCAGCTTTCTCCACTGTGGAGGCAGGGACATCTCTTTGCCTGATTTTTTTTTTTTAACCTCCTAACAAGGCTGACAGTCTGAAGTCTTTTCATGGCAATTTGTTGAAGACATCTGGTGATGCTTTCTAGAAGATGAACACCCGGCAGAGTGTTCCTCTGGTATCAGTTGGCATGGCAACCAGCACAAGACTCTTCGACATCAGTCGGTTTCGAAAGGTGGAAGCCTAGTTAGAAAATCCATTTGGGCTCCTACCTGCAAAAATTCCTTATATTTTTTTTTTGAAAAATGCACTTAATCTATTCCTCAGGACTGAGACTGAACGGGTGCCTCTAATTTTTTGTTTTTGTTTCTTTCTGGAAAAGAAAAAAAAAAAAAACAGGAGATTTAATGATTCCAGGAAGCAAAGAAGTCAATATGGGCAACAAAATTACTAGCACTTTACTGAAAAGAGCATCATCTGAAGGTCTGTCAGTAGGATGCAAGGGAGAAAAAATATGTTATTATCAAAGTTTAATACGTTAATTACTACAAGGCACCAGTGGGCAAATGACTAATTATACAACATCATTATGTATTATTAAATACACAAAATGGCAGATTTTGACCTCTCCCTCCTCCTTTTTTTCCAACCATCATTAGGTAAGATCTTGTGATTATCCCATCCGAGCTCTTTCATTTACTGCATCACAAAAGATACCTGCTTTGAATTCTTTTTTCCCAAGGATAATATTTGGGCTGCAAAATGAAATCATACAAATTGGTATAAACCATCTGCCTGAGGTGATACTTGGGAGTCCTAGGACAAAGGTGAAGGAGGTGTGGATTCTAAAAATAGGGAATAACTTGCTCAGCTACAACCCGCCTCTCAGTGCTGGATGCAAAACCTGCCTTATTTTTCATTGCCAAAGGGACCCAAATTTTGTGCAAAGAAAAATTAAATTCCGTGGCTTGCATAAATTATGAAATTAAAAAGAAAAAAAAATCTCTGTGTGTTTCAGGGCACAGGGGAGATGTTTCATTGCAACAGAACAAAACATATCATGGTGCAGAAAAGGACAATCAAAATATCAGAACATTTCCTATGAGGAAAGCTAGGGCAGTTTGACCCTATTTATTTAGAAAAGAAAAAAAAAGACAACTAAGAGACGATAGCTTCCTAAAAGTGTTATAAAATTAATAAAATTATGGTGTAGGGAAATATTTGTCCTCCTATAAACCAAAACTATTTTTTTTAAAAAGTCCATCCACTGCAGTTCCCAGCATGGTGATGCAACAGTTCCAACGTGGTGTCTACTGAAATCTTGTGGGGAAGTTTTAGCATCCATGGACCTCCTTAGGACCTCCAAGAGAATATTTGTTTCTTTGCCCCTGGCTAAGCCCCTGCAGCCCCCCAGGGGGTCAACTCACACCTGCACCAATGATATATTGCAAATCCACATCGATCTGAGATTAATCAGGCCTAGGAATGAGGGGGTCAGGATTTGGCACAGCTGACCTTCCAAGGCCTGATTTAACCCTCTCCCCACCTCCTTGGCCACCTTGTTCCACCTACCCTTCCCCTGCCTCCCTCCAACCCCTTACACAGCCTTACCTGAGACAGCAGTTGTCTGCGGTCCATTGCTACATGGACCCAGCCACTCTCTGCATCCAGGCCACGCTCCCCAGTGCAATCATGTTTGTGACAGCCAGAAAGTGCACTATGTTAGCTGAACGTATGTTTGGCCAGCATAGCGCACCCTTAGGATTGGGCCCAAACCCATTCAATGAGAAAGATTGACTGTTGGATGCAGGAAAGATAAAAGGGAGTACACATAGCACATAATTAGCTGTGCTGTTCATATTCGACCAGCACCACCTTTAAACCAATTGGACCAATTTCTCCCAATTGGGCTCTTCACCTAAGGAGGCCCAAAGCTAGTGTTATTTACTCTAGTCTTGTATGCAATTTTATATTAAAATGTGCTTAGATCCATTTGATCCATTAAATCACATGCACTTTTTAAGCACACATTTTGATTGCTTTCCATTCTACCATAGAGATATAAAGTCTATGAAAAATTTTATTTATAGGCATCTGAACATAAGAACAGCCCCACAGGATCAGGCCTTAGGCCCATCTAGTCCAGCTTCCTGTATCTCACAGCGGCCCACCAAATGCTCCAGGGACATCTGAACACTGGACACCTCTATGTCACATATGCTTTGGTCATATTCTGTAATAACTGGCTTTTGGGAAGATGTAATTAATATTATAAATTTTGTTCTTCAACCTTGATCTCAACAATCCTTGATATCAGGGCACAATCCCATCCTGTGCTGGAACAGGTACGCCAAGAGGCTTGCACTGTATCCAGCATAGGATAGGGGCCATAAGTGGCTCAGCCAGAGGCAAGGGGAAACATTTCCCCTTACCTCTGGGCAGTGCATTTTTTGTAAAAAAATAGGTGCAGGAACTCACAACTTTTTATTTATTTATTTATTTATTTTTAAACCATTTTTTATACATGCGTGCGTGCGCGCACGCACACACACACACACGTCCATCCCGTGTGAGATCCCTGGTAGCAAAAGCACTCCTGCCACAGCTGGAGTGAATCACCCCATTTTTTTTTAGGTGGGGGGGTGCTCCATTGGGCTATAGGAAACTCTCTCCATTGGGCTATAGGAAAGCCTATACAGTAGTTAAAGTGTTAAGAACAAATATATAAGGTCTTCAGCCCAGCTGGTGGCCATCAGTGCCTCAAGTGTTAGTTCCAAACATTTTAACCTTAAGACCTCTGGTGGCTCAGTGGTTAAATTATAGATCTGTGGAGCTGGAGGCCTGGGGTTCAAATCCCTCTGAGGAATAATTTTTTTTTTTTTTTTTTAAGGTGGGAAGGTGCTTTCCTATAGCCTAATGGAGAGAGTGCTGGGCTGTGGAGCACAAGGTTGGAGGTTTGAATCCCTCCCTAGCCAGCAGCGCAGAGCGGGGTGGTGCAGGCAGGGGAAAAAAGGTGGGGGCAAGGAGGAGGGAAAAAAGGGGGCGGGGCGGGGTGGGGTGGTGCAGGCAGGGGGAAAAAAGGTGGGGGCAGAGAGGAGGGGGAAAAAAGGTGCCGGAACACCGTTCCGGTGCATTCCATTACAAAAAAAGCCCTGCCTCTGGGTAAGAACCACTGCCCCCTATGCTTGTGCTACCTCTTGAGGTTGCACAAGTCCAAGGAGAGCGGAGCTTGGAGCTGCTTTGTTCTCCCTGCGAACAGGGGTTGGGATCTGGTATAACTGCCAGATCCCAGCCCCAGCCGGCCTCCTGCTCGTGGCCTACCCCGGGGTTGCCCACCGCCCGCCCTCCCCCCACCCAGGAACGCCTCCCTCCCACCTCTTCCCTGCTCCCCCCTGCCTACCGCCCTCCCCCCACCCAGGAACGCCTCCCTCCCACCTCTTCCCTGCTCCCCCCTGCCTACCTCAGCGCCTTGTGTCTGTGCAGCCATGCCTACGCAAGGTGCTCAGAGGAAGCCGGCGGAGGAAGTCGGACTTACAGCACATTTGCAACCCTCCTGGGCCAGTGCAAGGGACTTGTGCCAGCCCAAGTCAAGGACTGGATTGTGCCGTTGGTGACTCATATGCTATCCTTAATTATTTACCTGTAACTTGGAAACTATGAGTTGATGGAAATGGCCTCTCTGTTCCCTTACAGTGGCTAAAAGAATGATATTGCAAAACTGGAAGAAAAAAAAACGCCCATTGACCATTTCTCAATGGATGGACGGATTATTGAATTTTTCGACTTTCAAGGGAATGGAATATCGATGCCAATTACAACTGGATATATATGAATCTATCTGGAAACATTTCTCAAAAAAGTATTTACAAGTATGTGAAGTGTATAATTTAAGTAATTCTTATGCTCAATATCCAATATATCTTTTTTAAAAATTTAGGTTAATCACACTCACTGTGTATGAGTTCAGCTGTGCACTTTTTAATAGGTTCGAGTCACTATATATATATAGTGTATGTATATTTTATATACATATATACACACACACACACACATATGCATATATATACATATATATATGTATGTATTATACTCCTTGTTTTGTATTCTTTTTTCTTTTTTGTGTTTTAAAATTTAAAATTTTTCTTTTAAAATTCAAATAAAGTGTAATTAAAAAAATTAATTTTCTTTATATCTCTAAAACTCTACAGACCTTGACTATGAACCTGAGGCCCTGCAAAATGTTTCCAGTTGGGCCTTGCAGCTCCTTGTATCCACTGGCCCCAAGATGTAGTGATGGCAACTAGTATAGATGGCTTTAACACAGGACAAGGTAAGTTCATGGAGGTCAGGTACTATCAATGGCTATTAGTCACGATGGCCTAATGGAACGGAATGGCCTTCAGATGCAGTATGCCACTAACAGCTCGATCCTATCTATGTGATACACTAGTGGATCTCACAGCCCATATCACATGGGCTGCCATAGCTGCAGTTGCTCCAAAGGTCTGTGGCCCCCTCCCAATGGTGTGGCAGCTAGTAAGCCCTGTACCAGCAGTAGCTGGCTGCATACCAGCCATTGGCACAGGTAGATTGGTGGCAAAAGGTGAATCAGAATAGGAACTGTGCCAGGTCAGGGGTGGATCTTGGTGGCAGCAACATCCATCAGATCTTATGCCCCCATTCTGGGTCTGACATGCCCTTTTTGTCCCAACAGATCTATGCCAGCAAAATAACTTGTGTAGTTCTGAGTAGGCCCATAGGGGACCAGGAAGCAGAGATGGAGATAATTTTTTTAAAAAAATTTAATAGCCAAAGGAGATAAATAAAGAAAATTTTTACTTACATCTCTTGGCTGGCCTAGTTAAATGATGCTCTGTTAAATGGTATCTGTGGTGAAATATCTGACTTGAATTAAAACCAAAGTGCCCCCCCCTTCTTCTGTATCACAGAACTGTTTTTGAATATTTATTATATTCAGTTAAATGTTACACTCACATGTAGAGAACTATGAGTGCAGCTGGAGCCCCACTTGCTGTTTTTGCTGCAGCGGGTTCCATGACCAAAGAAACATGTCATTTCTTAAATTGAGCACTGCAGCTGCTTCTTTCTTTGGCAGTGGGTAAAGCTGCAGCATAAAAAGCAAATGAATTAGCAGGTGCACTCGTAATTCTTTTCCATGTGTGCCTGTCTGTTCTTTGAGTTGCAATTTAAGTTGCTAAACTGTATTTAAGAAAATAGAAAAAAAACAGAGAAGTAGAACAAAATGTTTGAGTTACAACATTTTAAGACTGATAACTCTACTTTGGATATGGAATTGGGGAGGATCCTTTGGTGCTAGGCCACTTTTCTGAACAGGAGGAGTTTCAATGAACTCAATTATTTACTCATACCTTGGGGAACCAAATGATGGGGGTATGGAACTTGATCTCTAAGCAATTTAAAAACAAACTGTTAGATTAGTAGATCCCAAACTCCTCCAAGGGAGTTGGGAACCCTCTAAGTTGTTGCGGGGGTGGGGGTGGAGTGGGGTGTGTGTGCCCTGACTGCACTGCAGCAGAGGTGCCACAGAGACCCAGGAGCATTTAAATGTACCTGGGGTGCACAAAGCCTCCTGGGCAGTCTTAGAGGGTGGCTGCCCGCTCTGTGTGCCTCCCTGAGGATTGAAGCTAACTTCTGGTTTGTGACCAGAGCTCTGATTGCAAATGGAAAGTGAGCTCCAATCAGCGATCAGAGTTTAGTGCAGCGGTAGGGAGGCTCGCAGAGGGGGCTGTGAGCCTCCAGTATCCTCCAGGAAGCTTCACAATCACCCACAGTATGTTTAAATGCCCTTGGGTCCCTGTGGCACCATGATCGCTGCAATGCCATCGGGGCACCCATTCCTGGGCCACTCCCCTTAAGGGGGAATGGCCCATTTCTGGATCCACTGGCGGTAATGACCCACCAGTTTGGGAACCACTGGATTAGATTATTAATCTAATATCACCATCATCAATCTATCATCATCATCAATCACCATCATCAATACAGATTGAGGTGTTCCTAGCTATCCATACGTAAAATAAAACCAAGCTATTGACATCTTTTGAAGTCATATTGGTATCTAATAGGACTAGTGATGATGATGATGATGATGATGATGACGACGACGACAACGACGACAGTCTGGTGAAGGGAGTATGGGAACATTGTGGGAAATCCACTGAGTGTAATCATAAAAAGGCTAAGAACCTTTTATTTAGATGTTCATATCATGAACATATGATTACAACCTAGAAGGTTTTAATCTCATGCTAAATTATCTTATATAGCAATGCAACTTAAAAGTGCTTACCTTTGACTGCATTATGCCTTCACTTAATATTTGTACAATAATTACTATGCAGTCTCAACAGTGGTTGAAATGTAAAGATTAAGCAGTGAGGGCCCAACCCTATTCAATTTTCCAGGGCCAGTGCTGCTGCATGAATGGGATGTGCACTGCAACCTGCAGTGGGGGGGAGGGCAGTCACAGAGGCCTCCTCAAGGTCTGGGCACATTTGTTCCCTTACCTCGGGCTGCATTGCTGCTGCAGCTGAGCTGGAAAGTTAAATGGGACTGGGCCCTGAGTCAGTTGTTCCTTGTGTTTATACTGCCTGTGCTCAGCCACTATGATGGCGCAGACCTGCTAACATAATTCACGGTCAATATCACCCCAGTTTGCTCAGCCAGATGCATCTGATCTCAAGTTTCTCAACTTGGCTTTCTTTTTTTAATGAACAAATATCCAACTGCCATTGACCCCTTTTAAACACAGTACTCCTATTCACACTTCCAGCTGTAGTCATCCTTTAATCAAAGTAAGATGTTTTAACATCCTCACCTGCAAACTCAGCCACATGGTTTGCAAGCACGATTCAGAAATAAATCTCATTTCCAGTGACCGTTTACATCATTTTATATTAACAAATGCAGACCTCTGACAGGCCAAATATTACACAATGTCCCTATGAGCACTATTATTTTGCTGGTTTAAAAGGTGAAATCTGGTGGCGTTTCCAGGCAGGGCCTGGGGGGGGGGGTAAAGGGGATAATTTGCACCCAGGCCCAGGGTCGAAAGGGGGGGCCAGGAGCCAAAGGAGGGGGCCCAGAAAATTCCTGGGATCTGACATTTTCCTATATACTCAGACTTGTTGCCCGCACTGGATGTTGGGGACACTACCAGGAGTGGGGATGCTGGAGACACTACTGATGCCACATAAGTAGACCTGGACTCCAGAGACATTTCCAGCTGTCTCCACCCTCCCCCCACCCTATTTCACCCCTCCCCCTTTGCATAGGGGCCCAAAAGAAATTTTAAGAAATTTTGTACCCCCTGATAAAATTCCTCTCAGTGGTCCTGATACCAGACAGTGGGTTAGAAATAGTGGGAGTTTCTGCAGTTATAGCTTTGCAAAGAGCCTGAGCGCATAAGAAAGGGGAAACCAAAATGATTAGGGGTCTGGAGCACTTTCCCTCTAAGGCAGGTGACTCTAAACCTTTTGGCTGAAGGGCCGCATCAAATATCTGGCACAGTGTCAAGGGCTGGAAAAAGGAATTAAATATAAAATGTAAATGAATACATTAGAGATGGAACTTAGATGAATGAATGAATGAATGTCCAAGATTTCTCCAAGCACCAACACAGCCCAAGAAATAAAGCACACACTTAAATGGACCCCCATTCCCCCACCCCACAAGTACAACTCTGGTTGTGTTTGGTCAACTGGGTGAGAGGTTCTCAGGGGATCGCAGGCTGGCCACGGGCCAGATACAGGCTCTCTGCAGGCCGCATCTGGCCCCCAGGCTGGGGTTTGGAGACCCCTGCTCTAAGGAAAGGCTACAGTGTTTGGGAGTTTTTAGTTTAGAAAACAGGCAGATATGGAGGAATACGATTCAACAGTGTTTCTCAAATTGTGAGTCAGAACCCACTGGTGGGTCATGACCTTATATTGTTTGGGTCCCATAGCAGCTGAGGAGAGCCTCCAGTGAAAAGTTCAAATAACTAATTGCCTCAGGCCCTGGGGTTGTTCAAACATCAGATAGCTGCTAATTGCCCTACAAAGAGCTCAGCTCCTGCAGTTTACAAGATAGGTAGTTGCTGATTTCCTTGGAAAGAGCTCCGCTCCTGCAGTTCTCAAGCATCTGCAAATATAGGGCATCATACATTATCCGCAGGGGTTCCATTCCAGGACCCCCTGCAGATAAGAAAATCCATGGATGATGAAATCTGCTGGTCTTGGGGAACCAGTTATCCTCTGGAGGCGATCGGAACTGTGCTCCCTGCATCTCCAAAGGATGTTCTAAGGGCTGGGAAACCCACAAGTGGCCTCCATGGGCCTCAGAATGCCTTCTAAAGCCTTTGGGAGACCTTAGAACAGGGGTGCCCAAACCCCAGCCCTGGGGACACTTGCAGCCCTCAAGGCCTCTCAATGCGGCCCTCAGGGAGCCCCCAGTCTCCAATGAGCCTCTGGCCCTCCGGAGATTTGTTGGAGCCCACACTGGCTCGACGCAACTGCTCTCAGTGTGAGAGCAACTGTTTGACATCTTGCATGAGCTGTGGGATGAGGGCTCCCTCCATTGCTTGCTGTTTTACAACTGTGACGCAGCAGTGGCAGTGAAGGAAAGGCCAGCCTTGCTTTGTACAAGGCCTTTTATAGGCCTTGATCTATTGCAAGACCTTCATTCATTCATATAAGTTCATCTTTACTATATTCATTTATGTAAATTTATTCAAATTTTAAATGTAAATTAATTCTTTTTTCCCCCGGCCCCCAACACAGTGTCAGAGAGATGATGTGGCCCTCCTGCCAAAAACTTTGGACACCTCTGCCTTAGAAGATCACTTTCCATTTTCTGGGAAAAACAAAAGTTACATTTAAAAGCCTTAAAAGGACTTCAGAGGGCTGGGGAAGCCCCAACCCTCCAAAGGCCTTTTAAGGCCTTTAAACACCACTTCCAGTTTTCCCCCAAAACCGAAAGTGACCTTATAAGGCCTCCCAACAGGACAGTCCTGCTTCCTTTTGCTTTTTCCTTTCCACTGAATTCAGTGGCAGTTCAGCCGTCTATCTACAGGCTTACAGCTCAAATGAATTTGGAGAAAAACGAGCAATTGGATTCTTCTAACTGAAGTTTGTTTGCCAAAGAAGTTGACTACACTTATCTACATTTGGTGCCTGTCTCTAGCCCTTCACAGAAGTTAAAAATTGCTCAGTCATGCAAGTGGCAATGGGTGGATGGGTGAGAACATGTGGGCAAATACTGCCACCATTCATATAGCATTTGTTTTCACTAGAAAACAAAATTTCAAATGCAGAAATTTTCTCTCCGTCGTGGAGAGCACTTTTTGCCCATGAAATTTATAATTTCTGAACATTCCTTCTCTCTTTCTTTTTTAAGTGGTCATAGAGAGGGACAGAGTGTTGGGTAAGTGGGACACAGTGTTGGAAACTGGATATTATAGAATAGCCAGAAATAGAAGCTAAGGGAAATGAAGGAGTCTCACTTCAAATATTGATAGGACTGAACTTTGGGACTCACCAATCTAATGTGAGTCCCCTGTACATCTGAACACTCATCAATAACTTGTGGGTATGGAGGTGCATATACTCAGTTCTCACACCTCAAAGGTCTTCTAACTTCATTTCAAGTTAGAGGACAGCTACATGCCTGCTATAGGAAGCCCACACCCAGTTCCCACTCTGTGTGTTGATACGTAGGTGTCTCTGGCTCCGTGTCTCTGTGAACACATATGTGTTCACATGTTGTTAAGGATCACACAGCTAACATGAGACCTATGAATGTTACCTAGGACGATATCTGAAAGATAACTGAAATAGATCTTTAAAAGAACATGATAAACGTTATATGCTCCATTTTACTAGTGAGCTATTAAAATGCATCTCTAGTTTTGCTAACTTGAGAATTATTATGGTCTTCCTTTCGCACACTATTTGTACTGGGAAGCTCCGAGTTCCGATCAGTGAAAAGACAGGGTCAACGAAAAGGTTTTATATGTTACAATGGAGCATTCTTTGCTTCTGTGTTTCAATATATTTCGGTTTATATTGTGCTCTTTTGCACTTGGTATAGTCAAACCTAACTAGAAAGAGTTTCCTAAATTACCATCTCAATAATGCAACATATTGCAAACTGAACTTCCACTGTTTTCTTTGCCAAGAACATATTTTTTTTCTCCTTGTACGCAGCTTCCTGCCCCCTTTTAATAGCTTGTTTATAACTGAGAATGAGTTCTGTGTAACTCAAAAGCTGGCTTGATACTTTGTGGCTGGCCCCGATAAAGATATAATTTCCTCATTCCTGTTTGAATTTCTTTAATCTTTTGTGATCTTTTGGGGGGGGGGGATGTAGTAAAAGCATGTAGATAAACATACTAACTGTACGACATCTTTTTGCTATGGTCAATTTATATTTCATATCTGCTGCCTAGGGATTTGTGCTTCAGAGGAAAAGGTTACTCAGTCCATTAGCAGATCTGAATTTATGATGATAAATCCCTTGCTGTTCAGCTGTGACAGGCATTACTCTGCTGTAATGAGTAATAAATGTAGATAAGCCATGTGTCCCTATGGATTACTTGGCCAGAAATTACATTTAGAAGAAGGCTAATTGCCTAAAATTTATCCAAATTCAATACAAATTTTATTGCCACTAATTGCCTTTCCAGGTTTAGCGGCATTAACAATATTTAAATGTATTTGTCAACCACTTTGGTGCATTTGCAGCCCTCAAGAACTGGAGCAACAGCCATCTGATCTGGACATTTCAACTATTTCTGTAATTCAGCAGTAAATCATTATGACTTCAGACACCATTTTTCCATTTTTAATCCCATAACAAATCATGTTTTCACAATTGTAGGACTCTTTCCCCCATAACGTTGTCTTTACTATGCTTATTTGGTAGTCATTTTCACATGACTGACAGCCCAATCCTATTGAGGATTGGGTTGTTGCGTATATAGGCCATGACGACAGTGGAAGCAACGTTCGCTGTCGTAAAATGGCTGCTGACAGAGTGTGCAGTGCGCCTTCAATGGCCATTTTTCATGCACTGCAGTAAGGTGCATGCAATTCTGCAATTCTGCTTCCAGATCCTGCCACACCAGCCAGACCAGGTGAGGCAGCGGTGGGGGTGGTGAGTGAGTGAGAATGGGGCAGACAAGAAGGTGAAATTGTTTGGGGAGGGGGAAGGAACGAAGGGTGGGAGCAGGAGGGGGTGGACCCTGTGGCAATAGTGCATGCCAGGTCATATCCCATTTGGAGGTTCACTGTCCTTTTCTTCTCCTCAGACTTGTGCCAGCTACAGATTTGGCACAGGTCTGAGAAGACCCATTGGAAAGCAAGGAGGCTTATGAAGGGGCAAGAGAAAAGATTTCCCCTCTCCCCAACCAAGCTTACCGATCTGATCCCCCACCCCCACCCCAGTAAATAGAGTGTGCATCTTTTTGGCATGGCTGCATCAGTGGGGGGAAGGATAAGACTGGGCTATGAGTTAATATATCCGTGATAATTAATGGCCAACAATAACAGTACATAATCATATCTTCTAATGCTACAAAATTAAGCATTGTGCTAATGCTGGCTGGATCAGGGTTCAGGTTCTTTGATTCTCAAAGGTGGGTGGCTCACCCACTTAGCCAGAGAAGAAATGGCCCATACTCTTGTGTTCTTTCACAAATTCTCCAATTAGATCTCAAATCTCCCCCCCCCCACCCTTCCCAACACCATAATTAAAAAATCTTCAAGTCCCATCGGAAAGTGTCCAGGGAAGGGGTTGATTCCACATTTGGGAAGCCACCACTGAGAAGACCCCTCCTCCCACTGTGGCCCCCTCCCACTGTGGCCCCCTTGCTTCAATCAAGTGCTTTAAGTTCTTCCTTACTGAATAAACCCTTTGAGGAACTGATAACTCACAAGATTTGATTCCATGCTGTAGCTTGCGGAAATCTGCAAACCTCAGTTAGGTTCATCATTGTACTAACATTGTTTTTTTCTTTTTCTTCTGTGAACATCTCACAAAGTTTTCCTTTCCTAAGTCTTCAGTAATACTAAAGGTGAGTCACTATAACTCTCATTTTACAGCTTCATAATGGAACATGAGAACCATCTTGAGCATCATAAACCCATTCATCTCTTTTTCACTAGAGAGATGCAAATGTCTTGCTTGGCCCATGAAGAAGAAATATTCACACAGATCCCAGCTTGGACATCCATGTGAATATAATCCAGTAGTCCAGTGTAGACATTTTTGACTCCATTTGCATTAGGCACCTATTATTATGTTGTCCACATGCACCATACACCCATCTCACTTGGGGGCAATCAGAATCCTGGCGCATAGCCAGAAATGTGTCTCTGAACTTTAAAGCTATTGTGTGTGTGTGAAAAGGAGCTGCCAATGACATTGTTTGTGAAGGCCTGTGGGGAGTGCTGTAAGCTTGTCGCTGCCCCTGATTACTGGAAGGAAATGGAATGAGCAGCAAGGAAACTAACCTTGTCATTAGTATGTAAAATTTAGCACGATTGGACAGCTCTATGTATAAAACAGCATCAAAGGCAACAGTTCAGTATGAAGAGAAATATAGTCAATTTGCTCCTGCAGCACATTAAATGCTGGTTGTCTATAATTTCCCACTTTATTCAAAACAGGAGCTAAGGCAGCAGTATTTAGATTCAGTGAAACCTGACAGACAACCCCTAAATTTAACCAGCTTCAGGAGCAGGATAGTAGGATTGCTGACGGTCAAAGTGCGGGCCTTCAGTAGTCTGCTCCTTGCCCTTTGCCAGAATTATGACTCAATCCTATCCTCTGCAGCATGCAGTTGGGACAACAGAGCATGTGCTTCATGTTGTGATGGGGATGGGATGACCAGACAGGCAATGAGAGGCAAGTGAAAAAAAAATGACCTGGTTGCCTATGGGTCTTCTCGGACCTACGCCAGCTCTTTGCTGACATAAGTCTGAGGAGAGGCAGGGGGCATGTTGAGCAGTGACAGTGGCAGACCTGTCATTAAATCATAGGGGCAAATGCCCAGGTGCTGAGCCTCTCTTGCCTCTAGGACCTCATGGAAGCCTCTTGAAGCTTCCAGTTTGCTGGAAGCATAGTTTAAAGCATCGGGGAAGCTCCAAGAAGCTCCCTGACACATCCTGGAGTCACCTGAGATTGGTCACTCATGGGGATAAATTAGGTGAGGTAGGAAGAATCATGTACACTGCCCTGAGCTCCTCGGAAGTAGGGCAGATTATAACAGCAATAAATGAACCACTGTCAAGGAAACTTCCATTTTCATCATCATCCTGGCTGCGCAATCCTACCCTGGCTCTGACATTGGATTTGTTCTGAGCCTTCCTCTTTACCATCAGCTTATGTGGAAGAGGTCTTTGGTGTCATTGGTACAGAACCAATAAACTTTTGGGTTGAAATAGCCATCAGGTCCTGGGGTTGGTTGGCTTTTCCTGTCTGCAAGGTGGTCAGGTGCAAGATTTGGTTCTGACACCCTGCAACCCTTCTGGTATCTCAAAGTGCTCACCGCTCGTTTTGTTATTTCTTCATTCCAACTCTCCCCGCCCGCCCCCCCCCACTGCACAGCAACTGCCACTAGTGGTCTAGTTAAGAATGAACCTTGTGCCATCAAGCTGAAGGAGAGCGATGCAAGTAAAATTCCTTCCTGTAGCCAAAGTGGAAGAAGACCAACACATTCCTACTTGATCCCAGTTGGCAGCCAGCTAATCATAGTCTAGAAAGAAGCCCCGAAGACAAGATGCCCAGGTAAATAGTATGAGCGGACTTCTCTTCCCACTAACCACTCCCATATGAGACACAGGCATGCCTATTTGCAGTGCCAGCGGGAACACCAGAGCCTTCTTGCTGGTTCTGGCTCAGAAAGCTGCATCCACCAGACCAGACCAGACAAGTTTGGCATTGTGCAGTGCAGGGATGGAGGAAAGTGGAGGGTGGAGAAGGGTGGAATAAGGCGAGGGAGAACCAGTGGCATCACTAGGGTTTGTGTCATCCAGTGTGGGAGGCCAGTGTATCCATCACCTCCATGATGGACCTCCTCCCATGCAGTGGGTGGGGCAATGCCCCAGGCAGTGGGTGAGGTGGTACACCACTGTCCCACTCTGACTGGGGTTTTCGGCTATAACTTCTGACAGAATCAAGACATTTCAACGTTGTTTATTTCATTGCATTCTGCATGAAATTATGCACCAAATGGTATATAACATGATGGTATTATTCAAAAATATCAAGATTTTATAAATTTTGACCAGTTGTGGTGTTACATCCCCTCCATGTGCGTCACCTGGTGTGGTCAGCACCCCCCCCCCAGCAACACCGCTGAGGAGGACAGTGACAGAGGAGGGGGTTGGGTAGATCAGGCCAAAGAAGGGGGAAGGATTGGCAGCACCAGTGCATACTATATCCTGTGCCCCTTCCCGGACCTGCTCTGCTGACTCTGATCAATGTGGGCTTGTGCCAGTGGTATCACTGGCACAAGTCCATATTGATCCATAAGGCTCCAATGCCATAACAGGCGCACAGGCTTAAGGCCAGAATTTCAAGTGCCCTAAAATTGCATCACTTACCCTATAAACTTTTACATAGCCAGTTATGTAAGTTCATATTGGTTCTGGGGAAATCACCTATTTCCCATTTATATATATGAAACCCCATGACGAAATATGGTTTACTCACCTAGCAAGGAAGTGCATGGGGTAGCCATGATGGTTGAAGTGGATTAAAGTTGACATATGAGCGCAGTAGATGTGAAGTTTCAGAGATCATATGCAGGCGTATATAGGAAAATTCAGGTGCGTCCTGAAATGTACTCCCTCAGCTAACCTAGTAACAGAAGATGAAGTATGGATTTTCTTAAAATGAATTCATCATTTAATTGCAAATAAGATTCTAACTAGGTGTGAAGGAGAGTCCCAAATTGCATGTACAGGAATGACAAGGACTTCTATCCTCTTGACAACTGCCATGGGAAGAGGGAATTGTTATATAAGGTTGCATTAGGAAGCATTGACAGCTTGTCTCTGTGATTTGCGCAAAACACGACTCTTCATTTATCATGAATATTTTTTTCCATGACTTTTCCCCACCAAGATAATTAGGACAAAAGAAATGCTTATTTTGCTACAGTTAGGAACTGATAACTCAAAGGAAAGAAAATGAAGAATTGTTTCTTTCACAATAGCATCAAGAAAAAAGGGGGGGGGAGAGCAACCAAATCAGATCCAACCCAGCAAAGTCATTTCCAGCCCTCTCCATGACATTCAATAGCATAGAACAGTTCAGTGATTGAGCAAGAATTACGAAAAAGGAAATATTTTTAAGGATCTGTTTTAAATATTTATCCAATCAGCTGTTTGCTGGTTGCTTGATGGTGACTGTGAAGTTGCACATGCCTGATCTTGTCTGATCTTGGAAGCTAAGCAGGGTCAGGCCTGGTTAGTACTTGGATGGGAGACCACTTGGGAATACCGGGTGCTGTAGGCTTATACCATAGTCTTTCCAGACTGAAGGTTGCCAACCAATTGAAAGGGAAGGGAAACTTGAGGTGAAGTGCCCTGGGGTTCTCGGAGGCAGAAAATAGCCCACTATGAAATGAACCCTGGTTTGAAAAAAAAAAAAAGTGCTGGCCTAAGCAGGTACGAACATTGTACCTTGCAAAGTAATGATTGGGTGAACTGCTGGTGGAGAAGAGTTTCATAGTTCCAGTCCTACCTGAGCTTCCTGTCAGGAAGGAACGCATATTCCTAATGGAATGCATATTCTATTGGCAGAAGTGCTGGCCCAGCAGTGCACATCACATGCCATTAGCACATGAAACAAGGCTGTCAGCAAGTGAGAATTGGAGAAAAGGCTTCCCACCAGCAGTGCTGGTAAGTTGATGGTGGGGACAGGCTGTGGGAAAAAGGGGTGAAGAAGGGGGGAATGGGGGGTGCCTGGGTGGATGGGCAGGGAGTGGGTCCCAGCAGTACCAGCATGTGTGCCAGAATCTTATCCCTGTTCCCTTTCCTCTTCCCTCTCCCTTACTCTCCTAGTTCTGCACCTGCAAAATGGCTGGCACAGATCCAAGGAGACCCATTGGGGTAGTGGAGAGGTAAGGTATGTGGAAGGTAACATTTGTTACATAAAGCAATAGATTACATGGAAGATAAATGCAACCAGACCAACTTTTAACTGCCCCTAGATGGTTCCTAATATTTCTTATAGTCCATTTAATGCTTGAGCTCCACCACTAGAACTAGTGTTTCTGGAGGCAGAGCACATTTATGGTGCCACAGACACTGGACCAGAAGCACACATAGCCATGTACTTCCGAACCCCCATTGCAGATGTCAAGGAGGATCCCATATGGGGCAGCAGCAAGAAGCTATGCCAATGTGGGAAAGTCAGTGGGGCGGGCAGAATGAGGTGGATTGTGAGTGGAATGGGGCAAATTGTGGGAGGGGCATGTTGGGAGTGGGAGGGAGTGTAACCCAGCACAAGCAACTTGCTGATTTTATCCCATCTGGAGTCATTAAATATCAAGCCCTTTTTGATTGATAACCTATATCTTATGGAAACTAACAGCCCAATCCCACCTACGTCCCCGTGCAGTGATGCAGCAGCACCAGCATGGGCTACTCTACATCCCGCAGGGGATTTTTTTGGCTGCTGGATGTATCTGTAGAGTAAGGGGGCATTTGTCCCCTTACCCCAGGTAAGCCCCAACATTCACAACACGTCAATACAGACCTGCACCAGTGATATTGCTGGGGCAAGTCTGAGTCAACCCATGAAAGCAGATCAGGCCTGGGAAAGGGGTTTAGATTTGGTGCCACTGAACCCATCCCCTTCAAGGCTCGATCCACCCACACCCACCCTATATCCTCCTAGATTTGGAGGAGGAGGGCATTCTCACCCTGCCCCAATCAACCTCCTCCCTCCCCCACCATTGCCCTGCATTGCCACAGCAGCACATGGAGTTTTGTCATTTTGTTTTGCCATAATGTTTATAATATGCACCTGTTCTGAGAGATAAAAGTTTGACTAGACTAACGCCCCACACCTCTGCTACCCTCACAGCGGCAAAGCCATAAATGGTGCCATGTTGCTGAGTGATTTGGAGCCACTGGTGGAATATGTCAGCAGCTCTGCATGCCCACAGTGGTGTAGCTTGGCCCACACCAACACAGGTGAGTCAGCGGAGGGAGTGTGTTGTGGGCAAGGAGGGGGAGGTTCAGGGGAGGAGGGGCTGGATCTCTGCAACAGTGAACTTTGCAAATTTCCCATCCCATCCCACCCCCTTTCTGTCCTAGGACTTATGCCAGCTAAGTAGCTGTTGTAGGTCCAAGGAAATCCAAAGCCGTTAAGGCCTACTGAGTGGTAACTACAGTAAAACATTTTAACTTGCCTATCATTGGCCTACTGGTTGCACCCCATAGCATGCAGCATGCAGCTACATACTATACTGTGGTAGGGGATAAAATTGGACCACAATAACCTTAGCCAGTTTTGCTCCAGTGTGTTCTTCTGTAGTGTTCTAGTTTATTCAGTTGCTCAGTCTTGTGTATTCAAGTGCATTCAAAAAGCATTGTATTCTTTTTCTTTTTAAAAAATATTGTCTGCATGTTAAACGTCTTGTAGTGCGGACAAGTCCTTTGGCTTCCACAATACCCAGGCCACTTTGAAAAGTTTATTCCATCACTTTAGGCCTGTAGAAATGTGAGAAGACAGTAGATACATCTTATTTTTAGTAATTGAGGTGGGAGTGCTGACTTCACGGGGCTGGCACGAAATCAATTTTGGTATGCTTTAACGTGAGGGTGTCGTGAGGTCATGAACCCAGAAAATGATGTGTAATTAGCACATTTATCTATTTAAAAGCAGTCACTAAATCAGGATCCTGATTAAATCCGGTGCCCAATAATGCCGGCATGCACTGACAAACTCCATGTTCCCCACCATCACCCTCATGGAAGTACCCCTGACCCGAACGTAATTGCTTTACATTTTAATAACATTAATTATTACGAAACTCTTAAATCTGTTCACATCAATAGTGCGCAGTTGTTGCCTCCTCGGTGGTGAGGCGGACACTGCTATTTTGTTTAGCTCTGCTTTATGGTTCTGTGTCCTTCAAGTGAAAATAGTGTTGTAAATTCCTCATTGAACTAATTGGATTCTTGATTATCTCACTAGAGCTAGTCAGAATGTCCTTCCCACTACCAGGTGGAAGACAAAATGAATTTCTTTTTTCGAAATAATACTCTTTTCTGCTTCAGATATATGGGTCACCCTTATTTGGTTAAATATCCTGTTCCTTTTTGTCTTTTCATTTCCTTCTTGAAGACCAGCTGGTGGTGAGCGTGATCTCAGAAATAAAAAGCCAAGCAATTTTTTTAAATGATTGCTTCACTCTTATATTTGTTTCAGAAATCTATGGGGGGGAAATCATTATTTTATTGTATCCTATTTGATATTACAAAGAAAGCTAAACCATATTCAAATATTACATTATTGATTCCTACATTATACTTGTTTTTCTCTTTGAAAAGACATCTTCTGCATCATATTATTCTTCCATGGGTTTCATGCATAATCTACTTATTACAATTGAAAAAGGTGTTAGGGAGAAAACTGTCTTCAATATCAGAAATTCAGATATGAATTTACAAACTTTTAAAAATAGTTTTTTAATGTGTCCTTGTTAGTTTGGTTCCATTATCTTAGCAGGATCCAGTCTGAAAAGCTCCACTTACTGTATCTACACATGAAGCCACCTGACTTACAGCCCAACCCTAATTTGCGCTGGAACAGCCTGGCAAAGGTGGCCTGCGCTGTATCCAGTGCAAGGTAAGTGCTGGCTGGAGGGCAACCCAGGCTAGGGAGATATTTTCCCCTTTATCCCAAGTAATGTCCTCGCCAGCCCCTATGGAGCTACTTGGATCTGTGCCAGTGATTTTTCTGGTGCAAATCCAAGCAGTTTATGTAAGGCTGATCAGGTCAGGAACAGAGTTTAGAATTTGACTTGCACTGCTGCAGCCAATTCTGCCCACCTCTGGGACCCAATATGCCTCCAGTCCACCCACTCTTATCCAAAAATGCTCCTTCCTGCCTCTGTTCCCTTCATCCTCTCTCACCCCCTGCATGCAATCTTACTCTTCCTGAGGATGAATACTACCACCGGGAGCTGGCACATGTCCCTGAACCAGTTCAGCCTGTTTTAAAGAAGGCACAAACATGCCTTACTGTATGTTTGTGATGCTCCTGGGCTGGCACAGTTTGCCAGCTGAACGAGTGCTCTGGACTGTGCTCCTAATGAAATGCCTTGTGATGTCATGCTATCTAGTAGTTGATACTGGCTCATTACATCTTTGCTGCTCACATTCTACGTAGAACTGATTCAAATGGCAATTTTTTAAATAGTGTTTCAGTTTTGCTTTTGAATGCTCCAACACATGCAAGTCATATCCAGGCATTGCCTGGTTGAAAGCTACTGTAAAGTAATGATTAATGGCCCAATCCTATGTAGAGCACTGTTGCAAATGTGCCATAAGGCATGTTTGTGGTCCTCAGCATTGGTGGAGTGCCAGTGCTAGCCCAGCGCTGGCCAGTGCTGGTGGAGCACTGGAGCTCCATTGCTCAGCGGTTTCTTGGACCACCGGACAATTGAGAGGTTGGTGGGGGCATGGGGGAGGCGGGGGAAGGTGAGGAGAGGGTGGGGAGGAGACGTGCCAGGGAGGAAGCAGGCGAGAGGGAGGCAGGACTGGTGGAGCTTCACTTTGCTTGGGTCGCTACTCATGCATGGCTAATTGCCTTACCTGGGGGAAGGGGACAAAAGTCCCCTTCTCCTGAGGAGGCAGTGGCAGCTGCCTGGGACACACTGGATGCAGCATAGCCATTTTCGGCTGCACGCTGGGCAGCTCAGGATTGGGCTGCCCAGCTGTGGAATAACAGCCAAATCCTAATGAAATCTCCCCCATCAATGCAGCTTTGCCAATGGAGTGCACACTGTATCTTGTGGGGGGTAGCACAGAGGTCTTCTTGAACTTTTGCTTCCTTGCTGTGGGGCAAACCTCCAGAGCCTCTGTGGGTCTCCTCATATCTGCACCAGGTACTTTGCTAGCACAAGACTGAGGAGAATAATGGAGAAAGAAGTGTCTAGGGAGTGGGGTTAGGAACTGGTGTTCTGAAATGGTCCTTCTCTCTCCTGTTCCACCTCCCTCTCACCCCTCCCTGCCCAGAAATGCTCTCATCGCATTCCATTGAACTCAATCAAACTTACGTCTGAGTAGAGATCCATAGGATTGCACGGTGAATCATTTAGAGCAGGCTTTATTCAGCCCACTCATGAGATTTTTCAGGTCATGGGGGATTTTGATCTGGACATATGCTGTTGTATATGTTCAGCTTAAGTGCTACAACTAAATTGCATAATACAGTATTTTTAATCTGCAGAGTGTCTGACACTATCCCCTCAATCCTGACATAATCAAGTTGTTAACATGCAACCAGTTGTGTGATAATGTGGCTAGACATTAAAAAAACACGCCAGAATGTACATCCTGTTCAAAGCAATACAACATGAATTGACCTGAACAAGTGATGCATGTGTATAATAATAATTATTATTATTAATAACATTGTTTATATACCAGTTTTCAACAAAAGTTCACAAAGCAGTTTACAGACAAAGTCAGATACTAAGGGTGCAACCCTATCTTGCACTGGAACAGGCAAGCCAAGAAGCTTGTGCTGTATCCAGCGCAGGATAGGTGCCCAAAGTGGCTCAAATTTTTCCCTTTACCTCCTGGCCCCAATGCAGCCGCTCCACACTCCTCGGAAAAGGGGGTTGGGATCCGACATAACTGTCCCAACCCTGCTTCCCACTCTCCACCTGCCCGTCCCCGGGGCCGCCCACTGCCCACCATCCCCCGCCTTGGAACTCCCTTTCCTGCCTCCTCCACACCTCCTCTTCACCCCCCCCCCCAGAGCCTTGTGTCAGCCCAGCTTGGCCAACGCAAGGCTTGATACCTCCATTGGCACAGAGGCTTGTGTCAGCCTCTGCAGGCCAGCGCATCTCCGCGTACCAGCCTAGCTAACTCACGAGGAGGTGCAAATGTGCCTTATGGCACATTTGTGACCCTCCCAGGCCAGCACAAGGGACAAAGTCTAAAAAAGGGCTCACAATCTAAAAAAATGCAGAAGAACACCAGCAAACAGTCACTAGAAAAGACACTGTTCTGGGGGTGAGAGGGAAAGTTACTCTCCCCCTCCTAAATATAAGAGGAACACCATCTGAAAAAGTGTTTCTTCCCCAGTTAGTGGGGGTATAATTCCTTATGCATGTCAGTGTTAACACCCATAGCGGGGCAGTGTCATGAATATGTACAGTTCAGGCCTAGTAGCATTGCAAGGCCTGAACCAAGCTAAAACAGTAACACAGAAGTGGTTTGCATTTCCTAGCTGCTAGGATTTACAACTCAATGGAAGGTGATTATGTAGCACCTAGGCAGCCAGAAAGATGCCCATCAAGGATGGAATGCAGCTGCAGGTCTCCAGGGGGGAGGGAAGAGCTGAGAGGGCGAGCTTCGAGCCCCACTTCCGGAGGACAGGTTCTTTGTTCCTTGTCTCTGAGTGAAAGAGGTGGTGGGTGCACATCCTGCCCCACCAGGACCATGTGGCCATAGGTAACTGGCCTGAGGATCTACAAAAGAAGCTGACCCAGGTGAGGGTTAGAGAATAATAGAGTTGGCCAGTTAGCTTTGTTGTTTTATGCTGATATGTTTCCTAGAAGTTTTATGCCTCTAGCATTTGCTGCCTTTTGTAACTTTTTGTAACCCTATGTATTTAATAAAGTAGAAGACCTTTTTACCATGTTGGTTCATTGTCTGTTGTGGACAAAGGTTCAGAATCCTGCCTAGCCGTTCAGCAAGCTACCAAAAATCCTCATTGTGGACTAGAAACTTGAGGACTGAGACGTTAAGTAAAGAAAGTGCTCAGTGCCTACAAGGGATATAGTTAAGCCTAGAGGGTCTCGGTTTCCCTGGACAGAGGCACTGACTCTTACAGGGTGGTGGCAGTACTACCGAACAGGGATCTTTGAGGGCTCTAGGGTTCAGAACCAACACCTCTGAGCACCCCAAACCCTGGGAGTGAGACCCAAGTGTACGACAGGCAGATTCCCAGAACACACCTCCCCAGGGGAGTCCAAGCGGTGGTGTGAAGTGCTGAGAGGCCAAGCGCAGCCTCCCTGTGCCTGAGAAGGCTTTAGAAGACCTACTGGAGGCCTCAGAATGGGAATTCTGGTTTTTGCAAAAATTGTAAATGCCTTTACATTTGGGTTTCTGGCAGGCAACGCAAGGCTGAGGAAGGCCATGCATGGCCTCCTTGGCCCTCGGAAAGCCTGCTGGAAGCCTTTGCCTGCTCAGGACCCACCATAATAATAATAATAATAATAATAATAATAATAATAATAATAATAATAATAATAATAATAATAATAGGTATTTATATACCGCCTTTCTTGGTCTTTATTCTTTATTCAAGGCGGTTTACTTAGGCAGGCTTTATTAAATCCCTATTAAATAGGGATTTTTACAATTTCAAAGAAGGTTCTTTCTTTCAAGAACCACTACATTCAAGGTGTTTCATTCCGATCTGGCTTCACATTCTGGCCTCCATCCTCCCACGCTCAGAGCAGATGGAATTGCTCGGCTTCAGCTTGTCAGCTGTCGGCTTCAGCTTGTCGCACAGTGCCGGTGGCCTCGAACTGGCGACCTTGTGGATGTTATCTTCAGGCAGACGGAGGCTCTACCCTCTAGACCAGACCTCCTGCCCATCAGGATGCATCAGGATCCATCAGGATGCAGATTGGCATCCCCTACAGGCACTTGGGACAATGTACACCCCTGCTCTCATCATCTACTCCATTGAGCCATGTAGATTTCTTAGGCCCCAAAACAAGCAAGGCCTTGTGCAGCCAGAATTAACTCTACAGGACACTCTGCAGGCACAAGTAAGTTGCTGGTGGGGAGGGGCGTAACACAGCATATTGGGGGAGGGACCGGGGGTGTCAGGAAGGGAGGGGGTAGTTTTGGCTTCAATTACTCATGCTGGGACTTATCCCCCATTTTTCTGTCTCACCTTCCCCCGGCTCTTCTTAGACTTGTGCTAGCTATATAGCTGTCATAGGTCAAAGGAAAGCCATAGGCAATTGACCAGCCTACAGGGGTAAGTGAAAATGTTTTTACTTAACGCCTGCAGGCTGTCCAATCACCACCACCCCAAACATGCCGCTCAGCCTTTGTTGGCATGGCTGCATATCAGTGGCATAGCTAGAGCCGGTGCAAAAGTGGTAAGTTTTGCAGGCACCTGAACATGCCATGCAAGTGGCCCCCCCCTCCCCTTTGGAGCCATTCTGGGTGATGGGAGCAAAGCGAGTGGCTCCGAAGGGGAAGGGGAGGGGCTGCTTACATGGTGCGTTCAGGTGCCTGCAAAACTTAGTGATTTGCACCCCCTCTAGCTACACCACTGCTGCATGCTATAACATGGCAAGGGATAGGATTGGGCAGTTAGGTAGATTGGTGTTTCTGTATTTAGGGGCCAAAAATTCACACAAACTGAAATTTGCAGCAAATTTCAGGGTTTACACAAAAATGAATTGCCGGAGAATTTTCGAGGGAAGCCAAGCATATTTCTGTAAGACTGTGGAATTTCTAGGTAGTTTCCACAAATATTTAACTAGGTGATTATAACAGAAGCAAAACTTCCCAAGTTTTGCTCCTTCTTTTGCAATCACTCCACTAGATTATGACCAAATATCTTGACAATAATACCCATGTAATAATAACCATGAGAATAATATAGGTATAACCTAATTATCCACAGATTTTTTTACATGAGTTTTATCTCAATGCAATGAGAAGGGCCCTTTAAATCAAAGGGAAAAAAAAGACATTTAACAATAGCCTCCTTAAGAGGGCAGCGGGCTGACAATTCAGCAATCATTCTCTCTCCAGGCTTCACTCCCAGGCAAGTGAGCCCTCCCTTCCCCCTGAGCATGTGAATGAATGCAAGTCATTATCACTTCCTCCATTCTTTTCCTGCGCTGGGCTCCTGGGGGAGGGGTCGCTGGCTCCAAGGGAAGCCTTTCTAAGCTCCTGGAGAGAGACTGATTGTGTGTGTTACAAAAGGTCAGCAAGGCTGTTTTTAAATTGCTGAGCAAAAAGGACATTGTTTTTAAAATAGATTTGCTTTAGTGCAATTTTTGCCATCTACATGAGTTCTGGGAATGAAACCTTCGCAAATAACAAGACTCAGCCTGTACCATTGGTTTCATCATACCTTTATTTTAGTTCACTACTAGTGTAATTTACATTTTTTGAATGATCGGTTGTCTTGACATGTGATAGGATATCACTATCCTGTTTTACAAATGGAAATCTGAAGCTATAGTGATCCAGCCATGAATAAGAAATGGCTAACGTTGAACTAGAATCCTTCTCTTACAGAGAATATGTGGTCTCTCTGACACTCCAAAAGTCATTTCCAAAGCCAACAGGGATTGGTTCCATCTGAAACACAAATGGTTAATTTGACGTGCAGTGCAATCCTATCTTGCGCTGGAACATGCAGGCCAGGAGGCCTGCGCTGTATCCAGTGCAGAATTGGCTCAGCAGGAGGCAAGGTGAAACACCTCCCCTTGCTCTTGGGTAAGCCACCACAGCTCCAATGGGTCTCCTTGGACCTGCACCACGTCAGGAGGCTTGAAGCCACTCTGCGCTGCTCAGGGAAAGGGTTAATTGCTGGGTCCCAGCCCCGCCTCCCACTCCCTGCCTACCCGCCCCCTGGAACGCCCTTCGCCCACCCTTCACTTGCCCCAGAATGCCTCCATCCCACCTGCTCCCTTCCCACCCTCCCCAGACCCCTGCGTCGGCTGAGTTCAGCCGATGCAACTTTCCTGGCACAAGCCGCCACGGAGGCTGGCTGCAGCCTCCATGCTTCAGTGCACCTCTGTGTGCTGGTGTGGCTTGCTCCCAAGGAGGCGCAAATGTGCTTTACGGAACTTTTGCAGCCCTCCTAGGCTTGCACAAGGTACTTGGGCCAGCCTAACACAAGGTTACGATTGCGCCCTTAATTAATCTGCAGATCTGTCTGTATGGTAGGGATGATAATTTCTGAGGATGTCTTTTACACTGTGGTCCTTTATTCGAGTCATTGTAGACAAATGTTCCAATCCAGTAGCTCCCTGAAACAAGAAAACCTACACATCTGGAAGTTCTTTGTGAGCATCAGAGCCACCCGCAGAGTTCTGGGTGAGTGCCAATGTCTTCATTTCTACTAAAATTATAATTTACAAACATGATTATTGCATCCACAGAATTGTCAGAGACTTCATAAGGGTAATCCTGGCACCTCTTTGTTTCAAGACAGCCAAATATTGACTAAAATGGCACCTTTTGTCGCCGCCTCCTTTCTCCTTGTATATAGGGCAAAGGAGGTGCGGAATCTGCCTTTCATTAGTTAGCTGATTATACCAATTCCAAGGTGCATGTTTACAAATATTATTTGTTTCTTTTCTGCCATTTGCATTCTGAATCCCTCTCATTCCAGGTTTCCATGGAGACTCTCCCACAGCTTCCTCATTAGGAAGAAGTTCTGTTTAATTGATCTTCTAATGTATTGCTTAATAGTAACTGTTAAGCAATCTTTTGTTTCCAGGTCATATTTAAGGGTTCACAGATTTACATAAAAAAACATTTCATTAGCCTGAAACCAATCATTAGTAGTCATTTTCTTCCTTTATTTAAAAATAATAATAATAAACACTGAGCCCTTACTGAGGGCTTCAAAACGGCAAATATTTATAGCTTGCACAACTACTGCTCTGTCGGTTTGGCTGCTTCTGTTTCCCTTATTATTATTATTATTATTATTATTATTATTATTATTATTATTATTATTATTTTATTAATTTGTACCCCGCCTTTTTGCCCAACGGGCACACAAGGCGGCTAACAAACAATTTAAAAATACAGCATGAAAGACAGTTAAAAACAATTTACAATGATTAAAAAGCTAAAAACAAAACAAACCCCGTGGATTTTCAAATAAAAAGCAAGAACGCCAGCCAGCCTGTCAACAATTAAAAGCTTTTTGAAATAAAAAGGTCTTCAGTCCACGCCGAAACGTTAGCAACGAGGGAGCAGTTCTCAGTTCTAAGGGGAGGGTATTCCACAGTTCGGGGGCCACCACCGAGAAGGCCCTCTTCCTGGCCGCCACCCCTCTCACATCTCTTAGTGGCAGCACAGTCAAAAGGGCCCCCCCAGAAGATCTAAGAGCACGGGCCGGATTGTAGGGAAGGAGGCAGTCCCTCAAATACCCCGGACCTGAGCCGTAAAGGGCTTTAAAAGTTAAAACTAGCACCTTGAATTGGGTCCGGAACAGAACCAGCAACCAGTGTAGCCGCCGGAGCAACGGCTCGACTGAGTCAAACCGACGTGCCCCGGCAACCACACGAGCAGCCGCGTTCTGTACTAGTTGTAATTTCCGGACCGTATTCAAAGGCAGCCCCACGTAGAGCGCATTGCAATAATCTAATCTAGATGTCACTAGGGCACGGGTTACTGTGACCAAGTCCGCGCAGCTCAGGTACGGTCGCAGCTGGTGAATCAGCCGAAGCTGAGCAAAAGCTCCCCTGGCCACCGCTGCCACCTGGGACTCCAGGAGCAGCTGTGGATCCAGGAGAACCCCCAAGCTGCGGACCTGCTCCTTCAGAGGGAGTGCAACCCCATTCAGAGCAGGACGATAGTCCAGCACCCGAGCTGTGGATTTCCGAACCAAAAGCACCTCTGTCTAATCCAGATTTAATTTCAGCTTGTTCGCCCACATCCAGTCCCTAACCGCCTCCAGACAGCGATCCAGGACCCCAACCGCCTCCTCAGAATCAGGGGGAAAGGAGAGATAAAGCTGGGTGTCATCAGCATGCTGGTGGCAACCCACTCCAAACTCCGGATGACCTCTCCCAGCGGCTTCATGTAGATGTTAAAAAGCATGGGGGATAAGATGGAACCCTGCGGCACCCCAAACCTAAGAGGTCGGGGTGCCGAATAGGTATCCCCCAGCACCACCTTCTGGGATCTGTCAGCCAGGAAGGAGCGGAACCACTTCAAGACAGTGCCTCCAAGCCCCAACCCAGCCAGCCGGCCCAGAAGGACACCATGGTCGATGGTGTCGAATGCCGCCGAGAGGTCCAGCAGGACTAACAGGGTTGCACTCCCCATGTCCATCCCCTGGCGAAGGTCATCCACCAAGGCAGTCTCCGTCCCGAACCCCAGCCTGAAGCCAGATTGGAATGGGTCCAGATAATCCATTTCCTTCAGTACCCTCTGAGGCGTGTATAAATGCTTTTATGCGAATGCACGAAGTCTATGAGCAAAGGTGGGAGAACTGGAATGTCTGGTGACAAGGGAAAATATTGACATAGTGGGCATAACGGAAACCTGGTGGAATGCAGAGAATCAGTGCAATCAGAATACCGCAATCCCGGGCTATAGACTCTACAGGAGGGACAGGCAGGGGCGTGTTGGAGGTGGGGTGGCCGTTTATGTTAAGGAAGGGATAGAATCCAGCAAAGTAGCTATTGAAGGTGGGTCCGACTCCACCGTAGAATCTCTGTGGGTTAAATTACCAGGCTTGTGCAGCGATGTAGTACTGGGGGCGTGCTATCGTCCTCCAGACCAGAAATCGGATGGGGACCTTGAAATGAGGAAACAGATCAGGAAGGTGACAAGGAGGGACAGGGTTGTAATCCTGGGGGACTTCAATTATCCTCATATTGACTGGGTCAATTTGTGTTCTGGTCACGATAAGGAAACCGGATTTCTTGATGTGCTAAATGACTGTGGCTTAGAGCAGCTAGTCACAGAGCCCACCAGAGGACAGGTGACTCTGGATTTAATATTGTGCGGTATGCAGGACCTGGTTAGAGATGTCAATGTTACTGAGCCATTGGGGAACAGTGATCATGCTGCGATCCGTTTTGACGTGCATGTTGGGGGAAGAATACCAGGCAAATCTCTAACAAAAACCCTTGACTTCCGACGGGCGGACTTCCCTCAAATGAGGAGGCTGGTTAGAAGGAGGTTGAAAGGGAGGGTAAAAAGAGTCCAATCTCTCCAGAGTGCATGGAGGCTGCTTAAAACAACAGTAATAGAGGGCCAGCAGAGGTGTATACCGCAAAGAAAGAAGGGTTCCACTAAATCCAGGAGGGTGCCCGCATGGCTAACCAGCCAAGTTAGAGAGGCTGTGAAGGGCAAGGAAGCTTCCTTCCGTAAATGGAAGTCTTGCCCTAATGAGGAGAATAAAAAGGAACATAAACTGTGGCAAAAGAAATGTAAGAAGGTGATACGGGAGGCCAAGCAAGACTATGAGGAACGCATGGCCAGCAACATTAAGGGGAATAATAAAAGCTTCTTCAAATATGTTAGAAGCAGGAAACCCGCCAGAGAAGCGGTTGGCCCTCTGGATGGTGAGGGAGGGAAAGGGGAGATAAAAGGAGACTTAGAGATGACAGAGAAATTAAATGAGTTCTTTGCATCTGTCTTCACGGCAGAAGACCTCGGGCAGATACCGCTGCCCCAATGGCCCCTCCTGACCGAGGAGTTAAGTCAGATAGAGGTTAAAAGAGAAGATGTTTCAGACCTCATTGATAAATTAAAGATCAATAAGTCACTGGGCCCTGATGGCATCCACCCAAGGGTTATTAAGGAATTGAAGAATGAAGTTGCAGATCTCTTGACTAAGGTATGCAACTTGTCCCTCAAAACGGCCACGGTGCCAGAAGATTGGAGGATAGCAAATGTCACGCCTATTTTTAAAAAGGGAAAGAGGGGGGACCCGGGAAACTATAGGCCGGTCAGCCTAACATCCATACCGGGTAAGATGGTGGAATGCCTCATCAAAGATAGGATCTCAAAACACATAGACGAACAGGCCTTGCTGAGGGAGAGTCAGCATGGCTTCTGTAAGGGTAAGTCTTGCCTCACGAACCTTATAGAATTCTTTGAAAAGGTCAACAGGCATGTGGATGCGGGAGAACCCGTGGACATTATATATCTGGACTTTCAGAAGGCGTTTGACACGGTCCCTCACCAAAGGCTACTGAAAAAACTCCACAATAAGGGAATTAGAGAACAGGTCCTCTCGTGGATTGAGAACTGGTTGGAGGCCAGGAAGCAGAGAGTGGGTGTCAATGGGCAATTTTCACAATGGAGAGAGGTGAAAAGCGGTGTGCCCCAAGGATCTGTCCTGGGACCGGTGCTTTTCAACCTCTTCATAAATGACCTGGAGACAGGGTTGAGCAGTGAAGTGGCCAAGTTTGCAGATGACACCAAACTTTTCCGAGTGGTGAAGACCAGAAGTGATTGTGAGGAGCTCCAGAAGGATCTCTCCAGACTGGCAGAATGGGCAGCAAAATGGCAGATGCGCTTCAATGTCAGTAAGTGTAAAGTCATGCACATTGGGGCAAAAAATCAAAACTTTAGATATAGGCTGATGGGTTCTGAGCTGTCTGTGACAGATCAGGAGAGAGATCTTGGGGTGGTGGTGGACAGGTCGATGAAAGTGTCGACCCAATGTGCGGCGGCAGTGAAGAAGGCCAATTCTATGCTTGGGATCATTAGGAAGGGTATTGAGAACAAAACGGCTAGTATTCTAATGCCGTTGTACAAATCGATGGTAAGGCCACACCTGGAGTATTGTGTCCAGTTCTGGTCGCCACATCTCAAAAAAGACATAGTGGAAATGGAAAAGGTGCAAAAGAGAGCGACTACGATGATTACGGGGCTGGGGCACCTTCCTTATGAGGAAAGGCTACGGCGTTTGGGCCTCTTCAGCCTAGAAAAGAGACGCTTGAGGGGGGACATGATTGAGACATACAAAATTATGCAGGGAATGGACAGAGTGGATAGGGAGATGCTCTTTACACTCTCGCATAATACCAGAACCAGGGGACATCCACTAAAATTGAGTGTTGGGCGGGTTAGGACAGACAAAAGAAAATATTTCTTTACTCAGCGTGTGGTCGGTCTGTGGAACTCCTTGCCACAGGATGTGGTGCTGGCATCTAGCCTAGACACCTTTAAAAGGGGATTGGACGAGTTTCTGGAGGAAAAATCCATTATGGGGTACAAGCCATGATGTGTACGCGCAACCTCCTGATTTTAGAAATGGGTTAAGTCAGAATGCCAGATGTAGGGGAGGGCACCAGGATGAGGTCTCGTGTTATCTGGTGTGCTCCCTGGGGCATTTGGTGGGCCGCTGTGAGATACAGGAAGCTGGACTAGATGGGCCTATGGCCTGATCCAGTGGGGCTGTTCTTATGTTCTTATGCTGGGACACCACCACCCGCTCAATCACCTTGCCCAGGAATGGGATATTCGAGACCGGCCGAAAGTTATTTAAATTAGTGGGATCCAGGGAGGGCTTCTTCAGGAGGGGGCGAACCATCGCCTGCTTCAAGGCAGGCAGGAGCACCCCCTCCCTCAGAGATGAGTTCACCACCCTCCCCGTCCACTCGGCTAGCCCTTCCCGGACAGCCCTAATTAACCATGCTGGGCACGGGTCGAGTGGGCAAGCAGCAGGTCTCACACTCCAGAGAATCCTGTCCACATCCTCAGGCTCTACAAGCTGAAAAGAATCCCAAATAGCAGGATAGACAGGTGCCCCGGGGATATCACTAGACATGCCCACAGCAGCGTCCAAGTCATGCCGAATCTGATCGACCTTCTCTGCAAAGTGTCTTGCAAACTCGTCACAGCGAGCTTCCGTGTGCTCCTCCCCACCAGTAGGGGGGGCAGATGTAAAAGGCTACGGACCACACGAAAGAGCTCAGCTGGACAGTTCTCTGCAGATGCAATGGTGGCAGAGAGGTGTGCCCTCTTAGCTGCCACCACTGCCTTAGAATATGCTCTCAACTGGGCCTTAGCCCGTGTACGGTCAGATTCGGTACGAGTCTGGTAAGTAAGGGGGGAAATGATAGAGTATCACCATTTTGGTTAGCGAAAAAGAAGACAGTCCTCAAACGGCCCCTCCCACTCGCTGTCAGAGCCATTGGGGCAGCAAGAGCAGTGCGCCGGTGGTCACCTGCAGTGAGTGGGAGGGGGCAAAACAAGGTCTCCTCAGACTTGTGAAAGCTAAAGAACTGGTGCAGGTCTGAGGAGACCTGTTGGCGCGTGGAAGGCTTTATCCCCTTTTTCCCTCTGAAGCCTCCCAATCTGCTCCCAGCTGGATACAGTGCGCCCCTTTTTGGCACAATTGCACCAGCATAGGTGAGCATAGGATTGGGCCGAAAGTCTGGATGACACAACAGGGAAAACTTTAGTGCATGTCACTGCCAGATGTACTTCTGTTGATGATGGAACATGACAAAGGGCCCTTACTCCAGGTCTCAGGAGATGGGCAATCTCATATGAAAGGAGGTGATCTTTCAGGTACTGAGGTCCCAAGCCATTTGGGGCTTCAAGGGTTTAAACCTCAATATGCACAAAGCAACGTAATGGCAACCTGCGCAAGCGGAACAACAGAGGTATGAGATGCTTTGTGTACCTGGTGCTGTGTAGTGGCATTTGCACAAGCTGAAATTTCTAAATGGTCTTCAAAGGCTGCCCCTATATACAGAGATGTAAGTACTGACATCTATGAGGCCAGCAGAAGCTATAAAGAATTCCCTGCTCATATGAATTCATAATGAATTCATAATTTTATTCAATTTTCACGTTCCTCTATAGCAGAGTTTCTCAATGTTTATCCTCCACCATACCACTTTGCGTGGTCCACCTATTGGAGTACCCCTGGAAGTAACTGGTGATGACATCATTTCCAGTTACTTCTGGGTTGGGAAACCAGATGTGATGTGAGAAATACCAGTAAGAGGCTTAGGGTGGACGGAAGGTCTTTTTTGAGCATGGAAAAAAAATGCTTTGGAGCTCTGCCCGGCAAGCCAAGCCCCCTACTGCTATTTGTCACATCACATTGCTGGTCTTACTGCCAGGCAGAAGGTGTTCAGGGGTCCTATGTGTACCATCTGACATACCACCTCAAGTAGCACTTTAAGTACCTCTAGTGGTACCTCTGCTACTACTGATGAGAAATACTGCCCTATAGTAGATCTTTTGCTATTACATGACAAATGAGGACTCACCTTTGACATTAGAATAAAAACTGAGTATATATGATGAGTATACAGTGATGCTGGTCTGGATCAGAATATTTGCAGTAGTCCAAAGAGCGCCTCACTTGATGCCAGTGACTTCGGGTCCCATCCTTTCCAACTTTCCAGCACCAGTGCAGCCACAGTGCAGATGCCAGGTAAGGGAACAAATGCTCTCATACCTTAAGGAGGCCTCTGTGACTGCCTTCACATCACAGGTTGCAGTGCACACCCCACTGACATGGCTGCACTAGCACTGGAAGAATCTATAAATAAATTTCCCCACATTTAAAAAAAACAACAACTTGAGAGCACCCTAGGTGGGGAGCAGTGGCAGATTCAAACTTCCTTGATACTTTCTTCACTTCCTCTAAGTGAAGATCTATTCATTGCCCATTCTATTAATTAAGGAGTTTAGTTGCTGATATCCTGAGGAGCTCTGCTCCATCAGGTGGCAGCAGCTAGCATACCGTTGGTGGTAAGGGATGAAAACTGCTGATAGCAGTTATTCTAGTGTACTGTATCAGGAATGAGGTTGCACTGCATCAGTGAAGAGATGCTGTTTTTTGTATAGCTTGATTTCTTGCTAATGGATGAGCTAGAATCCAGGTTACAACTACTTGCCAGGGGTGTGTGTGCATGGGGGGGGGGGGGAGAGAACCACCTGGAGCTGGAATGTCAGTGGTATATTTGATGTTTTTGCTATTGATGAGGGGCACTAAGGGTATGCTGTTTGATTTTGAGTATACTGATGTTATTTTGAAAAGGCAGCATAGTCAGTTTGTCTTGGTGTCTGCCTACTTATGCCCAACCAACATACATACATACATGTGCACATGCACACATACATACATGTGCGTATGTATTCTTGCCTTCCTAGGAAACTGATCCTGTAGCAGCTAAATTAGGAATTTCCTATAATTTGAGGAAACGAGTTGTGAATCATAGTTAAGTACAATAAAATGCATTATTCTTGTTAGGAAGGGAAAAAAAAAAACACATGGGCAATTCCCCATGCAGTGATGCAGTAGTGCCAATTTGGCACCCTGTGCAACCTTCGGGGGAATTTCAGCGTCCTAAGGCTTCCTTGGGGTGAGGGTAAGGTTTTGGCATACACCACTGACACCCTTGAAGGCCTTGCAGGGGACCCAATATCCCCCTTGGGAAGGGTGGATCCAGTATCCCTACATATACAAAGATCTTCAGACCTCCAGATCTTTGCTGGAGCAACATCTGAGCTCTTCCAATCACAGCATCCCCTTTTATGTCAATGTTTCCCTTTAGAGCTGTCTGAGGTCCTGACCAGCTACCAGGGCTTTACCTCTAGTTGGGCCTCTGCCTCAGACAGATCACTGGTCTAGCATACTAGCGCCTTGTCTGCCCACCTGGAGTTCCCAACATGGAACCTATGGGGACAGGCTGGTCATGATGAAGAAAATCTGTGAACAGGATCTCCTATTATGTTTCATTTCAATGTAAAAGCAGCCATGAGGCAGATGAATTTGGACTGGGACCATGGGCCTGGGAATGGTTTTACATCCTTTCTTCTCATGCATTTTCCTGACAGAATTTACTACCTCTCCCAGTTGCTGTTTACTGCAAGGAGAAAAACAGATGGGTGCCTATATGCATTGCCCTGTAAGGCATAATGCATCTGGGGGAGGAATCATGACACATATTATTTATTTTATTGATTTAAAAGATTTATAACCTGCCCTTCTCCTTACTAAGAAAGAACCAGGGCAGCATACAACCTCAAATATTAGTTAACAAAATTGATAATAAAATACAAGCAATATAAAATAAAATCAATGCAAAAATCCCAGACAGGAAAACAGCAATAAAAATAATAAAAAAAACTATAAACCAAAAAACAAACAAGCATCCAATATAGTAATAGTGAATGAGCAAATGAGATACAAAGCAACAAAATTCTTAAGCTCTTCCCCCCCATGGGAAAGCTAATAGAGAGGATTCAGTTCAATAGGAAGGGAGTTCCACAGGTGTGGTGGCATAATGGAGAAGGCCCTTCCTCTTGTTGCCACTAGCCAAGACTCAGAGATTGGTGGCACCTGTAGAAGGGCTCCCTAGATTACTGCAAAAGAAATGGGCATCATTGGACTGCTATTCCATCATTAGTTCCTATGAAAATGTCCTTCCTCTTCCCATTCCAGCAATCTGGCTGATGTTGAATAGGAAAGGTGTGTGGCCACAATCCAGCATGGTGAAGAAAAACAGCATGCATACTTACAGAGCTGGCCAGACTTACCTTGAATCCAGCGCATTTTTTAGATTGTGAGCCCTTTTGGGACAGGGAGCCATTAGTTATTGGATTTTTCTCTGTAAACCGCTTTGTGAACTTTGTTGAAAAGCGGTATATAAATACTGTTAATAATAATAATTAATAATAATGTCTCTTGCGCTGGCCTCTGGGTGTTGCGAATATGCTATAAAGCACATTCAAGCCAACTCAGGAGTTGCTGGGGAGGGTAGTGCAGGGATGCCCTTCAGCCTCCCTGTGCCAAATCCAGTCATAGCTGAGGTGAGTTGGCACTGGCCACAGGAAGCTGGCATAGGGAGTTGAGATGGGGGAGGGGCGGACCGCCTCCGGCACTTCGGCTAGATTGTAGCCCCCTCCTAAGCAGGCCAGCGTTACACTGGGCTGCTTGGATTTGTGCCAGCGATTTTGCTGGTGCAGATCCAAGTAGACCCATTGAGGTGGCTGCTGTGTGACATGGGGTAAGGGGAAATTAATCCCATTACTCCAAGTTGCACAGAACCTACCTCAAACCCTCCACTGTACAGTGCAGGCTAGCTAGCCAGCCTGTTCCAGTGCAGGATTGAGCCCTCCCACTATTACATCTGTACGTCAGCAGCCACCTGTAACAGGGTTGGTTTTGGACAGAGATGTATGTAGTTTATTTCAGCCGGATCTTTTCACATTTGTATCCTGCAATCCTGATGGGACCTCCAGTCAGCTTACAATACAGTCCTTTTAAAGCCAAAGAAAATTATGGAAACTTATAGCAAAGACACACAAAGTGTCTTTTCCTGCATCTATGTTGCTGTGTCCTCAAAAGTTAATGAGGAAGAGATGTCAATAAAAGTTCAGGTGATGTGTATGCGCAACCTCCTGATTTTAGAAATGGGCTATGTCAGAAGGCCAGATGCAAGGGAGGGCACCAGGATGAGGTCTCTTGTTATCTGGTGTGCTCCCTGGGGCATTTGGTGGGCCGCTGTGAGATACAGGAAGCTGGACTAGATGGGCCTATGGCCTGATCCAGTGGGGCTGTTCTTATGTTCTTAAAAACATTGAAGGCCAAAATTCTCTGCTGCAAATTTATTTTTAAACTCTGTTCTCAGTGGGGACAATCATTTGCCCCCAAAACCCTCTTCAAATGAAACTCCTCATAGTGTAGTGCAGTGCTTCCTAATCCTTTCAGCACCACGACCCACTTCATTGGCTGTGTGGGCTGGGTAGTGCTCTAGAACAGGGGTGTCCAAACATTTTGGCAGGAGGGCCACATCATCTCTCTGACACTGTGTCAGGGGCTGGGGAAAAAAAGAATTAATTTACCATTTAAAATTTGAATAAATTTACATAAATGAATATATTAGAGTTGGAACTTATATGAATGAATGAAGGTCTTGCAATAGCTCAAGGCCTATAAATTGCCTTACACAAAGCAAGGCCAGCCTTTCCTTTGCTGCCACTGCTGCATCACAGACGTGAAACAGCAAGTAGTGGAGGGAGCCCTTGTCCCACAGCTAGGTGAGAAGTCAAACAGTCGTCCTCTTGCTGACAGCGGTTGTGTTGGGCCAGCACAGGCTCCAACAAGTCTCTGGAGGGCCAGAAGCTCATTGGAGACTAGGGGCTCCCTGAGGGCCAGATTGGGAGCCCCTGAGGGCCGCAAGTCACCCCTGGGCTGGGGTTTGGGTACCCCTGCTCTAGAATGTGGTGGCCAGGTTGCACCCTAGAATTCCTTGCAATGCCTCAGATGGCACTGGTCCACAGCATTTTCATGACCCACCAAAAATGGTTCATGACCCACAGTTTGGGGACTGCGTATGTTGTGTAATTGCGCAGACATTGGGAGGGCACTGAGTGACAGCTGTCAAGAGGAGTTCCACCACTGACTTTGTCACTGAAGAGGTAATGGGGCAAAAAGGAGGGGTGAATGACTGCCTCTTGAACTTTTCATCAAATTTAATCACCACCCCTGGAATTCTCCTCCCTTCCTCCCCATTTTATTTCAACCCCCGGAATTTCATCCAGCACTGAATTTCAGGCTGAAAATGATCACAGGACAACTTTTGTTTCAGTGTAGATGGCTGGCTGCCCTCCATCTGCGTGCCCCTTCTGCTTCTAGGAATATTTTTAGAGAACCTGGTATTTAATTCTGTGGTGTTGCTGAGAGGCATGCACTGCATCCTGACAGCAGAACACAGATTGATGGGGTCTAGTTGCGATTACACTGGGGTGTCCAGGTGCCACTGCCACATCTGGCCAGGAGCCAGGTGTCGATCTAAACAAGCTGACTGGTAAGCTATAGAGGGTCAAGTCATGCCAGCAAAAATGATTTTGTGAATCCACCTTAACTAATGTCTAACAGATCATTAAAAAAAAATACTGTCACCTGGCCACAGCCTGCAAAGATAGGTTACACAATGCACCTTTGCAATAAGCTCCAGAAAATATAATTAGCACATGTAATTTTTCTCTTCCTTTTTTCCCATTTCCCCTCTTGCATCCTTGACCTCTGTGTGTCTTTGTAGAAATTCTAATAGCATTAGCGTTACGCTACAATTAAAAAGCTAGACAGCACAACAATACTCCTTGACAAGATATTTTTACAATCCTTTTTTATGTCATTCTGTTGGGATTGAATGTCTTTTGAACTTTTGCAAATTAAGTAGATGCTCCGGGTACGTATTCTCATATGGTATCCTTTTGTGTGATCTGTTAGGTCTCTTCTGGTTTATAGCATGTGAGTATTGGTTTCCATTTATCTTACCACCTATAATTTTGTTAAATAGCAATTATTCATGCATAACATGGGTTTCAAGAGCGTTTAAAAGCTGTGGCGCTCTTGCCTTGAATGTTAAAAGGTATGTTTCAAATTATTTGTGTAAAGATGGTGCTCTTTAAATTGATTTTCAAGGCAGCCGTTTGTACTTCCTGAATGTTATTCATAAACTAACATACGAACAAACCGCAAGCATTAAGCTGGATCTGGTGTGCTCTTATAGTTGCTTTGATGCAGTTTGAAACAATACTTTGATCGTAGGTATTATTACCCAAATGACTTATGGGAGCATCCAGAAGCAGGAGCCACCTCCCACAAGCACAGCTACATGCCCTGCTTTTATTCCTCAGCCTCTCTAACTGGACCTCAGGTGTGCATTATAGCATCCCAGACATTTCATTTTAATGGGAGGCTCATGAGGTCATCCCATGTACCTAACAAGCCTGCTAGCACTCTCATTTCCAGGATTCAATAGACAAGTAACAAACAGAGAAATATGTGTGAAATACAATCAAAGCACGCAGCACATTGGATACTAGTTTTATTTTATTATGCACCACCATTTTTTTTTTTCCATACCAGCAGCATACATGAGATTCTCATCTTGGCATTGGCCGGGCCCAGATCTGCTTAGTTTCAGCAAGACGGTTGACTTACATACCTTTAGATCAGACCCTGAGTTCAAATACAAGTCTGAATTTGTTGCCAAGCATAGTTGAAGGCTCCAGTGATTAAATGACTTGGAACCTGGATGAGAAGGACAGTCTTCTTGCGCAGGAACTTGCTCAGCAACTGGATTCAGAATCAGAGGACTTGCTCTGTGTCCTACTACCTTTGGAAGTTACGTTGATGGGGATGTGGGACAGACCTCTTCAGTAGTGGTGTTCCAATTATGGAAAACCTAACCTCATGGGGTCCAAGTGTAAAACTCCTTTACAGCTGGCTTTTAGGTGGGTGGTTAAGACTATCTTTTTCACCTGCCATTGATTGGCTCCTTAGTTTCTGTCGTAGTTTTACCACTTTTCTGTACCGACTGTGATTGACTCTTTTTATTTATGTTATGTTTTACTCTATTATTCTCTTAAGTATGTTGTTAGCTGCATGAAAGGGACCAAAAGGTGGGCTGTAGATATTTTAAATTCACGAATTTAAAAAAAAAATTCATGCAAGAGCACAACTACAGTGCTGCATTTTTCATGTGGGTAGATGGCAGATCAGTTATGTATTATCAGAACCAACTGCCACATTATCAGAACCAACTGCCTGTTCATCTGGGATGGCGATGATGACCAATAGATCAATCCAGCCTGTACTTCACATGAACTGACAGTGCACAATAGAACATGTCCCACAGTCTTCTGCAGTGCACAGGGGCTCAATGGCATGCATGAAGTGGTTATTTGGGAGAAATATCAATGCAGAAATTGTTTCTTGAAGACAGACATTTTGCAAACCACTACCTTGGGATACATAGAGCTAATTTTAAAACAGAAACTGCTGCCTTTAACCACGTCAAACTACGGGGGGTGTTTGTGAATGGTTGGCACTGGTAATGTGTGTGTGCCCTGAGAAAAGCAATAGGGAAAAGGGGAGAAAAGACATTCTAGAAAAGCCAGTTTATTTCCAAAGCAGAGGAGCCAGGAGAGGACCAACAGTCCATCTAATCAAGCTATTTCAGTGTTTACTGACAGCAGCTCTCCAGAGTTTCAGGCAAAGGTCTGTCCTAGCTGCCCTGAGATCCCTCAACTGGAGATACTAGGGACTTAATAGCAGATCTTATTGCAGGAAAGCATATTCTCTTAGACTGACCTAATCCCTCTTCCCTTAATAATCACCCAACATCCCCATCACCACAGTTTGGGCTTTTATTATAATCTCTTTTGCTTTGGGGGAAAAGGGCTCTCTTTGAATTACTCTCAGGTAAATTCTCTTTCCTCTCTTCTGATCCTGTTGGTTAAAACTGAGGTCGTACATATTACCAATGCACACCATTCACTGAATACCTCAGGAAACTTAATCTACTGCCATTAATACCTAAGGATGTTGCCTACCTGTGTCCTCTATAATTGTTGCATTATTTCTCCAACCCACACACACTAACTGCTCATTTTTTTCCCCCCTGGGTAAGAACAATTCCATACCAGTGAAAAGACTCTGGGGAGAATAGAGCAAAAGTCCTCCGTGTAACCTTGTGTTGCCTTAAAGCCGAAATTCTCAAGATGAGCCTTTAACAGAATTGAAACTGAAGCAGAGAAGGTGAATGACCCCCAGGTGTCTTATTTCACCTGAATACAAGGTCAATTCCTAAGTATTGTATGCTGGGGGAATACCGAGTTTAAATAAAGGCAGAGAAAGGGGTAGTAACAGTGCAATTTGCCTACCAATAGCATTGAAACTCTAGTTGAGCCATTGTACACATGGAGCGTATTAGGTTTAACACACACATTTCAATAATAATTAAAAAAAAATGAAAAGAAAACAGAACTATATTTCAGGGGCACTGAATAGTCATTCTGTACCTGGAAGGTTACTCTATCCTTTAATGGTGCTTGATATATGAAAACAAAGAGGAGTTCATGAAATTGTGAGAAGTGCAGAGAAAGTCAGTAGAAGGAAATTGTTCTCTTTGAACAGTAGAGAACTCAGAGCAGGTCAAGGCCCTTGATTTTCAGGACCCCAACACCTTGTGTTTTCAGGTGTACCTCTAAGATATTCAAAGTAGATGCTTAAAACTACATGTTGTGAATGTAAGGAATACATGTTTGAATCAAATGTGTGCATCACATAGGCACACTCGCCAGGTAGCCAAGACTGAATACACTTGATAAAACCTAGGTTTGCTCTTGCATGGTATGTGAAATGGCTCTCATTCAGGATGCATGCTGTATAGAATCAAGAGCACAATCCCATATGAGTCCATGCAGAAGCAAGTCCCATTGTGTTCAGAGGGGCTTACTCCCATGAAAGTGGGCATAAGACTGCAGCCTCATTTTCACAAAGGAGTGCAGTGATGGTCCCTCAGAAAGATCCTTTTAAAAGGATTAGACACACTTGTGAAGGTTTGCCATGCAATCTAGAAGTAGAATTCTGAGGCGGTTTACCTCTGGCTAGCCTAGACACCTTTAAAAGGGGATTGGACAAGTTTCTGGAGGAAAAATCCATTACGGGGTACAAGCCATGATGTGTATGTGCAACCTCCTGATTTTAGAAATGGGTTATGTCAGAATGCCAGATGCAAGGGAGGGCACCAGGATGAGGTCTCTTGTTATCTGGTGTGCTCCCTGGGGCATTTGGTGGGCCGCTGTGAGATACAGGAAGCTGGACTAGATGGGCCTATGGCCTGATCCAGTGGGGCTGTTCTTATGTTCTTATGTTCTGGCTATCTGCTGCTGGGGCGAAGCAGAAAAAGAATGGCCACCTCCATCATGGCTTGCTTACAATCTTCCCAAGGTGACTGTCACTGATGGCAAAACTACATGACTGGTTGGTCTGAATCAGAAAAGTAGTCCTTAAGCTCTTTGAAGGTTGCAGATAAAGGACATCATCACTTGCTATTACCAGTGAAGCCAGGATAATTTGCAGACCGATAGAACAAAGTTAACTTGGAAGCTTTAAATTTACCAAGGGTGATTTACCTTTCCACGTAAAGTATCCATTTGGTAACGGCAGGCAATAATTAGCTCCAGGTATAATTAATATGATAACTTCCCGTAATTCTGGTGAGCCATCACCCACATTTTGCACATAATATGAAATAAAAATATTAAAAAGTGTGACTACTTTTATAGCATCAGCTTTTAAAAAGCTCCCTAAGTTATTTTAATCAATATACTTGTTTTAAGTAAAAGCCATTTAATCTCTGACTTATACATTAACCTTCCATTAAGTATTAGGGAAGAAGTTAAATGCACCTTAGTCAATAATGCTAATGTCGGAACCATTGTACTACCTATAGAGAAATGTGTATTCATATTATGTTAAAGTGGCTGTCCTTAACGATTAGCCATTATTTGTCAGGAACCTGATAATAAATTTGAAATATTCTGCACAAAAATGAATTATAATGTGGAAACCGAGTTCTCTGCACTGTAATAATTTTGAAATGAGGTCATCTGCTTCTTCTGGTCAGTGCTTTTTAAGGCAATGATACTGAAGTGATGAAGATACCCTTGGTGATACTTTAACCTCACCCTGCAATTTCACATCTTGGTCTGTAATAAATGAGGCTGCTAATTGAACTACATTAAACGGAAACCTATGAATCTACCTGAAAGTAGGCTGTAGAACTGCTACCCCCCCCCCCCAGCGCACATCGTCTCTGGCCTTCATACCTACCTGAAAAGCAGATTTGCAGAAATAATGTCCATATATCAGTTCTTTTTATGCTTCCTTAATTCAGCAGCAACTGTTACCCTGCACATGCCTGATCTTGTCTGATCTTGGAAGCTAAGCAGGGTCAGGCCTGGTTAGTACTTGGATGGGAGACCGCCTGGGAATACTGGGTGCTGTAGGCTTATACCATAGTCTTTTGAGACTGAAGGTTGCCAACCAACCAGTTCCGTGTGCTTAGTAAAAATGGCTTGCTTCTTAGGTCCCAATCCTATCCAACTTTCCAGTGCTGATGCAGCCGCTATGCATCCTCTTACCTTGATGAGGCCTCCATGGCTGCCCCCTGCCACAGGATGCGGCATGAACCCCCTTGGCACAGCTGCATCAGTACTGGAAAGTTAGCTAGGACTGGGCCCTTAGTTGTCATTGTTAATTATCAGAATATCCCAAAGGATCTCCTCTATGGAGAACTCGTGCAAGGAAAGCACCCTACAGGTAGACCACAGCTGCGATACAAGGACATCTGCAAGAGGGTTCTGAAGGCCTTAGGAGTGGACCTCAACAGGTGGGAAATCTTGGCCTCTGAGCAGTCCGCTTGGAGCCAGGCTGTGCAGCATGGCCTTTCCCAGTTTGAAGAGACACTTGGCCAACAGACTGAGGCAAAGAGGCAAAGAAGGAAGGCCCATAGCCAGGGAGACAGACCAGGGTCAGACTGCACTTGCTCCCAGTGTGGAAGGGATTGTCACTCCTGAATTGGCCTTTTCAGCCACACTAGACGCTGTTCCAGAACCACCTTTCAGAGCACGATACCATAGTCTTTCGAGACTGAAGGTTGCCAACAACCAACAACCAAAGCAAGATTAACAACCCAATTCTATCTTTGGACTGTGGTGCTGAAAGTTGCATTTCGGTAGCACAGCCTGAGTTGCGGCATCGGAAAATACTCCGTAGAGCTCTATCAGGCCACTGCCAGAAAGGGCAAGCGGCACCAGCCAAACAGCAGCACCCTTTCTTAATCTCCTAGTGTTGGTAAGTCAGTCTCATGGGCAGGAAGGAGGTGGAGCCAGCAGCTCCATGGGGTGGAGCCAGCAGCTGTCACACAGGCCAGATCTTATCCCCTCTATGAAAGTTTCCCTGCTCCTTTTCCTTCCTCCACCAACCCAAAATGGGTGGCATATGTCCAAGTAGACCTGTAGGTGGCCAGAAGGTTTATGCAGAGGTAAGTAAAAATATTTTTTTTTATTTGCTTCCCATTTGCCTTCAGGTCACCCACCTCGCCCCCCCCCCAAATGTACCTTTTTGGTGTTACTACATACTATAGTATCAAACCATGATTTTGTTTAAAATTTCATTTATTTAAACCATGTCAAACCATGACTTATCACTACAGGAACCAGCATTGTGCTTGCCTCCTCTCTTCCTCCTCTCACATACTCGGTTTAATCCCTGGTTTGCAGCAAATAATAGGTTTGCCAGTTTTGAGGCAACAGAAAATATGCCCTCGCACTCGAAACCACAATTATAAACCATGATTTGAAACTGCTTATCTTAATTAGCAACCTGGTTGCTATCCTGGTTAGCTGGTTTGCTATGGAGAAGGAAGTGAGCATGTGAAAGTCATCTCAAATTTGGCCATGTAATCCTCAACCAGCATTTGGCATTGCATATGTACTGGTTAAATGTTTCCTGGGGCTGATTCAGTTGACATTTCAGAGAGATTGTTCATCATGATTGGAGAAGAATAAGAATGACATCCCAGTCCCAGCCAGTCCCAGCTGCAGTGTATTGTCCCAAGGCCTGCATAATCATATGAACTTGGCCCTAACTGTAAAGGTTAAATACTAATTTAATGTAGTATTTTCAAACCAAGGCATTTTAATATTACATTAAAGCAGTATTTAAACTGCACAATTAGAGCTGGTTTGGACATTTGGGACCATGGGATTATGTGAGGGCAAGACCAGGGAGGCATTTGGGGAAATAGCATACCATTGCACTAACCCCTGAACATATTTATTCTGATCACAGTGCTGTTTTTCCCAGTTGAGGGAGAGGAATGGACCATGGTGGTCAGGAATTCTTTCCCTTCATATTACAGAATTCTAAATATGAGCACAATCCAACCAAAGATAATAATTCCATCCCATCTCATGGGTGTTCATGGGACTAGGCTGTAATCCTATATACACTTTCCTGGGAGTAAGCCCCACTAAGCACAATAGAACTTACTTTTGAGTAGACATGGCTAGGATTTTGCTGTAATAGCTCAATTCTAATCAATGTTCCAGTGCAGATGTAGCTGCATTGCTCCCCCAAGGTAAAGGAACAAACATTCCCTTACCTTGAGGATGCTTCTGTGACTGCTCCCCTCCACTGCAGAGTGGATGAAGTGTATGCCACATTGGCACAGCTACATTAACACTGGAAGTTAGGACTGGGCTGTTAGAAGCACATTCGTTTGAATGAATTGTACCGTTTACCACAATTGCATTCCATCCTCCCTCTAAAGATCTTATCCCATTTTATCTTCACACCAACCTATGTGGCAGGTGAGTTACTCTATCTGAAAGAAAGTGATCTGCTCATGACTACCTAGGAAATAGCCCACCAAATTTTTGAATCCTGCTGTTCCCAGTCAAAATCAAGAATTATGTCCATCACACCACATCTGCTATCTGTTCAAATACTGTGTCGTATCTCACATTTTTAGAAATTGTTTTCCCATGGAAAATAAAACAGAAAAGATTTATCAACCCATTAAGAATCATGGGTATATTTGAAATAGTTGTCATGCAGTTGACAGGGCAGGAGGTCTGGTCTAGAGGGTAGAGTGTCCTTAGCCCGAAGATAACATCAGAAGGTCACCAGTTCGAGGACACTGGCAGCTCCCTGAATGGCTGAGAATGGCGAGAACTTGAAGCAGCTGACAAGCCGAGCTGAGTGATTCCACCTGCTCTTGGTGTGAGCAAGAAGCGTCTTGGCTGCCCTCCATGTGAGAGATGGAGCTGCTTGCCAGCCTGTGTGGGAGAACTGGAGGCCAGAAGTGAGACCAAACCAGGAAGATCCATTCTGAAGTGTTGGTTCTTGAAAGAGAGAACCTCTGTGATTGTAAAAATCACCTTGAGGCATTTAGAAACACCTGCCTATATAAACCGCCTTGAATAAAGTCAGAGGAGTAATCCAATGACCAGAAAGGCGGTATATAAATACCGAGTTATTATTATGCTTATATGACATTTACTTTGTTTGTTTTTTTCTTGTTTCAGATTTCGGTTATAGAATCTGGAAAGCTTTGGGCAGAGTACAGACAGCTGGCTTCTATTCCAACCTTCATGCATCCCTTCGATTAGATATTCCATTCACTTCCACCTCTAGATGTCATTGCATCAGCTCCACAGCCACTTTTGCTGACATTACCAAAATGTGTCCTTCATTCTTTGAAGCTATACAGGTACCAAATAATAGATAAAGCTTCTTTTCAAGTAGCCATCTGAAACCCAGATAATCACATAGCCCAAATCATTGGTGCATTTTGATATTCTTTTATAGTTCTTCAAAAGCTAGACTTCAATGCTGGCCTAATCTCAGTTTAAATAAATACCTATTGGCTTGTGCTTTATTTATTTGAAATACAAACTCCTTCCTTGAATTTCATTGGAATCTGACTACTAACTGTTGAGAACGTACATGTTGTTTGTGTAGAAGCAAAAATCAAATGGATTGGCTGGTCTTGATATGTGGATTCACTGCTTTCTTCCAGAAGCCTGAATCTCAACAATACTCTAGATCAGCGGTCTCCAAACCCCGGCCTGGGGGCCAAATGCAGTCCACGACAAGCTTCTATCCAGCCACTGCCAGCCTCTGATCCCCTGAGAGCATCTGGCCCAGTTGACCAACATAATCAGAGTTGTGCTTGTGGGGTGGTGGAATGAGGGTCCATTTAAGTGTGTACTTTATTTCTTGGGCTGTGTTTATGGTTGGAGAAGTCCTGGACATTTGAGCCCATTCATTTATTCATTCATCCACATTCCGTCTCTAATGTATTTTTTTAAATTTTAAATTTAATTTTTTTTCTTGCCCTTGATCCTGTGCCAGATATTTGATGTGGCCCTTCAGGCGAAAAGTTTAGAGACCCCTGCTCTAGATCACTGTTTCTCAAACTGTGGGTCAGGACCGACTAGGTTGGTCATGAACCAATTTCAGGTGGGTCCCCATTTATTTCAGTATTTTATTTTTAATATAGTTGATTTGATGCCACCATGGTATATGACTGCATTTAGGGAAATGTTACACATCTGTACTTTTAACAGGCTACTCTGTATATGCTTTCAACAATGATAGTAAATGGGACTTACTCCTGGATAAATGTGGGTAAGATTGCAACCTAGGATTGTTAAAATTTTCCTGCTTGATGGTGTCACTTATGATCATGACATCACTTCTGGTGGGTCCTGACAGATTCTCATTCTAAACAGTAGTCCCAGTGCTAAAAGTTTGAGAACCACTGCTCTAGATTGCTGGAAGCCACAGCAAAGAACTTTGTTCTGAGGCACATTAATCCACTTACAGCTCTGCTATTGGCCATTCATGATCCAGGATGATCATAAATATTTCCATGTCAGCTTCTGGCTTTTCTCTGATTAATGTGTCCTTGTGCTTATATGGTTGCATTTCTTTGACCTCATAAAAATTTGATTTGTCTTGCTATGCATAGACAAATGAGCAGAATGTGTGATGGGACAACTGAATGACCATTCATACAAGTGAATGAACAGCGCAATTGGTCTTACAGCCCAATCTATGTATAACTACTCAGAAGTAAGTGTCATTGTGTTCAATGGGATTTACTCCCTGGCAAGTGCACATAGGATTGTAGCCTTAGCAAGTCACTCGATCTTCAGGCCATCATAGGTTCAAGGGTTGTGTGAATAGGCCCAGAATCTCTCAAAATTAGGTCTGTACAACTTATGATCCATTGAACAGCCTGCCGCTTACCAGCTGTATTTTGTGCTTGACAACCCCCTACTTTGATAGTCCCAAGCAGGCAGCAAAAATATGAGGTTTACTGAGTCAGTGATGGTCAATCATAGATTGCTGGCAGGTTTGTTCAGCTTGGTAGGCCACATGTTGCAAAGGTCTCTGCTAAATCAAGGAGAAACTATTTCAGCCCTCCAATTATTATCGAGACAAAACAAAATAATGGCTGACCTCACTGTCATCGTGGGTTGGGTGAAGATAAAAAAAGAAAAGAAAGGCAAGTTACTGGGACCTCCCCTAGCTGCAATAGTACTTCAGGGAAAAGCGCATGGAAAAAGAATGCTTTCTCAGTTGCCTACAGCACTGTCACAAAGCCAATAATGGTAAACTGAGCAGTGAACTATAAGGAAAATATCTGGGAAGAACGTATTTCTTCACTGCCCTGCATTTTTGTCTCCTAGAAATGAGGTGGTTGCTTTCAATGTTACCTGCACTCAGTCCTAGAACATGCAGGTTCAAACAGAAAGACAGGCAGGCATTGGTTATGCACTAATAAGTGCATGAGCTTTCACTGTGCGCATTCTATTGCATTCAAAACACCAAAAGTGGCCTGAGAGGTGGCACACTTGGAGTGCCACCGCCATTTGCCTTGCCTTGCCCCATGCGTGCAGCAGTTCAGCAGTGCAAAATTCAGGGTCTCCCTTTGGCTGGGCTTTCTGAGCTCACCTGGCCTCACCTGCTCTCAGTTGCATTCTGTGGTGAGCCCCCTACCACCTGCACTTTAACTGAGACTAGCTGGTTGCCTGTTTGGAAGCTGGTTAGGAATTTTTTGCAGTCATACTGATTGGCTCTTTGGCTGGCAGTTTTTTTTTTTTACCTACCCCAGACTGGTTTTAGAATAGGTATTAGTGGGTTTGGGGTTAGGTTATCTCTTGTTGTTCTATTTATGGTCACTATAGGCAGATGGCGTGAGGGCTGGGTAGACAGAGCTTATGTGTTTGGCATGCATCTTGAGGTTGGCAAGGTCAGGGGGTGAGCTAGGACTGCTCAGATGACAACTGCTTGAATCAGTGAGGCTGGCTGGTAAGCCCCTTGGCTGAATCATGCCAGACCATCATAGGCATGGCCTGTGGGGGAGATGGTGCTTTCTGGGTGCCTTGACCCTTTGAATTGGTGATGATAAGCCTACTCTGTCCCTGACAGTGTTTGGCTTGGAGTCATGATGTTTTGACACCTGCTACCTACTGGGGGAGGTTGACAGCACAATTTCTCCCAAATTAGATGCCTGCACGATGGAGGGTAGGAATTTTAGATCATGCCCTGCTGCATTTATTGTTAATATTTCAACAAAGTGGCCTTTATCCCCAACCTCTTATGGTATGCTTCTTTGGAGGAGTGCTCATGTAAATATGGGTTGAGCCCAGGACTGGCCCAAGGCGTCCCGGCATCTGAGGCAGCATATCAAATGCTGCTACTTCTTAACAGGTCATGGGTCAGCCTCTGCTTCTCCCTTTCTGGATTAGAAAGAGAAGAGGGGGATGGAGCAAAATGCTGTGAAAATTAGCGTGCATTGTTGAAATTGGAGGCAAACATTGGGAATAGATTATCTCCCCTTGCATGCATGTCATGAATATACAAAGAGCATGGGAAAGTTGGATAGGATTGGACCCTAAGACATGTAAGTGCAGATATATGAGGTGTATATTCTGAATATGCTTGCCAGAGTTCCTTGGAGCAAGGGTATGATATATATTTATTAAACCACACGATATAATTCTGTTATTTGAAAGAGAAGATTGTTCTTTCAGTAGAAGCCCCTAAGGAAATATTGCCATTAAGGTTCTTATAATTATTAACCAACTCTTTTAATTTCAATATGAGTCATTTGTAAGTTGAGGAAAAGAGTACTTATCATGGAGACAGTTGAACATGTTTATATGTAAATAAAACTTGATCATTTCTGTGAATGAATAAAATGAATGACCCAATTCTAATCCAGTTCTAATTCCAATCCAAGCTTTTGCTGCTGAAATTCTCATTCTGGTGTTGCTGCCACGGGGCAGTGACAGCACCCAGGCAGTGGTTGCCAGCACAATCAGCTCACAGCCACAGGCATATGCCAGTTACCTACAGAGTCACTGCCAGAGCCAGTAAGTTGGCAGAGGCAGCATTCTGGGGCATTCCAGGGGCTGATTGGGGTAGGGGTTGAGACCGACCAAGGGCGTGACAAGGGGCAGATATTGGCAGGAGCGGTGGTGCTGATATTCTATACCCCTACTTGGAACTGACATGTCTTCTTGGACCCACTCAGATTTATGCCAGTCAAAGGGATGGTACAGATCCTAGTAGGCACTTTGGGTATAATGCTGGTGCCCTGGCATGCCGCAGAGGTTGCTTCAGTGCCACTACACACTCTGGGCTGGCCCAGAATAGGATTGGAGTGTAATTCTCTGTGTAATTGCCAAATGAAATGTAGTGCCAAGTTCTGCTACTTGGTTTTATAATCTCTGTCTCCCTTCTTCAGCTTTACAGTGACTATTCTTCTGATTTTCCAACAACATTACATGCTCACAAATTCCATTTCATGTTACATTTTGCTTCTGTAGGTTTAGCAGATGATAAAAAAAAGAAGCCATTCCTCTCACCTCCATCATGCATCTGCTGTCAAGCATTTCAGGCTAGACAAAGACAACATTCAAGGTTTCATAAATGCAGCAGACTTGCCAGATGTGGAATCAGTTGCCTGCGATAGAAATATGCTTCGTACTTTAAGATCGGAAACATCTTAATAGCCTACTTTGACGCTTTCCTGGATGGTAAGGAGGATTTGAGATTGAATTGATGGAAAGTTTGGATTTGAGTTGGAGGAAGCAATTGAAAGTTCAAGTGTGCCTTCTGCTAATACCTTCCTCTTTCTCATGTGTCACTCCTACAGAGTTCAGCCTACTCGCCTGCCCTTCCACCTTTTTCTCTTGCTCTACAAGATAAACTTCATTGTAGTTTTGTTTTTCTTTCAGGACCTTTGATAGAGCAGGAGAAGCAAACTCAGACCATGTACCATAAGAAAAACTAACAACCCAATCCTATGTGCCTTTTATGCCAGTGGGACACTTGTCCCTCTTTGCACCCTGCAATGGTGCAAAGATTGTATCACCGCTAGGTCTTCTGAGGCCACCGCCACAAGGCAGCTGCAGTGGCAGATTACTACTGCTGCAGAACCCAGATGGTGCCAGGGCAAGTGGGCGGGCACAAGGGTTAAGTTTGTGGTTGGGGACAGGGGGAGTAACAGGGGAGGTGTTGAGAGCAGAAGCAAGTTGATCTGATGGCAGCAACTTTCACTGGATGCTATCCCCCATTTTGGAACCTGACACACCCCCTGGATCTCCTTGGAGTTGTGCTGACAAAATGGCTGGCACAGGTCTGAGGAGATCCATAGATGATCGACCTGTCTACCAGAAACTAAGGAAAAATTATTTGCTATGAAGAGACATGGCCTTAAGCCATTTCTGCCCAATGCTGCATATACACAACAGGGACCAAATGTGTACACCTGGGCAAAAATGGGTTAAATGTGTTTGCTCATCACTATGTCAGATTCGTTCACAGGAGGTATCCACACTGGGTTCCCACATGTTCAAAAGCCTTTATTGCTTTGATTAATAAACTATGATCACATACTCAACATTTGATTATTATGAAGAAACAAATAATACTCAGAATGAGCTGAATTTCCTTACCACTAATACACACACACAAAGGGGGGAGAGAGAAAGAGAGAGAGAGAATTCTCTCTACCTGCAGATTTGTTTCTTTAGCAAAGTAGCAGGATTGTCACCTACCTCTTAGGGGTGTTCTTGCAGGGTGTTCTCGGCTATCCGCAGTCTCCATGCCATCCCCAGCCATGCTGAAGTGATTTGCTGCATTAGGAAGCCAGTAGAGACCCTCAGCAAGGCAGTGGAGCCCTTAAAAATTGTACCTGCAACTAACGCAGAGCTCTTTAAAATGCTGTGAGAGCTAACTGCAGATAGCTATCCACTGGCACTCTGAAGCTTCTCACAGCCATTTTAAAGGCCTCCATGTTAGTCACAGGAGCCATTTTGAAGGTCTCCACTGAATTCAGTGAGGCAGCAGAGCAGTGGCTATTTACAGTGAAAAACCCATGGTGGGTTCAATTTTCAGTGGGGAAAATAGGGCCGTAGAAAGGGGCTAAACACCATCTTCCTGTGTACCTTTGTTCTTATGAGAATTACTGTCTATGCTTTTTTTCTTCTTCTTCAAAGAAGCACTACTTCTGGTAGTAAGCATACCTCTTTCTAACAAGTCAATGGATGTCTAGTTTGGCCCATAAGATTTTCCACATGTTAATTTTACATCTTTCTTTTGGACTTGATGTGTAATGACTTGATTACATCTGAACCCAGATACACAGCTGATAAAGCCACAACTATTGTAGATGGTGCCAACTTTTTCATAGACCTGGGTCACAGTGCAGGAGAAAAGCCATGTAGAAAAAGTCATTTTGAACTTGGAACTATTGTTGGGAGATGGAGTTTCCTTAACTCAACAAAATGCAGCTATCTTGATGTAGAGGGAGAAGAGAGAGAGAGTAAGGAAGGAAGTCAAACTTTGTAGTTGGGCTCTGTGGAAATTGCCTGAACTGTCAGACTTTCTTCCAGCTGTGTCATGTTGGTTACCTACGCCCAGGTCAAACATTCCAATTTGCTCCATACATTCTATGTATTCTTTTCAAGACTTATTCTTTACAATCACTTTTACATTAGATGCTCTCTGCAGTCGGTACTGAAGTGCCTGATATTTCTGTAGGTGCTTATTTGGTTGATGACCGCATTAGAATCACTTTTCTGTTGGAGATAATTGGTATTTAGGAAGTCTATATGTTTTATTAAACTTTTGTGTGATCTTAAACAATTTCAGAATGCATTATTGTGTCGTGTAATTCCACCGTTACCAAACTGAAATGATAGGTTTTTAGCATGCTTAATATTATTGAATTGAGGCATGATTATCTATATAGTAAAGGCTAGTGCCTTTAATGGGGTAGTCAATAACAAAGCCAAAAGTCATATTGATTTTTCTAGAGCAATCAAGTGTAGCTTGCACATAGTTCCTAGACTAATAAAATCAGTCTGCTGTGTGCACAATGAAAAGAGAGGCTGATACGGTTTCATTTTCATAAGCCTAGGAGTTAAAAATAGAATGAATCTACACCTCCAAAGAAATTCATTGTCTAGATTTTAATTAAGAGGCGAGCTCACTCTCACTGGTGTTGCAGCAGTCATCACTGTTAGAAATGAGTGAGCTTGTCTATATTTGCAGGAATTGTTCATTGCAAATGAACATTTGTGCTTATGTAGTTTGCACAGAGATGGAGAAGCTGACTTTTTCTTCTTAATATTACTCTAAACTATGACAAGAGAGCAGGAATCAACCTCAATGTATACAGTATGTAAATACTGCCATATATTCATCATATTTATATGCTCAACCTGCCTCTTGGCCCAAAGTGATTTAATACTACATTAAAGTAGAACCTGGGAGGACATCATAAACAGCTCCTGTTTAAAGGGCATTGTGAAGGAGAGCCTTTAATCTGATTGATGAAATAAATAGAAAGTAATCTATCCTCTATTCAACAGCTTGTTGATGATATGAAAGAATCCCTACTCGAGCAAGCAAGCCTTTAAAAGAGAAAGACCTCTTTCATCCTGTCAGCTTCTCATTTTTGAGAAAAAGTTAAGTTTTTCATCATGGTTCAGGGGAGTTCTTGTAAAACGTTCATTGAAAATTTAAGAGCAATTACGGTGTCAGACAGCTAGAAAAATTGCTTTACTGAGTGAGAGTCCTCTGACAAATGCATTGTGGGAGAATTGATTCTTTCTAAGGGATAAGTGAATTGTCATTGTTAGTGTCTTCCCATGACATCTAGTGAGATGTCATCTGCTTTGTAACAGAAGATTTGAATCAGACAACTGTACTCAACAGTAGACGGTGTCTAGATTAGTTCAGCAAAGAAATAAGCCTTTACTCTGCAGGGTATCAACTGAGCTATTAAACATTACGGATGAACAAGCATTTCAGAGTAAAAGGTGGGGGTGGGGAGTTTAAAAATTAAAAACAAAATATAAAGCCGTATAGCCTGAATGTTTAACCTGTAAGGAAATCTGTCATATCCTTGAGGAAACTACATTGAGAAAAAGATCAATAGAATACCTACTGGCTCCATTAGCTTGATGTAAAAAGGGGAAGAGAGATACCAGCTCTTCTAGGAGAGAAACGACATTATTCCAGGGGATTATAACAGGTTCAGGTCACTTGCAGAAAAGACGACGAGAGGAGAAAAAGAATGAAGATCCTTGGTGGGCCAGAACTGGAGTTAAAGGGCTTGTCAGGTAATCTAACTGATGAGAGCCATTTATTGCCAAGGGGGGGGGGGGGTCTGTAATGAGATGTTCATTTGCATAAGGCTAGGTGCCAGTTGTAATCTTGAGTAATTCAGAAAGTGGTAGGGGCTGTCGTTCACACTTGGCAATTCCTGGAACAGTGCATTATTGACACAGTCATATTCTCTGTGTTTGTGCAAGAAATGTACTCAAGAGAAGGTAGGATGCAGTTAATGTGTGAGAATGCTAGTTTAATTTTCTTCTGTATTTTCCAACACATGTAGCTATGATCCCATGGTGTTCCACGTGAGAAAACATTTTAGTATTTGATGTAATTGATAACGGGGGAGTGGAAGAGTTGGAATTTGAAAAGTCTTCCCTGGAAGTAAATTTTATCAAAATAAAGGATGTCTAACCTCCTAGTTGGTGTGTTCAGGGTGAGGGGAAAGATATTTGTCATTGCATTTTACAAAGCACCAGTTTAGATATATGTGTGGGCTTTTTAAAATGTGCATTTAAATATATCAGACTGTGCATTCATCCAACTTTATCAGAAACTCCCCCTCCCCCAGTATGCATCACATTAACATAAACAATTTCAAATATCGGAAATGCTTAAAATCACAATAACCAATTAATGTTTTAATTTGTGGTTTGTGTTTAGGAACTCTTAGACATTCACATTTAAAACTCTCTCTTCTTCGCACTTCCCACACTTACAAGATTGTATACTACACTTCAGTTAAATTCCGTCTCTTCCTTTTAGCCAAACAGAAATTAAACATGGTTAGATTTACCGTTATTGAACTGCTTAATGGGAAAAACATTCGCTCTTAAGGCTAGATGTGTTCCTTTGGGGTCTCCTGTATGTGTTGCCATTTCTTTGCAGAGTCAGTTGGATTGGCTCCCTGTTTTTAACTGAAATAAGGAAATAACATACTCTTCCACCTTGGGGGAGGGGCTGTTGTAGGTCTCAGCAAAACTGCTTTTCTTGAAAGTTAGGATCAAATGTTTTACATGAGATTAAAATTCGTGGAACCCAGAGAAAATACCAACTGTCGGCACAACATTTTCAAGATGTCTCCGCCTCCAGAAACCACTGACCTCTGTTTTTCTTTTGGGCCATTGTTGTGATAGTTTCTCCTGCTCCAAGAGCCAAAGATTCTTAAATGAATGCTTTCAAATACCTGAAATGAAGAGAGAAGGAAAAGTCCTGCTTATCAAAAAAAGGCCACTCTTGAAAATGAAATGACATCCACATCTGTTTTTTTGCTTCTTCTTTTCAGCATCTACGTGGTACGGATTCCTAGCAAAATGTGCCATTTATGAAATGAGTTGCAGTACCTGATTATATATTGCTACTAAAATGACAACAAATACTACTGCTAATCATTCTGCTTAGTAGCTATGTAGTGCTCTAATGTGTTCAAGAACTTCACAGACATCGTCTCAGAAAACCTTATGAAATTTTGCCAGGTAAGTCAATCTAATCTTCAGATTAGATATGGGGGGCTGTGGCTGACAGACATTGGTTTGCCAAAGGCCACCTTATAGGTTCATGAGTAAGACAAGATGCTCTTGTCTTTGTCAACCAGAGTGATTTCTGAATAGGTAGATTTATGTATTGTTTCCATCAAGCCAAACAAAATTATTATAACTTGGTCAAGACAACCCAAAAGTTTAGGGAGAAAGAGCATTCAAGCGTAACCTATTTTAAAATGAAATTTGAACGGTCTGCTTTGTTTAACTTATTTTGAAATTCTTTGAGGTCTAGCAATAAAACCAATTCCATTAGCCTCAGTGCAAGAGAGGTAAAATTTTTGTAACAATTTAATCAAAACTAAATGAACCAGCTACTTAATTAAGGATAAAATAAGCAATCTGCAGTCTTTGCACTAGGACATTACATGGAAATACATGGAAAAAATGGAGAAAATGTGTTCAGGATTTTGGAGTAAAATGAGATCCAACTTTATGAGATACCTACTTTGATCCACTGTGCTCTCTCTCTCTCTCTCTCTCTCTCTCTCTCTCTCTCTCTCTCTCACCCTTAGAGTTCTAATTTACAAATTCATTTATTCTTCCATTAGGAAAAATTAGAGTTCACCAAGTCAATGGTACTATTCCAAAATATCTGGTTTGAGGATAACTGGATACAAACAAGGGGCATACTTGTGAGTACATATGTATATTGAATGGTTGGGAATAGTTCTTTAAGCAGAGCAAGTTCACATAGTTCTAAAAATGTGTTCTAAACCTGCTTATTCAGAAGAGGTTTCAGTGAAATAAAAATAGACTTATCTGGAGTAAAATGGAATGGAAGCTTGCAATCTCAAGCATATGAGCTTATCAATCTTATAAAGTTTATCTAACCTCAACTGTATATTTTTTGTTAGAAACCTCCTCAGATTCTGGGAAGTAGCTAATCATAAATTATGCTAAAATTGAAGAAAGCAAAAAGATAACCTTTACCGGTAAAGGATGTTGGATTCTGGAATGAACAATATAATTATAATGTTGATTCATTTATTCTCATTATTTTAAAATAGTATGGTTTCCATCTTTTCTCTTCATTTTTCATGGTTTGTTTCTTATCCATATTAAGAAAGCAATATTATCAATGTTTTATTTCATTCTATATGAACGTGTATGGTTTAATCATGATTAATATTACTTTGCACCATTTATTATTTATTACATTTTGATCCCTGCTTTTCCTCCAAAGAGCCCAGAGCAATGTACATAGTGTGTTTCCTCCCCCTTATGGTATATTACGAGTACATTGAGAATATCTGGGCAATGGTTATCCAGCATGTGTAATATCTGAAAAGGGATGTGAGTCTGGGTTTCCATGGTTCAAGTCAAACACTCCATCCACTATACAACACTGCCTCTCTACTCTGTTTGCCTGTGACCAAGCAAGGTAGTGATTGATTGGAATAGTTAATCCCCTCACTGTGCTTGCCATGATCAACAAAGATATATGGGGGTGTGAAATCTAGGGCTTTTGTGGGCTAGTAATTTTTATGTACTTATTTACAAGGATGATTTAAAATCTCTGCCATCAAACCAGCTGCCTGCTGATTAGAAAAGCAAAGAATCTTGTATGAACATTTTTGTGGCTGCATAGTCTCAATGGGATATACTTCCAAACAAATGTGCATAGGATCAGGCTGCACAAAATTAAAGCAAATCCATGACATAGCCATGACTCTAAAATAGAGTTTCATTTTGACATTGAGCTGCTGGAGTTGACTAGGATAGAACTCATCTGTGGCTGTGTTTGTGTAAGGTTGTCTGTCGTGGCAGGGTGTATTATCTAATGTCACTTTATGAAACATTCAGTGGTGAAGCCTTTTGCCTTTCCACTGTGTGTAAGAATTACTTTAATCTTTCTTTCTCCTATGAGAAAAGATAAATATTATCTGCAGTATATACCTGATGAAACACTTATCTTTTTTGATAATTAATGAACCCATTTTAAGTCCATGTTATGCTATTCATCTTTTGTGGTCCAGAAACGGATGACAGTGTGATTATGTCTTTGAAAGATAAGTGAATGTGTGCACTCTTAGATCATCAGGCTTTTAAAATACCAGAAAAATAGAGATATTACAAAGCCAGGAGCATTTCTTAATCTCAGGGTAACAAAACTTTACTAGTCTTTAGAGTCACCATAATATACTAAACATACAGGTGAGAATTCTTTTTCTATGGCATGGAATAGAATAATGCTTTGTTTCGCTCTGGGTTATGTTTTTTTTTTTTTTTCTGTGTGTTTATCATGTGTGTTAACAATATCAATAAATATGATGTGACTGTACAAATGGTTGCACAAATATGGTGCTACTGTACAAATGGTTGTTTTTTGTTTAAACAATGCTGGTAGTCTAACAATATTGCTCTACCTACTGTCTTCTCAAAGGTATGATAGGCCTTTCTGTTAGACAAGTACTATTCCTGCATATCCAATTACAACAATACATGAAAACGACTGCAGATCTGTTCTTTGTAGTATCTCTGTCACTGAAGAAAAGAATGTGCTTTGACAAAATTCTCTTATTGTACAGGAACAGTTTTTAAATCGAATGGATAATCTTAAGCATCTCAAATGACACCATTTTGATTTTGCCTGTTAAAAGTATGGAAAAGTGTTCAATTATCTGATTTATCATGGGTTGGGAAACAACTTTCCCATAAACTCTATTTAATGTGGGCAAAATTATATTGTCAAATGCACACTTGCTTTTCTTTAAGAAAAACTGAGACGTGATTTATTGAGCTGAAGAAAGAAAATGTGTTTAAGAGGAAAGTGCCCCAATCCAGGAAAGTAGATTAATGCACAGAAGCAGGTTTCGGTAAATTCAACCAATGGAAAAGCACGTGGGGATAAAAATATTACTGTATGATCATGGTCATATGGGTGCTATTAAAATGGCTCTTGATGTATTTCCATTAGTATCATGCACTGATGGTGCTATATACATAATAATGTGCGTGACTAGCAACCCAATCCTATGCATATCTACTCAGAAGTAAGTTCCACTATAGTCAGTGGAGTTTACTCCCTGGTAAATGTGCACAGGATTGCAGCCTGGGTGTGCAAAATTACACTTGGACCGAGTCCAAGGTCTTCAGATAGCTTGCAACACTGACTGTTTGGCCCTTGAGCATCTACACACCACCCACATTTGGGTTTTTATTTATTTATTTACTTATTTATTTAAGAAAACCCATATCCCATTGCTCCAGCTGGATGCAATTGAAGATGGCTTACAAAAATTTACAAAATCCAACTCAATAAATCAGTTTAGCTACATAGAGTTAGTCCAAAGCATAGTAAAATTCTCAGCATCAGGAAACAAAATACTCATTAGGTTAATGGAGGAGCTTGGTGGTCCTCCCCTTTCTTATTTTTCAAACATAAATGGTGCCCATTGTAGGGAGGACAATCAAAATTGGGACTGCAGAGTGTGTGGAAGAGGTATTTAAGAACATAAGAACAGCCCCACTGGATGAGGCCATAGGCCCATCTAGTCCAGCTTCCTGTATCTCACAGCAGCCCACCAAATGCCCCAGGGAGCACACCAGATAACAAGAGACCTGCATCCTGGTGCCCTCCCTTGCATCTGGCATTCTGACATAGCCCATTTCTAAAATCAGGAGGTTGTGCAAACACAAATCATGGCTTGTACCCTGTAATGGATTTTTCCTCCAAAAACTTCTCCAATCCCCTTTTAAAGGCATCCAGGCCAGATGCCGTCACCACATCCTGTGGCAAGGAGTTCCACAGACCGACCACACGCAGAGTAAAGAAATATTTTCTCTTGTCTGTTCTAACTCTCCCAACACTCAATTTTAGTGGCTGTCCCCTGATTCTGGTGTTACGTGAGCATGTAAAGAGCATCTCCCTATCCACTCTGTCCACCCTCTGCATAATTTTGTATGTCTCAATCATGTCCCCCCTCAGGCGCCTCTTTTCTAGGCTGAAGAGGCCCAAACGCCGTAGCCTTTCCTCATAACAAAATTTCCTCGTAAGGAAATTTAACCCTTCTCTGTCATGCTGCTATCTTAATGAAAGGTACACTTTAAAACCTGCTATTAGCTCTGAGAAAGGATGTTTTCTTGGCTCCAGGGGATGCATCTCTTCCTAAGGCTAATAACAACTTGGGGGTCACTCTCCGACACTACCCTTCCCATCCTGATAACCAGCATGTAGCTACTATTTAATTTTTTAAACGACCACAATAGGCTAAACTTTTTTTAAAGATCACAAGAGGCATTTAAAGAATGGTGTCCCCGGGATGGGTGCAACCCAATGGGGTGCTTAGGTGCAAATGTTCAGTGTTCCAGACATTTGGGGGTGATATAATGACATGTCACTTCCAACCTTTTTGGCCAGGGGTGTCAAAGGTTTCATACAGAGGGCTAAAGTTAGCATTCATGGTGCTTGCTGAGGTCCGGAAGTGACATCATTAAGCAGACGATGGCCAGAAATAAACACTTTGTCTCACATAGAAACTCATTAGCTGCAAGTGACAGAAGAGAAAATGTGAAAATCTTGTTCATATTTTCGAGATATGAGAGAGTTCAATTCTCACAGGGTTTGGGGAAATTGCTTCCAGAGGCTGCATTTGGCCTGCGGGCCTTATGTTTGACACTCCTAAGCTATCACATTGCTTTAAATGCAAATAGACTGCCTCTGGACCACTTCAGTTCTGCAATCTTTGACCCACTCTGGGCCCAGTCACCTTGTGTTCTCACTGGTGAGTGACAAAAACATGATCATCAGCGAGTGTACAAGGCAGTTAGGCCTGGAGTGAGCTGAAAAACACTGAGCAGAGGTTCAGAGGTGTGGTGTGACCTCTCCTGAGGGTGACATCCAGCGTGGCTCACACCTACTGTACTCCTATTGAGACGCTACTGCATTTAACATGACATGTAGTTTGGTCTTCAGCCAACCCTTGATGATACCTAATCTGCATGGTTATGGATGTTGTAAATGTTTGAAATTTATAAAATCGATAAATTCTGATGGCCCAATTCAACACTAAATTACAGGATTCCACTTCTGATATTTGCTGTTTTGACTGGTTAAATGGGTGAATTGAGATCTAATATTTACTAAGTATGATGGCAAGAGATCATCAAAAGTTCATTAGTGCATTCTAAAGCCTTCAGTTGTTAGTGTCTCCTGCATGTCAGCTGTCAAATGTTGAAATATACTGACTGCTACAAGGCTGATGTTGTTAAAAAATGACAACTATTGCATGTAGGAAGCCAGATATCATCTACCACCAAAGGCTCTTACATATCATCCTTCAGATACCATCAATCTTTGGACATCAAATGCAGATGTTAAATGTCAAATATTGGCCAAATATTCAGAGAACGATCAATTCTTCAAAGATCATTAACCTTCAAATGTCTCAGAGAAGAATTTGGTTCAGTTTACACCACTACTATATTGAAAGGTAGGACTTGTATGCTTAGATACCTTCTTCAAAATACGAAGTCTAGAATACGGGCTGATGACAAACATTTCTCTCTTTGTCTAAGAATCCTGTGTGTAGAATGGAGGTGAACAAGATCATGCCTGCTAGTTCCACCCCAGTTTGTATAACCTGTGAAAGAATGTACTCTCATACATTCTATATATGTGATTAGGAGACATACCCGTTCAGGGATCCCTGATGGGACATAGACGCCAATGTTGTGGAAAACTGTAGGACTGCTGGAAGCAAGTGAATGTGGCCCCTATCTTCAAGCAAGGGAAAAAAGTCGATCCTGGCAACCACCAAGTGGTCAACTTGACAGCAATACCTGGGAAAGTTCTGGCGCAAATCATTATTCAATCAGTCAGTGAGCAGTTAGAAACATTATCTACTGAAACCCTACATTTAATTGGTTTCCGGGTTTTAGGAGGCAAATGTTAATGAAGAACTTACTTTGTGAAATGCCGTAAAGCACCATGCAAGGACAAGGATGCTAGGTCTAATATTAGCAAAAAGAATGGACTGACGAAATGCCCCTGCTTCACATTAAATCAGAGAAAATGTATTAAAGGCGTTGAAGAAGAACTTGACTAAACTCCTAAACTCCCGAGAAAGGTTAGGGAAATGAAATGCTGGCACAGTGTGGCAAAACAAAAGGGGGGGGACCAGGCTACGTATCTTGGTCTGCTCTCCTTTGTTGTGTCAGCAGTAAAACTCCAGAGCATTCCCCCTCCCCTCTGCCACTTTGAAATTCCTGTCTAGCTCCTTTATAAAACTGTTTATGCTAACTTCTCCTGTTGATGACCTTGGCAGTTTATTACACACTTAAAATAGGCCTTGTGTAAAGAAATTACAGTCCTTCATGGCTGTCCTGCTTAGTGTCCCTGTATTTCCTTTGCCCTTTACAAAGGATATCTGGGCATATACCTAGTTTCCCCATCACCCCTTCCATAGGTGTTTTTTTTTTTTGGGTGGGGGTGGGTAAAGACAAAATATTAGGGCACCATGATCCAAACAGGGTGGGAGAAGCAAGCAAAAATTCTACAGCTGGAAAAATGGATTGTCTGTTATATTGATGGCTCTTTGTATATATACAAATTGTTACCCAATACATTGCAGAATCATAAAGCAGGCACAGGCTGTGATCCCAATGCTTCTTGCCTCTCAGTACCACATTGTTTCTCTGATGTCAGTGGAACAATTCTAGCACTGCTTCACAACTTCTATGGCAGAATCTCTGCCATAGACATCTATAATCTCTTAAGATTAAGATTATTTAATTAAGATTAAGGCATTTTAAGATTAAGACATCTTAATCGCTTTGCCACTGTTTTGCCAAATACCTGTTCTAGCCTTGACCTAGAGAATTTACACCCACTTTAAGCTAATTCACCCCTCCCCTGGCTCAAGCACAGCTAACACCTACTGATGAATCCCAGCACCAGCAGGAAGGAGACTAGTAGGTGGCTTGCCTGTAAGTCTACAGCAGGGGTGCTCAATAGGTGGATCGTGATCTACTGGTAGATCGCGAGGCAAAATGAGTAGATCGCGGAGTGCCGACCCCCCCCCCCCTTCAGGTGCCTCTGGGAGGAAACGCCGGGAGTAAGGCCCATTGTACTCAATGGGGCTTACTCCCAGGTAAGTGTGGCTAGGATTGCAGCCTCACAGCCTAATCCTAGGCATGTCTACTCAGGAGTAAGTCCTGTTATACTCAGTGGGGCTCAAGGTACACCAACATACATTGTACACATAAATGTTATATGTTATGATGGCGCGAACATTGTAAAAAAAAACTCTGGTAGATCTCCGGGCCTTGCTGGGTTTCAAAGTAGCTCTCGAGCCAAAAAAGTGTGAGCACCCCTGGTCTACAGGGTCCCTCCTCCCAGTTCTCCAAGCAGCAGCCCTTTCACGTACAGCAGCGCCAATTCAGCTCTCCACCACTCAGCAATCTCTGTTTGATTAGTCTGTTAGTCAGTGCACCAATTCATTGTTTGCCTCCTTGTCCGTAGGTCAGGTTGCCAGTTAATCAGTCCAAAAGTCCAATAAGTCATTAGCCAGAGAGTCAGGGCACAATCCTAACCAGGTCTACTCAGAAGCAAGTCCTATTTTGTTCAATGGGGCTTACTCTCAGGAAAGTGTAGTTAGGATTGCAGCCTCAGTCCAAAAAGCAGAGCCATGAGTCAGTCTGTGAGTTAACAGGCCAGTAGGTCAGTTAGCCAAAAAGGGCAGTCCATTTAGCCAGCAAGTTTCCTCTCCCTCTTCCACTCTCTCTCCAACGCTCAACCCACAAACTCTCCTTGCATCCAGTGCTGCTTATATCCTGAAAACCCCATTGCCTCTAGTGGCTGCTGCTGTGCAGCACACCCTCTGCTGAAAGTCCAGAACTTAACCCTGTAGTCCCCAGATTCACCAGAGCAAAGGGCCCTTGCAGACACCACATTCCATCACATTTTATCTCGCCAGATCTTCCACAATTCCAATACAGCCACATACTGAAAAGCCAGTGGTTCTTAATCCTTTAAGCACCGGGACCCACTTTTTAGAACGACAATCTGTCAGGACCCACCAGAAGTGATGTCATTAACCTAGAGGGGCTGTCGTGGCCAGAAGTGACATCATCGGTATAGGCTTCAAACCAAAGCCGCAATCAGCCAAAGGTCCCACCACACAGCATGTGTGTGCTGTTATTTTGCATAGCTTGGAACTCAAACATTCCAGGGAAGTCAAAGCAAAATGCAGACTTGGATCCTTCTCCGAACACACAGCCCTCCCCCCTTTCCAGCATCCCATCTTCCAACCTATTCAGGGCAAAGTACCATGCCTCTCCCCACCTGGGCCTACCCTGCCCAGCAGCTCTGTACCCTATGTTTTCAGCTCTGTAACTAGGGCAGGGCAGAACTAGGTGCTATGCAACCCACCTGAAATTGGCTTGTGACCCACCTAGTGGGGGCTGACCCACAGTTTGAGAAATGCTGCTGTAAACAGTAAAGGCACTGGTAGTGCAAGGACATTCTTGTCCGAACCAGGAGACAGAAAATGGTGCCTGATTTCCTCAGCATGGGGGGGGGGGAATACATTTCCTTCCCCAAATAACGAAACATGCTCTGCTTCGGCAGGCAAGGATAAGCAATAAACAGAAGACATGAAGCAAGGAAGAGTTGGAAACTCCTTCAGGCTAAAGAAATATCTTGTATGGCTGCCAGTCTAAATGGAGGGTGAAGGTAGATTTACCATTCATGTGATAGCAGCAAGAACAGCAGCTTCTGCAGAATTTCTGCCTGGACATCCGCAATAGTAATAGGTGCTTTTTGAGGATGCGCTTTCACTTGTGGAGATGCATCATCAGACAGAAATGCATCAGGTTTAGATCTACTTTCTTTAGCAAATGTTGGGGATGCTTTACCTGTTGAATTTCTGCCTAGAGACACACATCTCCCAGCCCAATGTAGTGCTGAAAGACCAAGGCAGAGTGTGGGTGCATACAGCCTAATTTGTGAAGCCAGCATAATAGACAAGACTGTACAAAGTCTTGGCTGCTTTCATGACACACATTATGGTGACTACACTAATTTCCAATTTTCCATGCTTTTTGAAACACAGAGGGCCTTACAGATCTTAAACAGAAGAGTTTTTCTTAATATTTAAATTTACTGTGGTTTTGACAAATTAGGTCATCATTCCTCTGAAGTGGGTTTTTTTTTTGGGGGGGGGGGGCTGGTATTCAGATATCTGCAATCATTAAAACAGCCAAAACCCTGATAGGCTAAGCTTCCACACAGATATATCAATGTTTTATGTAGCCATGAATGCATCCATCAGCATTCATAAAGAACCCTTTTGGATTTTCAGATGAACGCCCAAGGTTTACAATAGCCATACTTGAGGAAAGTGTCATCTGTTGCTAAATTCTTTTTTTCTGAAGGAGATACTGTGCATTTAACACTGGTAAGACAGGCAAAAATTCAAAGAAAACTTTTGATAATCTTATGTGTTTACTCAGAAGTAAGCCCTATTGAGTTTAAAGAGGTTTATTCAAAAGTAAGTGTGCTGTAATTCTATGCATTTTTATACATCAGTACTGTTTCTCTGGTCTTCATTCGGTCCAATAGTTTACTAACTGTTTAGTAATAGTTTACAAACAGGAACTTTATGTTGTAAGGGTGCTTGAGAATTGTAGTTTGCTAGGGCTTCTAATTTTTTATAGATGCCTTGGTTAACTGCAGCTCCCAGTTTCCCAGATATCTTGGCACAGGAAGTTTCCTGCTGTTAAGGCTTTCAGGTCTAATGAATTTCAGCCCAATCCTATGTATCCCACTCAGAAGTAAATCCTATTTATAGTCAATGGGGCTTACTCCCGGGTACGTATGGATATTATTGAAACCTTTGTCTCCTATCATGAGAAGACATTCCCACAGCTATTCTGGACCTAGCCATTTATGTCCTTAAAGGTAGGAACCAGGAGTTGACTTGTTCCAGTAAAGTTCTTCAATTTTGGAAAATCTTATCAGTTCCCAAAGGGTAGACCCAATCGACAACTGGGCTGCTGCATTTTGAACCATATGCAAATAGTAATTGAGTACAACTGCACAAAGGATTCGCTGTAATGATTCAAATGAGAAGCTACTAGTGTGTGTAAGACATTGGCCAGATCCTTTTTTCCCAGGACAGAGCAGTTGATGAAGCTGATAAAAGGCAGTCCTGGCCAGAGATGCTTGCTGATATTCAGATTTAAAGGTATCTCCAAGAGATTTCTGAATTGCACCTCTTCTTTCTGAAGGAGTGTAATTCTAACCAATACAAGCAGCGCACTAAGCCCAAGTCAAACTGGACCACCCACAAAAACATCTCTGCCTTGTCCAAATTGAGCTTAACCTTGTACATTCTCATACTAACCCCAAACTTCACATTCAGGAGCCCGCTACAACAGCAGGATCAAAATAAAAGGAGCAATAAAACTGAGTACCATGACATCTAATCCCAAATCCACTCGCAACCACATGTGAGACAAAACAGATCATTTTCATGGCCTAGAGTCTCCCAGCACCATTTTCTTAGACTTTCTAGCAAGATTGGAGAAGAAACCTGTCACTAGACCTCAAAGGATATCATGTTTCTCATAACTTTTGACAGGTAATGACTTTCTTCCAGTGCAAAAATAATGACTTTCTTACAGTGCAAGACAGGCTTGAAAGGTTACTATGTGGTATACTAAACCCTCTATATCAGCTGGTAGTAAGTTCTTCTACAGTACACATAGGTTGCACCCTAGAGGGGTTACATAGAAGAAAGCTCCATTGAAAACGAATGGGACTGCAGTTTCTGCAGGATCTGAAGATTTTTATCAGGAGAGATAAGATCTTTCCACTGTGCAGGTACCAGAGATTTTGAAAGCCTGTCCGGGGGGGGGGGGGCTTTCTTCTCAGAAACCTAATCATCAGGTACAGTTTTGGGGGAGGTGCAGTGTCTGCAATCAAGCTGCTGGCTCCGTGCTAAGATACCATATGGAAGAAAAAGCATGAAGCGTAAAGTTTAAGTTGGAAATTTAAGATAAGTATGTATTAATATTGTCCCCGGCTTGATTGACTGATTTAGCTAAAAGCCCTGGATATACTGAAGGCATTAATGAGAAATTTTTTAAGGATGTTGAAAGTGCTCTTTTTCTTTGTAGTGGAATAAATCGGTCGTGGATTATAATTATAAATATAATTTGGTGTGTGGACTAAAATCCAGAATTACTTGTGGACATAATTTTTATTAGTCTTGAAAGAGTTTTGTCTCCTTGAGACTGTTTCTTTCGTTTTGTTTTTCTCCTTTAATCACACTGTTATCTGTAAGAAAAATTTGAAAAATGCCTGACTGAAAAAACATGTGGTGGAAGTAAGGAGAATAATACACTGTGGACATCTTGTGGATCAGAGAGAAATTGCAAGATGAAGCCTGTTCCAGATAATTGGACTCAAATGATCCTCAAAAATTTGGAAAAATTGCTCACAATGAGAAGACAGCAGTTGAGTTGGTCCTTGCAGGTTCAAGCCAGTTTAAGTTTAAAAACCCTCTCTCAACAGATAGATGTGTGCAAGGAGTAATTGGAAGATGTGAAGAAAACAGAAGATAATAATAATAATAATAATAATAATAATAATAATAATAATAAGAAGAAGAAGAAGAAGAAGAAGAAGAAGAAGAAGAAGAAGAAGAAGAAGAACAACAACAACAACAACAACAACAACAACAACAACAGGTATTTATATACCGCCTTTCTTGGTCTTTATTCAAGACTTGATTCAAGGCGGTTTACATAGGCAGGCTTTATTTAAATCCCTTATTAAATAGGGATTTTTACAATTTGAAAGAAGGTTCTTTCTTTCAAGAACCACTACATTCAGGTGTTTCATTCCGATCTGGCTTCACATTCTGGCCTCCATCCTCCCACGCTCAGAGCAGATGGAATTGCTCGGCTTCAGCTTGTCAGCTGCTTCAAGGTCACATGGTGCCGGTGGCCTCGAACTGGCGACCTTGTGGATGTTATCTTCAGGCAGACGGAGGCTCTACCCTCTAGACCAGACCTCCTGCCCTAGATAAACAGAAGGAGAAAGTGGAAAAGATGATGGTGAGGGATGAAGTCATCATCAGAAGAGTGTATACAGAAATTAGAAGAGTGGAAAATCAACAGGTTATAGAGGGGATGCTGATGGAGATTGAAATAGAGAAGATGAACAGAGTAACATGGGTGCACAAAATACAAAATTTGTTGGAACAAGAAGAAGAAAACATATCCCAGTTAATTGGAAGAATGAACATACCTTATACAAGAAAGTGTGGGCTTATTGGATTCTGTTATGGAGATAAATTATTAAAGATATTACAGGAGAAAAAATGGAAAGAAAGAAAGAAAAAGAAACCTGAGGGTTAACCTGAGGAGGATTTTATTTAGCTAATAACTGGTTTAAATTTAATTAAAAAATAAATATATACGAAATTGATATATATGAATTAGAATGAATTAGAAAAAATAGCTGGAAATGTTAACATGTGGATGAATTGTTTTATAGGTGGTTATTATGTTAAAGAAAAAATGTAATCAGACTGGAGAATTAGATTGGAGAATGGTGAAGAATATATTATAAGAGAATGTTGGTTTTATTATAATTTGGAAATTAGATTATTATTATTTGATATTAATGAGTAATTGAACTAGTTGAGATGATAAAAAGTGAATATTTAGAAAATATATTATAGGGAATTGGGAAAAATCTATTATATTTGATATAAGAAATATATAAATGAGTAGAAGAGTTAGTAGATGGAAGAATTGTTTTATTTGCTGCTACATTTTGGTAATTAGATTATTTTGTTTTAATATTAATGAGTAATTGAAGTATGTTTATGTTTGATAGAAAGTGAAAATTTAGAAAATATAGTACAGGGCATTAGAGAAAATTTAGTATATATTATATAAATAAATGGATAAACTAATAAGAGGCAGAAGTAGATGAGTAGTAGATTAGGAGATATAGTATGATTAATGAGTAATGGTATAAGGTATTTAGCACTCCTAAATGTATGTTATATGTTTGTATAACATATGTGTGTATAACATATATGTGTATAACATATATATAACAACATATGTGTGTATAACATATATGTGTGTGTTAATTCAAAATAAATAAATAAATAAGAAAAGGAATGGGACACTTCCAAGTAAACCAGCAGACTAGCTTCTTGTAGACTTCTAGACTAGCGATTACTTCTAGACTAGCAATTAGACTAGACTAGTAATTTACTTCTAGATTAGCAATTCCCAAAGTGGTCATGACCCAGCAGAGGAACTGGAAGTGTTCCTTTCCCTCTTAAGGGGACTGGACCAAGAATGGTCGATCAGTGATCAGAACTCAGTGCAACAATGGGGAGGCCCACAGAAACGGGCTGCAAACCTCCAGAATGCTCCAGGAGGCTTCATGCCCTCCCCCAAGTATCTTTAAATGACCCTAGGTTGCCATGGCACCATGATGGCGATGGCACCGTCAGAGTACACACACACACCAGAGGCAGACCTGGCTCTCCTCATGGGATGCCACCACCACCCCTGCATGCAAATCTGCTGCCCCTGCCCCACTTACCTGGAATGCACAGAGCCTCGTGTGACTCCAGGATGCACCAGCGAAGCCTACTGAAGCTTCCCCAGGCTCTTAAACTGTGCTTCTGGGAAACAAGAAGCACAGTTTCCAACTGTGTCGGGAGCCTCAAAAGGCTTCCTGCACAGTCCTAGAAGCGTGCGAGGCTCCACGCCTTGGGTATTTGCCCCATTCCATCAATGGGAGCTCTGCTATTGACCCACACACATACTCAAGACTTAAAGGAGTTCCAATCCTTTGCAGGAGTTTGGGAACTGTTGTTCTAGACACTTAGCAAGCCTTCAAATAAGTGGTGCGAGAGATAATTCTCTCGATCACAAAGGCCACAGATGGGGGTGTTTATCAAGTACAATCAACTGCTGGCAAACGTTTCAGTCAGTGCCTGGTCAGGCAAGACTGAGAGAACATACAATGAGTCCAAAAACCATCTTCTGTGCTGTTTTGATTGAGATCAAACACGTGGAGCAGATTTGAAATGGTTTTGCATTTAGAAACATAAGGTGTTTCTAAATCAGGTGTTACCATCAAGGGTTACCAGAGAGGTGTGAAAGTATCTCTTTTTAAACACTCTAGATTTTGACTACTGCAAGCATCTTGCAGAAGGTACCTTAAAAAAGAAAAAGATCATGCTTCCAGATATATTTCACATTAGTTATCAAAAGCAGCATCTCCTTTGATATTCCAAAACATTTCATGACCTAATTTGAAATATGGCTTCGACACAGAGGTCATTCTGAATATAGCTGACCTTTTCCTTTGATTATACTTCTCTCTACTTCATTAAATATCTCTTGCTTTCTCCCTCACATCATTAAACATTCCTCTCCCACAGCCTTGACTTGGTGCACAGCACCTCTCCACGGTGCCAGCCAGGAGATACTTGTTGCAAGTCACTCTTATCTGTGCTTAGAGGAACTCCTCCAGTTGAAGGAACTCATATGGAGTTGAAAGAGCCAGGATGGTGTAGTGGTTTGGGTTGTACTTAGATTTAAAAGATCCAGGTTCAAATCCCCACTCAACCATGAAGCTTCCTGGGTGACCTAGCCTCACCTATCTTACAGGGTTGTTGTGAGGACAAAAGGAGGGAAGCAATTATGTACACCACCCTGAGATCCTTGGAAGCACACCAGTTTAAAAATGTGGAAAATAAAAACATATTGAACCCTTCAAAAATGAACTTCTCCTCTCTAGTTGCAGAGAGAAGCAATCTATTTATTTATTTATCACATTTTTATTCCGCCCTTCCTCCAAAGATCTCAGGGCAGTGTACACAGCTGCTCCCCTCCTTTTTTCTCAAAACAACCCTGTGAGGTAGGTAAGGCTGAGAGAAAGTGACTGGCCCAAGGTCACCCAGGAAGCTTCATGGCTGAGGGGGGATTTGAACCTGGATCTTCCAGGTCTGAGAGCCCAATCCTGAACTGCCTGGGGCGCCTAGACTTGGCAGCACCAAGGAGGGCTGCCGCCGAATCCAGCGCCTGCCGCGCTAGTGCGGGAGGCTCCTCGGGGGAAGGGGACTAACGAGTAAGGTAAGCAGCCCCGGAATGGGGCTACTCACTTTACCGCCAACCTTTTGGCGGTAAAGGAAAAGGCGCTCATGCAGGGCATGCAGCCCTCCACGAGCACCCTAGATCCTGCAGAGCACAGCTCCACAGATGCTCCTCCCACCCGCACCCTGGCATGCCTCCTCCCTGCCTCTCTCCACCCCCGCCAGCCTCCCCCCTCCCCAGAATGCCTCCTCCCCCCCCCCATTCCACAGCCTGGCGGTCCGGGAGACCGCAGAGCCGGGGAACCTGGGCAACCGCCCCGCGCTAGCCCAGCACCAGCCAGTGAGACCCACAAACGTGCCTTATGGCATGTTTGCGACTGTGGTTGGTGGCACAGCTCCGTGCCACTGACCATGGGATTGGGCTCTGAGTCCTGTCTCACAAAATCCTACTTTTTGGCCAAGGGCCAGCAGCTTCATTGCACATATGGAGCTTCCTTCATGCAGGAGGTTTCCTTGTTCTTATTTATAAGCAGGAAAATTCCCCACACATGAAAGGGAGAATCCATGGAAGCTGATAATGGTATCCCTGCCTACAAAGAAAAGGCAACCTGTAATAACTGGACCTGTCTAGGGAGAATATTAAAGGCTTGTCTTCACTAACAATTGTAGGAGAGCTATTAAATTTGTTCCTATGATACCTGATGAACTATAAATCAGAATCTTCTCTTAGTTATGACCTAATTCAATGGCCTTAGGCAAGCCACTCCCTCTTAACATTGTTTTATTGGATACAACACATGTAAATAGTAATTTACAAGTGTAATAATTGTAAGTAAATTTCTTAAATGCTTTATAATGAAACCTGTTTTAATGGATGCATAGCCACCATCTGAGGGCTGGTTCCAACATACGTACAGCTGCCTTGGTTTTTCTTCATACAATACTTGTTGACTCACAGACAAATGTATGAATGAACAATTTAAGAAGCAAAACCGGACTATGGTTGGGATGGTGCGATATGTTTGGGAAGCTCTGTCCAGCAGTGGCATGAACTGGAATGCCACCTCCTGTCCTCTGCACAATTACACACACGCATACACACAAATAAGCCGTTTTTCACTGTGCACCTGACACATTCACCACCTGAGTGTGACACCTGACACACAGTTTCTTCAACTGCAGACGTGCAGGACTTCTGGTTTTATTTTCAAGGCACTGAACAGCTCCCTGAATTTGCTACCCTCTCACCACCCCCACAATCTGCCCACATCACCTTCCTTAATGAATGGGTCACCTCTGGCTCTGCCTGTGGTTTTTATCATTTGATGTGGCAAGCATCAAGCAATGACTTTGCATGTGTGTAGCAGCTCTAGGTGTAGCTGGAGGGGGGCAGAGCACTCAGCCTGGCAGGGAGGTGGGCGAGTGGCCCCTCCCTTCAGAGCCATTCTCGGTGGGGGCGGCAAAACGGAGCCATACGGAGAGCAATGTGTTGCTCTCGCCACCCGAAATGGCTCTGAAGGTGAGACGGAGGGGCTGCTTACACAGCGGGTTAAGGAGCCTGCATAGCTAACCATGCCCCCCCCCGTGAATGCCAATACTTGACATGGCATTTAACTCAAGCACACTACTTCATTGTCCCCTGTTAGAATAAATAGCAGCCAATCAGTTGTTGGCAGCCTTCAGTCTCGAGAGACTATGGTATCGCGCTCTGAAAGGTGGTTCTGGCACAGCGTCTAGTGTGGCTGAAAAGGCCAATTCGGGAGTGACAATCCCTTCCACACTGGGAGCAAGTGCAGTCTGTCCCTGGCCTGTCTCCCTGGCTATGGGCCTTCCTTCTTTGCCTCTTTGCCTCAGACTGTTGGCCAAGTGTCTCTTCAAACTGGGAAAGGCCATGCTGCACAGCCTGCCTCCAAGCGGGCTGCTAAGAGGCCAGGGTTTCCAATTTGTTGAGGTCTGAGAGAAAACATTATGGTACATGTGAGAACACCACTGTGGAAGCTAAAACTGCTCCCTGGTCACCTCAGCCCACCAAATCAAGCCGGATTCTATCTCTTCCGTCTCTCCCTGGCCCTGCTTCTAGTGTGTGATGGAATGCTGTGAACTGGATGATAGATTAAATTAATTTCTTTTTTACTTTTTTTGGCTTATTTTCCTAAGATTTGTTTCTGTGAGTGCAGCATGTTCATCACATAATGTGTGATCCCTTTCAGGATGCCCATGCCTTGGTTCCTTGTAATAACATGGGCCTTATTAATAATGAATCCAGAAATACTTACAAGCTCCTTTACCCCATGGGCAAGATTTACAGGGGTGAGAAAAGTCAGCATTTGAACTGACATTTCATAGAAAAAGACAAAGCGGCATTCTGTCTAGTAGGGATGTCACCTGTCACTTCAGCGTATAAGATGGGAAAGAAGTCAATATTCAAGCATTTCTGCTGATAACCTTCAGCCTACACATAACACTGCATATTAGGGTTTTGCATTGAGAGAGCACTTCCTTGGGTACTTTCGACTATTTTAAGAGGTTTTGAAAAATAAATGCCTGTACCAATCAACACCCTCTGTAGCCCAATTAAACTCCACAGCGACATGTTTTTCACATGGAAACCACTTACTAAATAGGTTTAAATGGTCAGTATGCATAATACAATTTTCTAAAGTGCACTCTTCCTGGTTGGAAATCCTATGCGGAGGTGAGACCATGACACACTTCTTCCTCCTCGGAAGGACACACTCATGTCTTATTTTTCCTATAAAAACTTTTACTTCCACCATTTATTGCTATAACTGTCACTTGGAGTCTCTTCCTCAAAAGTGTCCTTCTTTTCAAAGAAGCTCTTTTTAAAAGTTAAGAGCTAAACTGAATAGTTGCACAATTTCCACTAAAATTAATCCAGCTTCAGTTTCTGAAAATATAAGGCGTATTCCCCTAAAAATGTTTCATGTGCCAGTTAACAGATAATTAATCATATAAATTAGATTCATCTAAATCATATGGCATTTATCATGTACTTGGGTACATATTTATCATGTTTTTAGGGATAATAACATGGATGGTTTAAAAGGAAACCAAGTACCAAAGATTAAAAATGCCTCCAACTGATATTAATGTCCATAGATACAAACTTAACGTTTAGGTAACTGTCACTATATGGCCAGGTACTAGAGATCCTTTCTGGACAATGATGAAATATCTCAATCTGTACATCTCAGGATTCAAAGTTGAAGGCAAAATGTTGTGTTGTCCTCATCAATGATCCTTATCTGCTGAAATCCTGCTCATTCCTCTCGACCTCTCAGTAGTATATGAATAGTACAGAACACTGGTTCTCAAATGCTCTGTGTGTATGTCTTTGTGGGGACGGGCAAAATGACAGCAGTGAAATTCCCAGGATTGTGTCTAGAAGAGGGAAGAGGGGCGGCGTGATATTAAAAAAAAAAATCACATAGATATTTTCTATCCCACAGTACTTCCAAATAAATCTTCAGAACCGTCAATTCCAAGTACTTTTCCACAGATAAATGGAGCTTCTGCCTTTGCTTTGTATCTGTCCCAGCTTAGGACTGGAGATGGGCAGCCCTATCCTAAAGGAGGTGCCACTGCCGGGTGGTGCCAAAGCGGCTACTGCTGCATCCTGTGGCCCTGCGGCAGCTGCCGGAGATCTCCTCTGGAGAAGGGAACTTTCATCTCACAATGGGATTTCTCAAGTCTGTGCAGTTTGCTGGTGCAGAGTTGAGAGACTCTGCGCCAGGCCTTCTGGCCCGACACAGAGTTCAGGATATGGCAGACATACAGGATATGGATATCCGCTGGTCCAACCCTAAGTTGCCCCTGTTCCTCCCCACCCCTCCCTCCCCCTGCCCTCCCCCCACCCCAGAACACCTCCCCCCTCCCCTGAGGCTCTCACCACCACTCAGAGCTCTTACCTAGCTTTGGATGGCGTCCAGCTGGTGCTAGGCTCAGCACCAAATGGCCTTGGGCCAGTGCCAGTGCTGACTCTGCACAGGTTGTCATGGGCATGCCTTAAGGCATGTTTGAGACACCCAGTGCTGGTGGTACACTTGTACGTCCAGCACTAAAGAGCTCAGGATTGGGCTCTCACTTCCTCCTTTGCCTTTCCCAATGCAATAGACGAATAGAAATGGAGAGAAGGGTGTATATTATATGTAACAGTGTCTCTGAATTACCAGTAAATGTAGAGGTGCCATCCTTCCTCTCCCCGCATCACCCCTGTGATAGGAATTGTTTTGTTCGGCACCCTCTCTAGAAATGCTCACTTATCAAGCTCCCTTATAGTATTTAGATGGTTGGCAAATAATTCATTTTAGATTAATTAAGCCTAGCTCTTTGTATGTTATTTTTTTTCTTAAATTGAGTTGTTATAGTTTTAGATGGTGCCTAACTGTAATTATTTATTGGGTTGCTTTTAGATGTTGGTGATTTTGTTCTAGTTGTAAGCCAGTCTAAGACCATATTAAGCCATCTGAAAGGACATACATTTGTAGAATGAATGAGATGAAAATGGAACTGATTGGCAAATGCATGTACCTACGGGATTATGTGCCAGTTACTATTACAAGCCTATTTCTACTCTGGTGAACCTGGATAGGTGTTACACAACAGTCCACTTCCCAGTTTAGAGTTGTGAATTCTTTTCATCCTGTATTTATGGATGTTAGAAAGATGACATACATTTATTCACTCCTTTGAGAATGCTTACCTTGGGGGAAGTAGGAGGTAATTTTAGTTCTTAATTTGCACTGTTTAAATACTATAATTCTAACTTTTTTTTTTTTTTTTTTGCTGAAGGAAACATCACATTAAAAAGGAAACTGGGTTGCATTAATTATACTGTGTCAAATTAAATGAACTAAATTCCTCAACTATTTTTAAATATTTTGACATTTGGCACAACATGAGCAGCATTTCAATACACATTTCAGTTTTGAACAAGGCATTTGAAACGTGGTGAGTACTTGATATTGCACACACATTTGCTTGCCTCCTAATATGTGTAGGCCCTAGAAGCTGTATATACTGTATTTAAAACAAAACACCCTGTTCAATTATATGTCGATCATTTTGTCTGCTTTTGTTAATGGCTGGAAGAAATTATTTACTGCAGTTCGTTTAAGACTGCAGTCATATATGTAATTCTTTGGGAATAAGGGCCCAATCATATCTAACTTTCCAGTACTAGTGCAGCCCCAAGGTAAGGAAACAAATGCCCCATTGGCACGGTTGCACCAGCACTGGAAAATTGAACAGAATTAGGCCCTAAGTCCCTTTGAATTTAAAGGGGCTTACTTTTGAGTAGATATGCCTAGGATAGCACTGTGGATTTATTGACCAACATTCAACAGTCACTGGGAGAGTCAGACAATTACAGCACACACAATCCTAGGCATGTCTACTCAGAAGCAAGTCCCATTGTGTTCAAGTTGGTTTCCTCTCAGGAAAGTGTGCATAGGATTGCAACCTTAATTGTTTCTTAATAATAAGAAACAATGCCTTATTATGTAAGGTTGCAAACCTATACTTTTCTGGAAGAAACCCCCCCCCCCCATTAAACACAATGGGTCTTACTAAGTGTGTACCTGTGATAAAATATTTTCTTACTCCACCTTCCATTCATTTCAGAGAAGAAGGGAAGGGTCAGCCTTTCTTTGTCCCTAGGTGACCATTGGGGATGGGTGGGTGGGATATCACTTTGAGCCTAGTAACCCTCCACCATCATGTTGAAAGGGTTATTTTTGGTTCAGATACTAAACCCTCCCTTCAGGTGAAGGATTTTTATCTCAGGGAATGCATTCCAAATGATGTTCTCCCACCACACCTGTTGCTCTCCCTGTCACATTAATTTGAAACATAGAAAAGGGTTCATCCTCCTATTGCCTAAGATGGTTCCCCTGGGGGCTGGGGATAAGAATTTGCCTTCAGTTTGGCTGTACTTGTCATAAGAGGCGACTAAACGGCCACTGGGTAGATGGGACTCGTTAGCCTGGGAAGGCAGCTCATCTGAGAGAAGGAAAACTCTGATCCCAAACCTCCACGGCTTTGTGGCTACATCCAGTTATGGAAAAGGCTTCAGGAGTCAACCTCGAGGAAAAATCCGGAGCCAGAGTCCCTGAGGCAGTTCATGGTTGAACACAGTCATGTTCTGGCAACTCCTGTGACGCCACTGGAACCAACCTTATTGGCTTCTGCCTTTCTATTGGACCATTTCAGCGACGTGGAGAGGGGGGATTTGCTGCATGGGAGCATATCCTCCATATCTACTTTATTTATTTATTTATTTATTTATTTATTTATTACATTTTTATACTGCCCTTCCTCCAAAGAGTTCAGGGCGGTATACACGGCTACTCCCCTCCTTTTTTCATCACAACAACCCTGTGAGGTAGGTGAAGCTGAGAAAAAGTGACTGGCCCAAGGTCACCCAGGAAGCTGCATGGCTGAGGGGGGATTTGAACCTGGATCTTGCAGGTCTGAGTCTACCTCCCAAATCACTACACCACCCTGACTCTCAGGATGACTTTACCCAGGGTTCGCACACTGGAGAGGACACTCTGTTCCAGAACACTATTCAGAGCGCGATACCATAGTCTTCCAAGACTGAAGGATGCCAACAACAAGTTGCCTAAGATGGCCAGAGAGATTTGAGGTTAGATTTGACATTAGAGGCAACATACCAAGGAAATACTGAGAGACAGTGTTCCCCCTCCTCTTGTTTCAGAAATGAAAAATGGACTTAGGATCCAATCCTGTCCAGCTGTCCAACACTGATGCAGACATACCAATGGGGCATCCATTATATCCTATGGGGGGCAGTCATGGAAACCTCCTCAAGATGTAGGGAATGTAAGGGGGCTGCATTGCGGCTGCATCAGAGCTGGAAATGTGGATAGAATTGGGCTCTTGGTGAGGTAACCACTGGATGTCTGAAATTGACCAGTCCAGAATTCTGCCACCTCTGCTTACTGCCTCACCCTGTATTATGTGTAGGTTGAGACTTATTCATAAATTATCTGGAACTAGGGGTTGATCAGTGAAGTGGTGTATTGGAATTGCGGAAGAACTGGCAAGGAGGTAGATGTGGTGTCAGCAGTGGCCCCTTTAAGGGTAAGGCCTGGGCATCCAGCAGAGTGTGCTGCACAGCTGCAGCCACTGGAAGGTAATAAGGCCCTTAGGGATATAAGGAGCACCTGAGGCAGAAAGGGTTTGTGGGTTTTGAAGGAGTGCAGGTTGGAGGTAGGAGAGGAGACTGACTTGGTTTATTGAACTGGGAATCAGACTGTGGATTGTTACTGGACTTTGGCTTTGGACTTTGATTTGGATACCCTGACGGATTGGACTGACCTACCTGGAACCTGACTTTGGACAGTAACTTGGCTTATTGGCAACTCTGATTGATTGGACTGGTTTACAAGGCCCAGTGGATTGGGATTTGGCAAAACAAGTGGTCACCTTTGTGGATGATATCAAATCAAATTGGATAGTGAAAACCAAAGAGGTGCCTTCCAGCCTATATTTCAGTTGCCCTTCAGTCTGCCCACAAAACTACAGTTTCTCCATATACACTTTATTTCAGCTCCTCCCATTAGCTGAGGTGGGGTCACCTTTTCCAAGGTCTGGTAGCATTTCACATTCCAGAATCTTCTCTGATTATCTCCTAGCCATTCTGCTGACCATTAAAGGACATTGACATCTGGACAATTAGGTCACTAATCTTTCTTACAAAACAAATTGTACAGCAGTTATTGCCGGCCAAACTGGTCAGCAGTTATTACCACTGGTGTTCCTGGAGGATCAGGGGGCAAATGCCCTGAGGCGCCATAGGGGGTGGTGCTGCGACCACCTCCTGCACTGCCCCCCCTTTTTTAGACCTTTCCAGGTATTTCCAAGGCCTTTTGAGGGCCAGGGAGGGCCTTTGAGGACCTCTGGGCCTAAAAACATCACTTCCAGCTTTTGGTCAAAAACTGGAAGTGACATTTTTAGGCCTTCTGGAAGCCTCATAAGGCCCTCCAGATGCCTCAGAAGAACTTCTGGGGCCGTGGAGGCCACACATGGCCTCTCTGGCCCTCAGAAGGCCAACAGCCGCACCCAATGGGGGTGGGACAGCATGGGAGTGTGGCACTTTGTGGACCTGGCCCAGGGCAACACAGAGGCCAGGATCACAATTGGTCATTACATTAGTTTCTTAACATGTTGTTTTCTTAACATAAATTAAGCCTGCTTCCTATAAAAACAAAACAGGGCAGAACTGTACTGAAGCCTTCCTGTTACCCTTCCCCAAGACACTTCAGCTTGCTCTCTCTAGCTGTAAGAGTCTAAGGTCCATCCTATGGGGGCCTTAACATTCTGGCAGCACAAGGCTCTTTACAGTGGCATGAAAGCCAGGCTGATGCCATGCTTCCTATCCAGTCTTTTCCAAGCCATCCTGCCCCTTTCCTCTTCTTGGTTCTATGCCAACAAAATGGCTGGCGTAGGTCCAAGGAGACTCTTGGTCTCCTGCTGCTCCTCCTGCTCCATGGGCAGCATCCCATGGATAAGTAAAAAAAATATTTTTACTTTCCTCCTGCTGGCTGTGCAGTTGTGTCCCCCCCCCCCCCACACACACACAGGCACACAGGCACACTTGGATGGAACATGCACTCCCTCAACACACCTGCCTCAGTGCCAATGGTGGGAGATAGAATTGGGCAGTAATTGAATTGTCCAAAGGGCATCTCCATGTCTTTAGGATGCAACAATAGGGTCTGTAGGTGGTGCCACCTTGCTTTCTACCCTGAATCATGCAAGAGGTTCAACTCAGCATCTTTTCAACTGCTTAGGTGGCACATGGGCTAGCTGGATCCTAGTAGTATCAGAGCAAGATACTGGGCACACTCGTGGGTCTGTTTGCTGATTAGCTTTAATCAGGACAAGCATCCAAGCTGACACGTGGGACACAAGAGAACAGGTAAGGGGGAGCATGACAGTGATGTCAAACTCCCCTCCCTGATGTCGGCATCTGGCTTCTGTGATGAGACAAATCTTTTGGCAATGAAATCATCGCCACTGCTAGTCTGTACAAAGTGTTTTGGCTGACAGCCGACAGAACACTGCTGTGTGCCAGACTCCTGCGTCGTGGGCAGTGAAGGACTGTTAGTCCAAGGCATACCGGGCACAGATGACTGAATGCATGGCCATTGTCATTAGTGAAAGCAAGGCTGGCAAATATTTTTCTGTTCTGCAACAAGTCTTGGCAGGTTGAGTGAGCCAGCTGTGCACAGATGGGCACCTGCGCAATGTAGAACCAAAAACAAACAGCAAAAGAAAGGAAAAAGCCCTAACTATAAATGAAAAAAGATCTTGTTTTCCTCCTTCACTCTTTTATTTAAATTAATTGTCAAACAGTCTAGATTTTTCTAATGAAGTTCTCTTTGAAACCAAACTTGTAGAGTAAGCGCAAAGCACCTTGTGGCTGCAATCCTATGCACATTTTTCCCAGGAGTAAGCATCATTTAACTCAAAGGCACTTAGTTCTGAGTAGACATGCACAGGATCAGGTTGTTTGTCAATATGTTCAAGATAGGAGAGAAGATGGACATTCGCTTCTCCATTCTTCTTTTAAGAGTTTGGCAAATATTTACATGTGGTTTTTCTGTACCTTGGCAAAATTAAGAATGCAATCCAGGCAAAATTAGGCATGTCTGATCCCCATTGAAGAACAGTGGGTGGGGTCAACATCCAGAGAAGGAGATGTTTTTGCTGTTGCAGCAAAAACAACCCAGAGCACCTTAAAGACTAAGGAGTTCAATGAACAACAAAGCAAATCAATCCTATTTGTCTCAATAAGGATCAGACCAAATGGGGAGGCAAGATGAAGTCAAGGGAGAGTAAAGCAGAAATAAAATCCAGTATGGAAAATCCGAGACGAAGGTGGTTATCACAAGGAACAGCAACAAGGTTGCAATCATAGCATCTGGGCTTCTAGCCATTGATATACCTGGCCTTTGTGAATAGATCAGGGTGCTCTCAGCTATCAGTAAAAGAGAGAAAAACCGTTACTTCCAGATATTTTTGTACTGGAAAGGGGTCCTTTCACACTTGTGTCTTTCCATCTCCAGTAGCTCCATATAGAACAGCAATATGGAACATTTCTATACTGCTTAGTGCATTAAACCTACATAACTTGTGTAGGCTTACAGCAACACCAGAAGGTAGCTCAGTGTTATTGTTTGTGCACTGCCCAATGAACACTCAAGACAACAGATATGGGAGAATGGGCCACTTTATTGACAAAAGTTACAGAAAAGTAGAAAAAGAGATGCAGAGACCTGCAGATCTTATAGAGGCAAAGCACCTGTAGCACGAAGGGTGGATCACCGGAATGCACCAGAATCTCATATAGCCCTCGGGCTGGGCATGCACCTGACACAAAAGCCTTGCCCCTATTCAGGTGGTGCAGCTTATCCCTGTCAACCCTGCTAGGGGCTGAGGCAGCTGGATCATGCAGGACTACCTCACACCGCTGAGCCTTTGAGGCAGCTCTTGCAGTCCTGGCCAGGGACCACCCATCCAGGCCCTTGCACAACTCGACCCCTGAGGACCAGAAGTGGGTTCAGCCCTGTTTTTGCAGCTTCTAAGGTGCACACCAACGACCATGCTCGTGCCTTCTAACCCGCATTACCTGCAAACATAAAGTGACCAAGGGTTAGTTGAGCCAGAGAGAAAACCCCCCACATCCAACAGTCTGGAGTAGGCAAAAAAAAAAGTGCTTACCAATGGCCAACCTTGGTGGACAGAAAAATTCCTACCCAGCCTCAATAGGCAACCAGTAAAACTTAGACTGCTCTTAGGGCAGGTGGGCAGGTGGTTGTCAGTAAGTTTGCACTTAAACATGCAAAGAGGAAGTGAGCCTGGCACAGGTGACAAGAGCCCTCAAGCCCCACCCAGCTCCAGTTTCCCACCAATCCCCCACAGTGGGGGGGGGGGGTAAGAATCTCATGTCCCTGAATTGGGTCAACAAACTCTGATCACACGGCTTGTCAGCGTGCAATTGGCATAATCCCCATATTGTGGGGGGGGGGGAGGCTGAGAGGTAATGACTAACCTAGTGACTAAGGTTAGAACTGACTCCATGACTCGCAATTCAGAGTCTTCCTGCACAATCTTAAGCATGTTTACTCAGAAGTCAGTACCACTGTATTCAACCAGGTTGCCTTCCAACCTATGAAGTTCATAGAACTTCAGCCTCAGCAATCAAACAGGCAGTCAAAAGACATAGACTCAAAAGACTCAAAAAAGACATAGTGGAAATGGAAAAGGTGCAAAAGAGAGCAACTAAGATGATTACGGGGCTGGGGCACCTTCCTTACGAGGAAAGGCTACGGCGTTTGGGCCTCTTCAGCCTAGAAAAGAGATGCCTGAGGGGGGACATGATTGATACATACAAAATTATGCAGGGGATGGACAGAGTGGATAGGGAGATGCTCTTTACACTCTCACATAATACCAGAACCAGGGGACATCCACTAAAATTGGGTGTTGGGCGGTGCAAAAGAGAGCAACTAAGATGATTACGGGGCTGGGGCACCTTCCTTACGAAGAAAGGCTACGGTGTTTGGGCCTCTTCAGCCTAGAAAAGAGGAGCCTGAGGGGAGACATGATTGAGACATACAAAATTATGCAGGGAATGGACAGAGTGGATAGAGAGATGCTCTTTACACTCTCACATAACACCAGAACCAGGGGACATCCACTAAAATTGAGTGTTGGGAGAGTTAGGACAGACAAAAGAAAATATTTCTTTACTCAGCGTGTGGTTGGTCTGTGGAACTCCTTGCCACAGGATGTGGTGCTGGCGTCTAGCCTAGACGCCTTTAAAAGGGGATTGGACAAGTTTCTGGAGGAAAAATCCATCACGGGTTATAAGCCATGATGTGTATGTGCACCATCCTGATTTTAGAAATGGGCTATGTCAGAATGCCAATGCAAGGGAGGGCACCAGGATGAGGTCTCTTGTTATCTGGTGTGCTCCCCGAGGCATTTGGTGGGCCGCTATGAGATACGGGAAGCTGGACTAGATGGGCCCATGGCCTGATCCAGTGGGGCTGTTCTTATGTTAGTCTTTTTCTTTTTCTTTTTTTCTTTTTTTACTTCCTGTGACCACCATATTCTTATTTGATTATTTGCCATTAACCAATTCACAGCCCAAGGTATGATGGCCATTTCTGCACAGTGCTCTATATCTTTTTAATCAGGTAATGCAGTGATTAAATTGGGCTGGAATTTAGATTGAATTGGGCTACACACCTCTTCCTTCAATGCGAGGCATATCTCTCCTCCCTTTTCCATGTGTGTGTGTCTGTGTTTCTTTTTTCAGCCAGCATATTTATTGCATAGCATGTCAGAAATATCCCACTCTCTCTTTCTGTAGCAAGGCTGTAATTTTCTATGGCTTTGGTTCCATAAGCTGAGTCTATTGTTTGCTGCTGTGCACACAGCCTGTTTTTACCTCCAGCCCTGCCAGCATCTGTTCTTTTGATATTTTCAGCACACCGACAACCACGTTGCTACACTTGGCGGGGGAAGGGGGGAGGCATGTCTCAATTCTGCACAGACTCACAATGTGCAGGAATATATATAAGAAAGGTAATAAAACAACTCCTGTCTGTTTCAGCTGCCACAGTCCTTTTTGCTCAGCTAATATTGGGATGCATCATCTTTTCCATTCTAATTGCCCATATTTTTTAAACCAAAAATAAAAAATAAAAAAATAAAAAAATAGCATATCTAAGCTACTTTTTTCCAAGACTCTAAATCACTCATGTGTGTTGCCAAGTGTATGAGTAGGATTGCATTTGCTGATGACTTTTAAATTTCCTGACAATCTTTTTTTTATGAAAAATGCTTTTTGCTTCCAATTTCCCTCACTGCTCTCTGTGCTGTTCCTTGTAAGTTACAGTATATATTGAGAGCCAGTGTGGTAGATTTGGTCCTGGAAGACACACTTCAAATCCCTGTTCAATCATGAAACATACTGGGTGACCCTGGCCCAATCACCCTGGGCCAGTTCAGATGATACCAGCCCTTCTTCACACATTTGTGAGTTAAGAGTGCTATGTACACGCATGTCCTGTTCATTTCCTGGAAGGATGGGCATTTTTGCTTAATTGTGTGTGGAGGGGAGGGGTATTCAAAGCAGCCCTATACCAGGACCACTAGTAGGCAGCACTTGTACAGGGCTGGATCACTCAGACCACCCACCCACTCCGCAATTAAACTAACAAGACCCAGCATGCTAGGAAGTGAGGGGTGCATTCACAGAGAGAGCTTTCCCAGCACAAAGAGGAGTCCATTTGGTTTAAGTATTGTCTGAACCAACCCTTTCTCTCACACTAACATACCTCCTTGGTGCCTTCACATCCCTGTGAAGACATCTTTACCACTCTTCTAGAGATTGTGTGTGTGTGTGTGTGTGTGTGTGTGTGTGTGTAAGTAGGGAGATAGGTAAGTAGGCAGGTAGGTAGGAAGGGAGCTATGGTGCAGTGGAAGAATGCATGTTTTGTGTGCAAATCTTCCAAGTTCTGTCCCCGGCATCACCAGTGCTTGGGTAGCACAGTTGGACATGATGTCTGTTGGAGACTCCGCGTAACCACTCTCAGTCTAAATGTAGAGTTCTAGAATGGACTGGACAGGCCAAAGTGCTTATATTATATATATATATATATATATATATATATATATATATATATATATATATATATATATATATATATATATATAGTATTATAGATTTAATACTATTAAATAGGAAGCCAATATTTATTATGATAATGGATCTCATGATCCTTCAGTGTAAGTCCCGGACTGACAGTCCACTATTTGGTGGGCCACAACTGCCAGGGCAAATGATCTGAGGTTGTGTGTGGGCAATGGTAGCCTGCAGGACATGCTCTGTTCCCTGTCATCACCAGTAAGTTAGCAGTGAGAATGAATCAATATGGTTTGGGCGAGAAGCAGCCTGGGCTGGGGGCAATTCAGGGGCGGGAGGGGGAGGATCCTGATGGTAGCCATGCACACCAAGATCCTACTCTCCTTCCCAACCCAGACTCACTTCCAGGAGTCTCCTTGGACTTATACCAGTGAAAGAGCTGGTGTAGGTCCAAGGAACCCCACTGGAGACCAGGCAGCCTACTGAGAGGTAAGTAAAACATATTTTTGCTTACCTCTCCTGGTCTTCCTCCTCACCAAGGTGGTGTTGCATGTGTGTTGCTGTCACAGCCCAGAGTGGCTCCAACAGTGCATGGGGGTGCATGCACTTACATGGTGCATTGCGGCACCTGCAGCATTTACCACATTGCCACCCCCTCTTACTGTGCTACTGATTACCTGTTCGACAGTATATGATCCTTTCCTCTATATTCTTTCTCATGGCCATCTCATTTAATCTTTTAGGTCCAGTTCTCAACTGTATTTTAAAGACTCCTTGAGCTACCTTTGTCTCCATGGCCTTTCACCCAGTGACCACTGAAGCATTTCCGCCTCTCCAATCCATCCTTTGGAGTGTCTAGGCAGCAATTCAAGCAAAACCCATCTGAAACTGGGCTTATCTTAACATTCAGATCTTCTCCCCTCCCTCCTCCTTTTCCCATTACCACTGACAGCCCTATCATCCTCCTGTCATGCCCAGGTTGGCATCTCCTCATTGAAGAACTACATTGTTATTAAGTCCTGACACTTCTTGGCTAACTCTGAAGTCAGCTGATAAAATAACATTGTACACCCAAGTCTTTTCTGAGTCTGACAATCTCTGTGTCTTTCGTTCTGGATTCCTGGCTTTTTACCTTTCCAACCTCTAGGTTAGGTTAAAAAAAAAAAGTAATCATAAAATGACACCACATCACTGATTTTTTTCTTCAGCCATTCTGTAGCTCCACCTCTCTTCCCTTGAATTTTTTCATGGGTTGCATTCACTTCCCTTTTGCTCTTGTTTTTAGCAGGCCTGCCACTTTGCACAGTTCTCCCTGAAAGTTGAAAAGAAGACAGGGTCAAAGCTTTACATTAGAACATGTCCTCTCTTTTAAATGATGGAGCCCCTGCCAGTTCTCTCTAGAGAAATTCCTGTCATTATGATCGGTAGCCTGTGTACGTAGGGAGTGTGTATTACGTGGGTGTGGGAGAGGGGTTCAGTGAGGGTCATAGTCGAGAGATAGTGGGGGGGGGAGCAGAGCTCTGGGCCTTCTACAACAGAATTGGTAATGTCATCCTATCCAACTTTCCAACACTGATGCAGCTGTACCAACAGGGCGTGCACTGCATCCTGTTGGGGGGGGGGGCGGTCATAGAGGACCCCTCAAGGAAAGGGAATGTTTGTTCCCCTACCTTGGGGCTGCATTGCAGATGCATCAGTGCTGGAAAGATGGACAGGATTGGGTCCTGTGTGTGTTTATTTTTCTCCCTTTTTCTTTTTAGTTGGTTATGTGTGTGATTTTTTCTTACTTTCACTGATTAAAGGATGTGGGGAAGTGGGGTGTTGGGTAGGTTTTATTTCAACTGCAAATTTATTCCATGTGCACTGTGTAATTTCTCACGTGTAAGGCTGAATGGCAGTCATAGGGGACATCACAGACATGTTTTCTAAACCTCTCTCTGCCTCTTCTGACACCTGTGTTTGATGTGAGGATTGGGTTTTGTCCCCTCAACTGTATCTAACTTATTCTGACATTTCAAACTCTGTGGGAACTGCTGAGCTCCACTCTATGAGCATAGCTCCACTCCACCAGAATTCTAATGTTTGCCTCCCAATCTTAAGCACATTTACTTGGAAGTAAGTCCTAGTATTTAACAGCATTTCCTGCATAAGGTTTTAGCCTAAACGTGATGCTAGAGTGTGATGGAACCCTAGATGGAGCTTTTATAATATAGAGCGTTTCCCTTCCTGGATGTGTTCACAGCTGAATCTTCGGAGACACCTGTAGATACAGTTCTCATACTGATGAGACACTGGCAAGCCTATTTCTCAGCAAAGCTGAGAAAAAAATGTGATTGTGCAAAGCTAGTTCAGGACTAAGAAAAATATATATACCTAAGTCTCCTAGTGCAAATCCAACAGTCCAGTGACTAGTCTTTCCCATCTTGTAGCTCTTCTAGTGAGCTTCCTTGGAGCTCATATATTACGTTCCAAAGGTTAGTACAGGTGGGCCCCATCATCTGTGGATCCTGTATCTCTGGTTTCAGTTATCTGCTGTTCCTGCAGATACCAAGGACCCACTTTAAAAATGTCTGGAATGTAAAGAAAAAAAAAAAAAACCCAATAGCCTTCCCTGCCATTGAGCAACAAAACTGCTGTGTTTTGAGGGTTCCAGGCAATCTTCTCAGCTCCGTGCAGCCTCTTCTGGGCTGCCCGGCGGCTCCTTTAGTCACGTTTACCCCAGAATGGATCACAGTGCATTCTGGGGCAAGCCTGGGCAAAGAGAAGGGTGTCCATGTGACCTGGAAGAGGCCACAGGGAGCTCAGAAGACTGCCTGCAGCTCTCAAAATGCAGCGGTAGAGAATGGCTACTGGGAGCTTTTTTTCTTCAGTTTCTAAATGTTTTTGAAGTGGGTCTCTGGTATCCACAGATTCACTATATGCACGGATAGGGGGACCCAGCTGTATTGCCAACAGACATCTTTGATGTTCTCCAAAATCTAGTGCAAACCATATTGGTCTGCTGAGATTTTGCAAACTTGTTATCCTTCACAAACATAACAGCACTTTGTAACTCAGTCCAGTGGCTATAGTATGTGGACGAATTCCAGTGTTCAGGCAGAAGTTTCCTAATTTTTGTCTGTGATTTGACTGGACCGGCCCATCCATCCATGAGGCCAACTGAAGCAGTTTCTTCAAGCAGCAAGTTGGTTGGGGGGGGGGGTACTCATCTCCATTTGCCTATTTGCCTCCATTTCTCCTCCTTCCATTGCCTGGATTGGAAAAGGAAGAGGAGGCCAGAGAGGAAGAGATGTGGAAGAGAGGAGAATGGTGAGTTAGAGGGGCAGGAGCTGGCACATCATCAGGTAAGAAAGGGGCAGAATTTGGCATGTCGCCCGAGGTGTCAGGAGGTCTTTGGCCAGCCCACACTTTGGGAATAGTTTCATCGCATAAACTCAATGTGCACATGGCACATTCTTTAACACTGAAGTGAATGTTGCATTCCATGGTAAAGTGGAGATCTGTGTGCATAGGAATCCAGTTTGGATATGCACACATTTGCATTGTGAGCATGTCATGAGTGTGCATGCTCCAGCCACATCCCAGCATACTGGGGCATCTTAGCTTAGTTGGGGGCAGGGTGGGGTCATGCAAATTGCCCCCCTACACATTCTGTTAATATTACATTTCAAAAAACATTAGCAGCAATCATAGAATCAAGATTCAGACTAACTGCCCTCTCCTACATGATTGTGGCTGCAATCCTATGCACACTTTCCTGGGAGTAAGTCCTATTGAATGCAATGCAACCTACTTTTGAGTAGACATGCATAGGATTGGGCTCTAGGCCAGAAAACCCCAATGTGCCAGAAAGTGGGTTGCAGCACATGCACTCACTGTGCGCTTGCAATGCGTCAGCAGGGAGGGGCTGGCGGACAAAGAGTTATCCAAAACATTTGCACAAGTCACTCTGAATTGGGGAAGGAGGCTGCATTTCATTGTTTTCTCAGCAGCCTTTGGGGAAAAAAATGCAGAGTAAGAAGCCACGTTTTGAGGGCATCATTTCAAACCAAAGCAGCCTTTTTCAAAATGTAAAATCCCATTCTCACATTTCACAGAAGAGGAAGACAAGCGGAGCAAGACATTTAAAATGAGCTGAATGGGCATAAACCTTTTTAGTTTCCTCTTTACTAAAAGCTGATTAACTGGCAGCTGGATAGTGTTTTGAATGGCTTGCAAAGGTTCAAGTTATATCTAACCTAGTGAATGGAGGTAATGATATATGCTTCATTCACCAAAGAAACAACTGTTTTCTTTTCCTCTAATTCTGTGCTTTGCAGGTACCTGCAGTGATATAATATACATTACTATTATTGTAAAACAAGACTTTATTACATGGCTAAGTAAGTTGATCTTTGTAAAAGTGAACAAGCACATTGAAATAAAATAAAAACTACTTAATCCAATCTTCTCTCATACAATTTCTTTCGAGGAGAACAGACACAGCCTGTTAAAATAACAAAGAATTTAGAGTTTCCATTCACAAAGTGTCCTCATTCAAACTCACATTCTATAGCTACCTTCCCCCCCCCCCTTCTCAGCTTTCCTAGTGGTAGGGAAATGTGATTCCATGGAACCACCAGTGATTTTCGTTTTTATGCTCCCTGGCAGAGCTTTTCGAGCCTCGCAGACCTGGTGACACCTAAATGGCACACACTTTGGATTGTCTTGTTGTGTGGAAAAGGCAGATAAAGGGGGGAGGAGAAACATGAAACAGGTGGGGAAGGGCAAAGTGGCATTCACAAAGCGTTGGGAGACCGGAGCCGGCGTTGGGATCATTTCTGTGATGAAACAGGGACTTTATTGAAATGATTTCGCGTCAGGTGTTAGATTACTTAGAAAGCCCTGGGAATTCTGTGAAATCTGGCAAGCGTGTGCTATAAAGCAAAGAGAGAGAGAGAGGAGATCTTCTGAACTTTCAGCCAGGAAATGAGCAGAAAGACGCTATTCTTGCTGAATGGTAATTAGTCTTATATGTGCTGCTGGACGACTTGCTGCCAATGATGCCATGTAATAACTGGCGCATAAAGCCAACCTCGTCAGCCGCATTAAGCATTATGCGGAACCGTTTAAAACAGTCATTTGGCTCACAGTCTAGCCATTCATAGAATAGTTTCATAAATTCATTTTACAGTGGGTAACCTTGCAATATGTCTCATGGGAAATCTGAAGGAATTTCCCCCTTTTCTATTTAGCTGCCTACATCCAGCTCAGGGAACACACATGCAGAAGACGACTTTTGCATATGTATACCTAGTTGGACAAAGATCTGCCCCATATTCTCTCTCACAGACAAAAATGACACTCTTGAAAGCCCCCTGTTATCAGACCAAGGATTTGCCTGAGCCCTCCCTTTATACAAGAGTATGTGCATGCACCAGGGCAATGTAAATGTATTTACATGTGGAATATAGGTGACATGGGGGTATTGGACCCAGGACCTTCTGAATGCTCTGTGTCTTGTTACACTGTTATCCCCCCTCCCCATACAAGGAGCTCAAGACAGCATACATGTTTTTCATCCAGCCATTCTTTCTTTACAGCATTGTCATGTGGTAGGTTAGGTAGAGGGAGTATAACTGATGCCAGGTCATTCAGTGAGTTTCCTGATTGTGTGGGCATTTGAGCCCAAGTTCCCCTGGTCCTACTCCAGCATTCTAACTACATTTTCTACCACTGAGCTATAGCTACTCCCTCAGATGTGTTAACATATGGAATGGCTTCTAATAATTTGTCTTAAGGTGATCCCAAGTCAAATCTGCATTTTGGCATTTTGCAGCTCTGCATTTTGATTTTGGATTTTACTCTGCTTTGGATTTTACTATCCAGGACATTCTGGTCTCATTCCGTCTATGTCAACCCATGGAACCCCTAATATCTGCCAGATCTTCCAAATTATGCCTTCTTGGAGAAGTACACACTATACTTTCTCTTTACATCGTAGAAACTCTTGAAAATTCTATTCTGGAGTAGTTCTAGAAACTGAAATAATACATGGTTTATCATTTGTCTCATTTTTAGTAGAAAAATTTTAGTTGGTAGAAAACAGAAAAAAATGCTTTTTGAAATGGAAATGTGTATCATGTTCTTGCTTCAAATAATGTATAATTTCAGTAGGAATTTAGAGTCCAATCATATTCAATTTTCCAGCACTGATGCAGCCATGCCAATGAGATGCTTGCTGCAACCTGCAGGTAAGTAGTCAACCTGCAGGAGGTAGTCATGGAGGCCTCCTCATGGTGAGGGAAAGTTTGTTCCCTTATCTAGGGGCTGAATGTGGCTGCTTTTGCACTGGAAAGTTGGATAGGATTGGATCTTTATGGTACTCTTTACAATATCTTGACATTCTATTGTTCCCCAATGGCTGTTGGAAAATCCACTGTACTACTGAAAGTGCAATTAGGGATATCATGGCCTTTCAAAAAATTATTTATGCCTCAATTTATGCTTGCAAAGTGCTCCTACAGGCAAGCCAGCCATAAAATTATGAATCTTGCTACTGGTTTGCATGCAACTGCCCATAAACTTACATATCTCTCTTTTAAAGTATCCTGGATTAGCTAGGAAGAAGATGAAGGGAAAGGGAAGGGAATATTCCTACTGTGTCTGTGGCAGGCATTAGCACCTCTGTCCATATCACCACAACAAGTAAGCAATGATACCAGCACTGTGTTCTTTTGAAAAAAATGGCTATGTTCCAACTACTGCATTCCCCCCCCCCCCCAAACACACACTCTTGGCTAAGAACATTGCAAAGCACCAAGCATGTCTGGTTAATGTTTTGGTCACCTCATATAGCCTCCGTCTTTAGCTTCCTTTTGTGTATGTTAGTGACAAAGAAAAAAAAGATGGTGGAGATCCTGGAATTAATCAAAACTATTGTATTTTTCAAGTTAAAACTTCATTGTGTGTGGTTGTGTTGTCACTGCCTATCAAGCAGTCATGAAACTTGAGAGTATGTAGGCAGAAGAATGCGCTGTGCACCAAACTGCACTGAACACAGTTCAATTTAGCTTCACTAAGCACATATAGCACTGCATGGCTTGTCATTCTGAAATCTCTAATAGCCAGAGGAAGAGTAGAGAACCAAAGCAGAGAACTGCTCATAGACTTTAGTAAAGTGTTCATATACCTTTAGTTCTCTCACTCTCAGTCTCTGTCCCTCATATACATACCCACACAAGCATGTTACCCCCTTTCAATATTAGATAACTCAAACAGATTATCTATGTGACCGCCAACACTCTTTAGGAAATATCCTGCTTGGGATCGTTATCAGGGGATGGTTGGAAACGCTGAACAAAAAGGTCACATGAACTTTCCAATGAATTATCAAATCCAGAACACAAAGGGACAGTATCAAGTATCCCAACCTATATACTCAAATGCCATATGTTATTGAGAGGGCAAAACCTAGATCTACAGGCTGCTCCTAGGGAGGAACTCAACTGCTTGTTCATGTCTTGCACAGGAATCCCATTTCGGAGGGCATTTTCAAGTGAATCATTCCTGCCTTAAATGGCTATGAAATTTCTAATCAAAGGGGTTGAGCACCTGCCCAGCCAAGAGCTGTTGCATAAACATGGCAGTTCATGTGATCAGCAGTTCTGCAAGGGGACAGACTAAGGCCCAAAGCAAACCAAGTCATTCCATGGGAAAATACATCAGTGAGTCACATCTGTTAGGTTCAGCTCATGTGGGATTTGCAACCACATGTTCACATCTAGGTCATTCTTTAAGGCAAAAGTTGTGCTAGTCCCTCCACCAGGAGCCGCCAATCATCCTTTGGCAGACTTCCTGTGTCTGTGTGTATCCAAGTGGCACTTGCCAGCTGAAAGAGGTGGGAGCCTCTCCCTGAGAGTTTGCCCTTCTGAGGGCATTAAACATCCTGCTCTGGCAAATGACAGAAGATTTATGTGCTGCTTGTCGTCTGACAACATGCTCAAGGCTGATCCCCTTGTGCAGAAGCAAGCTGCTGGCTGCTCCTTGGAGCTTCTGAGCATAGGGTCACACTCCATAACCCGGAGCATAGGGTCGTGCAGTCTCTCATTCCCCCCCCCCCCGTCTACACTCAGACAAACAGATACTGTATTTCCATTTTCTCCTCCTTCCCTACCTCACCATCATTTTCACCCTGATGCTGTGCAGCTTGGGCATTTCTAGAGGCAAAAACACGTTATAGATTTGGGAGGAAGGTGGGTGGAGTAACACAAGTGAATTCACAGTACATTCTGGGGTGCCCTTGGCAAAGGGAGGAGCCTCTAAACAACTAGGAAGAGGTTGCAGCAGCACAGAAGACTGCCTGGAGCCCTCAAAATGCAGCAGTCTCACTGTATAAAGGTAGGCAAAGCTATTTTTGGATTCTTTCTTTACTTTCCCAACGTTTTTAAAGTGGTCCTCCAGTATCAGCACTGTGAACAAACTGAAACTGCGGAAGCCGGATCTGCAGATACTAGGGTATGCCTGTAATAAAAACTAGTTCATGCATTATGTTTTTAGATATTCACTGACTATTTTTAAGTGCATATCTACAAAAGTAAATTATGACTGAAATAAATACAAATTTACACACATGTTTATCATACAGATGCAGTTTTCAGAGCATCAAGATGGGCTGTATTCAGGGCATACACTGACCAAATTCATGTTTACTGCTACATAATAGCCCTTTTCATTTGTGGCCTGGAAGAAGATAGCAATTGGATGTGTTGTCACCACTTTCAGGTGAATGGCTGCACTGACATAGCTGCTCTTTGGACATTCAGAGAAAACATATTTTATTCCTAATAGTTGTTAGAGAAATGACACAATTTCTGGTGAAGATGTGTGGTTGAGAGAGAGAGAGAGAGAGAGAGAGAGAGAGAGAGAGAGAGAGAGGATCTAATCTAAAAAGTACAATGGTGCTGCAATCAAGTAAGCCGTGTATCCTAGCAGAATGTAGCTAGCCACAATCTACAGGAAAATAAGTTACTGACAAAAAGTCATAGACTTAATGTTATTTAGAGCCCAATCCTATGCATGTCTAGTCAGAAGTAAGTCCCATTATATTCAATGGGGCTTACTTCCAGAAAAATGCAGATAGGATTGTAGCCTTGGGGCACAATCCTGACCCAGGCTTGCACGTTTGCACCTCCTTGGGAGTCGACTAGGCCAGAGCACAGAGGCTTGTCGGCCTGCAGAGGCTGGAACAAGCCGGGACGACGCAAGGCTCTGAGGTAGGCAGGGAGGGGGTGAGGAGGGGGCCGGGGTGGGAGGGAGGCGTTCCTGGGTGGGGTGCGGCCCCGGCGGAGGGTAGGTGGGGAGTGGAAGGCGGGGCTGGGATCTGGCAGTTATGCCGAATCCCAACCGCCGTTCCCAGGGAGATCGGAATGGCTTCAAGCCGCTCCGCTCTACTCGAATTTGTGCCACCTGAAGAGAGGGCATGGGTCCAATGAGACCCATAGGGGTGAAGGTGCCTTACCCAGAAGTATGGGGAAGAGTTTCCCCTTGCCTCTGGCTGAGCTGCTTGTGGTCCCTATTCTGTGCTGTATGCAGCGCAAGCCTCCTGGCTTGCCTATTCCAGCACAGGGTAGGATTGCGCCCTTTCTTAAACATTTCAGCAACTGTCCTCAATTACTTCTGTTAGCTTCAAATTTCCAATTTGACTGAGAAAGACACAAGCTGCAAAAATGTGACTAATATGAAGTCTGCCATATTTGATTGATATTTATAAATATACAGATAGCAAGCCGTGTAAAGATTGCTCATTTAAGCATTGTCTGTTTCAAATTCAATTCCTACTGTCTTTTGATCACACAACATGATCACAATCCCTTTTCTTGTACTTTTCAGCCTGAGGGAGACATCAATGTTTTTTTTTTTTTTTTCAAGTTTATTGCTTTATGTCTTCATTTTCATACTTCTAGAAGGCAAACAATTAAGAAAAAAAAATGTGGTGCCCTTGAATAGCTTGTCTTAAATTTAAGCACACCGGTCAATAGCCATAACATCTGTCAGACACTGAAGTGTCACATAAAAGGGAAGCTTCTAGTCCACTTGAAATTTAATAGCATGTATTGATAGTTTTCCTCCATCTTCACCACACTGTACAATACCAGAACTCTATGATAGATTGTAATAAGAATGAAAGAAAAGAAACACTTTCATACATGACTAGCCCTGAGACAGCTAATGGGGTGAGATGCGAGGATAAAATTAGACATAAAAGGAGAAAAATCTCTTGGGCTTTTTCTTTGATAAAACACCACAGAATTCATGACTGGTTTTGTGAACAAAATCTTTAGTGCATATCAAACAATTTGGCTCTCTCTTTTTATAGAGTCATTTTCAGGTAGGCATCTCAAGCCTGAGCCTACTGGCATGGTAGAAAGTCCCACAGATTTCAGTGGAGTACGTCTCCAGGTAAATCTGATTGGGACAAAACCTCTAAAACAGCATCTCAGAGATAATGTATACCACGGACTAGAGCAGCAATTTTCAACTCGTGTGATGTGCACATTGGTGTGCTGCTAAAAGTCCGCTGTGGGAGTTTGCTCTGGTGTGCTGCCGGAGTTTGGAGCACAGCAATTGAAAATAGCTGAAAATCTCTTCAAAGTTCTGCAGCTCTGTTTCTAGGGCAATTGTCTATAGCAGTCTGAGAAATGTTTCTCAGCATTTGTCCTCTGCTGTACCACTTCACAAGGTCCACCTATTTGAAGTACCACTGGAAATAACTGGCGACCTTCATAATAATAATTCGGTATTTATATACCACCTTTCTGGTCATCGGATTACTCCTCTGACTTTATTCAAGGTGGTTTACATAAGCAGGCATTTCTAAATGCCTCAAGGGGATTTTTACAGTCATAGAGGTTCTCTCTTTCAAGAACCAACAACATTTCAGATGGATCTTCCTGGTTTGGTCTCACTTCTGGCCTCCAGTTCTCCCCTGCAGGCTGACAAGCAGCTAAATCTCTCACATGGAGGCAGCCAAGATGCTTCTTGCTCACACCAAGAGCAGGTGGAATCACTCAGCTGGACTTGTCAGCTGCTTCAAGGTCTTGCCATTCTCAGTCGTTCAGGGAGCTGCCGGTGTTCTCAAACTGGCGACCTTCTGATGTTATCTTCGGGCTAACGGAGGCTTTACCCTCTAGACCAGACCTCCTGCCCCTTCATTAGTTACCTCTGGGTTGGGAAGCCAGATGCAACACAACACACACCAGCAAAAAGCTCAGAATGGGCAGGAGGATTTTTCGAGTGTGGAAAAGCATGCTTTGGAGCTCTGCCCACCAAGCTGAGCCTCCTACCAATGTTTGATGCATTGTGTTCCTGGTCTTGCTGCTGGACGGCAGGTGTTTAGGGGTTCCACAAGTACCACCATACACCACATCAAGTACCACTGGTGGTACCCCTACCACTGGTTGAGAAATGCTGGTAAAAATTGAGTAAAAAATTGTCCCTCTCCCTCCACTGCTTAGCTGGCAGAGAAGAGGAGCAAGCAATTCCTTATTATAGACCATTGCCCTAGAACAACGATTTTCAACCTTTTTTCATCTCACAACACACTGAGAAGGTACTAAAATTGTCAAGGCCCACTGCACTGACAGCAGGGGCTCGCATCCCCCAATGGCCCTGTTAACAAACGATCCTCCCACAAATTCCCATGGCACACATGCAGACCATCTGTGGCACACTAGTGTGCCACTGCACAGTGGTTGAAAATGGCTGCCCTAGAAACAGAGCTGTGGGGCCTAGAAAAATCTCCCGGAAGCTAGAAGACATCACAAGGGTTGAAAACTATAGAGAAGACCATAAAGGTCAGTGTGCCCCAAGATGAAAAATGTTGACAATTGCTGGAATAGAGAGATCAAATAATTCCAGGACTATCCTAGTGTGGTTGTGAGGAGATCCAATGAAGATGTAAAAGGGGGATACTTCCTTTAAAAAGTGAAAGACTTGACAAAATTAAGAGGAAAAAGAAGAGGCAAACTAGTTGTTATCCAGAGCATGGACTGTAATCATGTGGTACGTTTTGTGGTTTATTTTGTAAATAGCAAAGGCCTGAAAGAGGGCAGAGGATCACAATTACACCACCTGGATTCCACTTTAATTGTCAGAAAGCCAATGGACAATTTTTTGCCAATTAAAGTAATATGTGGTGAGAGGCATAACAGGGATAGGAATTGCAGTGGGGGCAAAGACATAAGTTCCCCTATTCACCTCATTTCTCCCCCCCCCCACGCCATTTATAAAACAAAAACTAACACAAGGTTGCATTATGCATGCTAGGTTACATCTAGTTTGACCCTGAAAAGGAACACAAATTCTGACAAAGCAACTGTTAGTTGATAGTGTGATAAGCAAAGGAATGTAAGGAATAAAAAAGAAAGGAGCATCCCATTGTTTCTGCTGACACAAGCAGTAAACATACAATAAATATGCAATTTGATGAATATATACATCAGATTCATCCAATGTGTAAGAAAGTTCAGCTGTTAACCAGCAACTGTGTGAATAGCTTGCTGACGGGCGACAGAGAAGCTGCTGAGAACCTGAATGAATTATTTCTATCAGTCTTCACTGTGGAAGACGTTGGGTACATTCTTATGTCCTAATCACTTTTTTGAAAAGTGTCTGAAGATCTAAGGTTCTCGTACACACTTTCCTTAGAGTAAATCCCATTGAATACAAAAGGGCTTACTTCTGAGAAAACCTACATAGGATTGCAGACTAAGTCAAGCTGAGTTGGCAAGACATGATGTTCAAAAGCTAGTGGGCAAACTAAAAATGTAAATGTTATTAGGTCCAGACATTAACCATAAACCAGATAAAAATTTTTTTTTAATTATATCTAATATCCAGAACCCTCAATTTAACCAACCTCAGTTTAACAGACTTTGGAAACAGTTACTGTTTTTCTGCATCATTAAAACTAGTAACAGTATATACATTTTGTGCATGTAAGATTCCATTGACCTCAATGCATTCTAATTTAATGAACTTTAGGCACTAATGGACATCCCTTTCCCCCATTAGTCAGTTAAACCGAGTGTTCACTATATGTACATGTACATAATACACAGTGTGCATATATGTGTAAAAAATAATACAGATACACATGAACTTTTCAAATTCTACATAATAGTATGACAAAGTTACTAGTATGACATAAAGTAAATAGTATGACATAGTATGACAAAGTTATCAAGTAACTTTTAAACTGTATCTAAACTTCCTAAAATGTATGACTGAAGATCAAGCAGTTATGAACCATGCAGTTATAAATAGACCAAGCAGTGGTTATTACTTTGCCCTTACACACACATCTCAAGAGCATGCAAGTGATTCTGAGCAATAGTGAGCCACATTTATTGATAAGCCAGTGAAGCATTTCAGCAAATCGGTAATGGCCTCAAACTCCTCCCCACTTCTAACCTAGATGAGCACAAACAATTATATCTTTCCTTATCGGGCATTTCCGTCCTGACTCCAAGCTGCAGATAAATTGCACTGTCTTCCCCAGGGCGTAAGGCATTTGAGGTTGGCTTTGCAATCCAGGTCCAATGGATTCCAGCCAGTGCCCCTGAGTCAGATAACATCTAGGGATTGGTACTGCCTCCCCAATGCTGCTTACATCAGGTTGCACACCCTATGCCTATTCCCTGGCCTGCACCATACCTACCAGATGTGACCAACCTAACTAAGGAGTGCAGAGAATAATGTCCCTGCTGTGTGTGACAACAGGGGAAAGCGAAAAAATATGATCTTGCTGCCTAGGAAGAGTGGGAGCAGCATTCATTCTAACCCTGAAATAAATAGGGTCTATCCACCTTTAGTCATTTTGGTTCAGGTCAAAATTTAGCAAGCCAATGGTGTTTTTGAAGGTTGCTAGTTACTAGCCACCAGAGTCCCGGCAGCTGTCAATTTGCACCCAATTACAAGTGTGAAATTATTGATCTGCTGACAAAAATACACATCACTAGAATTCATGCAAGGAAAGGTTAAAATATTTGGCTTTTTCATTGGAAAAGGAGTAACTATAGGAATGGACACAATTGTGGCTTTAAAATACTGCATATGAGTGGATAAGGTGAAGAGATTTTTTTCCCTATCTCCCCAACAGCAGAACTAGGGATCACCCAATGAAATTGATTAGCAGTAGAATCAGAACAGTAAAAAAGGAAGCATGTCTTACAGTAACACTATCAGCCAATTCCTTCCCTAATCTCCTTGTGACAATAAGGAGCACCAGCACAGCACAGATACTGTTGTCTCTGACAGGGATTTTTGGCTGCTGGAGGTCTCCTCGGGTAAGCCCCAACAACTACTGTGGGTCACCCCACACCTGCACCACCTCAATCACTGGTGCAAGTCCATATTGACCAGGGAAGGTGGCCACCAATCCCACCCCCCTTCCAGGCTTGATCCATCCTCCTCCCCAACCCAATAACTGCCCCATTCTTTTTTGGCATGTCTGCATCAGCGGGGGGGGGGGGGCCACAGGGGGATAGATTTATGCTGTTATTCTGCTTAATATTGAACTTAACAGTTTTTCAGGTTAGGTGCCATGGTCTAGCTTTTTTATCTAATGAGTCTAAACCAGTCCTAAAAGAAGGGGCTGAAGTTAAAAACTGAAAACAACTAAAGCACAACCTAAAAAGCTAAAATCTCTGAAAACTAAAAACCAAAGGCACTTAAAGCTAAAATAACTAAGGATTAAAACTAAAAATCAAATAATACTAGAGGCTAAAAACTAAAAAGACTAGAATAAGAAGCAAAAAACTCAAATCTAAAAACTGACAGTTCACCCACAGCTTTGGGGGGCTTCTTTCAAGGCCAGAGTTTTCCTCAGGCACTGGACCTTGTTGCTGTTTTTATACAGGTTGTAATTGATTGCCTATTGAATTAGGGAACATTGTTGTCAGCTGTTAGCTCCATCTGACTCCTTACTCTTTGAGTAACATTTTTCAGGGCTGGTAGCCATGCATTATGAACTTTCATTGTTTCTTCTTTCCTATTCAGATTGTTTTGATGCTTATATATTTGAATTGCTTCTCTATACATACATGCATGGTAATGTATAGTATTAGACAACAACTCAGTGTGTTCAAAATCCACTTTATGTCCTGTTGTCACTGAGTGTTCTGCAGTTGCTGATTTGTCAATCTGTTTTAAATGACATTGTCTTTCATGTTCCTTCACTTCGGTCTGTATACTCCTTTTTGTAGTACCAATGTATACCTTCCCACAGCAACATGGGATCCGATCAGTGGCGTAGCTAAGGAGGTGCAGGGGGTAGCAGTTGCACCGGGCATCAAACTTTAGGGGGGCAACAACCTGAGCTTGACACTAGTGACCAAAATTGTGAAAGTCTTGCTATGTGTGAATAATACCATCATGTTATATATCATTGGAAAGATAATTTTATGCTTAATGCAATGAAGCAAACAGGATTGAAATATCTGTATTCAATCAAAATTTATGGCCAATTAACCAGAGAATTAAAACACAACTGCCTTATGGAACAAAAAGTGGATTTTCTTAACTCAAAACTGACTTATGAAACTGATAGTTCTGAGAGGCAATGATGTGTTATTATGTTATTGTCAAGTTGCAATCACATGTTATCATGATACAGCATGAAACCAATATGGAGCTCTCATGGAGCTCTCTCCATGTGCAACCTCTTCCTAATGACTACATTTCCCAGTGTGCCCTTTGCCCTAGGCATCCTGGGTTTGGTCAAGGCTGGAGGAGAGGAGAAGAGACTTCAAACTGGGAGGGTAGAGTTTGCAGCTCAGTGAAGAAGGGAGCTAGCCTGCTCTTATTATTATTATTATTAACAGTATTTATATACCGCTTTTCAACTAAAAGTTCACAAAGCGGTTTACAGAGAAAAATCAAATAACTAAATGGCTCCCTGTCCCAAAAGGGCTCACAATCTAAAAGATGCAAATGAATACCAGCAGACAGCCACTAGAACAGACAGTGCTGGGGTGAGGTGGGCCAGTTACTCTCCCCCTGCTAAAAGAAGGAGCACCCACTTGAAAAAGTGCTTCTTACCCAATTAGCAGGGGTGCTCTTAGTGGGGGGTGTCCAAATGCTCCAGCCTGCATCCCTCCATCTTGCCTGGGGGGAACAGGGGTGGCAGCTGCATGCTGGGTGTATGTGTGTGAGCAGCCCCCATCTACTTTGTGGTGAGTTGTAATCTTGCTGGGTGTGGCTGCAATCCTTTCCACACTTTCCTGGGAGTAAGTCCCATTGACTCAAATGGGGCTTACTTCTGAGTAGTCCTACATAGGCATGGGGTCTGTGTCAGCTTAACCCAGGATCTTCACCTTTCCCTTTTTCTCACCCTTCAAAAAAGAAAAATAACACTCTTGATGGCTTTGTCTCCACAAATTGATTGAAAATAAAAATCCCCATTCTTTTTTAGCCATTCCCCTTTTTCCTCCTGCCTCTTTTTTTTTTTTTGGGGGGGGGGGGGGTACTCTGTTGGCTGCTATTGTAAGACAAAAGGCATAATCCTGGCTAGGTCTACTCAGAAGTAAGTCCTACTGTGTTCAATGGGACTTACACCCAGGAAAGTGGGGTTAGGATTCCAGCCAAACAGTCTCTAGGTCTCAGTTTGCATCGGTTTGCAATTAGCAGATGCACACAAAACAAAGTCTTCCCCTTCCCCAGCAAATTCATCACTTCCTCCCCCCCTTTCCAAAACCCTCCAGGTGTGCTGCTAACAAACTCAGGGCACAATCCTAACCAGGTCTACTCAGAAGTAAGTCCTATTTTGTTCAATGGGGCTTATTCTCAGGTAAGTGTGGTTAGGATTGCAGCCTCAGAGTGCTGGCAGCCTTGTTTCTGGTGTATAATTATAACACCTACAACCCCATTTTGGGGGGTAACTGAGGTGAGGTGTTGTAATGGGGAGCTGTGGCCAATGGCTACAAGGATCAGGGGAGCCCTGAGCCGGAAAAGTTTGAGAACCACTGCAATAAGGTGTTAATATGAGTCAGCTCTCGTTTCCATGTATCATAATACAAAGGCACTTTTTCAAGTGGTGCCCCTCTTGTATTTAGCAAGGGGAAAATAACCGTTCCTCTTCACCCCTGCACTGTATCTCTGACCAATAAGGGGCATACTTTTTTATTTATTTACTTAATGAAATTTGATTTTGCCTGGGGAAGGCTGCAAATCTTCTTTGACCCCATTTAGCAGATAGATGCCTAGCTATGCCACTGACTGAGGGGAGGCAGCAGAGCAGGCGGGTGGCAAGCTGCTGGGGAGAGGAGATGAGTTCCTCCCAATTTTCATGTTTTTAGAAGTCCTGGCATGATGTCACTTCCTGTTGTGACAACACTTCCAGGGCAACATTTTGAGCTTGGCACCGGACTACACAATCACTAGCTACGCCACTGGATCCGATATACCCCTGCCTGTAAACCTGGGTCTCTTTCATCTTTTGGTGGTCGCAGGATCTGCTGTAGCTTGACAGGTGGTTTGTAAATTGCCTTAATATTTACCTCCTTCAGCAGTCTTCCTATACGATCTGTGACATGTTTGATATAGGGGAGAAAGGCCCTAGATTTGGTGCTAATGACTCCCCTTTTTTTTTAGATTTGTGTCTTTGTTGGGAAGCTCTTTTAATCTCTTGCTTTGTGTAACCATTAACTTGTAAGGGGGCTACAGCACCTAGCCCGAAAAACTGTTAAGTTCAGTATGGATTCCAGCCGTGAAAGCCTTGGCATGTTTATTCTGCTTAATGTTTGTCATATAGATACTCTGTATGACGTTGCCTATACAGGCAAGCTAGCTGGGATGGCAATTAGCCTAGACCAGTGTTTCTAAACCAGTAGGACTTGTACCACTGGTGGTACTCAAGATTGTGTCTGTTGTTACGCATGGGACCCCCAGAGCCCCACCGCCTGACAGTGAGACCTGCAAGGCAATGCGACAAGCCGCAGTAGGAGGCTCAGCAAGTCAGGTAGAGCTCTGAAAAGCAGTTTTTGCACTCGAAAAGCCCTCCCTGTCCTCCCTGAGCCTCTTGCCAGTGTTTATCGCACTGCAACTGGCCTCCCAATCAGGAAGTAACTGGCGATGACATCATCACCAGTTACTTCTAGTGGTACTTCCAATAGATGGACCATGTGAAGTGGTAAGGGGCGGACAAACATTGAGAAACACTGGTCTAGACAACGATTTGACAAATTCATGGAGAACACGCAGGTCTCTGGCTGCTAGACATGACAGTTGAATGCTACCTCCAAATTCAGTGGCAGTGTCCAGCTGAATACCAATTGCAGGGGAGCATTATGAGAGGGAGTGCCTTCATCTGCTCTTAGTTGTCTTCCTAACACAACAGGTGGACCGCTGTGAGAAACAGGATAACAAACTAGATGGATCTTTAGCCTGATCTAGCAGGGTTCTTCTTATCTTGTTGGGCAGCCCAATCCTACATAACTGTGGTTTTGTTTTGAATCCTGGTTGTCAGGAGGGGACACATGGTAGTATGTTCTCAAATGCGGCACCTGGATTCCAGAACTCCTTCACCAGAGACACATATTGCCGCCCCCCCCCCCCTTTAATGATTTTTAATGGGTTTTTTTCTGGCACATGGTTAAAATTCTTTTTACTTCACTGAGCTTTGGGATTTGTTTGATTCTTTCTTCTGTTTTTTTTATGGTGGTTTTTTTTTTTGTGGTGGGGTGGAACTGGCTCTTATTTATTGCTGTTATGACTTCATTGTCGATTGCATGTTGCTTTAATTGATGCTTTGTAAGATGAATTAAAGAGGGGTTGGTTAGTTTTGGAACTAAAAGGCAACACACAAGTGTTTTCATAAAATAAATGAGTTTAAATTATGAAGAGTTATATTCATTTGTATTATTTAGTCATGGGGCATGACATGTCAGAAGATGTGAAATATTTGCAAGAAGTTAACATACTGCTACACACTGTTTTTTATTTTTTTTTCCCAGATTGTTCTATCACGTCTGATGTTTGTGGCTGCCTATTGTACGCGGGGAGCGTCATTTGGAATGAAGTGTCAAGAAATCCCCATGTGTTCCTCAGCTGCCTTTTAAGAAGTTACAAATGACACCATTCATCTTATCACATGATGGACTTGTTGCATCTTGTCATAAGACAAGGCATCTGCCTGCCTCTGAATGGTTTCAAGATTGATTTTCTACATCTTCCTGATTGCACAGTGCAGCTTACTTAGGCGATATTTTTGTGGGCTGTTAAAGCAAAGCTTATCTGTCTCCAGGTCAAGTGCCCCAAACACATTCCACAGAACCCTCCAATCCCGTTAAAATATCCAAATCTATTCAAGATAAATTACTGGAGATGTAATCAAAATACATGCAGCATCCTTATGTGATCCTTAAAGCTTTTACCTAAATTCAATATATTATGGCAAATGTGGTCATACGTATGTTTTCCTTTCTTTTCTTTTCTTTTTATAGGAAAAGGACTATAGCCATAAGATAAATAATTTAAACATGTTGGGAAACTCTTTGTGAGATATAAGTGAATTCATTGTGCCCGCCGGGATATTTACCAGATGAAAAGTGCGACAACGACAGTAGTCTGGTTGTTTGGTACATAATTTAGAGTATCCCTCATGAATATTTCATGGCTTTTCATTTGTGTATGAATTGTAAGACATGTATATCTAGATTCACAAGGGGCACTGTCAGCCTCGTCCAGCTGAAATAAGCATTTTTTATTACTTAGGAGTACTGTTGGAGGAATGGAAGGTGCCTATTCTGTTTTATGCATAATAATACTTCAGTTTGGGGGGAGGGAGTGGATTTTTTTTTTAAATAAATGTACACTCTGCTTTGGCTTAGTCAGCAGGGACTGTTTTCTATTAAACAGTCTTTTCTTGATGTGCTGAGTGTCTGCAGTGGCTTAGCTCATGAGAAACAATAGAACAATAAATAGGGAAGACATAATAAAGGAAGGAAAAAAACCTATTTATTTGTTAGATTTTTCTACCATCTACACCATCTTATCATTCATTAGCCAATGGTTTAGAAATTATCCAGTCAACAGTAGGCACTGTTAAGCATTGTTGATTTCATAGGTAAAAAGAAATCCTGGGGCCCAATCTTATCCCTGGCCGCATCCCAATAGTATAGCAGCACTGAAATTGCTGCTGCTGTATCCTGTGGGGCTGGGGAAGCAGCCAGAGGACTCCTCGCTGTAAGAGAACATTTGTTCCCTTACCCTGTATACAGCCCCGGTAGTCCCAATTGGCTTACTCAAAGCTGCGCCAGTTATTTTGCAGGTGCAGAACCAAAGAGACCCATGTCAGGCTCCAAAGCCCAGGATTGGGGAAAGGATTTGGCAGCAGCCTCTGCCACCATGACTTTTTTTGGCTTCTGAGTGCAGAAGAAACCACGCATGGACTCCCCAGCCCTCAGTTCTTCTAAGGTTAAAAAAAAAGAAAAAGAAAAAGCAAAAAACAGGTCACTGTGGTGCCCCCCATCAGGTGGCGCACAGGGGTATTTGCCCCTTTGGCCCCCCCAGGTACACCAGTTGCCCCCCACCCACAGTTTGAGAACCACTGTACTAATGGAAAATGGCTAAATACTCAACAACTGTAAGTATATACTTCTCTATGTAAGCTGCTTATGAAGCTTAGGGCACAATCCTAATCAGGTCTACTCAGAAGTAAGTCCTATTTTGTTCAATGGGGCTTACTCTCAGGAAAGTGTGGTTAGGATTGCAGCCTTAATAATAGTTTTACTATATTTGATTTGGTTCATTCAGCAAGCATTCTCCTTACCTTCATTTGATTCAATCTGCTTTAGATAAAAATGCTATAATAAATATTAGAAAATATTAAGCTTCCTATATCTACATTACACGTGTAATCCAGTTTCCATTTTGTTCACCTAACATGGCTCCCAGAAAAGCAGCTCTGGGGACATTACATCTGTTTGGGGGCCAAATATCTCTAACACAAAATTCTCAGCATTGTACACAACTCTAATTCCCATTGTTCTGAAGGAAGGTATATTCATTTTTGCTTTGTTTTGTTTTCAAATTCAGGCTGGTTTATATTTAAATACTTAAATTAATATTTTTTGTGAAAACCCTTTGAATGTCCTCAGATATTCTAAAGCTTAAAAAAAAAACTGACCTGCAATCTGGTCTGATGAGAGGGGGAGTGGAGGTAGGCAAAAGCCCCAGGACCCGGGACATGACAAAACAAACTGTACAGTAAAAAACAAATTTATTACAAAATAAATTTGGGTACCTCAATCTCAGCCTATCCAAGGCTACGTTTCCACTACAACTTTAATCCACTTTCAGTGCACTCCTATTAATTCAATGCCTTCTGGAAACTGTAGTTGGTTAAGGTTTGTGAAGGTGGTTTGTAGTTGTTAAGGTAGTTTGTAAATAACATGAATTTAAGGGTAGCTCTAGAAAGCTCTCAGATTTCTGAACAAACTACAGTCTCCCAAGAATGCACTGGGGAAACAGAAGTGCACTGAAAGTGGATTAAAGCTGTAGTGGAAACGCTACCCAGGTCTTCTCCATAAGCACCAACATGTATAGTACAATTCAAACATGGGAAAGTTAAACTTGCGCCTTCAGAATTACTAAGCCCCAGCAGAAGGTCACCCAATTCACAGCCCAATCCTGAGATGCCCGGGGAGCACTCAAATGATGCTCAGAGTTCACTCCTTTTCTCTTTCCCATGTAAGTGAACGTAAATACATTTACTCATATGTGAAAATTTTAAGGGCTGGCACTTTGTTGTAATGGGCTGTAATGTAATGTAACGTAAAGGGCTGAGATTGTTGTAATGCCATTTAGTTATTTGATTTTTCTCTGTAAACCACTTTGTGAACGTTCAGTTGAAAAGCGGTGTATAAATACTGTTAATTAATTAATTAATTAATTAATGATGGCAAAAACTGCTGTCCATCCCTGAGATGGTGTAACCTGGCATTCACTGGCAGGGGGATCCCACAGGGGTTCCAGTGTGTCCATCCACAATCAACCCATCCATCACCATGACAGCATTTTGCTGGTTAATTATGAAATGGAGGAAAACCAAACAGATGATATGAGAGACAAAGCGGAAGATATCAAGCTTCTAATTTATGCTTTCTCATCATTGCAATGAAATTGGCACCTTAGTACACATTTCAGGAATAGGGATCAAGGAGGCCACAGAATCCTGCGACTAATTTTAACAGCATCTTTTAAAAGCCTTTAAAAGCAAAAACAGCCTTTTCCTACCAAAGCCAGGAGGGAAGACGACACCAAAGGGATTCTGTACAAAAGGCCTGTTAATAAAGTTACTACTTCTTTAACAACATTTTAAAAGACTTAAAGGGCAATCTTCTTTAGCCATGCTTCAAGCATAAGCCGTCTTACACAGGGGAAGGGCTGGTATGGCTCTTTTAACAGATTTTATACGAGGTGGCGAAAAAATATCAACACCATATAAAAGCCTCATTAAAGCATTTCAGAAATAAGATAAGGAAGAGAGAGAGGGAGACAGAGCAAGATGGCTGAGAAATGAAGTAAACACAGGTTAAAGAGAGTCAAGGGAAGAGAAAAGGGGTTGTTGTCTCTAAGTGGATGCAGGCAGGTGCTAATCTTTCAAAATTTGTATTTATGTGAATCTGGCTGTGTTGAAAAGCAAACAGAAATGAGTGCTGTTCTGTTCTCCATTAGGTAAAATCCTCACTTTACCAGAATCTGCTGAAAAGCTTCCATAAATTTGGTCCAGTTGATATATGCATGTGCAATGCTCAAGAGGCCAGTGTCCTGTGGACCACACTACTGTGTATATGGCATGATTTTATTGTCAGTAAAAATAACTATGTTTCAATCATAATAATTAGCATTTTCATAGCACTGTTGAGCATTCAAAGTGCCTCATGGGAATTGCAGCACAATCCTATGTATGTCTACGCAGAAGTAAGCTCCAGTCATTGGCGGTCCTGTTATTATGTGAAAGGGGGGAATGCCCTGGGTACGGAGCGTTGCACACCTCTAGGACCATGTGTAAGCCTCTCTGAGGCTCTGACGTGGTCGGAAACTGTGCTTCCAGGTTGCTGGAAGCACAGTTTAAGAGCGTGGGGAAGCCTCAGGAGGATTTCCTGGTGTGTCCTGGAATCACACAAGACTCCGAAACATTGTGGTGAGTGGGGGGGAGACAGCATCCCGCCGGAGGTGCCATTGTGAACCTTTGCCCAAGGGCATGGGGCTGGGGAGGTCTGCCACTGGCTCCATTGTGCTCAGTTGCTTACTCTCAGGAATGTGTTTGTTGGATTTCAGCTTACAACCCAATCCTATTCTCCTTCTCCCACCCCCACAACGATGCAAAAATGGCTACTGCTGCATCCCATGGGGGAGGGGGAGTTGTAGAGGTCTCCACTAGGTAAGGGAACATTTGCAGTACAGAGGGGTCTACTCAGACCTGCGCTAGCGAATTCCCACGCAGTGTGATCAGGTCAGGATGGGGCTAGAATTCGGTGGCCACTGCTGCACCTGTGTAAGATAAGCATTATCTCCATATTACTGAAGGGTTCCAGGATTTAAATGGAAACTGCTATGTCATAAATTAAAGTACTTTTTTTTAAAGAATTGGTTAGATGAGTCCAGCCCTGTGGTCCCAATGGGGTGATGCATCCGATGGTCTTACCCTGCCCATGTCTCTTCGGAAATATCTCCAAAAGACTTTACAGACAAACTGGTTAAACACTTCTTTTTGAACTCTGGGAGAAACGTGCATTGTCATATTTTTCTGGGGAAAAACCTATTTATATCTCTCTGAACTCACTGGTGGAAGAGCAGGACCCTAATATGGTAAGCAGAGGCTAGCAGATGTAGTCTGATGTTTCACTTGGGAATGTGTTGACTGGAGACACTGCCATTCCATTTAGGAACCAGGTCTATCTAGGTCAACCAGGCTTTCCTGAGCGGCCCATGGCAAGTTGTAATCTATCAGCCTCAGTTCTCCGTCTGTAAAATAGGAAGCACAATGATTTTTGAGATGGGCAAACGGGGCAAAAAGTGTAAAGCTAATTAAAGTATGCAAACCAAAACTGCCAAATCTTAAACTTGATTTATGCTAAGGACATCATTATTAATGTTCACTCCAAGTGAACACAACACGATACACTTGACAGTTGAACTCCTGAATACATATTTTAGGCAAGAAATATCAAATATCACTTTAAAAGTCCTGTTTGTCTTTTAACTCAAATTGATCTCTTGCATTTTGGGCCTTGTAGTCACTGGGAAGATTTGTGTCAGTATTATGGCATACCATGATGGTATAATCAATGTGACATAACCTAGTCTCCCTCTCCGTTTTTTTTCCCTTTACTAAAGTATTACTGCATAAGATCATTAGTAATTCTGACAGACTGTATGTCACTAGCCAATCAAACAAGACAGGAATGGATTATCTCAGAGAAAACAGCACAAACTGCAGGGTTCCAGGGCCTTTTTACAAGAATGTCAAAGGAAGCTGCTGGCCACTTACAAATAGAATGTTAATAGCTTATGTCACTTTTAACGCTGACAGCTCCGCAGTGAAAGGGCACTAATCTCTGTTTGTAATATGCACAATTGAAGAAAAAGGGGAGTCTAAGCATCTCTGCTTAAGCAAAGGCAAAGTATTAACCAATTGTCTGAAAATGTAGGGAATGCTTCATAACCTGTCTGGGAGTGACGGGAATAATGATAATTTTTTTTAAAGCATTGGATTTTCTTTTTCCTGTATTGATCAAGGAGATTAAAACAAAATGCTGCTTTCAAGGCCGATCAATTCCGAATCCCTTTTCCCTTATATGGAGAATTCTAGCATGCGTCTGCTACAGAGTCGACACACAGATTAGAAACCATATTTATCACCCGGAGACGGAAGGTGCTGTGCTGGCATGTGGGCAGGAGAAGATGAGGAAGACAGAACAGATTGTGGAACAAGCTACAGACCTGACCTGTGTAATGCTGTGTGCTGCACTTCCAGGCTCCTCCTCTGGCACGGTGTGATCAAGAGACCCTGTTGTTCACTGATGGCTAGAACTGAACTGAATCTAAGGCAATAGTCAACATTTCATGATTTTTCCAGTTTCACCAGGCAGTCTCATATTGTATTTCAGTGTGCCACGAAAGTTGAAATTGCTGGTTTAAGATGTCACCTTGTCATCTCTTGACTGCTTATGTTCTTTTTCTGCAAGGCACAACCACAGGGGGACAGAATAGGAGAGAGGAAGGTAGAAAGTCAGTCACAGCCAACTGGAAGTTTGTGGGGGACGTTCAAGTTGTGGTTGCTTTGCTTCCCTGGTGCTTAGGCTGCTTCTCTTTATATTTTATATAAATTTTATATGCTCTTCTCTTTTATATTATGTAAGTGCAGAGTGGGATCCTTCTGAGAAGTAGCCTCAGGATGTGGTATGAGAGTGGCAGCCTTATAAAATGAGAGGGCTAGCCAGCCCGTGCTGTTGTTCTTTGGTGGTCAGCAGTCCATCTGCTTATTGAGGCCTGGCATCACCAAGATGCCTACCAGGACCAGGGGGAGTGGGAGGAAAAGTGAGAGTCTAGCCAGCCTTCCATCCCAACTATGGAAAACCAGGTCCTCTGTGAATGTGTATGCCTATGCATGACGGATAGAGAGCATGCGTGTGTGAGAAAGGGAAAGAGAAATAGAGCATACGTGTGTGTGTGTGTGTGTGTGTGTGTGTGTGTGTGTGAGAGAGAGAGAGAGAGAGAGAGAGAGAGAGCACCCATGCACGTGTATGGGGAAATGAATGGGAATGTGGAATTTTCCTGCAGTTATGCCCAACCCCACTGTTCTGCTTTAAACGTGACTTTTCTAATTTAAGATGCAGGTTTTGCTTTTAACTATAGGTGACAATACCTATACCTATAACCTGTGACAAAGAAAGAGTTTTTCCTTCATGCAGACATGCTGGTGTCTCTGTTCTCAGCTTGTTTTCTTAATATATAGACCTTTATTTACTTGTTAAATGTTGGTGCATCATTTGAATCATGTCACAAATCAAGCCCGCTGCTTGATACATCTGTGACACAACAAGCACTTGTATTGAGCTTGCAGTGTCTAATAACTGGTGTAACCTATTCAGCCACCCCACCCCTCCAAACTTGGGCTCTGGGAAGGCCCCTCACATACCAGCTATGCTGGTTTTATTCCACTTCGCTCAATGTAGGGTTAATTTTTTTAGAAATGTTCTAAATTATTTTATTTGCTCATATTTTACTTATTGCTCCTCCCCCCCTTTTAGTCCTACTTTGGTTCATTAGATGCAGTAATATCTCCCTTGTCTGTGACAATTTCCATTAATATCTCAAAGGCAGCTATTAAGTATCATTACAAGCAAAGATTATGGATGGATACTACGTACAATAACAGTGCAGGGAAAGACAATAGTCAAATTTTCATTTGATTCCTTGTTCTTAAGATGCAAATGAAATGCAGAGCTTTTTCTAGTCTTCCTTCTACATTTATACTTCCCAAATGCTTTCTAAAAAAAACACAACCTTCTGGGCCAAATAAATAACTGTATTTGGATTATTTCAACAAAGGAAAAAGAATACCTGACAGGTGTCTGACTTCCTGATTGTCCTCAAAATACAGTTGTCACATGATTACAAAAGCCTTTGTCTTTGTGTTTAATCTCTGCAGCGTTCACTGATTCTTTCCTGCAAACATACCTCCCAAGTCATTGTCCTAACCCTTCTTTGCCCAAGCCAGGCTTACTTCCACCTTATGGAGCCCAACTTGCTAAAAATAACCTGGAAGGCCTTTGCAGGAAAAACTTGATGAGTAAAGGAAGAGTTAATCACCTCCCTCCAGCCTGCCAATTCTCTCTACATCCCCACATTTGCCTTATGATGCAATGTGCTATTTAGCAAGAATAGAACCCACCCCACACACACACCACAGAGACTTACCCCTGGGAATGACTGTTTCCTTATCCAGAGGAGACCTCCGCAATACTCTTAGAAAATTCTGATTTCTTTATACTGTGCACTCCATTTCTCCTCTCCTTGCACATATATCCCCTTCTTCATGTAAGGATTTTCTCTTTCTCTTTTCTTCTAGAATCATCTACTCGGTGCAGTCTGGCCTCGCTGTGTGATCAATGGTTACGTGCATTGCATTGAATCTCCTTCCCAGTTTCTATATTCTCATTTCCACAATAAAAGCCACCTCTAGTTCCTCCTCCAACCTTGCTTCTCACATCATTGCATGCCATTCTAATGAGCTTTGCCATGAGCTGTTATACTTGGTCCCTGCAAATGCAATCAATTTTTCTTGTTTGCATGTGCACAGATCAGCTTGCACTTGCAACAAGTGTAGGTCAGATCTTCCCGCAGGAGGAAAACAAACATAGCACATACTCAACAGGTCACCACTACACTTCTTTCAATGATCATATGCTGTTTGGACTATAGACTCATCCGTAGCAATTACTAGGCTTCTCCACACCTCTCACTGCTAAACTTCTGCACCAAAGCCCCTTCATCCTGTTAGCTGTGCCCCTGTGCAAATGCCATTCACAAGCTCACAGCTGTGATGTGCCTTCTAAGAGAAAGCTGACCCACTCTGAGCAACACCCTACTGTGACTCCTTGTGACTCCTCACTATATTTCACTCTACTTTTTTATTTCTTTTAGACTGATCAGTGACTCATCCCACAAGCCTTACACAAACATCACAAGACAGAAACTGCTCAGTCTCACCCCACAACCGTCACACAAAGAAATAGAGACTCACTTCTCTTTCCTCTTCCCATCTCCCACAACAAACTCACTTGATCTTGTTAGCTTTTCCAGCTTGCAAGCTCTGTTCACAAATTCCCAGATGTAATGGTAGGCCTTCTAAGAGAGTTGACCCAGAGTGAGTCATGCCAAGCCAAGGACTACTTTTCTTCCCCCTTGTGCCCCCCCTTTTCTTTTAAACTGGCCATTGATTTAACTGGCTCTCCTAACAGCCCAGTCCTAACCTGTGCTGGTACAGCTCGGATTAGGAGGTGGCTTGCGCACAACTTGGAGTAAGGAGATATTTATCCCCTTACTCCATGTCATGCAGCAGCCACCCCAGCCACTTGGATGTGCACCAGCAAAATCACTGACACAAATCCAAGCAGCCTGGTGTAGCACGAGGCTGGCTGGGAGGGGGGTTAGGCTCTGTCCCAAGATGCCACAGCTGATACCAGGCCCAGTCCACTCACCGACCCTCCCTCCCTGTCCCTACCGCATCCCAAACTGCCCACTTCCTGACTCTGTCTCTCCTTCTCAGCACCCTCTCCCGCTCCCTATGCCAGTCTCCCTCCGGTCCACTCTCCGGGTCCACTGCTGGATCTGGTGCCAGCAGCCTGGCTCACATCCTCGTGCCGGCCTAAGCCGACTCATGAGTTGTCACGAATGTGTTTTATGGCACATTTGCAACATTCTTAGGCAGACACAGGGGACTTGTGCTGACTGCAGGAGAACCCAGGATTGTGCTCTAAGAAGCATTATATTTGTGATTATATGGAGTCTATCTATGGTGTATGGTGGTGTTCACTCATTCACATATGAAAGTCATCTTTTGATGTTGCCATCATCAAGCGATGAATAGGCAGGCATGAAATCATTCTTGGCCAAATGTGCGCTTCATTGAAGATTTTCCGTCATTTGCTAGAAATATATTCCTTGAGCATAACAACATAAAATAGTCTTCTTGTATGTTAAATTGATGTTTGGTGCAGGTGATGAGAGCTGAGGACTGATGTGTAGGAGAGATAAGTGATGTGTTATTAGAGAAAAGGATGAGCATTTCTTTAACATCATATGCATATTGTCTTCGTTCCCTGCCAAAATAAGGAAGTGATGGATTTGAAAAGTAACAATTTAGTGTACTAGTGTGCTATTTGTTTTTGCTTCCTAGAAACTAAGAGACACTCAGACACGTCTTGCCACCTATTGGAAGCAGATGAGAAGTGAGAATGAGAAAAGGTTGTGTATTTAATTTAAAACACTGGATTTTTTTTTTGTTTTAATGCCTTAGCCATGAACACAGTTCAATCAATATGGGTGCCAGTAGTCACTATCTAAAGCTCATCTGGAATTTAGGTGGGAAAACAGATGTTCCACCTTCCCTTATGTGCCGGGGTGTGTTTCATGTGCACAACTGGATCAACTGGATCTCCCCTTCACAAAGTTCTTACAAGATTTTGAAAAGAAGGAGAAAGTCCTATACGTTCAGTTCGCATATGCGTATCAAATGTACCCAGACCCTGAAACCCCTGTATCAGCACAAACTAATGAATGACAGCCCAATCCTATCCACACTTACCTGGGAGTAAGCCCCATAGACTCTAGAACTCAAGCCTTCTGAGTTTTTGGCCTTTTAAACATTTTTTCAACATCTTTTAATATTTTTTACAGGCCTGATTCTTTTATGATTTGCTGCTCTATGCTCTTTTTACCCGACTACTTTTTATCTGACTACTGTTTTTATGATATGTGTTAATATGCTTTTATCTGTTTTTAAATTATGTTTTTAATATGTTTTAACCTGTTGTAAGCTGCCTTGAGTCCCTTTGGGGAGAAAGGCGGGGTAAAAATAAAGTTGTTGTTGTTGTTATTATTACATCTGAGTAGACATGCATAGGATTGGGCTATGAATCATTAAGGCCCAAATCCTAAGCAACTTTCCAGCACTGGCATAGCTGTGCCAATGGGATGTGTGCTTCATCCTGCAGTTTGGTGGTACTCATGCAGCCCTCCTCAAATTAAGGGAATGTTTGTTCCCTTGCCTCTGAGCTGCATTGCCCTTATGCCAGTGCTGGAAAGTGGGTTAAGATTACACCCACAATCAGATAACAATCACCATATAACATCACAAAAAATGTCCATGCAAAGGCAGTGGAACATGATGCAACTGCATCAGTGTGGCTCATTGTTGAGCTGACTCTTAATCTGTTGTAAACTGGTATACAAGTCTTAGGAACCCGAATATCATATTCAGAACATCAGATAGTAACAGAGAAGGAAAATAGCATGTTTTAATGCTTCTTCACTTCAAAATATCTTTCCTCTTTGAATGAGAAGGGCTGAAGCCTAGCTTTCTTGCTGAGTTTTCTTTGATGTGTTTGGATATTTCTTTTTTTCAATATAGAAAGCGTTAAAACCTGTGATTCTCCATCTGCAGCTGGTATAATCCAAGAAGAGCTGTGCCATTTAATTTTTCTGAGGGCCCAATTCTATCCAATTTTCCTGCGCTGATGCAACTGTGCCAACAGGGTGTGTACTGCATTCTGCAGGGGGGGCGCGACAGTTTCGGAGGCCTCCTCAAGGCAACAAACATTGCCTTATCTTGGGGCTGCATTGTGGCTGCATCTCAGTGCTGGAAAACTGGAGAGGTTTAGGCCCTGAATGAGTAGTTTAGCACTTGTGAGCAAGCAATACATTTTTGTTTTGTTTGTTGTTGTTTTGATAAGAAGCTATGCTATAGCTTTTGCTTTTCCAAAATGATTCTACAGTCCATAAGGGAGAAAGAAAATCAGGCCTCTGATTCCCCGTACTCCATTCTGGACTGGCCCACTGGCTAGTGTGACTCTCAGCCACCGCTCAACAGTCATTCAACTCTCATTTCTGTATATTTCAAATAAATTTATGTTCTAGATGCATCATCTAAAGCAGTGTTCTTCAGCCTTGGAGTTGGGACCCCACGGGGGTCATGAAACCTCAGTTGTGGGGTCGTAGCAACTTATGGGAATGAAATGGTTGAAGACCACTGAACTAGAGGACCACCAGGAAAAGGAGGTGACATCTGGTGTACGCATTCAGCTACCAGGTGTTTGTGTCTCAGTCCTGCTCAGGTTCTTAGCAATTGTGCAAAAATAGCTTTTGCTAGTGCCAGGCTTCATGACATTTTTTCTCCTCCATAATAAGTATATTTGGTTACAGTGAACAGTGCTGGGAGGGCACTACAGGGGTGGAGGTGGGTGGATAGGGTCTTGGGAGGGGGTGGGATTGACAGTGGGGTCACCAGCATAATTTGTTTATTGGGGTTGTGACATGAAAAAAAGGCTGAAGACCACTGATCTAAAGCTAAAATTATCCTGTATTAGTGTTGCTCCTGAAAAGTACTGATACGTCTGGAAAGTGTCTCCGAAAAAGCTGCATTAGATTGACCATGTAATTGTAAAAGACAAAAGACAGCAGGCTGATGAGAATCAACAAAATACTTCCTGAGCAATGTTACTAATAAAACATGATCATCAGTTCATTTGTCAATCACGCTCAACTGTCTTACGGTGGCGCCTGATAAAATACCTGCCTTCTTTTATTTCTCAATATTCCCTGAAGTATTAGTTACACACTTGTATAAAGCATTTGGAGTTTTTTTTTCATGATATACCATTTCAAGTCATGAATATATTTTGGATGCCTGAGTGAGTACCTATAATGTTCGGTGTGACCATTTGCCCACCTTTGTATCAACAAAGAATTCTCCTTTACACGTGAACAAAAGTAGGTCGTATCCTTTCCCTGTCACAGTCCTGGCTTTATGATTTGGCTTTGGATACATTGTCCTTGCAAGGAAAGTATTTCTTACCAGGGCCTGAATATGAAATGGCAGACCAGTTTCTTCTCTTCCTTGCTCAAGTGTGGATGAAATAAAATGATGGTTTTAAGTCAGCCCTATGCAGTACATTTACACTTATAGCACAGCCTCATCCACTTCAATGTCTTGAATGAGATTTGAAACAATCGTATAAGCAGCGGTTTGGTCCTCATGCTTTTGTCGTCATCAGTATACTCCCAGATAGACTGATGCTGCGCTCTTCCAGTGGGGAAAGGGAGAGGCTCAGACACTGAACCAGCTGGTTGGCAACCTTCAGTCTCAAAAGACTATGGTATAAGCCTACAGCACCCGGTATTCCCATGCGGTCTCCCATCCAAGTACTAAACAGGCCTGTCCCTGCTTAGCTTCCAAGATCAGACGAGATCGGGCATGTGCAGGGTAACAGTTGTCCTGCCCATAATCCATGGCATTGTTGTTGCGACTGAGAATAGAACAAGACTTCCACTAACTTCACTCTCATTCCTCCCAGACATCCCCAATGAGCATGAACCTCATGTCTTACCCAGACTTCCCATAATGCAGTACTTTAGGGTCAGTTCACAAACAGCAGTGTAAGCCATGCTTAGCATCACATAACTATGACTGTAGGTGGAATGAGACCCAAGGTCTTCACACACAACTGTGAAGATGTACTGCATAAAGCTATATACAGGGCTATGTTCAAAAGGCTTTGTACAGGGCTATCATATGTACAGGGCACATGTTTTTCAGTGCATGTTCTTTAAAAAAAAATGAGAACAGAAAATTTGGGCACCACTTCAGGCACCCGTCAAGCTCCAGCTGGGCTTTATTAAAAAAATATTTTACATATAGTACATATAGGTTATTTTGTCCTGGGCCCTGGGCTCCTTAATCCTCAACCAGCTTGCGCCAAAGGCGAGATTTGAAGCAAAGCACAAAACTCATAGCTCACATTTTTTTTCCCTGCAGTCTGCACTTTAAGATATAAAATAATACAGTCATACTCAGTGAGCGCAGAAATGATGACCACGTGGCTTTTTAAAGAAATTTGAAGCGCGATGGCTAGGAATTTCAGTGTTCACTTTGCTCTTTTCTGTCCATGTTCAACATTGTTGCTTTTTTCTTTATGGGTTATACATTTTTAAATGAATGGGCATTCTGAACCAGCTGTTTAGAATAGCTAATTGTGAGAAATAATATTTTATGCCTGCGTGAATATCGGGGAGTAGCATTCACACAGGTTTCATGTATCCCCCATGGCTTCTGCTCCTATTGCTTTAACCTGAGTTAAATGCAGTATCTAATTGCTAGCTGCAATGTGTTATGTTTATACAATATGATCCTTATTTTTTTCCACTTGAGCAGATAAAGTGGGTATCTATTTATATTATCATGATGGTTGAGTCACTAGAGGTTGATTAGCTATGCTGAAAACCAGCAGAAGCAGATGCAACCTCCTGAAAGGAATGGAAGCATAGAATACAAAGAGGAAAGCCAAGATGAGAAAAGTGTGGTCTGAATTCATTTGGGTATGAATGCAACCATACCCAAATAATGGGGGGAATCTAAATTCCACTCTGGAGCCCGGGGGATCTGAACTGCACAATATAAAAGCAGTCTTATATATGTGCATCCTCACTTTGTGTCATTTATGGGGCAGAGTGCCACACTGCACACTCCCACCCACATTGCGCACATTGCACACCCACATTGCGCACAGTACTCAAGGATGTCCTGTTTGCTCCCCTCCATCTCACTTTGGCATTTCACCAAGTCTTCCTTCATGTTTTCAAACTTATCTTCAAACATCATAAGGGCTAGAAATTTAAAAAGAGAGAGCTCCAATTATCAACTTGTATGGTACAGTGTAATCACAGAATTGCAGCAGAACGTATGGAGCCCAGTTACAAACCATTAGGAAGACAGTTTTTCCTGCCTTTCTTGAAATGAGTAGAAGATATACAAGAACAATCAACTTGGCTGTGATCTACAACAGTTTTTTTTTTTTGGGGGGGGGGGACACTAACTGCATGTTAATGCACACACATGTATGTGGTTGCACCATTTTTACTAGTTTTATTTTATTTTACATTATAGGTATAATTTAATTATCCCCAGATGTTTGACCCATGCTTTTATCTCAGCGTGATAGGCCTTTCAATTAAAGGGAAAAAAAGGGAAAAAAATTAAAGGAAAGGGTGCTTTCAATTAAAGGAAAAAAGTCATTTAGCAATAGCCTCGTTAATGCAAGAGAGGGCAGCCGACTGACAATCCATCAATCACTCTCTCTCCAGGCACTCAGAACAGCTTCACTCCAAGGCAAGCAACCTCTCCTTTCCCCCTGAGCACCTGAAAGAAAGAGAATCACTTTGCATTCTTTCCCAGCACTGCACTCTGGGTGAAGGGTGGGGTTGCTGGCTCAGAGTAAAGCCTTTCTAAGCACCTGGAAAGAGACTGATTGATGGATTGTCTGCCTAATGACTCTGTCTTACATCACAAGGCTCAGCAAGGCTGTTTTTAAATCACTGAGCAAAGGGATATTGTTTTTAAAATGGATTTGCTTTAATGCGATTTTTGCCATCCCTGTGAGTTCTGGGAACCTCCCAAATAATCTGACTCAACCAGTATCTTATTATAAGCTGCTTTGGGACAGAGCAGGGATGTAATGTGGATTCTTAACCCTTTGGCAGCTCATCATTGCTGTTTCCTGCTTTAACTCTATCCCCGAACACTGTCTCCTGAAGTGTTCAAATGTGATTTTGCAAGGACTTACAGAGAGAACGTCTTGAGGTTACTGTTGAAACATATGAAGTCATCCTCTACTGAATAAGACTAGCGATCCACCTCATTTGTGGACTGAAAATAATACTGTGAGAGCATGAGTTGGAAATTCCTCTGTTCTGATCTCCCCACAGCAATGAACTCACTGAAGGAAAGTTATTTTTCCTTCAGCGTCAGCTACCACCTGCAGTGAATGAATGAATGAATGAAATGTATTTATTTTAGAAGAAATAAAAATATTTATTTCTTTATTTTATAAAGTGCACCAGGCTTCATAAATGGAAGGCAGCAGTACAGATTAAGTTTAAAACAACAGTCCACAAATAACATTAAAATACCACCCATACAATATCAGAAAGGTTGCTCAGACCTGGCCACTACGACCCATGCCCTAGTGACATCCAGATTAGATTTCTGCAATGCGCTCTCTGTGGAGCTGCCTCTGAAGACAGTCTGGAAACTGCAATTAGTGCAGAACGTAGCTGCCCGTTCGGTTCGGTTCGACTCAGTCAGGTTGCTGTTTCAGTGACTACACTGTCTGCCAGTTCATTTCCAGGCTCAATTCAAAATGCTAGTTTTGACTTTTAAAGTCCTATATGGCTCGGGTTCGGGGTATCTGAGGGACCACCTCCTTCCATACAATCCAACCTGTCCTCTCAGATCACCCGAGGAGGCCCTTGTAACAGTGCCGCCACCAGCAGAGGTGAAGGGGTGGCAACAAGAAATAGAGCCTTCTCGGTGGTGGCACCCCATCTGCAGAATTCCCTCCCCCTGGTATTGAGAACAGTTCCCTCTTTAGAGTCCTTTTCGGTGGGGCCTTAAGACCTTTTTATTCATGATGACTTTTTATGCTGACACTGTGGGGCATGGCACTTTTTTATGAATGTATTTCAATCAGGATCCAAGTTTTAATGTGTTTTATTGTTTCAAATGTTTTATTTTATATCATCACAGAGAAGCCCCAAAGCAGCAGCAGAATGCCACATCTTTCCTACCTTATGGGACAGTTGTAACATGACTGGCATATTGGATTATACCCAAACCCTCTCTTGCTGAAGCACTGTCCTAGAGCACTCCTCCTAGTGCAGGAGAAAGAAGGGCACAATTTTTGGTTATTTCCCTTTCCAACCCCTTGCATTTCTCAAAAATCTGCTCCTGGGGGTTGGGGGGACACTCTGGAGAAGGTCTGCAGAGGAATAGGAGGTTGGACAGGAAGGGGAAATTGCTAAAACTTGTATTCCCTCCCCCTCTTGCACAAGCAGAAGACAAATGCGTGCAAGTCAGTGTTTAGATACAACCCAATGTACCTGGAGCACTGCAAGTCTCTATTGCAATATTAAATGAAAAGTATTATTGTATTATTATTATTACTATTATTGCACCTTCCATTTCTTTCTACTGGACTAACATGAGACTAACCAGTTTATTACGTACATTATGTTATGTATCACGCACAAGTGTATAATGTACCTAGGCATGTTGCTAGTCTAGCACTGCTAGAATTGCCAAATGCAGTTTGCTATGATTCCCCCCCCCCCTTCAAATCCCAGGTAAATTCTCTTTCTTGGAACACAATATGAATGGCACTTGCTAAATGTATGGAAAAGTTTCACAGCACAATCTTATGCATGTCTACTCAGAAGTAAGTCCCACTGTATTCAATAGGGCTTACTTCCAGAAAAATGTGTTTAGGATTGCAGCCTGAATCCTCAGCTGAGCAGTGTATGTTTTGGTTTGTGTTGAGTGCTTTACTCTTACTGGGGTAGGTAGTACTTTAGTCCATGAGAAGAGTTCGTGTAGATGAAAAGGCTCATCTGGATGTAAACGTGTCCCTTCTGCTAATGAGTGTACTGCTTTGGAAGATCCAGGAGCCTTGTAAATAATCTGTTTTGACAGTGTTTCCCAAGAAATAGCGTGTTTAATTTTACAAGACGGAGAGATCACGGGCACACGGACCTAGCTGCATGTGCCTGGTCTAATTATATGAAGCTTGCAATTTGCCATTGTTGACGGACTCTTGTAGCATCTTCCATTCAATTAATAATGCTTTTGCAAATTGGCAAATAGCATTTGGACTCAAATACACAGAGGAGCATTTTTTCCCCCTTTCCCTCCCCCCAAATAAAAAATGCCTGCCTTTTCTCTAGTGTAGAACAATTTGTCAAGTAATTAGCCAATCTAATTAAATTTTTGTAGCACTAATCAAACGAATATGCTAAAATTTTCTTTGCCCAGGCAGTTTGCTGTCTGCTTGCATTTAACTTGATGGTTTGAAAGAGGCCCGACTCAGTCTGCCACTCCACTTAATCATCTCATTTGCATTTTATATTGGTAAATCAAATTAAGCACCAGTGGCTTTTAGTATGATTGACTGTGGTCACGGCTGTTCAGATGGGACGTTTTTTCACAGAAAATTAGGCACATTTTAATACGAGCGCGGAGGCTGGGCTTTCAGCGTTCCGCAAACGACATTCACTCAGCTAATTAAATGTGCTTGTTGCATTTTTTTTTTAAATTTTGCCAGCGTATGATAGATTTACCCAGCTGGTGTGTCCATTTTTCCTTTTGCATAATTTCTTGATGGACGTTTTTATTTTGGCCTCTAATAAGATTTGTCCAAACAACACCTCAAGCCGAGCTGGAGAGAGAACTGTATAAATAATATTTTGTGGGCATGATTTAATTGCAGGGAAAGATAAGCATTCAGTAGATCTGTGTTGTTCTTTTTTTCCTTTTAGGCACCAATGGCTTTGCTCCCCTAGCTTTCATAAGCATCGCCAATAATGACGGTATTTTTGGTTCTGTTTCAGCAAAGCCTGAATATTTCCTTCTACCATGAGAACCATATCCTGCTTATGTAAAAAACCAAGGCCTTGCTATTCCAAGTCCTACATTTTTACGTCTGTGGATCTAGCTACAATACATGCAACAAAGCCCCATGTCCGTTCTTCTTTAAAAAGAAAAGGCTGCTTTGATAATGGCAATTTTGAACTGATGAAAGGTGGAGAAGGGGTGCATCACACATGCCCCACTAACTAATTTTACTTTCGAAGTGGCTTCTGCTCCCCGCCACCCCCACCCCCGATTCCAGGCATGTTTTTTGCCCTCATGAACACAACTCTGGAACCTGAATGGGGGGCAGCAATAGAAGGGGTACAATTTGGAATGGAAAAAAGTGATGGTACAAAAAGAATATCTTCCTCCATCATTTCTTTGCTCAAAATCTTTCTTTCTTTCTTTCTTTCTTTCTTTCTTTCTTTCTTTCTTTCTTTCTTTCTTTCTTTCTTTCTTAAGGCCTTTGTAGCACACATTTCCATGTAGTAGTAGTAGTAGTAGTAGTAGTAGTAGCAGTAGTAGTAACAATATGTATTATTATTATTATAAAATAGTTTTAACATATGCTTTATTCATTTATAGAATACTTGTTTGTACTCTGAAATCAAGTTAAATTGTTTCTCACACCTGTACTGATTCAGTCAGTTTTGCAGTTTTTTCATTTCTACATTTCTAGCCTACCTTTCTTCCATGGTGTTCAGGAGTTCCCAGGCCACCTCTCATGGAGTCACAGGCAAGTGCTTGATTAGCTTTAGCAATGAGCCTGTATCATGTCCCCTCAAAGCTAACCCTTTTCTTCATAGAAACAATTCAGATTTCAGATGTATATCACATCCATTTAAAAATACACACATTTTAATTTTTACATGGGAGATATTTCTAAAACAATGTTATTACTGAGCATGATTTTGTCATCATTTATTATATATGGACATTCATCAAATACAGTTATGGAACCAAAAATGGTTACATAATATATGTTTAAATGGAATATTTCAGTGTCACCCCAAGGTTATGAATTTGCCCTGCAAATGTTCTCCCTCTGTATTGCTATGGTCCAAGTTTTAAAGGTAGAATTCAAGGCTTGCTCCTCCACCGTCTAGCCAATAACCATTGCTTTGATATATCTTTGTTGCTTATCAGTCACTGTTATGACTACTAAAAAGGTCACAGAGGACCTATGGCACCATAAAGGTTATTTTTGTTATTCTAAGGAGGAAGTTTAGACATCTGATATACTACCAAGATAATACAGACACTCGTCCTAATTTTGACAACCAATCTGGGCTGCAGTTTGCTCCCAATTTAAACAGGAAAAAAAGAGAGAGAGAAAATGCTAACTTTTATTTTGTCTAAAACTCTATGGAATTTAGGATCTTATCCTCCAGTTGTCAGATCAAAGGCTGCCAGCTGAGACTTGACACTGACTTGATGACTACACAACCCAAGTTGAAAATACACGATTTGTAATGACATTGATGCACTGGGAATGTAATTTCATTGTTAAGTTCACAAAATACATGCTAGAGTTCACTATCACCGTTTGGTCAGTATATGATTCTATCTGTGTTGCTTTTTAGACAAGATTAGTTCACATGTGGCCATGTCCCTGAGTGGCTCCAGAGATGGTGAGTTCTTGTATTTGCAGGAATAGAAGACCAAGAGAGGAAAGGACCCACTGATCCAACAGCACCAGCAATCGAAGATGGGCTGAAAGTTCTCCAAGGTTGAACTTGGGAGGATTTGCAAGAATAAAGGGCAGAGCCAAATCTGGATACAGTTTTTCTTTCTCAACCTCTCTCTTAAAGATGCAACCCTAATTCTGCCGTCCTGCCAAACATCCCCTTTTGCTGCTTGTAAATGAGGTCATGAAACTAGAGGGACAGGGGATTCTGGCTTAGCCCCATATCAGTCTCACTTTGCACTGTTCACCCAGCGAAGATAGAAGTAGCCTGAGAGAATTCTTCATCTGCATAACCCTTCACTTCCAAATCTAGGGGTCTTATTGAGGCTGGCTTGCCTCCTTCAAAACTCAGTAGCATAGCTAGCGGGGGGGCAAAACGGTAAGTACTGCAATGTGCTGTGCAAGCAGCCCTTTCCCACTCACTGCCAGAGCCATTCCAGGTAGTGTGCGTTGCCATCCCTACCACAAATGACTCTGACGGCAAGTGAGCCTCTTACACAGTTCATTGCGGCACCTGCAGTACTTATTGTTTTGCCCCTCCCCCCAGCTATGCTACTGTCAAAACCATTAGCGGAACCCTGACATATATTCTCTACTTGTATTACAGGAGAAACCATCTTATAAAGTCTGTGGGTGGGTTCTGTCGAATACCTTCGATTCAAATCATTCATTTAGCTTCTCTATAATTTCCGCCTCCTCTTTTGGTGCTCTCATCACACCTTTGTTGTCTGAAGACACTACCGCTTCCTTGGCTGCTTTCCTGATCCTGTTACATTTCAATGTTTGTCATTTTATCTCTTTTATCTCTGTCAATTTGCTCTTCAAATTCCTCCTTTGCTTGCCTTATCAGCACCCTGCACTGATTTGGCCAGAGCCAGTCCTTTGGGCAAGACTTCCACTTTTTAAAAAGATTTTTTTTTTACAACATCTATGTTTATATGACACCCTTCTGGACTTGATTATAAATACCTTTTCAAATCGATGATACACATTTTATACGATCCTCTAGAATGGTAGTTTTAAATAATCTCAGCTTTCGGAATAGATATAACTGCCCAAGTTCTCCATTACAACGTTGTTTTTTTTAACTCCCTCAAAATGACTCTGTTGGACTTTCTCGGCTATTTCTCAAACACAAACACATTGAATTTGGTAATGTTCTGATCACTTCCCTCATGGTTCAACAACACACCTCTAAACCCTTAAATCCTAAGCACTTCTGAGTATTAAATGGAGATGGCTTTCCTTCTTTTCATCTTCTTGATTAACAGTGCAATCCTAGGTGTGTCTTCTTGGAAGCAAGTCTCGTTGAAGTCAGTGGGATGCATTCCCAGGAAAGTGTTACAGAATTGCAGCCTAACAGCCCAATCCGCAGTAATTCCCCATGCAGTGGTGTAGAGGTGGTGTCCACTGCATCACATGGGGGAGTTTCAGCCTCCAGAGGCCTCCTCAGGCAAGCCCCTACTGGCTTGATGGGTCTACTCAGAACTGTGCCAGCAATATTGGAGAACTGCACCAGAAGAATGTGGGTTCTGCTAGTGTAACCTCCTCTACGACATTACAACCAAAATTAGTCCAGTGTGTGCGAACTGTGTGTCTGCCACCACAAGCAGTGAGCGGCCAGCTTCATGCACCAACTGCTGCATGCACCTCCTGCTGCCATAAGAGGTGAGCCTTCACAGGGAATTGGAGGAAGGCAGGGAGGGGGGTTGAATGGGGCAGGAGTGGACAGAACAGAGCAATGATGGGGTCAAGGAGGATGGTAGATCAGGCCCAGATCAGGGCAGGATGGGTGGTGGTGACATCTCACACCAAATCCCAAGCTCCTTACTGGGTCTAATCTGCCATCACGGAGCAATGCCATCATGGAGCTGCCATCACCAGTAATTTAGTTGGTGCAGGTCTGAGTTGCCTCATAGCAGCTGCTGGGGCTTACCCTGAGGAAAGGGGACAAATGGCCCCTTACTCTGAGGAGACCCCCATCAACTGAAAATCCCCCATGGGATGCAGTGGAAACCACACCTCTGCATCACTACGCAGGGATTTATGGAGGACTGGGCTGTTACTCCCTGTGAAAGTAATTTAAGTTACCCACAAGACACAATAGTTCATCTGGTCCATCTGGATGAGAACTGCTGCAGGGTGTGTTTGAATTGAAAGCTGCAATCAATAATTGTGGCCCAATTCCTACCAATCCCCCTGTCATTTATGGGGGATACCTAGGCACAGGTCTGACTTTCGGCCAATTTGGCCCCACTCCTAAGTGGGCCCTGCACAAGGCTGCTGAATCATTGCACTTGCCTGAGCGTGAGACAACACTTCCAAGGCAGCGCTGTGCCAAGCCAGAGACGCAGCCTGGACCAAGCATGTGCTTGCAAAGTACATGTGTCCCACCTGGCCCCAGAGCCAGGGCTGGCCTTAGTGCAGTTTGATCAATTTGGCTGAATTGGAGCCTGTGCCTCGTGTGGCTTCACACTGGGGCAGTGAGTGGAACACCCACATCTGCAGCCCGTACCTCACTCCGTAGCTGATGCTTTGGCATGGAATCCCATGCCAAGGCATAGCAAGGAGACTACAGCAAGCAGAGCATTGCTGCTGGATGACCTTCCCAGCCGCCCTTGGGTCCAATTGGCTCAAAATCAGCCCCCTTTTGAAGCGTGATGTGGGCATGCTGTTGGCGGTGACATTATCATATCATCATCACCAACTACCAGGTGCTGCACTTTGCATGGGGTGCCATCAGTCCCAGGCGCAGTGCTGCCACTCGTTCTGGTTGGGGGTCCACAGGGGGTGGGTGTCCTGCAAAAATGTTTCACCTGGGGCCCCACAGCTCCTAAGGCTGGCCCTGCCTCGGCAATAACTGATGGAACACGGCTTCAACTCCAGCTCCCCAGCTGCGTTATGGAGATAATAATACAGGATACTGCATGAGAAGCAGTTTGCACCACCAAAAACTGTTTTGCAATTTTTTATATTAGTATTATTATCTTTTCTGTAGATTTCTGTAGTCCGTTGATTATCATTGTCCTACTTTTTTTTTTCTTTGATTAGAAGAACCACTTGTCACTCTTCCATTTGCTTCCATTTCAAAAACAATTTGCTACAGTTCACCTAAGCCCCACTGGGCATGCTGAATTTGTTGGCAGTTTTTGGATCTTGGCCACAGGGTGAGAAATGAATCATATCTATGCATCTGCGACTACTTGGGTAAGGGAGCTTATGGTCCGTTACTCCATGTAGCAACCAGACAGCCCCGATGGTTCTCTTCGGATCTGTGCCCACTACTGAGTAGGTGCAGATTCGAGGAGACTCATGTTGGATCTCCCAGGCCAGAACAGGGGATAGGATATGGCAGCAGGGCCTAATCTGCATAATAATAATTGTCTCAGTCATCCTTATGACAATCCAAAAGTAGGTCAAGATTGTTACCCCCATATTATGAATAGGTGGAATGAGAGACTTCCCCTAAGCCCACCTACTGAGTTTGTGGCAGGGTTAAGATTTGAACCAGAGACTTCCGGGTTCACAGCTCAGGCTCTTGGCAACTCCATTACACAGCATTAGGTCTCATGAACTCTGTTAAACAGTGCAAGTGATCCCATAAGTCAGAGCCATGCGGATGTGTCCTCCATTGAAGCTGGCTCAGCTGATTTAGGACAAAGAAGAGCCCTCAGAAGCTCTTTATACCCTACCAAAATGACTGTGTTTGATTGAACAGATCCTATAAAGACAACAGGTTTCTTCCTTATTTGGTTTATTATTAGCCTAGTGATAAAGTACTGTGTTGGCCAGTTCAGTCGGTAGAGAGTTTGTTTGGTCTCTTTGTGTGGTATTTATAGCCTGGTCTGGTTAATGTCAATCTTCACTTTATTGGTAGTCTCTTAAATCCTGAAATTTTACCCAGACTTTTACTAATAAACTACATCTTCACAGAGAAAAGCTATATACGTTTCTAACATAGCCAGTGAAATCTTTCAAGAAAGACCCTTTCACATATGTCTTTTCAACCTGCGTATGGTTATATTTCATCGCTATCCTTTCTTTGCTTGGTTGGGACAGGAATTCAGGTTTCATTTTTCATTCCATTGGGGTCTTTACCACTTTCATTCATATGCACGATCCTTTTGTTGCCCACATCAAATGATCTTGCTCTTTTCCATTGTCAACAGTGGAAAATTGAAAGAATCCACGTCCCACCAACCATTGAGGGGATAGCTATACCCTCAAATGTTTGTTATTAAATGTAATAGCTGTGGTTCAAATGTCACATACTTTAACATTTTCTGACTGTATGTGGCTCAGTGACAAATACCCATGACTGAACCTGAGACAGAGTTTCAACTCTGGAATAGGTTTTCGCTGTGGGCACGAGACCTGATATCTATGAATTAAAGAAATAAGGGCTCTGAGCATGTAAAGAGTGGCCACAGTTGAATAACTGTAGCCTCTTGCCAAACATTTGGGATTAGAGGCAAGACTTCCTGTCAAGGGATATCATTTCTAGAAATACTTGAGCCCATATATTTTCATTATTTCTGCATGTCTTCCTGCCTACCCTATCTGAAACAGCAACAAATGTGTTTAGAACAGTGTTTCTCAAACTGTGGGTTGTGAACCAATTTCAGGTGGGTCCCCATTCATTTCAATATATATTTTATTTTTAATATTTTAGACTTGATGCTACCATGGTGTGTGACTACATTTGAGGAAGTGTTACAGATCCGTACTTTAACAGGCTGCTATGTATATACTTTTAACAATGGTAGTCAATGGGGCTTACTCCCAGGTAAGTGTGGATAGAATTGCAGTCTTTGAAATTTTTTTTAAACTGATCAGAAACTGTTTGGGAGGGTTAAGAGGGTTTCTAATATAGTACCTTCTTTATTTTAAATGAATTTTTAAACTTACGCAATTGTAAACATTTAATTTACTTACTTAATTGATTTGATTTTGTCATATGGGGCAGTGTTAAAAATTTTCCTGCTTGTTGATGTCACTTCCAGCTATGACATCACTTCTAGGTTAATGACATCACTTCTGGTGATGTCCCAACAGATTGTCCCAACAGATTGTCATTCTGAAAAAGTGGGTCCCAGAGCTAAAAGGTTTGAGAACCACTGGTTTAGAACATAAGCCTCTTAAATGTATGGAAAGAAGATTTCCCTGTTCCTGTATTCTTGGTCATTAAAAAGTCTGAAGGTCTGATCCTTTAAACAATTCCATTATTTCTGCCTTGTTACCACTTATGCTTGGATATGAGTCCAAGAACAACTTAATGCTGCTGCCTCTTTCTCTTTCTTTAAATCAGTATTGTTCAACCTGTGGGCCGGGAGTCGTGAACCCTCATTGGGGGGGGGGCGTGGTAACCTTTCAAAGCCTATGCAAGAGAGGACATGGATCCAATCCAATAATGATGCTGCCTTATCAAACCTGAGCTCTTGACAAAATCCTGCACAACCTCTGCTCACTATCTTGCTCCACAGCTCCTAAGGCCAGTCCTGCTCAGGTTGCTACCTCACAGGGTTGTTGTGAAGTCCCAAGAGGGGATAATGAAGCAGGTGCATATTGGGTCCGGAAGGAGAGTAGGATTGGCGGTGGGTCCCCAGTCTCATACTTCATTTATTTTGGGGGTTCATGGCATGAAAAAGGTTGAATATCACTACCTTAAATCTTCCTCAAAAGTCTTCTTTCCTGTAAAAACTGTCCTTATCCCTCAGCAGATACTAGGATACTTCGTAGTAAAACTAAATTTTAACTACTTCATTTATTTATTTTTTGCTGTTTTCTGGGATGCTAAATGTGATTATTGTTAATGCTGTTCTTTTTCTTCTACTGTTTTTTTTTCTTTTTCTTTCTTTCTTTAATGTTGTACTGCTGTCACTATGACATTATAAATTTTGTATGCCATCTTGGGCACTGCGGTAATTGGGTCAGAAGGCAGGGTATAAGCATTTTAAATAAATGAACGAATACTTGCACAGTGTGCTACCAATGACCCATCTTATCAGAATGACAGTCAAAAACCACCACAATATTCTATGATTTGTTTCCTGGGGAGAGTTCTTGGAAGGAAGCCTGCGGAAGCCTTTCATACTGCTTCCTCGGCACAACACCTGCTTTCCTGCAGAAATTCCACTAGGGGGTAGGGACCCCCTAGAACAGGAATGTCTGGGTGGCACAGGGTTACAAAGATAAAGGGAGATTGGAAAAAAACCCTTGTACAACTGGAAGTGCCTTGCATTCACAGAAGAGGGACTTAGTATACAAACCAATATGTACAGTATCAGATACTGTATTAAAAACCTACTAGAAGCTGGAAAATACAAAGCTGTAACATGTTTGTGTAACATGTGCACAAGCAACAACAGGAATGTGAAAAAGTCCCTGAAATATAGTTTACGACTTATGCAGACTTGTTTGGTTTCCCTTGAAAATGATCAGATGCTGAAAAGCGGGATATAAATACTACTACTACTACTACTACTACTACTACTACTACTACCAACAACAACAACAACAACAACAACAACAAAAATTTCACAGCAGTATCACAACCAGTGCTGTCAGTCCAGGTGCATGAATACACAGCTTGGTGCAGGGCCCAATCCTATTCGGTTTTCCAGTGCCAATGCGGCCATGCCAATGAGGTATGCACTGCATCCTGTGGTGGAGAGGCAGTCACAGAGGCCTCCTCAAGGTATGGGAACATTTGTTCCCTTTCCTCGGGGTTGCATTGTGGTTGCACTGGTGCTGGAAAATTGGATAGGATTGGGCTCGCAGTCATTTACTTACCAGTAAATGTGTGTGTTTTAAATGATAGGTACGGAAGAAGCAGCATCTCCAATATGTTACTGTTGACAGTGGCAGTACATGACTATCTAATAGATGCCAAATACCCCTGGTCCAGATTCGTGATTCCTTCAGAAAAGGAGATATTTTCCGTTGGGTTGTCCAGAATATTTGCATGTCTGGTACAGCATATGAAGTATATGAGAAAAATTAATTAAGCATTTCTGTCCAATCTTGCATATATGCAATAGGCACCAAATGTGTACATCCATGGGCTCGGCAGAAACAGGTTAACCTGACACGTCATTTTGAGTTTGATTTTTTTTCCAGAAATTAACACATTAAAGAAATTCCATTCTGTGCTCAGATATGAACTGGTAATAAGAGAGCCTATCAAAGGCACAACTCTGACCCTAAATGTTTAGGTTCCAACCAGTCCAATTCCATAAGCTTCAATAGTATGAACTTTCCTTAAATCTACGTTTTACCAAGTAAGTAGAATGTAGAGCAGGTCACCAAGATGTTAACAAGTCCATCAAGATGTTAACAAGTCCATCAAGTTGGATTCTTCAGACAAGCTTCATCTCTACATTCTTAGTAGAGGGAAACAAGAGACCTTCACAAACATTAAATAGATTTCTAACCCATCAGGACTTCTGCTGTGGTCCTACCCAGACCATAACTGCCTTCTAAGTGGTAGTGGTGTGTAGTTTGGTGATGAAAAAGGCTCAGCTAGACTAACTGTTTGGGGAAAAGACTGGACCACTCCAACTTCACCAATAACATTTGTCAATGAGATTCTTGCAGGTTCCATTCTATAAATACATGGCCATATATAAATTCTATATAATTACTTTCACATAAAAGAAGTATTTCCTTTTTCCATCACTCTCTTTGCTGTTATCCTTCCCTGCTTCCTTCATTTTGTTTTCCTCTGCCCGTCTTCTGTTGCTCTTCATAGCAGCAGCTGTGGGGAAAAGCGACACTGAACCTGTGTGCTCTCCTCTTCTTTGTTCTGGAAGCTGTGAACATTGTGGTCGCTCTTATCTCCCTGAGTAATGAGTTCCAAAGCCTCGCTCCTGTTGGCAAGAAAGCCCTGTGTCTCGTTCTCACAAGCTTCACCCTCCAGCTTGACAGCTTCATGGTTTCCAAGGAACAGGCCTGTGGAGGGAGGCCGTCACAACAAACAGAGGGGCCTCTTTGAGCTCCCTCGCAGCAATTCCATAGAGAGTCTTAAAGATTAACACTATGTCCTTGAATGTGACCTGCTATCAATGGAGCGAGGAGAGGACTGGGGTGGTGCATTCTCCAGGACTGGTGTTACTGAATTGGAGGCCTGCTGAATTTTACACTAATTGAAGCTTTTACTGGCCAGTCCTCATAGTTTGGTATATAGAGCTATGCTAGTCCGGCCAAAGGTCAGAAAGGTCTTCAGAGCCTTATCTTTTGACCCCAGGGGACACTCCAAGTGCTTTTGACTGCATTTGACTTTATAGTTGTAAGTGGAGTCAGCAAGTCCCTGGAACGCACAATGAATGCTGAAACCGGACTTTTGTTTCAATCTTGCAGCTGCTACACAGTCAAGTTATTAGCACTTTTCAACATCTTTTGGCTTTGGGGGGATCAAAACTGATTTTGTAGGGTAGAACTAGAACTATAACCACTGGTGTTGCTAGGGGGGTGCGGGTCACACCGGGTGACGCGCCAGGGGGGGTGACGTGCCCTGGGAGGAGGATGTGCTACCTTCGCAGCTTTCAGAGCTACCCCGTCGCTACCCCGCAGTGGGCGGGGCAGAGTTGCCCTGCCCACTGCATGGGGTGACGCGCATGCCTCCTGCACCAGGTGATGCAAATCATAGTGACGCCACTGACTATAACTGTACTAGAACTCTTGTTTTCTGGGGAGTTTTCTCAATCATGTAGGTGGGCAGTAACCTGAAATGACTCTTGATTAGGGCAGACTAGCCCAGAAGGAAGGGAAAGAGGACAGAACATACACACACTATTCAGAGTTTAAAGTACTATTTGAACTTACTCATGGTCAAGTACAATGTGGAGCAGAGTAAGGTGATCATTTCAGCAATTGTATGCGTGGAACACCACCAAAGGAAAGCAAATTATTGTTTTATTTATTTCACATGGAAGGAGAAGGAGGATCTGAATTTTTCCTCACAGGGGCAAAATTTCTCTTGGCCAGCTATGTAAAGAAGAGGAATGAATTTCTCTGGGATTGAATGAATTCAAAATTCAAGTGGATGAATCTGAATTCAAAAGAATGTTTGATTCCATTTTGGAATTGAAATGGTTTTAGGATACTATCTGAATTCTCAGACATCTATAGACTATAGTAGATATTTCAGGGACACCAGGGCTTCAGAGAGATAACTTACATAGAAAAGCTAGAATCTAACAAGCATCCTTAATGTGCAAGCCTTAGGACAAAACTTCACATTATGCTAAATTGTTGCTCAATGTTGATGTGATTGTTTCTTTTGAACTACATAGCAGCCAGATTGGAAACTTAGCATGGGAGGAAGAGGGATTTAAGTTTTCCACAGTCAAGGAAAGGGACTTTTTTGTTTGTTTTTTGCTTTTAATGTGACTGGAAATTACAATATTAAAAATGCACCACCACATTTATAATCCATGCAAATAAAAAAAAATGCACTATCCCATCCATAGTAAGAAATGGTATCATTTACAGCACAATCCTATGCATGTCTACTTAAAGTCCCATTGTGTTAACTGGGGCTCACTCCCAGGAAAGTGTACATAGGATTGCAGCCTTAGAAGGGATGTGTGACTTTGCTAAATGTGTAGCCGAGCTTGACTTCATGTATATTATCCTATTCTGATAGTATTGCAGACCATTTGCTAGAGGATGCTGAGTAAACTGGATACAGCATGAGTCACCATGTTTGCCTGCACACCTTGAGGAAACATGAGTCCAGGTAGCTTGCATTATACACATTGACCCTCTTTCAGTGCACACGCCTGCCTTGTAGGAGACAATTACCAACCATCTATTCTTCTTTCTGAGTGAACCCATCCTAACTTGAAGATGTAGATCCGGAGTCGGCAACCTATGGGCTGGATCTGGCCCATTACCAAAAGTCATCCAAACCATCCGGAGTTTGGCTTGGGAGACGAAACTTCAGTTTCAATTTGCTGCACTCCAGACGTGAACCTGGCCAGGCGGCTCTTCCATGCTTTGTCTGACTCTAAAGTCAGAGTATGTAAAGCATACTGGGCCACCGGAGTGCAGCATAGCAGGCCCATAGGATTGGGCCCAAAGTTATTGAGCACAAAAGGCACCTTTTATAATGTGGTGTCTTATTATTTGTAGCGTAGGTCCTCTTCACCCAAGGTTGATGTCTTTTTCCAGTAGCTGATGCTGGTGTCTCTGCTTCATTTTTTTTTTTAGAATGTGAGCCCTTTATGGACAGGGAACCACTGACTGATTTTGCTGTATTAACCTCTTTGTGAAATATGTTTTGTAGAAAATGATACATAAATCTTCTTATTAATTTAACATCTTTTTAACATCTGCTCACAGGCCTGATCCTTTTCTAATTTGCTGCCCTATGATCTTACCTGATTAGTTTTTATCTGACTACTGTTTTTATGATATGTTTTTATCTGCTTTTAAATGATGTTTTTAACTTGTTTTAACCTTGTTTTGTAAGCCGCCTTGATTCCCTTCGGGGAGAAAGGCGGGGTAAAAATAAAGTATAATAATAATAAATAATAATAATTATTAATAATAATATCTGAATGAAGGCAGGCAGGAATGGACCCCGTGGAGTAGCTTCAAATACTTCGACCAAAGGAACACATTAGGCCTCTAGTTCATTGGTCCCCTGAAACATTTGCATAACAGAAGTACAACTCTGCAAGGAGGCATCTTATAGCAAAAATCCTAGGCATGTCTACTCAGAAGTAAGCCCCACTGTGTTCAGTGTGGCTTACTCCCAGGAAAGTGTGTATATGATTGCAACCTTAATTCACAAATGGTAAGTCGTAATTCTATTCATAGCTCCGGCAATTTATCAATAGCTATATCTTAAAAAAATGAATCGCTTGGATAAACTTACTTAAAGAGAAATCAATAGAAAATTTTATGAAGAACTGGAAACCAATTATTGACTTTCTGCATGAGAGAGAAAATCATGAGAGGCAGCCCAATCTTGACCTGCCCAGTGCACAGGGCTCCCATGGCACTAAAATGGCTACCGTGAGATTCTGAGCATGATGGGCAGACACCAGCGGCTTCTCAGGGGAAGGGGAGTTTCACCCCCTTTCCCTGGGTAAGAGAAGTAGCCCAGTAATGGAGCTTCTTGATTCTGTGGTTCCTCTTTCGCCAGCACAGAATCAAGGAATTCCGTGTTGGACTGCATGGGCCAACACAGGGCTCCAGATCCATCAGAGTTGTGCTCCACTGGTCCTGTTCCCCTGCTGTCCAACTCTCTCCTTTGCCACACTTTCCCTCCGCCCTCCACCTGCCCCAGCATGCCTCCTCTCTGCCTCCCCCTGCACCCCCACTCACCTCCCCATGGTTTTTAGTTGGCAACCTTCAGTCTCGAAAGACTCTGGTATCGCGCTCTGAATGGTGGTTCTAGAACAGCGTCTAGTGTGACTGAAAAGGCCAATTCGGGAGTGACAATCCCTTCCACACTGGGAGCAAGTGCAGTCTGTCCCTGGTCTGTCTCCCTGGCTATGGGCCTTCCTTCTTTGCCTCTTTGCCTCAGTCTGTTGGCCAAGTGTCTCTTCAAACTGGGAAAGGCCTTGCTGCACAGCCTGCCTCCAAGCAGAACGCTCAGAGGCCAGGGCTTGCCACTTGTTGAGGTCCACTCCTAAGGCCTTCAGATCCAGATGTCCTTGCATCGCAGCTGTGGTCTACCTGTAGGGCGCTTTCCTTGCACGAGTTCTCCATAGAGGAGGTCCTTTGGGATCCAGCCATCATCCATTCTCACAACATGACCGAGCCAACGCAGGCGTCTCTGTTTCAGCAGTGCATACACGCTAGGGATTCCAGCTCGTTCCAGCACTGTGTTGGACCAGACTCTCTTCTTGTTGGACCAGACTCTCTTTGTAACCTCTCCATGGTAAGGCTTGCCAATGTACCTTACGGCATGGGGATAAGAATAGGCCCTCAGTTTGGCTGTACTTGTCGTAAGAGGCGACTAAACAGCCACCGGGTAGATGGGGCTCGTCAGCCTGGGAAGGCAGCTCATCTGAGAGAAGGAAAACTCTGATCCCAAACCTCCACTGCCTTGTGGCTACATCCAGTTATGGAAAAGGCTTCAGGAGTCAACCTCGAGGCAAAATCCAGAGCCGGAGTCCCTGAGGCAGTTCATGGCTGAACACAGTCACGTTCTGGCAACTCCTGCGACGCCGCTGGAACCAACCGTATTGGCCTCTGCCTTTCCATTGGACCATTTCAGCGACGTGGAGAGGGGGGATTTGCTGCATGGGTAACAGCCTATCCTCCATACCTACTTTACCCAGGCTTCGCGCACTGGAGAGGTTCCAGAACCACCATTCAGAGCGTGACACCATAGTCTTCCGAGACTGAAGGATGCCAACTCAAACTCACAACAGCGTGTGCCAGAGGTAAGCCATTGCGCCAGGTTCAGGATCGGGCCCTTAGTGAGTTGTGGAGTTGAAGATTAGATTAAAAGGAATAGAAAACATTAATTTGAAATAATAATTTGAAATGGAATACTTATAATGAGAAGATAAAAGGGGCTGTAGGAGATATAACGTATATATGGGTGGAAGATTATTAAGATATAAACTGTAAGTAATTTGAACATTCAGCTTTGCTTGTACTACATTATTAGAGGTATTATTTGCATGTTTCTTTATGTATCTTTAATGGTGTTGTCTGTTTTTATCTTTCTCTTTTTTTCTTCTTGTTTTATTGTGTTTTCCCTTTTCCTTTTATTATTATAAATAAATGAAATATAAAAATTAAAAAAATAAATTGCAGAAATACGTGACTTGATCCTCTTTCTGTTCCTCTATAAAGCAATTTAAAAAATCCAAAAAAAAACCCCATACACCTAAATATTATAATTAGCGATGATTTTTCAGCAAAGAACCGGCCCCATTTCAAGACACTTGTCTGAATCTGTTCAGTGCGACATAATCCCATTTTGCGAGAGGAAATTTAATCAACATTGCTCCAAGTACCTTTTTATAGTGGAATGAAAGATCGGCAGGGAAAGGGGTTAAGAAGTTAAACCAAAAGGACAATAGGCAGTAGCAACAGAGCCATGTTCCTTTTCATGCGCATTGTCTGAGTGGGCAGGTCTGTCAGTCAATAAAGCAGATGGACTCTGACTCACGGGTGGCGATGTAGGGAATCTAAGCTTCACGGAGACTTTTGCCTAAAGGCTGGCTCCTGCAACCAGATCCCGACAACTTCCCTACAGCGTTGTGCATGTTTCACTAATACATGCCAATGGGATTAGCATCAGGCAGCAATTACAAACTCTCTTTTGTGTGGCCTACACAGCTTTGATTTCTAAAGTCAACTAATGCTGCGTTTCAGCTCCGGACGGTGCTCTGGCTCTCCAGATGGAATTCACAGAGGTTTCAGCATCTTTTTCTGTCGTTCAGAACCCCTGGGCCTTAAGCACCCTAGACAGGAGCTGCATGGTCCCTATCCATGACACTGAGGCTAGATTTGTTCTAAAAGTTACATGGAATACTCTCACTTGTACATTTGGCAACTTTAGAACCTGAATTTGATTTTTTTTCACCCATTTCCAATCACAGTTCCACATGTGTATGAGAAACAGCATGCACACAGATCCTTCTGCTGCCTCCCCCAGCTGTTGGAGCTGAACTTATGTCACCATTTAAGGGGTGGGGGTTTAGAGGGCTTTCATTCATTTCAATGCAGATCAACCATTTGCAAGGTTCAGCGTTCCTAACTCATTTCAGTTTTAATCTTTGTCCAAGGAATGTTCAATTCCCGTATAAACCAGCTCAATATATCTGCATTGCAGTGACCTCTAAGACTAACAGCAAACTGATTGCTATGAATTACAGCTGCCCTTGATCTTTTGTTTGTTGTTGGCTTGTTTTACAACCCAATCCTATTTGGGTGTGCATCATCATAGCATGTCTTCCGCTGGCGCTGACTGCCATAAAGCAGTCGGTGCCAGTTGTGAAAGGTGCTCTGATAGCATGCTATGACAGGGCACTGCCGGGAATGCTGGTGAGAAAGCCGGAGCCTTTCCACTGTCACCAACAGACCTGGAGCTGCCTGCCAATTGGGGTAAGATGGCAGGGAAGGTGGAACAAGGTGGCGGGAGAGTGGAATGGGGTGGGGGAGGGTGAAACGAAGCAGTAATGGGGCAGGGTGGAACAGGATGCTGACGGGGGCAGAGGACAGGTGGTTTGGGTTCAGCCACCACCAAAACATAACTCCCTTCTTGGACCCGATCCTGCAGTGTAGGTTTACGCAGACCTGCATCAGCTATTTAGCTAGTGCAGGTCTGAGTACACCTCCCTTGCCCAGAGGAGACTTCCTGGACTGCAATCCCACCGCAGGATGCTGCAGTAGCCATTTTGGCGCCACTGTATCAGCACAGGTGAGGAAACAATAGGATTGGATAGTGCCGCCCATGCAATGCCTCCACCCCCCATGCGCAAATCCACCCCCCAACATACCTGGAGCACACGATGCCTCACACGACTCCAGGATGCATCGGGGAAGCCTCCTGAAGGTGCTCCAACACTTTAAACAGTGCTTCCAGCAAATCAGAAGTACGTTTTCTGACTCCGTTGGGAGCCTCAGAGAGGCTTCCATGGGGTCCTAAAGGTGCATGAGGGTCTGTGCCCAGGACATTTGCCCCATCAATTGAATGACAGGTCAGCCACTGTTCAAGTCTCACTAATTACAATGAATTCAGCATGTACTGTATTTTGCTCAGTCCCAGTGAAATCAATGTAACTTAAAAGGGCGTACATTTGTCTGGATCACGTAATTTATTCCACTATGTCAGATTTTTTTTTTTTAATTTTGTCTTCATATACAAATACTCAACAGGGCTTACAGTCAAGATACACATCTCTTTCCTATTGTATTTTTTTTCCATTTTTAAAAAAACTTTTTACATAAGGGACCAAACTGCACTGCAAATATACCAAACCTACCTTACACCAGTAATTTAATCTGGGTTCCATAAAATAGAAGCATTCCTGGAACAAACAAGTTGTTCTTCACAGCTTGGATGTATATGAAAGCTGTCACAAATTAACTATTTCAAAAGAAAATGTAAACATGATCTTATTGCTGCTCCAGAAAAGGAACAATGCCATACTTCATGGTAAGGGAATGGGAGACAAGCCAACATTCAGAGCCTTAAGGAGAAAGTCTTGTTTCCCTAGCAAGCTATTAACTTCCAAAGCTACTTAGACCCCCAAACATGTTCAACTGGAAATAAGCAACCGGGCTTTAGTCTAATATCCGTTGTAAAGTCATTTACCATAAACAGAGGGCCTCATGTCTGCTGAACTCTTTTATTCTGATGTGGCAATTTCCTAATATTCCCGTGTACCAAAAGAACATAAAGAGAATCCGCAGGCCAAAGGCCAACCAGTCCAGCACCCACTTCCCATAGTGGCCATTCATTTGTCTCTTGGAAGCAGCCTTGAAAGCACCACCACCACTTCCCATCATTGCTTGCCCTCCAGCAACTGGTAGTCAGTGGATTTAGTACCCACTGATTTACCTATCTCCATGAATGCATTGTGCAAATCAATCCTATTGCCAGAGCACTGGTGGGAAGGTGGGAGCCTTCCCAGGTGGGATCCCCCTGGAACTCGAGGCAGGTTCATCAGCAGGGGAGGCAGGACAGGGTGGGGGAGGGTGTGGGAGAATGTGCAACATGGCGGCAACAGGGTGGGTGGATGGAACAGGGAGGTGATGTGGGTGCAGGACGAGTTCGGGAAAGGGGCGGGTTCAGCAATCTGAACTGACCCATTGGGACCACTGCAGCATGACACAGGGAAGTGATTCCCCTTGCCTCAAGCTGCGCTGCTTTTGGCTCCAGACTTGTGCTGGATATACAAGACCACTAGCCTGCCTGTTTCCAGCGCAAGTTAGCATTGGGCTGTAAAACAACCTCAAGACAATTACAATAAAACACACGAGCAGAACAGCAGACATCTTATAAGAAAGGGCAGGACCTGCAAAATCCAAGTGTAGATAGTATTGATATCATTCTTAGCCTCAGGTAAAAACAAGGAAGGAAGTAAATGAAAACTGAGAACATTGCATGATCCAACTTTACATTTGTAATTCTGAAAGAAACAAATTATAGCACACCCACTTGAGAAGGTGTGCTATAATCAATTATGTGCTTGCCCTTTCACTAAAATCCCTGGAAATGGTTGAAAGAGAGACTGAGACCCCCATTAATCCCATTCCCAATTATTCCCATTTCTAAAACCATCTTAAATATGTGTGTCTCTATGATGTGCCCTTTAAAAGGCAACTGCACTTCTTCGGTAGCTTATGCATCAAGAGATTTTCTTCGTTTTATTTAGATTTTTCACATTCTTCTTTTATGGTGTGTTTTGAAGTCCTCTCTATTGTCTTGGTGAACTCCCAACAGAGTCATCAAATGCCATCCTTTAGGAGCTGGGCTCTTCTCTCCTAAAGTACCATGGATTTCAAATTTCAAAGTCATTAAATTCAGGCATGGTCCTTCTCACACAACTTGGGGGGGGGGTGCATATTTTAAACATGGATATACTATCTCTGATCTTTTGGTTCTTGCCTTAACAGGAAACATATATAATCTCTTTCCAAGAGAAGACTGGGGATAAGTTACAAAATATCTAAACAGATATCCTTTATTGGACTTAAGACTTTTTGCTAAAAATATTCCATGAGACTCCAGACTGTTCCTTCCATCTGGCAGTAAGAAATGCCCCAGCTTAATATTTGGAACCATTCAAAGGATGTGAATTGTCTGTTATTTAAATTGCTTAATATATTTTTATTACAGTGAGTAGAGTGTACACCATTGGATTTTCTTCCAAAATTTCCATAATGGTACCAGCTTTAGTGTAACTGAAGGATTTTATGTTATTTCTTTTCCCAGTTGAAACTGATCCAAAAAGCACATCTCAAAATCTTCACATGTCCCCAAGCTGTGCTTCCTTTCTGAACCTTCCTCTTTCCATCCCTAGAGCCTCATATACAACCATAGAAGCTTATTCCCCATCTTCTACAGGACCTTTAGAGCCAGTGTTACCTTTTGCACCACTTGAGTTCAATAGCAGAGATATTCCTTTATCCTCAGAAGTGTATCAACAAAACACTTCATAATAAGGGAGCCTACTTTGGCTAAACTGTCCCTAAGACCAGGCATGCAGTTGTTATTTGCCCAACCTTAAAACATAGCCCATTACAGAAATCAATCTTCTTTGCCAAGCCTTGTGCTGTAGCAAAGATGGGAATTTGCCCTGATTATCTTCCTATTCAAAACACAAGCAGTTGTCGACCTTACCCCTGTGCCACCTGGATACATAGGATCGCAAAGTGTCTTCCCCAGAGAGGAGAATTACCTCCACTACAGAGCCTTGTGCAAAGTCCTCTAGCACTCCAAAAGCCTTCGGAGGCCTCTGGAAGGCTGTTAAACAGTACTTCCAATTCTCTGACAAAACTGGAAGTACTGTTTAACTTCCCCCCCCCCGAGGCCTCAGAAGGCTTTCGGGGGGCTAGCAAATGCCACACAGGGTCTCCCTGGCCTTTGGAAGGGCTCCAGAGGGCGGGTGGAGGTGGCAGCAGTGTTGTGGTGAGTGTGGCGATGCTGCCCCACAGGCCCCACAGGCCCTGGGGCTTTCCCCCCAACCCCCCCAGGACTGCCACTGAATATAAGCACACACAGCAAATGTATGTAGAACAATGCAATGGGTGTGTGTGTGTGTTTTGTATGCAAAGATGGCATCTATGAACAAGTGCTGAAAGCAAGCTCCGTTTAGCTAGTCCTACAGTAGATGAGAAAGAGAGTACTGTGACTTCTTCCATCCAAGGAAAATAAATAACTTGGCATCTAGTTACATGCTGATTGTATCTGAAACAGGTTCTAGAGTGGAGAGATGGAGAGCTGAGGAAAGGAACAAGGTGGGCAATGCTGCTAAATAGTTCCCTTGGGTCTATACCTATTCCTTGTCCAAAGCAAGAGGGTAAACCCAGTCTTTAGCTATATGAGATAAAAAGTCTATTTGAAGTTGGAGTCTGTGGCTGCCTTTTTCACAGTAAATTGACCTTGTGTGGTGCTGCCAATGTCATAATGCTCAGCTTTATCTCGGCTGAGAGAGAGAGAGAGAGAAAATCGCAAACTGCTTCTGCATGATTAGTTCTGCCACTTCAAACGTGTTTCTTCCAAGTTGGCTTCCACACTTGCTGCCAGAGATACATGCCGCTGGGAGACTCTAATCTTCCTTGGAACTTCTGGGATTTCAGTAACCCTTTACTCACCAGGCTGCAAAGGCAGATGTTTAAGGGACTCTTGGAGTTAACTTTTCATACCATTATATATATATATTTATTTATCAACTATATTTATCAAATGAATATGCTGTTCCTCTCTTAAACAATGTTCAGAGCAATGTGCAAAACATTGGACACACACACACATACTATGCCAACAATCAATTAAGGCCCAAATCCTAACCAACTTTCCAGCACTAGCATAGCTGTGCCAGTGGGGCATGTGCCGCATCCTGCCCTTCGGTGGCACTCACAGAGACCTCCTCAAAGTAAGGGAATGTTTGTTTCCTTATCTCAGAGCTGCATTGCCCTTATGTTGGGGCTGGAAAATGGGTTAGGATTGCACCCTAAAGCATATATCATCAACAAGAACAGAAGCAAATGGTACAGAACAGAAACAACTCAAACATACAAGGAACTTGAAGAAAAGAAAAGAAAAGAAAGACTTTCAGAATAAAATGTTTTTGTGTGGTGATAGAAAGTATGTAATAATGTACATTTTTTCCCAAGGGAAAAAAATTACCATACTCGACTATAGTAGGTGAAATTTTGTCAAGTAATCAAGCTCAAATTATCACTTCGCCTTATCTCCAGGTCAATCAGAGGGCAGAGCCTTTCAACTCTGAACAGTTTCCTTTCTCTGCTCAGCTCAGGCAGGCACCAATTTCTATAGTAAATTCCTGGGAAATTCCAGCCAAAGTTAAACTTTTATTCTCCTCCAGAGAATTTTGCAAATGTTGCTACAGCCTGATTCCCTTTTGCAAAGGCTTTGCATTTGGCAGAGGTCTGTTTTTTGAAACACCAGGATGGGATCCTCCTTTCCATTTGAAACAAAGTCCCAGGCTACAATTCAGTGCACCATTACTTAAGAATAACACCCATGGAAAGCAGTGGGTCTACTTCAGAGGAAAAAGGGTTGCAACTATATGCTGCTCATCTCTCTGCTGTGAACTGAATCGCACACTCTCAGTTATGTGTTATAAGTTGTATTTTATATGTAGAGCTTTGGGCTTAAAACTGGATTTGATTCATGGATCTCCTGCAGTGGTTCCCAACCTTTTTCACTTGCATATCCGTCAGCAGCCCATTTCCATAAATTGTACCCTTCCTATTGGCAAAATGTTGTAATTAATAATACAAGCCCTCATCTCCTCCATATGAAAGCCCAGACTTCATGTATTTATCACAGTGTTTTCTCTTTTTATCTGTTTGAAGAACAGAAGACTCTGCCTTTGCACTGTTTTGCACTGGAAGTGTGCTGAGAAATTCTGAGTGATTGCTCACTTTCCATATTATTTTTCAGCTGTTTTACTGTGCTGGTTTTCAATCACTGGTGCATACAATAATTGATGACCAAAAACTAGCTTTTGGTGGAGCTTTCACAGCCAACTAGCTACCTCCCTTCCTGCCTTGCTGGTCCTGCAAGCCATTCTGGAGCATGACCTGCATTATGCCATTCTTTTTCAAGTACCCCTAAAGGTCCTGTTGAGTGATCCTGGGGATACATGAATCCCTGTTTTACTGGTATGCTGTTTACACTGCACTTACTCTGACAGTACTTACAAAAAGGTGGTGAAGACCAGAATTTAAAAAGAATAAAAATGTATCTTATGATCTTTTACTGTTTTTAATAAATTAGAGACTGTACAGTTCTTAGGTAACAATTACTAGTAGTTTATTTTTCAGGATCTGGCCTGGGGTAAAATCAAACAAAACTATAGTCAGACCCCCCCCCCCCCAACTTATCTGAGGGTCATAGAAAATTCCATGGTTTTTGGGTTAAAACCTGCCCTCGACTTGTCTGTGGGATCGACTTATAGGCAGGTTTCTGCGGTGCCACCTATGTAATTGTTCTTTACAGCACCCAGCGCCGGCGCTGGGATGATTTAGGATTGGGCTGTAAGCCAGTGAAATGAAGTGGCCAAATTATAGACGTCTTTGTAACAGCAAACCTTGCCCACATTCAAAATCCATTGATGGTGCCGTTCACATACATTCCAGACCAGATTATTATGAAATACTTCATGAAATACTGACATCTAATGATTTTTCATCTTTCTTAGGGAAGTAGAGCAGCAGTAACAAGTAAAACATGACAAGTATTTAAAAATAAATTGTGTTCTTGTTATGAAAAACATTTCACAGGCAGAGCAGGGAAGCAAATTCTGAATCTCTGTGTCAAGGATGTTTTCAGATATTTTTGACCAACGAGCACCTTGAAATTCTCGAGCACATTGCCTGGAATGAGAGCTTTCATTCATTTCAACAGGACTTGTGCTGAGGACAGTCGTGGAGGATCGTGACCTAAAAGAGTTAAACCTTGAAATGGAGTAAAGGGAATCTGCTACCTGACAAGTAAGTCTATGTATCAAAAGGTTTTCCTAACCAACTTGACACATAAATGGTGCATGATGTCAGCTTCTATTAAAGGTTTTGTAAATGATGACAGCCCGAAGAAATAATGGTTGTTTTCCAAGAAGAGCGCTTCAATTCAATTTTATATGATATTACAAAATGTTATGAATGCATCTCTCTGGGAACGCGGCAATGCATATACCGGACCTGTATAATGTGACCCACCAGGCCAAATGCAGCCCATCAGGCATGGAAGGAGGCCTAGTGGGTCTCAGTGAAACTTTCTGATATTGATGCTTTTCTCAAACTGCAAAAACTTGGCGTGTCAAAATACATGGCTGCTAGGCTGAATTTGGTTTGGTGGGTCACCTATTGTACAGGTCTGAAATAAACTGAGAAAGTTACTATATATACACCTTTCTGTCCTTCATACTTTCCTCCCTGTGACCTCCAGCTCCACCACCATCAATTGTCCAAAGGTCTCCTACTCCCTGAAAAACTTTGCCCATTTTCCCCTTGCTGCCTCTTATGTCTGAACCTGCATGCCAGAGTACCTCCTTAAAATTCATCTTTTCTGCTACTGCTTTGGTACTTGTCCCTAGTTCCTATACTTTAGTATAACTAAGCTTAAGCATGCATAACTGAAATAAATGCAGACTCTCCCCTTTTTATGTCCTTGCCTCCTTTTTTCCCTCACTTGGGGCATGGACCTGTCCTTTTCTTTGTTAAACACCATTCACACTGATGGTACTATTCAAATGAATAAAAAATATTATTAAGAGGAAAAAAGCAGACTCACATGATTAGCTAGCATGATCCCAGACTCACATGATTAGCTAGCATGATTATAGAACAGTGATAGCATTACTGATTACATCACCACCTGTTCCAAGACACATTTCATAAAAGAAAATGAGACATATTTATACCATAGAACAGTGGTTCTCACACATTTAACACCAGGACCCACTTTTTAGAATGAGAATCTGTCAGAACCCACCGGAAGTGATGTCATGACCAGAAGTGACATCATCAAGCACGAAAATTTTTAACAATCCTAGGCTGCAATCCAACTCAGGAGTTAGTCCCATATACTATCATTGTTAAAAGATTATACATAGTAGCTTGTTAAAAATAGAGGACTATAACATTTCCCCAAATGTAGTCACATAACAGGGTAGCATTATTATTATTATTATTATTATTATTATTATTATTATTATTATTATTATTATTAACAGTATTTATATACTGCTTTTCAACTAAAAGTTCACAATGCGGTTTACAGAGAAAAATCAAATGACTAATGTCTCCCTGTCCCAAAAGGGCTCACAATCTAAAAAGATGCAAAAGAACATCAGTAGACAGCCACTAGAAAACACATTGCTGGGGTGAGGTGGGTCAGTTACTCTCCCCCTGCTAAAAAGAGGAGCACCCACTTGAAAAAGTGCCTCTTACCCAGTTAGCAGGGGTTAGCATCAAATCTAATATATTAAATATAAAATATTAAAATGATTGGGGACCCACCTGAAATTATCCCGTGACCCATCTAGTGGGTCCCCACCAACAGTTGGAGAAACACTGCCATAGAAACAGCATAGGGTTCAGCATATTGATTCTGATTATTACAGTTTCAATTCCAAAACGGTCTACAAATTTAGGGAAACTTTAATCAGCGTTTCTATGAATGGTGATTTTATCCATTTTGACCAAGGTCCATGTTTTTTATAAGATCAACAATAGGAAAATTTTCCGCTGTCTTATGCAATGTCTCTGCACTGAAAATTTTCAGTATGTGCCATTGAAGCCACTGAGGTCTGGTAAGATGCTGCCCTTTGCCCAGGCAGCTCAGGTTTCTGAAGCCTTCTAATTAGTTTGTAGGGAGGAAAAACCGTTTTGGAAAGCTTTTGCTTTCGCATAACTATCCAGTTCTTGAATAGTTTACCTAAATTGCCAACAGTACATAGGGAAACGATCAGAATAAAGATAAAGGTGGTAGACAATATTCCAAGAGGAGGAATAATCCATCTTCATATGATGTCATTTCTCCAAGCCAATCTATGCATTACACAGAGATCTATGATGGGGTGTCCGGAAGTATTTTCCTTTTCCAAAAAACAGGCACAGAAGGACCTTGCTTCAATGGCAAATGCAGCTCAAGGGAATGGAGGTTTCCTCCTGCGCCATATACGAGTGCCCTTTGTATGCCCTTCCCCTATGTAATCAGTTCTGGAGAGGAAAACATTCAGGCACAATAAATGCCTATATATTTTGCCCTGTGCAGCTAATGGCAAGTGGGGGGGGGGGCATTTGTATTGGTTCCATGTTGTACAAATGCACACACACGCACACAAACTATTCTTAAGATAATGCATCAAAAGATTCAATCCCAGGTCTGCTGTGTAACATGGACTTTGTCCCTTGCTCCGAATGTGGGATTCAGCAGCTTTGCCAGCTACCCTGGATGCATTTTGCTTTTTCATTTCCCATTTTTCATAAACCTTCCTAAACCCTGGTGAATTGCTGACCTGTTAAGCACACAATGACGACTTGGCATCAGAACAATCCTTTGGAGATCAGCCCTCTTTTCGGAAGTGCTAAGTACGGGTCTTTATGTTAAGAGACGGACTCAAATGGTGTGGATATTCTCAACGATGTAACTCCTACTTGTGGGTTGAAAATGAGGCCTAAGAAGGCCAATTGCCAGATAATGCCCTCACACTGAAGACTGTGTACAAACTGAAAGATTGAAGTGCACCCTTTCAGCACCAGGATTCAGTTTCACTGGAAACCACACTTCTTTCTATGGCTTGTGCTGGAGGAAGCAATAGAGCCCCAGCCCCTCAGCATTCTTTTTCACACTCTGCCTGTAGACAAGTATATTGGGCTGTCTGGAGTGCCCTCTTCATCAACACGTTCCATGAGGCTTTGGCACGGCAGAATCCGACTTGTGCCGATGACAGAGAACTAAAACTGCTTGAGAGAATTTTGAAAAAAGAAAAATGAACCGCCCCCCACCGTCACCTACCCCTACCCCTCTCCCCCAACACCATTGCAAGTCATGTCACACTGTGCTGTGGTCATTGCAGCTTAACTGCGAAATAACCATTCTCATGAATGCAAAAAGTTGCACTGATAACCTTGAGGGTGAACCGATAGCAGAGGACAAAGTATGTCCCTTCAATGTGTGACTTTTTCAGCTATCAGGGCATTTAACTTCTCTTTCCATTTTAACTCTTTGGAAGTGCTGAAGTTTAGATTGCAAAGTACCGATTTATCAGAAAAGAGGAGTGTATGACATTCTGCAATGTGACTCTTTAAAACCCCAAGGAATTTGGTTGGAGGGGAAGAAAGAGTTTGGAGTTCTGAGCAAGATGCAAGAAAACAAAACTAAGAAAGGCTGTATAGGCCTGGATCCAAAGAACTACAGCACTAATTCTGCAACCCATGAGGACTTCGGAATCATATTTTTTGTGTATGAGTCTTCCCACCAGCCACATCTTTCTTTCTTTTCTTTTTTTTTACTGAAATCAGAAGATTTTCAAAAGTAGTTTGCGATATACTAAAAGGATCTACCATTCAAAACCAGGAAAAAAGTTCAGGGGTGGAATGTCACTGAGCATGCCCAAAACTCTTGGGTGCACCATAAGTAAGGGCACACTCCTAACCCCTTATGTCAGTGCTTTCCAGCACTGGCATAGTGGTGCCAATGGGACATGTGCAGCTTCCTGCAGTTGGTGGTACTCAGAGGGGCCTCCTCAAAGTAAGGGAATGTTTGTTCCCTTACCTCAGAGCTGCATTACCCTTATGTCAGTGCTGGAAAGCACTGACATAAGGGGTTAGGACTGCGCCCTAAAACTTTGGAGACCCAGCACTAGGATTTAACAGCATAGTGATAGAAAGTTACATTTAATAGATTCCATCTCCTGCTGGGAAAGAGAGAAAAGAAGGAAAGGAGACAATCAGATAAGTCATGCAGAAGGTATTGTTGTCAGGGTGCCATTCAGGGAAGGTTATCCCATCATGTCCTGTATTTCCACACACATATAATGAGGTGAAGATGCACCATAGCTCAGTAGTAAAACATACATTTTCCATGCACAAGGATCCAGGTTCAGTCCCTGGTACCGCTGCTTGAAGGATCGTGAATCGGGTAATGGGAATTGCCCTGAGACCCGGGAGAGCTGCTATCAGACAGACAATGTTGGGTGAGATGAACCAATGGGCTGGACTGAAGGCAGCTTTCATGTGTGTGGGGCATCATTATTTTGCTTCTAAGCATGGAGTGGTAATTCTTAGAACCAATTAAGGGTGTGTGTGTGTCCAAACCAAAAGCATACATCAATCTCTCTGCTCAAAAAAAAAGGTGACTGTTTGCATGTGCTGTTAACATTACTGCGCAATCCTGAAAATGAGTTGGGCCAGTGCAAGTCCCTTGCGCCGGCCTAGGAGGTCACAAATGTACTCCTTGGAAGTAAGCTGCATTGGCACACAGAAGTGCACCAACACATGGAGGCTGAATCCAGCCTCCGTGGAAGCTTACTTTATGAGCCTTGTGTTGGCCCAGCTGGGCAGGAGGTGGGGTGGGAGGGAGGGAGGGAGGTGTTCCTGGATGTGTGGAGGGCGGGGGAAAGTGGGCCTGGGGATGGGCAGGTGGGAAGTGGGAGGCGGGGCTGGGATCTGGCAGTTATGCCTGATCCCAACCCCCGTTCCCAGGGAGATCAGAGTGGCTTTAAGTCGCTCTGCTCTCCTGCCGTGGCGCAAGTCCAAGAAGACCCATTGGGACAAGGATGTCAAGTTTCCCCTTGGCTCTGGCTGAGCTGTCTTGGGACCCTATCCTGTGCTGGATACAGTGCAAGCCCTTAGGGCCCAACCCTACCCAACTTTCCAGCACTGATGCATCCGCAATGCAGCCTTGAGGTAACGGAACAAATGTTACCTTGAGGAGGCTTCCACGACTGCTCTCCTCACCCCAGAACACAGCACATGCCCCACCTGGAAAGGTGGATAGGATTGGGGCCTAACAGCTTTATCCTGCCAAATTTCTCCTGTGTTGATTCAGCAGCAACAGTGCCACTGCTTGTTCCATTCTGCAGGGCAGTTTGGGGTACCGGGAACAAATGTTCCCTCCCAGTTAGAGAACATTTGTTCCCTTGACCCAGAGCAAACCCCTGCTGCCCCAGCGCCAGCTACTTTGCGAGTCCAAGTCTGAGTGGAACTGGGTTGGTGATTCGAGGAGGGAAGGGGAATAAGGATATCAACAATGCCAATGCAGCAGATATTTCCCCTTCTTGGTCTTAATCCACCACCTTCCTGCCTCAGTCTCGCCCCCCCCCATTCTATCCACTGCCCACTCCATTCTGCCCACTTGAAATGACTTGAAATCAAGTTAAAATTGGCTCTACAGTGGCTCAGGACAAGTCACGACAGCCGCCCATTGTGACTCGCAAGTCGACTTGAGTCAGGGGGTCGGAGGCTTGTGACTCAATTTGCAGCTCAGCATAGTGACTTGGGCACATCCCTGCTTGAAGATGCCAAAACTGAACCAAGGACGTTAGGCATGCACAGTGTGTGCTATACTCTACCAGAGATTTATGGTCCCCATCCTGAGTTAAGAGCAGTGTTGGTCTAGTCAAGAAGATAGGTCTGTTCAGAGCTGAATAGTGGAATAGCAGAGAATGCTTCTCTCTGTGCCTTGCTTAATATGATCTGGAAAGCCTCCTGGTTTTCCACATGATTTCTAAGGAGATGGTACACTGGTATAAACCTTGGTTACATGTACAAGGCAACAGCAGTAGCACTGCAGCACTTTCTGCTCTTCCTTTACAAACACTTCCAAGATAAGAGCATCTGAATGCAAACTGACAACAAAGGAAGCTGCCTAGAACAGTGATAGCATCCTCCCTGATATCTAGCAAGAGATATCCAGGGTGTATCCCTAGGCCTATGAATAGCTCACTGAACAACATTTGGTTAAGAATCTTAGTCATTGTGTTCCTCCAGTATAATCTATACATTATGCAGACTGAGATGGTAGAATTTTGCACTGTCCAACTTTTGATGGTGAGGAGGGGTGAATACAGGTTGAGACTAATTATTTGCATGGGTTCCAAGCACTCATGTGGATGGCAAAAAATGCACTATAGCAAATCAATTTAAAAAACAAAGTTTCTTTGCTCCAGTAATTTAAAAACAGCCTTGCTGACTTTTGTGATGTAAGATAAGAGTCGTTAAGAAGACAATCCGTCAATCAGTCCTCCTTCAAGTGCTTCACTCAGCCCCTCCCTTCACCAATGCTAAGTGATCCCCTTTCTTTCACTCAGTGCTCAGAGGGAAGGGAGAGGTCCACTGGAGAGAGAAGGATTGATGGATTGTCAGCCAGCTGCCCCCCCCCCTCATATTAAGGAAGCTATTGTTAAAGGACTGTTCAGTTTTTTAAACTGATTTAAAGGGGTGCATTTTCCCCTTCTCCAGGGATCAGCACATTCCTTCTCATTTGCAGGGACCTTCCTGCACATTCCTTCTCAGGGATTCATGTTGAGTCAAATTCGTGTATAAAAAATCCATGTATAACAAGGCTGGACCTGTACTCGTATTCGGGTGAGAATGTTTGAGACACATATTCCTGGATTCCCAAAGCCTTTTTCCTACAGATCTATATAGGTATCTCAGATTCAGTTTCTTCCAGTAGCTACAAAACCAGGAATACTTGATGGCTGTCTGTGGCTGCCTGGCTTGAACTTGTGTGTGTGTGTGTGTGTGTGTGTGTGTGTTTTGATTCAGAGAGAGTACAAAATGTCTGCCAAGCCTAAAAATGATGCAGATCAGGTTTCCATGTCTGTTAGGTGACGCTTACTCAGCAGTCTGGCTCTTGTCAGTAATTTCTCAGCTGTTTATTGTGGTGGAATTACACTACAGAGTTAGAAACAGGGGCTAGGAGGAGGAATTCTTTGTCCCTGTTTCATTTAAAATTACATCTAATCTTATCAAGCTTCTTGACGTTGTTCCTTGCTCTGCTTGTGACAAGTACAGTGCCAATTTTCTTCAAGTTTGTCACTGTACAAACTATGAGAGTAGGCAGAACCACAAAAAAGGAGTGTCCCCCCCACTGTTTAGACAGCAAATGTGGTACAGTAGTTAGAGCGCCCAGACAGGGCAGAACTATGACTAGGGAAGGACTATGACTAGGAGAGTTCCAAATTCAAATGTACTCAGCACTCTGACACTTTTTACATAACCTTGGGCTCAAGTCAATTTTACTTGATGTTGGTTTTGGTGTTGCACGAGAGAAAAAAGAACTTCCCTTTCATGCATTTCATGTATAATTTTACACGTCTGTAGTGGTTTGGGAAGTGGACTTAGACCTGGAAGATCCAGGTTCAAATCCCCCCTCAACTATGAAGCTTCCTGGGTGACCTCGGGCCAGACACTTTCTCTCAGCCTCACAGGGTTGTCGTGAGGACAAAAGGAGGTGAGCAGCTGTGTACACTGCCCTGATCTCTTTGGAGGAAGGGCAGTATACAAATTGAATAAATAAAATAAATAAGAACATAAGAACAGCCCCGCTGGATCAGGCCATAGGCCCATCTAGTCCAGCTTCCTGTATCTCACAGCGGCCCACCAAATGCCCCAGGGAGCACACCAGATAACAAGAGACCTCATCCTGGTGCCCTCAATTGCATCTGGCATTCTGACATAACCCATTTCTAAAATCAGGAGGTTGCGCATACACATCATGGCTTGTACCCCGTAATGGATTTTTCCTCCAGAAACTTGTCCAATCCCCTTTTAAAGGCGTCCAGGCCAGACGCCAGCACCACATCCTGTGGCAAGGAGTTCCACAGACCGACCACACGCTGAGTAAAGAAATATTTTCTTTTGTCTGTCCTAACCCGCCCAACACTCAATTTTAGTGGATGTCCCCTGGTTCTGGTATCATGTGAGAGTGTAAAGAGCATCTCCCTATCTACTCTGTCTATCCCCTGCATAATTTTGTATGTCTCAATCATGTCCCCCCTCAGGCATCTCTTTTCTAGGCTGAAGAGGCCCAAACACCGTAGCCTTTCCTCATAAGGAAAGTGCCCCAGCCCCGTAATCATCTTAGTCGCTCTCTTTTGCACCTTTTCCATTTCCACTATGTCTTTTTTGAGATGTGGCGACCAGAACTGGACACAATACTCCAGGTGTGGCCTTACCATCGATTTGTACAACGGCATTATAATACTAGCCGTTTTGTTCTCAATACCCTTCCTAATTATCCCAAGCATAGAATTGGCCTTCTTCACTGCCGCCGCACATTGGGTCGACACTTTCATCGACCTGTCCACCACTGCCCCAAGATCTCTCTCCTGATCTGTCACGGACAGCTCAGAACCCATCAGCCTATATCTAAAGTTTTGATTTTTTGCCCCAATGTGCATGACTTTACACTTACTGACATTGAAGCACATCTGCCATTTTGCTGCCCATTCTGCCAGTCTGGAGAGATCTTTCTAGAGCTCCTCACAATCACTTCTGGTCTTCACCACTCGGAAAAGTTTGGTGTCTGCAAACTTAGCCACCTCACTGCTCAACCCTGTCTCCAGGTCATTTATGAAGAGGTTGAAAAGCACCGGTCCCAGGACAGATCCTTGGGGCACACCGCTTTTCACCTCTCTCCATTGTGAAAATTGCCCATTGACACCCACTCTCTGCTTCCTGGCCTCCAACCAGTTCTCAATCCATGAGAGGACCTGTCCTCTAATTCCCTGACTGTGGAGTTTTTTCAGTAGCCTTTGGTGAGGGACCATGTCAAACGCCTTCTGAAAGTCCAGATATATAAATAAATAAATGTTGCCCGTCAGGCACCTTTTTTCTAGACTGGGTGTTAGCAAAAGGGCTGTTTTGTTTAGAGGAACACTGCCGTTATTGGAACATTAGGATCGTAGGCTGGATAACAAGATGGCGTAATGCAGAGAGATTCCCTTTTGCTAAAAGAGGAACTTTCTATAAAAGATTATGGCTTATTACAAAAGAACAAAGGTAAAAATAATGCACATGGAGAAATATATTTCTTGGTACCTAGCTTTCATGGTGGTTGCTTGTGAAGAGTATTTGGTGCATCTGAGGAAATCAGAAAAAGGAAGGGGGTTGGAGGGAAGGATTTTAGGGACCCCTGCTATGCCAATCCCAGCTGCTAACTAAAGATGGGGAGAGAAGGGGAGAAAAAAAGGGGGGAAGAAGGGAAAGAGTTCCAGGTGCAAGATAGTTACCTGTCCTGTAGAGCAGTTGAAGGGGGGGGGGGAGAGTCCTGTGGAGAGGACCCTCTGACAAATGTGTTGGGCCTTGGAGAGAGAGAGAGAGAGAGTGTGAGAGGAAGCCCTCTCTTCTAAGGGGTTGGGAGACAGACTGAGCTGGAAGGTAGCTTGATTGCTAACACAAAGCTGGGTTCTTGGAGCAATGCTTTCATATGTATACATTTGAAAGGGCATCAGGATGTATGTATCAGTTATCAGTAAAATTCAATCCGGGTTTGATGGCTGGCTTCCTCAAGGGGGAACTTAACAAAGATTGTAGAAAAAAATACAGGATGTAGGTACAATACAATGAATCAGAAACAGAATTTCAGCACCAAAAACATGGAAGGCAGTTCAAGTTTGCATACAGCAATGTAAGGGATGCTTAAACAGTGATTGGATTAAGACACAAGACTTCCTCCCATAATGTGTGACTATGGGGAGGGGGTGGTTGTGTAACCATGAGCTTGTGGCTTGACCAAAGTCCTGGAAATGTGGCCTGTATGCTGGGAGAACAGTTTAACTTGCATGATATTATAGTCCATAATAGCATAACTAGATATAGAGAGAGAAAATCACAGCTAAAAGGCAAAAAGGGGGATTTCACATAACATGAGGAGCTCCAAACGCTGTTGTAAGGAGCCAGTGGAAGAAGATGGAGACAATTTGTTACTACAGATACTTGCCCTAGAAACAGTCTCTCAGAAGCTGGAAGTTACATCACAAGAGGTGAAGACCACAGAGTTCTGTGCCATGAGAAGAAAAAAGGTTGAAAACATCTGGTCTGAAACCTAACTCTACACAGGTAGCTCAGTAGCGTAAATCCCAGCTTCAGCTATGAAGTTGGGCCTGAGGGGGACATGATTGAGAAATACAAAATTATGGAAGGGGTGGATAAAGTGGATAGAGGGATGTTCTTTTCCCTCTCACACAACACCAGAACCAGGAGAAATCTGCTAAAATTGAGTGTTGGAAGAGTTAGGACAGAAAAAAAATTATTTAACTAGCATGTAATTAGTCTGTGGAACTCCTTGCCACAGAACGTGGTGATGGCATCTGGCCTAGATGCCTTTAAAATGGGATTGGACAAATTCCTGGAGGAAAAGTGCATCACGGGTTACAGGCCATGATGGGTACGTGCAACCTCCTGATTTTAGAAGTAGGCTAACTCAGAATGCCAGATGCAAGGGAGGGCACCAGGATGCAGGTCTCTTGCCTTGTGTGCTCCCTGGGGCATTTGGTGGGCCACTATGAGATACAGGAAGCTGGACTAGATGGGCCTTTGACCTGATCCAGCGGGTCTCTTCTTTTGTTCTTACATAGCAGTAGCAGTTCACTTCCAAAGCAGGGCTTCCTTTTCCATTTCAGGTTTCTGAAAATGGAACTCTATCATTGTTACAACAGCTATAGTGTTGCAATGTAGAGGTTGAAAAATTTTGCAGGTGGCAGCCCAATCCTATGCCTGGTTATTTGAACGACCTTGTGAATTCAGTGGAAACAATTCCCATGAGTGCACAAAGGATTATAGTTTTAATGTGCCTCTTGCATTGTTTTCTTTCTTTTTTTTCAATCCAAGTTCACAGATCTTTTCTTTTATCCATCTGGAGCGCACACTTGAAGGGCTAAATCCTCAGCTGATCTGCTTTTTTTTTTTTCCCCATATCCAGTGGCAGATAACACAGTGTCAACTTAATAAGCAGTGTTAATGCTTTCATTTGCAAAACTTGCCCTAACCAGTACTGAACAATGGAGTGACACTGTAACACTAACAGCCGAACAATGTAATTATCAGCATGAAACAAACCAACACTTTCTTTTTCCATGTGTCATTAAGAATTCTGAGTTAACTCAGACATAAATAATTGGTATTAAGGAGTTACTGGAATCTCCATTAATGTCACTCTTACAATGAGGATGCAAAGCGCAACTTGTTTGAGCAGGCTGCCTTTAACAACATGAATGAACCCATGAATTTGTTGTAGGCACAAAGCAGTTCAAAACTTGCAAACAAAAGTTACCGGCTCTTAATAAGAGAGGGGGAAAATCAGGTGCAGAAGTGGTGTGCAGCAGAACTTTGAAATCCTGTTTATTCAGCCCAAGTAAGCTGGGATGTGATTCAGAGCTGTCAAAAGATTATTTTTCAATAGTTCTTCAAATATGCCTTAACCTTGTTAGAGCCATGCTGAACTGTTTTGCAAAGTGGAGGGATGATTGTCTCTAGGTTTGTTAAAGTTACTGATGGGAATAATAGACACTTACTGATGGGGGAGGCAATAAGTGCATTATTGTATTTATTACTAATAAGGTGTGGATTACTCCAGCTACCTGAAACATACCTGGAATTGCATTCATTTGGCTGGGGTTGGAAGTGGAGGGTTAAAACTAGGTTCGAAGATAATTTTTTCAGTTATCATTTTGTATTTCCTAAAGAACAGATTTTGGATTTTGTAATGCTGGTATTGAATTGAAATATTGTTATGATATGGCCTATATGCTTGCTTCTGTACCCTTGAAATGCTCACTCAACCTGTACATTTACTTTTATTTTATTTTTCTATCCCTCCACCACCTAAATTGAAGGCATATTTGCCCCATCATTCCTTCTACAAGGTAAGGGGGTAAATCTCTATTTGGTGTTAAAGGGGAAGGGGTGGAGTCTATGTAGATGTATTGGTTGCTCACCTTCCCACGCCTAGCTTGACTGAGCTCTTTGATTACCTTTTACCAGCCTTTCATTTGAATAATCTGCCTCAGTGTTTCTCAGCCTTTGTCCTCTGTTGTATCACGTCACATGGTCCACCACTATGACTTTTGGGTGACTCGAGTCAAGGGATGGAGACTCTGGACTCAAGACTCAGCACTGTGGCTCTGGCACATCTCTGCTTAGAATCAAGGTATTTTACAATGGCAGGCTGATCATAACCCCCCCCCCTTTTTTTTTTTTTAAATGGAGTTTTATAATTATTTTATAAGTAGAGTTTTCATACTTCTGTGAAAGGAACCCATAGAACCCTCATATTTCTCCAGATGTTTCCCTTCCTGGTGCACTCACCAATTTGACTGCGCAGCTCTTGCTTTCCACAGGCAGCCCCAAATCAAGCTTCAGATGGAATTCTCAGGATGTTGCCCATTCTTGCCAGCTGTTGATTGGCACAGATTTCAATAAACATGGCCCAGTTTTAATCCAAACCTTGTCTTGAATCTTAGTGGAGGCGGGGGAGGGGATACATTTATTGCCCATTAGCCTGGGCAGGTAGATCTGCCATTCCTCCAAGCCTGGGCAGGTGGCTCTGCTGTACCCTGTCTGAAGCCTGGCAAATTGGGCAGGAGGCTTTGCCTCCTAAGCCAAGCTTGGCACAACCATTTACAGGAGCTCCTCGACCCTGAAGTTTGGCAATGACATGATGACATCATCGCTGAATGTCCAGCCACTTTGCGCTAAAAGGTTGCCAACCCTTTCTTCTTGTGCTTTCCTTTTCATTTCTTTCTTTTTTCTTTCTTTTTCACCAGCTTAAGCTAATTTTTTTTCCCCATGTGGAGACCACAGAAAAATGAAGTTAGAAAAGAGCACTTGAAATGTAAATAAAATGTGGCCTTGTTCATGTTGCTTTCTTTTCTTTCCCCTTTCTTAAGGCACTTGACTTCCGTATTGTCAAGTCGCTCATTAAAGAGGGGTTTTTAATTAATTATACCAACATACCCATGAAGTATACTGTTAAATCAATTAGTTCTCTTTCTCTTCCAAGCACAGTAATTATTAGCTCTTTTACTGATTGGTATTTTCAAGACTCTAGCAAGAACAATTATATACAGATTAATAAGGTAGCATTTAAAACTATAAATCCAGGAGACACAACATTCTCCCTCCCACCCGCACTGGTGTTTAGGCTGATTGCCAACTTGTCTTCCTCCTGAAACTGCTGGCTTGCACCCAACTGTAGGGAAGCACTAGAACAGAGCTTTTTTCTTTCCCCAAACACAAAGCTACCTATCTTGATACTTTTGACTTGTTACAGGCAAAGATTGGACCTGAATCAGTTAATCAAACTTTCTACCTTTAGGAACCGCTTTCAACATCCTGGAAATGCACCCCAGCATGTTTTTTGTTTTTTTTTAACAAGACCTCATTGACATAGTGCTCCACTAAACTATATGCATATTGCATGACTAGAGTTTGCTAACCTGGAATTACACTGGGCTGCTCAGTTTGTGCCAAGGATTTCACTGGCACAGATCCAAGTAGTCCCATAGGGGTGGCTGGGGCATGACATGGGGTAAGGGGAAAAATACCCCTAGTGCTTCAGCTGCACCTACCTAGATATAGCGCAGGCCACTCAACCTGCCTGTTCCATCGCAAGTTGGGATTGGACTGTTATTCATTTTAGATAACATCTACACAGGGCTGTGCTTGATGGAAAGTTAGCACATGGGGAAAGCGGGTTAAGTTAGTATCCAGGCATTGCTCTGCTGTGTGCTATTCGTACACGTTTGAATTGGCTCTAAGAGAAACCAAATCAAGATGAATTTCTCAAGAAGCTCAACTGCAAATCCATCAAAACCAGATAGTATTACTATGAACAGAAAACATCCTATTCATTTAAGTGTTGCTTTATGGTCTCATTATCAGCTGTTATGTTTCTTGTGCCAAAACATTTATGAAAAATGGTAATTTGATTAGGTTGATTTTATGAGTTCACAAATGCAAATATGAAAATTTGCATTGTATTTGCAAATGTGCTTGTGGTTTACACAGCTTCCAGAGTTTGGTAAGTTGCTAAACCACATTAAAAGATGCACCCTTCAATGCTAGTTAATTGGCTGCTGCACATTGGCTAATTATTTAAATGAGTATTTTCCAAGTTGCTTTTTTATTTTCTTTTATTGATGGCACCTATGGCTAGTTGTAATTCAGATTAGAAACTTGTAACCAGCATTCAAAGATTGAGGAGCTGTTTCCTCTGCATAGAGGAATTATGTTAGAAAAAGGAAAGGGAATTTTCTTTAGAAAAAAAGAATTCTGGAAGTAACAAATGGGGAGCAGGTAAATTTACAAGTTTCAAAATAGTTGCACTTCTTTTGGTTCCTATTCCTACCTGTCTTGTCAGAACTTCAAAAGCATGTAGGATGAATACATAGAAGAGGGAGTAGGATCCCATCTTCTGTATCACCCTCCAAGCTTGAGTCATTACACTAAAGTTCTGAACAGAGCCTGTGCATGTAAGTAGCGGCATAGCTAGACGGGGTGCAAAGCACTAAGTTTTTCAGGGGACCTCACTGTGACGTGCAAGCAGCCCCTCCCCTTTGGAACCATTTTGGGCAGTGGGAGCAAAGCGGAGGCAAATACAGGGTCCCCCAAATGCATCTCCCCTTGTACTTGCTCAGGACATGTTCACATTTGGCAGAAAGCACAGTGTAGGGCAGTCACAGAAGACGCAATCCTACTCCCCACCATGTATTTAGCTGCCCACTTTTAAAGTTCTGAAGAGAACTATTATGGCTCCAAAAGGGGTGATACTTCAATGAATGACATCAAATACCTAGTTGAGATGCCCAAAGGTCCATGGGGGGGGGCATCAGTTCTAAGAATGACCATTCCATGCATTAACCCCAGAGTGACTGTCTGGTTATACCATCTTTTTAGGGACCATCTACAAATAGCAAATGAAAACACAGTTGCCAAATAGAAAGCATATGATTAGTGTTAGGAACCAATTTTTTTGTCTGTCTGTCTCACTCACTCACTCACTCACTCACTCACACTCACTCACTCACACCCACAACACACATGTGCGCACACTTGGCATTGCTCACATTAGTAGGAGAATGGAATGACACATTAAATAAAAATAGCCACCAAAAAGACAGTTCCATTTTAAGGGTCCCCTTCTTCCCTATGCCCAGTTCAACATGAGATATAGCATGTGTCTTGATCAAGATCAGAATAAGTATCCCTTAAGGCTTAAGTGAACGCAACCTCATTATTAAAATATGAATTTAAACAGAAGAATGGCTGGCGCTGGGCTAGTGCCGGTGGAGCACTAGAGCTCCAACACTCAGCTGTCACGCAAACCGTTGAGTAGCAGAGAGGTGGGTGGGTGGATGTGTGGGGGGAGGTCGGCAGAAGGCGTTCTGGGGCAGAGGAAAGTGGGGGAGGGCAGGGAGAGGGTGGGGAGGAAGTGTTCCAGGAGAAGGGAGCAGGGTGGGAGGGAGGTGGGACCAGTGGAGCTTTGCTCCACTGGCTCCAGAGCCTCCGTGTCAGACTAGGCTCTTCATTCCATGCCAACCTTCAGGTCAATGTGGCTGCCTGGAGCACACTGGATGTGGTGCCAGCCATTTTCTGCACTGCTGCAGCCCTGCACACCAGGCAGCTCAGGATTGGGCTGCCCAAGCCCCATCCTATCCTTTCGCCACCCCACCCCCTACCCCCGCTGATGCAGTCATGCCAAAAATGTACACACTGCATCCAGTGGATGAGGGGCCTGAGAGCTAACAGGAGGTAACATTTATTTCTACTTACCTCTGCCTATGGATCTCCTCAGATATATGCCACCACTTTTGGCCACAGCCCCACTATGACAAGAGTACTAGGAGCCTGTCAGCCCTGAGATGGAAACAAACATGAACCTTGCTAAATTTGCCCACAAGCCCGGTATGGTTGAAGCGGCAAGTGGAAGTGCCCACTTCAACAAGCCAAGAGCTGAATAGTGACCCCCAAGGATAATATGAACCTGGGAAACCAGAGAATAGGGTGGGGGCACAAAGACCTTATCCTGCTAACCCTCAGTGCCAGTCTACTGCCCAACCAAGAAAAACACACCTGAAACTGTGCCTTCCAAAGGGGCAGGACAGTTCACTTCATGACTGGGTGCTTCCTTGGGCAGCTCATTTGCAAAAACATACACTTGCTTCTCAGAGACCTCTGGCTGCTGCCCACCTTGATTCCTGCACTCCTCCAGAACAGTGACCCTGTTGGTTAAAGCCTGTATTAGTTTGATCTTAGCAGGCTTGCAAAGAGGTCACCACCCAGTCTTTGCCCCCCCCCAGTGCTTCAACCCCATCACCATGATCCTGCTTGTGCACCTCCTACACTTGTCTAAAGTAAACTAGTGCCATATCCTATCTAATTTTCCAAAGCTGGAGCAGCCATGCCTACAGGGCATGTGCTGCATCCTGCAGTAGGGGGCACTCATGGAGGCCTCCTCCAGATAAGGGAATGTTTGTTCCCTTTCCTCTGAGTAGCATTGCGGCTGCACCGGCATTGGAAAGTTGAATAGGACTGGGCCCCTAGTGAGTTCATGGCAAAAAGAAACATGACTGCTTGTTAATGAAGAAGATGGAAGGTAATGGGCGCAGGGCCACAAGACATGGAGCATTGCACCTTTAGGGTTCCATATCCACGATTATATCCATAGGGGTAACTGGAACAGATCCCCCGCAGATACGAGGGGATGCCTTTAGTGTTGAACAGGATTGAAAAAGGTGCATAGTCGTGCAATCTAACCGGGATAACATTTCCACTGCTTTGACATTGCCAGTTTCAATCTTCAAACTGAAACAGACAGAAATTCAGTACAGCTGTAATGGTGACAGAGGTGTAAGAATTCTTTCATCCAATTTTAGGCACACCCATTAGGTTAAAATGGCAATAATATAGCGATGGTCTTACTAAAGAAAACTTTGGTCACCCAGATGGCGGTGGGTGGGAATCACTTCTCTCTTTTCCTCTTGCTTTCCAGACCCCGCCACCAATACAAGCTATTAAGAGCTACCGTGTTTCATTCAACACACTGATAATGAAGCAAACACAGTGATCCCAGATAGAAGACATGCTACTGTTCTCTTCCGAGCTCTTACTCTTACTTGTACAAATCTATGGTAAGGCCACACCTGGAGTACTGTGTCCAGTTCTGGTCGCCGCATCTCAAAAAAGACATAGTGGAAATGGAAAAGGTGCAAAAGAGAGCGACTAAGATGATTACGGGGCTGGGGCACCTTCCTTATGAGGAAAGGCTACGGTGTTTGGGTCTCTTCAGCCTAGAAAAGAGACGCTTGAGGGGGGACATGATTGAGACATACAAAATTATGCAGGGAATGGACAGAGTGGATAGGGAGATGCTCTTTACACTCTCACATAATACCAGAACCAGGGGACATCCACTAAAATTGAGTGTTGGGCGGGTTAGGACAGACAAAAGAAAATATTTCTTTACTCAGCGTGTGGTCGGTCTGTGGAACTCCTTGCCACAGGATGTGGTGCTGGCGTCTAGCCTAGACGCCTTTAAAAGGGGATTGGACAAGTTTCTGGAGGAAAAATCCATTATGGGGTACAAGCCATGATGTGTATGCGCAACCTCCTGATTTTAGAAATGGGTTAAGTCAGAATGCCAGATGTAGGGGAGGGCACCAGGATGAGGTCTCTTGTTATCTGGTGTGCTCCCTGGGGCATTTGGTGGGCTGCTGTGAGATACAGGAAGCTGGACTAGATGGGCCTATGGCCTGATCCAGTGGGGCTCTTCTTATGTTCTTATGTTCTTATGTACTCTTCCCATTCGCTACTGAGTGCTTCCTTTGGAAGATTGTCCCCATTTCAAAGCTCAAATAGCAGGGAAATGATCCAAAGAATAAAAAGTCTTTCCATTCCAACCCTTTCTCTCTCTCTAAATGTAGAAAGACTACAAAATTTGGAGTCCCTCAACTGCCTAAACATTTCTGAAATTCTAGGAAGAAAATGAGGAATGAGGAATGTCTAAGTGTAAGGCAACCTGATTTTTTTAATATAAGTGTTCACCCAAAAAAAAAAAAATTGTTTGTAGGTGACAAAAAATATTCTAAGAAATCTTGACTGAGTACTAAAGCAATCTGAAGTGTGAGGTTTTTCTCCCTTTTAAAAAAAACAAAACACGCTCATGGCCCAATCCTAAGGTGCACTGGTACAGCAGGGCCAAAATTCAGATAAAGTGCTATAATTCCATAAGTCCAGAGTCACCTCTGAAAACTTTGTTTGCCATGTCCAAAACCATTATGCTTCCATCAGTTGTGCTGCACGTTTGCCCTGAACTAGAACATCAACATTGTTGTCACACTTCCATCAACAGGTATTGTGCATTTTGGTAGCGCTGTGTAATGTTGTGTTATCCCTTTTGCACAAAACCATTTGCAGTGGTCTTATCCTATCCCAAGACGACATAGTTCACATCGGGTTCAAACAGCCACGCATGAGAATGAATCAGTGGATGTGCAGTTTACAGACTACTAATTCCACTAAGAATGGCAATGCCGAAATACAGGTGTACAATAACAACTGCACGTATATACAGTCAATTCTCTTTATACAAGAATTTGCTATCTGTGAATTCACTTAACCATGAAAGGCAGAATTGCCACCTATTTCTCATTGTCTGTGGCTCTGTTCTTGCTATCCATGAATACTGTGCATGTGCACTTAGGGCAGGAAGTGTTTGGCACAGCTGTGAGCAAACAGGTGGGGGGGAGAGGTTGTGGGAGGAGGAGGAGAAAAGACAGTGGTCTCCTCATGAGCAGAAGGTGGTGTCATCACCATGCAGGAGGGAGAGGAAAAGATGCCTATTCAGTATTTAGCCGATGGGGGAGAGGGTTGAGTCGAAGGATAACCAGCACGGAGAAATCACTATTGACATAAACTTCAATACGTCTAGGGATACCCAGCACAGAAGCATTGAAGATGTTGATGAGTCCATGCTATCACCCAGCCCCATAGACTTCAAGTTAAGATTCAGGTCCATAAAGTTCATGGAGTGTTTGGCGAAGAAGGTCACTGTTTTTCCTCTCACTACTTCTGATGATTAGGGTCTATAATGCGAAGCTGGAATCGCTAAACTTTCAAAAGTTGGAAAAGAATTAATGTCATGCAGCACAATCCTTTGTAAATTCACTTGACATGAATCAACTAAAATAAATGGATGGAAAGGTCAGTATTGACTATCTATCATTCCTGCTTCCCCTTACTTACTTAGGATACTTAGGCAGCCCGTTCCTCATGATGTCGGCATTAGCTTCCTCCGCTCGGGTCCCAACATTCTTCCATTCTTTGTGACATTGTGCTTTTGTCAACCAGTGTCTGGTGAACCGACCTCATGCGTCCCTCTCATTGTGCTTGAGTGCGAATGTGTCCGCCCATTGTGGTCGTCCGAGTTGTCTCTTCCAGTCTTCCTGCTTCCACAGGAATTCTAAGTATTGATAGTCCTGATCTATAAACATTTGCATTGCCCTTTTGGTCTGAAAGCCTTGTCTCCAGTGTAACAAGCTGTCGAATTAGGTTGTAGCTCTATTTTCATGTGCAGACACAAGAAGGGGAGAAAAACAAACTGCCATTTAATCAGCCCCTAACTTGCTTGCTTTGAAATATAATGTTCTCAGCGAAAAAAATGTAGGCATAACCCCATCATTATGCACATTAGTGATTGTAGTGTGTGCAGTGAAGCAAATGTTGTGTTCCCCCAACTGCATCTGAACTAATTCTTGAATTTAATAGAACAAGAATCTTCGAAAACATTTGACAGCTCCTGAACGAAAGTAGTAATTAATCTCGACAAGTTTCTATGGAATATTGGATAGCTTAACACTTGTCACAAACAAGGTTTTGGGTTTTCTTTTTAATTCCTAATTTGCTGTAGACACAATGACTCACAAAGAGACTCTGCAAAGCAGATGCTTTCAGTTCTCTGCTTCTCCAGGGTTTTTTCCATACTAACTCCCCCCCCCCCCCCAGAATTGCCAATATTTGTTTTCACTGAGAATCCAGAGAGTATCATTGTTAGGTTGTTGCATCCTATCAAGTTGTTACATCTTCTGCTAACCTCCTGTGTATTTTTGGACCTTATTTGCAGCAAATAAAAAAAATTGCAGTAAAATCCAACTTAACACACTAGCCAATCCTGTGCGAACAGGCAACATTCTAAAACATCTATATACATTAAAGCTATTTGACCTTTAATCAAAAAATTTCCATTTGCAAAATTATACCATTTTATTGCTCCCAATCCTCAAACTGGAGGACTAATTATGAATTGCCTCTTAATTGCCATTTATTCAGTAAAATTCTTTTCTGTGTGGCGATTTTAATTACTGGTTTCCTTGATTCCTGTTATAGCAAAGTTATATTATTTCATCATGGACAAAAAACTGGGGAAAGTTATGCTAGGAAATGAATACTCAGAGCCCCCATTCCACTCCCAAACAGAATGTTATTAAATGAGGAGTAATTAAGGGGCAATTCATCACTAACCGGTAAATTCTATCAAGGGCCTACAGCAGTGGATCTTGCAATCTGCTGTCATAAACCCCATTGCAGTGGTACTGTAGCGACATCGCAGAAGGTATCACTGAGGAGATAGGGTGTGGTGTCCACAGTGCCCCTTGCTCTAAGTAAATGCAGGGTTAAAGCCCAGGTGGTAGCTGGAGGTGTGCTGCATAGCTGCAGCCACTAGAGGCTAAAGTGAACCTAGAAGTATATAAACAGCACCTGGAGGAACTAAAGACTGTGGGTTGTAGAAGGAGTGTAGGTTGGACCAGACCTCGGACTGTGACTTGGCATATTGGCTCTGATTTGGCAACTCTCATTGATTGGACTGGCTTACCTGGAATCTGACCTTGAACTGTGACTCAGCTTATTGACTCTGGACTCTGATTTGGCAACTCTCATTGATTGGACTGACTTACTTGGAATCTGTGGACTGGGTCTTGACTCTGACTTTTGCTTGCTGCACTTGTGAGTTTAACAAGGGAAACTAATCAGCCTTAAGCGGGTATGAGGCCCAGTGGGGAGGAGCTGTGGCAAGACAGGTACAAAAGCCATGCCACCATCACACACAATGAAGCCACTGGAAGAAATTGTCATCAACTCTGCATGCATGCTGAATCTGCCTGGATGCTACACCAGGTAAGATGGTGATAGGGGCAGACCATGGGCAGACCATGTGAGTTTGGGGGAGGTTTGGTGAGAGAAGAAGGGTAGGGGTGGGAAGTGGGCTTGAGAGAGTTAACTTTGCTGGCATAAGGTAACACTGGATCCTATACCCCATTTTCTAACCTGACCCCTTCCTCTTGACTTGCTTGTGACTAAACATTGGAAGGATCTATATAGCTAGAGTGGATCTGAGGAGATCCATAGCCAGCCAGAAGGCTCACCAAGGGATAAGTTTGTTACCTCTTGTTAGCCTTCTGGTCATCATTTCCCCCTCCCCCTGCCCCACAGCATGCAGCACACACTCCATTGGCATGGCAACATACTATAGCATGGTGGGGGATAGGAAATGGGTTTTAAATTTCACGGTCTTGCTGAACAATAAAACAACCTAATCAGTAAACAGGATGCTCTTAATGTTGGAAAAGTTACCTTTGCTGAATGGAACTTGCTTGTAACTAAACGTTCAAATGATCTTGATCATTTGAAAGGGCGTTGCTGGAAAACCTGGCACTACATTAAATGCAGTGTTGAACCCATCTGTTTTAATTCCACTACCAGATAACTACAGAAAAGCAGGTTGAGATTGTGGGAAAACATCTTAGAAGATCAGCCAAGTCGGGCCAGCGCAGGGGTCTGGGGGGGCAGGCAGAGAGTGGGAAGGTGGTGTTTCGGGGCAGAGCTAGGGCGGGCAATGGGTGGGCCTGTGGGCGGGAGATGGGTGAGTGGGAGGTGGGGCCAGGATCTGGCACGTGTGCCGGATCCTAACCCTGGTCCCAGGTGGCCAAGAACAGCTCTGGGCTGCTTGGATTTATGCCACCACTTGAGGTGGCACAGATCCAAGTAGCCCCATTGGGGCTGCTGCGACTTTACCCAGGGTAAAGAATTCCCCTTGCCCCAGGTTAAGCTGCAACTGACCTCAAACCTGCTCTGGATGTGGGGCAGGCCTACTGGCCTGTCTGCTCCAGGACAGGTTAAGATTGGACTGTGTGTAGTTTTATTTATATTATATGTATTTTTAACAGTTATTGTAAGCCACTTAGGGTGTCCTTTCAGGACAAAAGCTGGAAATTGAATGAATGAATGAATGAATGAATGAATGAATGGCATGCACCACCCTCTGAAAAGGGATTTCTCCTGAAAAGGTGAGACCCACCTAAAAAGGTGAGACCCACCCCATCACTTGCTAGGTATGGGATTAAGCTTTAGCATTGCAAATCACAATGAGTAATAACCAGAGCCCAATCTAGACCTTTGTTTTCTTCCCATACAACTCTCTTAAATTCATATTATTTCATATTGCCATTTGTAGATTAGCAGACACCGAAAAAGACAAGTTAAACTGCTTTCTTGTTAGGAGTCACAACATTACTTTGCCATCCTGAGTCTAATCCATCAAGGCAGACAATTATGCCAAATTCTATAGATAAATGATAGGAAACCTGTAAATATTTCAGGAAGCGGAATACAGACTCAAGCCGCAAAGAGCATGCTCAGACAAGGACACAGATTGGGGTCCTTCAGGGAGTTACTCCATTTTGAAACTGAATCAGTAATTATCCAGTCCGCAGCTGCCACAGCAACTGCCTTCCAAGACTAATGTTTTGCAAGCTGTTACAACAGTTTCAAGACAGGTCAATTATTCAGTCTGTAATTGTTTTAATAACTTTTCCCCCAAGCACCTTTAAATCAGGTGCTTAAAAGGAAGCAACTACATCTTAATATGTCAGGAAAGTCTGTTGCACTGGAGATCTCATCTAGTGACCTAGCTGGGAAGGTTTAGTGGAGGAAAAGAAGCTGAATGATCTATGTATCTGTCTAAGTGCCCAATCCTAAGTGATGCACTACTGGTGCTCCAGTCCCACTGCCTGTGGTGGGTGTAATAAAAGTGTCATAAGGCAATTGCCCACCAGCAGGAGACACCCAGTGCAGGCAGAGAGGCCAATGTCAGTTGGCACTGGGCTTCAGTGCTGGAAGGATGCATCTGTGGAGAGCTAGGTGGTCAGTATCCTCGCTGGGTGGCAGGGAGGTGGAAGGTGAAATGGTGCCCAACCCTATCAGCACACCAAGCTGCAGAGCCCTACATGGGCCTCCTCGGTTCCATGACAGCTCAAGGGCTGGTGCAGATCGAAGTAGACCTATTGGGGCCACTGAGGCACAACACAGGATAAGGGAATCTATATTCTTTTACCCCAAGGAGACCTCCAGCAGCTTCCCTGGTCCCACAGGATACAGTGGCAGCCATTTTGGCACCGTTGTACCACTGGGTGCTGGGGAAGAATAGGTTTGGGCTGCCTGAAATATGGGTTTGCTGGAAATACCTTAGGACATGGGCACTCCAGAGGACATAGTCAGCTCCATTGTAGATAGCAGCCGTTGGAATCTGTACATTTTCTAAAACGGTTTTACAGCACCATCTAAGACAAACAGAAGTAGCAGTGTGCCTTGGGTAATCTTACATGTTAGTGTTGTTTATTTTAAGACTTTTGTTTGTTATTAAACCTTTTGGTCCATTAAAAGTTTGTCCACTGGTATACAGGGTTCATTTCTAAGCCCCAATCCTATGAAGACTGGAAATCTAAGAACTTCTGGTTTGTCCATTGCAGGCTGGAAAACTGGGTATGAGTAACTCCCATCTGAGGACAAAATGATGTGATTCTCTATGTAGAGGATTTCAAAGGCAGAAGGCTCACTATAGGAGAACCTCAAAGACAGGTTAAGCCTATTGGTAAGACTGCAAATTGCTCATTTGGGGAGACTGCAGTCTGCAAAAGAAGAGGAGACAGCCGCATAAACTTTGGTCCATCCTGAAGGAACTTGTTTTGAACCAACAGGAGAACTGTGAGATTTTCTAGATTTGTGGGACATATCTAAGAAATAGCATCTTGCTTTTGAACAGTGAGTCTAAAGCTTGTGCTCATTGAATACTACTAAGGAAGAACATGATACTTGAGGTGCTCATATATTGTCTGTTTATTATTATTGTCCTCATTTACTGTGTTAGGGCCAGGGATGGAAACTCAAGTCAGGTGACTTGAGTCCAAGTTGCAAAAATGCATGTGTTTTGCTGACTCATGTACATTCGCGTTACCTGTGTCAATGACTCCGACATTGAGTTGGAGGCCACTGACTCAGCACTCGGTCCCCACGCATGCAGACTCAAGTCTGTCTGAGTCTGGGTGTGCTTGCTTACTTTTTTCACAGTGTGAAAGACTTTGTGGGGCCATCATTCAGACCAGGCAAGCTGCAGGGAAAGGAGACAGGGAAGGGTTAACATTTTGCTTTTGCATCAAGTAGGAGGGGGAGGCAGGAGTGGGCTCCCTTGTCTGTCTCTGAAGGAACGATGATCATTGGATGAAAGATGGGTGGTCTGATTTTTTTCCTTTGGATGAGGTAGGACAGGAGGAGGAACCCAAAGGGGTTCTTGCCTTAGAATTGACTGGAGAAGCCCAGGGAGGAGAAGGAGGCAGGGAAGTCAGGTGGAGGCTGTTTGTAGTAATCACACTTTCCAACCACATGGCTTGTGTGGGCTCCATTGTTACTTGGGAGGAAGATGCATCATTGAACAACTGGTGCAAATAGGACTGACTACTTCTGAGTGAAGCTGCCAAGGATTGGGTCATACTGGCAAACCTCTCAGCTGCTGTGCATGACCCTCCTCCCATGCAGCCTGTCCTCCCACCTTGTTTACAGATGGGATGGGACATCAGGGGGGTATTAAAGGAGAACTCTGACACACACGCATCCCAGCAGCAACTGTTTTTTTTTCTGCAGAGCCACAGCTGACTTTTTAAAGGGAAAGACTCATGACTCGAGTCTTTTCAAGATGCAAAAACACTCTGGGTGACTTGGAAGGTCTGCCCATTAGGACTTATTTTTGAGTCGAGTTTTGGGGCGGAGACTCATGACCTAACTCAAATCAAGCCACACTGGATTTGCCCATCCCTGGTGAGGACCCAATCCTAATCAACTTTCCAATGCCAATGTAGCCACAATGAAGCCCCAAGGTAAGGGAACAAATGTTCCCTTTCCTTGAGGAGTCCTCCGTGACTGCCCCCCCCACCACAGAATGAAGCACGCACCCCATTGGTATAGTGGCATCAGAGCTGGAAAGCTGGATAGGATTGGATCCTTAGTTGTGTGAGGAACCACAAGGTGGATCCCACAGCTAGTACAGCTGAAGCAACTCACCCATTGTAATTGTGTTTTATGAGAATCCCTATGCAAGGACTCTTTGAGGTTGGGGTTACATACTCATGCTTTATGAAAGAGATTGTGAAGATTGCTTGGCTTCTTGCATCCTTGGGAAATTCCCTCTGCCAACATCAGCCAAGGGGAACTCAGAACTTGGTGTAGGTACTTAAAACAATTCATTACAGCTTTTACTTTCAAGGGATTGGGGGGGTCTATGGTCACCTGGTGGGTGACCCCCACAGGTCATATCTCATCAGCAAAGCCATTTTATCAAGCCATTGGCAGTTCTACACCTTAATGAACACTTGGTGATAAGAATCCATAGCTATCTTTGTAAAGTGTAGAAAGTTGTTTTCAAAAAGTGGCTTGTGTGAGAAAATATGGGTGGGAAGTTTTCTGTAGCCTCTTAACCTCATACTGGATGTTATAATAGTAAGCCTTCATCAAGGTTTGAACCTTCAAAATCAGGCAGAGAGAGCTCCGACTCTCTTTATACTTGTACAATAATTGCAGAACTAGCATGGGATCAGGGCTAGCTCTGTTTCCCATACTACCTGCTGCCCTGCAAAAAAAAAAATACTGCACAATATACAACAATCCATTATCGTTCCTTTTCAGTAGATTGTGTCCAAATGTCACACTGAGTGTCCTTGGTCATGTTGCTCATTCTTGGCTTCAACAACTGCATATCTGTGGAAAGGTCTTCTTTATACAACTATTGTAGGAATGAATGGTTTTTGCAAAACACTTTGCATCCTTTAAAAGGATCTGTAAGTGATTCGGTGCTGCAGCCCTTCACATTATTATACATGAATAGAGTCTTTAAATATATGTGTATATATATATGTGTATATATATGTGTGTGTGTGTATATATATATATATATAAGTTGTACAGTACTTACATAAACAGGTAGGTGACAGAGAGTTCCAGTCTCAAGACCTACCTTTAGGCATGCCAGCAGAGATTTTTGAATCCTAGAAACTCCTGTTAGTGCCCCAATCCTATCCCCCACCATCCTATGTGATTCAGCTACACACCAAGAACAAACTGATTCCTATTATGGGATAGGAAGGTGACCAGACGGCCTGGGAGAGAAAAGTAAAGGTATTTTTACTTACCTATCAGCAGGCCATCTGGTCACCAAAGGGTCTCCTCAGACCTATACTATTTAGCAGACGTAAGTCTGAGGAATCTAAGGGCCTGATCCTGAAGTGTGTGTGCCAGCTTACCACTGACCTGCACTTTCACAAACATAAGGCATGTTTGTGAGCCTTACTTACTTGTGAGCCTTACTTGGGCTCAGCCTTGGACCACTGGGCAGTGGAGAGGTGGGTGGGGCCATGGGGGTAGGTGGGGAAGGTGGGAGGAGGTGTTCTGGAGTGGAGGGAGATGGGGGATGGTGGGCAGAGGGCAGGGAAGAGTCATGGCAGTAGGAGGGAGAGGGTAGGACTGACTGAGCTCAGCTCCACTGAATCTTGAGTCCTGTGTTGGGCCACTCTATGAAGATCTGGCAAGGAGGTAGATGTGGTGTCAGCAGTAGCCCCTTTAAGGGTAAGCCATGGGCATCCAGCAGAGCGTGCTGCACAGCTGCAGCCACTTGAAGGCAATAGGGCCCTCAGGAATATAAGGAGCACCTGAGGCAGGAAGGGTTTGTGGGTTGTAGAAGGAGTGGAGATTGACTTGGTTTAATGACTTTGGACTTTGACTTGCTCTGACTGATTTGACTAACTACCTGGAATCTGACCTTGGACTGTGACTCAGCTTTTTGGCTCTGGACTCTGATTTGGCAACTCTCATTGATTGGACTGGTTTACTTGGAATCTGTGGACTGGAACTGGACTCTGACTTTTGCTTGCTGCACTGGTGAATTTCACAAGGGAAACTAAGCCTTAAGCAGGAGGCCCAGTGGATTGGGATTTGGCAGAACAGCCATGCAACCTGACATGGGACTCTTTGATTCTGTGCCGGCTCAAGAGCCTCTGCACAATCAAGTAGACCCATTACAGGGCTACTTTTCTTACAAAGGTCCCCTTCTCCTGAGAACAAAGGTCCCCTTCTCCTGAGGAGGCTGCCCAGGGCACACAGGATACTGTGGCAGTTTTTGGTGCCAAAACAGCCCTGTGCTCCAGGCAGCTCAGGACTGGGCTGTCAGAGGGCAGGTCTGAAAGGGAAAGGGGGAGAGCACCCTGAAATGTACTGCTCCCCAAGATCTGCTCCTGGTTTGGCCCAATCGCTGCCAAATCCCCTCTCAAATTGCCCCCTCCACCACCTTAACTGCTAAGGTGGCTAAAAAACGACTTAGCGACTGCTAGTTCATCTCTGCATGAACAACTATAGGAGGATACTGGGTATGTCCTAGCCCAGCACAACTAGATGTAAACAGAGTTTGCAGTCTAGCTTATATTCCTGAGTCCTTTGTAATGCGCAGGAGCTCTGTGGTAAGCATGCACAGATTCTTTGGGAAATGTTCCCTGAAGGTAGAAAATCTGGAAACCACCACAGCATGTATGTATGTATCAGCTACCATTATTGTCAAATACTAAACATTATTGCAAGCCAGTCAGCAAACACTGTAGAAGATCAATTGTCAAGACACCGAACTCTGGAGGCAGATCTCATTCGCTCTCAAACACAAGAGCCCAATATATATATCCAGAGGCGATTCAAGCAAGCAGAGACATCTGGAGAATATTTGCCATCAGTATTTTCCAAGTAGAATTTTGGGGAAAGTACTGGCGGAGCCAATACATTTCAGCTCTTTATTTTGTCATTAAAGAGGATTTATTACAGAACAATATTTCTTTTAAATGTTTCTTTATTCATATAATTTATTTTTTATTACAGTTCCCAGCCTGCCAAATCAATCCAACAATAAATCCATTCTGTGGCGTCTTGTCCCCTCCTGGATCCAGCATAAGCTGTCCTTACCTTCAAAGCCCACCCTGGCCTTGCCTCTCCTCTTACCTCATGGCTGATAAACTTGCCTGTGGCCCAAACACTGCCACAATCACTTCTCCACCACCTTCAGCTGTACCATGGACTTGGGTTCCTTTTGCCTTTGAGGGCCTCCCATAACACCTGCATGATGTTAACTCTGTTTAGAGTCCAATCCTATGCATGTCTACTCAGAAGCCAGTTCCATTATAGTCAATGGGGCTTAATCCAAGGAAAGTGTGGTAGGATTGCAACCTTACTTCCTTCAAATCCCTCACACACAGTTTTCTCCATGAAGCTTTTGCCATAATCCCTCAGTTTGCCATAATCCCTTGGTAAATCAACAGGCAGCCCAATCCTATGGAGGCTACAACCCTGCGATGCAGCTGCACCAAAATGGCCACCACTGTATTCCACAGGGCCAAGGAGGCAGCTGGAGGTCTCCTCAGGTTTCCATACTGCATGTTGAACCCAGGCAGCCCCTAAGGCCACAATCCTAACCAACTTTCCAGCACTGACATAAGGGCAGTACAACTCCAAGGTAAGGGGACAAACATTGTCTTACCTTGAGGAGGCCTCCATGGCTGCCCCCAATGGTAGGATGCCACACATGCCCCACTGGCACAGCTATGCCAGTGCTGGAAAGTTGGTTAGGATTGCGCTCTAAGGTTCTACTCGGATCTGTGCCAGCTCAGTAGCTAGCAGTGGTGGACTTCCTCCTCCCCATTCCCGGTCAAAGGTCCATGAAGCGACCCCCCCCCCCACAAAATGTCACCCCTCCTGCGCACAAAGCTGCCCCCTACCTTTGAGGTGCAACAAAACCTTGTGTGACCGTAGGACCAAATGGGGAAGCATTCTAACACTCCAGTGCCAGCAGAGGCACATGACATTTGCAATTATGTTTGGAAAACATGTTTGGAGAACTAGAAATGCAGTTTCTAGTCATGTCTTTTTGTAAATGTTTTTCAAGCAAATGTGCCAGAGAAGCTGAGAAGAGTGACACGTACATTTCAACATGATGTAACCCTTCTTTAAAAGGCTACGCAAGCCACTGATCTCGAGACCCCTGTATTGGAATTGCAGAAGATATTACCGAGGAGATAGGGTGTGGTGTCCACAGTGCCCCTTGCTCTAAGTGAATGCAGGATTAAGGCCCAGGTGGTAGCTGGAGGTGTGCTGCACAGCTGCAGCCACTAGAGGCTAAAGGAGATCCCTCAGGATATAAGGAGCACCTGAGATAGAAAGGATTGTGGGTGATAGGAGTGCAGGTTGGAGAGGAGACTGACTGGGTTTATGGAATTGGGAATTGGATTGTGACTGGACTTTGGCTTTGAACTTTGATTTGGATACCCTGATTGATTGGACTGACCTACCTGGAACCTGACCATTGGACTGGAACTTGGCTTATTGGCAACTCTGATTGGACTGGCTTGCAAGGCCCAGTGGATTGGGATTTGGCAAAACAATTGGTACCAGGAGTGGGGTACAAGCCCAAGGCAAGTAGTAACCCCTTGTCTAACAAGAGAGCAAGCAAATGGATCTCTGGCAGATCTGGGAGGCCCTGGACCTTGCTATATGGAAAGCAAATGCTCCTGTCCTATTATGGAATGTCTGGGCTACTTTGAGCATTCTTTGGGCCATTTTCCAGATGGTGCAGTATATGGGAGGACTCATTAAATATGGCATCCTTTCCCTGAAAAGGCTCAGGGGGTCAGGTGGGGAGGATGTGGAGAAGAGAATTCTGAGAGAGGAAGTTGCCAAGTTAAAAGGGCTAATTTGCATTGAAAGAGAGAAAAATCTCACATATGTGAAGGCCTTTGCAAATGCCCACAAAGATATAAAGGCTGCAGAGAGCCTGTATAAGGCACAGGCAGGACGCTTGGTTGAACTGAAGTGCTGGTCTGGACTAGAGATAAAGGGGTGGGGCTGCAGGAGCAGCAAAGTGGGCCTCTTTGACTCTTTTCAGGCTGGCAGATTGGGAAGCACTGTGTTTGTTGCCAATTTGAAGTACAAAGTTGGCTGGAAGAAACTGAAGGATGTGTTCAGCATGGCCGGTGTGGTTGTCCGTGCAGACATTTTTAAAGACAAAGATGGCAGAAGTCGAGGGATTGGCACTGTGACTTTTGAGCAAGTAATTGAAGCTGTCCAGGCCATCTCCATGTTCAATGGACAGTTGCTGTTTGGTAGACAGATGCACGTGAAGATGGATGAACGAGCCTTACCAAACAGAGACTGCTCTCCTCCAGAGCAACCCCAGCAGCTTCCTCATGGACTTGGGGGCATTGGTATGGGGCTGGGACCAGGAGGGAGACCTATTAATGCAAACCACTTGACCAAGGGCCTGGAGATAGGCAACTTGGGACCTGGAACAACGGGTATGAAAGGCTTGGATTTTAGGATGAACAAAATGGGAGGAATGGAAGGCCCTTTCCATGGCATGGAGAGTTTGGGCCATTATCCTCCTAGAATGGGGCTTGGCAGGATGAATAAAATGGGCTTTGCTGCTGGAAGGGGGTTTGAAAGAGACTCCCCAAGAAATAGAATGGGAATGCCTCATAGTTTTAGGGATGCCCTAGAGAGGGGAACAGATGGAAGTGGAGGAGCCAGCATGCCTGCAATTAATAGGATGGCCTCTGGACTTAATTGCAGGACCACTGGGATTGATAGGCTGCCCTCTGGGATGGGGCATGATATAGACCAAATGGGCACCAGAATGGATTGGACTGTATGGGAGCTTCAGCAACCGGTATGGAAAAGATGAAACAGACCAAGGGGTGGATGGTCCAAGAAAAAAGAGCAATTGATCAAGGGAACCACTGTGACACCAAGGGGTGGATTGTATTGGAATTGCAGAAGATATTACCGAGGAGATAGGGTGTGGTGTCCACAGTGCCCCTTGCTCTAAGTGAATGCAGGATTAAGGCCCAGGTGGTAGCTGGAGGTGTGCTGCACAGCTGCAGCCACTAGAGGCTAAAGGAGATCCCTCAGGATATAAGGAGCACCTGAGATAGAAAGGATTGTGGGTGATAGGAGTGCAGGTTGGAGAGGAGACTGACTGGGTTTATGGAATTGGGAATTGGATTGTGACTGGACTTTGGCTTTGAACTTTGATTTGGATACCCTGATTGATTGGACTGACCTACCTGGAACCTGACCATTGGACTGGAACTTGGCTTATTGGCAACTCTGATTGGACTGGCTTGCAAGGCCCAGTGGATTGGGATTTGGCAAAACAACCCCGCATGACATGACTGCATCCAGGAAAACTTTAAATGGCTAATTCCTCCAGCCCTAATACCCAAAATGATGATTAAGTTCTATATTAAGAAAGAAGTCAGAAATGTGGTGTAGTCTGTTAGTGGTGTAACTTATTAATTGCTGTTGGAAAGGTCATCATTTCTTATAGACATCTTTTTTTAAACTGAAATCAATGCCCAGGCTTTGTTCAGAACTGGGCCTTACTATTCCCAAACGATATAGACACAACTTGGAGATGTATCTCACCCACAAATGATTAAATTTTCTGCGTAACACTGTTTCTAAAAGTCATCTTGCTGGATGCATCCAATTGGCCCCAATCCATTTTACCATGGCTTACTTGGTTGTTTTCTTATCTACATACTGAAGGACTAATGAGATGCCCATTAAATGGTGGGGATGTTTATGGAGATATGGCCATCAAGGTAGACTGCTGGCAGGCCATGAATTAGTACTAGCTCTAGTCTTGACTTGCTGATCTGAACTGACATTGTCAGAAGGTTGAGTTGTGGGAAGGGAGACAGCAGAAGATAAGGATTGATCTACTGGTGGCTGATGTCATACAACAGTCTTTAACTCCACAATGAGAATGAAAAAGTTTTTCCATTGTTCTTGGGGAATGGAGCTTTGGGAAGTGTCTCTTGCAATCACAGACTCTCCAGAAACTTGTCTTTCTTCCCCCATCAGCTTTCTGACAGAACCTTCCTTTGCACAGCACATGCCTGATCGTGTCTGATCTTGGAAGCTAAGCAGGGTCAGGCCTGGTTAGTACTTGGATGGGAGACCAGCTGGGAATACCGGGTGCTGTAGGCTTATACCATAGTCTTTCGAGACTGAAGGTAGCCAACCATTTATTAAAATATGGGGAGATTCAAGGGGGAGGGGGTCCTCAGGCAAAATGCACTTGATGAGGTCTCCTCCTCATTCACTATCATTGCTTTGCCACAATTGGTCACTCATCCAGCAAGCCAGTAGGCCCAGATGTATGCAGGTGATGGCAAGAAGGGGAGGCAGGCACCATGTCTGCCTTGTTCACTGTACAGCACAAGACTGAATCCAGCAGGCCTAATCCTCATCATGGCCTAATCCTCGACATGATTTACAAGGGTTGGATGTATGTGCGTGTGTGTGAGAGGGTGAAAAAACAAGAAAAATGTGTCCAGATTTATAGACTTGTATCCCCCTAATGCTGGGGTGTGTTAAATTTTGTGATGTTGCCCAAATGAAATTGTTAGTAAATCCTTTCCCAAACCATTGTAGGACATTTTCAAACTTTCTGCCGAAGAAAGGAAGACTCTTGTAACAAGACAGACCAAGCGTCCCTGTGGCTGGTACCAAATTCCTGGTACTCCCTTTGTGTGAAGTTGCAGCATTAAAGGCAAGGCTATTTTAAAAAGAGGAGATGCCATGCATATAGAACATCTGTCCTTGGGAGGCTTGCCAAGCCCCCATGCCCCATTGTAGGTGTACTGAAATCTTCTCTTTCTCATAGACATGGCAAGCCCAGAGACAGCTGACCTTGTCAGGAAATGAACCAGGCAGTAGATTCCAGAAGGGGGTGCCTTTTTCCTTCCTACCACCTCCTTTTTCTGTTTCTAAAAAAGACTAGGGATGGAGGACCATTTTGATCTTGTGGTTTGAAAATGCCTACAGGATAGATTCTAGAAGAGGAACCAAGTGTAGCCTGTTGCAACAAAATCAACCAAGGCTGCCAATCTTATCCACACTTACTTGGGAGTAAGACCTATTGATGATCCTGGGACTTACTTCTGAGTAGACACACATAGGACTGGGCTCCAAGTGTCTTCTGATACCTTAAAAAGAGTGTCCCTTCTACATGAGCTTTCCTAGGTAACAGCCAATTCAATTGATGCATCAGGTGAAGATGATTAGCACACAAGTTCAAGGATTTGAGCGGATAATTCTTATGTGAGTGGTTTTTCTTTTTAATGTCAGTAAACAACTACGTATCATACACAGGTTGGACATTTTTGCCTGTTGACCCAATTCTTTGCTCCTTTATGGCACAAACTGAAGATCTCAATGGACAGCATGCATTGAAAGTATCTGTTTTCACAAATTTCTATTAGATTCTTCCAACTGAACAGCCATATTTCTTGAGACTCAAATATTTAAAATGGCTGCTTCCTACATGTTAGATCCACATCTCTGCATCAGATTCTAGATACCTGGCCACAGGCCTTGGTCAGATGATACTTAGGGGCGCAATCTTATGGCCACCCTGCTCTGCCAGAACTCCAGTGCAAGGCAATGCAGGGCATTCTCTAGTAGTGCAAAGCTGGGCAGCAGACACATGCTTCCAGGCTACTATCATAAATAGTGAATGCTGCCCTGGGACGGAAAGCAGAGAGATAGCTGGGGCTGGGACGTTGTCTGGCTTTGCCCCAATTGCAATGTCACTCCTCACAGCACCCGTCTGCATGTGATTTTAAATAGGGAAAAAAAAAAACTTCAATTTTGGAAGAAAGCCAATGAAAGATTTCTATCTCTTTGAAATAGTGCACCAGGGAGGGGATAAGGAGGAGCAAAGCTGCAGAGAGAGCAAAGCCCTAAAGCACCAACCCCCATCCCTGCTGCAGTTCTGCTCCCTTTTGTGATCCTCAGGTTGCTATTTAAGAAACCCACATTCCCCCCCACACTGCTCCCCCCACATCACATTGCCTGCTTGGAGGTGTGACTGACCAGGCCCTAAGCACTGTAAATGAGGACCCCTTGCATGCTGCGATGAGGCTCCCTGCAAAACTTGGTGCTTTGCATCCCCTCTAGCTATGCCACTGCACCCAGAATACCAATGCAGCACACAGTGATATTGTCTGCATGCAATACAAGCCTTCTGTGCACACCCTACCCATCCTAATAACAGGCATTTTGCTACTTCGCTATATTCATCAGTCTAAAAAAAATGCATGCGAAGCAGAAAGTTGTTCTTTGCATCAATCGTGAAAGTGCCCACAAGACTGGCCCATAAATTGACTTTAATCCAAGTACTTCAACTTGAATTGTTTTTTTGGACTGGGCTGACCCTGAAATTTAAATTAAAGTGCCCAGGCGCCCATGGTGTTTGATCAGAGTCTCTTTGTTTATTTAACTTAAGAATGATTTTCAACTTCCCTCTAAATCAGTATGCAGGCAACTTGCATAAACGGCACTGATTTATAAGTTGCTTGTGGTGTGCCAATTTATGCAATTGCCTCTGTTGGGAGAGTTACAAACCAGAAGGCCAGTGGTTGTTTTGTTCCTCAGCACTTCGATCCTTTGGCAGATTGGCTCATGTTTCTAATTACTTTCCCCAAACAAATTGCCCTTTAGTAATGCAGTGATTGGCTGACAAGGTTTGATGACATGCAATGTTTATCTACAGGCGGTATAAACTTGGCATACATTTTTATGCAAATTTAAGGGAACAAATTTGTCTAAGAGGATCAAGAAGCCTGTTTTGCAACCTAATAGCAGGATCTGGGACAGAACAAAAGCCAGGGTTTATTAATTTGTTCACTGATTTACTTACACATCTAGCCCAGCCTGCCCAAGTGACTCACAATGGGTTGAAATAAAAGGTAGATAGGTAGATTAAGTATGTACATAGGCTTTCAAATACTGCCTTCACACATATTAATGTGCAATGAAAGTTTAAGCATATTTATTCAGAAGTAAATCCCACTGAGTTCAACGGGACTTACTCCCAGATAAGTGGGCATAGGATTAAGACTTTATATCCTGGGCATAGGATTTGGAGATAAGCAATTACTATACTGCTGGAGCCAAGTATGTTCTCATACAGAGGGAAGCTGGGTCAGGCTACTTGCTCACGGTCATCTAGCTATGTATAAGGGCTTTGTAGAAACAGGACATGGGAGCATTGGTGGAGAATTAATAAGTCTACTTTCTGTAAGATACTTCAAGATAATTCTGGAGTAGTCTTTTGCTTCTCCACCATGCACAAGATTGAAACTTCTATCATTGTAGATATGCTTTCGGAATACTGTGAATGGATCCATCACTCTGGTTAGACAAAAGAACATTAATGTCTCTTTAGGGCTGTAGATGCTTCCTGGAAGGGCAAGCAGAGTTGGGTTATAGTGCTTGGCAGATGGCATGTAAAGAGACAGAGGTACAGAAGGCCAGACAGAACCAGAAACAAAGTTTTGGGTCTGCTGGTGCTGCAGGTTCTCTCTCTCTCTCTCTCTCTCTCTCTCTCTCTCTCTCTCTCTCTCTTTGGGCACCTGATGCAGTGAATCTACAGTTTACTGCATGCAGTGAACATACAGTTGCATACAGTGAATGCATACACTGCATACAGTTCACCTGATGCAGTGAATCTACAGTGAATGCAGTGAATCTACAGTTTCGTAGCCATGACTACTGTTTGCCTCCACAGAACTGCTACTGGTGTCTTTGTAAAAACAAGTACACGTGCTTAGTCTCCAGTGCTCTCTCATCTGCTGGAAAGCAAGTCCCTGGTAGTGCTTTCATAATTACTTCTTACTATTTAGGAAAGAAGAGAATACACAATAAAAGATACAGATGGAGATGCAGATGTACCCTTTCTTTTACTTGCAAGTAAAAACTGTGAGTACATTTTTTACCCACCTTGGTTAAAACGTAGCTGCGTGTAAGTGCTTTAGGGGGCTGGATCTGACCAGTGTGCTGCCATATTGGGATGCCTGAATGATTCCTATTTCCAACAACCTGAATGTTCCAACCATGTTAGCCTGAAATAACAGTTGGAGTTCTGGAAGCACAGAGAGATTGGCTTATCTGAACCAAGCTGAGATTTGAACTGAGGATCTCCAGGTCATTGCTCACCCTCTTAACCACAAGCAACAGATGCCCAGATTAGAGGTAAGAAAGCCGAGAGAGGAAAAAAGGACTGCTAAAAACAATGAGAGTTGCTTAAAAAAAAGACTTAACCTCACCCAAACCAATATGAATATTCAGCAATGACACATGGTAAATCCCACGTCACCTTAGATATGTAAACCTGTATACATGGGTTCATCAATTTGAGTTCTTCCCCACCCCACAAGTGGAAAGCTAGCAACTCATGAAAACAGCTCAGCTAGAAGACTTTTTCCCAACATTCTAACTTTGCACATTCTAACATTCTAAAGCGGTATATAAATACTGTTGATTGATTGATTGATTGTTTGCACATGCTGCCCCAAAACCATACCACAAGCATACATAAATAACTGCATCAATCTATTCTAACCCAATAAAACAGAAAGACGTTCAGGCAATAACCAGTCTCCAGAAAAGGCCACTTCCTTAGAAGTAGGCAGCCACCAAAAATGTGTGCCTGCAAAAATCACATGGCAAAAATGTGTATGAGAACATCAAAGGACACAATGGAGAAAGCAGTCTGTTAATCTAAGCAGTTTGTATAAATCTAAACCTAGCTTTGGGTGATGGCTATGCTCAGTTTAGTGTAGGTCTGCGCTGAGCTGTTCAGTTCTTTCTAAGTAAAAAAATAAAGTGTTGAATTGAACCAAGAGTACAATAGGAAGCATATCTACTCAGTACTATTTTGTTCAATGAAGCTTAGGAAAGTGTGTATAGAATCAGTAGCATTCTCCAAGCTCTCTTTCAGCTGGTCTTCTTGCTGAGGTCCTTTCTCCAAAGAATCCAGAGTTGCCCTAAGTATTTAAAAACTACTGGCATGTCACATTTAACATTTTGCAATAGCAAGCATGCAATTTTAACATTAAATAGTATTGACAGTAGACATGTAATGGAACTTTTTAAAATCTTACATGGCTTGATCAATAATATGCAGCGATAAACAGAGGTTGACAGCTTATGCAATTTCATAGTCAAACTTGTCCAAATCAAAAGATGCCAATAAAGCATTCTAACGCATTCCAGTTTTGACTAAAAATTTTCACATTCAGCCTGCAAATTCAAGTTTGGCTTTGAAGTTCCCTGTTCAAAATATTAAACAGTGAAAACAAAACACATACCAAATTTCCAACTTCTGTTTCAATGCTACTACTAAAGCATGAATGATGGTCACCAGGTCAGGTTCTGCTAAACAAGCTATCAGTGTTAGCACCTGGTGGAACAAGTGGAACAATTTATGGCCATAAATTGGATTTCAATGACTGGCTGCAAACTTCAGTTACCAAAGGAGATAGTAGCACTGGCCAGTGATGCCCATTGGTTGTATCTCTTCCCCCAAGTCTGAAGGCTTGCTGGTCATCATTATTTCAATCTAGGCTGGTTTCAGTTTCAGTTGAACCAACTGTAGTCAGCTGAACTAGGTGATAAGCAGATAATCAATCTAGGCATCAGAGAAAAGCTTCGAATAGGGGAGAGGGGCACAATTTGCTTCAGATAAGTGGCATTTAACTCTTCTCCTACCCACTACTTGCCCACTTCAACATTACCCTCCTCCCCAACAGCTTTCTCTCAAAGGGGATTCTGGTTGCATACTTGCCACACTGTAGGGGAAATAATGTTTGAGAGGCGGAGGTTGCAGGTACGTGGTGCATGGAAATCTTGCACTAACTCTTGGGTTGGTACTTTGTTCCTGAGCTAGCATAAGATGTTTTGGTGCCCTAGGCAGGAAAAGATGGTAGTGGTATGTAGAAAGGTAAATCGCATCCCTGCGCAAACTGGGTCTGTGCTTCCAGGATCATCTCTATATTGGGCATTTTAGAGCACAATCCAATCTACCCCCCTCCCCGCTACACTGATGCAGTGGTGCCAAAATAGGTACCACTGCATCCTGTGGGGGGAGGGAGGCAGTTGTGGAACAATTGTTCCCTTGCTGGGGTGTAAGCATCCACAGCGTGGAGAATCTACTCAACCCTGCACTAGCTAAATAGCTGGTGTAGGTCCATATGGATCCACACTGAGGGATAGGATTTGGGAAGGGGTTTAGAATTTGGCGGCTGCCATGACTGCCGCAGCTGCCAAACTCACCCCCTTCCTGGACCTGATTTGTCATCCTCTGTCCCCATCACTTGACCCATCACAGCTCCATCACCATGTGATTTCTCCCTCCCCTGCCCCTTTTTCACCAGCCCCACCCCTCCCACCTCCCCATCACCTTACCTTTGGTGGAGGGTGGCTCTGGTTCTGCAAGTGCTAGAAGAAAGTCTCCAACCTCTTCACCAATATTCCTGGCAACATGCTTAGTAGCGTACTGCTGGAGCTCCTTTTACAATAGGCACTGACTATTTTATGGCAGTCAACACTAGTGGAAGAGGCACAGTGATGACAGCTAGCCCAGGTAGAATTGGGCCATTAGTTTTTAAGAAGAAAGAGGTTATATAAATCCTTCAAATAAGTAATGTAAGCAATGGCGGAGCTAGAGGGGGTGCAAAGCACTCAGTTTTGCTGAGTCTCACTGCAGTGTGCATGGGTTCTCTCCCCTTCCCCTTTGGAACCATTCTGTGCAGTGGGAGTGAAACAGAGGTGTACACCTTTAGCTATGCCATTAAATATAAGAAAAGAATTATGGGCTCCTCAGTTCACCAAGAGAAGAGACATTCATATTGTCTTTGGTATGGCAATCACCCCTTGAATTGGGACATCTTAGGTTGCTGCCGATATGGTCTGATGGTATGGGCCAGTCATTCTCAAAGTCATCCAAATAAGTCAGTGAATGCCTTGAAATTATTTGTACAGCAACATCCACCCTCTGTGAGAATGGGTAGTCCTGTTTGAGTTTCAGATTGAAACATTTCAAATCAATGTTTGGCCTCCAAATATGGGTTTATTTTTAAAGTGTCATCTTAATTATAAACTGCATCCTCTATTTACAGTGTCTTTAACTGATGGGCTACAGACGAGAAGAAGAGGGGGGAACTCCATAGTTTCAGGTTAATTCCCACCATATCTTACTCTTTATCGTGCCCAATGACCCGTCTCACATTATCTGTATGGGCCTGCTAAGTTTAACACTTTTCAAACAACACCTAGTATTTGTGACAAATCAAAATAAACAGCAAGTTTTACCCATGAGAAAAAGGGAAAAAAAGTGGGACTGGAGGTACTGTTAAAGCAACTTTATTTGGGGAAAGGAAAAGAAAAGGGGGGAAAAAAGATACTCTCTGTCTCCTTAAATCCCTCGGAAAATTTGAAGGAGAAAGGATTTTGTCTCTTTAGGTTTTAAAAGTATTTCATTTTACAGTGGCTATAAAGAAAAGCTCCAAATTGTAACCAGAATTGCTATAAATACTGTATATTGTATAAAAGAAAAGATGACATCAGGCAATACACACAGTACTGCAGAATCTAGAGGAACCAGGCCATAATCTCACATAGAATTCATTCTTTCATGTTAGCAAGAGTAAAGAAGTAGTTGGAATTGACTGGGAATACTCAGCAGCAAATGTAGCATGAATTTATGTATGCCTCACTTTTAAAGCTTCAATTCCTTGTTTTGCCATATAGCTACATATTTTGGAGGGGGGTGTCTCGCACACACAGATCTACCTACAGATCTCCCTACCTGTTCCAAATTTATTTATGTCCAGTGTCCAAGATGTGGGGGGAGAATCTCATTGTAATTATTCAGCACTCAGTGGAGAAAGACACCCTGCCCATGCTCAAAAATACTATCCTATCTTCCAGGAATTAGCATTAAAAATATGCTGAAAGGTTAGGTTATGTGCTGAAATTAGGTGCTGAAATTAAACCTCCTAAATTGGGAAAAAATAATGTCTGGTGTTCAAATGTCTCTCTCTCTCTCTCTCTCTCTCTCTCTCTCTCTCTCTCTATGCTCGCATGTGCACATCCATGCGTGCATTACAGGCAGTTAAGAAGTACATAAATTTCAAAAGATAAACGAAAAAGATGTCCTCCTTCTCTGATAGCCTCTCCTTGCTCAACCCTGCATGGTTGTGTACTAATTCTGGGTCCCATTGGTAGAATGCCATCAAACAGAAACTGGCCACCTGATGTCCAATCCAATTAAGCTCAAGCCCATGAGACCAGGTGTGCCATTTCTGATTTCAGAGAGGAGAGCAGGATTTCAGGTGGACAAGGTTTGCAGTTTGGAAATATGCAAATTGCAGACAGAAAAAGTACCCAGTAGCCACTGGCACTTTAAAAAAAATGGCCCTGACATCTAATTGCAGGGCAACTACAGAGGTTACCAAAAAAATCTCACTGGTTCCTAGTTATGCAACACTTTTGCCAAAAGTCACAAGGAGAGAGTTGGTCATATGTGTGTGTCACTCATATGTAACACACACCTGATAAAGGAGATAAGATCTTCAGAATATAAGGACCATAAGTAGAATTCTGATGAATGAAACCAGAAGTCTGTCTGGGCCAATCTTTGGGAAAATCATCCACAAAGAGATCCCGGCTAAGATCATCTTTGAGGAAGAGAAGGTGGGCAGGCAGAGGTGGCCTGGACTGTGCAGAAGGGCAATGAATGCACCTTATATTCACTTCAGAATGAGTCCTGCAGACCTGAACTAAAGGTTCATGCAGGCCACCTTTCTAGTCTTATCAGCAGTCAGCCAAGTTTCTTTGGAAAGCCCCAAATAGGTGTCAGCACTCCTTTGTTTCTTGCTCTGTACCTTCTGGCACTCTGAGATATACTGTGCTTGAACCTGGAGGCTCTATTTAGTTATCAAGGTAATTTCTAAAAGCTATGTTAAGGTGGAGTGGAACATTCTAGATGCTCTACATAGAAAGTGGCACATGGCATGCTGCAGGTTGGCCACCTCAGCACTTCTACTGATGTCATTGTTGCTGCTTTAACCTTTGCTGTGTGTTGCTTTAACTCCATCAGTTTTCATGTTGCTTTACATTGACTTTTGTGGGCTGCCTTGAGGAATTTTTACCTGGTAAGGCAGGCTAGAAGCAGATGAAGGTTACAACTCTTATGCACACTTTCCTGAGAGTAAGCCCCACTGAAGATAATGGTACTTACTTCTGAGTAGACATGGATAGATTTTGCTTTAAATGATCAAAGGCCTGACCATTTTCAACCATACAGGGTAGCAGGGGTGAGCCAAATATTTTGGTACCTGAAGTGGAGAAAATGGAGACCCTCCCCCAATACACCACCAAGAGATGGTAAATACTTTGCAGTTGCCACCCTTCCAAATACCATTGTGTGGTACCCAAACCTTGCCCCTCCCTTCCAGAAACAGAGCTTCCTATACTTGCCCCCTTACAAACAGGCAACTGAAGGTTGGATAACCTTATACCTCTTTTCTATTTGTCAAAAGGCTGTGCTGCAACTGAAATAAGGGGGGAAAATGTGTTTGAGGGTAAATACAACCAAAAAAATGTTGTTATCGATCTCCTGTGCCTTCAGCCCACTCAGCAGCCTGCCGTCTCCTCCAGCTCAGGATAAAGAGGTTCATCGAGAGAAAGGCCATTTCCAGTTACCAGACAAGATCTTTCCTGGTCTACCCGGACTTCCTCTCTCTTAATTGAATTGTTTCGATCGCCACTCCAAATGATGCCAGCGGAGGCTCTGGCGTTCCTTGCCCTCAGCAAAAACTTGAAGCGAATCAACCACCGAGGACAGACCAGACGGGAGAGATAAAAGGCCCGGAGTCTGCCTTGGATGAGAGAGGAAGCAGGATCAGTTCTTGTCCACTTCCTCCCGGACGAATTGAAATGAAATCAGGAGCAAAGCGGACCCAGGAATCGTCATAATGACGTCTATCATCATCAACAGCAACTATTACTACTAGTAGTACTATTGTCGTCGTCGTCAACAATTATCATCATCATCATCATCACCCAAACAACAACATCACCAAACGTCTTAGAGCCCAATCCTATGCATGTCTGCTCAGAAGAATATCCCATTATAGTCAGTGGGGACTTACTCCCAGGAAAGTATGGGTAGGATTGCAGTTTCAGGTAGATCTATCATGATGGTGATATTTTCGCAGTCAGGTAGATGTTATTGAGTGGTTGGTCTATCATCATCATCATCATCATCATCATCACTCAAACAGTGCGATCCACAAACAACTTAGGCAGATCTATGGTGATGATGATGATGATGATATTTTCGCGCAGTCAGGTAGACGGTATTGACCAGTTTGTCTATTATTATTATGATTGACCTGTACTGTTTGGGTGATCACCTCTGCCTTCCTGGACGCCTCCCCTCACCCTCCGATCTGGCGGAGGACAGGGGGAGGCAGAGAGAAGCCTTCCACAACAGGGGGAGGGGAGCAAGACAAGGGAGGAGGCGGAGGCACTGCTTTGAAACTCCCCTCCCCCTCGACCGGCCTTCAAGCCTCCAGGTGGTGGCTTGTTGTCCTGTCTGCGAGGTGTGGCGGCGGCTCCTTGGCCTGGGAGATCCGAGAGCTGCTGGGTGGGGGGGCTGGGAAGAAAGTCTCTCGCAGAGCCGATCCCAGGGAGAGATAAGGAGCCGCCCAGCCACCGGCTCTGTCTAGACTGCGGACCTCACACAAGTCAAACCGGAGCTGTTTAGATTAGCCTCGAGATCCACCAACCTGAGCCTGCCCCTCCCATGGCCTCTTCTTCCTCGGGCATCCCCAGGTCTAGGGCAGTGAGCGCCTGGCTTGGAAACCCCCCGCCCTGGCCTGCGCCCTTCGGGATAGGCTGAGCACCTTCGCATTGAAATGGCCCATCTTGGCAGCGCGGGCGGGAAGAAAACCCTGACACTGACACGCGAGAAGGGATCGGCTGGCCTGGTTCTGCAGTGGGATATGGTGGGGGTGATGGCTTGAACGAGTGGGTCTTGCCGGAGGGAGAAAGGAAGACCCGGAGACGACAGACAGCCCAACCCCACCCACACTTTCCTGGGAGTAAGCCCCATTGACTCTAATGGGACTTACTTCTGAGTAGATATGCATATGATTGGACTGAGAATCGCTTCTGCGAGGACCGCCTCCCAAGCGGGGATGGTCTTCCAAAATACTCAGTGTGTCGGGGGGGGGGGGGCTAAGCGTTTGTGTTCAGAACTGAAAACTTCCATACAGTGTCAGGATTTGGAGTGATCGTTTTATTAATAGAATAAAATATCTCTAGCTTTAATGTGGGAGGAGAAAGTTGAAAAAAATTAAGTGTTCAGATTCCCCCCCCCCCCCCAATTCTAACTACGTGGAGGACAAGCATAGGACTGTGATTTTCGATGAGGCGAATGTGGAAGACTCCAGTCATATGCTGGAAACTTACAGCCCACTCCTATGCATGTCTACTCAGAAGTAAGTCCCATTAGAGTCAATGGGGCTTACTCCCAGGAAAGTGTGGATAGGATTGGGCTGTCACGGCCCCATCCTGTGCATGTCTACTCAGAAGTAAGTCGCATTGTGTTCCGTGGGGCTTACTCCCAAGAAAAGAGTGTATAGGATTGTGGCCTTACAACCTCTTCGGAAGTCTAAAGGCAGACAACTCCAGGCCCAGCTAGTCTCTCCTTCGCCTGCGAGGTGGGCTGCGGGGGTGACTTCCAAACCCAGATTCCGGGGGTCTCAATCCCAGGAGCCGCTTGTAAACCCCAAACCACTGAGAACCCCAGTCATAAAACGTGAATGCGTGTCCAGCTGCAGAACGTCCACACGAATCCTCATCCCTGCAAAACGAAGGGACCTAAAGCAGCACACATGTTCGAATTGTGATGGGGGAGGGGGAGGGAGAAGGGTCTTCTTTCAAACCGAACGAGGCTTGCACAAAACAGAACACGTGTCTTCTCTTTCGCATTCACCGAGATCATCTCCGTGAAACTGACCAAGCAGCAGGGGGATCATCTTGATTCCTTTTATTGCCCTATTTTCTTTCTCTCTCTCTCTCTCTCTCTCCCCCCCCCCCCCCGTCTCCTGTGAGCCTCCTTGTGTCTGCACTCCTCAAATCCCTGGAAGAAGGTGAAGAGAGAGATCCTCCATCAGCGACTGGGACATCGAGAAGGTTGAGGCTGATGCTTGTGGCGCCTGAACTCAAACACCCCATTCAGGGGCTGGCTTTGTGTTATCAAGAAGACAACAAGCAAGCAAACAACACAATCGCTAAACCAGATCTCCTTCTAGCACCCCTAAGTTGGAGCCCAGCCCCAGAACACACCCAACAGACCGGGGGGGGGGGCGCTTCACAGTATCACTCCAGGCTTAAAAGTACGTGACTTCCCACGGTGATTGACCCAGGCACGCATTTTGATCCGCTGACGGCTGCACTTGTCAAAAGGAAGTAAGACCCATTGAATTCTATGGGGCTTCCTTCCGAGTAAACACGCTGGGACTCACGTTACTGCCGATCGCGTTTCCAGCCCTACTTTTCTGCTCTTGCAAAGTCTGTGAAGCCTGAAAAATAATAATCCTTGTTCCCATATGAAAGCAAAGAAGATCAGACACCATCGTTGTTTCCGAGATCTTCATCCAAACCGATGCTCACAAGAAGCCACCAGAGCAAGCACTTATTTTGAGACACTGAACTTGCTTGATGCTTGTAACCAACAACACCTCCAAATACATCTGAGTTTCTTGCCAAAATAGCCCTTGTTTTGTTTAGGAGTAAGAAATCCGAGTCTACTCTACCAGCGTAGTGGAAGTACAACACGCGTTTGAACCAGTGGCGTAGCTAGAGGGGGTGCCAAGCACTCAGTTTTTGCAGGGAGCCTCACCGCAGCGTGCGAGGGGCCCCTCCACCCTTCCCTTCGGAGCCCTTCCAGGCGTGGGGAGCAAAACCGGGGAGGGGGCCCCTCGCACGCTGCGGTGAGGCTCCCTGCAAAAACTGAGTGCTTGGCACCCCCTCTAGCTACGCCACTGGTTTGAACCTGATCACGCCTTACGACACAGGGCACGACCTAGCCAGAGTTAAGCTCCAGTCAAGCACTCTCCAAAAAGGAACTCCGGTCTTTCCCAGGTACAATAGAAAACGTGGGTCGTTAAGTAAAGACCAAAATACAAATAGATATAAGAGGCAAAAATGAACTAAAGGGGGGGCGCTTTCTCAGCAGAATTCATGCCTACCCTGTTAAGGCACCTGAGTTTTGACTCGATTTGTGCGGTGTTTATAGATACTTCCAGAGAATATCAGTGGAGAAAGGAGTCAAATTATAGCACAATCCTACACATATTTACTCAGGAGTAAGTCCCACTGTACTCAGTGGGGCTTACTCACGTGTGATTGCAGCCCGGGTGACTTACAGCCCAATCTTATACGTGTCTACTCAGAAGTAAGTCAATGGGGCTTGCTTCCAGGAAAGCATGGATAGGACTGCAGACTTACAAGGGTAGGGGGAGCCCCACTAATGTCCTATGGAATCCCCCCGGGGGGGGGGGAATAAAAAAATCTAAACTCGTAAGAAAGAAACTGACAAATCCCAAGCACCTTGGCGTACATTTGATGATGAATCCATGAACATATGAGGCTGCTTTACACCGATGTAAGCCGGTGGCTCATCTTAACTCAGCCTTATGTTGCCTGACCGGTAGCAGCTCTCAATAGCCCACCCCCCACCCTTGGGCTGCAACCCTTTGTCCAGTTAACAAAATGCAACTTGCTTCCGAGTAAACGTCTTTAGGGTCACACGGTTGAACTGGAGATGCTGGCTGTCGAACGGGAGAACTTTTTGTTCGCAGAACCCGAGTTTTCCCACTGACCTGTAGGGCAGCGTTGTCATTCTGACGATCCTTGAATACGGATTTGCAAACGCGATCTGACCTCTCCTTTGCAAAGGAAGGACCGAACCCTCATCTTATTCCCAAGGAGTCGCCTTGGACCTTGGTCGCCTGGGCTTCCCACCCAGATCAAATGATATCTTCGGAGCCCCCTCCCCCCCCAATACTAGCGAGGAGGTAGTGCCCAGGTGGCCCTGGACAAATCAAGAATGCAATTCTGATTGAACCTTTTTCGGGTTTGATTCTTAACACGTCTACTCGGGAGTAAATGGCTTCGAGCCCAGTCTTTCTCGAAAAAAGCCAGGTGTGGGATAAAGAAAGAGCGAGAGAAAAATGAAGAGCGAGGTAAGAACATATATACAAATAATCCAATCGGATTCGGATTAATTACCCCGGGATTGCCACGGATTGATTCACGGAGACGGTTCACCCCACCCAGAAAACCAGTCCTGTGCTACATTTCAGCTACCTCGCAGTGGCGTAGCTAGTGGGGGTGCAAAGCACTAAGTTTTGCAGGGAGCCTCACCGCAGTTTGCAAGGGGCCCCTTCCCCTTCGGAGCCATTCTAGGCGGGGGGGGGAGCAGTTCGACTCGGTTTTGCTCTCCCCCACTTGGAGGGGCCCCTTTCAGGCTCCCTGCAAAACTTAGTGCTTTGCACTCCCACTAGCTACGCCACTTGATTCTACCTTGATTCTGAATTAACAAAAGATGGTTTAAGCTTTAATAAGGAGCAATTAATTTGCAGACTAGCTACGATCCGAGGTCTACTGTCTGTGTGGAGTAGGTCCCATTGAACCCCGTCGCATGAACGGTCACAGTAACGATGGGGGAGGTGGAACTTTAAATAACTTCAGGATCATGGCCAGTCTAATAAGACTGATGATCTGTTTTCTGGGAAAGTATCAGCAGAAAACGGAGGACAAGAAGGACCATCACGAGCTGAATGATTCACAGGCTTTAGAGTAAATCAATTACCTCTTAACGAGTCTCTGCTGAGTCCCAGGAAACTGACAAGAAAGTAATTTTCTTTTTTTTCAATTCAGGCTTAAAAATTCCGTGATAAAGTCAGATTAATTTTGGAGACGGGACACTGAATAATCCTTGTCAGAACTGAATGAAACTCTTTGGAAAGGAAATGGAAATTCAAGCGTCCCTAGAAGGGCGTCTCAGGGAGTCTTCAAGGTGACCAACTTCCTACACAGTCAAGACAAGCTTCCTTTGGGGATCCCTCCAGAGAAGTGATGACCTGATCTCATGGCTGTTTCGACGCCAAACGAGATCATACCTCCCAAGATTTAAAAACAAAAAAAATCAGTTATTAACAAGGAATTGCTTTACAAACAGAAAGTTTACAAGAAAAACTGAGCGATTAATTTGAATGTGGAGTTGGGGGGGGGGCGTGTTGACTCGTCTCCTAACATCTATGAAATGGGTGATATCCCTGAGGTCATAAGAAAAGAGCGACTAGGAAACATTTATACTGGGCACTACTAGTCCAGTCTGAAACCGTTTTCAAACCGGATTCACTTCTGGGAAACCTGGAGATTGTAATGTCTTCGCCTGTAAGCGAAGATTCCTTCCGCAGCGCTATTCTAAGTATGTTTACAGTCCAATCCTAGCCATATCTACTCAGAAGTAAATCCCTTTATCGTCAGTAGAGCTTACTGCAAAGTCAGTGTGGATAAGATTGTAGCCTTAGGCTTCCTGGGAAAGCCTGAGCGTCAAATCCTGTGCATGTCTACTCAGAAGTAAGTCTTACCGAGTCCAGTGGGACTTACACCTAGGTCAGTGCGCATATCCACAATTTCTTGGGAGTAAGTCCCATTCACTATAATTAGATTTACTTACTTACTTACTTGAAGTAAGTCCAATTATAGTCAATTGGACTTACTCCCAGGAAAGTGTGAATATGCACACTGACCTAGGTGTAAGTCCCACTGGACTCGGTAAGACTTACTTCTGAGTAGACATGCATAGGACTGGGTTGTTGCTCTGAAGTCGGTACCACGGCAGTCTTTTTTTGCTTAGCAAGGCTACAATCCTGTCCAAGCTGACCTGAAAGTAAGCCCCACTGACTTCAATGGGGTTTACTTCCGAGTAGACACACATAGGCTTGTGCCCTAAGTGAACTTGAATTTTCGACCTCGCAGCCCGATCCTATGCATTTTGGTTCACAATTAAACTTCCCTCCCCCCCCCCCCATTGGGTTCAATGGGTCTTCTTCGAACCGTTTCCCGAAATGGTCGTTCGGCGTCTGACAGATCCCTGAACATCTTTCTCACGAGTAGGGACGTGATTTCAACCACATTCTAGGGGAAAAGTAGTTGGGGAGAGCGGATTGGAGGGCTGGGAAGACCCCTCCGCCTCCACTCTTCAGTCCAAATATTCCGGCTTAACTGGTCTGAGGATCGAGGTGCTGTGCAAAGTGGAGTTCTGATGGACTGGAATGCGGTCCACTGTAAGGTTAAGGGGGGAAAAGTTTCAGTTAGGTGAGGGCTAAGCCGGATTTTGTGCACTACACCGGAGTTGCACGACAGTATTATTGAGAGTTTGAATGGGAAATGAAGCCGGCTACTCTAACGTCAGCCAGGGATCCTGCCAGCCCAGTAACCAGTGGCGTAGCTAGAGGGGGCAAAGCCCTAGCCGCTTGCTCTCTGGGGTGAGGCTCCCTGCAAAACTTAGTTCTTTGCACCCCCTCTAGCTACGCCGCAGGGGGGTTGATTTTCCATTGTCGAGGAACTCGACTGAGCCGAGTGACTCCCTGCTGGCCAACTTTCCTCGCAAGTAACAAGGAAAGACATTGGTCCCTGCAGATTCACAGCAACGTAAATGCGTTGCATGGACATCTACGGGGCCCGATCCTGGACCTCTTTGCTCAGAGAGTCGAGAATTAAATTCTATGGTCGCATTTCTGGCGAGAACGTGGCCAGGATCGGGACCAAATGGAGCCCTTTCAACAAGCACACGCAGGATCGCAGCCTTTTTTCCACCATGGGCCAAGATCAAGCCCATGGTGAGGCTGCGATCCCATGCACAAGTCTACCCTGAGAGTAGAGCCCCCAATGATTTGAGTGGGACTTACTTCCGAGTAAGGATATAGGCGCGTCCTATTCCGGAGCAAAAAGGTGTTCTCTCGTGATTGATGCTGCACTCCTAGCCACACTTACCTGGGAGCAAGTCCATTGAACCCAGTGGGGCTTACTTCTGAGTAGACGTGTATAGGATTGTGCTGTAATTTTCCACATATATCGAAAGGACGTGGAGCCCGAGCCTAGTCATGCTTCTTTTGGATCCTCCCCAACATAACTGTACACCGGTTTGCACTTTTAAAACGGCTTAACTTGGGCGGGATGGATCGTGCCCGCTGTTAACTTGGGAGCTACACAGTCCACAGGCTTTGGGAGCGAAAGGAAACAGCAGTAAAACAGTTCAGGGTCCCTGATACCTGCGATGCTGATGACTTGCACAGATATTTATTTTAGATACTACTCATCCCTCCTCCCGTCACACACACGAAAACATACACACACACACCATGCTACTAGTCTTAGGAACGGGCACCGATATGGAAAGATAAGCGTGAGGCTGGCAACACCCTTTTTTAATGTCGAGTTTCATGTTTATTAAATCACTTTTCCAAAGAATACACTTGGCCATACAAAAAAGGGGACCCACCTCCTATGCAGAGGGAGAGCAGATACTCCGAGAATGACTGGCCTTGTGCGGCGTAATTCTAGCCATGGTTACTCGGGAGTAAATCCCGCTATGTTCAATGGGACTTACTCCCAGTTGCAGGTTTGCCACCTTAATCTTGATTACTTTTTTTTCTTTTTAACCCTCGTTCTGTGCATGATTACTTTAAAGCCACTGAGGTCCAAGGAGACTTACTCCCAGGTAAACGTGAGTAGGGACGATTCCAAACCTCTTGTCAAGACGGGACTTCTTCCTAACTTGCTTGGGTGGGAGGGAGGGAGACCTCTGGGGAGGTGCAGGGGCTGCCTGAGAGGAACTGTCAAGAAAATCTCCTCTTAGTTAGGATGATCTATTTTTACCCCTTCTCACCCCGCCTCCAGGGGGGGAACCTTGCAGTGCGATCCATAATTCACTTGCATTGGAAGATCTACACTGACAAGCCGGCGAGCCGCCCCCCCCATCCCGAAGGAGACGGTGGGACAATCACAAATACTGTGGACCCTCGGCTCCATTTAAAGTGACTTTAGACAGAAGTAAGAAGCTCTCTTCAAACTACATCATCGTGCTTCAGAATTCTTCCTCCCCCCTTTCGGATGATGATGAAGATGATGACGATAGCATATACGATCATTATCAGCTACGTTGTCATTTTGATGTTAATAATAATAATCAGATGATCATCATTAGATGATTAGAATGATCATCATTAGATGATATCATTATCATATAACAACAACACAGGCCTAACAAAATTGAGGTTCAGAAAAGTTTTCCCCAAACTTTATGGTGGTTGGATATGAATTTTGGGTGCTGATTCCAAAAATGGCATCTGTTTTGCCCTATCGCGTCTAGTTTGGAGATATAGGATAGCCTCATTAGTGAATGGTTCAAGCAGCTTCCTCATGAGGAAGCCATGGTGTAGGCTTCCTCATGAGGAAGCTGCTTGAACCAGTCACTAAAGAGGCTATGCTGTGTCTCCAAAACTAGACGTGACAGGGCAAAACGGATGCCATTTTTGGAATCAGTACCCCAAATATACCCAGGAATTGGTGAAGCAAAATGTGTGTTGGCCTGTGTAATTTGTGTTCCTCCCTGGGCAGCCTGGACAGACCCGACCCACACCCTACTTAGGAAGGACAGGAAAGGCCCCATAGAAGAGACTAAGAGCTCCTCCATCCCATTTTAAAATGAAGAAAGCAGAGAGAGAACAAGCAAGGTCGACGTGAATCAATCTTGCATCAATCTTCTCTGTAGTTTCTTCTTCCTGCTTTTGGGGGGGGGGGCAGGGGCGATCTTGAGAGCATAGAGGTCTCAGTGGTGTAGCTAGAGGGGGGGAAACACTAAGTCTTGCAGGTAATGCTTCAGTCTCTCCCCCGCCGGGAAGGGGAGGGGGAAAGACCTCTTGCACGCTGCGGGGAGGCTCCCTGCGAGTGCTTTGCACCCCCCTCTAGCTACGCCACTGAGAGATCTAGAGACTTCCCACGTGCTAGGGAGATAAGCACCTGTGAAGATGCATCATCATCATCATCATCCCTATTACATTAATTTCACAAAACAACCGTTTTAAGATCCAATATTTGGGTTTCAAACGCCTTGGCCTCACCGGCTCCTTTCTGAATGCCCAAGAGTTCGGGACGACTGGGAGACAGCCGAGAGACTCGCAGAACTCTTCCCTGCTGGTTTACTTCGAAGTAAGTCCCACTGTGCTAAGCGGGCTTTACTCCCAGGAAAGTGCCCGGGATTCAGCCTGAAGCAGCCGAGTGGGACTGACTGGCTCCATAAGTACCCAGTACTCAGCGATCGCTTCGCCCAAAGCGGCGAGGAGAGCTGTGGCTTAACTGCCTTGAGGATCCCAGCGCCGGGCCCATCCGCGGAGCCCACTCTGGGAGTCCCAAGGACGGGTTTCCAACTTCAGGACCCTTGCACTGAATTTTGGTGCTCTTTTTATCATTAGGTGCACCTCGCCTGAACCGTGGCCCGAGGTTAAGTACTTCGGTTGAAAAAGGCATGAATCGGGTCCTCGCCCCCGGTGGTCGGTCGGTCGGGCGCGATCCTAAGCGCGTTTACCAGGAGGAAAGTCTCCTTCCAAGTAAGCGGGCGCACTACAGCTCAGAAACCACCAGAGCAACCAGCCAGCCGAGGAGGACTCCACCTTAAACGGTATGTGGATCAGTGGCGTAGCTAGGGGGGGCAAAGCACTAAGTTTTGCTGGGAGCCAGTGTGGGGGCCTCTCCCTTTCGGAACCATTCCCCTTCGTACGCATCCCATTTTGCTCCCCCCACTCGGAATGGCTCCGAAGGAGAGAGGCCCCCCACACTGAGCAAATTTCCCAGCAAAACTTAGTGCTTTGCCCCCCTCTAGCTATGCCACTATCTGGATTGCACCTTTGTTCTCCTGATGCGGCTATTTCCCCCCTCCCGCTCCCCCCCTCCTTTCCAGCTTTCACCACTGCCTGGCATCCTCCCCCCTCCCTCTCCAAAAACCTCCAGGAAAACGGAAGTCGCAAGAAAAACAACAAACACGGATCTGAGAAATCCCCTCCGGCCTGATCTCCCCCTGCAGCATTTTGACAACAGACACTGATGAATAACAGTCACCCTTCACTTGCGAAGCAAAATTCAGCCCCCTTTTTCTTCCTTTCCCCCTCCCCACCAAATGAAAACAGAGATCACTTAAAACAACCAGAGCGATAAGACTTTGGTATATAGCAGAGAGAGAGAGAGAGAGAGAAAGAAAATTGGAGATATATATATATATATATATATATATATATATATATATATATATATATAATTTTTAAAACTTCAACATTCTTTCGGAGTTCGTTGGGTGAGGGGACATATTGACTCGGATCCTCAACACATTTCCGGGGGGGGGGGCATTTCACACGTTATGCGATAGGAAACCTGGGTTTGCCACCTAGTATACGCCGGCCCTCTGTTTGCCATATTCACATTCGGGGGGGGGGGGGGGGGCGAACGTCTATATATAACGTACAATGTAAAGCGGTTCAAGGAGGCTGAAATTTCCCAGGCAACTTGCTTCTGGAAATTCGGAACACTTACTCGGAAGTAAGCCCCGTAGGAACGAGTTGCTTTCCAAGCAAATGTGTCCACTTAGTCGGAGCCACCAGTATTTTTAAGGGGAAGGGGCGGATCAGAAGATTATCAGTGGAAACCTCGAAGATGGGCATTTACAAGCCGGTCTCTACTAGGTGGAGTAAAATACCACACCTTTACTCCACCAAGGTGAGCTTGATAATCACGTCATATTTCATTTCAAGTACTCAGCAGGTAACTTGTAAATATGCCTGGAATATATAGTTACGTATGTATGTATGTATACATATATATATATAAATAATATTTCTCTATATATTATATTATATATATAAAAGAGGGCGCTTTCATCATTCTTAATTATTTTATTGGTTCTCTATACCAAACGTTTATTTCTTGAAATAGTTCTGAAGGTATAATCGTTTTCTACATACGGCGCTTTCATTTCACATAATACTTAAGGAAAAGGAAAAAAAAAATAAATAGACCGATCAAAAAAATAATAATAAAAAAAATAATAAAAGCCCCACATAGAGTCCGACATAAAAAATTTCAATGGTCACAATCCTTCTCCACCGCCCTTCTTCATTCTTTCTTTCTCTGTGGCTCAACCCACCGAGAAGTTCTCCTGCGCAGCAAAATAAAAAATGAATTTTAGAAGGGGGGTGGGTGGCTTGCGCAGGAGAAGGTCCCGAGGAGGATCGGGCCCTGTCATCGTCATCGTTATTATTCTTTTCAAACAAAACAAAACAAAAAATAAAAATAAAGAACCTTCGGCAAAGGAAAATGAAAACACAACTTAAAACCAAGTAACGACAACAGCAAGGACGACAACAAAAGAGAAACCAGGGCATGAAAAAGTGGCAAGTCTTCGGATAATAAATAATAAATTACTTTTTATAATTTTTGCAAGGCGAGAGCAAACAAAAAGGATCTCCTCCTCTTTATTTCCAGAGAGAGAGAGAGAGAGAGAGAGAGAGAGAGAGAGAGAGAGAGAGCCCAGTCCATGAAAAGGGGGGGGGGTGTAAGAAATTAAATCCAGAACTATACACATCTTTGGGGGAAGGAGCGGGAGTGTTATTGACCTGACCCCCCCCCCCAAGTCCAGAACACAACCCCGAGAGACGCGGTTGAGTGGCCCACAAGAGAGGTATACCTTGTTGCAAATTTTAAATTGGGATATTTTTTTTTTAAAAAAAGGAAAGCCCATATCCTCCTTGAAAAGAAAGGAAAAAAAAAAAAAAAGCCCCCTCCCCTCCAGAGTCACTGGAGACTTCAGGAGAAAAGATGGACCTCAGCCAAACCCCAAACAACCACCCCCCCACCCAAAAAAAAAAAAAAGGAAGGGGGGGAAGAAGCTACAGTACATGCGATTGGAGAGGGGACCCAGGTCATGGAACCACAGCCTTTGGAAGAGTCAACCGAGAAAGAGAAATGGCCAACCAGCTCGCAGGTCCTCCTTCTTGCCAGGGCTCCTTCTGGGTCTCCAAGGGGGCGAGAGATTGTCCTTCCTTGCTCTGGGCATCGCGGCCCATCCCCACTTCCTTCTCTGTCCAGGGCTCTCACGATTGTTATTTTATCTGGAATTTTCTCTCTTTTTTTGCAAGAGGGAGAGGCCAGTGTAGGAAGAGCACCATTCGGGTGGAGGATGGAGGCGAGCTGATTTCTCTCCTGCTGCAGTCACTGAAGGATGGACAAGGTGGGAAATCCTCGGGTCCAAAACGATCCTCTGCGTTCCGCCAACGTCTTTGTCTGGATTCTCCTGCGATCCTTTTGCTCGTTCTGCCCGTGTTTTCGTTGGGGGGAAAAAAGCGTTTTCATTGGCTCTCCATGAGCAATTCGTTCATATAAGATCCCATGATTGTCTTCACAGTGTTGCTACCTTATCATTGCGAAAGAAAACAAACAAACAAACAAAGCGAGAAGTTCCCCAGGCAGTTCATGGAGTTTTCTTTGCTTAGGTTCATGGACAAGGTTGTGTTAAATACTTTTTTCTTTCTTTCTTTGCTCAACATTTCTCTCCAGTCCCCCAAAAGTGACAGCTTTCCCACTCTCTCCAGCAGGGGGCGAAAAGATTCAAGGACCACCACATCGGAGTAGGGAATGTTCCTCATGCCTCAATAGGACTGGCTACCATGCTGTTAGGTGTGTCCGGGAGTTGAGAGGACATAGATGCTACCTCACTTCCGGTGGAATTGGAACCTGGGCCTCCTTCTGAAAAATTAACCTGCCAAACATTTTTTTATTAAAAAAGAGAGAGAGAGAGAGAAACGTTGACAAGAAAGAAGAGGCTTTCCAGAGTTAATTGCATTCATTGTAAGCTCCTGTGGGCAGAGACCAAAGCCCCATGATGGCACCATGAGAACAGTACTCATACAAATTCAAATTCTACCTGTCTTGCCAGTAATAAGTGATCCTCCATTACTTTGACATTCTGCCTATTGAGATATTCCTCTTTTATTGCACCACATTGCGGTAGTGGTGTAGCTATAGGGGGTGCAAAGCACTATGTTTTGCAGAGAGCCTCACTACAGCCTACAAGGGGCCTTCAGAGCCAGGCGTACACCTCCATTTTGCTCCCACCACCTGGAATGGTGGGGGAAGGAGGCCTTGCATGCTGCAGTGAGTCTCCCTGAAAAACTTAGTGCTTTGCACCCCCTCTAGCTATGCCACTGCATTGTGAAATTATGAAATTGAAGCAAGTATGCATGCATTGAAGTAGGGCTTTGTCATTTTTTTTTTTACATCTTTTTGTGAATACTATCTATCTGTCTATCTCTCTGTCTATCTCTGAGTAGGTTTGTGAACATTCAAAATACTCGTAGGATGTTATTCATTGGGGGAAAGACACATAGCCAATAAATTAATCCTTTGTGGGGGTGGAGATTCCAAGTCTCATGGACACTGTGTCCACAAAATCAAGAACTTAAGTGAGTTCTCAAAACAACCTTGGGATTTGATTAAATGTTCAATCATCAGAACTATCAATCAGCATTCCGTGTACTTCACATTCATTATCTCAGCAAACCTGTAAACACCTTGTAAAGTAGGCCCATATTACTATATGCCCATTTTTCAAATAGGGACTGAGGCAGAAAGAATAAGATCCTGGGAGAAAAGACCACTGATTTGGAACCATTGAACTCAATGACTAAGGTTTGGTTTTGGAAGGGTAAATATTGCAGGGCAGTCTTTCTCTGTAATTGTTCCAGTTCAGGTTTGAAGCTTACAATTGTATTTGGCTAGTCCTGGAATGTAGGCTTAGGTCACAATGAAGAAGCCAGTCATTTGAAAGTAATCCCCTTGGAAGGCATTCACCCTAATCCAATGAGAATGATTCATGCACAGAAGCAGATTTCTCCATTAAGAAACACTTGCCTTGAAAAAATCCAGCCCAATCCAGTAAGAGGCCTGTGTTTTCATAATAAAACAGATGAGGGGGAAGAGTTGGCAAACTCCCCATTTCATCAATGATATGTATAATCATAAAAGCTTCCTTATTCACATACCTGGAATTAAAAATTAAAGGATCTCAGGCAGCATGGCATGGAAGGATCTTATGCCTGAGATCTTGGGGAGTGACGGCTGGATGGACTGGTCAGTATGGGTGATACCAACCAAATGCTTGTCTTAGTAAAAGGGAACTTCATATTCATATGTTCAGTGCCATAAGGGATCTCTGAATGAAGCTGTTGGCAACAGCGCTGATCATTAATCAGAGCAATTGCAGAGGGTGCTTGAGGGTGTCACTCCGCAAATAGATCGCCATTGTGATCAGAAGGTCACCTCATAACACTAATCTAATATGGGGAAGAGAACCATCAGACTAGGCCCACATTTACTCTTATGCCTGCTCAAACTCTTACTAGGAGATGACTAGAGGTAAGAAACTCCAGAACAGTGATTGGTCTTCTGATCCACCAGCAGTAAGCATCCTGCACTCGCTGTTCTCTACACCCAACTGAGGGACAGTGAAAATTGCCCAAAGACCACAAACAATTGCAATACAACCTGGAGTATAGGAACCGAACTGAACTGGAATATAGGAGACCCCAGGCCTGACCAAAGGTGCCTGAGGGGGGACATGATTGAGACATACAAAATTATGCATGGGAAGGATAATGTGGATAGAGAGATGCCCTTTACACTCTAACATAACACCAAAACCAGGGGACATCCACTAAAATTGAGTATTGGGAGAGTTAGGACAGACAAAAGAAAGTATTTCTTTACTCAGCGTGTGGTTGGTCTGTGGAACTCATTGCCTCAGGATGTGGTGATAGCATCTGGCCTGGATGCCTTTAAAAGGGGATTGGACAAATTTCTGGAGGAAAAATTCATTACGGGTTACAAGCATGATGTGTATGTGCAACCTCCTGATTTTAGAAATGGGCTATGTCAGAATGCCAGATGCAAGGGAGGGCACTAGAATGAGGTCTCTTGTTAGCTGGTGTGCTCCCTGGGGCATTTGGTGGGCCGCTATGAGATACAGGAAGCTGGACTAGATGGGCCTATGGCCTGATCCAGTGGAGCTGTTCTTATGCCTGGGATAACTCAATTCTGCTGCCAGTTGTGCATTGCTTGCTGCCTCCTCCTCCTCCTCATTGGTTGTGGGCAAGGATGACATAATGGAGCAATCAGGAAACTTGTAGCTGTGGCACCTGGAGCTCCAGCACCACCTCATTGCTCAACCCCCATCCAGTTTCAAGTAATTCAGATGTGCTGAGTATGGTGGGAACCTCTAGGTTGAGCATGAAGCTCCATGTAATGGACCTGGGTTCCACATCACTGGCACCTTCCCCTCTTTGCTTTTCCAAAGCAGTTGGCTGTGGATGAAGAGGTGGTGGACCTTTGGCCCTTTTTCCTCCAGTGGTGGTGGAAGAAGAGGTGGGCTGCCACTAACCTGAATCTTTTCCCGCTCACTCTCAACAAGTGGGAAGAGATTGGAGAGTCAACTAAAGAGACTCATGGGTGGTAAGCTGGAGGGGGGTAGCAGGCTGATGAAGGTGCCCCTCACTGGTTTGTCACTCCCCACCACAACTCAGAGCTCAATGTATTTGAATCAGTGTCATTGATGAGCCCTTAGAAGTGGACCTTGGTGATAAACCATGCATATACTTTGCATATAAAAGGTTCCAGGTTCAATCCCTGGTATCTCCAGTGAAAAAAGGAATTGAGGAAGCAAGTTCAAGGAAAGAACCTTTCGATACCAGAGAGATGCTACCAGATAGAGGAGACCATTTCTGAGCGGGACCAATGGGCTGATTCAATGCAAGGCCTTGGCCTTCCTTCTGAGTAAACATGATGAGCACCGGTTGCCTGGCTGTTTTTACAAGAACGTTTGTTAATCTGGAATGTGTCACTTGATGATGCTGTTGACAGCATGCGGAAGCTGACTGTTTTTCAATCAAATGTATGTTCTACACACTGTGTGCCTTTTCTAAATGCCTTTCCTTGAACTCCATGAAGAAGGGCAGAATACAAGGATAACAAATATATCCAAGAAGTCATAAATCAAGGACCACTTCATGGGTCCTGGTTTTTCTGCATAGAATTTGCTTCTGTGCAGGAAAAGTATATATACATAATTTTCATGTACCTTTGGTAGAAAGGGAAGCTATAGCATGTCTTATCATTCCAGCACACACAGCAAATTACATGAATGTAGAATTGTTACGTGGGATGATGCAGTGTGAACACTGAACTGTAAACCAGGAATTTCCCAATTTCAAGTATGGTTTCTGATATGAACCCACAGAGGCTGCAATCCTAACTACACTTTCCTGAGAGTAAACCCCATTGAACAAAATAGGACTTCTGAGCAGACCTGGTTCGGCTTGTGCCCTAAATCGCCTTAAGACTCACCCTGAGCCTATCATTTTAAAAAAATGGGAGTAATAATACTGACCTACCTCACTGAGTTGCTATAAGGATTACTGAGATAATGTATGCAAAGTGCTTTGAACACTGTGAACAGTAATACGGAAATGCTCAATGTTATTACAGGCACCACCTATTTTCTAACACAAAACTTATTTTTGGAAAGGAAAATCACAGCATGTGAACTGATCCTACAGGGAGATTGTCATGACCTGTTCTGTTCTTGTACCCAAGTACAAAACAGCAGGTGACGCACCAGACGGATAAAGGGCACGTGTGTCCTAGGCACTGTTTGTGGCATTAAAATACATGGAAGACATAACTTGGAAAGGACCAGCTTCATCACAACCTGTGCTGGAATGGTTATATTCTGCAATTCAGGACCTAGCCAAAGGCCCGAGAGTCACGGAGATATTGCAGTTATATTTTCACAAGTATATCATGATTACATCAAGCATAATAGCAATGACAACAAGATGATGATGATGATGATGATGATGATGATGATGAATATTGATAACTGACTCAAGAGTTGTGCATATTATATTCTGGCATTTGCACTCAGAGAAATATCAAGTAAGAAACCAACAGCCTACACATACTTTATTAAATGAGTAAGAATAAATTGGAAATGGAGTGCCATTTGGATCAATAGAATTTCGTATTTCTGAGTCAGCAGTGCTGGATCAGCCTGTATGTCTCCTTGCTTTCACCTCGACTTTTCTTAATGCCCTGATCCTAAATGCATTGTTTGAATTCAATTCTATTGCCATCAGTTACATTTACTACCAAGCAGCACAATTTAAAATGGTAGATAATGATTGTAATCCTATGCATTCTTATCTTGGAGAATGCCCCATTAGACTCCATGACTACCTGTTCGCTAACTAGATAGAGCAGTGGTTCTCAAACTTTTAGTGTTGGGACCCACTTTTCAGAATGAGAATCTGTCAGGACCCACTGGAAGTGATGCCATGACCAGAAGTGACATCATCAAGGAGGAAAATTTTTAGCAATCCTAGGCTGGAATTCTACCCATACTCAACCAGGAGTAAGTCCCATTGACTATCATTGTTAAAAGCATATACATAGTAGCCTGTTAAAATTACAGATCTGTAACATTTCCCCAAAAGCCGTCACATACCAGTCTAATATATTAAAAATAAAATATTGAAATGAATGGGGACCCACCTGAAATTGGCTCACAGCCCACTTAGTGGGTCCCGACCCACAGTTTGAGAAACACTAGGATAGAGGATGGGACTTAGCTGGACTGTTAATGATCAGAGAATTATAAATCTTCTATGATTTACAACTTGCCTCAAATTGAAAGTCATCTGGAACCACTAAAATCAATCTGAGCTTTGCCATAGGCTTCCGGAATATTCCTTAATATTCAATTGGAGTTTTCCTAACCATTTCTAGTGCGGTGCAGATGATTTCAGATAACTTTTCATATGGATGGTAAGCACATTCTTTGGATGTAAATCCAGTGGTTAAAAATTGATTCACTTTCACATAATTCTCCTGATCCAGTGTAAGGTCCACTCAGGCCAAATTCCTGTTTGAATGGGCTTCAATGGAAGACAATGTTCCATTCATCCTCCCCTTGTATATGTCTAAGTATCCTGTCTATTTAATTATACTGAATGATTCTTATAGATGAAGGAGCTCTGTGTGGCTAATTCTATAGCCAGGGAGAATTCTTGGTCATGGGACAATAGATCAATGGTTCTGAAGACAGTTTAAAGTGACTGGAGAGAAAGATCCAGTATCCAGTGTGGGATACCTAAGCATATTCATTTGGATCCATCATTAACCTAGGTCAAGTAAAGCAAAAACCTGTTCATGAAAGGCAGGATGAGGACGAGTTTACACTTTCAATCTGCCTTCAGCTCTCATGAAAAAAAGCTATAATCTATTGCCAAACAAAATTAGGCAGGCCCATGTTCCCATGGGAATTAAGGTGACTGTGTTTCAATGGGACTCGTGTATCATGGTCAACTGATGGTATTTCCCTAATCTAAGCAGCTGCATCATGAGATCTAAAAGGTGTATTTTCCCCCTAGAACCCCTGCTGATCACTTCATGACCCCCATACTACAACCTGATAGGCTAGTTTTCTGACAACATGTGTGTTTAGGACCTCTAATAATATTATTGCCCCAGCAACTTCTTGGACAGCCTAATTTGGTTTGCTTACAGCCAGATCGTATACACACTTAAAAACAGACCAATTGTGTTCAACGGGGCACAAGACTGAAGCCTACATTTTCTTTTTAAAATGCTCAAAATGGATAAGCCTCTCTGGATATAGACCCTCTGCCTGAGGCCCAGCACAGGGACACCAAATGCCTATTGACTTTAGTTCAATGAACTTTCCTTAGCAGAAGGCCACCATGACTGCTTCCAAATAAATCTTCCCATCCTAGCCTTTCACCCATCTTTCCAATGCTGACGTACATCATTCACACCATATCATGTCCCCTCTTCCATTATATCTCCCCAGACTCATCTCCTCCCACAAAGTCTATCCATCTTATCATTAAAAGCTGCATGAAAAGGCCACAAGTATGATGATTTGGAGTACATGCAGCACATGGAATAAAAATAGGAAAGCAAAAGAGCTCCATACAGGGCCTGGCCTATCATGAGACAAGATGAGGCAGATAGTAGATTATGGCAGTGGCATAGCTAATGAACGCGTAGCCTGGCGCCAAGCTCAAAATTATGCCTCAGAAGTGTTGTCAAGCCCGAGTTTTTATAAAAGTGAAAATGGGCAAAAATCTGCCTCCTCCCCCCCCCCCACCCCGTAGCTTGCCAACTGCTTGCTCTGGCACCTCCCCCCTAGCTCCCCCACCATATTTACCTTATCGGTTCCCTGCAGTATCATAATAACACCTAATTGACTCTCTGAACAATCAGTCTCATTGGTCAGTTTTCAGTTAAGAAAATCCCATTTTTGTTAAATAATACAGTTGTGTTTTTATATTCTAGTTATTTGGCTATAATTTTTTATTGAGTAGAGATATTTTTATGTGGTTTGTTTCATTGCATTCTGCCTTAAATTCTGCATCAAATGGTACATAACATGATGGTATTACTCAAAAATACCAAGGTATTCACAATTTTGGCCACTAGTGTCAAGCTCAGTTTGTTGCCCCAATAAAGCTTCTTGCCTGGTGCAATTGCTACCCCCTGTAACCCCTTAGCTACATCACTGGATTATGGTAGATTTTGGATCACAATTTCAGGACTGCAATATCTATTCTTGAGTTTATTATACTTTGACTACCATGGAGGGTGCCAGCTGAATTTCTGCTTCAGGCAGCAAAACATTGACATTTGTCTAAAATCCATTTACTCAGAAATACACTTTTTCAATGGGAATTTACTTGCACTATTTTTCCCATCAAAATAAAATCTCTCTCCTACAGTTCTAGAAACATTTATCCACCCAATCATGAGATAATCTGTCATTACTATTATGAATTTTAATAACTAAAAAACCATTCATAACATACCTTAATATTTTTAAGATCTGGTTTTAACACACTTAGGCCAGGAAATTGAGTTAAGCTTGAACTTCTGTCCTTAAATCACCTGGTTGGGCCTAAGTATTGCAGATGATATGGTCCAATATGAGCTGCCAAATGATGTAGGCATAAGGAAGTGAGTTAAGAACAGAATTGGTTGGTAAAATCTTGCCAGCTTTTTGGTCAAAGCCAGACTATTAATATTATGCCATTGTTTCATTGTTCTCTTACTACAATTTTTTCTTTTCTTTAAAAAAAAGCAACAATCTAGCATTAGAAATATATGATTAAAAGGTACATAAGAACAAAGATGAAGCAACTCATCTGCGCTAGACCACTGGTTCCCAACCTGTGGTCCATGGAGACCACAGGTGGTTCATGAGATCCTGAGAAGTGGTCCGCAAGGTCTCAGGGGAAAAAAAATAAAACAACCCTTGATCACTTCCAGTGTCTCACTGAGCAAACAATCTCCTATGGACCACCAAATAGGTCAGAGAACAGACCAGCCATGGCCGCAGTCACTGACATGTCAGCTGTGGCTGTGGCAGTTCTCTCTGACAGTCTGTGGGGGAGTGCTTGGGAGATGGACCACCAGAGAGGGTGGAGACCAGACCCCTCCCCACAGTCGCATGTGGTCCACAACGATTCCAATTTTTGCCTCAGTGGTCAGTGGGCTTTTGAAGTTTGGGAACCACTGTGCTAGACAATTGAACAAACCATGCTAAAGGCTAACATTACAATATACCAGAATAATCTATATTTAAGAAATACATTAACAGGATGCAAAATAGAAGGTGAACTTTGTGTTGAAAGTATATTGTGTATTTAAGGATGCACTTTTTTAACATAATTTTTTCTTTCTTTCTGAACAGATACCAATATTATTTTTAAATCTCACCAGCATGTGAACTTCGTTGTATGGACCAGATTCACAACTTGGGCTGTGCAAGCCACATGCCATTATTAGTACATTGTCAGAACAAAGTAGTCTTTGTGTTGTGTTGAAAACTAAGCCAACTAAACCTGTCTCTCACAGTTGCTGAAGAGACAAAAGTTGGATCAACCTTACAGAAACACTTTGTAGCTAGTAAGAAAAGAAAGGGACTGCAATCCTCCACACAGCTAGGCTCCTAACATCCCCTTGACTTCAGTGGAACAGAAGCAGCTCAGCTGGGTACAGGATGGCAGCCAAGAACAATAAGGAACTTTAACCTCTGACCAAACTGTACTAACAAGAATAACAAGGGCTGTAACCCTGTCCAAGAAATCTTAAGCATTTAATTATATAAGTATCCTCAGAATCAATCATCGGCCTAAACACGTGTATGAATAAAACAATATTTTTAAAGAAAGAAAAATACTGTTCTTTTAAGGCCCAAATCCTAACCGACTTTCCAGCACTGACATAGCTGTGCCAATGGGGTATGTACTGAATCCTGTACTTGGATGGCAGACACAGAGGCCTCCTCAAGGTAAGGAAATCTTTGTTCTCTTACCTCGGAGCTTCACTGCCCTTTTCTCGGTGCTGGAAAGTTGGTTAGGATTGCGCCCTAAATGTCACATCCTGCACCATCCAAAAAGAGGTATTCTCTCCTATAAGAGAGGCAGAAGGGGAAGTTCCTCTTCTGTGATGCCTGCCACCAGCAATTTCTGTAAATACTTTCATTAAAATTATTCTTTCAGTCTTGTACTCAATAAATTGGAGAAACCTTTTTGCATATTTTTAATTATTCTAATCAACCGAATATTGTAGTTGCAGCCAATATTGGACATTGTACCCCCCCCCCAAATAATACATAAAATATTGCACCAGTTTCTGCTCCCAATGGACTAAATCGAGACTAGATGGTGGGAACTTACAGCCCAATCTTATCTACACTTTCCTGGGAGTAAGCCCCATTAATGGGGCGCTAATGGGACTTACTTCCGAGTAGACATGCACAGGACTGGGCTGTTAAATAGGTAGGCACACCAGATCCCTACATGGAAATCCACTCTGTGTGAAACTGACTCTGAAACTGACCTGCAGTTTGCCACCCTAGGGCAGCCCTACAGAGTTGCAAGGGTTTGCTTGTGCTTCCCACTGTGCTTCCGGGAGGGGGCACTCACAGGGGTGCGCAAGATCTTTCACAGGCGGCCCTCTGCGGGCATGTAGCTGTGTTCGTTCCAACACAGAAGCAGAAGTGGATTTCCACTGGTTGGAGAGATCTGGGTGCTTCGCAAGGTCAGCCTTGCAAAGAGGTTTCTGCAGTGACAGAGGGGAGCCAGGCTGGCCTTTGGAGTCAGGCTGGCCCGTGCACTGTGGCCAGGAACTGACACTTACCAGTTGCTGAAAGGCCGGTTGATCTATGTCACTCTGCAAGGCGAAGTCGCTGAGGACTTTCCAAGGCGGCTGGTAACTCTGCACCTCCACCGGGTTCGCCTGCAAGCCCCCGTCGTGTCTCTCCGGACTCGCCGCCACCATCGGAGTGCCAGTCATGCCCTGGATGTTCTGCAAACAAACCGGCGCAGGCTGTGAATGGCCTCGTTCGCTCGCAGAAACCGCGATTGTCTCGGAGTCAATAAACTCCTTTGCTGGGCTTATCAAGCGCCTGACTTTATTGACTCTGTTAATCTGCTGCCTTTCGTGGAACGGTGGGTGACTTTTCCCTTTGACTCCCTCTGTGGGACTGGGAGGGAATCCCACACACACATTCCCCGCCTGATGAGACTGAGCACATTGACTTCAATGGCAACTCCCCTAGACCTCAGTGGGGATCACTTCTGAGCAGGGCTGTAGCTGGGGGGGGGGGCAGCAGTTTGCCCACCCTCGCATTTATGGATCTTTGATGTTTCTCCATGCTTTCATTTTGCACACCAGTATATGTACCCAACATAGGGCACAATCCTAACCAGGTCTACTCAGAAGCAAGTCCTATTTTGTTCAATGGGGCTTTCTCTCAGGAAAGTGTGGTTAGGATTGCAGCCATAATTGCCCACCCTGAAAAAAGAGTCACCCACCCACCTCTAGAATTCTGACTATGGGCCTGATTCTGAGTAACGCTACTTATGTTTGGGACAGTCTTGTCCGTGCTGTCGACCCCAGTTTCAATGAGCTCAGTACCATACCGACGCGGAGCAATCCACGCTGAACTCAGCGTGACTTACAGCCCAATCCTATGCATACCTACTCAGATGTAAGTCCCATTGTGTTCAACTGGGCTTACTCTCAGGGAAGTGTGCATCGGATCGCAGCCTTAGAACCCAATTCGATGCCTTGGAAGTAAGTCCCATGATAGTCAATGGAGCTTACTCCCAGAAAAGCGTGGACAGGATTGCAGCCTTACTTGGGAGTAAATGTGCTTCCTATCGCACCCTTGTTGTCTGCTAGGAAACCAGTCGGGCTGAACTCAGTGGGGCTATCACGGCTAAGCGTCTCTGCGCACTTACTCGGGAGTAAGCCATATTGTACTCAATTGGACTTACTTCTGCGTAAACAGAGCTCGACTCTGGCTACAGATTCCAGCTATCAGAATTCGCCATCATGCACACATCGAGCCTCAAGGCCAGTTCAGACAAGCGCTTGAACCGAAGCGAATCCAGTTCGTTCCATTGGCTGCCCTGCGTGCACCCGGTTTACGCATTTCACCGGATTGGGGCTAGTCTAGATGGCTGTGTCAGGCTCATTCCCCGCTTCCCCCCCTCCTCATATCCCTGACATCTCTGGGATTCCCGTCCACCCAGTGGATTGCAACTGGAAGTGGAGCCCGCTGGTATCAATGGAATTCACTGCCAAGCTATGTGTTTGGCGATTGGATGTCAATCCAAGAAATCCCAGCCTTTCCCCTGAACTGAACGGTGGATGGACGGTGTGGTCTCCACTGTTTCCTGGGCAACCATCTCTCTCTACTTCCCAAGGAGAGGCTTCAAAAAAACAACCCACAAACCCGGCAGATATTTTCAGTGGGGTTTGTGACCAAAATAACTCCTAAATCTGCGCCAAGGATGCACTTCAAATGAGGGTTTATGACCCTCCACAGTGTGGAACTAAAACAAGTCCTTAAATTCTACTTAACCCGGTAGGCAGCCCTAAAGCATTGTCCAATCGAGTCTCTCCTTTCCCTTCTCGTTGAGATTTACGAACTAAGAGCCCAACCCTATGCATGTCTACTCATAAGTAAGCTCCACTATAGTCAGGATTGGGCTCTAACAGCCCAGTTCTATCCACACTTTCCTGGGAGTAAGCCCCATTGACTCTAATGGAACTTACTTCTGAGTAGACAGGCATAGGCTAAGGCAGTATAAGCCTCCTCTCTTGCTATTTCTTCCTGAAGGAGGAGGAAAGCAACGACCTGCCCTGACACCGCTCATTTGGACTAGATACGTTAGGGTACCCCTCGACGTCAGTGGCGTAGCTAGAGGGGGGCAAAGCACTAAGCTTTGTAGGGAGCCTCTCCACAGTGTGCAAGCGGCCCCTCCCCTTCGGACCCATTCCATGTGTGGGAGCAAAACCGGAAGCATACGCGAATGGCTCCGAAGGGGAGGGGGAGGGTCCGCTTGCACGCTGCGGTGAAGCTCCCTGCGAAACTTAGTGCTTTGCCCCTCCCTACCCACCCACTGGGTGAGACGCGGTAGCTCTCCGGTCGCCTGGAATTCAGAACCGATGGGGGGTCATGAAACAGATCAGCAGCCCAAGCCTAGGCATGTCTACTCAGGAGTAAGACCCATTATAGACAATGTGGCTTACTCCCAGGTAAGACGGGATAGGATTGCACCCCAAGTCCGATCCCGAGCATATCTACTCCTAAGTAAGCCCCACTTTGCTCGGTGTCAGTTACTCCCAAGTAAGCTGCAGTCCCCCCTGGGTTCTGTTCCGTTGAAATCAGTGAGGGGTTGAAATGAATAGGAGTAAGGGCTCCTGAGTGTATAGGATCGGGTTGCTTGAAAGTACAGTAGGGTCCAAGAACACCAACTTTCTCCCTAGTGGCCATGTATATAGAATCAAGCTGCGCCACTCAGTGCTCCGAGCGGAAGACCCCAGTTCCTGTAGGATCACTAGATCACGACACCCCCCAAGTGCATTGGGATATGATCGAGAGAGCACCAGTTGGCCTCCTCTATTCTGTTCAAAGTAACAGGATTTCGTCCCCAACCTACTTCTTAAATCGAATTACGTTCGGCTACTCCGGTTGAACCGGAGTGTCCATTCAAGAGAGGGAAATTTTAACAAGGGATCCTTCTCTCTTCTCTCCCCCCTCCCCACCATTAAAGATCATAGAAATAAATGAGCTGCAACCCACCCACCCACCCCCGAAAGCGCCTTAGAACCCGACCCTGTGCACGTCTACTCAGAAGTAAGTCCCATTACAGTCAATGGGACTTACTCCCAGGAATGTGGGCAGGATTGTAGCCTCAGTCAGTGGCGTAGCTAGAGGGGTTGCAAAGCGCTAAGTTTCACAGCAGCGTGCAAGAGCCCCCACCCCGCCCAGGTATTCGGGGCAGGGAAGCAAAACAGAAGCATTCGCCTCCGTTTTGCTCCCCCAACCCGGAATGGCTACGAGAGGGAGGGGTCGCTTGCACGCTGCGATGAGGGTCCCTGCAAAACTTAGTACTTTGCACCCCCTCTTGCTATGACGCTCGCCTTAGTTTTATCTTCTTCTGTGGAAGGACTATGGAAGGGGGGGGGAGTATACCGCAGTCCAAAACAGTTAAAATTGCACTCTGTTTCGAGCTGTCTTATAAGTTTCTCTTGAAACAAAAGTTTCTCTTGTTGCAGCTCTTAGGGGATTCACTTTCTCCTATAAATAGGCCAATTGGGGGGGGGGGAGAGATTTAAAATTCTACTTCCATTGTACACAACCTTCCCCCACAAACTAATCCACCCTCCTCCCCAACCTAGAAACATCCATCCCCCATCATTTCCTTAAATGAGAACAGCCACGTTATTTTCCAGACCAGTCTGCTTTACTTTTAACAGCACACATTCAACAGGTGAAGCTCTCACGCTTGCAACTGTTAAAAGCTGGAGGGGGGAGCAACCGCTCTCTCTCTCTCTCTCTCTCTCTCTCTCTCTCTCAACTGGGCTGATAATAACTCAGTTCCTCCACGCTGTAGACATTGGGCCCAGACTTTTTAGCACCAGGACCCACTTTTAAAAACACTATATCAGGACCCACCTAGGTTTACCAGTCTTTTAAAAAATGAGATCTACACATAAATTTGTATTTATTTATAAGTAATAATAACCAGAAAAAAGACAAACATTTATCTCCCTATATTGACACATGCCTGCAAACCGTAGGAGCTCAGCTCCTCGCAGGGCAGTAAGCTGCTGCCTTGCAAACTGCAGGAGCTGAGCTCTTTGCAGGGTAATTAGCAGTTACAGTATCTGATTTTTGAACAGTCTCAGGACTTGAGGCAATTAGCTATCTGATCATTTCATCGACCCACCAAAAATCAGGTCACAACCCACCAGTGGGTCCCGACCCACAGTTTGGGAATCAATGCATTGAGCTCTTGTACTCTGAAAGGGCCAAGGCAAGAGAGCGACAAGGGAAAAGGAAGGAGTGCCGGCGGGCGCCCCTAGGGGTCAAGAGAACGCGTGGGTCGCGACTCACCGTCTTGTCGTTGGGCTGCTGCTGCTGAAGCTGCTTCATCATGATGCTCCGTTTCTTGTCCTTGCAGCGCTTGTTTTGAAACCAGACCCTGATGACCCGGGGGCTGAGGCCCGTCATCTCCACCAGCTGTTCCTTCATGAGGGCGTCAGGCCGGGGGTTGGCCGCGTAGCAGGTCCTCAAGGTGTGGAGCTGCTTCTCGTTGAGCACCGTCCGGACGCGGGTGGTCTTCTCCGGCTGCTTGTGGACGTGGGGCCTGAGCGCGGGCTGCCTGGCAGAGATAGGTTCTGCTGTAAGGGAAGGGGAGGGGGAGGAAGGAACAGGAGCCCTGTCAGTGGCGGGGGAGGGCGGGAAGCCAACCCAGCAACCAGCCCCGCAGCACGTCTCCTCGGCCACTAATCCCACTGAAATCAAGGGGAAATCTCTGCAGCCATCACTCACGCGGCGGCGTAGCTAAAGGGGGTGCAGCGTTCGGGCCCCTGCAACACTTAGTGAGCTGCACCCCCCTCTAGCTACGCCACTGTTTGGTCCCTTTCAGCTTCACTCCCAATTGCAACAAAACCTGGTGGTGTCATTTTTCCACGTCCCTCTCTTCCTCCTCCTCCTCTCTGTTGCCCCCCCCACTGCCCATTTAAGAGAGTGACAACCCAATCCTATGCATGTCTACTCAGAAGTAAATCCCATTAGAGTTTTTGGGGCTTACTCCCAGGAAAGTGTGAATAGGATTGGGCTGTAAGCTCCCCGGGGGCAGAGACCTCTTGCTATTCCCCTATACACTCTGCAAGACAACATGACAACTGATGGAGGTAGAGCGATCATGATGCGGACATTTAGGCTCATGGATCGCAAAAGACCCCTCGGGTTTGGGGGTGATGATGAAATGAACCAAACGCATTTTTGCTAGGCGGGGGGGGGGGGGAGATAGTCCACCACCATGCTAGTGAGTGGTAGTTTTTCCCAACCCAGCCCAACCTCCTGCGCGTTCCCTCGAAGAATGTCCCTCCCCAGGCATTCACTACCTAAGTATGCGATCCTTAACACGCTTACTTTGGACAGTAGGTTCAACTGAAAACCAGTCGGACCGATTTCCACGCAAATGTGTCAGGATTGTGGGAGACACGGTACAAACTGAAGCTTTGGCTCAGATCAGTTGAGGAGGAGGAGACGGCTGCTAGCCCCCCTTCCTTCCACAAAGAGGGCCAGCGCCCAGGCATCCTACAGCTGTAATCACATGGTGGCAATCTAGTTCCTCATCTTCCCTGGGCCACCTACCCTTCACAGCTGGGTCAAGTTGTAGACAATGAGGGCCCAAGTGGACCACAAGCAATACGACCCTCTTGTGGAAGCCCTCTCCAACCTTGCTTATCCACAACTGTATCTCCTTCGTGCCCCTTGCGAGAGTCTCTCTGCTTTTCACTGAGACTCTGCCTTTACTTCCCTCCCAACGCACACACCTGCTGCTTCTGGAGAAGAAAGTCCCATTTGGGTCTTGGGGGGAGACACTGAGGGTGCAATTTGAAAATATGCCAGTGATATTGAAACGGATTGATCCTACCCCTAAGTAGATACATTTACAAAGAGGTGGTGGGTTTGTATCTTAAATATTAACCTGAAGGGAGGCAGAATGGCCTCCAGACACCTATGTGCTCCAAATGTTACTCCTTCCTCTTACACCCACACAGACTCATTTATCACCAAACTAGCTACAGTAATCTATTAGGTCTGAATGAGAAAGAAGATCCACAAGTGTCCGGTATTGTACAGCCCCAAGTTCTAAGCAGGTCTGCTAGGAAGGAAGTCCCCACTGAGTTCAATAGGAATGACTGCCCAATCCTATCCACACTTTCCTTGGAGTAAGCCCCATTGATTCTAATAGGATTTTCTTCTGAGTAGGCATGACTAGGACTGGGCTCTTACACAGCACAATCGTAGGCACGTCTACTCAGAAGTAAGCCCCATTGTTTTCAAAGGGATAACTTCCACACAGGTAAGTATGTACAGGATTGCAGCCTTACTTGCAGGCCTGAGAAAACATCTTGATGCCCTATTCATTCTCCTGTGTGTTTCTTGGAAGGAAATCTATAATTAATTGGAGTTCAGAGTAAACATACTTAGGAGTTCACTGTTTATGGCAAGTAAAGGCTATCCCAGATTAGGTGGCTTGAGGGTCCTAGTCCTATATTATTGTGCCCCCCTCCCCCCAGTAAGGCAGATAGAGGAGGGCAAAATGGCAGACATTCAGAGGAGTTACAGGCCCTTGACTCCTGAATTCTCCCAGCCAGCATTGTTTTGTTTACCCTCTGGGGGTAGGAAAATAAATAAGCCCCTTTCACTAAAGTCAAAAGAGGGAGGGCGGAGGCAGTCTTGGGGGTAGGCCAGCTCATATGTTTCCTCTAAAGTTGTCACCTGAAATGCTCCTCCAATTCTCAAAAATGTTTTTTGAGAATCCCTTTGAAGGCCAGTTACTGAAGATGAGCTTGTTGACAGTTTTAAATTACAGCCTGAAGTGTTTGCCTGTAGTTATTAGTCTTTCTCTCTTTTCCAAAACTGGCTGCTCCTTGCTGCTTCATTCAAAATAGGCCAGGTTAGGAAGAACATACAGAGAATTGGTGGCATGCAGGCATGGCCTCCGCAGGAGAGGAAAACACCCCCCCCCCCCCCGTTTTCCACTCTGAGTACACTGAGAAAACAGCCTAGGGAGACAGTGAGGCCCTGATCATGTTTGTTTAGAACAAAGCCTGTGTCCAAGTGAATGTAAAGACTGCACTCTTTAAAAATACTTCCATTGTGATTATGTAAATAATATACATATGTATACATTCAAATGTATACATATGTATATGTAGCACTAATATATATTCTACATACATGCAATACAAATAACTGATTTCTCCCTCTCTCTCTCATGTATTGGTGTGTGTGTGCGTGCTCCTTTCTTCTCTGCATTTGATGTGTTAGACAGAAACATGTACATGATGATCCTGCACCATGCACTCCACATCACTAGATATATAGCAATAGCTATATACACACATAAGCATAAATGTGTCTGCTTATATTTAAACCTGGGGAGTTTAATAACCTGTAATTTTTTTCTTCTCCTGCAATTCATACATAACATGTACCTTTACTTCCATATGCCCTTTCAACTATGCTAAATTCCTAACCAATTTCAATCATTTGTTTTTTTCCATTGACTTCAACAGGAAAATTGAACCCCAAATATATCACATACATATGCCAATTCACTTCCCCCCCCCAAAAAAAAAAAAGCCTGGTCCATATTGCAGTTAATGCCATTTAAATCTAAGCATCTGTACTCAGAAGTAGCTTCCACAGAAATATGGGACTTCTTTTTAAGAAGGTGTTTAGGGCCACAGCCTTGGAGTCACCAGCCAAATGCTATGGTTTATATCACCTGCACCTATCATATTGGAGCTAAATACCTAAATTCAATTGCTTTCAGCAGAACTATTACTAAATTTGCAATCCTAATACATCTACTTGGATCCAAGTTCTACTGACTGTGGGATTTTCTTTTAACCCATCTCTGCCCAGTCCACAGGTATACACATTTGATCCATGTTGTGTATCTGCAATACTGGGCAGAAATAGCTGAAGTGAATGTGGATAGAACTGCTGGTAAGGATTTAGAAGGTGTAAGAGTATTTCACCAATTCACCAAAATCCTTTAGATCAGTGTTTCTCAACCAGTAGTATGGGTACCACCAGTGGTACTTGAGGTGGTGTCTGGTGGTAGTAACTGGATCTCTGGACACCTGCCCATCTGGCAGCAAGACCAGGAATGAAACACAACAAACAGCAGTAGGAGGCTTGGCTTGGTGGGCAGAGCTCCAAAGCATGCTCTGCCACAGAGCAAAAAGCTCTCCTTTCTACCCTGTGCCTCTTACTGGTGCTTTTCACATTGCATCTGGCCTCCTAACCCAGAAGTAACTGACAATGATGTCATTGCCAGTTACTTCTACTGGTACTTCAAATAGGTGGACCACATGAAGTGGTAAGGTGGAGGACAAATGTTGACAAACACTAGATTCAGCTGAGTTAGAGACTACAACCAAGCTAAAGTTGATGATGTTTAAAAGTAGTCTAATTCTAATATAATTTGAGACTAAGGGCCCAGTCCTAACCAACTTTCCAGCTCTTATGCAGCTGTGTCAATGGGGAGTGCACTGCATCTTCATGGAGGCCTCCTTAAGGTAGGGGAATGTTTGATCCCTTATGTCTGGGCTCCATTGCCATTGCTGCACCAGTGTTGGAAAGTTGGATAGAATTGGGCCCTAATCCCCCTTGAACTATGTGGAGTTTCCTTTCAAATCAGCATACAAAGGATCAGGTCAAGTCTCATGGATTTCATTGCAAAGTAGAGTTATTGCTCAATCCTATATACATATGTTGAGTCAGAAGGAAGCCCCATTGTGTTAAGCAGGGCTTCCTTCCAAGGCATCCATAGAATTACAGAAGGAGGCATGTATGTCCTTCAGTAGATATACATCTTGGCCACAGCTAAGGATAGCTTTAGGCATCTCCTCTAACCCAGGGGCTCCAATCCAATCAGTCTAGCACTTTCCTATCATCTGGATTTCAGCAGAAGTATGATTTCATATTTTCCTATGCTACCCAAAGGACAGAAACATGCCCCTTTCATCCTACTCAAAAGTTCAGTGTGATTTATTCCAAAGTAAGGATTTAAACACAGTGATTTTCAACCTTTTCATTTCACATTGGCAAGGCACACCATTGGCTTTTTGACCATTGACAAGACACACTGCACTGTCGGCCAAGGGCTCATATCTCCCAATGGCCCTACTAATATATGACCCTCCACCAAACTGGGGGGGGGGGGGAGACACACCTGCAGACCATTCAGGTTCTGAGAGAGATAAGGTTTAATGATAGTAGTCATAATAATAAAATATGCATTTTTGTGTGTATTTTTATGTTTCCCACCTATCATCTTGCCATGATAATCATCTAGCAGCCTTGGGTGCTCTTTGAGGAGAAAGGCGGATTACAAATCAAATCAATCAATAAGATCAGATATCTCCTCTTTCACTCCTTGTTTTCTCTATAGAAGTGGTTCTCAAACTTTTAGCACCAAGACTCACTTTTTAGGATGAAAATCTGTCAGGACCCACCAGAAGTGATGTCATGACTGGAAGTGACATCATCAAGCAGGAAAAATTTTAACAATCTTAGGCTGCAATCCTACCTACACTTACCCAGGCTGCAATCCTACCCACACTTAAGCCCCATTGGCTATCATTGTTAACAGCACATACAGAGTAAGCCTTTTAAAAATATAGATCTGTAACATTTCCCCAAATGCAGTGACATAGTAGCGTCAAGTTTAATATCTGAAAATATTGAAATGAGTGGGGACCCACCTGAAATTGTCCTGACCCACAGTTTGAGAAAAGTGCTCTCCGGCACTCCAGCTTCTGCATGAAAAGCTGAAGGGCGGGGGAGGGGTGTTCTGAGAAGGTATACAGCCTCAGGAACAGGTAGAAGTAGCCCTGGGATCCAGGAAGCGGGGGAGGAAGATCTTGGGGTGGGAAGCGAGTGAGGCAGCTGTGAGAGTGGGACACCGACATGCGGGAAGAGCCCTCCTGAGTGTCCACTACTCTGGGGGCCTGGAAGTACCTGCCATCTGCAACGGCCTGGCGGGGTGCAGGGGGCTGAGGGGGTCCCCGGCGCCTAGGCTGGCCCTCTCCACCACGTCGTGGTCGGCCCTGCAGAAGAGGCCGTCCTCTCGCAAGGCGAACTCGTCCCCGGGGATAAGCTGGCGGCTGCAGGCCACGCAGCGGAAGCACTCGATGTGGTACACCTTGGAGCGGGCGCGCATCACGAAGTCGTTCTTGCTGAAGCCGATGTTGCACTTGGCGCACTTGATGCCGTACAGCCTGGCCGGCCCGGGGGGGGGGCAACGGGGGGGAGAGGGACAGGTGGGGGGAAGAAGAGAGAAGAGATGTCACTTCGGACGCCCCTTCCAATGAAGTCATCCAGCAGTCGGCCCGGCTCAGCCCCACTGGGCCCCACTGCCAGCCCGCCAGCCCCACTGCTAGGCATTCCTTCCAGCCCCCCCCCCCACTGCCAGCCCACCAACCCCACTGCTAGGCATTCCTTCCAGCCCCCTCCCTCACTGCCAGCCCTCCAGCCCCACTGCTAGGCATTCCTTCCAGCCCCCTCCCCCCCATTCTCTCCAGCGCCCGGTTTAGTTAAACAGCCCCTTCGACCAACGGAAGCTGAAAGAAGGAGAAGAACCGACGGGGACTCTCCTTGGGTCGGAAAGAGACACCGGGGGGCGGGGAGGTGGAACGACAGCAAGCTAAATCAGGCAGGAGAACCTGGGGGGGGGGTTTTCTTTCACCTGGGTTTATTTCGGTGTAGGAGGGGAGGAATGGAAGCAGGGAAAAGGAGCAGGGGAGAGAGAATCCGCCCTACAGACTGGATTATTCAGACCCTCCCCTGTCCTCCAAGATCGGTTGTTACACGCTTCAGAAAATGAAAACATAAAAATATATGGACAGGAAAAACTGCTTAGGATGGGAAAGAATGACAAACTGCAAGAAGGTTTTGTTTTATTATATACACATATATGTTTATGTGTGTTTATGCATATATATATATATATATATATATATATATATATATATATATATATATATATATATACACACACACACACACACACACATATACGTATATATATATATACACACACACACACACACACATATACGTGTATATATATATATATATATATATACACACACACACACATACACATATACATATATATACATATATATATACACATATACATATATATATACATATATATATATACACACACAATCATACATGTATGTATATACATTATATATAATAAAAGTATATAATTACATGCATATGTACATTTACAAAAATGTATGTCTAAATGTATACACATACATTTACATGCATAAATACAGATACATTTTTGTTGTATACATCACACATAGTATAGTTAAAAAATTCGGATGCTACACCGTCAATCCCACTGAATTTAAGGGGACCCCCTTCCTTGGCAGCAGGCTTAAATGGGCAGCCCAGCGCTTCACAAACCGGCTTTAAGAGATGGGCAACTTTTCTTCCAAAGGATCCTGACACACTGGAGGGCTTACTCCAAGGGCGTTCCTTTGTTTTATTGGGACACGATTGCTGGCTCACACCCACCTCAAGACCCCCAACCTGCCTCTTTGTTTCATACCCTCAAGCTTGCCCGAAAGAGCCCCAGGCTCAAAGCCCAATCTATGCATGTCTACTCAGATGTAAGTCCCGTTATAGTCTATGGGGCTTACTCCCAGGAAATTGTGGATAGGCTTGCATTCTCACAAGGCTTGCTCCTCATGAGTAACCCAATGGAAACACTGAGCTGGGGTACGTGATCCATGGATCGTGCCCCCCCAACATCTCTATAATCCCAGACAAAACATTGTGGCTTCTCTAGGTCTCCATCGCTTTCAAGTCAATGGAACAGACTCGCAAAGAAGCGTGTGGATGGGATTTCTGCTTCAGATCAGGGTGAAAATTCTCTTGGGGGAAGACACGTTAATTGTCCACTCATTAATTGCAATCTGAATCGCTTTATCTGTATTCTTCGAGGGTTGTATTGACCTTTCTCCACCCCTACTTTCCGCTCTAATTTTAGCCGCTACCTACACCCTAATTGCTCTCGAGTAGTCCTATTGAAACCAAGGGAGTGGCTCCCGGCTCGAATACACGAATCGCCAACCTCAAGGCTTCCTCTCGAGAACATGGGCCCGTTTCTCGAAGCCTAATTCTGAATGGGCAAGAATCGCATCGCTTTGCTAGAATCCTCCAGAAAGTTGTATCAACCACGGAAAAGTTTAGGCGGATCTAGAAGGGGCACAGTCTGGGTCTCCCACCCGCATGGAACAGTTCCTATACACAACCTCCCACTGCGATGAGAAGAGTACTGCTTTCCTACGGTCCTTTAAGTGAACCCACGCTACATCTATCCCATATGTAAAACACTTGAATATATCCGTGCTGTTTTTGCGTGATCGCCCCTTAAAAAAGAGGAAGAAAAATAAACAGGGGTGACAGAATAGATCATTTTAAGGCCAAATCTACCCGCGTTTCTACTACAACCTTACGCCAAATAACCAAGTAACCATAGAAACTCTTCGGTTCTCAGCTAAATAAAAGTGAGATACAACCAATACACCGATCCTGGTTACATTCAATAAATTATCCAAATTCAATATTTCATTTACTGATTGTCAAAGAAGGCAAAAATCCTAGATACATTTACCTGGGAGTAAATGCCCTTTAATCCAGTGGAACTCACTTCTGAATAAACATGCGTCGGCATAGTTGTAACAGCCCACTCCTAGGCCTGTCTACTCAGAAGTAAGTCCCACTGTATTCAGTGGAGCTTACTCCCAGGCCAGTGTGCATAGAATTGCAGGCTAAATTCCACTGAAACCAGAGCCCGTCTCAGCGCAGGGCTGCGATCCCAAGCACGCTGATTTACACGGAAGCAAGCTTGACTTCAAATCCACGGGCTTTACTTTCAAGGAAATGATTTTTTGTGTTTTGTTTTGTTTTTTATCCGGGTGGGCAGCTGGGGTCTCGAGCTGCCATCCTCCGCCGCAAATTTACTCGGACGTAAACCCCACGGAGGCCGATGGGATTAAGGTCTGAGTAAACCAGGTTTACTCGGCGGCAGCAGCAGAAGCGCCTGAGATCAACAAACAAATGAATTAGCCGATTCCCAGACCGTCTCCCAAAACTCGCCCTGAGGATATTTGGAAACAAAGGGGAGAAATTCCCAAGCCTCTCCCCCCCCCCCAAGCGATCTTTCCCGATAGGGATCACTGGGGCTCCCTTCGAAGGCAGCCTTCGACGGAAGCGATCTCAAGGATCTCCTGGACAAAGGCCGGCGAGAACTACTAAGAAACAGCTTCTCGCCTCGCCTCCTGACTTTCCGAGGGCCTTTTTTTGGAGAAGGGCCTGTTTCTGGAATAAAAACAACCAGCCCTGCCACCCTGCTCCCTCCACATGCAGCCTCCTGTGAGTTCAAGGGAATTAAGCCCCAACGAGTACATTTTGCTGGGGGGTGGGAGGCCCTTGGAGTGATCCACAAGGAACGAGGTGAGAATCCCAATTATGTGATAAGAAGAAGGGAAAAAAAGTTTGGGAAGGATCTGATGGGAAGTTCTCCTGCTATTTGTTGCCACTGAGTTCTGCAGGAGAATCTCCTCCTGGATCGAGCCCTCGGTTCACCCACCTCTCCAGCTTACCCCACCTTTTGCCTTCTCTGCAAAGATCAAATCCAAGCAGGACACCCAGTCGCTTCTGGCCACCCTCTCTCAATCAGCCACTAACCCCAGCTCAATAATAATAAAAAAAAAGGTAGAAAAGAAAAGCGCCTCTTTCTCCTTCCCCTACATTTTTCCAAACAAGGTTTCTCGGCCAGAATGCCAGGAGTGGCCGCGGCTGGGCCATTTTTATCAGCTCCCCAGATTTCCAGGGGAGGAAGGAAGCCGTCCCATTATCTAAATGGACCGATTGTTTCGCCCACAGATGACGGGCAATTTGATCTCCTCTGTCCAATTCATCAAGGCTGATAAGATAAGAGAGGAAAGCCCTCCGAGGACGCTCAAAGGGTTAATATTTAAAAAGATTACAACTCAGGCTTTTCTAAATGGGACATTTTAGGGGCATCTCACTCCAGAAAACAGAGCACAATAATAATAATAATAATAATAATAATAATAATAATAATAATAATAATAATAATAATAATATTACTTGCCTTGCCTGCAAATAACTCAAGAAGGGGGCTCCTTCCCAGGCTCTCTAATTTATTTCTGAGAAGGTGGAAAGGGCCTGTTTTAATGGGACCAGTTTTGCTTTGTACACTGATGGTGGAAAAATAGGACAACCTTCTAAAAGATCTGTTTTACACAGTCACATGGGTAAAGCCAACCAGCCCCCAGGGCCAGCAGCCCACTTTAATTCAGTGGGGCTGGGGGGGGCATCAAAAAGGGCAACAAATTCTAGCAGACTCGCCTTCCCGAAATTCTCTATAGGATCCTATGTAGGATATAATTCTATCTCTACATTTCTGCCTGTAACTAGATCCTTCAAATACATTTACTATTAAGAAAGTGCGCTGAAACCCAACAGGCCTCACTGCCCAGCAAAACCTGAGATTCTAAGGTTTGTAACTTGGAAGTAAGACCCCCCCCCCCTCAATTGCAATTTTCTCCCCAGTCCTTCCATTGAGGCCTGGGGTGGCGCAAATCCCAGACGAGCATCTCCATAGTTCCCTGATCCTGTCTGGTTTTTCTTGGATGAAGCCAGCCTCGCTGTAATCAATGGGGTTGATTAACCCATTGTCATCAATGGGATACACATTCAATTCCTTCAAGGCTTCTCAGAATCGCACCCCAAGCGACGATGACAACCCCATTTGATTAGATGTGACAACCGGGTCCCACACATATTTCTTCAGGAGGAAGTTTCCTTGTTGCAGTTCAGTTGGGCAAAGGAAGGGGGTGGGGGAGGGTGGGGAAAGGGAGATTTACTTCCCAATTAATTACACCTGTTTAGAACGGAGGTGTAAATCTCACAGGTCTTAATAGGACTTTTATCCCAGTAAGGCTACAGTCCCATTCCTAGGAACGACTGGATTTGGTGGGACTGATTTGGGACTGAGAAACATGCATAGGTCGGAGCTGTGGAAGTGCTGCTGATTCGGGGTTAGGAGGCGAATACAGATAAATTAAAAGAGGATTTTGCTAGGAACCTCAAACCCTTCACACACATTCTTGGGACTGTCTAGGGGAGAACTTGCTTCCAGGTAAAGCTTTTATTCTGGGAAAAAACGAGGTCTTTTCCCCCCAGAACGACAAACCGTAAACATCAACAAGCCCCTACAAGGCTGGTTCTCCCAGCATCACTGCCCCTAAAGGGCTGATGCGATGGAACAGGGAACTAATGCAGGGGAAGGCAAAGCCGCCTACCTGATGTAGTCTCTCTTGCAGTAGGTCTTCCCATCCCGCACGAAGCACGTACAGGTCTCGTCCAAGTACTGGTTACACTCCGCGCATTTTAAGCACGCCGCGTGCCACTCCAGGTCCGGGGAGACCCGCAGGATGTACTGATCGTGGATCTGATTCCCGCAGCCCACGCACAGGGAGATCAAGCGCTTCTCTGCAAGGCAAACCATCACAGACATGATCGACTGGACCACTCGCTCTCCCACAGCGAGGAACACGCTCTGTGAGTGGGGATCACCCGCCTGGGGCGACTACTCTTGGCTGCTGCTGTTGTTGATTTTGCATTATATTGGGGGGGGGGGGGGGAGAAGGAGAGAGAGAGAGAGAGAGAGACGTGTGTAGGAGAGAGGAGCATTTTAGGGTGCTCATCGGAGTGTGCCATCAAAGGCTTCCCTCGCTTAGAAAGCAGGCGGGACGCCAATTCAAGCTCAGGTTGGCACAACCGGGGACTTGCGCCTTGCAGACACTTTCCATGCAATCCAAACACCCCCTCTAAGTATTTCTTTTGGGGGGGGGCGGCGACGCGAGTGCCCCTGCCTTTGCCATTAATTTGGTCACCCAGACTGTGGCACGAGAAACCACGCTTTCGATGAAGCAGAACCTCCACTAGCAGGGTGTCTACTTGTCAATTTCATTCATTTTTGTCCATTTCATTTCCTCGCGCCTAAAAGGCTCGTTCGCCTCCGCCTTTCTGCACACACCAAACGGGAGCTGGAAAGAGTCATCTCAGTCCTTACTAGCTTCACGTAGAAGGGAATTTCACTGAGTTCCATGGGTGGGATTGCTCCCTCCCAATAGGTATGTGGCAAATACACATCCCAGGGAAGTCAATGCCCTGGGTCTGAAGCACCAGGACTCCCCCCCTCCAATATTGCCCTCCTCGATCCATTCACGGGCAACTCAGGCTGCAGTCCTATCCACACTTACCTGGGAATTATTGACTATAATGGGACTTGCTGCTGAGTAGACAGGCATAGGGTTGGGCTCCTAGGCTGCAATTCTATCCACAATTACCTGGGATTATAATGGGACTTGCTTCGGAGTAGACAGGCATAGGATGGAGCTCCTAGGCTGCTGTCCTACCCACTCTTACCTGGGAGTAAGTTCCATTGACTATAAGGGGGTTTGCTTCTGGATAGACAGGCATGGGATGGGGCTCTGAGGCTGCAAGCCTGTCCACTCTTTCCTGGGAGTAAGCCCCCTTGACTATAATTGACCTTGCTTCTGGGTAGACAGGCATAGGATGGGGCTCTCAGTCCCATATATCACCGGGACTCACCTCCAGCCAATGTATTCAGGGTTTTGAGGCGTAGATCTCTCTCCCTGGGAGGCGGCTGTCCTTCGATTCTGATGCCCAGTCCCAGTCCATCCTCTCGCCTTTCCCTGCACGGCTTTGAATCCGGGAAGCCCTTCTCCAAAGCCACCGAGAACGCCACGGGCTGCTCGGGCATCAGAGAAGCCCCACAAAAGGCTCCCTTCTCCATCTCTGGTAGCCAAGATCTAGTTTTCATTGTGTTTTTGTTTGTTTAAAGGACAGTTTATGAGTACAACACTAAGTAACAACAACAACAATAACAGTGATAATAATAATAATAATGTCTCTCTTACTTTTCGGTGGGTCTCCCATATCTCCCATCTCTGTAAACGGGTATAAGGTCCACAGTGAAATGGTGCACGCTTGTGATGGAGCTTCCCCCAAAGGAAAAAAAAAGGAAGGAGCGGCTGCCGGTCCCGGCAGGGTGGGAGGTGCTGATCGGCTGTCACTGGTGGGGTGAGGTGCGCCTTGATCTGAGGGTCGGCCCGAGCAGGTGGGATTATATTATTCCCTGATCACACTGACGGTGGCGATGACGATTAATGGGACACGGAGGGGGTGGGCGAGAGCTCCCAGGCGCTGGGCACGGGCGAGTCCGGCGAGGCGGGCGAGTGGCGGAGGCGCCGCGCTCGGTGTGGCTCTCGGCGCGGCGCGGCCCCAGCCTCTTCCTTATCTCTTACTCAAACTTCTCTGCTCCAACTCAGCCCGCTCTCCATTGGCCCGCGTAAGCCTCGGGGACGTCAAGCCTGCTCGCCTCCCATTGGGCGGCCAGAACACAGAAGCAGCTGTTCTGATTATCATATTTCAGGGGCTGGAGGGAGCCCTTGCCTGGCTCGGGGGGGGAGGAGGAGGAGGAGGAGGAGGGCTGGACGGTCCTGCGGTAGAGCCTGAGCGAAGGGAGGGGGGCCATCAAAAACCAGAGGCAACTTTTTCACTCCTCATTTGATTTCCTTTTTCTTCCTCCCGCCTCCTCTCCCCAACCTTAATTGTTGCCACTCTATTTTTTTTTTTTTTGCCCCTACCCCTTATATCTTTTTGCGTCGTGCTTCAACACTCCTCCCCCTTGATTGGATTATAGAGCTGGCAGCTGTCGTTTACAATCTCTCTCTCTCTCTCTCTCTCTCTCTGCCTCTGCTCTTTCAAGATGTAGATTTTTCCTAACTGCTTCTTCCTCTAAAAAAAATAAAAACTCCCCTCCCCACGACCAAGAGAAATTGATCAGGCGACTCTAAACATGGGAAGGGAGGGGGGAAAGATGAGGGAGGAGCGGTGGAAGGGATTAAAAGCAATACAATCCGTATTATGCCACGAAAAGGGGGCAATAAAGGCTTAGCTGCTGATAGATTTACCCGCTGTACTTTTTCTTTCCTGTCCCCCCCCCCCGCCAATTTAAGATGAAAAAAATAAAACGCCATGGCAAGGCTTCGGTGGACCAAGGGCAGTGACTTCAGATTGTTCCTGCCTTTAATACTGTTATTTTTCCCAGATTCCTCCAAAGAAATGGGTTATTCCAGATTATGAGATAAACGTCCAGGAAACTAGGAATTGTAGTCACAACAGTTGCAACTGACAACAGACCATCATTCCGATCCTAAAAGCATCTGTCTGAAAGCAAGTCCCACTGAATTAACTAGGACTAATTTCCGAGGAAGAGTTTTAGGATTGCAAGTGTCCTGTGAAAGTTTGCCTTCCTCTTTAACACAAGAAGGGGGTGAGCAAAAAAAAAAAAAAAATCTCAAGATCTACTACTACTACTACTACTACTACTACTACTACTACTACTACTACTACTATTAGTTGTTGTTGTAGTGGTCGTCGTGGTCGTAGTAGTACCACCACTACCACCCTGAGACCCTTGGAGGGAGAGTTGGGGGGAAAATTTAATTATTGCTACCAATACCACCGTAAATCGAAAAGCAGTTTCCAAAGCTCTTTGTGTGGATTTCTGCTGCTCTTTCAGCCACGCATTATAAAGGGCATTGTAAGGCCTCTCAAGTGCTTGGGTCTAACCTCCTTTACGTTCACATACGGATTCTACCAGCACTTTACTCACGAGTAAATCGAATAGATTTCATCGTAGGAAATCCTGATTTCAATCTCCAAAAAGTGATGTGCTCTGTGGTCCAGACTGCTAGACAATCTAGTGATTTCGTGGGACAAACACTCGGGAGTCATTAGTAACCCGGAGTAGTAACAATCGGAATGACTTAAACTCTTCCCCCCCCCCAACAGTTTGAATCTGAATCCAATTCGAAGTGGATTCGATGCTGCTCTAATCCCTGTGCAAAACTGACTTCAGCACGGGCTGCTCGAGTTGAAAGAGGTCATTGCTCCATGGCGTTCAATGGTGCTACCATGCCTTCCCAGGGTTTTACTAATCTGTATATTTATTTGGGCACGACCAGGCAGCGAGCAGTGTCTAGACAGGACAGTTCACCGAAATCTAGAGCGACGTTCTCCTGCACAGGCTTCCTCAACTTCCATTCATTCCAGAGGGAGGTGTTCAGGAAAATTGACAGCTAGGTCGTGCCTCTTAGATTATAGATGCAAACCGCTCCATAACGCCAGGATTATTCCATGTCAGGATTCCAATCTGATGGGGGTGGGGAGAGAGAGGAAGGGGCGATTTGATGGATGGAAGGGGCGATTAGGATTTGGATTATTTATTTTGGTTTGAAGAAAAAGAAAGAAAGAAAGAAAGAAAGAAAGAAAGAAAGAAAGAAAGAAAGAAAGAAACTTCGCCGACTGCATGGAAAATGGCCCTCAGATAAGGTCAGAAGGCACTCTGGATGCTGTAAACAAACCTGGCTGCTCTATATCGCGTTTCAGATGGGGCTACATATAATTTTGATGTTCGTGGGATGGAATCAAAGGCTAGAAGGAGAGCCCCCTCCCTTCGCTGCTCTGTTTAGCTCTGTAAACCAATAAGCAATTACCAGCAATAATTGCTGATGATAGCAATCCCAGCTCGAGCCAGGCTGGCATGCCACCGGGAAAGAGGGAGGGGGAGGAGGGGGCTCGCGTCTTTTTTTTTTTCCGACATACAATTTGACTGGCATAGACGACTCCAGCAAGAAGCCTCCGCGCCCAGCGAGTGGAGAGACTCCGATTCCTTCTCGCCCCTGACCAGAAGGATGCACGGAGGAGGCATTCCAAAACCACCCAGGTTGGTCCAGCTCCTCCATGCGTGGAACCACCACGGAAAGAGACGGAGGAGGACTCTGGCTTTCTTGGGGTTTTGCCTCGATCCTGCCATCCCACTGTGGAGATGTCAGCAGGGCAAGACACCACTGGTTTGAATCTTGCATAGCTTTCCTGGCAGTAAATGCTCCTCTCCCCTTAATCATGTGAATGCAACTGTCTCCATTTTTTCTAAGATTCTAAGATTCCCCCCCATCAAGGCATCCATTTCTAGAACTTGTGATCGCCTTCTTTCTGTCCTCTCTTTCCATCAGTCATATCCATCCATCCATGCACACCTACATCCACAGAAGAGTTATACATTAAAAGAGGGTGCATTGGTATAAGACGATGTGCCCTTGAAGCAACTAGTAAGGATCACCTGCTGTTAAGGTCTCTGCATTGCACCCTTAAGTATGGCAGTTTCCCAGTCGAGACATCTGCACTACTATATATTATAGTAGTAATATATATATATATCGATATACATCTATCAATGCTTTTTTTCAGATTCATGCAGCCGCGGATGAAGAGGGCAGGCGACGGCGACGCGATCTCAACAGTGACCCCTGGTGTCTGAAAGTGGAACACACCTCATGTCAGAGAGCCCACTACCAGCCTGAATTCTGGTGACTTTTTTTTTAAAATTATTTTCAATTCCTACGCCTATAATTAAGCGTCCTCGACTAATGAGGTTCCCTCGTGGGCCACATGAATGGGAGGCTTTAATGGGTAGCAAAGAAAGAGGGAAACTCGTATAAACTTTTATAAGACGCCCGATCATAATATAAAAATCAGCGGGGGTTAAAGCGATTTGAATAGATGGGCGACTTTTCTGCAAGTCCCTTGTGATCTTGATTTTTATTTTTTTTGCCCCCAAATGTCTGCATTCTTTCTGGTTTTCCCAACCTCGATGGGAATTATAGAACCAGGAGAAGATTGCTGGTTTTTCCAGCCTATCCCCGTTGATAGAAAATTACCCTTTCTGCTTTTAATTTGTCTCCCCCCCTTTTTTCCCCCTTTGCGTTTAAATACTCTTGGAAAAGGGAGTCCATTTCGAGCCTCATCTGAAATGAGGTGCAAGAACCTGTCTCCGCCCCGCCGATCGAGGCGAGAAAGTCAAAGGAGGTCTCGATCAAGGGTGGGTTTTTACGCCCCCCACACATCCCGGGGCTACTGAATTGTCGGTTTGCCAGAAGGTGCGGTGAAAAGGAGTTTTACAAGGGATTGAGAAGAGACTAGGGCTGCTTTGAAGGAGGAAGGTAAAAATCATTTCAGAGCATATGGAAAGATCTCTTGTTTGTGCAGGAAAATTCTGGCGATAACACCATGCAATTCTTTCTTTCTTTCTTTCTTTCTTTCTTTCTTTCTTTCTTTCTTTCTTTCTTTCTTTCTTTCTTTCTTTCTTTCTTTCTTTCTGAGGTCGGCACACATTTCCAGAGTCGAGTACATTTCCATTTACTCCAAAGTAGTCCCACCGCAGTCCACTTGAGTACTCCGGAGTAGAGAAAGAGAAACCACGATCACAGCGTTGCACCGTTTTCGAAAACAAGAAATCACAGTCCTGGTTGTGTTTGTGTGCTGGGGGGGGGGGGGGTTTGCTTGGTTTGATTCTCTGCGTTTGGGAGCGAGGAAAGCTGAGGTTAACCCTTTACGCCCCACAAAGCATCTTTTTTTTTTAGAGAGGTCCGCAGTTTGTAGATGCGTCTTTGATAACGGTTAAATCTAAAAGGAAGATGACTGTACTGCGGGTTCTGAAAAACAGATTTGAAAAAAAGTGGGACCTTGAAGGTGAGTGCCTGGCACAGGAATCCAAAGAAATGGACGCAATTTTTTTTTAAAAAAAGAGAGAGAAAAAAGGAATATATATATATATATATATAAAAACACAGGAATGCATTTAATTCCAGAAACTTACATATAATGTATGTTAGTCACAGACCAGAAGGAGTTCAAACTCGCCCAACTAATGCAGAGTTGTTTTTAAATCAAGCTTGACAGTTAACTCACCTTTTTTTTGGGGGGGGGGGGGGAAGGACTTAAAACCAACGGGACTTATTTTCACAGCCATGCATTTTGAACCGGGTTGAAAATAATGTCGTGTTATTCGTAATATACTATTAGTATTACTAATAATAATTATAACTATATTGTTACTAATTAGTAACGCTAATGTAGTAGTAGTAGTAGTAGTTGCTGTTGTCGCTGCTGCTGCTGCTGTTGTGTTATCTACATACATCTTTTCGGTGTGCAAATTCTCTCTCTCGATTAACTTTCCAGCCAGCGATGGTGTTATTTGTCCAATCCGTTCAGAACACCCGGAAGCGGATCGAGGAGCCTTTTACCCCCCCTCCGGACACGGACTTGTCCCTTGCCACACAGCGGGTCTAGCGAAGGCTTCGGAGCCTCTCCCTAGAAGCTTTCAATCTCTTTCCAGGTTGGCATCGCGGCAAGCATGGAAATTAGGTCTTGGCTAGGGGGTGAGGGAGGCGGGGGGGGGGGAGTACAGAAAAGAGGGGGGAGGAGGAGGGCGATCTTGAAATTATGTCTAATTTCAGATTACAAATCAATCAGGGAATGTATCAGATCCTTTGCTCAGGGCTGGATTCTCTCCATAGAAACGTGAGTGGGTGCAGTGGGATCCTCGAGCAGTTAGGAGTCGACGAGATCGGTGCTAAATCTCTTGCAGAGCAAGCCTGAGAGTCAGTCTGTGTGTGTGTGTGTGTGTCGACAAAATTGTTCCATGCAGTCCCGGGGCTGAAATGTCCTCTTGCCCAGAGAGCTGTAGCAAGTCTAGTTTCCATGGGGTGGGGGGAATAATCGGGGAATCCATACGGAAAGACCACCCGAGTGGAAAAAGAACCGTTTCCCACTCGGAAACCTGCAGGTGAAATCCACATCCTGCTAAAGTGGGGGATAAACTGCCCATCGAGCAGTGGTGCAAAGCACTACTAAGTCACAGTGCTTCACAACACACCTGTAAGGTTGACCATCATCTCCAAACTGCAGGGATGGGCAAAGGCTGGGAGATAGTAACTTCCCCTAGAACATTTAATGATACAAATGGAAGATTTGAACCCAGCTCCAAGCGTAACTCTGTACCAGCTGGCGCCGTGCAAGCGACCCCTCTCCCTCTACCCCGTTTTGCTCCCCACCGCCCGGAATGGCTCCGAAGGGGAGGAGAAAGGGCCGCTTGCACGAGGCGCCTTCAGGCGCCTGCAAAACTTAGTGCTTTGCACCCCCTCTGGCGATGCCACTGCCGTCGAGTGAAACCTCGCGAGAATGCACCTTACGTCTGTTTAGACCCCCCAGATCCATTTGCACGCTTGTTCCCACCCTACGATGACCAGCCTCTTCGAATGAGCATCTTTCTCAACTCCTAACTAATTACTGGGGAAGGGGTTCTATTTAAGACTGAAGGGGGTTATAGTGTGGGGGAAGAAGGTCTTCACACTCTTGTACGTTCCTTCCCAGCAGTGGTAGTCTTTCAACACGTGTGAATGCGGTCACACTGCCCCTCTCTCTTATACAAGCCTTCATTCCTTCTGTGTACCCCTCTCTGGGTTTTCCTTCCATGCCTGTTCCAGAAAGCAGTTGCACGTCAAAGTGAGATGGTTATCGCCAACTGGTACAGAGTTACACTTGTGAGCAGTGGCGTAGCTAAAGGGATTCAGGGGGTAGCAGTTGCACCGGGCATCAAGCTTTAGGGGTGCTACAAGCTGAGCTTGACACTAGTGACCAAAATTGTGAAAATCTTGGTATTTATGAACAATACCATCATGTTATATATCATTGGAAAGGTAATTTAATGCAGAATGCAATGAAACAAACTGCATTAGAATATCTGTATTCTGTCAAAATTTATGGCCAATTAACCAGAAAATGAAAACACAACTGCCTTGTGGAACAAAAAGTGGATTTGCTTAACTCAAAACTGACCTATGAGACTGATTGTTCTGAGTGCCAATGACATGTTATTATGTTATTGACATATTGCAATGACATGTTATCATGATCCAGCATGAAACCAATAAGGTCTTAATATGAGTCAGCTCTCATTTCCATGTATCATAATACAGTTACCCCTACTAACTGGGTAAAAAGGCACTTTTTCAAGTGGTGCCCCTCTTATATTTAGCAGGGGGAGAATAACCATCCCTCTTTACCCCAGCACAGTGTCTCAAACCAATCCAGGGCACACTTTTTATTTATTTACTTAATTAAATTTGATTTTGTTGGGGGGGGGGGCTACAAATCTTCTTCGACCCCAGGTTGTAGATAGATGCCTTAGCTATGCCACTGACTGGGGGGAGGCAGCAGAGCAAGTGGGTGGTGAGCTGCTGGGGGGAGGAGGTGGCATCCTCCCAATTTTCACTTTTTTAAAAACCAGGCAAGATGTCACTTCTGGTTGTGACATCACTTCTGCAGCAACATTTTGAGCTTGACACCGGCCTACATGATCATTAGCTATGCCACAGCTTGTGAGCCAGGTTCACATCTTCCATTCATCTCGCTAACTGTTCTAGGGGAAGCTGCTATCTCCCAGCCTTTGCCCACGCCGTCCCTCTGCAGTCTGGAGATGATGATGATGATGACGACAAAGATGATGATGGTCAACCTTACAGGGTTGTTGTGAGGATTACTTAGCTACTGTAAGTGAAGCACTTTGATCCCCTCAAAAGCACTGTATAAATGCTAAGTCTTAATGTAGTTGAACTGCACTGTTGTACTACTCACAACAGGAGAGCTTAAGTAATTGCCCCCCCCCCAGCAATGCATGCTGTCCATCAGTACATTGCATGCTGATGGACAGAAGGAGATCAGAGAAGGGGATGTGAACCAAACTCTGAAAGCTGCACTGAACCAATGATCCTGGAGGATGTGCAGGAGAGATGCGTAGATGAGATAAAACCAGAACGGAAATTGCTACTGGGGTGCCCTCCTCATCACCCTCTGTCTGTGTTTAGGCTCTGATCTTTCATTTCATCTTTTCTTTCTCTCTAGCCCTGTCTACACATGTAATAGACTGAGGGGCAGAGTCCTAAGGAAGGGGGGAAGGAGTGGACTGTGCCACTTTCAGGTTGAAGGTTAGGAATCACACTTTTAAAAATGCTACCCTGCTGAACATTGCCCTAACGGTGGAAAACTAACACAGCAGGGAGCAAGCTAGGGCACTTATCCCTGATGTGTTAGTTTTTAGCAGTGAAGGGATATTAAGAAAAAATAGTAGTAGCGTTTTGACAGTAGCGTTCAAAAGTGGGATCCCCTATTTGGTCTGAAATGGTACAGTCCACTTCAGGATCATAGTACCTTATTCATTCTATTTTTTCTTTCTCTGTATATATGCACATACCCATAGCTGCCTGAACACATCTATCTATCTATCTATCTATCTATCTATCTATCTATCTATCTATCTATCTATCTATCTATCTATCTATCTATCTATCTATCTATCTATCTATCTATCTATCTATCTATCTATCTATCTATCTATCTATCTATCTATCTATCTGTGGGAAGGGGTGGGCATGTGTGGGTATAAACACATACATTTTACAGTAAGACTCATTTCACAAATTCATTATATAGTTTGATATCTGTTTACAAGAAACCTGGCAGCTGATGGTGCGCACTAGCTTCGTTGGAAAGATTTCAGGCAATCCAAATGATCTGTGTTGTCATAGTTGTGATGACACATTCATCACAGGTTGCTACAGCTAGCAAGTGATGAAGGTGTCTGTAGAACTGCTCTCTCTGTTTTTCTTTGCTATTTTACATAATTGGTATATAGTATATTCTTTTTATTCACCATGATACTTCTGTATACAGACTCCTCTGTCTTCAACCTCCAGGGCTTAATCTGGGCCAGAAGTTACCAGTGCTGAAACTTAAAAAACATGCTTTCAATGTTGATCCTGGCTCATGTGTACCAGTAATATAAAGGTGAATGCTTCAGCTTGTCCAGAGTTCTTCTCTTCATCAAGGACAAATAGCCACAACCAGCCTTCAGTCAGAAATTGTAGATTAAGGCGGGCTCTCAGGGAAAGGGACACCAATTCCAGACAAACTTGTACCCCAACAGCCAGCCTTGTTGCAGAAATGAAACAATGATTTCTCTCCCCCACCTCTTCCAGTGGTTTAGCATGCACCCAAATTGCCATACTAAAGGAGATTTCCCTGCACATAGCTCCTAACGTTAGGACTGGAGAGACAGACGAGAAATGGGGACTCTTAAACCAGGCTGCTTTGTGACAACAGTGTTTACATGCAAATAATTGATCAGACACAAGAGGTTCATCTACTCTGTGTCCATCTGAAATTAGGCCTGTAGCCCAAACAAGGAGTGAAAGACAGATTTGATTGGTAGGTTTATAGCTTCTGACTTTCCTCCAAAAAGATGACTTTTTGTCGTCTTCTTCTAAGTAAAAAATTCAGAGTAAATAAAATACAGTAGATGTAAGGTGACAGTCAAGGCATTCCTATAGAATGGCATCTTCCTGTACTTCCCTCCTTCTGCTAGAGTCAACAGGAATTTGGCTATGAAATGTAAAGAGATACCTATGGATGCTCCTACTGAGGGTAGGTTTATTGTATTATTATGCATATATACATGTCTGCATGTATTTCATTTGTATGTCCACTGATCTTCCTGGGGTGCATCTGGAATCGCCCCCCCCCCCATTTTACCTTCACAACAACCCTGCAATTTAGCTTATGTTAAAAGAGAGTAGTTCGCTTAAGATCTTCTGATGAAGTTCATGGCAGAGTAGGAATTTGGTCTCAGAGTTTCCCAAGTCCAATGCTCTATCCATGAAAATCAATTTCCTAGAATACCCATCAGTATTTTGAATATAGTTTAAAACTATGATACACTCTTTTAAAACAAAGGACCAAGGGACATTTTGGACTGTTAGGCAGCTGATAAGCAGAAGGTACCAAAAGAAAGGTTTCAGTGATCTTTTGCACATTCATTTTCTTTTCATTTTCTTTCTAGCAGAAGAAGATTTTCTTTGAAATGTCCAGGCTATCTATTTTCCTATTATTCATTCCTTGCAGCAGTAAATGTGAGCGAATGGTTCGGTCCACAATTCAATTCAGCCCAAGAACTTCAATTCAAACCCATGGAAGCACCAGGAGAGTGATGGCCGAATCCTATTCACAGGATAAAACAGCAGATCTTGCAATCCATCATCATATCCTGTGGGCTGCTGGCCGCAGCAGGCACCCCTCAGAGCTGCTACCAGTAGAAAGGCCAGGAGGCCATGTGCAAGTGACAGTGGCCCTCAGAACCTCTGTCACTGGTAAGTGGGCTGTGGGGGCAGATTGAGGTGGGGATCAGGTCAGGCCAGGGCAGTTCAGGGGTGAGAGGGGGTGGAACTAAGTGGTAGTTGCACACATTGGATCTTATACCCCCTACCTGACACACTCCAGCTCCCAGAGGCTCTTCAGACTCACACCAGCACAAGACCTGTCATATGTTTGAGGAGACCCATTCGGTACCGGGCAACTTACACAGAGGTAAGTAAAATTTTCCTTAACTTACCTCTCCTGGTCTGCCTGGTCCTTCTTGTTGTGTGTGTTCCCCTTATATTTCCCAGCCTGGGTGGCTTTGCATTTTACAGGGAATGCCAACAAACCGGCCTCCTCCAGGGAGATGGATAATCTGTACCAGTATCTGAGTAAGTACATCTGCTGAGGAGGGAGACATAGGACTCTCTCTGTTCAGGTTATCTGGGCAAAAAAGGACATCATATGAAACACCTTTCCGTTTCTAAGTAGATCTGCTGAATGATTGGATATTTTGGTTGCTCAGTCTTCTTCCTTCTGACCAGTTCATTGATTTATTAAGCAATTCTAGATAGAAACATATAGAAAGCCAGCATGGTACAGTACAGAGCTTGTGTCCTGAGTACACTTCTGTACTGCAGCGAGTCATGGACTCTTCGCTCACAACAGGAGAGGAAACCGAACGCTTTCCACATGCGCTGCCTCTCGGCATCACCTGGCAGGACAAAGTTCCAAACAACACAGTCCTGGAACCCCTAGCATGTATGCACTGCTGAAACAGAGACGCCTGCGTCGGCTCAGTCATGTTGTGAGAATGGATGATGGGCGGATCCCAAAGGATCTCCTCTATGGAGAACTCATGCAAGGAAAGCGCCCTACAGGTAGACCACAGCTGTGATACAAGGACATCTGCAAGAGGGATCTGAAGGCCTTAGGAGTGGACCTCAACAAGTGGGAAACCCTGGCCTCTGAGCGGCCTGCTTAGAGGCAGGCTGTGCAGCATGGCCTTTCCCAGTTTGAAGAGACACTTGGCCAACAGTCTGAGGCTAAGAGGCAAAGAAGGAAGGCCCATAGCCAGGGAGACAGACCAGGGACAGACTGCACTTGCTCCCGGTGTGGAAGGGATTGTCACTCCCGAATTGGCATTTTCAGCCACACTAGACGCTGTGCCAGAACCACCTTTCAGAGCGCGATACCATATTCTCTCGAGACTGAAGGTTGCCAACATGATGATGATAGTAAATAAGCCACTTAGCTTGCTGAGATGAGCTGCACAGTGAGGGCTGTATCCAAATCCAAAGCGCATACAATCCAAAGCGCAAGCACTCTTCATGATGCCTCCATAACTTTGCCCAACAGCCAAGCCAAGTCCCCATCTCCATGCCCTCTGATTGTAAGCATGGTGTGATCACCCACAATTCCAGTTATGGGGACTTTTTGTAGATTTGTATTCACATCTGGGGATTTTATACAATGCCAAAAAGACACACACACAAAACAAGGTTGAAGGGAGAGGGGAGATATGGGGAAAATGGGACTTTCTCCACCCAGTTTCTCTTTCTTTCGCTCTCTCTCTCACCCCATCTTCTGCCTGGTTCCTTACTTGCTGGTTGCACCATCACCTGGCCTGTTCCCTCTCTTTTCCATTCTCTCCGCCTTTGGAAAACTGAGGGCCAGTGGAAGGGCAGAACTATGGCTGCAACCCTTGACACACTTATGTGGGAGTAAGGCTCCAATCCTATCCATGCTTTCCTGGGAATAAGCCCCATTGAACATAATGGGACTTACTTCTGAGCAGGCATGCATAGAATTGCACCATGAACTCCATTAAAGTTATTTCTGAACAGACGTATAGAATTGTGTTGTGCTGTGAATCACCCACCACTTTGGTCTCTGCTGTTTCTTCTCCAAAAAAATCTAATTTTTCCATCCCATTCTAAACTCTGCCTTTTCAAAATATAGGAAATGTGGGAAGGAAGGAAAGCCTCCTTTGGTTTTTTTTTTTTTTAATTCTTCCCTAGCTGGCATGTCTACTGCAATAATTGAGTTGAAAAATGGAATTTAGCTCAGGTTTTTCAAAGCTCATTTACAAATCCAGACCTTGTCATATTCCCAGTGATGGAATTGAGGTCCCTCACACCCCTTCAAGCTGATAAACATGGAACATTGCTGTTACCTGGAACTAAGTAGTACCAAATGTACATAGTGCCAGTGGAAGGGCAGTAGGTGGGTTCTCCAAAGCACAGGTGACTGTGCACTTCAGGCAGTTTGAACAGAACCCAGGCTCCTTGTCTACTCATTGCTGTATAAATACTTGTGGCAAACATTCACTTTTAACACAGTTCAGCCCTCCACATTTATCCACTGCAGAAATAGAACATTTGGTATGTCTAAAAATAATCATTTTTTAAAAAATAATGATCCATTTGCACTGGAACAGCATAATACTTTGCCAAAGATCTTGAATAACTGAACAGTAATAAAAGTCCAACCACAGGGTCTCCACTTGCCCTATGATTGCAGAGCTATCAGTTGAGGCTGGAGTGGACATTACATTCCCATTTCTCATTGATAGGCAAGCCCTCAAGCAGCGCAATCCTACCTAAACCCGTGTGTGGCGATGCAGCCATGTGGCATGGCCTCCACAGCATCCCATAGTGTTTTGGCTGCTGGAGGTCTCTTCCACGTAAGGAGACATTTGTCCCCTTTCCCCTGGGTAAGCCCCCAGCAGTGACTGTGTCATGGATTTTGCTGGCTCAAGTCCACATTGACTGTGCAAGCAGATCAGGCCTAGAAAGGGGATTGGATCTGGCAGGTGCCACTGGTGAATCCGCCCCCTTCCCAGGCCTGATCCACCCACCCCCATTCCATCTCCTCCTGTTCTGCCTTCCCCCTACCCCATACCACCCCTCCCTGCCATCCCCCACCCTGATCCACCCCTGTGCTGGGCTTTCCTGCTTAGGCAGGCCTCCTTAGGCCCATCGGTGCATGCGGGAAGGCTCCGACTTTACTGCTGGCATGCTGGCTGCTTGCACTGCCACAGAGTTGCTTTGCAGCCACCTATGCTGGTGGGACATACATTCTGCCAGTTCTACTGTTTGTATAGGACTGAGTCCTGTTTATCATAGGAAGAACTCTATCATATATCACACATGTTGTGTGTGTGTGTGTGTGTGTGTGTGTGTGTGTGTGTGTGATTGTAGCTAAGATCCGTTTTCAGCAAGTGTTTTTGAACTTATGAAACTTGTAGACTAGCAAGAATTTGGCTGAGTCAAACTGATGAAGCCAGCAGCCTGAGACACAAAAATCCCTTTTAGCTTGTGCACCATTCCAGGAAGATGCCAACACATTCTTTTGTACGAATAAATAAAGCTGCAGAAAACTGTAACACTACACTATTTTAGAGCTGTTTATGAAATTCACTGCTACAGGATGTGAAGATGCCCACTAACTTAGATGGCATTAAAAGGTGATTAGACAATGCCCTGAGTACAAGTCAATTCAAGGCTACTTGTCATGAGGACTGCGACATCTCTAGGACTACTGACTTCCACATATTATGGTCTGACCCCTGAAGCCATGGGGGGACATCCCACGGGTGTTGCCAATCTCAGAGGTTTCACTGGTGGCTACAAGAGCCCTCTCTACAGTGCTGCCTCAATTATGGAACATCTTGTGGAATTAAGAATGGAATCCTCCCAATTAGCCTTCAGGTGGGGGCATTGGTAGGACCTTTTTATTTCCAGTTGATTTAGCTCTTTAAAACATTGTTATAATTTGGTTTGTTATTTTGCTGTTTACTTTATATTGGTGGTATGGTTTTATTTTTCTTATTTTAAAGTTGGTGTCGATAGCCACTTGGGAGCCCAGTCCTGGGCTTGGTGCACCAGCTCACACTGCCGGGCAAGCACTGGTGGTACCCCAGTGTTGGCAGGGGCCGGGCTACTGTCAGGTGGGCGCGCGACCTCTGCTGCTCAGCGGTTGCGCAAACTGCGGAGAAGTGGAGAGATAAGCGGGGGCATAGGAGGAGACGAGAAAGAGACATTCTGGGGAGGGGAGAGGTAGGTGGAGGGTGGGGAGAGGGTGGGGGGGAGGTGTGCCGGGGGGGAGCAGAGAGGGAGGGAGGTGGGACCGGTGAAGTGATGCTTCACCAGATCCAGAGCCTCCGTATCGGGCTTGCTGCCTTACACAGAGACTCTTGATTCACTGCCGACCTTTTGGTTGGTGGTGAATTGAGTAGGCCCATTGCAGGGCTACTCACCTTACCCAGGGGAAGGGGACAAAAGTCCTGAAGCTTGCAGGATGCGGCAGCAACCATTTTAGGTGCTGCCGCAGCTGCGCACCCCAGGCACTCAGGATTGGGCTGTTAGTTATTTATGTTTTGAGAAAGGTGAGGCGCATTAAGATAAATAATGGCCATGTGATAACTCCAGGGCCAGCACAGCCATGAGGTTGACTGAAGCAATACTTTAAGTGGCGAGCTGGAGGCCGCAAACCAGGAAGAGGTGCCTTGCAACCTGTGCCTGCCCAACACCACCTCCAGCCTGCCACCCAGAGGCATAACTAGGTTGGAGCCTGAGGAGCACCAACCCTGGGTGCTCTGCCAAGTGGGGGCACATGACTGACCCTGAGACTCAATCCTAGTTACAGAGAAGGCACTGGTGACTTTGTGCTACTTGTTCCTTCTCCTGTGGAAGTGACATCATGTGACACAACGTCATTGTGTCATTCCCCTGGGCGCTGGGGCAGTGCATTTTGCCTCTGTCGCCACCCACCTAGTTATTCCATCTGGCACTCTGGTCCTTTTCTCACTTGCTGAGAGTGGGTAGGAGGGGGACCAGGGCAGTGGCAACTCACCTCTTCCTTCAAAGCTGCTGCAATAAGAGCAGCAGTTCTTAGATAGAATCAGATGGTGCCACAGCAATCCTGACCCTTCCCTTCGAGTAATCCAAAGAGTATCCATCCATTGGGAAGGCCAGACAGGCAACAAAGATGCAGAGTGTGCCCCTCATCTTTACCTGACCTACTACCTCCCACTTATTCTCACCTGGCTGCCCTGAAACAAGGAGGTCTCCACTCCCAGCATACTTCACTCAGCCTTCTTGTTTGAAGGTGGCTGAGCAGGAACAAGTGGAAGGTGGCAGATGGAAAGGTAAGATGGGGGAGGTGGGACGAGCTCAGGAATAACCCCATGGTCCTCCATTTTGCTCCCTTTTTCTGCGGGCGCAATCCTAACCCCTTATGCCAGCACTTTCCAGCACCAACATAAAGGCAATGCAGCACCGAGGTAAGGGAACAAACATTCCCTTATTCTGAGGAGGCCTCCATGAGTGACACCCAACTGCAGGATGCAGCACATGTCCCATTGGCACCGCTATGCCAGTGCTGGAAAATACTGACATAAGGGGTTAGGATTGCACCCTAAACTGTTGGGAAGGGGAGGAGGGAGTGACTGTGGCAGCTATAGCTGCAGTGAAAGGGTGCAAATGCATATGAGAGCAAGAAATAAAATGGCATAAAGGAATTACTGGGAGGGAGGGAATGCTGGCAGATGTGGGAGATCTGTGCTGTTTTAGGGAGCAGATCTGCTTGGACTGCCCCACCACTTGAGGTTCAGAAGTTAGGAAGAAGTCCTGTACAAAAATAAGAGAAAAAAAAATAACCTGTTACTTTTGTACATATTATGGTCTTACACCCCAAATCTTCAAACTCTGGGAAGCTTCAGGGGTGCAGACTTATCTGGATTCTGGCTTCCTTCGGAAAATAGATTCCTGGAGGCGTATGTTGTAAAAGTTCTATTTAAAAATATATGCAAGTTGAGCGTTGGAATGGTGGTAGCTAGCAGCTCACTCCTGTAAGCAATAACAGGCTTTCGTACTGGGTGCAGGTTGTTTTAGCTTACTGTCTCTTCCAGGAACTGACCGCACACTCTGCCTTTGTTCTTCCACTGACCGTGCAACAGAGGGAGGGGGGAAAGAATCACCTTACACCTCAGCCTCTCCCTTTCAGATGCTGCACATGCAATTCATCAACTTCACAATGGAGCCTTTCCCATTCAAAGCAGTATCTTTGTGCTTCCCAGATGATCAGACAGTGAACTGTTTTAAGAACGAAGAATAATCAGCTGGATTCTTAGCTTAACACAAAGAGCTGCCAGAGATCTGGCCAGTGTGGATTCCTGACTACTAACCTGGTACACGATTCATAAAATCACCTGTATCATATAGGCAGGAGCTGAACCAATTTAAGCCACAATTTTATTTTTTATACAGGTGACTCAGGGATAAAGTCGATGTGATACAGCTTGTCATCATGTGCTCACTCCTGTGCACTGATGTCACTAGGGTTTGTGTCACCTGGTACGGGAGGCCAGCATGTCACCCCCAAGATGGACCTCCTTCCATGTAGTAGGCGGGACAATGCCCTGGACAGTGGGCATGTTGACACACTGTTGCCCTGCCCCACTGGTTTTTTGGATATAACATTTGATAGAATAGAGATATTTCAAGATAGTTTGTTTCATTATGTTATGCACAAAATGATGCATTGAATGTTATAAAACATGATGGTATTATTCAAAATTACCAACATTTCAAAAATTTTTTGGCCAGTTGTGGTGTCACCTCCTATGCGCGTCACCCAGTCTGGCCCGCACCCTCTGAGCGACACCACTGCTCCTGTGTGCCTAGATAAAGTGTTGGTGTGTCTGTCTTTATCTGTAAAATGAGCATGTGCGAGAGAGGTTGAATGCTCATAAGCCATGTGACCGTCTAGAGCAGTGGTTCTCACACATTTGGCACTGGGAGACGCTTTTAAGAATGAGAATCTGTCAGGACCCACCGGAAGTGATGTCATGACCAGAAGTGACATAATCAAGCAGGAACATTTTTAACAATCCAAGGCTGCTATCCTACCCAAACTTACCCAGGAGTAAGTCCCATTGACTATCTTTGTTAAAAGAATATACATAGTAGCTTGTTAAAAGTACAGGTCTGTAATGTTTCCCCAGCTGCAGTCACATCCCACGGTAGCATCAAGTCTAATATATTAAAAATAAAACATTGAAATGAATGGGGACCCACCTGAAATTAGCTCACAACCCACCTAGTGGGTCCCGATCCACAGTTTGAGAAACACCGGTCTAGAGAAGATCACAAAGGCTTTTTTTGGTTACGTTTCAAAGTAGACAAAGACAAACAAATGAGTCATCTTGAAGAAGGGCGAAAGACGCTTGGTCAGTAGAGACTGATCACTACTTTCCAGGGAAGTACTTTTAGAGCAGGGGTCAGCAGCTTAGAACCTGCAGGCTGGATCTGACCCACCGACCGAAGTCATCTAGCCCATGCAGAGTTCAGCTTGGGAGGTGAAACCTCCTGCCCAAGTTGCCACATGCCGTATGGGGAATGGTGGAACCCAGGCTCACAGGGTCTTTATCAGGTGATATGACATTCAGTCACTGAGACTTTTCTTTTCACAGACGTGGTGTAACACTCTTGTAGTGTTCATGGTTTCAGCATAGGGCCAACATTAGGGACACTAGGCACAGTGCCTAGGGTCCATTATTATTGTAGGGGCTCATACCTCTTATCTCCTTCATCTACTCTTTTCTAAGTCCCTGCCTTACGTTTTCCACTTCCTCTATCCTAAACCTTCTGCTTCCTTTAACTTACTGTTTGAACTTTTAAGGTCAAAGAAATTGTTTTAATTTTTTTAATGTTTTGCTCACATAAAAAACTGGAAAAAATGAAACCATGAAAATCTATTAAATTTTGCCTAAAACAGAAAAAATGTTGAAGTATTTCAAGTTATATAAAAAGTAATTCTTAACATTGATATTTTTATGGCAGGAGGGGCCCATGAAGGCAAAAGTGCCTAGGGTCCATCAAAGTCATAATGCAGCCCTGCTCCAACGCCACAATGTTCAATTGATTAGACCAGTGGTTCTTAAACTGTGGGTCGTGACCCACCTGTAGGTTGCAACCTGATTTTGGTGGGTCATGGGCTGGTATCAGCTATGGGGCAGCAAGGCATTCTACCTGGATGCTGCAAGGCAGTCTGGGGCATTATGTGGCCAATAAACTAGGTTGTGCACTGGTGCTACCCAAATGGCGCAAGGTATTTGGGGGCACAATAAGGCTGCCACAGTCAAAAAAGTGGGTCACAGTGGTAAAAGGATTGATATGCACCGGATAAGCCTGATTACATTAGCAGATTTTTTTTTTTTTAAATAAAGCACAACCTGCCTGCTGATGTATCAGCAGAAACAGACTCTCTGGCATTTGCTTTGCAAATGTCAGTGTGACAATCATAGCTATGAAGAGTGCCTGGTCTGTAGTGCCAGTTTCAGATACAAGCCATTATTTACTGGAGCAGTCATCAAGTAATGAACATGCACATGTGAATTTGCCCTAAGACAATCAGGTAGAGAGAATTTTTTCACTTCCACCAGTGGTGTAGCTAGAAGGGGTGCAAAGCACTAAATTTTGCAGGGAGTCTCACTGCAGTGTGCAAGTGGCCCCTCCTCCTCCCCTTCGGAGCAATTGGAAGGATACACAGAACTCAGTACTTTGCACCCCTCTAGCGATACCACTGTCTTCTATCTGTCACACTCCTTTTACAGCATCTCCACATTCCAAAGCATTACACTGTCACTGGTACATCCTTCTAACGTCTTCAAACTGTGTCTTTTTCAAAATTTGTAATTTAAAAAAGAATGCTGTCTGTAAGCCAGGATTGATCAAATGATTACAGAAATCAATTCCCCTTAAGGGGAAAAAAATAATGTGACTGATTCAGGTGCATCAATATTCTTTAGAAAATGCAAATGCATGAGCTTAAAATATTTCGTAAATGTGAATTACAGTTCTGTGTAATGTCAGACCCATTCAAGCTGTTATAGCTAAAAATAAGCTAAAAATAGAGTAACAATGAGAAGAGCCCTGAAAGAATAGAAGGAAAAAAAGAAGTAACGAGCTGTACATGGGTTAGAGTGCTTTGTTCTGAAGTTTTGATAGAGAAGGATTAGCATTGGGCTAATTGGGGCATGTTATATAACTGTTCTTGCAGTTATATGCAAGAATCATATTCAACTATCATCTGCTGTGGACAGGGATGTATTAAGGACAGGGATATACATTGTGATTGCAATGTGTATGTAGTTATTAGAGGTGTTTGTTTCTGGTGAGTAAAGTAGGACTGCAAGTAAGTCTTACTGAACACAATGGGCTTCCTTTGAGTAAAATAAATAACACCATTTTCAAACACCTCTACTAGTTATATGTTTACCAAATTTACCAAATATAATACCAAATTTAATGATACCAAGGGTTTCTGTAAGGGTGTTTTTAGGACACTTGCAGCACAATCCTAAGCATATCAACTCAGAAGTAAGCCCCATTGAGTTCAATGTAAGATTGTAGGATTGCGGTCTTACTGTATCAAAACCATTTATATCACATGTCCAATTAAGGCTGCAATCCTAACCACACTTTCCTGAGAGTAAGCCCCATTGAACAAAATAGGACTTACTTCTGAGTAGACCTGGTTAGGCTTGTGCTCTAAGTCATAGATGATGTAGATTTGCTGGAAAAAAATAACAATTTTTTCCAATCTGTTAAAAAAAAAAATCACCAGAATCTGAAAAAAAGGATAACGCTTAATTAAAGACTGTAGGGCATCTGGCTACTGCCATTCAAGTTGCGAGCTTTTTGATTGGTTGAGTTGCTGTGATGTCAATGAACACAGTGGAAGAACTGGAAAGCAGAGACAGATAAGCAGGCTGCAACAAGAATTACAGGAGAGATAGGAGAGCACTGAAGAATTCCCAACCCTAGCATCAAGGCATTCTGCCCGCTGTTCTCATGATTACAACACATGTTTGGTGAAACAAATGCTGTCTCTGGGAAGGGATCTTCCCTATGATTGGGGACCCTGGGCATCCAGTGTGGATGCTGTTCATGGCTACAGTTCATTTGAACCAGGGCTATAGTGACCTGCATACAGTGAACTTCATCACTGAGCAGTGGTCAGAGCCTACAGTAGGTTTTCCACATTCAGGCTGGACACTGTAACCACTATACCACTCCAGTTTCCATACAAGGAAGAGCTATGAAACAAATAGTTAGTAAAAGGAAGAAGGTTTAGGAGGGAGGAAGTGGGGAAAGTAAGGCAGGGACTTAGAAAAGGATAGATGGAGGAGGTAAGGAATATGAGATTAGTGGAAGAGGCAGTTGGAGGAAGGAGTAGAGGCAGTGTGACCAAGAATGCTGTCTGATGCTATTGTGGGTCTGAAGGCTCTGCGCTACACACACACACCTCTTACCATGCTCCTCATACGCTGGGTTTGATGGCAGTGCACAAGAAACATAGTAAGAGGGGAATGAACTACTTCTTGCTCAAGCATCCAGGATGCAGATAATTGCAGCTTGCATTGGCAGTGGTGGGGAGAGTGATTGTGGCAGCAGAGTAAAAGGCACTCTGAATCTTACATCCCATTGGACCTCTCGCAATGTGCCTCTGATGCAGCCCACATCAAGTGGCCTCATAGATGGGCTGGTCGTGGGAAGGAGCCTTAGAATGTTGTGGAGAACACTTCACATGTAGAAAGTATGGTGGGTGGAAAGGAGTGTGGAAGAGCCCAGCTGAACATCTTTTCTGTTTGAACCAGGCATGTGTTTGGCATTAACAGGGCACTTCTGGTGAGGGCACATCTTTGACAGAAGTCAAAGGGCATAAGGAAGAAGGAACGCTGAGCACAAGTTTCTTTTTAGAGCAAGTGCAGCCCAGTGAACTGTGTCTGGAAGATTATCAAAAGCTGCTGGTTCAACAGGCTCACATCAATTCATTATATCTTCCAGAGAGATTGCTGCACACCAGTCAAAACTTTGGAATAATTCTCAGTTATTCTGTACATCATCATCATCATCATCATCATCATTAACAACAGTATTTATATACCGCTTTTCAACAAAAGTTCACTAAGCGGTTTACAGAGAAAAATCAAATAACCAATGGCTCCTTGTCCCAAAAGGGCTCACAATCTGAAATATGCAAAACACCAGCAGACCGCCACTAGAAAAGACACTGCTGGGGTAAGGAGAGCCAGTTGCAGGTTCAAGGGTGTGAAGGCAGAAATGATGATTGGTAGGAAAAAGAGTTTGTAGTCTTATCAGGGGGAAGGAATGGAGAAAAAGTGTTCCTTCTTACTGCTGCTGTCTGGAATTTCATTTGGAGTCCAAGAATAACCCAAGGTTGCAAGCCAGAATGACTGGGTGAGGTCCCCGCTAATGGCATCAGTACATTGGTCATAGTGGCTTAATCCAAGTGCTTCAACATAACTCTTTTGTTAGTTGGGATTGCCATTTGGTAAATGGACATCTTGTTACAATCCTCTTGAGTGCAAGGATCTTTTTAAAAACTAAGGATAATAGCTCAATTGGAAAAATTTCCAATGTTCATGCTTCTTCTTCTTGCTGGGATGTCCTTGTAGGTCCAGCAGCCTTGTAGGTCCTGGGACCTACAGCCCGGGATGCACCAAGAGGAAGCTAATCTACATTATACCCCAATGCAGAACATTACACAATATTGTATATTGTGAGTTTTGTATAATGATGCTGCATTTTGCCATACGATTAAATAAATTTGAAAAATGAATAAACATAGCTGTTTAAGGCTGCAATTCCTAGGTATATTCACCTGGGAGTAAGACCCCTTGAATTCAGTGGATCTTGCTTCAAAGTACCTATACTCAGAAGCATTGCTCTGTACCTGTACTGACTAATGAGTGAATCTAAGGTACTAACGTCAGCCAATACACACATTACTGCTTCAGTGTACAGTGTAATTATTAATACTTCAATGTACTATATGTAACTGTTGGCAAATTATAATCGTGTAGTTAATCAGTTCCTTAACTGATTAATTGCAGGCTTGCACAAAGAGCCATTCTACTCTGAGACAAAGGGGGGTAGACTACAGTAACTTTGAGTTGGTAATGATTGTGGATGTTCATTGTTGGCAAGGCAACTAAACATTGGGGGACACACACAACCTTGTGCTTTTTTTTCCTTCTTGATTTCAGAAGGTTTACTCACCTGCATATATTTTGCTGTGCTAAAACATTTTTTTAAAAAAAATTCTGTAAATTAATCCTAATCGTAACCCCCTCTCATGTGCATTATGTGGTGGTAAGATCTTAATTAATATTTTGTATCTATACACTGTTTTCGAGTGCTCAGAGTGCTTCACAGGAATTATCTTGCTGTAATGCTCACAAGAGTGTTGTAAGGAAGATGAATTTCCCCTGGTGGCTGATGAGCGGTTTATGCTGAGTGAGGAGGGTCACCTAATGTTGTCCTGTTCCTTCTTTCCTCTTGCAGAAAACACCAGCTTTGGACTCTGTTGGTAAGGACATCTCTTCTAAATGAATGCGTCTAATTATCACCTCTGACAGCTGCAGATGCAGCTATGCCAACGGTGCGCATGCTGTATCCGATGGTAAGGAGGTCTCCTCATAGTAACAAACTCTCATTCCCTTAACCTGATGTAAGCCTCTGCTGCCTGCGAATGGTTCTCAGATCTGCATCACACATTTTGCTGGTGAGGAACTGAGGAAAGCAGGGATGTTCTTGCTGATTCGTGCAGACTCGAGTCACTTGCGTCGATGACTCTGGCATTGACTCAAGCCTGAAGCCACTGACTCAGTATTCGGTCCCCACACCTGCAGACTCTAGTCTGTCTGTGTCTGGGTGTGCTTGCTTACTTTTCTGTGGCATGAAAGACCTTGTGGGACCATAATTCAGACCGGGCAAGCAGCAGGGAAGCTCCAGCCAGGAGGCAGGGAAGGATTAATGTTTTGCTTTTGCATCAAATGGGGAGGGGAAGGCAAGAGCAGGCTCTCTTGTTCATCTCTAAAGGAACTGATAGTCATTGGATGAAGGATGAGCAGTCTGATTTTTCCTTTGGATGAGGTAGGGCAAGAGGAGGAGCCCAAGGGGGTTCTTACCTTAGAATTGACTGGAGAACTAGGGAGGGAAAGGAAGGGGGCAAGGAAGCTGGGAAAGGCGGTCTGTAGCAATCACACTTTCCAACTGCATGGCACCTGTGGGTTCCTCCTTGGGTGAAGGAAGCCTTATTGAATTACTGACACAAATGGGACTACTGCTGAGTAGAGCTGCAAAGGCTTGGGTCATCCTGGTCAATCTCCCAACTGCTGCATGTGACCCTCCTCCCTCTTGCAGCTTCTGTCCCTGCTCTCACACAATCCGTCCCAACCCTTCCTGCCTTGTTTACAGATGGCATGGGGACATCAGGGGAGTGGTTAAAGAGAACTCCAAAGGGAAAGACCCATGACTCTTCGAGTGCCTAAAATGCTCTGAGCAATTCGGGAAGTCTGCCCTTTAGAACTCGTTTTCAAGTTGAGTTGCAGGGGGTGCGGAGACTCATGATTCAACTGGAGTCAAGCTATGCTTGATTCTTCTATCCCTGGAGGAGAGTAAGAGAGAGGGATTCTAGCACACACTAATGCTGTCAAGATCTACCTCCTCTCTCCCACATTCCACCTCCTGCCCATTCTTCTTTCCACCCCATTCTCCCATTGTCCCCATTCTCCGCATTCTCCCATTGTCCACCCCCCATGCCAGCTTACCTGTGCTCCTGCTGTTTGTGGTGGCAACTCCAAAATGGCTGGTGGTGGTGCGTATAGTGTGGCCATTTATGACAGCAGAACCTCTATTCTGCAACTCCTAGTAAGGATTGGGCTGTAACTTTATTATTTTAACCTTCATTATGGCCCGGGTGAATTGGGAATATGAGAACTGGTGCAGGGG